>NC_083886.1:5350000-6687500 GCF_032452875.1 Bos javanicus | reverse complement strand
TTTGATGTATCACTGTGTCTCCTCACACAGACACTATTTGTCTTTGAGGGCTGAAAATAAATGGAATTATTTTCCTTCAAAATTTTCAGGCTTCCCTTCCTTCCTTATAGCTCTCCATCCCTCCTCTTTTATAGTATAACTTGAAATCACTAACATAATAAACTCTTTTACACAGATATACTACTTCTCTGAGGTCTGTTTTATTTTCCAGCTTCATATCACTAATTGTGAGAAAGCTTTATGTACTATACAAAAATTTGCAGTACAATAAATCACCATGGATGTGTTCTTCCCTTTCTCTGCTCTCCTGTTCCCGCCCTCCCTCCCTCCCTCTTTATTTCCTTCCTTCCATCAAAAGGATGAGAGGAAAACATCCCTTTTTTCCCAGAACAATCCTGATTTTTCATGAGCTGAGCCTATGTAGCTGAAAGTAGACTCACTTTCACTATGAGAAGTGTCCCAGTTTGGATGATAAATTTTGCTGCTGCTGCTGCTAAGTAGCTTCAGTTGTGTCTGACTCTGTGCGACCCCATAGACGGCAGCCCACCAGGCTCCCCCATCCCTGGGATTCTCCAGGCAAGAACACTGGAGTGGGTTGCCATTTCCTTCTTCAATGCATGAAAGTGAAAAGTGAAAGTGAAGTTGCTCAGTTATGTCCGACTCCCAGTGACATGGACTGCAGCCCACCAGGCCCCTCCGTCATGGGATTTTCCAGGCAAGAGTACTGGAGTGGGGTGCCATCGCCTTCTCCGATAAATTTTATGACGTCTCCATCCATTCAGCAAGTGTTTGCTGAGCCCCTGCATGTGTGCTAAGTTGCTCAGTCGTATCCAACTCTTCACGACCCCATGGACTAGAGCCCACCAGGCTCCTCTGTCCAGGGGATTCTCCGGGCAAGAGTACTGGAGTGGGTAACCATTCCTTTCTCCAGGGGATCTTCTCCTCCTAGTGATAAAAGGCAGGTCTCCTGCATTGCAGGTGGACTCTTTGCCATCTGAGCCACCAGGGAAGCCCTGCTGAGCACCTAACATACATACACCTAAGACTGCGCTCGGTGCTACAGAGGAAGAGGCAGTACGCAACCTGCAATCGACAAACACTGAGTGGTGCACTGCCTGCTGCCCTGCTACGTGCTAGATTAGAATACACCAGAAGAACTGTTGAGGATTTCTGGAGGCAGACTAGATTGGTTTCTGAGCCCAGCACAGTTGAAAATGTTGGCCAAGTTGCTCAAAGGAACCTCATCCATCAAATGGGCAAAATTATGGGGCCGTGAAAAGGATTAAAATAGATAATGTGAATAAAGCATCAAGCACAAAGCCTGGTACTTTGAGACTTAAAAACGATAGCTATTATCATTGTTTTATTATTACTACTGTCGTTACTATTTTATTTTTTCTTAATTACAATGGAATTACATGCTTGTTGTAAGCAAATTCAACATTAGAGAAATATAGAGTGAAAATCAAAGTCACCCCTCACACTGCCCCCCATTCCACTGTGGAGGCCACCAGTGTTCATGGTTTGTGGGTCTCCTATTTCTTTTCCCCCTGTAATAAAACAGATATGTACGTATATATCTGTGTGTATGAGATTGGGCTGGGGGCGGAGTGCAGATGTGATAGGGTATTAAATGGAATATTTCCTATTGTTTTGAATTTTCACTAAAACTGAAGATAGTAGGTGATAAATGACCCATATTCTTCTTTTGAAAATACATATTTGCGTATTTATATTTAGCTGCACTGGGTCTTTGTTGCTGCAAGTGGGCTTCCTCTAGCTGTGGTGAGTGGGGCTACTTTCTGGTTTTGCTGTGTGGGCTTCTCACTGCAGTGGCTCCTGTTGTTGCAGAGCGTGGGCTCCAGCGTGCTGGCTCAGTAGTTGTGACTCATGGGCTTAGTTGCTTTGCAGCATGTGGGATCATCCCAGACCAGGTATTGAACCCACGTTCCCTGTACAGGTGGATTCCTAATCACTGAACCACCAGGAGAGTCCCAGTGATTCATATTCTAAAGCGAGGCATGATACACACTCACCCAGGATTTACTGCTGCTGCTAAGTTGCTTCAGTCGTGTCCGACTCTGTGCGACTCCATAGATGGTAGCCCACCAGGCTCCCATGTCCCTGGGATTCTCCAGGCCAAGAATACTGGAGTGGGTTGCCATTTCCTTCTCTAATGCATGAAAGTGAAAAGTGAAAGTGAAGTTGCTCAGTCGTGCCCAACTCTTTGCAACCCCATGGACTGCAGCCCACCAGGCTCCTCCATCCATGGGATTTTCTGGGCAAGAGTACTGGAGTGGGTCAGGATTTACTAAAACAAAGCAAAATGAGACCAACAGTGTCATCAGTAACAGCCTATGTAAAGCATCTAGAAATTAATTTGGAATATTGTTATTTGAAAGGGATTTTTAGGTCTTTGACTTTTCTTCTCTGTTTCAGACCCAGTAAGGGGGCTCCCTATGTAGATGGCTTATGCCTGTGGGAAAGGAAGAAAGTGAAGTAGCTCAGTTGTGTCCAACTCTTTGCAACCCCATGGACTGTAGCCCGCCAGGCTCCTCTGTCCATGGGATTCTCCAGACAAGGATACTGGAGTGGGTTGCCATTCCCTTCTCCAGGGGATCTCCCCAACCCAGGGATTGAACCCAGGTCTCCCACATTGCAGGCAGATTCTTTACCATCTGAGCCACCAGGGAAGCCCAAACATCTGACTCTTTCCATTTAAGACCTCCCTTCCCCTGACTTGACACTGTTGAAGTCATCAGCAAGGGAGGGGGGAAAAGGAAGAAAGAGAAAGAGGATAAACGCCACCACTGGTGTCTAAACCACAGTTAAGCCTCTGCTCGGAAGAGGTGAGAGGGTTTTAAATTGGATGTGAAATTGAAGTTTTGATTTAGACTGCTATGTTTTTTAGTACCTTCAAGTTATTAGAAAAGAGGTTGTGGGGTCTGCTTGTTATAGTATCATACAACTGAGGGTGGGGAAATGGAAACAAACGCACAGCCATTTTCTGTTGTTTATTGACTTCAACTCATTTGATATGCTATGTACACATGCACATAGTTACCACACATAAAATATACATGATATTCACAGAAGTAGAATTTTTAAAGCAACAATACTATTTTTTTTATTATTTGCTCTTCCCACTAACAAATATATAATAAGTATAGAATTCCTTATACTTCTTGATAGATTTATAGTATGCTATTTAACTTAAACACAAAATTTAATTAACCATTCCTTTATGTAGGGGACATTTGGATAGTGTCCAAGTTTTACACAATTAGAAATGATGTTTGCGTATACTTCCTTCTACCCAAGTGCCAATATTTCTGTAGGAGAGACTCCTAGAAGTGAAATGATAGGCATGTTTTACAGTTTGATAAATATTGCCAAATTGTCCTCTATAAAAATTGCATCAATTTTTCTTCCCACCAAAAATATATGAGTTCCTATCTCCTCACACTCTTGCCAGAATGTATATATTAATTTGAAAGCTAAAAAAACTATCTTTTATTATTTTGTTTTTCATATTTTTTCAAGTGTAGTGAAGTTGGACATCTTCAAAAAGACTTTTGAAAAAATTGTAATATAGATTGTCTATTCACCTTGAATAGTTTTAATCTTTTTATTGGTTTGTATTAGAATTGTTTCTCTGTCTCCCTCTCTCCGTTTCTGTCTCTCTGTTTACATAAATATCTGACATTCATGCCTTTCCCAGCTTGTTGCTTACCTATTTGTTATCTGTTTAATTTTAACCCTGTTTATGATATATTTTCGTTTGCCTTATAAACTTTTGTTTAATGTGGACAATCTGTTGTTTTTTCCTTTGTGTGTTAACCTAAGAAGGATTTCTCTACTTCACTATTATGATTGTTTGAAACTTTGGATCGTCAATTCATCTGGCATTGGTTTTCTGTGAGGTGAAATTCTTCCTTGAAATATATAATATATAAGAAATAGTAAAGAAATGTCTGGCTTAGTATCTTGTGGGGTCCCTGCTCCTTTCCCCTTGGTCTAGGTGTGCACAGGGTTCTGTTTGTACCCACCAAGAGTCTCTGTTTCCACAGTCCTGAGGAAGTTCTCTAATCAAATCCTGCTGACCTTCAAAGTCAGATTCCTGGGGATTCCCAGTCCCTTTGCTGGATCCGCAGGTTGGAAAGTCCATCGTGGGGCCTAGAACCTTTGCAACAGTGCAAGAACTTGTCTGGTATAATTGTTCTGCAGTTTCTGGGTTGCCCATCAGTTGGCTCTATGGCAGGGCTACAGGCTCTGTTGTAGGGCTAACGGCGACCTCCTTCAGGAGGACTAATGCCACGCTCTGTGGCTCCCAGGCCTGCTACTGCCGGGGTCCCTGTCCCCATGGTAAGTCACTGCTGACCCACGCCTCTACCGGAGACCCTCAGGTGCTCATAGGCAGGTCTGGCTCAGTCTCTTGTGGGGGTCACTGCTCCTTTCCCGGAGTCCTGGTGCACATACGGTTTTGTTTGTGCCCTTCAGGAGTCTCTGACGGGTATGGGGTTTGATTTTAATGTTATTGCACCCCTCCTACCTTCTTGTTGCAGCTTCTTCTTTGTCTTTGGATGTGGGAAATCTTTTTTTTTTTTGTGGGTTCCAACATCTTCCTGTCGATGGTTGTTCAGCAAATAGCTGCAATTTTGGTGTTCTCGCAGAAGATGAGCACACGTCCTTCTACTCTGCCATCTTCCATGGCAGTACAACCAAAGGTTCTATATTGTTTTTTGTTATATGGATCTGTTGCTATTCTTGTCTCAGCATCATACAGTTTTATTACTAAAACTTTGTGGTATAAAGACAAATTCCTTGTAATTAAAAACAAGGAATAGCTTTTCCTTAGCTATTCTCTTGCATTTACTCCTTCAGATAAAGTTTAAGGTTTATCCAGTCATAACTCCAACCTCACCATAAAAAGATGTCCTCTCCATCACAGGGGACTGGAATACAAATGTAGGAAGTCAAGAGATACCTGGAGTAACAGCCAAGTTTGGCCTTGGAGTACCAAACGAAGCAGGGCAAAGGCTAACAGAGTTTTGCCGAGAGAACGCACTGGTCACAGCAAACACCCTCTTCTGACACAAGAGAAGACTCTACACATGGACATCACCAGCTGGTCAATACTGATCAGGTTGATTATATTCTTTGCAGCCAAAGATGGAGAAGCTCTATACAATCAGCAAAAACAAGACCAGGAGCTGACTGTGGCTCAGATCATGAACTCCTTATTGCCAAATTCAGACTGAAATTGAAGAAAGGGAAAACCACTAGATCATTCAGGTATGACCTAAGTCAAATCCCTTATGATTATACAGTGGAAGTGAGAAATAGAGTCAAGGGATTAGATCTGATAGACAGAATACCTGAACAGTTATGGATGGAAGTTCATGACATTGTACAGGAGGCAGTGATCAAGACCATTTCCAAGAAAAGCAAATGCAAAAAGGCAAAATGGTTGTCTGAGGAGGTCTTACAAATAGCTGAGAAAAGAGAAGTGAAAGCTGAAGGAGAAAAGGGAAAATATAAGCATCTGAATGCAGAGTTCAAAGAATAGCAAGGAGAGATAAGAAAGCCTTCCTCAGTGATCAGTGCAAAGAAATAGAAGAAAACAACAGAATAGGAAAGACTAGAGATCTCTTCAAGAAAATTAGAGATACCAAGGGAACATTTCATGAAAGGATGGGTATAATAAAAGATAGAAATGGTATGGACCTAACAGAAGCAAAAGATATTAAGAAGAGGTGGCAAGAATACACAGAAGACCTATACAAAAAGATCTTCATGACCCAAATAACCATGATGGTGTGATCACCCATATAGAGCCAGACATCCTGGAGTGTGAAGTCAAGTGGGCCTTAGGAAGCATCACTATGAACAAAGTTAGTGGAAATGATGGAATTCCAGTTGAGCTATTTCAAATCCTAAAAGATGATGCTGTTAAAATGCTGCACTCAACATGCCAGCAAATTTGGAAAACTCAGCAGTGGCCACAGGACTGGAAAAGGTCAGTTTTCATACCAATCCCAAACAAAGACAAGGCCAAAGAATGTTGATACTACCACACAATTGTACTCATCTCACACACTAGCAAAGTAGTGCTCAAAATTCTCCAAGCCAGGCTTCAGCAATATGTGAACCATGAAATTCCAGATGTTCAAGCTGGATTCATAAAAGGCAGAGGAACCAGAGATCAAATTGACAACATCCGTTGGATCATCAAAAAAGCAAGAGTTCCAGAAAAACATCTACTTCTGTTTATTGACTGTGCCAAAGCCTTTGACTTTGTGGATCACAACAAACTGTGGAAAATTCTTCAAGAGATGGGAATAGCAGACCACCTGACCTGCCTCCTGAGAAATCTGTATGCAGGTCAAGAGGCAACAGTTAGAACTGGACATTGAACAACAGACTGGTTCCAAATCAGGAAAGGAGTACGTCAAGGCTGTATAATGTCACCCTGCTTATTTAACGTATATGCAGAGTACATCATGAGAAATGCCAGGCTGGATGAAGCACAAGCTGAATCAAGATTGCTGGGAGAAATATCAATAACCTCAGATATGCAGATGACACCACCCTTATGGCAGAAAGTGAAGAGGAACTAAAGAGCTTCTTGATGAAAGTCAAAGAGGAGAGTGAAAAGCTGGCTTAAATTTCAACATTCAAAAAACGAAGATCATGGCATCCAATCCCATCACTTCATGGCAAAGAGATGGGGAAACAATGGAAACAGTTTTTTTTTTTTTTTTTTCCCAGCTCCAAAGTCACTGCAGATGGTGACTGCAGCCATGAAATTAAAAGATGCTTGCTCCTTGGAAGTAAATCTATGACAAACCTAGACAGCATATTAAAAAGGAGAGACATTACTTTGCCAAGAAGGTCCATATAGTCCAAGCTATGGCTTTTCCAGTAGTCATGTGTGAATGTGAGAGGTGGAGTATAAAGAAAGCTGAGCTCTGAAGAATTGATGCTTTTGAACTGTGTTGTTGGAGAAGGTTCTTGAGAGTCCCTTGGACTGCAAGGAGATCAAACCCATCAATCCTAAAGGAAATCAGTCCTGAATATTCATTGGAAAGACTGATGCTGAAGCTCCAATATTGGCCACCTGACATGAAGAACAGACTAATTGGAAAAGACCCTGATGCTGAGAAAGACTGAAGGCAGGAGGAGAAGGGGACAACAGCAGATGAGATGGTTGGATGGCATCATCAACTCAATGGACATGAGTTTGAGTAAACTCCGGGAGTTGGTGAAGGACAGGGAAGCCTGGTGTGCTGCAGTCCATGGGGTCACAAAGAGTCGGACATGACTGAGAGACTGAACTGAAATGAACTGAACTGAACTCCAGCTTCACATAAAATTCTATAGTAGGATTTTTTTTCTACATCTAACTTTAAAAAATTACTTATGATTATTTTTGGTTACGCTAGGTCTTCATTGCTGTGTGTGACTTCCTCTAGTTGCAGCAAACTGGGGCTGCTCTCTAGCTGTGCGTCTCGGGCTTCTCACTGTGGTGGCCTCTCGTGTGTGGAGTAGAGGCTCGGGGCATACAGGCTCAGTATTGCGGCTCACGGGCTCTCAGGTGCATGGGCTTCAGTAGTTGTGTCACGGGGGCCTAGTTGCTCCAAGGCATGTGGAGTCTTCCCAAACCTGGGATCAGACCTGTGTCCCCTGCATTAGCAAGCAGATTCTTATCCACCGTACCACCAGGGAAGTCCCTATAGTAGGATTTTGTTTCTGGTAGTGGTAGATTACAAGTTGTCCTGTTAAGAACTATTACATAGGCTGGACAATGTATATTAAAAAAAAAAAAAAAATTAAAGGTACTGGAAAACTACCAAGATAGCAGGAAATATGATGTAGAAGTATACATAAACATGTTGGAGGATTTTATATATATATTAAAGTGTACACGTGTATAATCTTTTTGAAGGTTTTGAAAGAGCTACTGAAACAGCAAGTACTGGAGAGGGTAAGAACTCAGAGGAGATGAAGTCCATAATCAGTTGGTATCAGTTGGTGACTGAGAGGCTGAGGTGTTAATGAGAGTTTTCTTTTGATTCATATGAAGGGAGCCCTGCCAAAATGAGCACAGAGCCCACCAGGGAAGAGGGACCTTTGTAAACAAATACCCAAGGCTTCCAGCTGCAGGTCTTGAAGGGCTATACTTACAAAGCAGATGAAGCCAGAAATAGACTAACCCTAGCTCAAGCAAAGACTGAAACTCAGCTGTAAGGGATTAAGGTGATTAACGTGAACTACGGCTATTGTAACAGCTGTCACAAGCAAATCAAATCTTTTCTGTAGAAGGTAACATTTTTTGTAGTCTTGAATTATCTCTGTACTTTTTCATACACAATATTTAGAATTTGACAAAAAATAACCAGTCATGGAAAGATATAATAATTAACAAAATTTTAGATTAAAAAAAAACAGGAAATAGAAATAAATCCACAAAGCTAGATGTTGGAATTATCAGGTGTGGACTTTAAATTAACTATGATTAACATGTTCAAGAAACTGGGTAACAAAATGGAGAATTACACAGAGGTCAAGAGACTACGAAAAAGAAAATAAAAACTGTGGAAATGAAAAATACAGTAACTGAAATTAAGAACTAAATGGTTTAGCATCACTTTAGTCACAGCTAAAGAGAAAATAGTGAATTGGAATACAGGTCAGAAGAAAATATCTGGAATAATACAAGGAAAGTGTGTTAGTCACTCAGCCGTGTCCAACTGTTTGCGACCCTGTGGACTGTAGCCTGCCAGGCTCCTCTGTCCATGGGATTCTCCAGGCAAGAACACTGGGGTGGGTTGCCATGCCCTTCTCCCAATCAAGGAAAGAAGAGCACTAGAAACAGGAGGATAGGGGAGCATGGTGAGAAGGTCTATCATATTTGTATGTAGCTATAGCCCTAGAAGTAAAGGAAAGAGAAAAGGAGGTAGAAGCATATTTAAAAGGATATTGACTGAGATTTTCCAAAAATGACCAAAAATACATTATAAATTATATTTTCAAGAAGTGCTATAAACTGCAATGATAATAAGTAACAAAGAAAATGAAAATATGCAGAACATAGTAAAACTGATAAAACCACAGACATACAGAAAATATTGAAACCATGTGATTGATAAAAATTCTTTTCTTATATTGTGCTAAAAAAATCTGCCTATAATTTTCACTGGTTCTAACTTTACCCCTAAGAATTTAGGAAAATTTAGAATTTCTGAAATTTAAGAGTAAATTTACCTTTATTTCTTTGCGACAGATAATTCACAACAGCTTTCAGAGTTTGAGAAACAGTTTTCGATTTCACCTAATATTTGCTACCAAGTACCTGCTGCTGCTAAGTCACTTCAGTCGTGTCCGACTCTGTGTGACTCCATAGACGGCAGCCCACCAGGCTCCCCTGTCCCTGGGATTCTCCAGGCAAGAACACTGGAGTGGGTTGCCATTTCCTTCTCCAATGCATGAAAGTGAAAAGTGAAAGTGAAGTTGCTCAGTCGTGTCTGACTTGTAGTGACCCCATGGACTGCAGCCCACCAGGCTCCTCTGTCCATGGGATTCTCCAGGCAAGAGTACTGGAGTGGGGTGCCATTGCCTTCTCTGAAGTACCTGCTACTTTCCCAAATGATGTGAATGCAATGATAACCAGGATATGCTCACTCTGTGTGACAATCCCATCAAGTAGAGGATGGGAAAAACAGTAGATGGTAATTGCAGTGCTGTTGATGATTTCAATTATACGTGTAAGTAAAAGATGCTTATAGAGTATAGAGCAGGGACATGTAACCCAACACAGGGAAAGAGGACAGAGTTCCTGCAGGAGCTGATATCTGAAATGAGATAGGAATTAGCTATATGATTCTTTTTGGATAGAAAAGCAAAAGAGGTGTTCTAGATGTAGAGAACAACACATGCAAAAGCATACAGAAGGGGAAGCATGCCAGCTGGCCTTTCTGCCTTATCCACAACTACAGCAGAGGAACTCCTTCCTGTAGCTAGGAAATATAAGTTCCAGCAGGTCCAGAATTACATTGTCCCAGCTCAGCAAACTCATTGGAAAGAAGTTTTTACCTATGGTCTATTTATCGTTTTCCAGAAATGGATGTTACTGTGTTTATACAAGTATGTACAGTATCAGACTGGCTAGACTCTTGAAAGATTTAAATCAAATCATCCATAGATAAACACCTGCCATGACTTCTTATACTCAATACCTATTTAGATTTCCTTTGTTTTTCCCTTGGACTCTCAAGTATCTAACAGATCGGGCCTGAAGGTGACAATTGTGTAAATCAGTTTAGTTCAGTTCAGTCGCTCAGTCGTGTCTGACTCTTTGTGACCCCATGGACCGCAGCACACCAGGCCTCCCTGTCCATCACCAACTCCCAGAGTTTACCCAAATTCATGCCTGTTGAGTCCATGATGCCATCCAACCATCTCATCCTCTGTCGTCCCCTTCTCCTCCAGCCTTCAACTTTTCCCAGCATCAGGGTTTTTTCAAATGAGTCAGCTCTTCGTATCAGGTGACCAAAGTATTGGAGTTTCTGCTTCAACATCAGTCCTTCCAATGAATATTCAGGACTGATTTCCTTTAGGATGGACTGGTTGGATCTCCTTGCAGTCCAAGGGACTCTCAAGATTCTTCTCCAACACCACAGTTCAAAAGCATCAACTCTTTGGCGCTCAGCTTTCTTTATAGTTCAATTCTCACATCCATTCATGACTACTGGAAAAACCATAGCTTTGACTAGATGGACTTTTGTTGGCAAAGTAATGTCTGCTTTATTAGACAGTAATATGCTGTCTAATTGTGTATATACAGATCAGGTATTCCCAAGATTGAAGGACCTCAAAGGCAGACTGTGAAAAGGGCTGAGTTGGTGGGAGAGGAGCAGGACTTGAGTCGTCATGAAGAGGATTTGGATCTGAAGCATTGGGTGTCTTAGCTTTTGAACTGACTCCGTCACCGTGTGTGTGTATAATGTGTGTGTGTGTGTGTGTGTGTGTGTGTGTGTGTGTGCATGTCTATATCTGGGTGTCTTGATTATTTTGAATGAGTTAAATATAAATTATTGATACAAATACAAATGATACTGAAGACTCAAGAACAAGAGAAAAAAGAAAACATTTTGATTTAACAATGTAAATGTAATTCCACACTTGATGTGAATTGTTTACCATTTATGCTAACTATTCTGTAGCATAATAATTCTGAACGTTATGAAATGCTTCAGATGAAATATGTTGCAAGTTGCATTTGGAGACAGCAGTTAACTGTGTTTATGCATGCTCAGCCTTGCAGCTGGCTCTCTGCTCAAAATTTTGAAAGAGAAGGAAAACTGCTGAGGAAGCAAATACAAACAGAGCAGATCTCCCAGTGCTACTTATCTCAGTCC
This sequence comes from Bos javanicus, assembly GCF_032452875.1. Lineage (NCBI taxonomy): Eukaryota > Metazoa > Chordata > Mammalia > Artiodactyla > Bovidae > Bos > Bos javanicus. Next base: position 6,676,080 of record NC_083886.1, on the reverse strand, counting down.
TCCCTGTGAACATTTCCTTCACTGTGACCTTAGCAGTTGCATCTTGATTAGACTTCTTACCCAGAATATGTTCACATTTCCCAGGCGTGCTGAGAAGGGAATTGGAAGTTGATGGAAATGAGAAATGCTATAATTACAAAGCATCTTAATATTGAAAAAGAAATTGGATCTTTAAATTTATTTTCATTAATAACATAAGACACCGACATTCTGGAAAATAACCCCCTCCCCTCCCTTCTCCTCCCCCCTCCTGCCCTCACATTTTCCCTCCTCCTTTCTCTCCTCTTCCCTCTTTTATCTTCCCTTCTTAATTTTGATTTTCAGTTTGAATAAAACAATAATAAGAAAATAATTTCTATATGAACATTTATTATTTAAATAAAACAGCATAATCATTGTATTAAAAAAAAAAAACCCAAAGCTTAACTGACTTAATAAATCACTCTTGTAATTACTGCTTTAAACATCAGTGTGACTGTGTAGGGGAAGCCTATTTCTGCAGCCACAGCTCACACGCTGCTATGGAAACATCTGGGCTGCAGTGTTAATAGTGAAGCTTGTCACAAAAATCAACATTGGCATGGGAAAATGACAGTGAATGGAACAATTTTGACTAAGGGGGTACTTTACTTATGCAAAGCATGTGTATAACTGTCTCCAGAAAGAAAAAAATATGGATAAGTCTTCTGGCTATGACTCTCCTTTATACGCATAGCAGTGACACCCTGTGGGTTAGGGACAGGGTGGCCTCTGTTGACTCGGTCTCTTCCATTGTCCATTTTTTATGGTTTGGTTTTATTTTTTAACATATGCACTGTGTTTGTTAATTGTTTAAAATGTATGCTGAAGCCACTCCTAGAAAATGAATTTTCTCCAGCAAGTTAATTTAGCAGTACGTTCAATCAAATTTGAAATCAAGCTGTATTTCTCCTTCAGGGTAGATTCTTCTGAAAATTGTCTCCAGACTTGGGCAGAAGTAACCTGACTGCAAGACAGAGAAACTAATGAGGTAGGTAGGGATTAGGGAGGAAAGACCAGTAAATTAAGTATCTATTGACCTGGAATTGAGTCCCATTTCTGTCCTCTTTATTTATTTGTAATCTTGGGCAACTAAGAAGGTGCTCTGTTCAGTTCAGTTCAGTCGCTCAATCGTGTCCGACTCTTTGCGACCCCATGAATTGCAGCACACCAGCCCTCCTGTCCGTCACCAACTCCCGGAGTTCACCCAGACTCACTCCATCGAGTCAGTGATGCCATCCAGCCATCTCATCCTCTGTCGTCCCCTTCTCCTCCTGCCCCCAGTCCCTCCCAGCATCAGAGTCTTCTCCAGTACTTAGTGCTTTTTTTTCTATAACATAGGAAAGATAATGGTGGTAAAAGTACAAGGAAGCCTGTGAGCTATAAAGTGCTCTACAAACATCAGTTATTAATATGGAATTTAAGTTACTTCGAAAATTTTCACTTCCTTCAATGGCACCCCACTCCAGTACTCTTGCCTGGAAAATCCTATGGACGGAGGAGCCTGGTGGGCTGCAGTCCATGGGGTCGCTAAGAGTCGGACCTGACTGAGCGACTTCACTTTCACTTTTCACTTTCATGCATTGGAGAAGGAAATGGCAACCCACTCCAGTGATCTTGCCTGGAGAATCCCAGGGACGGGGAGCCTGGTGGGCTGCCGTCTATGGGGTCGCACAGAGTCAAACACGACTGAAGCGACTTAGCAGCAGTAGCGTTACAGATAAAGGCCTTTATTTAGGAAGACCTTCTTAGTTTCACTAGCTGTACAGAGAAAAGAAAGATGTCTGTTCCATTGTATAGTATGGTTTGGTCACATGGTTACTTAAAATATTAATTAACACTCATGCCTTCACTCATTTATTTTCACAGGGCTCTGGGATTTACTGAGATGCTAGGAATTAAAAGGCATTACGCTGGGCAGTGGAGATAGTATGATGAACAAAAGTAACTTAAGCTCTGCCTTTCTACAGACTTCCTTCCGGTCAGAGACAAAAGCCAAAAAAAAAAAAAAAGTGTACACAGAAAACATGAATTGTAAACTGTGATGTACAAGAAACAAAGAAGAAAATTAGAAAGGATGTACAACAAGAGGAAGGTGGGGCTAGACAAATATAATCCAGAAGGACTATCAGAGGAAGTAGAGTTGTAAAAGACAGAGAGAGAGGAAAAGTATTCAGGAGAAACAGCATGTGCAAAGGCCCTGGGTACGGAAGATGTTGGCTGACTGAGATGCAGAACTGAAATTAGGCCGGTGTATCTGGGGCATATGGGCTGAGGGGAGAGAGCCACGGGTTGAGAGTGGAGACTGAACCATGCTGGGCCTTGGTAATTTTATTCTATGTGAAGCTGAAAAACCATTGGAAAGGCTTTAAGCAGTAGGGGAATACAAAGAGCTTCTTGAGCTATTCTACTCTTGAGTTTTTTTGAGTTAAAATCCTATGTATTTCGCTGAGTACCTTAGCATACTTGAACATACAGGGAAATCTGAAAACTGGGCTAGGTACCACCATTAAGGGAAATCTGAAAACTGAGCTGAGCTCATTTTCCTGTCACCTTAGTTTAAACTTTTCAGTTTAAACTGAAAATGAATGACGGATTTATTAGTGGAACCATCTTTCAGTTGTAGTGGATGGCAAATTTCGGATGTTGATGGTGTTTCGGAGCTGAGGAACAGAAAGGAACAGACTGAGGCTTTTCATCAGGAAGGCATGCATATGATCAACTGAAATGCTTTGAACTTAACTGTTTTTAAAGAAAAAAAAAAACATTGTTAGCAGATTTTGTTAGCTTTCTATAATTTTTTTTCCCTAAGAAGGCATTCAAGAATTCACAAAGTACTGTTTTCAGCAAGAATACGAATCAAACTTTCTCTTTTTTTGTGCTTTCTGTTTCAAAATTTTTGTTCTGGGCAGAATCCTGTCACTGAGCAAGAAATGCTAATTGGACATTTGATTCATCTGGACAGCTGTGAATGGAATTTTTGCTAACCAGCAGCAGATGTAGACCTAAAACAGCATGGCAAATGGCCATTGGCATAGATGTGATGTTAGTAGAATGTGCCCATGCTCTAATCCACAAGTATCTCAGTCTTCTTTTCCTTGAAAGATTTTTATTACATATTTCTGTAAATTAATTTTAGTAATTGTAAGAGGCCAACTGAGTTCATTGGCATGGAAAGAGAAAATCTGTCCTAACATTACAGTACTCCAGTGAGTGAATCAGCAGAGTTAGATGGGAAATACTTGCTTTCCAGCTGAAAACGCAGAACAGATGCTAGCATTAGTAACAGAATATTGCCTACTTGCTGTTCATGTCCTGGATGAAGTTGTATGCCACTTGGTCTCTAAGTAATACTTTTTATTTAGGAATAAATATACTTTCATTGAAAAAGCAGGAATTCAGTACATTCAGAAGGTGATGCTGGTCTTCTTTTTGCTTTTAAGTTTGATAAGCTGATGAATCGATTTTATACCAGATGCTGATTCATTTAAAATACTTATAGGTAAATAGGAGACAACCCCGGAAATCACCCAAGGAATTGACAATAAACAAGCAAAATGGATTCTATCTCCAGAGATTTTTATTTTAAAATTCTTCTCTGGTGATTTTGATGTACACCCTTAGCTAAGAATCCCTCATCAAAATAACACCGGAAACTAGTTTAAGAGCTATATCATTAGCTCAATGCTGAGTCCATGATCAGTCATTCCACATATGCATGGTATAGTTCCCATGCTGAAGGAAATGGGAGGAAATCAAAGTGGGAAGAAATCAAAGTGTCTGGCATTCCCAAATCTGCCTGACCTGTGATCCTCACGGCATTGCTCTTCACTATTGTAGCCTGAATTTCTAAAAGAAATTAGGTCAGCTTTTCCACTGTAGAGTCCCTGGTGGAAGTGATGGGCTTGGTTCCCACAGTGTGAAACAGTGATTAATTCTCCCTCCAATTCTATATAAAATAGAATTTTCCATTGGTCACTTTCCTTTTCAGGGGAACTGTAGTTTCTTATCGCTACTTGGAGTGTCTCTCTCTGTGCAGAGCTGCTGAAGTTTTCAGTCTTGTCTGCACATTAAAACACTTGTGAATTCAGTGTTTTAAGTCATGCCTGCCCTCTCAATGCCCCAGGAGATTCTGATTTAACTGGTTAGGGCTGAGGTATCTGTTTAATGTTTTAATAGTTTTCCAGATGATTTTTATATGCAGGCAAATTTAATATATCCATAGCATCTTGGTTTGCCATCCTAGGTCTAAGGATCTGGCTTATTAGTTATTATTATTATAGCTTTAAAAATTAATTAATTAATTTATCTGTGCTGGATATCAGTTGTGGCACGTGGGATCTCTTACTTGCAGCATGCAAACTCTTTTTTAAAATTTTTATTTTATTTTATTTTTTTTACTTTACAATATTGTATTGGTTTTGCCATACATCAACATGCATCTACCATGGGTGTACACATGTTCCCCATCCTGAACCCCCCTCCCACCTCCCTCCCTGTACCATCCCTCTGGATCATCCCAGTGCACCAGCCCCAAGCTTCCTGTATCCTGCATCGAACCTGGACTGGCGATTCATTTCTTATATGATATTATACATGTTTTAATGCCATTCTCCCAAATCATCACGCCCCTCCCTCTCCCACAGAGTCCAAAAGACTATTCTATACATCTGCGTCTCTTTTGCTGTCTCGAATATAGGGTTGTCATTCCCATCTTTCTAAATTCCATATATATCAGCATGCAAACTCTTAGTTGTAGCATGTGGGATCTAGTTCCCTGACCAGGGATTTGCACTGGGAGAATGGAGTCTCCAAATGTGCCCTCTGCATTGGGAGAATGGAGTCTTAGCCATTAGTCTTAGCCAGAGAAATCCTAGGATCTGGTGTCTTATATCAAGAATGGTCAATAAGAGATTTGTTGACTGGATTTATTGCAAGCATGCTAAAATAATGCATATCCTTCATCATAACTTTTTTACTACTTGGCTATTTATATGTCAATGTGCAGATTAAACTGATTTGTCCAAACCTATGGGTTTAGGCCTTAAACATCAAAGGATTATCATTAAGTCTAATCTAGTGACAGGACTATTTGTATAACATTCTTTATTCATTAATCCATTCATCCATCAAACAATTATTGAGTTTTCCCAACAATACAAGAGACAACTCTACATGTGACATCACCAACTGAAATCAGATTTATTATATTCTTAGTAGCCGAAGATGGAGAAGCTCTATATAGTCAGCAAAAACAAGACTGAGAGCTGACTGTGGCTCAGATCATTAGCTCTTTATTGCAAAATTCATGCTTAAATGGAAGAGAGTAGGGAAAATTACTACATCACTCAGGTATGACCTAAATAAAATCACTTATGATTTTACAGTGGAGGTGACAAATAGATTCAAGGGATTAGATCTGGTAAACAAAGTGCCTGAAGAATTATGGACAGAAGTCTGTAACATTCTACAGGAAGCAGTGACCAAAACCATCCCAGACAAAAAGAAATGTAAGAAGGCAAAGTGGTTGTCTGAGGAGGTCTTATAAATAGCTGAGAAAAGAAGAGACATGAAAGGCAAAGGGAAAAGGGAAAGATAAATCCAACTGAAAGCAGAGTTCCAGAGAATAGCAGGGAGAGATAAGAAAGCCTTCTTAATGCAATGCAAAGAAATAGAGGAAAACAATAGAATGGGAAAGACTAGAGATCTCTTAAAGAAAATTGGAGATAACAAGGGGATATTTCATGTGAAGATGGGCTCAATAAGGACAGAAATGGTATGGACCTAAGAGAAGCAGAAAAGATTAAGAAGATATGGAAAGAATACACAGAAGAACTGTACAAAAAAGATCTTCACAACCCAGATAACCATGATGGTGTTGTCACTCACCTAGACCCAGACATCCTGGAGTGTGAAGTCAAGTGGGACTTAGGAAGAATTACTATGAAAAAAGCTAGTGGAGGTAATGGAATTCCAGCTGAGCTATTTCAAATCCTGAAAGATGATGCTGTGAAAGTGATGCACTCAATATGCCAGCAAATTTGGAAAACTCAGCAGTGGCCACAGGACTGGAAAAGGTCAGTTTTCATTCCAATCTCAAAGAAGAGCAATGCCAAAGAAGGTTCAAACTACTGTACAATTGTGCTCACTTCACAAGCTAGCAAGGTAATGCTCAAAATCCTTCAAGCTAGGCTTCAACAGTGTGTGAACCAAGAATTTCCAGATGTACAAGGTGGATTTAGGCAAGGCAAAGGAACCAGAGTTTAAATTGCCAACATCTGTTGGATCATAGGAAAAACAAGGGAATTCCCGAAAAATATCTACTTCTACTTCATTGACTATGCTAAACCCTTTGACTGTGTGGATCACAACAAACTGTGAAAATTCTTAAAGAGATGGGAATATCTTACCTGCCTCCTGAGAAACCTGTATGCAGGTCAAGAAGCAACAGTTAGAACTGGAAATGAAACAATGGACTGGTTCCAAATTGGGAAAGCAGTATGTCAAAGCTGTACATTGTCACCCTGCTTATTTAACTTGTATACAGATGTATACAGAGTACATCATGCGAAATGGCAGGCTGGATGAATCACAAGCTGGAAACAAGTTTTCCGAGAGAGGTATCAATAACCTCGGATATGCAGATGATGCCACCCTAATGTCAGAAAGTGAAGTGGGACTAAAGAGCTTCTTGATGATAGTGAAAGAGGAGAGTGCAAAAGCTGACTTAAAACTCAACATTCAAAGATCTTGGCATCTGGTTCCATCACTTCATGGCAAATAGAAGGGGGAAAAGTGGAAGTAGTGACAGATTTTATTTTCTTGCACTCCAAAATCACTGCAGATGGTGACTGCATCCACAAAATTAAAAGACTCTTGCTCCTTGGAAGAAAAGCTACGACAAACCTAGACAACATATTAAAAAGTAGAGACATCACTTTGCCAACAAAGGTCCGTATAGTCACAGCTATGGTTTTTCCAGTAGTCATGTATGGATGTGAGAGTTGGGCCATAAAGAAAGCTGACTGATGAAGAATTGATGCTTTTGAATGTGGTGCTGGAGAAGACTCTTGAGAGTCCCTTGGACTGCAAGGAGATCAACCAGTTGATCCTAAAGGGAAATCAACCCCGAATACTCATTGGAAGAACTGATGTTGAAGCTGAAACTCCAAAGCTGAAACTTTGGCTACCTGATGTGAAGAACTGACTTATTTGAAAAGACCTTGATGGTGAGCAAGATTGAGGGCAGGAGGATAAAAGGAAAAGAGAGGATGAGATGGTTGGATGGCATCACCAACTCAATGGACATGAGTTTGAGCAAACTCTGGGAGATGTTGAAGGACAGGAAAGCCTGGTATGCTGCAGCCCATGGGGTCACAAAGAGTCGGACATGACTTAGCAACTGAACAACAACTACCTCTTATTTGTCAGGAATGGAGATAGGTGCTGGGGAGATATATATCTCAAAGGAGTTCACAGTTTAGATGAGAAGGACATATGTACAAACAATCTGATGTAATATAATGTCATAAAAATCCTATATGGGAGCAGGGGAAACAAGGAAAATCACAAAAGAATGCCTGATAACTTCTGTAAGTTGAATATAATCATCTTTATTATTGGTAAATTCCCCATCCAAGGATTCAGCTAGCTGCAAGTATAAATTTAAAACACATACACAAATTTTGCAGATACAGAAGCCTATGGGACTTGAACATCCTCAGATCTTGGTATGCGAGGAGGGTCCTGGAACCAATCCCCTGCAGGTGCTTAGGGACAACTGTGTATTTATTGGGAAAAAATTCATATGTAAGTGAACTTGGGCAGTTCTAACCCCTGCCATTCCAGGATCAGCCATACATAAAAGTAAGATAGAAAAGTTAAACTAGGTGAATGGAAGCTCAACTAGTAGCTATGGTATAGGGTTGTATAGCAAATTCTAGGCAAGGAGAAGACGTTGAATGAAGCCATGAAAATTCTAAACAGTAGCGTATGTATGTGAGCTGAGTATAATTTAGTGGAGTTGGCAGGAGTACGGGATACGCAATGGAGAATGGTACATGGTAGGCAGGGACTGATCATAGAGGGCCTCGTATGCCATCCTTAGGCATAAACATTTTGATCTATAGGCAATGGAGCACTGCTGAAGAGAAGGAATAAGCAGATGAGTCATGTACCATCTTACAAAATGCAGGTCACCATGACCGACCATTCATCCAAAAACAACCAGCTACAACACCCACAGGCCAACTCTTAGTAGGGGTTTCAAGTAGGAGATGAGCTACTGAAGAAAATACAAACCATCCATTCATCTATTTCTTCACTGAGCAGACATTTATTGTACACCTACCATGTGTGAAGCACTAGGGATATAGAAAGATTTCTCAACCTTGGCATTGTTGACATTTTGGCCACATGGGACATTTGTGTAGTTCAGGGGTGGTGGCTGTTCTGTGCACTGTAGGAAGTTTAACAGCATCTTTGGCCTCTGCTAGATGCCCTCTCCCTGCACCAGCCCAGCCCAACTTGTGACAATCAAAAATTACCACTGAATGAGAACCACTGGGATACAAGAATGAATAAGGCATGTAGTCCAACAAAGAGGAGTATCATAAATGAGATACAAGCTGTTATGAGGGCTTATATAGAAGGCAAACAATTTAGAGTAAGCAGGGAAGTCTTCACAGAAGTGAAGAGGTTTCTGTCTTGGACCTTAACAAGGTCTGGATGCTTGAACTCTAAAGACAGATGTTTAGAACACCCCTCAGCTCCGTAGTCCCATCTAAGATACTCTTTCTGCATAGGTCATCAGATGAGTACTGACCAATCTGTGTGTTTGTTATGTTCAGTAGTGTCTGACTCTTTGCGACTCCATGGACTATAGCCTGCCAGGCTTCTCTGGCCATGGAATTCTCCATGCAAGGATACTGGAGTGGGTTGTCATTCCCTTCTCCAGGGGATCTTCCTGACCCAGGGATTGAACCCCAGTCTCCCTCATTGCAGGCAAATTCTTTACCATCTAAGCCACCAGGGAAGCCCATTGACAAATTTGGACCTTGCTTATTGGACCAATCACCACTGTACAGACTGACTGTTGACCCAGAAGGTGGTATGTCAAAAATGCTCTTCTCTTGTGCTTGCCACTAGATTTTAACTATTCTCAGCCATTTTCCCCTCCTGGTTGGTTTAAAGGTATGACCACTTAATATCCGGTCCCACTTTTGTTGGTTAATACTTGAACTGTACAGATTGTTGCATATTATGAACATGCCCTTGACTCTTGCACCTTAGGACATCATTCAGGTGCCCGTAGAATTGTGCACATCACCCAGCTTCTACCTATCTCTACCAGCTACGTGTAAGGCAGAGTAAAAGGGGAAAGTCTGACATTTCTCCACTGCACAGGTTTCTTGTACAGCTAAACCTCCTGTCTCAGTCAGTTCAGTTGCACAGTCATTTCCAACTCATTGTGACCCCCTGGACTGCAGCATGCCTGCAGTCCATCAGCAACTCCCGGAGCTTGCTCAAACTCATGTCCATTGAGTCGGTGATGCCATCCAACCGTCTCATCTTCTGTCGTCCCCTTCTCCTCCTGCCCTCAATCTTCCCCAGCATTAGGATCTTTTCCAATGAGTTAGTTCTTCACATCAGGTGGCCAAAGTATTAGAGTTTCAGCTTTAGCATCAGTCCTTCCAATGAATATTCAGGAGTGATTTCTTTTAGGATGGACTGGTTGGATCTCCTTGCAGTCCAAGGGACTCTCAAGAGTCTTCTCCCAACACCACAGTTCAAAAGCATCTCTTCTTCAATGCTCAGCTTTCTTTATAGTCCAACTCTCACATCCATACAGGACTACTGGAAAAACCATAGCTTTGACAAGATGGACCTTTGTTGGTAAAGTAATGTCTCTGCTTTTTAATATGCTCTCTAGTTTGGTCATAACTTTTCTTCCAAGGAGCAAGCGTCTTTTAATTTCATGGCTAGAGTCACCATCTGCAGTGACTTTGGAGCCCAAGAAAATAAAGTCTGTCACGGTTTCCATTGTTCCCCCATCTATTTGTCATGAAGTGATGGGACCAGATGTCATGATCTTAGTTTTCTGAATATTTTAAGCCAACTTTTTCCACTCTCTTCTTTTGCTTTCATCATCTTTAGTTCTTCTTCACTTTCTGCCATAAGGGTGGTGTCATCTGCATATCTGAGGTTATTGATATTTCTCCTGGAAACCTTGATTCCAGCTTGTGCTTCATCCAGTCCAGCATTTCACATGATGTTCTCTGCATATAGGTTAAATAAGCAGGGTGACAATATACAGCTTTGATGTACTCCTTTTCCGATTTGGAACCAGTCTGTTGTTCCATGTCCAGTTCTAACTGTTGATTCTTGACCTGCATACAGATTTCTCAGGAGGCAGATTAGGTGGTCTGGTATTCCCATCTCTTTAAAAATTTTCCAGTTTGTTGTGATCCATACAGTCAAAGGTTTTGGCATAGTCAATAAGGCAGAAATAGATGTTTTTCTGTAACTCTCTTGGTATTTTGATGATCCAGCAGATGTTGGCAATTTGATCTCTGGTTCCTCTGCCTTTTCTAAATCCAGCTTGAACATCTGGAAGTTCACGGTCCACTTTCTGTTGAAGCCTGGCTTGGAGAATTTTGAGCATTACTTTGCCAGAGTGTTAGATGAGTGAGATGAATACAATTGTGCAGTAGTCTGAGCATTCTTTGGCCTTGCCTTTCTCTGGGATTGGAATGAAAACTAACCTTTTCCAGTCCTGTGGCTACTGCTGAGTTTTCTAAATTTGTTGGCATATTGAGTGCAGCACTTTCACATCATCATTTTTTGGATTTGAAATAGCTCCACTGGAATTCCATCCCCTCCACTAGCTTTGTTCAGAGTGATGTCTTGTCTCTTGTCTCTAGTTCTCTTAATCTCTGATCTGTCTGAATCTATGATGAGTGATCCTACTCCTGTCTGTATCTGCATTGGTAGTTCATCGATTTAGTTCAACGAGGAAGCTGGAAGAGTTCACAGTGTTTTCCAATCTAGTCATTAGCAGAGGCCCATCAGTAAAGCTGATATTTCAACCTCTGATTTTCCTTGTATACATTCTTTAATACTTAGAAGAGTAAGAGGTGAAAGGAATGAGCTGCTTCTCACTGCAGTTGTGTTCTGATTGCGTTTCCATGGACAGCCTAATGTCCATGGAAATAACGGGGGACAAGAGAGGCTCGATTCCTGACTCTCACTGTGTTCCTTTAACCTGGAATGAAAGTCAAAGTGAAAGTTGCTCAGCCATGTCCAACTCTTTGCGGCCCCATGGACTATTCTCCCCCTGGAGAAGTCCATGGAATTCTCCAGGCCAGAATACTAGAGCGGGCAGCCTTTCCCTTCTCCAGGGGATCTTCCCAACCCAGAGATTGAACCCGGGTCTGCTGCATCGCAGGTGGATTCTTTACCAGCTGAGCTATCAGGAAGCCCTGGAAAAGTCCAGCTCTTTTCTTCCTATCTATCTATCTGTCTGTCTGTCTATCTGTCTACCATCTATCTGCCCATCTCCTGAGGAAGATTTAACTAGGAATAAACAAATAAGAATTTTAATAGTTAAAAAGTTTCAGAAGTGCTGATATGATGGTTTGCTCATATTGCCCCAACTGCTCATTTTTGTCATTAGAACTAATCCTCTAAAAGCCACCTTGCTGATTCAGACCCAGCTCTGACCCTTCTTAATGCTGTGACTTGGGGCATGTTGTGCAGCCTCTCTGTGCCTCACTGCTCGTCTCTTGAATGAGGATTACAGTGTCAGCCTTGCAGGGCTGCTGTTGGGGCAAGCATGTCAGTGCTGAGAAGGGCCCTAGGGCGCCAGGGGAGCCACAAGTTGGGGAGTGCTGATGCAACACCGGCTCCCAAGCGTAGCGAGTCCTCCTTTCCCCTCAGATTCCTCCTGTCGGCTGCTTCTGCCTGCATTTCTCTAACTGGGATAATTAAAAAATCCTTCTTCTCAAAGGTCAATGTTTTTCCTTTTTCTTTTTCCCGAGAGTACTGTTGTCTTAGTCCTGGATACAAGCCTTGGTGGGATTAATAAGGCCCTTTCCTGAGTTCAGGTCTTGGTTAAGGTGACGACAGTGGCCCAGGAACAAAAGACCAGATTTCCAAAGCCAAATTTTTATTTCTCCAGTTTCTTCAAATGATATTTTCAAATCCCTTAGTTTATACACCGATATAAGTTTTCACTTTTCCCCTCCGATGCCTCCCTGAATCATTCCTGCCACCAAATTGCAGGAGTCTCTCAGTTACCACTTTTTCTGTGGGTTTTGTTACCTCTCCAGGGGGGTTTTAGTGCCTCGTTCCGTCTCTCATCACCTTCCTTTTGGACTGAGGTCCCCACTAGGGTCTCACAAGGTCTCTTCAATTCCATCCCATCCTCCTCCATGATGAGAACCCACTAGGGTCTCACAAGGTCTCTTCAATTCCATCCCATCCTCCTCCATGATGAGAACCCACTAGGGTCTCACAAGGTCTCTTCAATTCCATCCCATCCTCCTCCATGATGAGAACCCACTAGGGTCTCACAAGGTCTCTTCAATTCCATCCCATCCTCCTCCATGATGAGAACCCACTAGGGTCTCACAAGGTCTCTTCAATTCCATCCCATCCTCCTCCATGATGAGAACCCACTAGGGTCTCACAAGGTCTCTTCAATTCCATCCCATCCTCCTCCATGATGAGAACCCACTAGGGTCTCACAAGGTCTCTTCAATTCCATCCCATCCTCCTCCATGATGAGAACCCACTAGGGTCTCACAAGGTCTCTTCAATTCCATCCCATCCTCCTCCATGATGAGAACCCACTAGGGTCTCGCAAGGTCTCTTCAATTCCATCCCATCCTCCTCCATGATGAGAACCCACTAGGGTTTCACAAGGTCTCTTCAATTCCATCTCATCCTCCTCCATGATGAGAACCCACTAGGGTTTCACAAGGTCTCTTCAATTCCGTCCCATACTCCTCCATGATGAGGATCACTGACAGGCTTGTGTGGCAGGTTGTTCCCTCAAACTGTGCTCAAGCATCTTATACCCTAAATTTGTCTGTCTGGTTTAAAATCCTGTAATTGGGATTTCATCTATTTGATTTCCTCATCTATCTTTTTGATCCCCTCACATGTGGTCCTTTGATATAATGCTCTTAGCGCTCCGTCCTCTTCTCACCCCACCTCCTAGGTCCCTGCTTCTTCATCTTCCTCATGGATGCCATGCTTTCTAAGCTCACTTTTACCCAGACACCTAGGATTCATGCTGGTCTCAGACTGAAACGCCTTCCTCAAAATATATCCCATGTGTGTGTGTGTGTTTAATCATGTTCAACTCTTTGTGACATTTTGGACTGTAGCCTGCCAGGCTCCTCTGTCCATGGGAGTTTTCAGGCAAGAATACTGAAGCAGGTTGCTATTTTCTTCTCTAAAATATATCCCACCTACCTTTTAATATCCAGTTCCTAACACCAGCCATCTATGTAGTTTGTGTGAGAGCAAAGTGCAAGTTGCTCAGTCGTGTCCAACTCTTTGTGATCCCATGGATAGTCCATGGACTTCTCCAGGCCAGGACACTGGAGTGGGTAACTGTTCCCTTCTCCAGGGGATCTTCCCGACCCAGGAATCGAACCAAGGTTTCCGGCATTGCAGGCAGATTCTTTACCGACTGAGCTATCAGGGAAGCCCTGTTTGTGTGAGTGCTCTAGAGTAAATTCATGTTTCTCTTTTGTGAGTGCCTCTTGGTATTCAAACTTTTCTGACTATTTTGCACATTTATATAATGGTTAAATACATGCTGTTTGCTGTCAGATCTAATTGCGGGTTTGAAATCTTGCTCAACCAATTACTATCTCAGTGGGCTAACTTCTCTTGGTGTCAGTTTCCTCCTTGAACAGGCTCTTCTGGGACAGTGACATAGACACAAAATCGGGTCAACACTGCTTGGTTTTGAAGCCTGGCTTTACCCCACACTAGCTGGGTCTCCTGGGAAGTTAGTTAATCTCTCTAAACCCGAGTATCTTCATCTGTAAAATGAGCATGCTTTTAGTAGATACTTAGGAGAGTGATTGTGAGGATGAAATAACATAATCCATACACAATGTTTAGCAAATTCTTGGGAATAGTTAGGATTAACAACATGGGAGCTAACTGCTCTTGGGAAGGGTGATTCTCCCCTTCTCCAGGTATTTCCTTCCTTGCAGAAGGAGCTAAATTGTTGTAAAAGCCCTAATGCCTTTCCTTGGAGAAGGCAATGGCAACCAGTACTGTTGCCTGGAAAATCCCATGGATGGAGGAGCCTGGTAGGCTGCGGTCCATGGGGTCACTAGGAGTTGGACACGACTGAGTGACTTAACTTTCACTTTTCACTTTCATGCATTGGAAAAGGAAATGGCAACCCACTCCAGTGTTCTTGCTTGGAGAATCCCAGGGACGGGGGAGCCTGGTGGGCTGCTGTCTATGGGATCGCAAAGAGTTGGACATGACTGAAGCGACTTAGCAGCAGCAATGCCTTTCTTCCCTCTTGCTTATTGCAATGTAAAGAGGACAAGTACAGGAGAGTAACTGACTTGACTGGTAAATTCAGGAAGAACAAATTGATCATTCTTGGCTCCTCCATTCCTTTTTCTTGAGAGTGAGTGACCACATGAGGAATCTTCCTTCTCTGTTGCTTCATGACAGATATTCTGTAGAAGACTGCCTCTGCATTAGGAGGTCTGCTCTGACACAGGGCACCTGTATGAGTTTTTTCACTTCTGGGCTATAGTATCAGAAAATCCATTCATCTGAAAATATATGCTCTATCAGTAATAAAGATGATATGTTTGGGACCTTTGTCTTTTTCTCCATTCAGAATTCAGATAAAGAGAGAATATGCCTATCAGACTCAACAGCACTGAAGTCTTTTGATTTTGGAGATGATTAAAGTAAATGTGCATAAAAGCACACAACACAGAACCTAACCAAATATAGGTGGTTTTGAATTAGAATTCTTTGATTTAAACAACTCTCTGGCCAACTTACATACACCAGGCAACTATTGGAAGGCCATGGGACTGCTCACATAATAAAAAGAAAAGCTGATGAATGAGACTCAGAGGACAGGAGATAAAGAAGCTCTCACAAAAACTGGTGGGGAATTCTTGGGGCACTGCCATCCAGGGTGTCAGCTCAGACTACTTTCTTGTCACTCTGCTCAAAATTCAAATTCTAAGGAGAGAGTCTTTGATTCCCTTGGCTGAGGTCACATGGTCACCCCTTACCAGATGAAACCAAGATCACCTGGGAGCCTCATCAGATAGTGACCAAGGAGGGAAATGTGGCCCCTCTCTGCTTTGTCACACAATGCTGGATTGCAAAACTGAACAAATATACTAATAACTATTCTCTACCATCAAGCTGGTGATGGACAGGGAGGCTTGGCGTGCTGCAGTCCATGGGGTCGCAAAGAGTCGGACATGACTGAGCAACTGAACTGAACTGAACCATCAATAAAATGAGTGTAATTATTCTCATCATCAATTCCACAACTAGATTTAAAGCATCTTAGAAAGAAATAGGGCTTCCAGGTGGCGCTAGTGGTAAATAACCCATCTGCCAATGCAGGTTAGACGTGAGACTCAGGCTCGAACCCTGGGTTAGGAAGATCCCCTGGAGGAGGGCACAGCAACCCACTCCAGTATTCTTGCCTAGAGAATCCCGTGGGCAGAGGAGCCTGGTGGGCTGTGGTCCGTAGGGTCTCAAAGAGTCAGGCACGACTGAAGTGACGAGAAATAACTATGTCTTACACTTTTCCCCCATATTTTACAGCATTGAACATATTTTCTTTCTATTCTTACTTCCAAGAACACAGTTTGACTTACTCTAAGTATCCCCTTATCTTATTCCTGATGCTATGTTATCCTTGTCCTAAACCATCTTGGGTCTTATCTCTAGGCAGGTCATTTTGAAGCCTAATATGTCCGAGTACCTTGGAGCAGTTAGTGAACAGGTATTGATTGATTAATTATGAGGATGATTGCCATTGTCAATTATACTGAATATTTTGTTATGTCAATACTTTCTATGTCAGTCTTAAGGGAAATCAATCCTGAATACTCATTGGAAAGACTGATGCTGAAGCTGAAGTTCCAGTATTTTGGTCATCTGATGTGAACAGCCAACTCATTGGAAAAGTCTCTGATGCTGGAAAGATTGAGGGCAGAAGGAGAAGAGGGCATCAGAGGATGAGATGGCTGGATGGCAACGCCGAGGCAATGGACACAAACTTGGTGAGGGACAGGGAGGCCTGGCATGCTGCAGCCCATGGGGTCGCAAAGAGTCAGACATGACTGGGTGACTGAACAACCACAACGACAACATTATACTGAAAGGCAGCAGAGTGAGTTAGCCTTTGTTTAGAACACAGGACACAATGGAGATGTGAGCCATTACTTGTCACTGTAATTCAAGAATATGGATTGATGGTCAAGCAAGAGAGAGAGGGTCCTATATAGTCAGAATCAGAGACTGAGATAGACCCAGCAAGAGACTAGAAGAGACCCAGACAAGGGTGAGAAGTGAGACAGATGTACTTTAACAGAAGTCTTCCCATGACCCACAAACATCAAAGGGAAAAAGCTGACACAGGTGAAAGTTGTTGAGGGACTGCTACTTGGTATTTTGAAAAAGTAAGAAGGATCACCCACTGTCATAACCATTTGAAATAATTTCTTCTGGGAGACACAGCTATGACTATGGTTTCTTGTGAAGACTGCCTTTCTCCAGCAGCAGCAGCATGAAGTCAGCTGGAAATACAGACTCTCAAGCCTTGCCCCACATTATGACTCCAACTCTGCATTTGTGACTCCCAGGTGGCTCGTGTGCACATTATAGTTGAGAACTGCCTGAGGACATCCAAAGATCGGGAAAGGGAAAATCAGAAGCCTTGAGCGCTGATATTCCCTTCACCCCTTTCTGGCACGTGACTCCAGAAATGGCTTCTTCTGAGTCTCAGCTTCCCCATCTGTATAGTGGGAATGACAACACATCCCACTCTTTGTTTTCAGAACTTGTTGGGCAGAACCAATAAAATCTGTATGTAAAGTTATTTTGAAAACTGCAAAGGGCCCCCCAAAAGTAAGCTTTTCCATTACTTAGTACATGAGGCTCAGGAGGAAACACTGGTACTTCCCCTGGCTATCACTTGTGGGTCGAATTTCGCTTCTGCAGTCTTTCTTTCTAGCCCTGAGTAAACTTCACCCTGTGTGAAGGAGATGTGAACAAGTCAGCAGATGATGCGTTTGTTTTTGAACACGTTAATTTCTTTATCAGCTCTATTTATTTTCCGAGGGCATCACTGTATTACATTAATGCCTCAAGTTGTTAACAATACCAGCGGGCACTGCAGGCATCACTTATCCTTATAGTGTAAAAGTTCAGAGAGTAGAATGGAAATTGCCAGCCAAAGCCCAATGCTGAATGTCCTTCTTGGTGGGCTTTTAATCTCCCCTTGGGAACAGATCCACCATTCCCTGCTATGTTTCCAAAGCCTTTGATTCATGATATCAATTGGCATCTCTGCCATTTATTTTGTTTTTTCTCTGATAGCTTTTGAGGTTTGAGGGAGCAGAGACTGTTCACAGCTTCTTTTTTATTTCTGTCTCCTTGGGGTTTAGCACATAGTAAGAATGCAAGAAATATCTAGGTAATGTGAGTGGTGGAGGAAAATAAAAAATCTACCAATTTATTTTTATTCATTGATTTACTCTCAGTATCAATGGGATTTTTAGATAAGCTTGATGGTTAAGACTAGACGCTGTGCTCCCCTGGTGGCTCACACAGTAAAGAATTTGCCTACAGTGCAGGAGACTTGGGTTCAATCCCTGGCTTGGAAAGACCTCCTAGAGAAGGGGATGGCAACCCACATCAGTATTCTTGCCTGGAGAATTCCCTGGCAGGCTACGGTCCATGGGATCAAAAAGAATTGGACATGACTGAGTGGCTAACACCGTGCTCCCCTAGCACCCTTTCAAAAGGCTTATCACACATGTACTTTTTTTTTTTCAAATTTAATGTATTTTGGGGCTGTGCTATGCAGCATGTGGGATCTTAGTTCCCCAACCAGGGATTGAACCCATACCCCCTAAACTGGAAGAGCAGTCTTAACCAGTAGACTGCCAGGAAAGTCCCTCATATGTGTGTACCTCTTGAACAAGTATCTTTCCTGATAGCTTATGTCTTCCCTGGTGGCTCAGACGGTAAAGCATCTGCCTACAATGTGGGAGACCTAGGTTCGATCCCTGGGGTGGGAAGATCCCCTGGAGAAGGAAATGGCAACCCACTCCAGTACTCTTGCCTGGAAAATCCCATGGATGGAAAAGCCTAGTAGGCTACAGTCCATGGGGTCTCAAAGAGTCAGACATGACTGAGTGACTTCACTTTCACTTTTTCATTTTCACTATGTGACCTCTGACAGCAAGGATTGTCTCTCCTATCCTCCCCATATCCTGAGGGCTCAGAACAATATCTGTCACATAGTAGGTATGCAACAAAATATCTATGGAATTAAAGTGAGTGATTTGATATAGATGCCAATTTTTGGCATAAAAAGAGGATTCCCACTTTTTATGATCCTTTTTACAGTCAGCTTATTTCAACAGTGCATGTTCCCCAGTTGGAAATTTGGGCAATTACTCCCCAGTTTAGGAAGTTTCCCTCTCAGTTCTTTTTCTCTAGTGGCCAAATACTGTCTCTCCAATTACCTGGAGAGAAGGAAAGTAATATTTATTAAATTCCTACTTTCAACAACATGTAATGATAAGTGGTATTACCTCTACTGACAAAAATAATGCTCAGAGAGTAAGTGGTATGACCAAGGTTATAGAACTAAATTTACAGTCAGTCTTGTATCGAATCACGCTGCCTACATAGAACTGCCTCGAGGCAGCAGCTTTGTCTGAATAGGGGCTACAGATCTCATCAATGTTTGAGAAGAGAGAGATTCTGAATTTAATCCCTTGTATAGATTTATTTTCAGAACCACTTCATAACTCAGCCTTCACTCTTCCACATTAAGCTTTCTACTTCCAGCTGGGACCTGTAACTTGACCATGGACTTGTTCTGTCTTTCTTAGATCTAGGGCAGTGATGGTCAGCCTGCTTCTCGTAGATGCTTGTTGGTGATCCTTTCATCCAGTGATAGGAATGGGGTTTAGGTTCAGAGTAAGCTCTGATGTAAATGTATTTGGATTTTTAAGACCTCCATCTTCCTCTCTCCCAGATAAATGATCTGTCTTTGGTTTCTACTTACACCAGGTCTATTCAAGTCACATAGCTCATAAAGTCTATATAAAAAGGAAAAATGATCAGTAATATAATTATTGCTTAGCTGTAGACACATTCATAAGCATTATCATATTCTTAACACACATTCACATCATATCCTCATAACACATATTCTTGTAATTGCATTTTGTTTAATCTATTACTTACTATTTTAATTGATTTTTTTTGAAGTATCCTTTCAAGATTCATTCACCAAATAACAGTTGGCCCTTGAACAACACAAGTTTGAACTGCATAGATCCACTTGAATGTGAATTTTTTTCAACAGTAATTACTACCCTACTACACACCTGCAGTTGGATGACTTCTTGGCTGGCCAGCTGTGGATACAGAGAATTAACTCTAGGTATATGCAGATGTTTGACTGCATGGAGGGTTGGCACCCCAACCTCCTACATTTTTCAAGGGTCAACTGAACAGTAGTCCCTTGATATCCACAAGGGATTGATTCTAGGAGACCATGTGGGCACACAAATCCACTCAAGTTCCTTACACAGAATGGCATGGTAGTAGTTGCACATGAACTATGCACTTACTCTCATAAATCTTATGAGATTTTTAGATTTAAATTAATTTATAGATTACTTATAATACCTAATACAATGTAAATGCTATGTAAATAGTTGTAAATACAATGAAAATGCTTTGTAAATAGTTACCAGTATGAAGCAAACTGAAGTTTTACTTTGTGGAACTTTCTAGAACTTTTTATTCCAAATATTTTTAATCACTAGCTTTTTGAATCATGAATGTGGACCCAACAAATATAGAGGGAGAGCTGACTGTGCTTACCTGACTGTGCGGATGCCTACCTTACATCGGGTACTTTGCTAGGTGAGAATGCCAAAGGGAGATATCGTAAGCCCTGGGCTCAGGTGTAATTTATTCCTAAAAAACATGTCCATGTCTATCTGACAGACTCAAGAAAGGCTTTCTGGAGGAGGAGACCTTGATGGAGACTGGATAGAGGAGAAGAATGAACACATCTAGAAGCAGACGAGTGGTAGCTGAGAAAAGGATGTGGTATAGTAAGGTCAGGATGCCGAAGGACAAATATAAAAACAATCAACATTTTCAGGTCCAATAAATTCTGTCCATGAAATATTGTTTACTGCATTAACAACCACACACACACACACACACACACAAAAGGAATTTTAAAGGAAAGTAAAGCAGCTGCTAAAAATGTTCAAGGTCATAGTTTTGTTCTGAGCACATTCAAATAGGTTTTTCCTGCCCTTGTGTTGTCATTTTTGTAGAAAAAACCCTGCATTTCAATTGCCAGGAAAGAGTCATTGGGTTGAGCAAAGAGAGAAGTGCTTCATGGGGTCCTTTAAAATCTTGACTGAGACAATTGGGACAATCTGGTCACTGAGAATGAAGTGACGGCTATGACAAAGGACCCTTTAGTTAATGGCAGTGCCCTCTGCAACCAAGCCACAGGGTGCTCTAGAAAGATGTGTGTATTTCCAGTCCCCATGCATTTTTTTTTCCTCTTGAGAAAGAGAAGCAATTTAATACAGCTGAAGGGACTTGGGTTAAAGTTACATTGAGGGTTCTGGTGTACACTAGATGGATAGTTTTGTTTCAATGTTGGCATGTCATATGACTCATTAATCTAAAGAGCATCTAGTCTAAACTCTTTTTAGATGGGGAAAATTGACCCAGAGAAGTCAAGTAATTTTCACAAAAACACACAGGAGATTGGTGCCAGATCTGTGTTAATCCAGTGCAGACTTTGTAATGTGCTGTGTTTAGTTGCTCAGTCGTGTCCAACTCTGCTGTTCCACGGACTGCAGGCTGCCAGACTCCTCTGTCCATGGGGATTCTCTAGGCAAGTAATAATGGAGTGGGTTGCCATACCCTCCTCCAGGGGATCTTCCCAACTCAGGGATCGAACCTAGGTGTCCTGCATTGCAGGGGGGAGACTTCACCATCTGAGCCACCAGGGAATCTTTATTACAAAGACTTTATAATAATATTCAGTTGAATTCAGTCACTCAGTCGTGTCCAACTCTTTTCAACCCCATGGAATGCAGCATGCCAGGCTTCCCTGTCCATCACCAACTCCCAGAGTTTGCTCAAACTCATGACCATTGAGTCGATGATGCCATCCAACCATCTCATCCTCTGTCGTCCCCTTCTCCCACCTTCAACCTTTCCCAGCATCAGGGTCTTTTCCAATGAGTCAGTTCTTTGCATCATGTGGCCAAAGTATTGGAGTTTCAGCTTTAGCATCAGTCCTTCCAATGAATATTCAGGACTGATTTCCTTTAATATTGACTGGCTGGATCTCCTTGCAGTCCAAGGGACAACCAAGAGTCTTCTCCAACACCACAGTTCAAAAGCATCTCTTCTTCAATGCTCAGCTTTCTTTATAGTCCAACTCTCACATCCATACAGGACTACTGGAAAAACCATAGCTTTGACAAGATGGACCTTTGTTGGCAAAATACTGTCTCTGCTTTTTAATACACTGTCTAGGTTTGGGAATAACAGACCACCTGACCTGCCTCTTGAGAAATCTGTATGCAGGTCAGGAAGCAACAGTTAGAACTGGACATGGAATAACAGACTGGTTCCAAATAGGAAAAGGAGTCCGTCAAGGCTGTATATTGTCATCTGGCTTATTTAACTTCTATGAGAGTACATCATGAGAAATGCTGGGCTGGAAGAAGCACAAGCTGGAATCAAGATTGCCGGGAGAAATATCAATAACCTCAGATATGCAGATGATACCACCCTTATGGCAGAAAGTGAAGAGGGACTAAAAAGCCTCTTGAAAGTGAAAGAAGAGAGTGAACAAGTTGGCTTAAAGCTCAACATTCAGAAAATTAAGATCATGGCATCTGGTCCCATCACTTCATGGGAAATAGATGGGGAAACACTGGAAACAGTGTCAGACTCCAAAATCTGACTGGGCTCCAAAATCACTGCAGATGGTAATTGCAGCCATGAAATTAAAAGACGCTTACTCCTTGGAAGGAAAGTTATGACCAACCTAGATAGCATATTGAAAAGCAGAGACATTACTTTGCCAACAAATGTTCGTGTAGTCAAGGCTATGGTTTTTCCAGTGGTCATGTATGGATGTGATAGTTGGGCTGTGAAGAAAGCTGAGTGCCGAAGAATTGATGCTTTTGAACTGTGGTATTGGAGAAGACTTTTGAGAGTCCCTTGGACTGCAAGGAGATCCAACCAGTCCATTCTAAAGGAGATCAGTCCTGGGTGTTCATTGGAAGGACTGATGCTAAAGCTGAAACTCCAATACTTTGGCCACCTGATATGAAGAGCTGACTCATTTGAAAAGACCTTGATGCTGGGAAAGATTGAGGGCAGGAGGAGAAGGGGACAACAGAGGATGAGATGGCTGGATGGCATCACTGACTCAATGGACATGAGTTTGGGTAAACTCTGGGAGTTGGTGATGGACAGGGAGGCCTGGTGTGCTGCAATTCACGGGGTCACTAAGAGTTGGACACAACTGAGTGACTGAACTGAACTGAACTAGGTTGGTCACAGGTTTTCTTCCAAGGAGCAAGCATCTTTTTAATTTCACAGCTGCCATCACCATCTGCAGTGACTTTGGTGCCCAAGAAAATAGTCTCTCACTGTTTCCATTGTTTTCCCATCTATTTGCCATGAAGTGATGGGATCAGATGCCATGTTCTTAGCTTTTAAGCCAGCTTTTCACTCTCCTCTTTCACTTTCATCAAGAGTCTCTTCAGTTCCTCTTCACTTTCTCCCATAAGGGGTGTGTTATCTGCATATCTGAGATTATTGATATTTCTCCTGACAAATGTAATAATAATAACATTAGTTAATTAATTATTTCAATAATAACTGTTTATTGAATAGTTATGGTGTTGCTGAAGTCAGATTCAGCTGTTTGCTGCTTGAAAGCCAATACCTGAGAGATAAGTGTTGACTGGAAAAGAAAGGTTGCTTTATTCAAAAGGCTGGCAATCTGGAGAGAAGGTGGACTCATGTCAAAAGCCAACGCCAAAGATTCTGCTCAACCATGAAAGTTTTTAAAGGGACAGTCACTCTAGGAGGGAATCAGAGTGTTCATTATCTTTCACTGTGTGCAGACTTTCTTCTGATTGGTTGGTGGTGAGGTAATAGGGCGGTGTTCCAGGAATTGTGTACTTAGCTTGGAGTTACCATCTTGTACGTCAGTGCCAGCCTTAGTTCCTGCTGAAGAATTAAAAGATATTGCTATGTCTGTTCCCTGAGGAGGAACCAGGGCCCTGCCCAATTCTGCACTACTGTTTCTTGACTGTTCCTCTCTTGTTTCTGCATTCCCTCCCTTCCCTAGTGAATAGCTGCTTGAATTTACCTTTTGGAACTCAGGGAATGAAGTCTATTTCTTACAAACAAGAAATGGGGGGACATGGAAAGAATTTGTACCCAGGAGGGCCTCACAGGGCCCTCTCCATTTCAATGGTGTGCTAAGTGCTTTGTTAGGATTATTTTTGCCATAGATTATTTTCAGTGGAGAGGCAGTATTCAGTTACGAGTTCAGTGCTCACTGCTATTGGGTGTGGGGCTTGTTGCATAGCCCCGCTAAGCCTCACTTCTCTATCTATAAAATGGAGGAGATAAGAGTCCAGGTTGCAGGCAAATCATGAAGATTAAATGAGATAATGCACGTAAAGCTCAGTACAGCATCTGGCACACTTAATACCCAGGTTGCTAGAATTTAATCCTTCTGGGCTTTCTATCTGAGCAAAGATCAGTACTCTGTAATTCTTCTGTCTGTGTGCCCTAAAGATAATCATGAAAGGTTTCTTTCTTTGAGTGCTTTCATTCTCTCTGCATATGTGTGTGCGTGCTGAGTCGCTTCAGTCATGTCTGACTCTTTGTGACCCCATGGACTGCAGTCCTCCAGGCTCCTCTGTCCATGGGATTTTCCAGGCAAGGATACTGGAGTGGGTTGCCATACCCTCCTCCAGGGGATCTTCTCGACCCAGGAGTCAAACCAGCTTCTCTTATGTCTGTTGCATTGTCAGGCGAGTTTTTTACCACTAGGGCCACCTGGGAAGCCCTTCATTCTCTTCAGGTCCCCATGAAACAGGGAATTGACATGTCTGGAGGGCTAGAACTTGTCTCCCTCACAGTCATCCCCTTTCTCTAGATCCTTCTTCCCTTCCTTCAGGTTCTTGGCAGCCTCCCCTGGAGGGAATTCAAATATGTTTTCATTACAGCCTCATAACTTTGGGAGGGAGCTTCGTCAATGGTGTGCCTGCATCTCCTGCTCCATTCAGAGAGGAACAAGGACCAGCTTTTGGATGGCATGTCATCCATCTCTGAGCCCAGTCAGGTTTAGGTTGGCTCACAAGTTCTGGGACTTGTAATAATCTTTGGTATTCTAAGAATGGATTCCATAGAGCCCTGGAGTTAAAAAACAAAAACAAAAACAAAAAAAGCCAATATAAT
The DNA here is from genome assembly GCF_032452875.1 of Bos javanicus. Classification (NCBI taxonomy): domain Eukaryota; kingdom Metazoa; phylum Chordata; class Mammalia; order Artiodactyla; family Bovidae; genus Bos; species Bos javanicus. Next base: position 6,651,267 of record NC_083886.1, on the reverse strand, counting down.
CAGCAACACAGCACATCAGCCCTTTTGGCAAGAACCACGGGAAGAGCCGTTCAGCACATATTTGGCTGTCCACGTTCGTAAGAGCATAATAGAGTTCTCTTGGTTCCTTCTGAAGCTTGATCACTTCTAAAGTAATGAGTCATCTTCCGCACAAGGCTTTTGCTGATGCACAAACCTCTCTGCTCTTCTTCTGCAAACCATCTTACGACTGAGTACACTTTTGTGCACAACTAGTTGGCCGGCAAGTTGTTCATTGAACATACTTATGAAGGCAATACATTCTGGAGGGAAGCTTCAGCAGAGGTCTGGAAAAGATTTGTAAAATACTCTGTCTGCATAAGACAGCTCTAGCCAACAGTGCATTTCTTAGCTCCACAGCCTCTGAGGCTCATTGGAGTGATTACCTTTTGTGGTTTCTTTGTCCCTTTTGATTTGAGGAATGAACCGTTTCTATTTTGGATATGGAGAATCTTGTCTTGCTCTTTGTCACTTGTGAAAATGAAGATGCAGCTTTGAAGTGGGGCCAGAGGAATGAATGGAGAACTTTTTGTGTGGGGAGGACTCATATGAAAGTATACCCATTTGTCATTTAATGTTCATGGCAACTGGCCCTCAGGGAGGTTAATTGGTTGGCAGAAGCTCACAAGGAACTTTTTAACTTCTCCCTAGGTTTGTCGGCCTCCAAAGATCATGCATACAACACAGATAAGACGATTTTGTCATTTCACTACCTCTTCCCCAGGTCGTTTTTGAGTTCATATTTTTAATCCCAAAATTCAACTTCTCGCACTGCTGTGTTCTTTTGATCTAAACATCATGTGTCCTTAGGATCTGGGGCACTGCATATTTTACCCATATGGATTCCAATACTTATTTCCTTTGGAGAAGGAAATGGCAACCCACTCCAGTATTCTTGCTGGGAAAATCCCATGGACAGAAGAGCCTGGTGGGCCACAGTCCATGGGATCGCAGAGTTGGACACAACTGAGCATGCACGCACTTATTTCCTTGCGTACTTATTCTTTTATAATACTACATGTACTAAACCACCCAAGTTTCTTCTAATTTGACTAGTGTTAGAAGTATTAATATATAGTCCAGCTATTAATTCTTAAAGCCTCTTTTCTTTTTATGTTAGCTTGAAATACAGCTAGTGCTTTTCTTTCCACATACTGTTTTTAATCCTGAAAGCTTCATGGCATTCAGTATTTAAAGTTATTTATTCCAAACTACTTGGTTAATTCGTTTTTATTCAAAAATTCATTTGTTTTCATGTCAGCAAGAATTTGAGAGATACTTGTAGACAAGCAATTTTATAATGGCAGCAGGATATCTGTTTAATAGGAAATTTGTGAAATGAGGTTGGCCTACATCACTTTTAAGTTTGAGAAGCTGCAAATGGTTGCCCAAGGCTGGGACCCAGGTTTCACGTGTGGAGCCAGCAGACCACAAAGCAGCCTGGACTCATCCTGAAAGTGATGGTGTATCATAGGACATTTAACCCCTAAGTATGGTTTCTGTGTGGATTTTAAAAATAGATATCCTGTATAATATCAAGAAATTTTCTATTTTGAGATTGCTATGAAATTCTTAAATCATAAAACGGAGATGACTTCTGTTAAATGTTTTTTCTGCACTGAGAGGACAATATGATAATTAGCCTTTATTTTGTTAATATAGTGAGTTAATTGTTCCATTTTTTGACAGTTGTGAAATCAGTCTTGCTTTCTGGGACTAGATCTTTCTTGGTTAAAATGCATTAACCTTTTCAACATTGCTGGATTTTGTTTGCTAACATATTGTTTATACCTCTTGCATCTTCATGACTGAAATCATCTTGTAATTTTCACTTCCTGTAATGTTCTTGTCAGAATCTGGCATAAAGATTTTGCTGATCTCATAAGCAAGTGTGAGAGTGTCCCTTTTTATTCTCTGAAACAGTTTGTGTATAGTTAGCTATGTCTTCCACAAATGTTCTAGAATACACTGGTGAAACTATTTGGTACTGGGTTTTCTTTGTGGAGAGTTTAAGATTATAGATTCAATTTGTTTGATGTTATAAGATGATTCAGATGTTCTATTTTTCTTGTGTTAGTTTTACAAATTGTATTTTTTAATGAAAGTGTTTTCTGGTCCTATCAAACTTTAAAATTTAATGAACTAAAATTGCTTATAGTATTCTCTTGCTATCTTTTAACATCTGTAAAATCTTTAATAATTTTCCTTTTTTGTTACCTAATGCTGGTTCTTTTTCTTTTTCTCTTTTTTCTTGATTATCCTTACTGATTATTATTTTCATTAATCTTACCAGAAGAAGCTTCTTTAGTCTTTGTTGGTTTCTCTCTATTGTAAATTTGTTCTCTTTCCTTAACTTCTGCTTCTACTATTTTTCTTCTTTATTCCATTTTCTTTGCTTATTATTTGCTTTTCTATTGCTAAATTGTTGAGATGATTACTTACTTCACCACTTTTTAGTCTTTCTTTTAGAATGCATACAATAAAAGTAGCAACTTCCTGTAAGATGTATACCAAAGGTGTTTTTATACAGTTTCCTTTATCTTTTAGATCTTTCATTGAAAATATTTTATAATTTTTAATTTTGATTTTTCCTCCTTTGAATAATGTATTATTTATAAGGCTATTTCTTAGTTTTCAAACACATGGAATTTATAATTTTGGGGGTCCTTGATTCTTAGCTTAATTAAGTACTAAATTTAAAAATATATTCTGTATGATTTTAGTCCTTTGACATTGGTTGAGACTTGTTTTTGATCAAGGATATAGTTAAGTTTTATAATTATTTCATATGTATTTGGAAAAAATGTGTATGCTACAATTATTAAGTAGAATATTGATACATGGCAATTAGGTTACATTTACCAATGTGTTGTTCAGATTATCTTTATCTTCATTGATTTTTTTTTTTTTTTACTACATATACTGTTACTGGAAGAAGTGTGATAAAACCTCCACTAAGATACTGGGTTTGTCTATTTCTCCTCTTCTATCAGTTATTGTTCTGTGTATTTTGGCCTTTGTTACTTGGTATATATAAATGTATAATCACCATATCTACCTGAGAAACCTGTATGCGAGTCAAGAAGCAACAGTCAGAACTTTACATGGAACCAGTGACTGGTTTGAAATTGGGAAAGGAGTATGACAAAGCTGTATATTGTCACCTTGTTTATTTGACTTATATGCAGAGTATACCATGAGAAATGCTGGGCTGGATGAATCACAAGCTGGAATCAAGATTGCTGGGAGAAGTATCAACAACCTCACATATGCAGATGATACCCCTTTACTGGCAGAAAAGTGAAGAGTCTCTTGATGAAAGTGAAAAAGGAGAGTAAAAAAGCTGGCTTAAAGCTCAACATTCAAAAAACAACGATCATCACATCCAGTCTCATCATTTCATGGCAAGGAGAAGGGGAAACAGATTGTACTTTCTGGGCTCCAAAATCACTGCAGACAGTGACTGCAGCCATGAAATTAGTAGACACTTGCTCCTTGGAAGAAAAGCTATGGCAAACCTATTAAACCTATTAAAAAGCAGAGACATCACTTTGCTGACAAAGGTCCATCTAGTCAAGGTTATGATTTTTCCAGTAGTCATTATAGATGTGAGAGTTGGAGCATAAAGAAAACTGAGCGCCAAAGAATTGATGCCTTTGAACCATGGTGTTGGAGAAGACTCTTGAGAGTCCCTTGGACTGCAAGGAGATCAAACCAGTCAATCCTAAAGGAAATCAACCCTGAATATTCACTGGAAGGACTGATACTGAAGCTGAAGCTCCAATAATTGGCCACCTGATGCGAAGAGTCGACTTGTTGGAAAAGACCTTGATGCTGGGAGAGATCAATGGCAAAAGGAGAATAGGGCAGCAGAGGTTGAGATGGACAGATAGCATCACTGACTCGATGAACAAAAATCTGAACAAACTCTGGGAGACAGTGAAGGACAGGGAAGCCTGGTGTGCTGCAGCCCATGGGGTCTCAAAGAGTCAGACACAATTTAGTGACTGAACAACAACATCTAGTAAATAAAAGATCTTTAAATTATAGAATTTATTTTTTTCCTTTATAATATTTTGACAAAATGCATTTTTCTGATATTAATTTAGCAACACTAGCTTTTTACAGTTGTTCTTTGCATAGTATATCTTTTTCACTTTTTTACTTTTATATACTTTTATAATATCTCTGTATTTTAGATTGTTCTTGTGAGTAGTGGATAGCTGAGCTTTGTTTTATTATAAAGCCTGGCATCTTTGTCTTTAATTGGAAAGTTAGGTCCAATTTATGCAAAATTTTTTACTGATATATTTGGTTTGGATCTCTCATTTCACTGTTAGCCTTCTGTTTATGTCAACCAATGTGTACTCCTATATTTCTTGTTTCTTGTCAGAAGACAAGAATATAAAAGAATTTGTAATGTTTGAATTTTTTCATCATTTCATTTCCCTCTTCTGTTTGCTTGATAGTTATATTTTTATTAGTGTTTTGGTGATGTCTTATTTAATTTGGGTGTATAAAAAAAAACTGGGTGGCTCATCAAAAACAGAAATATATTTCTCACATTTCTGGAAGCTAGAAGTCCGAGATCATGGTGCTAGCATACTTGGGTTCTGATGAGAGTCCTCTTCTGGGTCGCAGATGGCAAGTTTCTCCTTGCATCCTTACATGGTGGAAAGAGGGAGGAAACAAGCTCTCCTGTGACTCTTAGAAAAGCACTGGTCTCATTCATGATGGCTTCTTAGCTTACCATTTCAGAAACTATTTAATTAAACTAGCTTAAAATGAAACTGCCCTCTCTCTGTGCTGCCTAAAGGAACCAAAGAGCAGAATTAGGTCCAAGCTTGTGCAGTGGGTTTTAAGGTAAATGGAACATTCTCCAGTACCTGGGAAAGATAGTGGCAAAAATAATTATGAGAGCCCTCCAAAGAGAAGGTGAAATTTAAGTAGGAAAAATTCAGAACCACTGCTCTAAGTTCTCATTTCATATTTCTCAGAATATAATTTAATTTCAGGGTTTGCATAATTTTTTTGTATCTAACAACAACTATATTCTAAAAGATGTGGTTAGTGAGAGCATGAAGATTTTCAAATTTGTTAAATACCTTGATAGATTTGGACAATCAAGGAGGGGAGAAAAATGAATAACTACAGAAAAGGATAAGAATTTGTCATTTTCTGTGGCAATCATAGGCGGAGGAAGTGAAGGGAGACAAAAGGAAGGTTAACACAGACAGATGTCGGCAGGGGAGAGGCTGTGAGTTCAGCAGGGCTGCACCTCACCTCTCCTTCCACCCCACCCCCCCGCCCCCCGCAATCTTCAGTGAGATCGAATGAACTCGGCCTTTTTAGTAGAAAGCAAAACATGGCTTATTCTGTGTAGCTGTATAGGGTGGAGTCTTAAAATAGAAACCTAGAAAGGGGTTTGGTTTGGACTTCCGTAGGCTGTATGGGGCATCCATCATGATTCAAGGCTACAACTAAAGCTTCTCTCTCCCATCCAGAGTCTCTTTCTGGGACATTCCCCTCAGTGTAAACCTGGGCTCTGTGAGAACAGAGGCTGTCTTTCCACACCATATTACCATTCCCACATCAGTCACAGAGAGGTGTTATAGCTTAAAATGACAGCACAGTGACCCAGGAGTCCAAGAATCTGTGTTCTAAGACTGTCTCATATGGTTGTAGGGGGTGCTGCCTCACCTTCAAAGTTTCTGTCTCCTTATCTCTAAAATGGATTTGCAATAGATTAGGGGTTTGCGATTGTCCTCTGACGAATCTTTCGTTAAAATGAAGTCTTAAATGGAAGCAGGCATGCACAAAGTAAAATGAACTCTAGTTGAAGTGGAAGGTTGGGTAGGGGGGGACTCTTATCCACGTGTTCCTCACCTGTGACCCTTAAGAAGGCTCAGTAGAATAACCAGTGGAATTGAGGTTTCTTTCATTTCTAGCTATTCCCTTATACAGAGAAGAATGAATACCACCTTTCAGTCATTTAAAAATAACAGTAATTTAACAAAAGCTTACTTTCCCCCTTATTGACGTGGGTGATGGAAAGTGGAAAGAAAGCTCACATTTATGGAGGTCTTGTTAAGTGCCAGACACACTAAGCACTTTCCTTAACCTTCCAATGGGCTCTTTGGAGTTTATGACAGTGGAGGGACCTCTGAAGCTCAGAGATGAATATTTGGCTCATGGTAACATGTCTAGAACATGGCAGGGCTGCATTTCAAGTTCAGAACTTTTTGACCCGACCATCAGACATGAAGGTGGTGTGTAGGTAATGGGCCCCTCAGCAAATGAAACACAGGTTTGGGAGCAGAAAAATGCCATAGGGTATTTTCTACAATGGATTTGTATATATACACATATGCACATATATATGGGCTACCCAGGTGGTGCAGTGGTAAAGAATCTGCCTGCAGTGCAGGAAGCACAAGAGACACATGTTCAATCCCTGGGTCGGGAAGATCCCCTAGAAGAGGAAATGGCAACCCACTCCAGGATTCTTGCCTGGAAAATTCCATAGACAGAGGAGCTTAGTGGGCTACAGTCCATGGGGCCACAAAGAGTCAGATCACTGACTAAGTGCACACACACACATGTTGTGTGCTTGCCTTCAGGTTTAAACTAATTTTTTCCTTCTTATTTAGTGTGATACCGGAGCATCTAATGAGATGCCTCAGCCCAAGGATGCGCCTTCTTTTAATTCATGGTTTAAACTTTTCCTTACTTGGTTATCTACACTCACAGCTTTAGCCTAGAGGGTTGGCAAGCTGTTAATTAGGCCTTTTACTTCCCCTTAGTGCTCTAGGGTTCAATATGTGGCATTCTCCTATTTCTGAATCACTAATATGACTTCCCACCTTTTCCCAAGAGTTTTAGGGAAAACAGCCCCGGTGGTTAGAATCTTTGCCATGAATTAAATATGCGAGATGTCGAAAAATGCCCTGAGGGAAGGAAAAATTGTATGTGGCTTTTGATTTTATTATCATTATACTAGTGGCTGCTTTTGGTTTTGAGGTAAAGTGAAACAGTGGCTAGACAGACAGACTGCCAAATCTACAGTAATAACAATAGCAATAATATTGCTAACAAAACACCATTTAGTAAGTGCCATGGTTAATTTTATGTGTCAGCTTGACTGGACCACAGAGTAGTCAGATATTTATTTAGACATTATTTCTGGGCATGTCTGTGGTGGTATTTCTGGGTCTGATTAACATTTGAACTGGTAGACTGAGTAAAACAGATTGACCTTTACAATGTGGGTGGGCTCATTCGATCCACTGAAGACCTGAATAGTATAAAAGGTTGATAAGAAAGAATTCCCTCTCTTTAGTTTTCTAGCCTTTTCATGGGTCTTTCTCTTGCACTCAGAGTGGAACTTGGCTCTCCTGGTTCTCAGGCCTTTGGACTCACACTGGATCGATATTTATGGCTTTTCTGAATGTCTAGACTGCAAATGGCGGGACTTCTCAGCCTCCATAATAGCATAAAGCCAATCCCTTATAATATGATATGTAATACATTTTATTTACTATATAATATTATATGATTTATAAATTTATATTAACAATGTCACATGATTTAATATATATCATTGGTGCTGTTTCTCTGGAGAACCCTGACTAATGCAGTAAGTGATTACTGGGTAGCAGGCACTGCAGAAAGTGGTGACATAGCCTCTCATTTAATATGATCCTCTGCATCATAATGAATTCAGTATTTTGTTATTTCTGTTCCACAGATGAGGCTTAGAACAGAAAAGTAACTCTGCCAAGGCCACAGAGCTTAAGTGGGGGAACATTCACACATCCACAAGTCATGTGATTTTGAGTAGGTCAATGAGTTCATCTGCACTTATGTGTTAAATGGAGATGATAATGCCTACCTTGAAGGATTGAGGTGATAGGTGTGAATTACTTGGATTGGGTAGAAAGGGTGGCACAAAATCAGAAAGAGTAGCTTTTGCAGTTTTATTACCTATTGTGCTACAAAGTTCAGAGGATTTATGGCTTGTGAAATAGATGTAATTTCTGCAATGTAATATATCAGTAACATCTGAATTTAATCATTTGTTCATCTCCATTAAGCTCCAATGATATTTCATGTTATCCTGGGGAAAAATGTGATTACCGTGACTTTTAAAATTCTGTGCAACCCAGGAAAAAGGAGGAGGCACACTCCTGGAAACAGGAGGAAATCCTGGTTAGACTGCCATGAGACTCCAGGGTGCTGTGCTTCAGGAAGCTGAACATCTGCAAAGGTCACCAGGAGGTGCTCTGTTTCCCAAAAGGTGTTTGGTATTTACTTTCACTCAAGCATGTTCCTTCTGCTCTGATAACCATTGTCATCTTCCATTACAATAAAAGATGTCAGAGGCATTTTTACAGGCATATGGCATTAATTTAGTTTTCCCTCTGTGGTCATAAGAGAGTTTGCAAAAATGAAAACAAGCAAAACAAAGCCCCACTCAGCCATTCATCAATTCATATTTATGGGACAATGATCATGAGCCACATGATGTGGGTAGCGGGGCAGGAAATGGAGTCTCCATTTCAGAATCTGCGGCAGGCTCATGCTCTTCAGTGCTGGCTCTGGGCCTGCTTCATCCTCAGTTTCCTCTCTGGTCTTTGGGAAATGGGTCAGAGGACCATGCAGATTTCCTTGGGAAATATGTATAATGATCTCAGCCACATTCTCTTTTCCTCACAGCACTGGTGGGAGTTCTAACTGTGCTTTATAGTTGCCAGAGCCTGTTCATGTCCGTCTTGATTCTTGCCCCAATCAGGGAGGTTGACTGGGTGAAGCTGATTATTTTTGTCGTGCGGGTGAGGAAACTGAAGCTCAGCGTTGTTGAGAGACTTGGTCAGGGTCTCAGACAGAGAAGGGGCCGTACTGTGAAACTCCTTCCCCTCTTGTTCCTTGCCCATCTATCCTTCACACCTTGGAGAGCCTTGAGAAATATCTGATTACGCCATTGCCTTGCTTATAATCTTTCCATTCCTCACCCTTATTCTTAGAATAATGCCCACATTTCTTAGCATGCTTTCAGGGTCTTTTGCTATCTGGCCCTGCCCACCTCTCTAAATTTCCCCCAGGCTGTTCTCACCACCTACTCCCCAGACTATGCTCTGGCTGTTTTGAATCGCACTGTATCATCCTCCTTCTCACCTCTCTGCCATCTCACCCCTCCACTCCTACTGGGTCTCACCCCTCCACTCCTACTGGGAGGCCCTCTCTACTTACTCACTATTTAAATCTCTATTTAGGCATAACTTCCTCCAAGAAGTTCTCCCTGATCTCTCTTTTAATTAATTCATTTATTTTTGACTGCTCTGAGTGTTCGTTGCTGCACGGAGGCTTCTTCTAGTTGCAGCGAACAAGGGCTACTCTTGGCTGTGGTGGGCGGGCTTCTCACTGCAGTGGCTTCTCTTGTGTGGCGCATGGGCTCTGGCGCACAGGCTCCAGGAGCTGCACTCAGGGGCTCAGGAGTTGTGCATATGGGCTCAGTTGCCCTGCAGCACGTGGAATCATTTCAGACCGGGGATCAAACCCTTGTCCCCTGCATTGGCAGGTGAATGCTTAACCCCTGGACTACCAGGGACGTCCTCTCCCTGGTCTCTTACACTAGGTCAGCTGCTTCTCCTCTGAGCCGCTATCACACCTTCAGGTGGGTCTATCAGACTGCCTCTCCCCCTGGGCAGTAAGCTCTGTGCGCATGAGGACCGTGTTCATCTCATTGAGGGGCAGCACTGGTGTACCTAGAAGGCTGGCAGGAATCATCCATCAAGGAGTGAGTCCGTTTATGCCTTCTGATGAAATTTATCAGAGAGCAGATCTTTTCTTGCACACAGATCAGGAGTGCCTGGCTGACTCCTTATGCTGGTTATCCTCCACCTGCTCTCTCAGCCCCAGGAAGAAAAGGAGCCCTAAGCTCTTCTGCTGGGTGTTTTGAGCTGACTTCATCCCAGCAGTGGGAAGTAACCACAGGAGAAGGGAGTGTGGGAGGAGAGCAAGGTAAGGACAGTCCTTTCTGCCCCTTCTTGCTTTGACACTGTGTTCTGAGAGCAGCTACGTCCCTTCAGCAAGGAACCTTCTCCTCCGTCATCCAGTGCCCAGTCTATGCAGCCTTACATCTTCCTCTACCCCTTAGCCCTAGAAGTAGAAATGGCTTATAACTACTGTTAGTTTCTGGGTGCTTCACCATCAACTGCGTCCTCCCTGAACCCTCACCACATCTCTATAAGTAACATCTTCATTTGGACCATCTGTGGTGGTTTCTATTTCCTGCCAGGTTTCTGACAAAGTACTCTACTTGGTACAGGTAAGATTAGGATTTTCAAATTCTCTGGAATGGTTTATAGCAACTTTAGATTCTTGGAGGTAATTCTCAAGACAGCTCCAGATTGCTGCCTTATTGTACAGATGTAGATAAGAACTTCCAGAAGGCTAGCAATATGATTTCCTCCCTCTGCTTAATTTTCAGTGATTCATCTATGAGCATCACCAGGTGTGATATATCTCAGAAGTCATATTGTTCTAAGAAGATTTGGTATCTATATATCTATTTAATTCAGTGGTAAGGAAAATCTCTCACCCCTGCTTAGGAATGGTTCTTCAATACACAAAAAATTCCTTCTAGTTCATTTTTACTTCCTATCAGTTGCCCTCCCCCAATGGTTCCTTGTGAAGTCTACATACACAATTAAACATTTGTTAGAAGGGACACTCATGTAAAAGAAGTTGTAGATGTCATGAGGTTAGGCATCAGGGTTTCCCTTTAAGATCCTGTAAATTATAACAGTTTTAACTTTAGAGCAAAAGTTGTATTCTCTTAATGGAATATAGGGACAGTTTAATTGCCCACATAAGTGGAGGTTCATTTCTGGGCTCTTGATTGTGTTTCATTGATCTATGTGTCTGTTTTTGTGCCAGTACCATACTGTTTTGGTTATAGTAGCTCTGTAGTAGAATTTAAAATCAGGAAGCATGATACCGCTAGCTTCATTCATTTTGTTTCCCCAAGATTGTTTGGCTATTCTAGGTCTTTTGTATTTCCATATGAATTTTAGAAATATTTGTCCCAGTTCTGTGAAAAATACCATTGGTATTTTGATAAGGATTTCATTGAATCTGTAGGTTGCCTGGGTGTAGTATGGTCATTTTAACATTAATTCTTTTAATCCATGAACACGGTGTATCTTGTCATCTCTGTGTCATTTTCAATTTCTTTCATTAGTGTCTTAATTGTTTTCTGAGTACAGGTCTTTTGCCTCCTTAGTTAGATTTATTCCTAGGTAGTTAATTCTTTTTGATGCAATTGCAAATGGTATTTTTCCTTAATTTCTCTTTATGATATTTCATTGTTAGTGTATAAAAATGCTACAAGACTGGCAAAGGTCAGTTTTCATTTCAATCACAAAGAAGGTCAATGCCAAAGAGTGTTTACCCTACAATTGCACTCACTTCACAGGCAAGCAAGGTTATGCTCAAAATCCTTCAATCTAGGCTTCAACAGCATGTAAGACAAGAGCTTCCAATACCTCAGCTGGATTTATAAAGGGCAGAGGAACCAAAGATCAAATTGCCAACATCCACTGGATCATAGAAAAAGCAATAGAATTCCAGAAAAAAAAAAAAAAAAAAAAAATCTACTTCTGCTTCATTTACAACACTAAAACTTTGGACTGTGTGGATCACAACAAACTGGAAAATTCTTAAATAAGTGGGAATACCAGAACACCTTACCTGTCTCCCAAAAGATGTGTATGAAGGTCAAGAAGCAACAATTAGAACCAGATGTGAAACAATGGGCTGGTTCAAAATTGAGAAAGGCATATGTCAAGGCTGTATATTGTCACCTGCTTATTTCACTTATATGGAGAGTACATCATGTGAAATTCTGGGCTGGATGAATCACACACAAGCTGAAATCAAGATTGCCAGGAGAGATATCAACAGCCTCAGATATGCAGATGACAGCATCCTAATGGCAGAAAGCAAAGAGGAACTAAAGAGCCTCTTGATGAGGGTGAAAGAGGAAAGTGAAAAAGCCAGCTTAAAACTCAACATTCAAAAAAATGAAGATCATGGCATACAGTCCCATCACTTCAAAGGCAAATGGGGAAAAAACAGAAACAGTGGCAGATTTTATTTTCTTGGGCTCCAAAATCACTGCAGATGGTGACTACAGCTGTAAAATTAAAAGACACTTGGCTCCATAAGCTTTCATCTTGGGGGTTTGTCTGGGATCTTCAGGACAAGATGGAGAAGTCTTGAGGCTACTATTAAAATAAGACTGAAAACCAGAAGCAGGAGGCTTAAGTCCAAATCCTGAGAACACCAGAGAACTCCTGACTCCAGGGAACATTAATCGACAGGAGCTCATCAAACACCTCCATACCTACACTGAAACCAAGCACCACCCAAGGGCCAACAAATTCCAGAGCAAGACATACCATGCAAATTCTCCAGCAACACAGGAACACAGCCCTGAGCTTCAATATACAGGTTGCCCAAAGTCACTTCAAACCCATTGACATCTCATAACGTGTTACTGGAGACTTCATTGCACTCCAGAGAGAAGAAATCCAGCTCCACCCACCAGAACACTGACACAAGCTTCCCTAACCAGGAAACCTTGACAAGCCACCGGTTCAACCCCAACCACAGAGAGGAAACTCCACAATAAAGAGAACTCCACAAACTGCCAGAATACAGAGAGGCCACCCCAAACACAACAATTTAAACAAGATGAAGAGACAGAGGAATACCCAGCAGGATAAATGCCCACCAAACCAAACAAAAGAGGAAGAGATAGGGAATCTACCTGATAAAGAATTCCAAATAATGATAGTGAAAATGATCCAAAATCTTGAAAACAAAATGGAATCACAGATAAATAGCCTGGAGACAAGGATTGAGAAGATGCAAGAAAGGTTTAAACAGGACCTAGAAGAAATAAAAGAGAGTCAATATATAATGAATAATGCAATAAATGAGATCAAAAACACTCTGGAGGCAACAAATAGTAAAATAACAGAAGCAGAAGATAGGATTAGTGAGGTAGAAGATAGAATGGTAGAAATAAATGAACCACAGAGGAAAAAAGAAAAACGAATTAAAAGAAATGAGGACAATCTCAGAGACCTCTGGGACAATGTTAAATGCCCAACATTCGAATCATAGGAGTCCCAGAAGAAAAAGACAAGAAGAAAGACCATGAGAAAATACCTGAGGAGATAATAGTTGAAAACTTCCCTAAAATGGGGAAGGAAATCATCACCCAAGTCCAAGAAACCCAGAGAGTCCCAAATAGGATAAACCCAAGGCAAAACACCCCAAGACACATATTAATCAAATTAACAAAGATCAAACACAAAGAACAAATATTAAAAGCAGCAAGCGAAAAACAACAAATAACACACAAGGGGATTCCCATAAGGATAACAGCTGATCTTTCAATAGAAACTCTTCAGGCCAGGAGGGAATGGCAGGACATACTTGAAGTGATGAAAGAAAATAACCTACAGCCCCGACTACTGTACCCAGCAAGGATCTGTTAGGTAGGTAGAATAGGGGAAAGGAGTCCAAAATGGTGGTGGCTAAAAGACAAGGAAGGTCCAAGGACCAGAGTGAAGACTTCAGGCAGAACAAACAGAACAAACAGCACTCCTGGCTGAGCCCAATTTGCATAGGGCAGGCCCAGGTGGAGGCAAAAAACATATAAAAGGAGGAGCCAAAGCGCTTTCTCTTGACTCTCTCTCCGGCGTGCATGCACTCTTTTCTTTCTCTCTCTCTCTCCCTCTCTCCTGCTATCTTCTAAATAAAATAGAGCTGTAACACTGATTTGCCTAACAGCTGTAGCACGGTTTGTCCAAGACCCAAGAGCTGTGATGCGCCGAGGGCTTTAATGTCAAATCTTTGTTGTGACGAGACAAAGAACCGAGGAACATAGACTTGCGTGACATCTATGGTGCCGTGACTCGGATTTAACCTGGCTGAAACAACCTCCTCGCGGAAGAGGCCAAGCATAGCAGGAGCCCAACTCAGCGAAGCTCCCGCCTAGAAGCAGAAGATGAAGAAACCCAGCGCAGGGGAAGGCCCATCGTGCTGGAAACCGGGACAGTGAAAAACGAACTCAGCAGAAGGCTCACGTGGCGCAGTCTCAGATTCCAGAAGACCTCCGGTTAAGGTAAGAGGTCCTCGCTCCTATGGCTGGAGGGACCTTTACAATCTCTCGTTTCTTGTTTCCTCGAACCTCCTGTGAACAGGCAGGCGGCAGGGGCACAATTGAGGGACTCTGGAGAGGCTGCTCCTCAGCATGTCCCAAAGGCGCTATCTGCTGAGCCTCAGTAGCTGTTACACAAGCCGGTGGGGTTCTTCTGTCCTTTCTCTTCTCTGTGCCAAAGATTAGACCAATGAAACTGTGAGCACCGGTCAGATATTCAGCAAATTTTCCGGCGGGCTATGAAGGGGATTCCTTGGCATGTTTTTCCCACTGCTTTTTCCTCCTGTCCTTCAGCTCTCTCCCGGGACTCAAGCCCGGCCAAAACTAGTGAAATTCAGGCTCTGGTGTCTCATTGCAAAAATTCATTGAGAGACAAAGCGATAAGAGGTAGATTTGTTAGGATCCAGAGAGAAGCCACTCTTCAGGGTGTGAACCATTGCTGAGGGCAAGGGCTGTGGCCATGGTATTAGGCCTGGCTAGGTTTTGTGAGGGGATGGAATTCATATGCTAATGAGTGAGAGGATCATCCCAGCCATTGGGGAACCACCCACTTCTCCCTCTTCTGATCTTGTGCCTTGGAGCTGTCCTGCCACCTCTGGGTGTGTCTGTTGGCTTATAGATTGGGGATTAAGGTTTACTTGAAGTTGACTTGTCATCTTGGACTCAATTGATTTTAATTGGTTTATGTCATTCTTTCAAAGTTTGTGCTCTGCCCCCTTCCCTCCTGTTTCATGCCTTGGGAGGGAAATACTCTATAATATCCAACCCCTAATCCTACCCAATATTGGTCACACTGGAGATCTTGGGGACACCCAAACTCCAGTCCGGGGGATCCCAGGAGGTCATCACGCCTTGACCTGCCTAGGGATCGGTCTTCGAAAGGTTGTCACGCCTCAACCTGTTCGGGGATCCTCTAGTCCCAGGGGTCCCAGGAGGTCGTCACGCCTCAACCTGCCCAGGGACCCAATCCTTGGGAGGCCATCACGCCTCGACCTGCCCGGGGATTTGATATCTAGGAGGCTGTCACGCCTCAGTCTGCCTCGGGATCTGCACCCTGACCCGGGGATGCCTGGCTCTCAGGTTGCAACAGTTCTGGGTAGGATGAACTTACATCATATCTATTCCCGTCCACAGTGGGCAAAACAAACCTCTTAATTCTACCCAGCATTGGTAACACTGGAGATCTTGGGGACGCCCAAACTCCAGTCTGGGGGGGTCCCAGGAGGTCATCACGCCTTGACCTGCCTAGGGATCGGTCTTTGAGAGGTTGTCACGCCTCAACCTGCCCAGGGACCCAATTCTCAGGAGGCCGTCATGCCTCGACCTGCCTGGGGATCTGCACCCTGATCCAGGGACGCCTGGCTCTCAGGTTGCAACCATTCTGGGTAGGATAAGCTTTAGAAAGACTTCCCTAAGGAAGTCCACCCATGGAAACATAAAAAAAGCCTACTACTTGTGGGACTGTGCCCAGTCTCAGCAATAACTCAGGAGCCCAGTGAGAACCCCATTGCCTTTCTGGAGAGGCTAAAAGAGGCCATCCAAAAGTTTACCAACCTGGACTTAGACTCTTAAGAGGGACGGGTGATTTTAAAGGACAAATTCCTGTCCCAATGTGCATCAAATATCAGAATTAAGTTACAGCAACTACAACACCAGGACCCTGCTGCCTCTTTAGATGAGATGGTCCAGACAGCCACCAATACCTTTTATAACAGGGAACAGGAGAAGGAGGCCAAGGCCCAGGAGAAGGAGAGAAAGAAAGAGACAAGGCATGCCCAGATGCTGGCCGCCCTCCAGAGAAGCCCTATGGCAAACCCTGAGTCCTTGAGAGACAAGGCACGAGATAGATGCCTGATCTGTAGACAGGTGGGGCATTGGGCCAAAGAGTGTCCAAACCGTGACAAGTCTCCTAGAACAGTTTGCCACAAATGCCATCAACTGGGACATTAGGTGGCACTCTGCCCTCGGGACCCAAGAGCCTCAAGGTCAAGTGCCAAGCCTTCCCTCACTATGGTTCAAGAGGACTGAAGCTGCCCGCTCCAGCCAGCCCGCCTGTCACAGATGACCATCACGGGGCTGGAGCCAAGGGTGCAACTGGATGTGGCAGGTAGGTCCGAGAATTTCTTGGCTGACACAGGGGCTACCTACTCTGTCTTGATCTCCTACTCCGGAGCCTTCTCCTCCCAAACCTGTACCATTTTGGGTTCTACAGGAAAAGCAACTACTAAAAGATTCACCCAAGCACTTCTTTGTTGCTGGGATGGACAAATATTTTCCCACCAGTTTCTGGTGGTCCCTGAGTGTCCTATCCCCTTATTGGGAAGAGATATACTCACTAAACTGGGTACCACCCTTGTGATGGGAACTTTTTCAGCCCCTAGAGCTCTACAGCTCCTGGTTACTACTGAAGAACCCATTACACCTTCAATAGAGAGGGACCAAAAACTATGGGAAGACAAAATTAACCCCCAGGTGTGGAACCAGGGGATTCCTGGGCGAGCCCACCAAGCTGAACCGGTCCTCATTGTCCTCCGAGATCCCACTCGGTTTCCTAACCAGAAACAATATCCTCTCAAAAGAGAGGCTCGGGAGGGACTACAGCCTTTAATAAATAAATTCCTTACTTGTGGGCTATTGGTCCCTACCAGTTCACCATGTAACACCCCAATCCTCTCAGTAAAGAAAAAGACGGAACCTGGCGAATGGTTCAAGATCTCCGGATTATAAATGAAGCTGTAGTCCCCCTCCATCCCACAGTACCCAATCCCTATGTAATCTTGGGAGAAATCCCACCCAGTGCCAAATGGTTTACTGTCTTGGATCTCAAAGATGCATTTTTTGCATACCACTGGCTAAAGAATCCCAATAACTTTTTGCCTTTGAATGGGAGGCCCCAGGAGAAAAACACCAACAGATGACTTGGACAGTATTACCTCAGGGGTTCAGAGATAGCCCCCACCTGTTTGGACAGGCCCTTAGCTGGGATTTCCTAGATCTGGACCTGGGACCTAATGGGAAAATATTACAATACGTAGATGACCTACTAATCTGCTCTCCAGATGAGAAAAGCGCCCAACAACATGTAATTCAGGTTCTAAACTTCTTGGCAGAAAGGGGATATAAAGTCTCCCGTACTAAGGCACAGATGGTCGAGACAAAGGTCACTTACCTGGGAATTCAGATTACACATGGGTCCAGGAGGCTGTCCTCTGATGGGGTACAAGGAATTCTCCAGTTGCCCTCCCCCACGACTCGAAAACAATTGCGAGCTTTCCTGGGGCTAACTGGTTATTGTAGAATCTGGATACCCAACTATGGTCTAATTGCCCAGCCCTTATATGAAAGCTTAAAGGGACAAGATGATTCAATCCCACTGATGTGGGGAAATCCTCAAAAGGAGGCAGAAGCTACACTAAAACAGGCCTTAACTCAGGCACCTTCCTTGAGGTTGCCAGACCCAGAAAAAGCATTCCAACTTTATGTCCATGAAAAAGAGGGAATAACCTTGGGAGTGAGATCTGAGCCCCAGCCTGTAGCTTACTTATCCAAGAGGCTCGATCCAACTTCCCAAGGTTGGCCCCCCTGCCTTAGAAATCTTGCAGCTATTGCAATCATGATAGAAGATGCTTTAAAACTCTCCTTTGGGGGCAAACTATTTTTACCAGCCACCAAGTAAAACAACTCCTAAATGGGAGAGGCCATTTATGGATGTCTGATCAAAGAACCCTCAGATATCATGTAATGCTGATGGAAAATCCAGGCCTCACTATATCCCCTTGTGAGGTTCTTAACCCAGCCACCCTCCTCCCTACCCCCGAGGGCTCTCTTCCATTTCACTCTTGTCTAGAAACCTTGGACCACTGGACAAAACCCCGAGAGGGATTGTCAGAAGATCCTCTGACCAATCCTGAGGAAATCTGGTACACTGATGGAAGCAGCTTTGTCTTGGATGGAAAAAGAAGAGCCAGGTATGCAGTAATCTCCAATTTTGAGACCATAGAGGCTAAGCCTCTGCCACCAGGTACTTCAGCCCGATTAGCTGAGCTCATAGCCCTGACTCGAGCTTTAGAGCTGGGAAAAGGAAAAAGAATAGCCATTTACACTGACTCCAAGTATGCCTTTCTGGTGCTACATGCACATGCGGCTGTTTGGAAAGAAAGGGGTCACTTGACCACCCGAGGGTCCCCAATCAAATATGGTGATCAGATTCTTCGACTCTTGGAGGCAGCCCATCTGCCCACTGAGGTTTCAGTCTCCCACTGTAAAGGACACCAAAAAGGGAACATGGAAGTGGCACGAGGGAACCAAGCAGCTGATCAGGCAGCTAGGAGAGCAGCATTACAGAACCATGACCTAATAGGGATTGCCACCTTAGTTTCACAGACTAATTTGCCAGAAACTCCTTCATATACTGAAGGTGAGACTCTTAAAGCTAACAGCAAGGGCTTTCAAGAAGATCATATGGGGTGGTTCCAAAAGGAGGGACTCCTTTTTCTGCCTGAAAACCTCCAATGGAAGTTGGTTAACTCCTTACATGCCACTACTCATTTAGGAGAAAAGGCCCTCCAAAGATTACTAGAAAGGTCCTTCAGAGGAACAGGCCTCCAAACAACTATAAGACAGGTTGTCTCCTCTTGTCGCACTTGCCAATTAAACAACCCCCAAGGAGCTCGAAGACCCCAGCTGGCCCAGCCCATCCAACGACGTGGGGCCTACCCAGGAGAGGACTTGCAGATGAACTTCACCCAGATACCAGTTTCTCAAGGGTATAAATACCTATTAGTTATGATAGATACATTCACAGGATGGATTGAAGACTTTCCCACCCGGACCGAGAAGGCTAAGGCTGCCCAGGTCATTACAAAATGACAATGGGACATCATTTACTTCTAAGGTCACCCGAGGAGTCTCGAAAGCATTGGGCATTACTTATTATCTCCATTGTGCATGGAGGGCTCAATCTTCAGGAAAAGTATAAAGCCAATAAATTCTTAAAATCAGCAATAAAAAAGATAACCCAGGAGACCTCCCTGGGATGGAAGGAGGCTTTACCAATAGCTCTCTTCTGCACCCGCATTGCCCCTAAGGAACAGATTGGTCTTAGTCCTTATGAGATGCTATATGGGAGACCTTTTGTTTATGTCAATGACCTCTTCCTAGATCCAGAGATTCAGGCCCTCCAGTCTTATACCATGGCCATTGGGCAACTCCAACAGGATATACGCTTGTGGGGTATGAACAAGGACCCAAAAGATTCTAAAGAGTCACCACTATATGCTCCAGGAACTCAAGTCCTAATTAAAGTCTGGAAAGATGGGTCCCCAAAGGCTCAACTCCAACCCACATGGAAGGGCCCCTACCCTGTAATACTTTCTACCCCTACTGCAGTCAAGGTACCAGGACATGACTCCTGGATTCACTACTCACGAGTCAAGCCATGGAAAAAAAAACAGAAGAGGACACTCAATACACCTGTGAGCCCCTGGGAGATCTCAGATACCTATTCAGAACTACCAATGAATGTCATTCTAATGAACACCCCCAAAACCTGGTTTCTGGGGATAAGATTTCTCAGGATAACTCTAAGGAGCCAACACAGCTTGACAGAGACTGTACTCCAAGACAGACAGGAGATAGATCTTCTGATTCCTGAATAAGGAGGGACTTGAGCTATCCTGGCAATGTGAATTTAAAATGGACGAATGTCCCTACTAGTCCTTGTTATGCTATATTGATGATGCTTATGATTATTCCATGTACTGTCAATTGTCTAACTTGTTTTGTCTCTGCCCAGGTCAACCAGCTACAACATGCAGTGCCAGTTCAACAAAGATATAAAACTACAGCTGACCACAGAAAATATCACACACACTTGGACACCGCTATAAGGACTCTGAGGCTTGAGACTAGCAAGAGGGGGAGGCCCAATACCCCTTGCCACCCCAGTTCAGCAGGAAGTAGCCAGAAAGACCTCAACGCCCCTATTCCCAAAGAATTGGGCCTCCCATCTCTTCAGGGGGGAATGTTAGGTAGGTAGAACAGGGAAAAGGAGTCCAAAATGGCGGTGGCTAAAAGACAAGGAAGGTCCAAGGACCAGAATGAAGACTTCAGGCAGAACAAACAGAACAAACAGCATTCCTGGCTAAGCCCAATTTGCATAGGGCAGGCCCAGGTGGAGGCAAAAAACATATAAAAGGAGGAGCCAAAGCGCTTTCTCTCGGACTCTCTCCCGCGTGCGTGCGCTCTTTTCTCTCGCTCTCTCTCTCTCCTCCTGCTATCTTCTAAATAAAATAGAGCTGTAACACACTGATTTGCCTAACAGCTGTAGCACGGTTTGTCCAAGACCCATGAGCTGTGATGCGCCGAGGGCTTTAATGTCCATCACTCCAAATCTTTGTTGTGACGAGACAAAGAACCGAGGAACATACACTCGCATGACAGATCTCATTCAAATATGAAGGAGAAGTCAAAAGCTTTACAGACAAGCAAAAGCTGAGAGAATTCAGCACCACCAAATCAGCTCTCCAACAAATGCTAAAGGCTCTTCTCTAGACAGGAAACACAAAAAGGGTGTATAAACTCGAACCCAAAACAATAAAGTAAATGGCAAAGGGATCATACTTATCAATAATTACCTTAAACGTAAATGGGTTGAATGCCCCAACCAAAAGACAAAGACTGGCTGAATGGATAAACAAGACCCCTATATATGCTGTCTACAAGAGACCCACCTCAAAACAAGGGACACTTACAAGACTGAAAGTGAAGGGCTGGAAAAAGATTTTCCATGCAAATAGGGACCAAAAGAAAGCAGGAGTAGCAATACTCATATCAGATAAAATAGACTTTAAAACAAAGGCTGTGAAAAGAGACAAAGATGGTCACTACCTAATGATCAAAGGATCAATCCAAGAAGAAGATATAACAATTATAAATATATATGCACCCAACACAGGAGCACCGCAATATGTAAGACAAATGCTAACAAGTATGAAAGGAGAAATTAACAATAACACAGTAATAGTGGAAGACTTGAATACCCTACTCACACCTATGGATAGATCAACTAAACAGAAAATTAACAAGGAAACACAAACTTAAAATGATACAATAGACCAGTTAGACCTAATTGATATCTATAGGACATTTCACCCCAAAACAATGAATTTCACCTTTTTCTCAAGTGCACATGGAACCTTCTCCAGGATAGATCACATCGTGGGCCATAAATCTAGCCTTGGTAAACTCAAAAAACTTGAAATCATTCCAAGCATCTTTTCTGACCACAATGCAGTAAGATTTGATCTCAATTACAGGAGAAAAACTATTAAAAATTCCAACATATGGAGGCTGAACAACACGCTGCCATATAACCAACAAATCACAGAAGAAATCAAAAAAGAAGTCAAAATATGCATAGAGATGAATGAAAATGAAAACACAACAACCCAAAACCTGTGGGACACTGTAAAAGCAGTCCTAAGCGGCAAGTTCATAGCAATACAGGCATACCTCAAGAAACAAGAAAAAAGTCAAGTAAATAACCTAACTCTACACCTAAAGCAACTAGAAAAGGAAGAAATGAAGAACCTGAGGGTTAGTAGAGGGAAAGAAATCTTAAAAATTAGGGCAGAAATAAATGCAAAAGAAACAAAAGAGACCATAGCAAAAATCAACAAAGCCAAAAGCTGGTTCTTTGAGAAGATAAATAAAATTGACAAACCATTAGCCAGACTCATCAAGAAACAAAGGGAGAAAAATAAAATCAATAAAATCAGAAATGAAAATGGAGAGATCACAACAGACAACACAGAAATACAAAGGCTCATAAGACACTACTGTCGGCAATTATATGCAAATAAAATGGACAACTTGGAAGAAATGGACAAATTCTTAGAAAAGTACAACTTTCCAAAACTGAACCAGGAAGAAATAGAAAATCTTAACAGACCCATCATGGAAATTGAAACTGTAATCAGAAATCTTCCAGCAAACAAAAGCCCAGGTCCAGACGGCTTCACAGCTGAATTCTACCAAAAATTCAGAGAAGAGCTAACACCTATCCTACTCAAACTCTTCCAGAAAATTGCAGAGGAAGATAAACTTCCAGACTCATTCTATGAGGCCACCATCACCCTAATACCAAAACCTGACAAAGATGCCACACAAAAAAAGAAAACTACAGGCCAATATCACTGATGAACATAGATGCAAAAATCCTTAACAAAATTCTAGCAATCAGAATCCAACAACACATTAAAAAGATCATACACCATGACCAAGTGGGCTTTATCCCAGGGATGTAAGGATTCTTCAATATCCACAAATCAATCAATGTAATACACCACATTAACAAATTGAAAAATAAAAGCCATATGATTATCTCAGTAGATGCAGAGAAAGCCTTTGACAGAATTCAACATCCATTTATGATTAAAAACTCTCCTGAAAGCAGGAATAGAAGGAACATACTCAACATAATAAAAGCTATATATGACAAACCCACAGCAAACATTATCCTCAATGGTGAAAAATTGAAAGCATTTCCCATAAAGTCAGGAACAAGACAAGGGTGCCCACTCTCACCACTACTATTCAACATAGTTTTGGAAGTTTTGGCCACAGCAATCAGAGCAGAAAAAGAAATAAAAGGAATCCAGATTAGAAAAAAAGTAAAACTCTCACTGTTTGCAGATGACATGATCTTCTACATAGAAAACCCTAAAGACTCCACCAGAAAATTACTAGAGCTAATCAATGAATACAGTAAAGTTGCAGGATATAAAATTAACACACAGAAATCCCTTGCATTCCTATACACTAATAATGAGAAAATAGAAAAAGAAATTAAGGAAACAATTCCATTCACCATTGCAATGAAAAGAATAAAATACTTAGGAATATATCTACCTAAAGAAACTAAAGACCTATATATAGAAAACTATAAAACACTGGTGAAAGAAATCAAAGTGGACACTAATAGATGGAGAAATATACCGTGTTCATGGATCGGAAGAATCAATATAGTGAAAATGAGTATACTACCCAAAGCAATCTATAGATTCAATGCAATTTCTATCAAGCTACCAATAGTATTTTTCACAGATCTAGAACAAATAATTTCACAATTTGTATGGAAATACAAAAAACCTCGAATAGTCAAAGCAATCTTGAGAAAGAAGAATGGAACTAGAGGAATCAATCTGCCTGACTTCAGGCTCTACTACAAAGCCATAGTCATCAAGACAGTAAGGTACTGATACAAAGACAGGAATATAGATCAATGGAACAAAATAGAAAGCCCAGAGATTAATCCACACACCTATGGACACCTTATCTTTGACAAAGGAGGCAAGAATATACAATGGAGAAAAGACAATCTCTTTAACAAGTGGTGCTGGGAAAACTGGTCAGCCACTTGTAAAAGAATGAAACTAGAGCACTTTCTAACACCATACACAAAAATAAACTCAAAATGGATTATAGATCTAAACATAAGACCAGAAATTATAAAACTCCTTGAGGAGAACATAGGCAAAACACTCTCTGACATAAACCACAGCAGGATCCTCTATGACCCACCTCCCAGAATATTGGAAATAAAAGCAAAAATAAACAAATGGGACCTAAGTAAAATTAAAAGCTTCTGCACAATAAAGGAAACTATAAGAAAGGTGAAAAGACAGTCTTCAGAATGGGAGAAAATAAAAGCAAATGAAGCAACTGACAAATAATTAATTTCAAAAATATACAAGCAACTCCTGAAGCTCAACTCCAGAAAAATAAATGACACAACCAAAAAACGGGCCAAAGACCTAAACAGACATTTCTCCAAACAAGACATAGAGATGGCTAACAAATACATGAAAAGATGCTCAACACCACTCATTATCAGAGAAATGCAAATCAAAACCACTATGAGGTACCATTTCATGCCAGTCAGAATGGCTGCTCTCCAAAAGTCTTCAAGCAATAAATGCTGGAGAGGGTGTGGAGAAAAGAAAACCCTCTTACACTGTTGGTGGGAATGCAAACTAGTACAGCCACTATGGAGAACAGTGTGGAGATTTCTTAAAAAACTGGAAATAGAACTGCCATACGACCCAGCAATCCCACTGCTGGGCATACACACCAAGGAAACCAGAATTGAAAGAGACACGTGTACCCCAATGTTCATTGCAGCACTGTTTACAACAGCCATGACATGGAAGCAACCTAGATGCCCATCAGCAGACGAATGGATAAGAAAGCTGTGGTACCTATACACAATGGAGTATTACTCAGCCATTAAAAAGAATACACTTGAATCAGTTCTAGTGAGGTGGATGAAATTGGAGCCTACTATACAGAGTGAAGTAAGCCAGAAAGAAAAACACCAATACAGTATACTAATGCATATATATGGCATTTAGAAAGATGGTAATGATAACCCTGTATATGAGACAGCAAAAGAGACACAGATGTATAGAACAGTCTTTTGGACTCTGTGGGAGAGGGTGAGGGTGGGATGATTTGGGAGAATGGCATTGAAACATGTTATCATATGTGAAACGGATCACCAGTCCAGGTTTGATGCATGAGACAGGGTACTTGGGACTGGTGCACTGGGATGACCCAGAGGGATGGGATGGGGAGGGAGGTGGGAGGTGGGTTCAGGATAGGGAACACATGTACACCCGTGGTGGATTCCTGTTCAGATAAGATCAGATCAAATCAGTCGCTCAGTCGTGTCCGACTCTTTGCGACCCCATGAATCGCAGCACGCCAGGCCTCCCTGTCCATCACCAACTCCCGGAGTTCACCCAGACTCACGTCCATCGAGTCAGTGATGCCATCCAACCATCTCATCCTCTGTCGTCCCCTTCTCCTCCTGCCCCTAATCCCTCCCAGCATCAGAGTCTTTTCCAATTAGTCAACTCTTTGCATGAGGTGGCCAAAGTACTGGAGTTTCAGCTTTAGCATCATTCCTTCCAAAGAAATCCCAGGGCTGATCTCCTTCAGAATGGACTGGTTGGATCTCCTTGCAGTCCAAGAGACTCTCAAGAGGCTTCTCCTACACCACAGTCCAAAAGCATCAATTCTTTGGTGCTCAGCCTTCTTCACAGTCCAACTCTCACATCCATACATGACCACAGGAAAAACCATAGCCTTGACTAGATGAACCTTTGTTGGCAAAGCAATGTCTCTGATTTTGAATATGCTATCTAGGTTGGTCATAACTTTCCTTCCAAGGAGTAAGCGTCTTTTAATTTCATGGCTGCAGTCATCATCTACAGTGATTTTGGAGCCCAGAAAAATAAAGTCTGACACTGTTTCCACTGTTTCCCCATCCATTTTCCATGAAGTGATGGGACCGGATGCCATGATCTTCATTTTCTGAATGTTGAGCTTTAAGCCAACTTTTTCACTCTCCACTTTTACTTTCATCAAGAGGCTTTTGAGTTCCTCTTCACTTTCTGCCATAAGGGTGGTGTCATCTGCATATCTGAGGTTATTGATATTTCTCCCGGCAATCTTGATTCCAGCTTGTGTTTCTTCCAGTCCAGTGTTTCTCATGACGTACTCAGCATATAAATTAAATAAACAGGGTGACAATATACAGCCTTGACATACTCCTTTTCCTATTTGGAACCAGTCTGTTGTTCCATGTCCAGTTCTAACTGTTGCTTCCTGACCTGCATACAGATTTCTCAAGAGGCAAATCAGGTGGTCTGGTATTCCCATCTCTTTCAGAATTTTCCACAGTTCATTGTGATCCACACCGTCAAAGGCTTTGGCATAGTCAATAAAGCAGAAATAGATTTTTTTTCTGGAACTCTCTTGCTTTTCCCATGATCCAGCGGATGTTGGCAATCTGATCTCTGGTTCCTCTGCCTTTTCTAAAACCAGCTTGAACATCAGGAAGTTTACGGTTCACGTATTGCTGAAGCCTGGCTTGGAGAATTTTGAGCATTACTTTACTAGCGTGTGAGATGAGTGCAACTGTGCAGTAGTTTAAGCATTCTTTGGCATTGCCTTTCTTTGGGATTGGAATGAAAACTGACCTTTTCCAGTCCTGTGGCCACTGCTGAGTTTTCCAAATCTCCTGGCATATTGAGTGCAGCACTTTCGCAGCATCATCTTTCAGGATTTGGAATAGCTCAACTGGAATTCTATCACCTCCACTAGCTTTGTTCATAATGATGCTTTCTAAGGCCCACCTGACTTCACATTCCAGGATGCCTGGCTCTAGGTCAGTGATCACACCATCGTGATTACCTGGATTGTGAAGATCTTTTTTGTACAGTTCTTCTGTGTATTCTTGCCATCTCTTCTTAATATCTTCTGCTTCTGTTAGGTGCATACCATTTCTGTCCTTTATCGAGCCCATCTTTGCATGAAATATTCCTTTGGTATCTCTGATTTTCTTGAAGAGATCTCTAGTCTTTCCCATTCTGTTGTTTTCCTCTATTTCTTTGCATTGATCGCTGAAGAAGGCTTTCTTATTTCTTCTTGCTATTCTTTGGTACTCTGCATTCAGATGTTTATATCTTCCCTTTTCTCCTTTGCTTTTCACTTCACTTCTTTTCACAGCTATTTGTACGACCTCCCCAGACAGCCATTTTTCTTTTTTGCATTTCTTTTCCATGGGGATGGTCTTGATCCCTGTCTCCTGTACAATGTCACGAACCTCATTCCACTTTCATCAGGCATTCTATCAGATCTAGGTCCTTAAATCTATTTCTCACTTCCACTGTATAATCATAAGGGATTTGATTTAGATCATACCTGAATGGTCTAGTGGTTTTCCTTACTTTCTTTAATTTAAGTCTGAATTTGGCAATAAGGATTCATGTTGATGCATGGCAAAACCAATACAATATTGTAAAGTAATTAGCCTCCAATTAAAATAAATAAATGTATATTAAAAAAAGAGACTTGTTCTTTGGAAGAAAAGCTATGGCAAACCTAGACAGCAAATTAAAAAGCAGAGACATCACTTTGCTGACAAAGGTCTGTAAGACAAGGCTATGATTTTTACCAGTAGTTGTGTATAGATGTGAGAATTGCACCATAAAGAAGGTTGAGTGTGGAAGAACTGATGCCGTGGAACTGTGGTGCTGGAGAAGACTCTTAAGCGTCCTTTGGACTACACGGAGATCAAACCAGTCAATCCTAAATCATAAGCAAAAGTGAAACTCGCTCAGTCATGTCTGACTCTTTGTGACCCCATGGGCTATACAAGTCCATGGAATTCTCCAGGCAGAATACTGGAGTGAGTAGCCTTTCCTTTCTCCAGGGGATCTTCCCAACCCAGGGATTGAACCCAGGTCTCCCACATTGCAGGCAGATTCTTTACCAGCTGGGCCACAAGGAAAGCCCAAGAATACCAGAGTGGGTAGCCTATCCTTTTTCCAGTGGATCTACCCAATCCAGGAATCAAACCGGGGTCTCCTGCAATGCAGGCAGATTCCTTATCAACTGAGCTATTAGGGAATCAACCCTGAATATTCACTGAAGGACTGATGCTGAAGCTCCAATACTTTGGCCACCTGATGTGAGGAGTCCACTCATTGGAAAATACCTTAACGCTGAGAAAGATTGAAGGCAAAAGTAGAAGGGTGTGCCAGAGAATTGGATGATTGTATGGCATCATTGAGTCAATGGACATGAGTTCGAGCACACTCAGGGAGATAGTGAAGGACAGGGAAGCCTGGTGTGCTGCAGTCCATGGAGTTGCAAAGAGTTCGAAATGATTTAGTGACTGAACAGCAGTAACAACAACAACAAAAGATGTAACATATTTCTATATATTAATTTTGCACCTGCAACTTTACCAAATTAATTGATGAGTTCTAGTAGTTTTTTTTAGTGGTGTCTTTATGATTTTCTAAAGTATCTTGTCATCTGCAAAGAGTGACTATTTTACTTTCTCTTTTCCAACTTATATTCCTGTTATTTCTTTTTCTTGTCTGACTGCTGTGGCTAGAACTTCCAGTGAAAGTGAAAGTGAAGTGAAGTCGCTCAGTCATGTCTGACTCTTCAGGACTCCATGGACTGCAGCCTATCAGACTCCTCCGTCCATGGGATATTCCAGGCAAAAGTACTGGAGTGGGTTGCCATCGCCTTCTCCGAGAACTTCCAATACTATGTTAAATAAAAGTGGAGAGAGTGGGCCTCCTAGTCTTGTTTCTAATCATAGAGGAAATGCTTTCAGCTTTTCACCATTGAGTCTGATGTTACCTGTGGGCTTGTCATTATTATGTTTAGGTACATTCCATCTATATCCACTTTGCTGAGAGTTCTTATCATAAATGGATGTTGAATTTTGTTAAAAGTTTTTCTGAATGTATTGAGATGATTGTATGTATGGCTTTTAGAGTTAAAATCATCATATTATTTATTGATAGAATGATTTATTCTCAATTCTTTTTATTATTTATTTACTTAAAATTTTTTATTTGATTATAGTTGATTTACAATACTGTACGTTTCAGATGTACAACGAATTGATTCAGTTATACACATCAGTTAAGTTCAGTTACTCAGTTGTGTCCGACTCTTTGCAACCCCATGAACCACAGCATGCCAGGCCTCCCAGTCCATCACCAACTCCCAGAGTTCACCCAAACCCACGTCCATTGAGTCATTGATGCCATCCAATCATCTCATCCTCTGTCTTCCCCTTCTCCTCCTACTCTCAATCTTTCCCAGCATCAGGGTCTTTTTCAGTGAGTCAGCTCTTCGCATCAGGTGGCCAAAGTATTGGAGTTTCAGCTTCAACATCAGTCCTTCCAATGAATATTCAGGGCTGATTTCCTTTAGGATCACATGTTATACACATACATATATTCAATCTTTATCAAATTCTTTTTTCATATGGGTTATCACAGAATATTGAGTAGAGTGTCCTGTTCTATACAGTAGCTACTGGTTGGTTGTCTATTTTATATACAGTAGTGTGTGTTTGTTAATTCCAAGCTCCTTATTTAACCCTTCCCCTGACAACATTTTTCCTTTGGTAACTATATACAGTCAGCAAAAACAAGACCAGGAGCTGACTGTGGCTCAGATCATGAACTCCTTATTGCCAAATTCAGATGTAAATTGAAGAAAGTAGGGAAAACGACTAGACCATTCAGGCATGACCTAAATCAAATCTCTTATGATTATACAGTAGAAGTGAGAAATAGATTCAAGGGATTAGATCTGATAGACAGAGTGCCTGAAGAACTATGAATGGAGGTTCATGACATTGCACAGGAGGCAGGGATCAAGACCATCCCCATGGAAAAGAAATGCAAAAAGGCAAAATGTTTGTCTGAAGAAGTCTTACAAATATCTGAGAAAAGAAGAGAAGTGAAAGGCAGAGGAGAAAAGGAAAGATATACCCATCTGAATGCAGAGTTCAAAGAATATCGAGGAGAGATAAGAAAGCCTTCCTCGGTGATTAATGCAAAGAAATAGAGAAAACAGTAGAATGGGAAAGACTGGAGATCTCTTCAAGAAAATCAGAGATACCAAGGGAACTTTTCATGCAGATAGGCACAATAAAGAACAGAAATGGTATGGATCTAACAGAAGCAGAAGATATTAAGAAGAGGTAGCAAGAATATACAGAACTATACAAAAAAGGTCTTCACGACCCAGATAACCACGATGGTGTGATCACTCACCTACAGCCAGACACCCTAGAGTGCGAAGTCAAGTGGGCTTTAGTAAGCATCACTGCGAACAAAGCTAGTGGAGGTGATGGAATTCCAGATAAGCGATTTCAAATCCTAAAAGATGATGCTGTGGAAGTGCTGTATTCAATATGCCAGCAAATTTGGAAAACTCAGCAGTGGCCACAGGACTGGAAAAGGTCAGTATTTGTTCCAATCCCAAACAAAGGCAATGCCAAAGAATGTTCAAACTACTGCAAAACTGCACTCATCTCACATGCTAGCAAAAATAATGCTCAAAGTCCTTCAATCCAGGATTCAACAATATGTGAACCGTGAACTTACAGATGTTCACGCTGGATTTAGAAAAGACAGAGTAACTAGAGATCAAATTGCCAAAATCTGTTGGATTATCAAAAAGGCAAGAGAGTTCCAGAAAAACATTTACTTCTGCTTTATTGACTATGCCAAAGCCTTGAAAATTCTTAAAGAATGGGAACACCTGGGGGGGGAGGAGCTAAGATGGCGGAGGAGTAGGACGGGGAGAACACTTTCTCCCCCCAAAATTCATCAAAAGAACATTTAAACGCCAAGTAAATTCCACAAAACAACTTCTGAAAGCCGGCAGAGGACATCAGGCACCCAGAAAAGCAACCCAAGTCTTCGAAAGGAGAGAGAAGAAATACAGCTCCACTCACCAGAACACCGACACAAGCTTCCCTAACCAAGAAACCTTGACAAGCCACCTGTACAAACCCACACAGAGCGAGGAAACGCCACAATAAAGAGAACTCCACAAACTGCCAGAATACAGAAAGGACACCCCAAACTCAGCAATTTAAACAAGATGAAGAGACAGAGGAATACCCAGCAGATAAAGGAACAGGATAAAAGCCCACCAAACCAAACAAAAGAGGAAGAGATAGGGAATCTACCTGATAAAGAATTCCGAATAATGGTAGTGAAATTGATCCAAAATCTTGAAATCAAAATGGAATCACAGGTAAATAGCTTGGAGACAAAGATTGAGAAGATGCAAGAAAGGTTTAACAAGGACCTAGAAGAAATAAAAGAGAGTCAATATACAATGAATAATGCAATAAATGAAATTAAAAACACTCTGGAGGCAACAAATAGTAGAATAACAGAGGCAGAAGATAGGATTAGTGAATTAGAAGATAGAATGGTAGAAATAAATGAATCAGAGAGGATAAAAGAAAAACGAATTAAAAGAAATGAGGACAATGTCAGAGACCTCCAGGACAATATTAAACGCTACAACATTCGAATCATAGGGGTCCCAGAAGAAGAAGACAAAAAGAAAGACCATGAGAAAATACTTGAGGAGATAATAGTTGAAAACTTCCCTAAAATGGGGAAGGAAATCATCACCCAAGTCCAAGAAACCCAGAGAGTCCCAAACAGGATAAACCCAAGGCGAAACACCCCAAGACACATATTAATCAAATTAACAAAGATCAAACATAAAGAACAAATATTAAAAGCAGCAAGGGAAAAACAACAAATAACACACAAGGGAATTCGCATTAGGATAACAGCTGATCTTTCAATAGAAACTCTTCAAGCCAGGAGGGAATGGCAAGACATACTTGAAGCAATGAAAGAAAATAACCTACAGCCCAAATTATTGTACCCAGCAAGGATCTCATTCAAATATGAAGGAGAAATCAAAAGCTTCTCAGACAAGCAAAAGCTGAGAGAATTCAGCACCACCAAACCAGCTCTCCAACAAATGCTAAAGGATATTCTCTAGACAGGAAACACAAAAACAGTGCATAAACTTGAACCCAAAACAATAAAGTAAATGGCAACAGGATCATACTTATCAGTAATTACCTTAAATGTAAATGGGTTGAATGCCCAACCAAAAGACAAAGACTGGCTGAATGGATACAAAAACAAGACCCCTACATATGTTGTCTACAAGAGACCCACCTCAAAACAGGGGACACATACAGACTGAAAGTGAAGGGCTGGAAAAAGATTTTCCATGCAAATAGGGACCAAAAGAAAGCAGGAGTAGCAATACTTATATCAGATAAAATAGACTTTAAAACAAAGGCTGTGAAAAGAGACAAAGATGGTCACTACCTAATGATCAAAGGATCAATCCAAGAAGAAGATATAAAAATTATAAATATATATGCACCCAACATGGGAGCGCCGCAATATGTAAGACAAATGCTAACAAGTATGAAAGGAGAAATTAACAATAACACAATAATAGTGGGAGACTTTAATACCCCACTCACACCTATGGATAGATCAACTAAACAGAAAATTAACAAGGAAACACAAACGTTAAACGATACAATAGACCAGTTAGACCTAATTGATATCTATAGGACATTTCATCCCAAAACAATGAATTTCACCTTTTTCTCAAGCGCACATGGAACCTTCTCCAGGATAGATCACATCCTGGGCCATAAATCTAGCCTTGGTAAATTCAAAAAAATAGAAATCATTCCAAGCATCTTTTCTGACCACAATGCAGTAAGATTAGATTTCAATTACAGAAGAAAAACTATTAAAAATTCCAACATATGGAGGCTGAACAACATGCTGCTGAATAACCAACAAATCACAGAAGAAATCAAAAAAGAAATCAAAATTTGCATAGAAACTAATGAAAATGAAAACACAACAACTCAAAACCTGTGGGACACTTTAAAAGCAGTCCTAAGGGGAAAGTTCATAGCAATACAGGCATACCTCAAGAAACAAGAAAAAAGTCAAATAAATAACCTAACCCTACACCTAAAGCAACTAGAAAAGGAAGAAATGAAGAACCCCAGGGTTAGTAGAAGGAAAGAAATCTTAAAAATTAGGGCAGAAATAAATGCAAAAGAAACAAAAGAGACCATAGCAAAAATCAACAAAGCCAAAAGCTGGTTCTTTGAAAGGATAAATAAAATTGACAAACCACTAGCCAGACTCATCAAGAAACAAAGGGAGAAAAATCAAATCAATAAAATTAGAAATGAAAATGGAGAGATCACAACAGACAACACAGAAATACAAAGGATAAGAGACTACTATCAACAATTATATGCCAATAAAATGGACAACGTGGAAGAAATGGACAAATTCTTAGAAAAGTACAACTTTCCAAAACTGAACCAGGAAGAAATAGAAAATCTTAACAGACCCATCACAAGCACGGAAATTGAAACTGTAATCAAAAATCTTCCAGCAAACAAAAGCCCAGGTCCAGACGGCTTCACAGCTGAATTCTACCAAAAATTTAGAGAAGAGCTAACACCTATCCTGCTCAAACTCTTCCAGAAAATTGCAGAGGAAGGTAAACTTCCAAACTCATTCTATGAGGCCACCATCACCCTAATACCAAAACCTGACAAAGATCCCACAAAAAAAGAAAACTACAGGCCAATATCACTGATGAACATAGATGCAAAAATCCTTAACAAAATTCTAGCAATCAGAATCCAACAATACATTTAAAAGATCATACACCATGACCAAGTGAGCTTTATCCCAGGGATGCAAGGATTCTTCAATATCCACAAATCAATCAATGTAATACACCACATTAACAAATTGAAAAACAAAAACCATATGATTATCTCAATAGATGCAGAGAAAGCCTTTGACAAAATTCAACATCCATTTATGATAAGAACTCTCCAGAAAGCAGGAATAGAAGGAACATACCTCAACATAATAAAAGCTATACATGAGAAACCCACAGCAAACATTATCCTCAATGGTGAAAAATTGAAAGCATTTCCTCTAAAGTCAGGAACAAGACAAGGGTGCCCACTTTCACCATTCCTATTCAACATAGTTTTGGAAGTTTTGGCCACAGCAATCAGAGCAGAAAAAGAAATAAAAGGAATCCAAATGGGAAAAGAAGAAGTAAAATTCTCACTGTTTGCAGATGACATGATCCTCTACATAGAAAACCCTAAAGACTCCACCAGAAAATTACTAGAACTAATCAATGATTATAGTAAAGTTGCAGGATATAAAATCAACACACAGAAATCCCTTTTATTCCTATACACTAATACTGAGAAAACTGAAAGAGAAATTAAGGAAACAATTCCATTCACCATTGCAACGGAAAGAATAAAATACTTAGGAATATATCTACCTAAAGAAACTAAAGACCTATATATAGAAAACTATAAAACACTGGTGAAAGAAATCAAAGAGGACACTAATAGATGGAAAAATATACCATGTTCATGGATTGGAAGAATCAATATAGTGAAAATGAGTATACTACCCAAAGCAATTTATAGATTCAATGCAATCCCTATCAAGCTACCAACGGTATTCTTCACAGAGCTAGAACAAATAATTTCACAATTTGTATGGAAATACAAAAAACCTCGAATAGCCAAAGCTATCTTGAGAAAGAAAGAATGGAACTGGAGGAATCAACCTACCTGACTTCAGACTCTATTACAAAGCCACAGTTATCAAGACAGTATGGTACTGGCAGAAAGACAGAAATATTGATCAATGGAACAAAATAGAAAGCCCAGAGATAAATCCACGCACATATGGACACCTTATCTTTGACAAAGGAGGCAAGAATATACAATGGATTAAAGACAATCTCTTTAACAAGTGGTGCTGGGAAAACTGGTCAACCACTTGTAAAAGAATGAAACTAGAACACTTTCTAACACCACACACAAAAATAAACTCAAAATGGATTAAAGATCTAAATGTAAGACCAGAAAGTATAAAACTCCTAGAGGAGAACATAGGCAAAACACTCTCTGACATACATCACAGCAGGATCCTCTATGACCCACCTCCCAGAATATTGGAAATAAAAGCAAAAATAAACAAATGGGACCTATTTAAACTCAAAAGCCTCTGCACAACAAAGGAAACTATTAGCAAGGTGAAAAGGCAGCCTTCAGAATGGGAGAAAATAATAGCAAATGAAGCAACTGACACACAACTAATCTCAAAAATATACAGGCAACTCCTACAGCTCAACTCCAGAAAAATAAATGACCCAATCAAAAAATGGGCCAAAGAACTAAATAGACATTTCTCCAAAGAAGACATACAGATGGCTAACAAACACATGAAAAGATGCTCAACATCACTCATTATCAGAGAAATGCAAATCAAAACCACTATGAGGTACCATTTCATGCCAGTCAGAATGGCTGCAATCCAAAAGTCTACAAGCAATAAATGCTGGAGAGGGTGTGGAGAAAAGGGAACTCTCTTACACTGTTGGTGGGAATGCAAACTAGTATAGCCACTATGGAGAACAGTGTGGAGATTCCTTAAAAAACTGGAAATAGAACTACCTTATGATCCAGCAATCCCACTGCTGGGCATACACACTGAGGAAACCAGAAGGGAAAGAGACACGTGTACCCCAATGTTCATTGCAGCACTGTTTATAATAGCCAGGACATGGAAGCAACCTAGATGTCCATCAGCAGATGAATGGATAAGAAAGCTATCGTACATATACACAATGGAGTATTACTCAGCCATTAAAAAGAATACATTTGAATCAGTTCTAAAGAGATGGATGAAACTGGAACCTATTATACAGAGTGAAGTAAGCCAGAAAGAAAAACACCAATACAGTATACTAACACATATATATGGAATTTAGAAAGATGGTAACAATAACCCTGTGTACGAGACAGCAAAAGAGACACCGATGTATAGATCGGTCTTATGGACTCTGTGGGAGAGGGAGAGGGTGGGGAGATTTGGGAGAATAGCATTGAAACATGTATAATATCATGTATGAAACTAGTCGCCAGTCCAGGTTCGATGCACGGTACTGGATGCTTGGGGCTGGTGCACTGGGATGACCCAGAGGGAGGGTAGGGGAGGGAGGAGGGAGCAGGGTTCAGGATGGGGAATGCGGGTATACCTGTGGTGGATTCATTTCGATATTTGGCAAAACTAATACAATATTGTAAAGTTTAAAAATAAAAAAAAAAATATAAAAAAAAAAAGAATGGGAACACCTGACCATCTGACCGGCCTCCTGAGAAATCTGTATGCAGGTCAAGAAACTACAGTTAGAACTGGACATGGAACAACAGACTAGTTCCAAATCAGGAAAGGAAAAAGTCAAGGCTGTATATTGTCACCCTGCTTATTTAACTTATATGCAGAGTACATTATGAGAATATCTGGACTTCATGAAGCATGAGCCAGAATCAAGACTGCCAGGAGAAATATCAATAACCTCAGATATGCTGATGACACCACCCTTATGGCAGAAAATGAAGAAGAACTAAAGAGCCTCTTGATGAAAGTGAAAGAGGAGAGTGAAAAAGTTGGCTTAAAACTCAGCATTTAAAAAACTATGATCATGGCATCACTTCATGGCAAATAGATGGGGAAACAGTGGAAACAGTGTCAGACTTTATTTATTTATTTTTTGTCTCCAAAATCACTGCAGATGTTGACTGTAACAATGAAACTAAAAGACGCATGCTCCTTGGAAGAAAAGTTATGACCAACCCAGATAGCATATTAAGAAGCAGACACCTTACTTTGCCAACAAAGGTCTGTCTAGTCAAAGCTATGGTTTTTCCAGTAGTCATGTATGGATGTGAGAGTTGGACTATAAAGAAAGCTGAGCACCGAAGAATTGATGGTTTTGAACTGTCGTGTTGGAGAAGACTCTTGAGAGTCCCCTGGACTGCAAGGAGATCCAACCAGTTCATCCTAAAGAAAATCAGTCCTGAATATTCATTGGAAGGACTGATGCTGAAGCTGAAACTCCAATACTTTGGCCATCTGATGCAAAGAAATGACTCATTTGAAAAGTCCCTGACGCTGGGAAAGATTAAGGCAGGAGGAGAAGGTGATGAGAGGATGATCTGGTTGTTTGGCATTATTGACTCAATGGACATGAATTTGAGTAAGCTGTGGGAGCTGGTGATGGACAGGGAAGCCTGGTGTGCTGCTGTCCATGGGGTCACAGGGAGTCAGACACGACTGAGTGACTGAACTGAACTACAATTTTGTTTTCATTATCTGTAAGTCTGTTTCTGTTTTGTAAATAAGTTCATTTGTATCACTTTAAAAAAATTAGATTCCACATATGAGTGTATTGTATGATGCTTGTCTTTTTTTGTTTTGTCTGACTTACTTCACCTAGTGTGATAGTCTCTAGGTTCATCCATGTTGTTATCAATGGCATTATTTTGTCCTTTTTTATGGCTGAGTAGTATTCCATTGTATACATATACCATGCCTTCTTTATTCATTCTTCTGTTGGTGGATATTTAGGTTGCTTCCATGTCTTGTTTACTGTGAACAGAGATGCAGTGAACATGGTTTTCTCTGGGTATATGCCCTGGAGTGGGGCTGCTGGATCATATAGCTCTTTTAGTTTTTTAAAGAAAACTCCATTGCCAGGGTCCAGACCCGGTGGATCCAGGGAATTCGAAGGGGAGACGGCATTGGCGATCAGGAAACAATAGATCAATTAAGCGTTAATTAAAGATATAAAGAGTGGTTAAATAAGGATAGCTCAGTGAGAAAATTCAGTGGAGAAAAGAGGCTGAATAATTCAGCCAGAAGGTGAGAGAAAGAACGACATGGGGAGACCAAGTTTTGGTGAACAAGGCCCGCACTTTATTTTCCAAAGTAGTTTTTATACCTTAAGTTATGCATAGAGGATAATGGGGGAAGGGGTAGAGTCATGCAGTAAGCCAGGCTTTTTTCCTGCAAACTTATCATATGCAAAAGTTTAGGTGATTTGCATCATCTTCTGGCCCGGAGGCCTGTTAACATTTTAAGACCCTTTCTTCAGAAAACTTATTTTTCTCTAAAGGTGATTGATTAGTCAGGCGCCACCCTCCAAAAGCATTAGATAAAGTTGCATTCCTACAGGGTAAAGGTGTGGTGGGCTATAACAAGAAAAATAATTAACTCAAGGGTCCCAGGTTACAAACATTAAAGCTACTACTTACACCAATTATATTAATCAATACACTGCCAGGGACACAGCAGGTAAGGGATATGGAGACTTAGCAGCAAACATTGGCCCAACAAGTGAAAAACCCTTCACCAATACAATTTCTAATCAATCTTTTAACTGCTCAAAGGAATCTGTATTTAGACAGTTTAGAACATCTCATGCCTCTCGCAGTTGGGAGGCTCTGAGCAATCACATGTGGTCGGAAAAACCTATTCCGGCAGGCTAGAGGACTTCCAAAGGAGTTTGTAGGTTGAAACACTATCACACCCAGGAACTTTATTAACTGGAGCTGTAAGGTAACTCTTTTTTTCAGAGAGAGGTAGTGGGGGACAGCCCCCAGTAAAGTCAGAGGTGTAGGTGAGAGCACAAAGCAGAAAGTAGGCAGACTCTGGCTTTGGGGGTAGATGCTCGAGAATTTCCAGGGGGACTCCTGAGGCTTGATCCCGCCTTTGTGTATGCTCAGCCTCCTTCCTCATGACCTTTGCCATGGGCGGAGCTCCTGCTCCCAGCACTCCATAGTGTTCTATATAATGGCTCTACCCACTTACAGTCCCATGAGCACTGTAGGAGGAGACCCTTTTCTCTACACCCTCTCCAGCATGTATTTTTTGTAGACCTTTTTTCATGATAGCCATTCTGATTTGTGTGACGTGATCATTGTGTTAACAGTTTTGATTTGCGTTTTTCTGATAATTAGTGATGCTGAGCACATTTTCATGTGCTTTTTGGCCATCTGTATGTCTTCTTTGAAGTAATATGTATTTATATCTGCTGCCCATTTTTTGATTAGGTTGTTTGTTTCTTTGATATTGAGTTTTATGAGCTTTTTAAATATATTAAAATTAATCTCTTATCAGTCATGTAATTTGCAAATATTTTCTCCCATTCTGTGTGATGTCTTTTACTTTTTTATGGTGTCCTTTACAGTGCAGAAGATTTTAAGTTTAATTAGGTTTCACTTGTTTAGTTTTGTTTTTATTTTCATTACTTGAGAATGTAGATTCCTTAAACATAACTTGTTGCTTTTTTCTTTTTTTAACTGTTTTTATCATTCTCTTTATCTTTAATTTTTGCTATTTTAATTACTGTGTGTCTTGGTATGGTCCTTTTTGAGTTGATCCTATTTGGTACTCTCTGTGGTTTTTGGACCAGGATGTCTGTTTCCTTTCCCAGGTTAGGGAAGCTTTCAGCTATTAAGTCTCCAAATGTGTTCTCTGTCCCCTGCACTCTCCCTTCTCCTTTTGGGACCCCTGTACTGTGACTGTTAGTATGCTCAATGTTGGTCTCTTAAATCATCTTCATTTCTTTTTATTCTTTTTCCTTTTTCTGTTCCACTTCAGTGACTTCCTGTGGCTCAGATGGTAAAGTGTCTGCCTGCAATGCAGGAGACCTGGGTTCAATCCCTGGGTCAAGAAGATCCCCTGGAAAAGGAAATGGCAACCCACTCCAGTACCCTTGCCTGGAAAGTCCCATGGATGGAGGAGCCTGGTGGGCTACAGTCCATTGGGTGGCAAAGAGTCCGACACGACTGAGCAACTTCACTTTTCAGTGACTTCCATTACTCTGTCTTCCAGCTCACTCATCTGTTCCTCTGTATCATCTAATCTACTGTCTGCTGCTTCTAGTGGATTTTTCATTGCAATTATTGTATTCCTTATCTCTGATTCTTCTTTATATTTTCTAACTCTTTGTTAAAAAATTCTATCTTCTCACTCTGTTCACCCAAACTTCTTGTGAGTTACTTTGAATATCTTCATGATCATTACCTTGAATACTTTATCAGGTAGATTGCCTAACTCCACTTCACTTAGTTCTTGTTCTAGGGTTTTATCTTGTTCCTTCATTTACATATTTCTCTATTGCTTCTGGTTGCTTAATTTGCTATTTTTATATCTATTTATTTGAGAGGTTGATTGCATTTCCCAGTTTTGGAGAAATGGTCTTTTGTAGGAGACATCATATGCATCCCACTCTGGTCACCAGAGATATATGCTCTAGGGGTGCATTTTGTGGGGGCTGTATGGGTCCTTATGTTGTGATGGACTGACTACTCTGGGTGGTCTAGTAGGTGTGGCTGGTCCCCAGTCTGGTTGCTTGCTAGGACCTGCCTTGTGTGAAAGCTTCTGGCCACTGGTGGGTGGGATTGGGCCTCAAGCTGCTGACTTTAGGTCCCAGGGAGCTCTGGGGTTAATGATGGCCCTCTGGTGGACAGAGTCCTGTTCTGAGGTGGGTGGTTGTGGGGCTAGGGGTCCTGGATCTAGTGTTGACCTGATAGTGAGTGGGACTAATTCCTGACATGGCTGGCTGTGGAGTCTGGGGTGTCCTAAAACTAGTGTGCATCTGCTGGTAAGTGGGGATGGACTCTGGAGTGACTAAGGATTCCAACGTGTCTCAAACTGCTGGTGGGTGGGGCTGGGGCCAGAGGGGTCTTGGGGCTAGTGCTGGCTTGATGTTGTATGGGCTGGGTCCCATCCATCAGGATGTGGGGACATGGTGGCCCTGGGACTGGTGTCCACCTGCTGATGGGTGAGGCCAAACCCTGGGGCGAGCTCCTGCCCTGTGGCAGGTGGAATCAGGCCCTGGGTCTAGGGCTGCAGGACTCAAGGGCCCCAGAGTTGGTGTTTTCAGCCCCCGGTGGGCAGAGCTAGGGCCTAGAGGTTTCTAGGGCTGGGGCCTACCTGTTGGTGGGTGAGGCTGGTCTGAGGGCTAGTGCCAGCCCACTGCTGGGCAGAGACAGTCCCAGAGTCTTTTGCTGCAGGCATGGGGGATTCAGAGCACAGTGAGAGAGCATAGGTGTCTGGGCCCTCTGGTCAACAAGGCCAGATCTGGGGCAGCCATTGGCTCAGGGAGTCTTTAGACAGCAGGAGTGCTGGTTGGTGGGCTGTGTCATTTGTCCAGCTAGTTGCTTGGCCCGAGGTGTCCCAACACTGGTGCCAACAGTCTAGTGGGAGGGGCTGGGTCTCAGAGCTGATAAGCTAGAGGGAGGATTCCAAAATGGTGCTCGCCAACACTAGTGTCCATGTGGTAGAACGAGTTCTCCAAAATGATTTCCACCAGTGTCTATGTCCCAGGGTGAACTTTGGTTGTCTTCTGCCTCTTGGGAGGCTCAGGATCAGCAGGTGAGTCTGACCTATGCTCCTTTCAAATTACTGCTTCTGCCCCGGGTCCTGGAGTATGTGAGACTTTCTGTTGAGTAAAGCCTCTGACTCTCGCAGCACTCTGGGTCACCCGTAGGCATCAAAGCTGACTGTTTGGTTCAGGATCCCTGAGCTGAGGAGCCCAATGTGGGACTTCAGCCCCTTGCTTCCTAGGAGACATCTCTGCAATTATAATCATCCTCTTATTTGTGGCTTGCCCAACAGGGTTATGGTCTCAACTACTCCCCATCTCCACCCCTCTTTCCTGTCTTGTTGTGTTTCCTTCTTTATATCTTCAGTGTAGAAGATCTTTCCTGCAAGTCTTCTAGTTTTTCCTCATCAACAAACTGCTACATAAATAGTTTTAATTTTGATGTGTCTGTGGGAGGAAGTGAGCTGTCTACCTACACTGCCATCTCAGCCACTCCCCAGGATATAGACTTTGAAATGGTGACATTATCTTGGGTTATCTGGGTGTTGGAGAAGACTTCTGAGAGTCCCTTGGACAGCAAGGAGATTCAACCAGTCAATCCTAAAGGAAATCAGTCCTGAATATTCATTGGAAGGATTGATGCTGAAACTACAATACTTTGGCCACCTGATGTAAAGAACTGAATCATTGGAAGGATCATTGACCCTGATGCTGGGAAGGATTGAAAGTGAGAGGAGAAGGGGACAACAGCGGATGAGATGGTTGGATGGCATCACCAACTTGATGGACATGAGTTCGAGCAAGCTCTGGGAGTTGGTGATGGGCAGGGAAGTTTGGTGTGCTGCAGTCCACGGGGTCACAAAGAGTCAGACACAACTGAGCGACTGAACTGAACTGAACTGAACTGAATCTACTCAAACCACCTGAGTCCTTAAAAGCAGAGAATCTTTCTTGGCTGGGTCAGATAGAGATGTGATGTGAATGGCTTTGAGAGTGCAGCAAGGGGACCATGAGCCAAAGAAGGAAAGAGTGTTCTTAGTTCACTAACTGACTTCTATCAGTAACTGAATGAGCAAGAAAACGGGTTTCTTTCTAGAGCAGCCTGCTAACAGCTTGGATATAGCCTGCTAAGACCCATTTTAGGCCTCTGACCTATGGAATGGTGAGATGATAATAAATTTGTATTGTTTAATCTACAAAGTTTGCGGTAATTTGTTACAGCAGCAATAAAAAAATGAACACACACATGCTTATGCACTCTTGCCTCCAGGTATTTCCCCTGGAGGAGTGAACACATGTGTATACAAAAGCCAGCACACAAATTTTATATTATGTGGCATTTTTTTAAAGCACAATTGAAAAACAAACATTAAGACATGAATGTTTATAACTGCTCAATTCATAATCACCAAAACCTGGAAACAACCCTATGCGTTTCGGTAG
The DNA here is from genome assembly GCF_032452875.1 of Bos javanicus. Classification (NCBI taxonomy): domain Eukaryota; kingdom Metazoa; phylum Chordata; class Mammalia; order Artiodactyla; family Bovidae; genus Bos; species Bos javanicus. Next base: position 6,608,885 of record NC_083886.1, on the reverse strand, counting down.
GTGAATGGAGGAACAAGCTGGGGTCCACCCATGTAATGGAATACTCCTCAGTAACGAAAATGAACAAACTTCGTACACCCAGTGACCTGGATGCGTCTCAGAGGCATGCTGAGTAAAAGAAGCCAGTCTCAGGAGTTTACACATGCTATGATTATTTACATATTCTCAAAAAGACAAAACTATAGTTATGGAGAATAGAACAGTGATTGCCAGAATTTGGAGATGGACTGAGTATGTCATACAAGGAGGGTAGAAGGGAGCTTGTGGGGTGATAAAACTGCTCTATTTCTTCATTAATGCTAATGCTAAGTCGCTTCAGTCGTGTCCGACTCTGTGCGACCCCATAGACAGCAGCCCACCAGACTCTGCCATCCCTGGGATTCTCCAGGCAAGAATGCTGGAGTGGGTTGCCATTTTTCTTCATTAAGGTGGTGGTCAAATGTGTCTATGCATGCTGCATTAAAAATTCATAGAATTTTTACACCCCTCAAGAAATTCAGTTTTCTGTATGATTATTTTAAAAATATTAAACCAAAATTATAATAACCCAACAATAACAAAACAGAAACAGAGACAAACCTGACACAACTTTCTGCTCTGTGGTCTGGGAATTTCAAGTCCTAGGGAATGTTCTATTAATACAATTGGAGGTGGAGACCCATCACTTTTCTTTCTTCTCGCCCTGGCAGGCTCGCTACATCAATCTCAGAGTGGAAGGAGATCCAGCACATGTTCTGGAGATTCGCCCAGATCTTTTCTTCCCCCTGAAAACAGTAGGGTCTGGCTTACACAAGCTCTACAGTCCTTCAGAACAGATACCTGGGACCCATCTCAACCTCTTGCTGTAGGTGCAGAGTGACTTACCACTCTGGCTGGCCAAGGGCTAAGAGGGCTCCTGAGATGTGGGATCTCTACTTTTAAAACCGGGAAAGTCCCAGGGAACTTGTGAATACGATTACAGTTGGTAACCATAACATGGCTTGAGAAATTCACATAACTTATCTGAGCCTCAGTTTTCCCATATGCAAAACAGAAAGAATGCTTGCCCTGACTGCTTCACCCAGTTATCATGAGATACAAACTTTAAATTGTAAATTCTGTAAAAATGTGAGTTGTGGCATTATTGTTGACATTAAAAAAAAATAAACAGGATTTAGGGGCAGTCTTCAAATATGCAAAATGGGGAAGTGTTATCAAAGGAAGTCACGCAATTGGAGAGTATGTGTGTGCATATCTGATTGTAAGCTTTGTTGAGGTTGCAGTTTCAATTTTGTGACTGTAAGAATGTATGCACGAGACTATAACTTTTGTTTTCAGCAGCCTGCTTCTTGGGAAGTTCTGGTTACCTGGATTCCAAGATAGTCCAGGGAAATGATTCTTAACCTTGGCTATACACTGTAATCATGAGGATCTTTAAAGCACAGGTACCTGGGTCCTCCTCCCAGAGATTATTTGTAATTGGCCTGGAGTCTGACTAAGCTTCATGATTTTTAAAATCTCTCCAGATGATTTTACCTGAATATCTCCTTTGGGTGACTTTCCTGATCACCATCCAAATGACCCCTGGGAGGCTTGTTCTTACTGCTACCCCCGATGGTGGTCTGTCTAGTGAGCTCACATCACAAGGAAAGAGGCTGCAGTGTGCCTCCAGGAGAGCCGACTGCTGATCTTAATAGGACAAGAACTCACTTCTACAGAGAATGACCAACAGTGATATCAGGCACTCAGGTAGCTATTACTGTGATGCTTTAAAAGGCTTCTTTCATTTGAGAGATGGTTGACTAGAGGGACTCTAAGATTTTTGTGCTTCCTGTTATTGTTGTTCAGTCACTAAGTTGTGTCCGACTCTTTGCAACTCCATGGACTACAGCATTCCAGGCTTCTCTGTCCACTATCTCCTGGAGTTTGCTCAAACTCATAGCCTTTGAGTCAGTGATGCTATTCAACCGGCACATTCTCTGTTGCCCGCTTCTCCTCACACCTTCAACTTTTGTTAGCATCTTTTACAAGGTCTCTTGCAGGTCTTTTCCAAGCAGTCAGTTCTTCCCATCAGGTGGCCAAAGTATTGGAGTTTCAGCTTCAACATCATTCCTTCCAATGAATATTCAGGACTGATTTCCTTTAGGATGGACTGGTTTGATCTCCTTGCAGTCCAAGGGACTCTCTAGAGTCTTCTTCTACACCATAGTTCAAAACCATCAATTCTTCGGCTCTCAGCTTTCTTTATAGTCCAACTCTCACATCCATACGTGACTACTGGAAAAAACCATAGCTATGACTAGATGGACCTTTGCCAGCAAAGCAATGTGTCTGCTTTTTAATATGCTGTCTAGTTTGGTCATAGCTTTTCTTCCAAGGAGAAAGCATCTTTTAATTTCATGGCTGCAGTCAACATCTGCACCAAAAAAATAAAGTCTGTCATCTATTTGCCATGAAGTGATGGGACCAGATCTTCGTTTTTTGAATGTTGAATTTTAAGCCATCTTTTTCACTCTCCTCTTTCACTTTCATCAAGAGGCTCTTCAGTTCTTCTTTGCTTTCTGCCATAAGGGTGGTGTCATCTCCGTATCTAAGGTTATTGATATTTCTCCTTGCAATCTTGATTTCAGCTTGTGCTTCATCCAGCCCAGCATTTCTTTCGCACGATGTTCTCTGCATATACGTTAAATCAGCAGGGTGACAATATACAGCCTTGACGTGCTCCTTTCCCAATTTAGAACCAGTCTGTTGTTCCACGTGTGGTTCTAACTGTTGCTTATTGACCTGCATACAGATTTCTCAGGAGGTTGGTGAGGTGGTCTGGTATTCCCATCTCTTTAAGAATTTTCCAGTTTTTTGTGATCCACGCAGTCAAAAGCTTTTGGCTTTCCAGCATCAAGGTCTTTCCTAATGAGTCAGCTTCACATCAGGTGGCCAAAGTATTGCAGCTTCAGTTTCAGCATCAGTCCTTCCAATGAATATTCACGGTTGATTTCCTTTACGATTGACTGGCTTGATCTCCTTGCAGTCCAAGGGACTGTCTAGAGTCTTCTCCAACACCACAGTTCAGAAGCATCCATTCTTTGGTGGTTAGCCTTCTTTATGATGCATTTCTCACATCTGTACATGACTACTGGAAAAACCATAGCTTTGACTAGACGGACTTTGTCAGCAAAGTGATGTCTCTGCTTTATAATAACTGTCTAGGTTTTCATAGCTTTTCTTCCAAGGAGCAACCATCTTTTAACTTCATGGCTGCAGTCACTGTCCAGTGATTTTGGAGTCCAGGAAAATAAAATCTGTCACTGTTTCCATTGTTTTCCCATCTATTTGCCATGAAGTGATTGGACTGAATGTCATCATCTTAGTTTTTTGAATGTTGAATTTTAAGCCAGTTTTTTCACTCTCCTCTTTCACCCTCATCAAGAGGCTGTTTAGCTCTTCTTTGCTTTTTGCCATAAGGGTGGTCTCATCTGCATATATGAGGTTATTGATATTTCTCCTGGCAATCTTGATTCCAGCTTGAGCTTCATCCAACCTGGCATTTCATGTGATGTACTGTGCTCTAAGTTAAATAAGCAGGGTGACAATATGTAGCCTTAATGTACCCCTTTCCCAAGTTTGAGCCAATTTGTTGTTTTATGTCTGGTTCTAACTGTTGTTTTTTGACTGCCATACAGGTTTCTCAGGAGGCAGGTAAGGTGGTCTGATATTCCCATCTCTGTGCTTCCTGAGAAGACATTATTCAGAGGCTCACCTAGTTCAGGGCACAGTCCAGCACCAGCCACTGCGTCCAAAGGAGGAATACTTCAGACCTGGCTCTAGGTGTAAAGAATTAAAGTGAAAAACCTAATGACACATCAACTTTGCTAAAATCCCCTGCTATTTTTACTGCTTAAATGTTTTCAGTGGGGAGAAAACAGGTCCAGGATCTTTGAAAAAGGCAAGATATAGACGGAAAACTCGGGTGACCTGCAGGATGTTTTCTCAATGATATTGTTCAGGAATATTTAAATTGCCATCCATAATAGCAATGAAAGCCTCAGTCTTTATGCTACCATCCAACTAGAGAATGAAAAAAGGAATATCTCATCTGTGACAATCTTATTTTTCTAGCAAAAGAAAAATTCTGAATAAGAGTTAAAGGCAATGAATCTGGCCACATAAGAGGTATAGACAGAAATATTAAATGCAAATATTTTTTTGTTTCCATAATAATCAACTTAAGTATTGAGAATACAGACCAGGTCTCATTCATACCCACAGCCCAACCATTCCTCTTTTCAGCCCTCATGTTACAGCATTAAAAACTTTTACCAGATTATATACAGAGTCCTAAAGCAAAACTCTCCTAGGAAATAATGGGGAAACAAAAACTATCATCAGCTCACATATATTTTTTTCCGTATATAAAATTTATTTTTTCTTATAAATTTACCACTTTTTCTTATAAATTTCCCACTTATTTTTTCTCATAAATTTCTTACCATAGAGAATTTTTAAAATGTAGAAAAATATAACAAGTAAAATAAATACTACTGATAATTTGATCTAATATTTTCTTCAAGGTCTTCTGTAGTATTTATATATAAAATACAGTTGATATCATACTGTAAACAGACACCTGTTTTCTTTTATTTCCACAATGTTATAGGTGTGATATTTTCCCTGGGTCTTTAAATATTATTAAGTATTTTCCATCATGTTAGATATATATTACTCAGATGTTCTCCTGGTTTGAGGCCTATCCGTTCAGTTCAGTTCAGTTGCTCAGTCGTGTCTGACTCTTTGCAACCCCATGAATTGCAGCATGCCAGGCCTCCCTGTCCATCACTGACTCCTGGAGTTCACTCAAACTCACGTTTGAGTTGAGTTGAGTTGAGTTGAGTTGAGTTGAGTCAATGATGCCATCCAGCCATCTCATCCTCTGTTGTCCCCTTCTCCTCTTGCCCCCAATCCCTCCCAGCATCAGAGTCTTTTCCAATGAGTCAACTCTTTGCATGAGGTGGCCAGAGTACTGGAGTTTCAGCTTTAGCATCATTCCTTCCAAAGAACACCCAGGACTGATCTCCTTTAGAATGGACTGGTTGGATCTCCTTGCAGTCCCAGGGACTCTCAAGAGTCTTCTCCAACACCACAGTTCAAAAGCATCAAGTCTTCGGCTCTCAGCTTTCTTCACAGTCCAACTCTCACATCCATACATGACTACTGGAAAAACCATATCCTTGACTAGACAGACCTTTGTTGGCAAAGTAATGTGTCTGCTTTTGAATATGCTATTTAGGTTGGTCATAACTTTCCTTCCAAGGAGTAAGTGTCTTTTACTTTCATGGCTGCAATCACCATCTGCAGTGATTTTGAAGCCCCCCAAAATAAGTCTGACACTGTATCCACTGTTTCTCCATCTATTTCCCATGAAGTGATGGGACCAGATGCCATGATCCTTGTTTTCTGAATGTTGAGCTTTAAGCCAACTTTTTCACTTTCCTCTTTCATTTTCATCAAGAGGCTTTTTAGTTCCTCTTCAATTTCTGCCATAAGGGTGGTGTCATCTGCATATATATTATTGTAAAATTTCATTATTTATTTATTAGCCACTCTGGGTCTTTGTTGCTGAGCAGGCTTTCTTTACCTGCAGGGGGCAGGGGCTACTCTTCATTGTGATGTGAGGACTTCTTCTTGAGGTGGCTTCTCTTGCAATGGAGCACGGGCTCTAGAGTGTGTGGGCTTCAGTAATTGAGGCCCATGGGCTTCGCTGCACCACAACATGTGGAATCCTCCCAGATCAGAAGTCAAACCCACATCCCCTGCATTGGCAGACAGATTCTTAACCACTGGACCACAGGGGAAGTCCAAGGCCTATAAAAGGACTTTTTTATTTTAAATAGTGCTTCAGAAAACCTTTTCAATACATTTTCTTAAAATTTAAAGTTGTAGTCACTTGTGAGGATAAACTTCCCAGGTGGCTCTAGTGGTAAAGAACCCACCTGCCAAGGCAGGAAATGTAAGACATGGATTCACATCATATGACCCAGCAATCCCACTAGGCATATAGCCTGAGGAAACCAACAATGAAAAAGACACATGTATCCCAATGTTCACTGCAGGACTATATACAATAGCTAGAACATGGAAGCAACCTAGATATCCATTGACAGGTGAATGGATAAAGAAGCTGTGGTACACATATATAGTGGAGTATTACTCAGTCATAAAAAGGAACACATTTGAGTCAGTTCTAATGATGTGGATGAACCTAGAGCCTAAAATACAGGGTGAAGTGAGTCAGAAAGAGAAAAACAAATATATACTAACAAATATACATGGAATCTAGAAAGATGGTACTGATTAAATTATTTGTTGGGCAACAATGGAGATGCAGAGTTATGGACATGGGGGCAGGGGATGGGAGGAGAAGGAAGGAGAAGGCGGAATATATGGAGGGAGTAACATGGAAACTTACATTACCAGGTGGAAAATAGACAGCCAATAGGAATTTGCTGTATGACTCAGGAAACTCAAACCAGGGCTTTATAACAACCTAGAGAGGTAGGATGGGGAAGGAGGTAGGAGGGAGGCTCAAGAGGGAGGGGGCATATGTATTCCTATGGCTGATTCATGTTAGTGTTTGGCAGAAACCCATATAATTCTGTACAGCAATTATCTTTCAATTAAAAAAATAAATAAATTTTAAAAAGAGAGAAGCCCAGGTTCGATTCCTGGGTTGGGAAGATGCCCTGGAGGAGGACATCACAACCCACTCCAGCATTCTTGCCTGGAGAAGCCCATGGACAGTGGAGCCTGGCAAGCTATGGTCCATAGAGTTACAAAGAGTCAGACACAACTAACGTGACTTAGCATGCACGCGTGTGAGAATAAATTCACAGTACTAGAACGATAGGGTCAAAAAGTTTAAATATCTTTAAGGTTTTTGATCGGTGTTCCAAGACTGCTTTCCAGAAAGTTTATAGTGATTTATCAATGCCCGCAAAATATCTAAGGCTATTGATGCAACCAACATAGAGTATTATTGTGCTTTTAAAATGTTTTGTTTTTTTTTAAATCATATCTTAGGTAACTCATCAATAATTCTAGGCAAACCTCATATCACAGAAGGGGGAAGCTTGTGTCTAATTTCTTTGAAATTGGCAGGAAAAAGGCACTGGTATGGGTTATTGAAGGAATCTGAATTGTCCACAGGCTTAAGGATTGACTTCACAGAGTAGATAACACAGTTAATCTGTCCTAGATAGTTCAGGCATTCAATTCCTGTCAATGGAGGGGCAGAATTGCTTGCTCTCTTCCAAGTATTTTCTGTTAGGATTTTTAGGAATAGCCTTTAAAGTACCTTTGATTGAATTACACACTATTTTAGAAAGGCCATTCTGTTTTCATGTTAAGACATTTCATCTTTAACTCAATTTTAAGGTTACTCTGAGATGAGTCAGGAAGAAGGAAATTTGACCCTCTGTCCCATATTCCATCAGCTCTAAGACACACATCTTTCAGATTTAAATGTGTTTGAACTCGGGACATGTAGTGGACACAGTCCGCACTCTCAGATCCGCCCACCACCCTCGTGAACATGAGCTCTGTGTGCTCTTACTCCCAACATCTGGCCCTGCTTCTCTTTGTTACAGGGCTGTGGAGCCCACCTTGTCTACACAGAGGTCAAAGGACCTAGAAATTCACATCTTCCTGCCAGGCTTCCAGTGCTTAACCAATGACAGAGGGGTGGGGGGAGCCTCAGCTTGGACAACGGACATGGGTAGGACTTACATTGTCTCCTGAGCTCCCCTGTGGGACTGAGCCAAAATGCCATCCCTTCTTCACACCCTCTGATGGATGGGCTTTGCTTGGCATCATGCCCCTATGTGGGCTTTTCCCTCCTCCCTTTGTGTTAGTCCTAGTTTTCTATTTCCTATCTTTTCCCTCCTAACTCAAACATTTTCTCACCTCAGGGGAACTGAACAAACTGCAAGGTGTGTCTTAAAACCCATGATATCTTGCACGTGCTGTGGGCCAGGAAAGCAGCTGGACTCACCTGTGCCGCCAACGCTGCCAAAGGCAACCAATACAACTGCCTTTGCCCATGCATGCATGAACTTGGCTCTTTTTCTTGAGATGTGAATGGACTGTTACTCCTTTACTTTTCAGGAGATAAAGCATTTAAGGACTATTTGAGGAAGGAATATAAATCCCGATTAGTCTAAAAGCTCTTCTATTAAACCCTTTTGAAAAGATCAAAAAAGTACCAGCATCAAACTTCAGAACAGATGTTAAAGCCCAGGAAAAAACCCCTAGGGATGGTAGTAGAACAGTCCTTTAAGAAAAGCTTCACTTTGATGGCAGATAGGATGTTATTATGAAAAATGTGGATGAAAACTGATTTAAAAGAGAGATTCAGAAGAGTTCCACTCTGAATATACAGAAGTTTTAGGAATATCATAATTTACTTGTATTTAATTTTCCTTTATACACACACATGATAAACACTATGTTAAAATAGCTCTTAGATTTACTTAAAAAGCCATAAGACAAAATTCAAACTGCCATGTCATATTTTAGATTCTTTTTATGATTTTTGGTTTTACATAAAATAGTGGTGTGTCTTATAATTGATGGCTTTTTTGAAAAGCTTCTTTGGCTCTACTTTGGCTTTATATGCATTTATTTATTTTTGGTTGTGCTGGGTCTTCGTTGCTGCATGTGGGCTGCTTGTTGTGCTGGTTTCTCTTGTTGCGAATCACAGGCTGCGCGTGTGCGGGCTCACCAGCTTCTGCGGGCACAAGCTCAGTGCGGGCACACTGGCTTGGTTGCCTTATGGTTCATGGAATCCTCCCACACCAGGGATTGAACCCATGTCCCCCACATTGGCAGGAAGATTCTTAACCACTGGACCACGGGTGAAATACTTGGTTGGCCAAAAAGTTTGTTTGAGTTTTCCAAAACATTTTATAGAAAAACTTAAACGAACTTTTCGGCCAACCCAATACTAATCATGTCCATGGGGTTGCAAAGGGTTGGACATGACTGAGTGACTGAATTGAACTGAACTAAATACTAATCAAGAATATGCTACTCAGAGACAGAAAGAATATAATCAATGAACAGTCTTAGCAACGTTGGAAACCTAAGATAACTTCATAGACTTTTCACCTTATATGAGTCATATTAAGGGTTATATTTGTGAGTGATAGGCCAACATTTCATCATATTCTTAAAAATCTGTAGACTTTAGTCTATTAAATATTTCTTATTCTTCTAAAGTATGTATATGTGTGTATATATACACATATAAATGTATGTTTATACATTTATACATTATATACATATATACATGTATATATATATAAACAAATGTATATACATGTTTATACATTACTCAGAGAAGTAATCAATGCATTTAATTTTGTGCCAGCCTTTTATTTTTTAATGGTGATCACAGAACTATATTGGCTTCACTGATGGCTAAGTGGGTGAAGAATCTGCCTGAAATGGAGGACACACAGGAGACCTGGGTTTGATCCCTGGGTTGGGAAGATCCCCTGGAGAAGGAAATGGCAACCCACTCCAGAATTCTGGTCTGAAAAATCCCATGGACAGAAGAGCCTGATGGTCTACAGTATGTAAAATCACAGAGTCAGACACGGCTGAACAACTAACATACACAGAGAACTATATATAAGCTGTGTGATCACTACACAAAAACGAAAAGCTGGTATTAGATTAAATGCATGGATTACTGCCCTGAATGATAAAGTTCAGTTCAGTTCAGTCGCTCAGTCGTGTTTGACTCTTTACGACCCCATGAACTGCAGCACGCCAGGCACCCCTGTCCATCACCAACTCCCAGAGTTCACTCAAACTCACGTCCATCAAGTCGGTGATGCCATCCAGCCATCTCATCCTCTGTCGTCCCCTTCTCCTCCTGCCCCCAATCCCTCCCAGCATCAGGGTCTTTCCAATGAGTCAACTCTTCACATGAGGTGGCCAAAGTACTGGAGTTTCAGCTTCAGCATCAGTCTTTCCAAAGAAATCCCAGGGCTGATCTCCTTTAGGATGGACTGGTTGGATCTCCTTGCAGTCCAAGGGACTCTCAAGAGTCTTCTCCAACACCACAGTTCAAAAGCATCAATTCTTCGGCACTCAGCTTTCTTCACAGTCCAACTCTCACATCCATACATGGCCACTGGAAAAACCATAGCTTTGACTAGATGGACCTTTGTTGGCAAAGTAATGTCTCTGCTTTTGAATATGCTATTTAGGTTGGTCATAACTTTCCTTCCAAGGAGTAAGCATCTTTTACTTTCATGGCTGCAATCACCATCTGTGATTTTGGAGCCCCCCAAAATAAAGTCTGACACTGTATCCACTGTTTCCCCATCTATTTCCCATGAAGTGATGGGACCAGATGCCGTGATCTTTGTTTTCTGAATGTTGAGCTTTAAGCCAACTTTCTCACTCTCCTCTTTCACTTTCATCAAGAGGCTTTTGAGTTCCTCTTCATTTTCTGCCATAAGGGTGGTGTCATCTGCATATCTGAGGTTATTGATATTTCTCCCTGCAATCTTGATTCCAGCTTGTGCTTCTTCCAGCCCAGCGTTTCTCATGATGGACTCTGCATAGAAGTTAAATAAGCAGGGTGACAATATACAGCTTTGACGTACTCCTTTTCCTATTTGGAACCAGTCTGTTGTTCCATGTCCAGTTCTAACTGTTGCTTCCTGACCTGCATATAGGTTTCTCAAGAGGCCAGTCAGGTGATCTGGTATTCCCATCTCTTTCAGAATTTTCCACAGTTTATTGTGATCCACACAGTCAAAGGCTTTGGCATAGTCAATAAAGCAGAAATAGATGTTTTTCTGGAACTCTCTTGCTTTTTCGATGATCCAGGGGATGTTGGCAATTTGATCCCTGGTTCCTCTGCCTTTTCTAAATCCAGCTTGAACATTTGGAAGTTCATGGTTCACATACTGCTGAAGCCTGGCTTGGAGAATTTTGAGCATTACTTTACTAGCATGTGAGATGAGTACAATTGTGTAGTAGTTTGAGCATTCTTTGGCATTGCCTTTATTTGGGATTGGAATGAAAACTGATCTTTTCCAGTCCTGTGGCCACTGATGAGTTTTCCAAATCTGCTGGCATCAGCACTTTCGCAGCATCATCTTTCAGGATTTGAAATAGCTCAAATGAATTCCATCACCTCCACTAGCTTTGTTCGTAGTGATGCTTTCTAAGGCCCACTTGACTTTACATCCAGGATGTTTGGCTCTAGGTGAGTGATCACACCATCGTGATTATCTGGGTCATGAAATCTTTTTTTTTGTACAGTTCTTCAGTGTATTCTTGCCACCTCTTCTTAATATCTTCTGCTTCTGTTAGGTCCATACCATTTCTGTCCTTTTTCGAGCCCATCTTTGCATGAAATGTTCCCTTGGTATCTCTAATTTTCTTTAAGAGATCTCTAGTCTTTCTCATTCTGTTGTTTTTCTCTATTTCTTCATATTGATCGCTGAGGAAGGCTTTCTTATCTCTCCTTGTTATTCTTTGGAACTCTGCATTCAGATGCTTATATATTTCCTTTTCTCTTTTGCTTTTTGCTTCTCTTCTTTTCACAGTTATTTGTAAGGCCTCCCTGGACAGCCATTTTGCTGAATGATAAAACTACTCAGCATATAGAAATATTAATAGGATCTGCCCATAAACATCTTTTCATTTTCCATTTCAAAGAAATGTCTCACTTGAACTGTCTATATGCCAAGGTAACTTTATATCCACCCAATTTGTTTTGTCTTCCTGTTTTCTCACCCCATAGTTTGCTGATGATGAATTTCTTTATTGTGAAACAGCATACACAAGCAATTCCAATGTGCTTAGTTATAGATGGGATAATTTCTGCACCTTCAGAGTACCGTGGCAATACATAACTCTTTTGTGCCAAATCAATTCTTCAGCAACATGATTAATTAACCGGTAAGAACAGAAGTTTAACAACAAAAGTTTAACACTGTTGCGTTGAAAAGCACAGTTACTTTGCTATGGGCTTTACCTACCCTTCCATACCAAAACCATCCTGTTGTGTTTTTTCAAAATCTTGGGAAAAAATCAAGGTTTTTTTGCAGGACTGTGCAGGACTTTTGTGTGTATGCAAAAATCAACAAAGTTTGCATATATACTTAACAATCCTTCTGTAATTACACTGTGAGTTTTATGGTCAAACTTATGTAGCATACGCTGCCTTCTTTAGCAAAACCCATCACATCATTCCAAGTTAGTAGAACTAGTTGGTGTCGATGTGCTAAACTCCCATCTCATTTTCTTTTTCATTCACTTTGTTTTTCCCTACCAGACACAGGAAACAGCAAAAGAGCTTTTGAAAGCAATAATTCACTTTACAATGTATTCTGTAAACACTCACTGAACATCACTGTGCCATGTCCAATGAGAGGGATGAAGAATAACATATGGACTCTTAAGGGACTCAGAGTCTGTAGGAGAGACACATGCCTCCCTTTCATGCCAAAATTAATTGCAAAAACAGTGTGATAGGATTTAGTAAGAGGTTTGCAGTGACGGGGGGTGATGTAGGATTTTAGAGCACGTCTCCACTCAGCTAACCCTCTCAGCATCCGGGTTCTAGGTAAAAGCACCCTCCTGCCACAAGGACAAGTAAGAAACAACAGGCTGAGCCACCTTTCTGTCTTCCCATCCCCCCAGCTCTCCCTAAGGTGTTCTCCTATCTGGGATGCTGAGTGGGACAGCCGCGGTGACAGACTAGTTGGCTTTAATGAGAGCTTGTTACCACATTCAGAGGAAACACAAAGGAGAGCGTAGGGTCAGATCTCAGCCTTGAAGTCTCAGAAACCCACCTCACTAGACATAAATAAATTAGTGAATGACTGTAGTGTCCCAGTGGGACCTGGACAAGGAGGTCAGCAACTTCTCTGGCGGTGGAAGTTCTTCCTTCACTGCCCTTGAGTGGAGTGGCAAGAGGGGCTGGACAGGTGTGAACAAATGCAGAGGCGGTGCCTGCTGGTGGAGGGAGGAGGACGGAACACATCAGCATCTTCAGAGAAGAGCTGGGCCGAGTGGCGTCTAAAGAAGGAGGAATCTGCTGAGCGACCAAGGCAGGAGTTCCCTATACAGTCTGTCTGAATGACTGTGGGGCCTGAGAAATGAGGCTGGAGAAAAAAAGGAAGGGGCAGATAATGGAAGGTGCTGAGGACTGAAGACCAGCAAGGAAACAAGAGTCAAATGTGTGTTTCAGAAAGAGAATTCCGACCGAAATGCAGTGGGGAGGTTGATGTGGACAGGTATGGTAGAGAGGGAGAAAGACATATTGTCTCCATGGCCATTATCCAGGTAATAAAAAGGAAAGCCAAACTAATCGGCAGTGTTGGCATGGATCAGAGAAAGGAGAACATATTAACAAACGTTCAGAAACAGTACACGTCTTTTTCTTTACCTGAAAGTCACCAAGCAAGTCAGCTCTTACCTGAGAGTGAGGAGGCAGACAGGCCAGCTCAGCTGCGTTACTCACTTGTTGTTCAGTTGCTCAGTCGTGTTTGACTCTTTGCAACACTATGGACTGCAGCTCACCAGGCTTCCCTGTCCTTCACTGTTTCCGGAACTTGATCAAACTCACGTTCGTTGAGTAGGTAATGCCATCCAACCATCTCATCCTCTGTCGTCCCCTTCTCCTGCCTTCAATCTTTCCCAGCATCAGGGTGTTTTCCAATGAGTCCAGATCTTCACATCAGGTGGCAAAAGTATTGGAGTTTCAGCTTCAGCATCAGTCCTTCCAATGAATATTCAGGACTTATTTCCTTTAGGATGGACTGGTTGGATCTCCTTGCAGTCCAAGGGACTCTCAAGAGTCTTCTCCAACACCACAGTTCAAGAGCATCAATTCTTTGGTGCTCAGCTTTCTTTATACTCCAACTCTCACATCCATACATGACCACAGGAAAAACCATAGCTTTGACTAGATGGACCTTTGTCGGTAAAGTAATGTCTCTGCTTTTTACTATGCTGTCTAGGTTGATCATAGCTTTTCTTCTGAGAAACAAGCATCTTTTAATTTCATGGCTGCAGTCACCATCTGCAGTGATCTTGGAGTGCAAAAAAATAAAGTCTGGCACTGTTTCCATTGTTTTTCCAACTATTTGCCATGAAGTGATGGGACTGGATGCCATGATCTTCATTTTTTGAATGCTGAGTTTTAAGCCAGCATTTTTTTTTTTTTCTCTCCTCTTTCACTCTCATCTAGAGGCTCTTTAGTTCCTCTTCACTTTCTGCCATAAGGGTGGTGTCATCCGGATATCTGAGGTTATTGATATTTCTCCCGGCAATCTTGATTCCAGCTTGTGCTTCATCCAGCCTGGCATTTTGCGTGATGTACTCTGCATATAAGTTAAATAAGCAGGGTGACAATATACAGCCTTGACGTACTCCTTTTCCAATTTGGAACCAGTCTGATGTTCCATGTCCAGTTCTAACTGTTGCTTCTTGACCTGCATACAGGTTTTTCAGGAGGCAGGTGAGATGGTCTGGTATTCCCATCTCTTGAATAATTTCCCACAGTTTGTTGTGATCCACACAGTCAAAGGTTTTAGCATAGGTTTTGAAGCAGAAGTAGATGTTTTTCTGCTTTTTCTATGATCCAGCAGAATTTGGCAATTCTGGTTCCTCTGTCTTTTCTAAATCCAGCTTGAACAACTGGAAGTTCAGGTACTTCTGAAGCCTGGCTTGGAGTATGTTGAGCATTACTTTGCTAGCATATGAGATGAGTGCACTTTGTGGTAGTTTGAATATTCTTTGACATTGCCTTTCTTTGGGATTGGAATGAAAACTGACCTTTTCCAGTCTTATGGCCATGGCTGTTTTCCAGATTTGCTGCATATTGTGTGCAGCTGATGTTGAAGCTGAAGCTCCAATACTTTGGCCACCTGATGTGAACTGACTCAGTGGAAAAGACCCTGATGCTGGGAAAGATTGAGGGCGGGAGGAGAAGGGGATGACAGAGGATAAGATGGTTGGATGGCAACACCAACTCAATGGACATGAGTTTGAGTAAGCTCGGGGAGTTTGTGATGATGGACAGGGAGGCCTGGCATGCTACAGTCCATGGGGTTGCAGAGTTGGACACGACTGAGTGATTGAACTGAACTGAACTGAGTCCAGCACTTTAACAGCATCATCTTTTAAGATTTGAAAGAGCTCAGCTGGAATTCCATCACTTTCATTAGCTTTGTTTGTAGTGATGCTTCCTAAGGCCCAGTTGACTTCTTCGCACTCCAGAGTCTGGCTCTACGTGAGTGATCATACCATTGTGGTTATCTAGAGGTTTTCCTCTGGAGGAAGGGAACATTATGAGCAGGGTTTAAGTGATTTCAACCGATATTAATCTCAGTCACCTTGTAGTTCCCTCTTTAGTCATTGCTAAACTCTGGGAGACTTACTAAGTGCTAGGGCACTCTGGGTTTGGATGGTGTGATGTCATTGTCCAAATTGGGTTTCACTGAGAGGCTTCAAAGGAAAAAAATCCTCATTAACTGGATGAAATGGAAAAAAAACCTCTTTTAGGTCTGGTGGGGGCGTGGGAGGGTCTTCCTATTCTTGTGATCCTTTGGGGTTCATGGAAATCCATTTGATCTTTCAGTATGAATCACACTGGGCTGGAGGAAGCTCACTGATGTTGTCCAAGGCTCCATCTGCCTGTACACACCTTGCAATTACTTCCATCTGGGGCACAGTGAGGAGTGGGTTTCCTCTGCTCAACACTAACGCATATCACCAGGTTTTACTGCTCCCAGGAAGGTGGTCCAGGAGTTGGGGCCCAGCCCATTTCTCTGAGCCCCTCTAACAGTTTTGTTATTTGTCCTCTCCCACAGCCAGGAGAATTATATCCTAGGGTGGGAGTAGGAAAGCCTTACTCTTTTGCATCATATGTGCTTTCAAATCTTTGTTCTAAATCATGAATCCTTTCCAGTTCCCTAAGGAGTCAGACTTTTGAAACTCAAAAGAGCAAGCGTTCCTCTGCTTTCTGATGTCACATACCTTTCTCGAGGCAATGACATTAAATGGCCTAGAAATTCAGCTATGGAATAAATTAAGGGGAATAAAGAAAATAAATGGAAAAAGCTTGGTTAACTTCAGTTGAATGTCGTTTGCATAAAATATAAATCACATAAGAGCTAAGACTACATCTGTTTTGAGTTGAATTCTGAGACTTTGCAGTGTTTGGCATCTGTAGCATCCAGTAACTGAACGTGAATAAATGAATACAAGGGCATGAGAGTTAAAGTGGGAAATAAGTCTTACTTATGGACAGCTCATTACACATTCCATTTGCAAGGATGCACTGAATACCTACTGTGTTCAGGCACTGTGTTAGCTCCTCCTCCATGGCGCTGGACCCCTCCTACAATGGTGAATGAGGCGGATAAATGCCTGCCATCATGGAACACACTCTCATTCTTATTCTCTTTATTAAGAAAGATAATCAACAAATATGTCATTACAAATTGATACATAATGTAAAAGAAATGAACAGGGTAAAATGCCAGAGACTATTTTGGTGATGGGGGAGCAGGAATGAGGAGGGCTCAGAGCTATTAATCTGACTGCACTGTCCCTCAGACCACCCCGGTACCCTGAGAGTGAAATTGAAACAAAATTAACAAAAGAAGTATTAGTTAAATGTAAGAAGTCACATGAAGAAAGCAAATACAGAATTGCATTTAATATTTACATAACCATCATGTAGGTCCAATGATATTATATGTTGTTAGCTGTGGTTAAAACATCTTGGGATTTTATGTCTAAAGTTAATTTTCATGGGTGTATTCTACTCAAAGTTCTTTTCATCCTCTCAAAATTTACATGCTATGTAAGTTGTTTTTGTGTTAGTTTAGTTCTTTTTGTTCTGTATATTGTAAAATTCAAGTGTGTTCACTTTTGAAAGAGTTGTATTTTACTTAGCAGAGAAAATAAAATGTCCATTTACCCCAGAAAAAGGATAATATTTTCTAATTTTGAAAACAATTTATGAAAAGTATCATTTGACTCCTTATTTTTACAGCTGCTTAGCATTTATTATTGGAGAGGCCCTTCATACAGTATGATCCTTTCATTTCTAGTCAAGGGGTGTTATTATTTTGGAATATTACTTTGGAATCATTCAAATTTAAGAGAGTGATAAAGGGCCTCTCTTCAGGGGTTCTTACTAACCAGATCCCTAAGTTCTTACTCCTTTAAGGAAAAGTAAAATGTTTCTGAGAAAAAAGGAAGGAAAGGGAAAAGGTTTCAGACTATGAGCTTCTTGATTTGGGAATCAGAACTATCCAGTGTGGGGTCTTCAAGCCCTTGCGTCTTGTCTGGCGTCTCGCAGGTGCTCAGGAAGTGGCTATTGAGTTGAATGGTTTCCGGACTGTCAGAGGATGACTATCCCCTCACAGACAGGGAAACCAGGGCTCAAAGTGCGTTTGTATTGTGCTTTGCACTTTACCAAGGCCTCTCACCCAAGTTAGCTCATTTAAAAGTTGGTCCTCACCATCATTATATGTAAAGTAGGAAAGGCCAATACTTGCAAGTAAAAAGATGACCGTAATGATGTGCTTGACACACAGTGAATTGGCCACTGCTAGACTCCCCCCACATAAAGCGAGTCAGCCTCTGCTGCCAAGGGGCAGCTAAAACCCAATGATGGAGAAATTCTGGTCCTTAAACAATGATGGAAAGAAGATCACTCTTCTAAGGACAAAAACAATCAGAAATGGTATTGGCAATCTTTGGACTAAAAAAAGTGTCCTATAACACATAGAAGAAAAGCTCTCACACATTAGTGCTGGCAGTCCTATTTTTACACAGGAAAATTTGTGAATATTTATCAAAATTAAAGTGATTGCTGATTTGCTACATCACGACCTTGATGTAGTGATTTACTTTTTAAAATTAATTCATTTTAATTTTTGGCTGTGCTGGGTCTCTGTTGCTGCACACGGTCTCTCTAGTTGCAGCAAGTGGGGGCCACACTTCGCTGCGGTGTGGGGCTTCTCACTGCGGTGGTTTCTCTTGCTGGGGAGCATGGGCTCAATAAAGGCGGTGTGCAGGCTTAGTGGCCCCGAGGCATGCGGAATCTTCTCGGACCTGGGATTGAACTCCCGTCCCCTGCATTGGCAGATTCCTAACCAGTGGACCACCAGGGAAGTCTGCAATTTACTTTTAAGGATGTATTCTCGCTATAGACATACTGGCACAAGAGTGCATAGATATATGAGGAAAAGGATTTAATGAACGTGAGAATGTTCACTGGGACATTGTTAGTAACAAAAGACTTTTTTAAAACACTTATATGTATTGTATGTCAATTAGATTTCAATAAAACTGGAGAAAAAAAGAATCATGGAGGACATAACACATGCATAAATTCTAAGGACAGGGAGAATAAAAAACAGCCCCTCCCAAGAACTCACAAACTATCAAATGAGAACAATAAATAAATCCTGTACAACATGATAAACACTAGCATAAAGTCAAACACAAGGACAATAAGGATCATAAAGGAAAATCGACTATACTTCAATAAAATTAAAAAATTTTTTAAAATGGAACATAAAGGAAATTTTTAACCTGGCTCAGAGGAAAGGAGGGGGGGTGGTTCATGGACAGAGTAGATTGTATTTTATAGTACATATGACCTTTTAATAAACTCTGATGTCTCTAATGTCTTGAAATGATAAAATTAAGAGCAATTATATTATCTAGATCAGTACAATATCAGAATACGACTTAAATTAACCTAAGAGTTCATCAATAGATTGTTGGCTACAGAAATTAGGAGTTATCTGGGTAGTGATATTTTATAGAGACATTTGAAATATAACATTAATCTGTGTATCACTGTGAAAATAACTACAATATATTAATTCAAAGATACATAACAGTATAACTTCCTTTCAGTAAAAATACCCATCAAAGTATCAGTGATGGCTCCCTGGAGAAAGTGAGATTTTTTTTTAACTTCATTCAAATCCCTACTACTTCATTTTTTAAAAATGGAAATAGATTACTTTAAAAATCAAAATGAAAGAAAAGCTATTGAATTCTGACTACCCAACAAGCTTTCCACGTTTTAAGCAGCAGTAAGTAGACCCCAGGAAGTGGTTGGCCATTGCCCTACTGCACCCCAGTGCCTAGCACCCTGCTTGGCATGGTGGTGATGCTTGGTCAATAAGCCAGCTCACTCTTTAGTAAAGTGAGGTGGAAGCACAGAAGAACACTGAGCTTTTTTAATCCTAAAATCTGAGTCAGTCAGTCAAAGGAGAAGAATTTGAAAGATGGACTATATAAATGTCGACTCATTCCAAATTAACTGTGGGGCTCTTCCTGTGTTGAATAAGGATTCTTAATGAGTCCCTGCCATATGTTTCTTTGAGCGTCTCTTGGGGCATTTATCTGTTGGTTTAGAGGTCACAGAGGCATACGGAGGAAGAGATCTCAGACAGTGCTCAGGTGGTCCAGGCAGAGAACCCTGAGCCTCCTCGGCAATGGTCTCATAATAAGGAGTTAGACTGATGGAACTCTTCCTGGGACATAGCTTCCATTTTCTCCTGGAGAATTCTGTCCTGATGCATCCTAACTACCAGAAAGCTCCTTATCGAACGGAGCTAGAATCTGTTTCTTCGTAAAACTGACCGATGGATCCCAGCTCTGCCCTCCAGTGTCACATACAATGGCTCTAAGTGGTGCAGTGGTTTACCAGAACAGCCCTGGGAAACCTGCCTTCTGACCCAGCTTCCACTCTTGGGTGCTGTGTGGACCCTGATGCAAAGACTAGCAATTCTCTCTAACTGTAAACTTCTTTACAAAATGGGGATGATCATAGATAATTTCTACCTCATGGGGCTGTTTTAAGAAGATAATGAAATAATATATGCAAATTGCCATCACAAACATATGGCACAATAAGCTCAATAAGTAATATTCAATTTTATTTTTAGATATTATTTATTTTTTGGCTGTGTCCTGTGTGCCATGTGGGATCTTAGTTCCCTGACCAGGGATCAAACCTGTGCCCTCTGCAGTGGGAGCTCAGAGTCTTAACCACTGGACTGCCAGGGAAGTCCCTGATATTACAATTTTCATAGGCCTTTTCCATTAGGTGTTCAATTAGGAGTCAGTGAGGAAAGTGCCACCAAACAGCAAAGTCAATGTATGAGACCTCCGCCAGTGAAATGTGCCCTGAGAACCTTGATGCCAAGTGATTCGAGCGTCTCCTGTGTTTTCCTCACTAGAAACTAATTAGAAAAACACTCCCAGGAAGGGGAGGGACATTTTGTACCATTAATTTGGCAACAACAAATACTGTGTACTTTCATGATTATAGATACTAACGTATAAAAGTAACTTGGGGTGTTTGAGAACCTCACTCATCTCTAGGGGACGTAAGGAAAGAGCTCCCTCGGGGCCTTCTCTCAAAACGTGTCTCCCTGCAGCTTCCCAATATTCAAAGAGCTGTCAGGGGAAACTCAGGTCTTCTGCAGCCCTTCTGAAACTTTTCTCAGGGCTAATGACTACCTATCACCCTGGATTTGACTTATGTTATCATTCAAGACAGAATTATAAACCCTACATATATTCAGGGATGTGTGAGTATAATGTACACATGTATTTAGAGCATAGGTCTATATAACATACCATATGAAGGGTAGCAGACTCGGAGACTCAGGATCTAGTTCTAAGTTTGACTTACTGTGTGAACTCTTAAGATCTCAGTTTACTCATTTACAAAATGGTTATAATCGATAATTCTGCCAGTATATATCCTAAGGAGTTTTAGGTTTGCTGTTTTAATTGAGCTCCAAGCCTCTATCTTTTAAGTAAGACAGTAATATTTAAAAAAAAAATCCATTACAAGTATTGAGATTCTACATAAGAACTCATTTGCAAAATGAGTCTTTTTCACCAAAAGATGTTTAATAATTCTTGCTGACTTTCCTCCTAAGTATATTACCTAACAATATTAACAACGTTGGGTAAGGATAAGTCCCTTTTTATTATTCAGTTGGTACTCAATGCCCAGAGCATTTAAAATGACTTCCTCCCAACTCCATTCCTTCCCCCATCCTCATTTCCCAGCTCCAGCTTTAAATCATTAAACGGAGAGAAAATCTTTAGCACTGCAAGTCAATGGCTCATTCCTTCCAGAAACTCTCCTTACAATAAAATGAAAATGAGATCAAAAGCATAATCAGTCTGGAGGCTGATGGATGTCTCTTTCAACACAGATTCTGGATGCCCTTCTATTCTCTGTTCATTGGCCCCTCTCAAACCCCCTTTCCAGCAAGCATAACCCAAGCTGGGCAAATCCCTGATGGGAGCCAGTCACTTTACTTTAGAAAAATGTGAGCTGTTGAAAAGAAGCTGTTTGTAACAGCATCACAAAGCCCTGCCTCTGCCAGTTGAGTGTGTGGGGGAAGGGCTTATAAAGAAGCGTGGACCAGTTGGGAGCCATGTTTAAATGCAGACGTGTCCCCTGAGTCTCTGTGGCTCCCGGGGTGCACAGCGGTGAAGCTCAGCTGTATCAACAGAGCCCCACGGCCCTGTGTGTCGGGCGAAGGGGCCTGGGTGTGGAACTGGAAGACAATGGTGTGAGCCTCAGCTCCAGGAGAGGGGCTTCGATTCTCTGAACGCTATTTTCCTAATTATAAAATACCCACTGGAGCTGCCTCACAGGCACATTGTATGCTTTACATAAGACAGGGTCTGAAAAGCATTTTGTAAATTAGAAAGCATCCTCAAGATATAAGCTGTATCCAGTGGCTTGTGAGATAGTTGTCTAAATGTGATCCATAAGAACTCCCCAAAGCTTGCTTAAATCACCTTCCTATGATACGCATATAAAAGATTAGTGAATTATCAAATAAATGAAGTGTTTCACTATGTTCACATAATTTTTCAAAGTCTTAATTATAAAAACCACTGTCTGATATTCCATAAAGAACTAAATGTAAAATTACAAAGATCTAATTACATATGAAAAATTATACATATTATGAAATCTAATTACATATGATTAAAAAATAGGACTAGATTATTCTTAAAGAACTACTATAGTGGCAATCAATTTTGCAAATGTATACAGTTATATCCAAAAGTTTTACAAAAACAGCTTAAATCCAGAGTCTCCATTTCACAACCTCACTAACTAGTGTGTGTTTTACTCCTCGTTTAGGTGTTGTGTCTCAGAGTTATCTGCGTAGATGGAGCCGCTGGAAGACCACGGAGTGCAGCTTCTCACAGGAAATCATGAGTTCCTCTGGTCGGGAGGTTCTCGGGAACCATCCTCTTCATCCTCCTCTGAGCAGGACAGGTTCAGCGCGCTCATCACGGGGTGCACCCAGGACGTAGTCTGTGTTACGTGGCTTGGGAGGAAGAACAAGAGGAGGCACAGTCACGACTGGAGAGACTGCCCTTCTACCTGTGCAAGCAGTGATCCCGCTGACACTGCTTCCACCCTGCTGCAGTCCCCTGCATTACGAAGCAGTTGGAACTGGACTCAGGATCCAGTTTTAAGTCTTTAGATATGTTTTCTAGGTTCAAAAAACCCCATTTCTTTATTTTTGGTAAAACAAAAACAACAATAACAAAACAAGGCAGGAGAATGGATCACCTTCAACTGCTCACTCTTCCTCACCCATCAGCAAGTCCTGTGACTGTCACGCTGTAACATTTCTGGAGTCTTTTCCTCCTTCTTTTCCAACGCTATAGGCTAGGGTCACTGACACAGCTTGTTTCTCTGCCTCTGTTCTAGTTTTTTAACTCATTCCCCACTCTAGCCAAGAGATCTTTCTAAATGACAAATCATACACTGTTGCTCACCTGCTAAAAATTCAGTGCCAACTAATGCTTTCTGGATTAAATACACGCTCCACAGTATGAAACACCTTGCTTTTTACCTGCCTCCACGCTTTCTTCTCTGCTACAATACTCCTCCTTCCCACCTTGTTTATCCAGCTAACTCTAATTCTAAAGAATCAAATACCCCTCAAGATTCCTCCCATCTGTGCCAATGGCCTTATTGCTCACACTATATTACAAGTGACTATTTATTCTTAGTCCTTCTCACTGCATGTGAGGGCAGGAACTGGGTTTGCTAACTTTGAATCTATGGTACCTAACATATTTTCATAACAAATCACTAGGCATTTCAGGGAAGAACACAAGCAGAGGTAAGGAAGGGTGTACAGAGACACGGTGCATTTTCAGGGGGTGGTCAAACATCACTGCATGGGCCCCTACTGAGGGAGGGTGTTTCTTAGAACTAGTAGCCAATCCCAGCCTTCAGCTGGATGTCCTGCCTGAACCTGCCTCTATCTGACCAGCTCCTTGGTCCTGCAGAGAGAGCTTTCGGAACAGGCTGACTTGTTTCTTCTCCTTCGATGCTCATTCTAGCCCTGGTGTACCCTGCGGCACTACCCATCCTAGACCCACTTCCGTGTCCCATCCTGCCCAAACTCAACCTCAGAGCAGCATTAGGTCTTAGACCAAGTGCACCCGAGGGCTGGCCCTTACGAAGATCAGATAAGATTGTGGATCTGAAAGAATCTCCTACTTCCTAAAATATTACAGAATAACATTTCCAAAGTGTCTAATAAGGCTTTTAAAACACACATTTTATGTATAGACCTTCTCCATCTTCAGCTGCAAAGAATATAATCAATCTGGTTTCAGTATTGGCCATCTGGTGATGTCTATGTATAGAGTCATCTCATGTTGTTGGAAGAGGATGTTGGCTATGACCAGCGCAAGGCAAAAGCTCTATACATTCAATAAGCTCTATATAGTCTACAGAGAAGACTACACACAGTCGGCAAAAATAAGAAGCTCTATACAGTCAGCAAAAACAAGACCTGGAGCTGACTGTAGCTCACATCATGAACTCATTACTGCAAAATTCAGATTTAAATTGAAGAAAGTAGGGAAAATGACTAGACCATTCCGGTATGAGCCAAATCAAATCCCTTATGATTATACAGTGGGAGTGACAAATAGATTCAAGGGACTTAAACCTGATAGACAAGAGTGCCTGAAGAACTATGGACAGAGGTTCATAACACTGTACAGGTGGCGGTGATCAAAACTATCCCAAGAAGAAGAAACGCAAAAAGGCAAAATGGTTGTCTGAGGAGGCCTTACAAATAGCTGAGAAAAGAAGAGAAACGAAAGGCAAAGGAGAAAAGGGAAGATATATCCATCTGAATGCAGAGCTCCAAAGAATAGCAAGGAGAAATAAGAAAGCCTTCCTCAGTGATCAGTGCAAGGAAATAGAGGAAAACAATAAAATGAGAAAGACTAGAGATTTCTTCAAGAAAATTACAGATACCAGGGGAACATTTCATGCAAAGATGGGTTCAGTAAAGGACAGAAATGGTATGGACCTAACAGAAGCAGAAGATATTAAGAAGAGGTAGCAAGAATACACAGAAGAATTACACAAAAAAGATCTTCACGACCCAGATAACCACGATGGTGTGATCACTCATCTAGAGCCAGACATCCTGGAGTGAGAAGTCAAGTGGGCCTTAGGAAGCATCACTATGAACAAAGCTAGTGGAGGTGATGGAATTCCAGCTGAGCTATTTCAAATCCTGAAAGATGATGCTGTGAAAGTGCTGTGCTCAATATGCCAGCAAATTTGGAAAACTCAGCAGTGGCCACAGGACTGAAAAAGGTCAGTTTTCATTCCAATCCCAAATAAAGGCAATGCCAAAGAATGCTCAAACTACTGCATAATTGTACTCATCTCACAGGTTAGCAAAGTAATGCTCAACATTCTCCAAGCCAGGCTTCAATAGTACAGAACCGAGAAGTTCTAGATATTCAAGTTGGATTTAGAAAAGGCAGAGGAACCAGAGATCACATTGCCAAAATCTGCTGGATCACAGAAAAAGCAAAAGAGTTCAGATAAACATCTGGCCTTAGAAAGCATCACTATGAAAAAAGCTAGTGGAGGTGATGGAATTCCAGTTGAGCTATTCCAAATCCTGAAAGATGATGCTGTGAAAGTGCTGCACTCCATATGCCAGCAAATTTGGAAAACTCAGCAGTCACCACAGGACTGGAAAAGGTCAGTTTTCATTCCAGTCCCAAAGAAAGGCAATGCCAAAGAATGCTCAAACTACTGCACAATTGCACTCATCTCACACGCTAGTAAAGTAATGCTCAAAATTCTCCAAGCCAGGCTTCAGCAATATGTAAACCGTGAACTTCCTGATGTTCAAGCTGGTTTTAGAAAAGGCAGAGGAACCAGAGATCAAATTGCCAACATCTGCTGGATCACAGAAAAAGCAAGAGAGTTCCAGAAAAACATCTATTTCTGCTTTATTGTCTATGCCAAAGCCTTTGACTGTGTGGATCACAATCAACTGTGGAAAATTCTGAAAGAGATGGGAATACCAGACCACCTGATCTGCCTCTTGAGAAATTTGTACGCAGGTCAGGAAGCAACAGTTAGAACTGGACATGGAACAACAGACTGGTTCCAAATAGGAAAAGGAGTTCGACAAGGCTGTATATTGTCACCCTGCTTATTTAACTAATATGCAGAGTACATCATGAGAAACACTGGACTGGAAGAAACACAAGCTGGAATCAAGATTGCCGGGAGAAATATCAATAACCTCAGATATGCAGATGACACCACCCTTATGGCAGAAAGTGAAGAGGAACTCAAAAGCCTCTTGATGAAAGTGAAAGTGGAGAGTGAGAAAGTTGGCTTAAAGCTGAACATTCAGAAAATGAAGATCATGGCATCCGGTCCCACCGCTTCATGGGAAATAGATGGGGAAACAGTGGAAACAGTGTCAGACTTTATTTTTCTGGGCTCCAAAATTACTACAGATGGTGACTGCAGCCATGAAATTAAAAGACGCTTACTCCTTGGAAGGAAAGTTATGACCAACCTAGATAGCATATTCAAAATCAGAGACATTACTTTGCCAACAAAGGTTCATCTAGTCAAGGCTATGGTTTTTCCTGTGGTCATGTATGGATGTGAGAGTTGGACTGTGAAGAAGGCTGAGCGCCGAAGAATTGATGGCTTTTGAACTGTGGTGTTGGAGAAGACTTTTGAGAGTCCCTTGGACTGCAAGGAGATCCAACCAGTCCATTCTGAAGGAGATCAGTCCTGGGATTTCTTTGGAAGGAATGATGCTATAGCTGAAACTCCAGTACTTTGGCCACCTCATGCGAAGAGTTGACTCATTGGAAAAGACTCTGATGCTGGGAGGGATTGGGGGCAGGAGGAGAAGGGGCCGACAGAGGATGAGATGGCTGGATGGCATCACTGACTCAATGGACATGAGTCTGAGTGAACTCCGGGAGTTGGTGATGGACAGGGAGGCCTGGCGTGTTGTGATTCATGGGGTCGCAAAGAGTCGGACATGACTGAGCGACTGATCTGATCTGATCTGCTTCACTGACTACGCTAAAGCCTTTGTGTAAATCACAACAAACTGTGGAAAATTCAAGAGATGGACTACCAGAACACCTTACCTGCCTCCTGAGAAATCTGTATGCAGGTCAAGATTCAACAGTTACAACTGGACATGGAACAATAGACTGTTTCCAAATAGGAAAAGGAGTATGTCAAGGCTGTATATTGTCACCCTGCTTATTTAACTTATATGCAGAGTACATTATGCAAAATGCTAGATAGAATAAAGCACAAGCTGGAATCAAGGTTGTAGAGAGAAATATTAATAACCTCAGATATGCAAATGACACTACTCTTATGGCAGAAAGTGAAGAGGCACTAAAGGGCCTCTTGATGAAAGTGAAAGAGGAGAGTGAGAAAGTTGGCTTAAAGCTCAACATTCAGAAAACTAAGATCATGGCATCCAGTCCTATCAGTTTGTGGCAAATAGATGGGGAAACAATGGAACAGTGACAGACTTATTTTCTTGGGCTCCAAGATCACTGCAGATGGTGACTGTAGCCATGAAATTAAAAGATGTTTGCTCCTTGGAAGAAAAGCTATGACCAACCTAGACAGCATATTAAAAAGCAGAGACATTACTTTGCTGACAATTGTCTGTCTAGTCAAATCTATGGTTTTTCCAGTAGTCATGTATGGATGTGAGAGTTGGACCTGAAAGAATGCTGAGCGCTGAAGAATTAATGCTTTCAAACTGTGGTGCTGGAGAAGACTTGAGAGTCCCTTGGACTGAAAGGAGATCAAACCAGTCAATCCAAAAGGAAATAAATTCTGACTATTCAGTGGAAAGATTGATGCTGAAGCTGAAACTCCGATACTTTGGCCACCTAATGTGAAGAACTGACTGGAAATGACCCTTATGCTGGGCAAGATTGAAGGCAGGAGAAGGGGATGACAGAGGATGAGATGGTTGGATGGCATCACCAAGTCGTTGGACATGAGTTTCAGTAAGTTCTGGGAGTCGGTGATGGCCAGGAAAGCCTGGCATGCTGTAGTCCATGGGGTCACAAAGAGTTGGGCACAACTGAGCGACTGAAGAGTTGTAATAATACTTAAAGCACCATGGCCTGTTAGCACACACGGGACGAGTGCACCATTGAGCACAATTTGGGCTTGACTGCAAACAGGCACTTACTATATTGGCTGTTGATGATGGACTTAATACCAATGGTCAGGCTCAGTGTCATTACTGGATTTGTTTTCAATCCTGTACTCTAAATTCCATCTATATCCCCCAAAACAAATTGTTCAATTCCTCTGTTTAGATATTGAAAATGCAGCTTTCTAAGGAAGATCACTTATAGTTTCATGACAGACTAAAAGTACTTAAATTGTTTAAGAATAAGGTGGAGGTGGCAAGGCCAGATATTTTCATAGTTCTAAAACCTCAGAGTGTGGCTAAGTGACACAAAGAAATATTATTCTCTTGACAATAATCCATATTACTATGAACTCTTTAAAATGGTTTAGCACAGTTTCTTATTATGGAGGCTAAACCTACAAAGCATGTGATTTTGCACAGGTTAACTTCATTTCAAGGGTTTTTTAAAGCTGGAAAGCTGCCTAAATTGAAAGTGATTTTAAGGAATTACCAGTGAGTGTTAACACAGAGGGCTAGAATACTACTGCAAGGGCAAATGAGGACATACCATCCTGTGCAAAGTACCCGTTTAAAACTGATAGTTACGTTTGATGGGATAGTTTTGCTAATTTTAATATCTTAGTGTATTCACTTTACTCTTTATCAGCACATTTGTAATAGGTTAGCTCAAAGATGAGACTTTATAAATTATTGTGAATCCTTCCTCTCCTACAATGCCTCCTAACTGGGGAGGGTGGGAAGGAAGAGAACCAGGCACAGTTACCCAAGGGGTGACTGCAGGCGCATGCTTTCTTAGATGACTTAAAAATACAGTATAATAACACATATACATGGAATTTAGAAAGATGGTAACGATAACCCTGTATACGAGACAGCAAAAGAGACACAGAGGTATAGAACCGTCTTTTGGACTCTGTGGGAGAGGGAGAGGGTGGGATGATTTGGGAGAATGGCACTGAAACATGTATAATATCATATGTGAAAGCAATCACCAGTCCAGGCTCGATGCATGATACAGGATGCTCGGGGCTGGTGCACTGGGATGACCCAGAGGGATGGTACGGGGAGGGAGGTGGGAGGGGGGTTCAGGATGGGGAACACGTGCACACCCATGGCAGGATTCATGTTGATGTATGGCAAAACCAATACAATACTGTAAAGTAATTAGCCTCCAATTAAAGTAAATAAATTTATATTAAAAAACAAATTCTCATGCTTGAAATATTACTGCTGCCCATATACGGACATTCCACTGAATTGATAACATAAAATAAGCAAAAGTAAAATGTTCAAGAAGATGTAGCTATAGACTCTGAATAATCAATATTAGAAAGGTCCACCACCAGAAAGTCATCCTTGACAGTAAGCTTCATTAGGCACTTTATATCAACAAATCAATATCTGATCTTTCTCCAAATACAAAATAATGCCAAAAAACATCGATTATCTTATGTTCACAATATACTTCTCTGTTCACAACTGGAAAACACATCCTTAGCACCAAACATGCGAATAGAAGAGAAAAAATAAAACTGAAGCCACAGAGGGTTAGTTTCTATGCTTCAAGTACACATTTCACACCTAGCTTTTTTGTAAAACCATCCAGAACCAATGCTTCTAAAATGCAAAAAGTGCCTGGCAAAAAGTAAGTATTCAATAAAGATCATGGTTGTTGTTGTTGTTTGTTTTTTCTGCCTTTTAAAAAATTTTTAATAATTAGGGCTTTCTGACTACTGTAAGAAAAACTTGGAATTCTTCCTGTGATGCTGGAATGGGGCCATTTGTGTGTGTACCATTCACTTTTATGTCCTAGTGAGCATGGTGACTAAAGAGCTTTGCCATAATCAGTATGATGAGATAATCCCAGATTTACAGGCTAGGCAAACATTCTATATTAGAAATATTTCCTCTCTGATTTGTGTGCTTGGTAATTCAACTGAGAAGAGAGGGAGTAAATCAGCCCTGTTGACTCTGTTTAATTAATAAAGACTCCATAGTTCACAAAGTGAGATGCTGCTACTTACTATGAAAAATTTAGAGGTCTGGAAAATAAATGAGGCTAACTATGAAACACGAAAATCTTCCATTTGAACATACAGTACCTCTGGCAACTCTTCCTGCAGAGAGTGCATCTGACCTGATTTGGGGAGCAATCAACAGCAGTTCAGATATATATGAAAATCTAAAAAGCCTAATACTACTTGCCTCTGAATGACTGCCAAATCTACTGTTGAAAACAGTAACATTTGAGCCAGGAAGATGACAGTGTTGTGTGTTTCCTTTTGTAATATTAGTAATTTGAAACACATATTTTAGAGCTTATTAAAAAACCCTCAAGAGAACATGCTTTATTTTACTGGCAAAGAAATATAAGTGAATTATTTAAATCCCATTATAATTACCCTGCTTATGTTTCTTACCTCCTAGCATGCAAAATGCTTTCTTTCAAAATAAAAATTTAGGACAGCTTATTAAGAGAAAAGTGGTTTAAAGATAAAAAAGTGCACTAGTTTTGTAGAAATTCATTTTTGTAATAGTCTGTGATGATGAAAGAGGTTCTTCTGTTAATCTTTCATTGTAAATGATACTATTTATATGTCACTGTGAGTTTAACAAGATCGCATGCATTATTGTATCTATTTAAGATAAACCTGAAGAATAAGAAGTCAAAGTAATTATGATTTTTTTATGAAGGGCAGAGTAATAATATGTATATCATATTTGTATGAATCAGAAAATAAAGACAAATAAATATGTTAATCCAAAATGTTTCTGGCACCAGTATCTTGGAATCACTGAAAAATTTTAAGAGCTGGCCATAAACTGTAAGTAGTAATGAAAAATTTAAAAAGTTAATAAAAAATATTCCCAATTGAAAACAAATCAAAAGGCAAGAACAAAAAGTGAATCATGTCAATAAAGACAAAAACGTCACCAAACCTTGGTGACACAGCATGTAATCGTCACTGTTAATGAGAATGACTACATATTAGTAATAGAAAGTATCCATTCCAAAACATGTTTAAGAGAAGACTGCAAGCAGTTTGTTCCCACTGATACACAGTATAAAGAGTTCTCTCTTACATAATTTTGGAAATATACCCCTAAAATCAAAATGAATATTTCTCATTAATGAACTCTGTAAATATGACAGAATACTTTGAGAATTTTGCAAGTAGGCATTTGGAAATCTGGTGAGGCTCTGATCAAATATTAGCAGGATCCCAAATCTCTATGGTTCTGAAGACAAGTTTTATTTCTATTCTATATTTATGGCATTCTCTATAAAAATTACATAAGATATATTTTAAAATTTAAAAATCCAATTAATTAAAAGATCTTTAGGCCTATGTATTACATTACGTACAAGAATCTAAAGCTACAGTAATATATTACTTATGCATAATATTGGAAAAAATTACTATGCCACTAGACTTATAAAAAATGAATACTGAAAAGCCCTGAAAAAGTATGAAAAGTATGAATTATATTTTTTCAAGTAATACACACAGGCTTAGATTGCTGTCAATTATTGTATAGTCAAAAACATCCCAAGTCTAAAGGGGATACAATAAATTTTTCCAAGAGAAGCTGTTTTATGGTCTCAGATGACAGCTTTGGGTAACTTTCAAAAACTGACGCAGTTTTTGATGGTGATAGGATAAGAAATTTCAGAAGACCTCTAAGAACATGTCCAACTGACACTGGTACCTAAACACTGAACTATTAGATACTAATAAGCAATTTTATAGACTGTTACAGTTGGCGTGTTTGTACATTCTAACGTACCCTTCGGCAGTGTCCGCCTAAGTTTATGTTCTCCGGCCCACACTGTAGAGTTGTCATCAGGAGGCAGCTCCCAGGCAGAGACTGCATTTCTCAGCTCCCTCTACATCCTTACGTGAGCTAGTGATACTCTAAAGGACTACAAGAGAGTGTTTCAAGATGAGGCCGTGACTATTACTTTCCCAGTAAATATATGTACAAATTTTTATAAACCAAAGAGCTTGTCTTTCTAAAATACAAAAACCAGGCAATAAATATGTATTTTCAGGCTACTCTACATATGTCAGTAATTAAAAGACTTTGTCAGACTATAGATTAATGGAAACTAAATTTAATTAGAAGTAAGTCTGCAACACCTTTGCCAAAGTTTCTATATTAAATTACAACTTATGAGTAGAAGTAGATGAGATATAGAAGTTATTTTAATTTTTAATATTATTATAATAAAATGGTAAGAATTATAATACAAGTTGTAAAGCTTTCATTTAATTTATCCAATAAAACAAGTTTAATAAACTTTTGACTAAATGTGTTTTTTAATTACCAAATTTCAAATCTTAAAAAAACTAAAATTATTTGAAATATATAGTTTCAACTACTTTTATACTAATCCTAATATTATTTTTCTATCAAAGTTAAGCTGACTACACTAAAAAATAAAGACATAAATACACATATTATGTTAGAGAAGAACAGCATCACAAAACTGGAAACTTTGAGGGGTCCTATATGAGACCATCTCTAAACTCTTGAGGTATTTTATCAGTGTTACAGACTCCATAATCCTAAGTGCAAAAGGTACTTGAGAGTGAGTGCTATAAAACAGAAACCCGGAATTACAGTAAAAAGTTATGGGATAAAAATCAAATATGCCTCCAGCCTTTACAGTTTTCCCATGAACTTTACATACTGATGGTTTCTAACGGTACCACCTTGGCTTTGTGAATAAACTGGCTTAGCTGTTTTTTAGAATAGACTTGTTTTATGCTTATATTTTATAAATATTACAGATCCTGGTTTATATACTTACATATTTATATTTTATACATGGGCTTCCCAGGTGGTGCCAGTGGTAAAGAACCTGCCTGGCAATGCAGGAGACGTGAGTCATGGGTTTGATCCCTGGGTCAGGAAGATCCCCTGGAGGATCTGGCATGGCAGGAGGGCATGGCAACCCACTTCAGTATTCTTGCCTGGAGAATCCCATGGACAGAGGAGCCGGGTGGGATTTATATTTATATTGTAAAGGAGAGATAGTTACATTTATTATTCTCATTTTATATATGAGGAAGCTAAACTATATGAGAGGTGAAATACATTCAGTTCAGTTCAGTCGCTCAGTTGTGTTCGACTCTTTGCGACCCCATGAATCGCAGCACGCCAGGCCTCCCTGTCCATCACCAACTCCCGGAGTTCACTCAGACTCACGTCCATCGAGTCAGTGATGCCATTCAGCCAGCTCATCCTCTGTCGTCCCCTTCTCCTCCTGCCCCCAATCCCTCCCAGCATCAGAGTCTTTTCCAATGAGTCAACTCTTCGCATGAGGTGGCCAAAGTACTGGAGTTTCAGCTTTAGCATCGTTCCTTCCAAAGAAATCCATTACCCCGGGTAATAAAACTAGTGAATGTTAGAGCCAGGATCTGGATCCAAATCTGACTCCTGAGAATTTTACCACTTGGTTATATTCCTTTCTGAGGCTCTATTATATGGGTTGGTTTCAACAACAATATATATGGAGGCTCTGGGATGGATTCAATGACATCACTTGAAAAGAGCTCTTTAGCTTTATAAGATGCAATAAGCATTTATCACAAAATTCATAAAAACTTCATCCAGTATAAATAAAAATTATGTGTGATGCCTGCTTCCCAAGCAGACTTGAACTTTGCACATCATGTGGCAACTGAAGAAACTGAAGCTAAGAGAGCTCCAGTGCCCTGTCCAAGGTCACACAGCAGTAGAGTAGACCACGCAGGCCTGGTCTGAAATTGTGTATTGCCCAGACAGCAAGGGGATGACGACAGAGGGTGAGATGGTTGGATGGCATCACTCACTCAATGGACATGAGTTTGAGCAAGGTCTGGGAGATGGTGAAGGACAGGAAAGCCTGGCATGCTGCAGTCCATGGGGCCACAAAGAGTCGGACATGACTGAGTGACTGAAAAACAGGCACTCACTGGATTACTTGTATGTCCCAGGGAAACTTACTTAAACTTTGAGTCTCAGTTTCCCAATCGAGAAAACATAAGAACTGTCTTAACAGTGTTAATAAATATAGAGAAAACATATAAATTCCCTAGTTTCACGCCTGACACATAATAGGTCCGTCATAAGCATCACTCTCGCCCCTGCACTTCTAACTTTGTGTATCAGTTTTCTCTTGGTGCAGTAACACATGGCTGCAAACACAGTGCTTAAAAAATGCTAACTTACTGACTAATGGTTCTGTAGCTCAGAAGTCCAACATGGTTCTTACCGAGCTCAAGTCAAGGTGTTGGCAAGGCTAAATTTCTTTCTGGAGGCTTTAGGACAGAATCCATCTCCTTTCCTTTCCAGCTTTTAAAGGCCACCCACATTCCATGACTTGCAGCCTCCATCTTCAAAGTCAGCCACACAGTATATCTCTGGTTGTCATATCTTTTCCTTTGACTCCTTCCTTTGGCCTCTCTTTTCCACCATTGAGGACTCATGTGATTAGTTTGGTCACACATGGATAATCCAGGATAACCTCCTTATTTTAAAGTTGGCTGATTAGCAACCATAATTCCACCTACAGCTTTATGGCTCCTTTGCCATGGAACCTGATATACTCAGACATTCTGGGGATTAGCTCATTAATATTACTGGGGAACCATTATTCCACTTACCACACCCTCAGACCTTGTCAGCTACTTCTCCCACTGAAGACTATGTCTTGAGGGAAGGGGCACTGGGTGCATATTAATTCTTGCAATTTGCATGAAACTCAGCAAATATACAGCAAGAAAGATTATATGCTATATCATATTGGAGATTATTGGCTGAATAAAAAGGTACTAGAGATCTATGGAAATGTAAAGTAATTTAAGGAAGAAGCAACTGCCATGGAATGAACTGGGTCCTCCGCTCCTCCCAGCTCTGTGTTGCAGCCCTAAACCCTAATGTGGCTCTGTTGGAGAAAGCGGCCTTTGTGGAGATGATTAAGATTAGGTGAGATCATGGGGGTGAGACCCTGATCCAG
The DNA here is from genome assembly GCF_032452875.1 of Bos javanicus. Taxonomy (NCBI): domain Eukaryota; kingdom Metazoa; phylum Chordata; class Mammalia; order Artiodactyla; family Bovidae; genus Bos; species Bos javanicus. The sequence goes on along the minus strand of NC_083886.1, from coordinate 6,574,295 downwards.
TGAGATTAGTGTCCTTGTAAGAAAAGGAAGACACTCTAGACCTTTCTTTCCATGCACAGAGAAGAGGCCATGTGAGCACACAGTGAGAAGGCAGTTGTCTACACCCAGAAGAGGGTCCTCGCAAGATGTGAATCCCGACGGCATCTTGATCTCGGCCTTCTAGCCCCCAGAACTGTGAGAAAAAAGTTCTCACCCAGTTTAAGCCACCCAGTCTGTGGTATTTTGTTATGGAAGCCCTAGCAGATTAATACAGTGACCAAATTTGGAAGGGAAAGTGACAAAAAAGTTAGTATTTATTGAGCAATTTAAATAAAGGGTCTTGGAGGGAGAGAAGATTACATATTTGGCTAAATGAAAGTATTTAATATAACCCTACAAATACCATAAATAATATAAAACAAATAAGGCTCATTCACTAATCAAGATATTCATGGTTAAATCAATACTGAATGAGAAAAGCAACTTGTAAGATGATAGATACAAAAAACTTTGTAGGGTAAACTGTCCCTCTTGTACATTTAAAATACACTCGTATGTCCTCTGTACATAAAATGTATTAAAAATATTTTAAGAATATGTCTTAAATTCATAATAGCAATTGTCCCCAGGGATGGGATAAGACAGAGAATGGAGAACAAAGGGGATTTCACTTTGATCTAAAATGACCTATTTTTTAATTAAAAAATACTAAAAGAAAATATAATAAAATGTTAGTGGGTACTGGATAATATTTTATTATTTTTCATACTGTTCTGTATTTTTAGAATTTCCAAAATTAAAAACAATTAAACAAAATATAAATCAAGAAAAAAGTATAACCCTAGAAAGGTAATGAATTTCCAAAGTACTTCACACAATCTCTAAAGATTTTTTTTAATATCTTTCTGATAAAATGCTAAAAAAACACATGCTTCCTGCCTCAGTCATACCTGTCATCGGTTAAATGGGGGGGGGGGGGGGAAGAGTTTGATGTTGTCTGTTTGGATCTGGATGTTTTATTCATTTCAGTGGGCTCTGGCATTCTGAGCAACCTTGGACAGCTGGCTGGCCTTCTGTCTGAATGACAGTTGCTCATCCTGTGCTTCAGCGGCTACGCCCCGTGTCGTATTTATAGAATATCTAGCGCAGGCGTCTCGGGCTCCTGAGCACCGCCACCTCTCTGCTCCTGTCACCCAGCTCTGGCTGGCTAGGGAGGGGCATGGGGTAGGTTTCGGCTGTTGGTTTCTATTTACAACTGTGCAAATGCTGTCATTTAAAACTCTTCCACTGGCAAATAGCAGTAGAATAATGTAAGGGAAGGTAGGGGAAACCAACGTCTGTTATGCACTCACCTGTGGCAGGTGAGTTATTTTATTCAACTCTCAAAACTGGATAAACTGCTATCTTTGTTTTTTGATGAGAAATGGGAGTACAGACAATTGAAATAGTATCAATTACACCAAGTTTACACTAAAAAATGGTGGCATAAACACTAGATACTAGGTCTGGGAAATTCCCTGGTGGTCCAGGAATTAGGTTTGATTCCTGGTCAGGGAACTAAGATCCCACAAGCCACACATGCAGCAAAACAAAAAAACAAAACCAGCTCTTTCTGATACTAAGGCCCATATTTTTCCCCCAAAAACTGCTTCCTTAAAGACAGTATTCACTCATTTGATAAATATTAATAGTTATTCAGTCCGTACACCTACCAGGCACTGTACTAGTTACTGGATATTCTAAACCAGTCATCACATAGATGTATACATCCAAACCTGGTTTCAATACCTTACAATTTACTCATAGCTGAGAAGTGTTTGGAACAAACCGTTAAAAAGCTCCATATTCCCTCCCTCAAGTCCTCTGCTGGTCTCTTCATTATAGTCTTATTAAGAATGAAATGCTCAGGGTTGAGGAGCCTACCCCATTGCTCCTTACTGATGCTGAAGTTAGGAGCATAGAAATTGCCCTAACAGTTCATCAAGTGAGACTTAAACTTTAGAGGTCTGTGGGTTTTTCTTAACTCATTCAAAATTAATCAAAGCAGCCAAATTAATGAGGTCTTCAGAGGGAGGGCTCCTGACAGTATCCACTGAAGTGGAGTTAAAACCATCTGCCAAGCAGCAGGGAGAACAGACATAGAGAACAGAGTATGGACACGGGACGGGGGCACGGAGTGGGTGGGATGACTACAGAGAGTGTCGTGGAAATCGATAAGCTACCATACGTAAAGTGGATAGCCAGTGGGAATTTGCTGTATGACCCAGGGGACTCAAACTGTGGCTCCATGACAACCTAGAGGGGTGGGAGAGGGTGGGAGGGAGGTTCCAAAGGGAGGGGACATATGTATACCTATGGCTGCTTCATGTCAACGTATGTGTGTGTCGCTTAATCTCTCAGTCGTGTCCAACTCTTTGCAAAATGAATACAATATTGTAAAGCAATTATCCTTCAGTTAAAAATAAATAAATTAAAAAAAATCATCTGCCAAGGATTTAGGAAAACTTAAAAGTAGTAGCTTTTAATTTCCAATCCAGAAAACATCCCTTGCTCTCCACCGTCCCTTCCCTAATCTCCCTAATTTCTAGTCATGTTAGAATTATCTAACACAGACACTATGTACATTATTTTATAAATGAGATGATGAATCTAACTTAAGCCTTTAATTAATACAGCAGGCTGACAATGGCAAATTTCATTCATATACAGGTTATGATCTACATTTTTTCCTGCCTGGAAACAACCTAATAGGATATTCTACCCCAAGCTGGGCATCTCTGGTGGCTCAGATGGTAAAGAATCTGCCTGCAATGCAGGAGACCTGGGTTTGATCCCTGGGTTGGGAAGATCCCCTGGAGAAGGGAATGTTTACCCACTCCAGTACTCCTGCCTGGAGAATCTCATGGACAGAAGAGCCTGGTGGGCTACAGTCCACGGGGTCACAAAGAGTTAGACATGACTGACTAACACTTTAACAACCCAAATTCAGACAGTCATTTAGGGTAGCTAATGAACTTGGACTAGAAAGATATGAGAAAAACATGCCCATTGGAAATCAGCTTTCCTTTGAAGTCATAAAGGCAAAGCTCTTATATACTGAACTTGTTTTGGGAGGAGGCATCACTGTTTAACTTTTCATTCCAGCTTACAGTTTGCATTATTACTGCTCATCCCACAGAGTTCTTGTGTTGGCAACATGCTCTGGAAGACCAGAGACCACAAGATGTGGCACGTGTCCCACACGCCTCTTCCCCTGGCACCCACAGCAGACACTGCTGATGAATCAAGACACACTTTGGTGAGGTTGAATGTGGCCTCAGAATTCTTCATAAGCAACACTTGAGAAAGTGAGTTGAAATCTATTTGCCTTCTCTGCTATAGACAGAAACCTGTTTTATTCAGAAATCACAGACTGCTCAGGTTTTACTGATATGCAGTGGTAAGGCTGGAAGTTAATATCTCCTATGTAATGGAGAACAGGTTTTATAATATGTGGAGTGCTATCTCAGATTTCAGGATCTGATATAAAGGTGTATCAACAAAAAGGAACTATAAGTCAAGTATGAGTAACTTTTAAAAACCAATGATTATACGGACTTGAAAAAATCAGCAACAGTACAACTTAATGTTTCAAGCCAGAATATGATACTGAGATTTTTTGTTATTTATACAGATGTATAGATTATGTAATGATTTAATTATTAATATATTACACACACTACACTGTGAAACAGCAGTGCGGGAGGCATCCTCTAGGACAGCTCCTTACCTTCGGGCATGGACACCCTTATGTAGCTGCCTCCTACACTGTGCCGGGGATGGTCTGTGTGAACAGCAGCATACGGCAGAAAGTAAGCTGCTCACTTCTGAGATTGGTTATAAAACACACTGCAGCTCTTGTTTTGGTATTTCTCTTTCTCTCACTGTTTCTCTTGTCCCTTGCTCTGAGGAAGCCAGCTGCCATGTTTGTGCAGCTCTATGACCCATTGATACAATGGAGAAAGGTCCAGGTACGGTGAGGAACCGAAACCTCTCATGTGAGCTTGGAACAAATATTCCAGCCCCACTAAGCTACTCTTCAATTCCAAGACCTTGCTAAAAGCTTGATTACAACTTCATGAGAAATCCAGACAGAGAGAGAATCAGAATGATTCAGCAAAAGCACTTCTGGTTCTTGACCCTCTGAAATTTGGGTAAGAAAATAAATGTTTACTGTTTAAGGCTGCAAAATTTGTGGGAATTTATTAAGCAGCAATAGAGAATTAGTACATGAAATCAAGGCTATTGATCACAGTGAATCTCTATTTTTTTTCAAAAGAAAAAAAAGAGTTCAATGAAAGCAATGTAGCAGCTATTCTAGTTTGTAATATTTAAGTTCATTTTTTACTATTAAACATAGGTCTTATACTAATTTTGTTAAATTATAACATGCAAAGTATATGAACTTTTAAAGTGGGATCATGTCAAAAAACTATTGTAAATATGTAACAGTATATACCTACAAATGGAAGATAAGAAGTTGGGTGGTAAGATGGTCAGATTCACTAGATAGTTTCATTACAGTAACATCAAGATAATTGGTATTTTGTCATTGAATAGAAGAATGCTGCAACTCTTTCTCTAATGAGAATATAAGAAAAATTTCCCTTGAATGCATTGATATATATAGCAAGTGAGTAAGCTCTGCCTATTTGCATATGTGAATACAAATATTTGTATATACACATATATATATATGGAAGTTTGTTAATTCCATGAAACACTGGCTCTAAGAATGCCAGCATTTTGACTGTACTTGTTTACACCAGGTAAAACGCTTTCTTCTCTTGTGTCAGAATGTAAGCAGATGACTGACTACAAAGCGTTAATGCATGTGCAGTGGACATGTGGGTGGGTCGGAATATTCAGTGAGGACCGTCTTCATCTAGGTGTTCTCGGGACAGCACTGACAGTTATTCCTTTGCCCGAGGCTAGGCTTCCACCAGATGGAACCATTCAATTTCTGGGAAGACACTGACAGGTGTCAATCTCAGGGAAGAGATTGTATGTACACAGACTATCATGTACTCCAGTGTTCTGGAAAGGTGATTTCAGTCACTGTTCCTTTTAAGTAAAGGTGACAGAGGCAATGACCTGAGTGCATTCCTTGCTATTCTTACCCCAAAGTACGATTCATACGGTAAATGAACTACTCCTACTCAAAAGCTAACACAGTCTATCCAGGCTCAAAATTTTGGTTGGGAGAGTGAAAAGATGAAAAAACAAAAGTCTAAATAGTTTCAAGGAAGACATAAAGTGGATGCTTGCTTATTCGGACATTACTTATTTAGCAACCCATCTGAATGCAGCTAAGAGCTGAGATGAAACCCTCATGGAGATGGCAGTGAGGAGTGAGTGGAGAGGCCTAACCTTGGCTCAAAGTGTATGGTCTGGCTCAGGTGTCATGATACACTCTTTACAGACATAGACTCATTCATTCTGTGAGGAATTCACTCTCTGAAGGGTGACAGTCTTTCCATTTTATAAATGTAGACATTAAAGCACAAAGAGGTTAAGCACACACGCCGAGGTTGTTCAGCAATTCTATGCAGCCACCAGCATTTGAACCCAACTTGCTGCAAATCCAAAGCCCATGCTCTTCTTTTGCCTACACCAGATGGCCTTCCTCAAACAAATGCACTGGCATTAGAACTTACATACTTGATTCACATACAATCCCCTGCAGACTCACACTTTAGGACTGGTGGTGGTTTAGTCACTAAGTTGTGTCAGACTCTGGTGACTCCATGGATGGCAGCCCACCAGGATCCTCTGTCCGTGAGATTATCCTGGCAAAAATACTGGAGTGGGTTGCCATTTCCTCCTCCAGGGGATCTTCCTGACCCAGGGATCGAACTTGGGTTTCCTGTATTGCAAGCATATTCTTTTACACCATCTTTTATGCCATCAGGCACTCAAGGACTATTTACAAGCAATTCAAATTAGTCTGATTATTTGGCATCCTGACTTCCTCAAATAAGAAACTCCTGGGGAAGATGGTAAAGTGTGTAGAGGATAAAAAGGGGGAATGGAGATAAGGAGATGGCCAGGCATGTTGAGAGCAGGGGGAGATGGTAGCTCTGTCTCTATTCTAGCTTATACTGCTTAATATTCCCCTGCAGAACTCACTGAACTGTGTCTAAGACTGATGTTCATAATGATTTTGTTCATTGGCCTTGGTACAAGAAGGCAGGGAAGCATGCAATACTTTTAGAGTAAGACATCCATTAAGAATAGTTAAACTAAAATAAATGTTGGTGCTGGATGGTAAGCACCCATTCCTCCATGAGACAAGTATAGAATTCTAACTTAATCAAGATCTCTTTAAAAATTTTTCTGGTCACATGTAAACATACCATGTTAAAATAAGGAGATGGAGACGTGCAGCATGGGTGCATGTTTTGGGGGGATAGCTTGGACTCAGACAACCCTGGATCTGTACCTTGACTCTGAAATTTTACTACTGCATGACCTGGACAAGTTTAGCCTCTTTTCCACAGTTTCTCCAGTTGTAATGGAGAGACAAGGATACCCACCACTATGCTTTAAAAAATCTTATCTCTTTTCTGCTTTTGGTAGGAGTCAAGATTAAGGTCAAGGAGGAGAACTCCCTAAGAAATGTGTTTTCTATGACTGGAGTGGACTACACAAATGCAGTGTCTCTTTCTATTTCTTCAGATACTGAGCTAGATCTCAAGGCAGTCAAAGGGCTTGCTTACTTCTCTTTCCTCCTCTCCTTGGATGCTATTTTCCTTTGCAGCAGAAGCGCAGCCTGAGGCTACTGTTCCAGCCCGCAAAGGACAGTGGCTTAAACCTCTGGGTCCCAGGCAACAGGGCACACTCACTCTGATCCTCTCACACTCACGCCTCTCCCCCTCATTTTCTTTGGTGGTGGGTGACGGTGCCCTTAGTACCCTTCCCTCACAGGGCACTGGGTAGGCTCTGACACAGCTGCGTGTCAGGATACTGACAGATGGCTAAGGCGCAGCTGGGGTGAAGGAGTTCCCCACTGGATCCAGACCCTTTTACTGACATTTTTCAAAGGCCTCTGAATTAAGAACCCTGGTTTACAGTGAAGGCTAGTTTGCCTTCCTTTGATGGAACACTTCTTTTGGGGATCTTCCAGGAGATGGGCATGGTTGAGAGCAGGATGCAGCTCACCACCATCATATCATCCTATTAAGAGCTGAGCAATGCCCACTTTCCACATTGTTAGGAAGATTACATGATACAATGCATAAAAAAAAAATACCTAACAGATGCTTGGTTGCTAAGCATCATCCCCCATCCCTACATTTTTTCCTGTATGCGTCACAAAGTGAACATAAGAAAGAAAAGTGAAGTGAAACTTGCTCAGTCGTGTCTGACTCTGTGACCCCATGGACATTCTCCAGGCCAGGATACTGAAGTGGGTAGCCTTTCCTTTCCCTTCTCCAGGGGATCCTCCCAACCCAGGAATCAAACACAGGTCTCCCACATTGCAGGTGGATTCTCTACCAGCTGAGCCACCAGGGAAGTCCAAGAATACTGGAGTGGGTAGCCTATCCCTTCTCCAGGGGATCTTTCCAACCCAGGTCAAACCATGGTCTCTGGCATTGCAGGCAGATTCTTTACCAACTGACATAAATTTGAATGTGATTTTTCATTTTCTTGCCATCCCTACACAATAGTGATTCAAGTCTTTCAGGAATAAACACACTTAAAAGAGCATATTGAAGCAAAATGTTCCTTCTGGAAGAGTTACGATTTGGGAAGTGACCCTAAATGTAATCTGTACATGGAATTCCTGAGTTCTTTGTTCCCGAAGTCCCTTTCTCCTTCATGTGTTATAAGCTACACCTTTCCTTTGTTAATTACTTTTTGCTAGAGACCAAAAGAAAAATAAATCAAGAAAATACTTTGCCAGCTTTACCCCTAGCTTTTCCTTAAATGTTTTTAAAATATGAAGCTTTTGAATTTTCAATGTTTTAAATGTCATACAATTTTTCCTGTTCTTTTTTCCAGCATGATGTTTTCTCCATATTGTAAATTAATGATGACTGTCTTAGAAATCTATTGTGTTCAGAATTTTACGGTAGGTGCTTAACATTTAACAACTCTACAAAACACGTAAAATCCCCCTTATTTTTTGATGAGAAAACTGAGATGAAGAGAGATGTGGGAATCTGTGTAAAATCACAGAAGTTAAGAATTCAAAATGTGGATATTGCTTAGAAAACTACTTGTACATTTGAAAGAGCAGCAAGGACACATCTCTCTTTTCCTCCCCATGTGCATATCAAGGATCATTTGCTTAAAAAAAGGCCATGTAAAGCTGTGGTACATATACACAATGGAGTATTACTCAGCCATTAAAAAGAATACATTTGAATCAGTTCTAATGAGGTGGATGAAACTGGAGCCTATTATACAGAGTGAAGTAATCCAGAGAGAAAAACACCAATACAGTATACTAACGCATATATATGGAATTTAGAAAGATGGTAACAATAACCCTGTATAAGAGACAGCAAAAGAGACACTGATGTATAGAACAGTCTTTTGGACTCTGTGGGAGAGGGAGAGGGTGGGATGATTTGGGAGAATGGCATTGAAATATGTATAATATCATATATGAAACGAGTCACCAGTCTAGGTTCGATGCACGATACTGGATGCTTGGGGCTGGTGCACTGGGACGATCCAGAGGGATGGTATGGGGAGGGAGGAGGGAGGAGGGTTCAGGATGGGGAACACAGGTATACCTGTGGCGGATTCATTTTGACATATGGCAAAACCAATACAATATTGTAAAGTAAATAAAATAAAATTAAAAAAAAAAAAAAAGAAAGTCTCTTGAGATCTGAAGAGTCGGTTGGGAGTCCCCTTTGTGTTCTCCTAACTCCAACTCTGAAGTGAGAAGAGTTACCCAGAGCACAGTGGAAGCACAGCCGGCCAGCAGCTAGAAAACGCATTTCTGTCAAGACTTTAAAAGAAAGGTCTCTATCAGTGACAGTCTAGTACAGCAGAAAGAATCCTGGTGGCAGAAGACTTGGATTCTCTTTTGGTTTGGTGATTTAGTTAGCTGTGGATTTTTGGGCAACTACTCCAGTACTTATTTTCTTCATCTATACATGAAGGATGTTCTGAGACTCCCCTGAGATGGGATCTGTTCTTATACCGTCTCATTTGTCTGTTCAGTTATATAGTGAATGTTTTTCTTCCCTATTAAGTAAATTCCCTAATATCAGAGAAACAGTCTATATATTTCACTATAGTATGGAATATTGCCTGCCACGCAGCAAATGCTCAAAGAATCTTTGCAGAATGAATGAACTGTGTATACTGTAAAGCATGAAAAATGTTGATTGTTATTAGTATTATTGTTAATGTTTTAAGACACAAAACAGATTGTTTCAATAGATATTAACTTTGCATAAATATTAATACTTTTAGCCAGAAATGAATTCAGGTAGTAACATTTAGGTTTAAATGACAGTCTTGTTCCAATTTTTTGATGTTTCCCTTGAATTAATTATTAGGTTTTATCCTCCCTAAATGATATTAACATTTAAATCACATGAGATGAAAATGGTGAAGTTTCATTTCTTGTTACTAATTTTTGTAACCTCCAAGAGGGTTTCTTGGTTTTACTGATTATTCTGCAACTTCCAGGTTCTCTCCAGATGTGAAGAAAAATGCTTACTTGGTTGGGAGGCTTGTACTTACTTGATGAAGTACTTGATTCCATCTGCTGTGTAAGCTGCCTCCCACCCGTAAGGTAGACCTACAGTGAAAGGAAACAAAAAACACATTTAATAAGATGGTAAAGATAACTTTATTTCCTGGGCACAGAATTCCCACTGCTTTACAATTATTTGAGTATGTTTCTTGTATAAAATAATTGTCGAGAAGGAGGAATTAAAACAATTCAGATGAGCTTTCATATTCAGCATCTTAGAACACAATAAATAAGTCTTCAGCTAACAATCTGCTTTAGTTGCATTAAATGGATTATGACTTGTCATTTACATGTGGTGAGCATTTTTGTCAGCAGGATTCACGCCAAAACTTGTGGTGCAGCGGATGGTTTTTGCCTGGAGGTAGAAGGATGGACAAGATGGCCTCTGCTTATCTATTTGGGCTCAAAGTTTCATTAATTGGCTCCCTTTACATTCTTTCGCTCAGTTCTACAGGGAATTGCTATATGAGTGCCAGATCAGCAGGGGTTTGCAAGTAGCTCTTGCACAAGACAAAATACCTTATGAATTTTGAAAGCTTAGTAAATTGATTTACCTTGGATTGTGGTATTTTATTTTGTTAAGAATTTTGTGGACTAAACATAAATGGCCAAATAATTTGCTAAACTTAGCTTCCATTTCTGTAATGGGGTTGAGAATAATTAGTCAGATGTAAAGAAATGCAGGTTGAAGTAAGTAAGCAAGCAATTATTTGACCATATTTCTATAAATGAGTACATTTTTATCCTCATCATGCCAACAGAACAGGTTCAGGTTGAGGTAGCCCCTTCTCTTACATTCCAGTTACGGGTAGGTCGGCCTTCTCGGGTGCTGCCAGTGGTAAAGAATCTGCCTGCCAATATAAAAGGTGCAAGAGACATTTGATCTCTTTCTGGGTCGGGAAGATCCCCAGGAGAAGGAAATGGCAACCCGCTCCAGTATTCTTACCTGGAAAATTCCATGGACACAGGAGCCTGGTGGGCTACAGTCCATGGGGTTGCAAAGGGTTTACTGCTCATACATGGGAGGTACTCCTTTAGAACACAAGGTTTCCATCCCTTGGCTCCACCCGAGTACTATTAAGGGTCGTAATTGGATCAGTCTTTGGTACTGACTTATCAAGTCTCCTTTGAAGTCTCCTCTGCCAAAGAACAGACTCATGGCACAGGTAGCTTACTTCTTTAGAAAGTAATTAAGCTATAACAACAAACCATTGACTTCACTTTCAAAGTCTCACAAGCAGCAGAACAAAAATCAGGAAGAGCAACTATAAATGAAATAAAATCTTACTCGATCACCATTTACTTTGAATTCTTTGAGAACAGCTCTAAGTATGCTGTTTTTATAACTAAGAAAAACAGAACAAGCTTTATATTTACCTCCAATCTTTTTAACACAAGTTGTATAAAATAAGACCTTGGCCCAAAATTCTATAATTATTTCCTCTGCAGATTAACACAGGCCACCTAGGAGTTTCTTTTACTTCTTAATGAATAAATGTTTCTATTTTAAGCAGAAAATAAGCATTTCTGGGGACTCATCATGAGCAAATGACTGGTTTCTTAAAAGCCCCTGAAGTGACACTGAATACATCTCTGCTAGTATTCATGGCCAGCACACATTCAGTCAGACAGGCCGTGATCAACCGCTGTTGCTGCTCCAGTTCATATAGATTTATCTTCTTTACGCTTTCTGCATCTTTTGTTACAGATCACTTCATTCTTCATTGACAAGTCTCTCACTTGAAGGGAAGAATCTGATGACTATACACAAAAACCATGCTTTTATGACAAAAATGTTCAGAAATGCCAGGAATGCTAATCAATAAGGCAAAGACATGCTAAAAGTAGAAAGTCATTCTAATGTGACTAAGATTTTTCTTTAAATGACTTGTCTGTCAAGTGCAGTTACAGTCATATTTCTCATCTTAAATCACAAGTCTTTTTTTTTTTTTTTAAACGAGGAGAAAAAATATGCATACTTTAAAGATAGTATCTTTTAATCCATAGGACCCTTTGAAATTTGAGATTGACACTGGGATACCACATCCCCATGCCATCTAAATAAAGTTTCTGTCTGATTATTTTCTTACAATTATTACAAGAACTATAACTTCACAACAGATTTATTAAAGGTACCAGTTCATATCTATATAAGTCAAAATGATTATCAATGACTGTAGCCATCAAGATATTCTTGTGAATTAAATAGTATTTTAGAATAAATTATCTGTTCTGAAAAAACAGTATTTCCTTTTAGGAAACAGCATAGTTTCTTCTTTTTCATGCAGGTAATACAGTCTGAAAAAACAGACTTGGGTATTAAAGTGATAGCGGCTATATTTCAGTAAGAGTTCATTGATGGAAACCACAATCACTGTCCATTTATAAACCAAAACCCACAATATACTGATAAACCAAATATCCTACTTTATAGAGAAAGGGCACTTTTGATTTCTACAAGCTTATATAACTATGATGGATTCAATTTTCCCATAGTAAAGGTTTTCATCACTTCATAGTAAGTGATTTGGGTATAAATACAACATATTATCTAGATACTTTTTGATAATTGTTATATTAGCAATAGACCCAAGGCATTAGAATTTTTCTACATTCCCCACATCTTAATACTTGCAAATATATAATGCTCTTATTTTCCTTTTCTTATTTGCTTTAAAACTGTTATGACAAATATTGTTTCTGACTGCAAGTATTTGTTTATGAACCCTCACATAACATTCTTTCCCTCACAGATCATTTGTTCCAGTGTACTCTTCATGAGTACTTTGCCAAAGTGGAGTCTCCTGCAAATTCAACTTAGAGTACCGGCTGTCACCTAACACTCCATGTATCCAAAACCAAACTCCTCACACGTCCATACAAAATAGCTCCCTTCCATTTCCCCAGTCCACTTATGTATTAAAGTTCTCTTTGTCATATTTGGCCCATTCATTAAATATTTATTGATCATTTTTTGTAATTGATTAATTTTATATGTCCAGCATTTTGCTTGGTGTTCGATAGATAATGAATAACAAATAAACTTGGACCCTGGTCTTATGGAACATTAAAAAAGTAATCATAATTAAAGACATCATAAAAAATAAGAATAAGTACTAGGAAAAAAGTATTGAATACTCTGAAAGAGTAATTCATAGCACAGACAAAAGTTAAACTCCTGAATACATAAATAACTTCTACAAATCAGTAAAAGAAATGACAAATAGGAGTCTGTAGAACATGTAGAACATTCAAGACATGAACATACTTAAAATATGAAAATAAGCTTAATTTCACTCTTCACAAGAAAAATACAAATTAAACTATTATGAAAGGCCATATTCATCATGTTAGCGAAGGGTAAAAAGTAGTGTAATAAGACATTGTTTTGAGGGTATGAAAAGGCAATATTCTCATATTGATGGGTGTATAAATATGATCACATATGTATGGGAGATGGAGAAGGCAATGGCACCCCACTCCAGTACTCTTGCCTGGAAAATCCCATGGACGGAGGAGCCTGGTAGGCTGCAGACCATGGGGTCGTGAAGAGTGGGACACGACTGAGCGACTTCACTTTCACTTTTCCCTTTCATGCATTGGAGAAGGAAACGGCAACCCACTCTAGTGTTCTTGCCTGGAGAATCCCAGGGACGGGGGAGCCTGGTGGGCTGCCGTCTATGGGGTCACACAGAGTCGGACACAACTGAAGCGACTTAGCATGTATGGGAGAATCTTGTCAAGATCTACCTAAACTTTAAATGCCAATAACAATAGTTCACAATAATGGAGTGGCCATATGTTGGACACTTGTTACACATGTACTGACTTTCTCATGTCTCACAACAATTTTAATGGTCCTGTTATTACTCTCATTTTACAAATAAAGAAACAGGCCTGGACAGCTTCCATTACCGGCCCAAGGTTACACAGCTGGCAGATAGTAGAGCCCAAACTCTTAACCACTTAGGTTGAAAACTGTTAGCTGCTCAGTTGTGTCTGACTCTTTGTGACCCCATGGACTGTAGCCCATCAGATTCTTCTGTCCACGGGATTCTCCAGGCAAGAATATAGGAGTGGGTTGTCCCTGTGATTAGTGAATTCACATAGTGAATCTAGGGAATCTTCCTGACCCAGGAACTGAAGATGAGTCTCCCGCATTGCAGGCAGATTCTTTACCATCTGAGCCACCAGGGAAATGCCTGAACTGGCTCTATATGATCCGGCAGTTCTTCTAAGAATTTATCTTACAGATAGCCTTTATGTACAAGATAATTAATTATAAAAACAAAAGATTGAAAATCTAAATAACCACCCTTGGGGACTGATTAAAGAGAACATGTCAGGTACGGGGATACTGTCCAGCTGTGAGGAAGAATGAGGAAGTGTTTTATGCACAGTTTGGAGAAAGGGATGAAGGAGGAAGGAAGAATCTCTGGAATTGCTGGAGTCACCCGGGTACAGATGTGGGCAAGAACGCCCTAGGCTGCAGTGTGACAGGAAGTGCAAAGGCTCCGGGAGGGGGAAGGGCTCGGCACACCTGAGGGACTGAGACAGCACTGTTACTGGAGGGTGGTGAGCGAGGGCGAAGGGCAGCGACAGGAGACTGGGTGGGGAGACAGGGTTCGCAGGTCCTGTGAAAACTGAAAGTTTCTTAAAAGGGAAGCAGATCTGCTGCTGCTTAAGATGAGGAAAACTGCGAGAGAATGTTGCTCTGACCTTACACGGGGAGGGCCGCACAGCTCAGAGACTGGCTCCTCACTGAGTGACCCTCAGCTGACCTGGATTCCAAAGGGTGGTAAGCCCCCGTGAGAGAAGACGGGCCATGTGAACTCATTCTCTCTTGGCAGAGCACAGGAAGAAGTGCTGCCATAAAAGGAGGCAAGAAGAAGACAGCCAAAACTGTAATCAACCTGTAAAGCCTGCTTATCGGCTAGCAAGGTAGTTTGGTGGCCCCAGAGCCCTAGATACAAGAGAGCCTGCTTTCTCTCATGAGAAAGACTGAGGGTGGGCAGGAGACCTCAGAGGGTCTCTGGGCGGTGTGGGTGCACACAGGACCCGCACAGGTTCAAGGGTGCAGCAGGCGTATCATCCACACCCTGGATTCTCCTCTGACATGAAGTAATAGCGGCTGCAGCTGGAGAAGCAAGGGCCACTCCAGCTCCCACACCATGGACAGGACTTTGTGTGACACAAGGCTGCTCACCTGTTCTTGGGGGCGGGGCAAGGAACTGTCACAGCCCCAGTCCCCCACAAGGCTGCAGGAAACTGCCTTTGCCCTGGGGGTGGAAACCTGGTGTCCACCCTGCACTGACACTGGTCACCGGAGAGGCAAGGGAAGGAGACCGTCCATATCTGGAGCCCCGCACTGATGCAAATGAAGCACAGTCTGACCTCCACAAGGTAGGGGCAGGAAGCCCACCTGAGCACTCAGCAGCTCGCTAACAGGGACGGGAAGGCTGAGAAAGTCCTGCCCCTGAGACTCGGGCATAGAGCCTGCCTAAAACCCAGAGACTGCAGTAGGAAAGCCAAGAGCCCCTCCTACAGCCTCCATTCCCCCCATCCACCACTCACCTGGCACCAACTGGCACCGAACTGCCTGCTCTGGGGGAAGGCGAGAGAGCAGACAGGAAATATGTGCTGAGTTGGCAACAGGTATACTGAGGGCCCCCACCCCCAGCACCCAGCCCTCACTGAAGCACAGGAGGACAGCAGACAGGCACTGGAGGAATGAGAAGCCTGCGGCAAGCTTCGCACAAGCCTGGAAACAAAACGCAAAACCAGCCTGCCTACAAATGAGGGTGAGGAACCCTCCCCACACTAAAGGCCTGACACAGAAGACAGACCCGTATCTGAGTTTAAATAACACTTGCCTCAGTCCCTATAGTTTTGTACCTTCAGTGAATGACAATCAAAATTATGAGACACAGAAAAGCAAGAGGAAATAAAAAGATCCATTGCCAAAAGATAAAATCACAAACAGAACCAGATCCAGAGACAATGCTGAGCTTTAAGGTAACTACCCACTAAAAGATCTAGTGGACTATAGTGAATTATGGTTGTGTGACTGCAGGGTTGCTCATTACATGGGTATTACATGGGTATATTATGCAGAAGGTAGAGACTGAGCTTGTTGAGGCCCAGAGTCTTGTTAAATGATGGGATGGAAGGAGAGAGCACCAGGTGAGCTGAGGGAACGTGTAAGAATGATTGGAATAATGGGCCCCAGACTTTAAGCTGAATAAGATGAGAACAACCGTGGAAGCTGAAGGACAGAGAAAGCAGATCTCACTGAAGATAGTAAACCATGTTTTGAGTGGAAAGCTGGGAGGTTTGAGTGGGAGAGTCAGGAGTCTGAACCACTGTCGGTTGGTGCCAAGGACTGTGGTGGGAATGGAAGACCACAGTAATCCGGGCAAAAATGGGCACTGGACAAAACGAACTGGACAGTAAACGTGGTGGACTCACACAGATGATGGCGGGAGCTGGGACGGGGAAAATGACGGAGAATGAGAACTCTAAAATACAACAAAGACAACGGCATCGGTCTCGGAGAGCTCAAAAAAAAAAAAACAAAAAAAACCCCCCAAATCTATCTGAAAAAACATTTGCTAGTGTAATTGTTATAAAAACTCAAACACATTTGACTTTTAGCATCTGATATCTTGAGAAAGGGCTTCCCATAAGGCACTAGTGGTAAAGAACCTGGCTGCCAATGAAGGAGACGTGAGACCTGGGTTCGATCTCTGGGTCAGGAAGATCCCCTGGAGGAGGGCACGGCAGCCCCCTCTAGTGTTCTTGCCTGGAGAATCCCATGGCAGGCTACAGTCCGTAGGGTTGCAAAGAGTTGGACATGATTGAAGTGACTTAGCACAAACGCACCATCTTGAGAAAAAGAGAAAGGAGAGGGAAAAAAGTCGGGGAAAGGTGGCTATGAGAAAAAAGAGAGAGAATCTCTAACTCACAATTAATGAAGCTTCACTAAAGAATGTAACATTCATCACATAGTGAAATTTTTTTTGCAGTCACAAAATCTGAATCTATATGTAATATTCCTCAACTATAAATGGAAAAACCACTGGAAAGTAATAATCTTGTGGAGTCTGTATGACAGTGAGAGTAGCAGTCATCTTGCCTAGCTGACAGGGTTATCATGAGGCTCTTATCAAAGAATATATAACTATGCAATGATATACAAAAGGAGACTGCTATTACTCAGAGTAAGAAAAATAATAGCTCTGTCTTCATCTTTTATGGTTCTACAGACATAGAGTATTCTGGACATTTAATACAGGAAAGGTGTTTATCTACAGGGGAAATCTCTACTAATATGCTGCAATATTTTTTTACAATCTTCTCTTAATACAGGAAATCATATCATCTCTATTTCACTCATGCTAACATTTAGTAAAAGAATAACAGAAACCGGTGGGACAATCTGACACTGCGTGGTGTGATGATAAATGTACAACAATGAGATTTTGGGGGCAGAAGGATCCCTAATTTATAGTATTTACTGATTTCTGTGGTGTAAATACTCCTACGAATGACTGATTTCAAGCTACTTATGTGATGTCAATGAACTACAGAGTTGGGAAGAAATGAGTAGTAGTACCCTACAATGTAGATTTCCCAGACATAAGAGATATAAATAACTTCAATAACAAAGATAAGAAAAATAATTAGGAAGTGGTAAGTTTTGAGTATTTATTTTTCTTTTTTAAAAAATATTTAAATTGAAATTTTAACGTAATTTTTAATTGTTAACAATGGTTATGTTTCACAATTAGCTCACAAAATTCTTATAAGCTGGTTCTAGCCAGCTCCAGTTTAACCACTGTGGAACCCATCTCTTATCTCCCTGGTCCTAAGAGAAAATTCCAAAATTCAAATAGAATAGATGGAAAATACTGTTTTGTCCAAAAGATGATTACATGAAACCAATCGGTCTCTAATAATGTGGAGAATCACTATCCTAACAATAAACTATGTATTTATCAGATGTTTTATAAATTTATAAAAATATTTTATAAATATTAACTCAGTTTATTCTAACAATCAGTTGAGATAGGTGCTATTATTGACCTCATCTTACTGAGAAGAAACTGAAGGAATAAAGAGGTTTAAGAACTTGCCCCTTGTCATACTGTTAAAAATGGTACGGTCACAATTTGAATCCAGGCAAAGTGGTGCTAGCCTATACTCTTAACTATTGTCATACTGCTTCCATTTCCTTAACTTTGTTAGCATTGCTAACAATCAATATTTTTAAATGGTCCAAAAATATTTTGATTAATTTTTTGAAGAACTAAAAAAAAAAAAAAAAACCCCAAAACTCTCAACATCTCAAATTCTGCATTATTACCTAGAAAAACACTCTTTTGAAAGAAACTGAAATAATTTTTAGGCTCGAAGACAAAGCAGTCTATTTTAGAGAAATTCTAATGTTAGATTTAGGATTGTACACGTTAATTTGTAGGTATGACCGGCAGTGCCAATTTTAAAAGAAGTATTGCTAATTTTCCTATGAAAAAGGAATCTATTATACTGAGAGATGGTTGTAACCTATAAATAACCAAATAATATAGTATTTTAAGTATAAAAACTTTCTAAGGAGATAATTTATTAAAAAACTATATAGATTTCCTGAATTGTGCTTTAAACACTCCTTAACATTAGACTGGCATAAACTCTATTTTCACAGACAATTTTGGATTTGTGACCTGATTTTTTACACATGGTCACATACATCGTCAGAAAGCGAAGAGGAACTAAAGAGCCAAAGCTATGGTTTTTCCAGTAGTTATGTACAAATGTGAGAGCTGAACCATAAAGAAGGCTGAGCACCAAAGAATTGATGCTTGTGAAATGTGATGCTGGAGAAGAATCTTGAGAGTCCCCTGGACAGCAAGCAGCTCAAACCAATCAATCCTTTGGCCCCCTGATGTGAAGACCCGACTCATTGGAAAAGACCCTGATTCTGGGAAAAATTGAGGGCAGGAGGAGAAGTGTGGGTGACAGAGGATGAGATGGTTGGATGGCATCATCAACTCAATGGACATGAGTTTGAGAGCAAACTCCAGGAGACAGTGAAGGACAGGGAAGCCTGGCGTTGTTGCAGTCCATGGAGTCACAAAAAGTTGGACAAGACTTAGCAACTGAATAACAACAACACACATTATCATTTAATCAAACAAAAAAGCAAATGACTATATAATATAGGAAGATTTTATGTTTTTATATTTGTATGTCTCAAATTCAGGAGTTTAAATGTTAACATAATTAGACAAGTTTTTTCCAATTAGAGGTTACTCACTGAGCAGGTTAAAAGCTATAATATATTAAAGGAACAAAACGGTAAAAATATTCCTAGAAGTCATCTGGTGGTTCATAGTCCTCTTTATCTTGTCACTCTTTCTGGGCAACTACTACCCTAATACCCACGTAGGAAGATGGAAAAAGCTAACATTTATTTTCTACATTTTTTTTCCCAACAGATGAAAAAAAGGCAGTTATTTTTACAGTTAAAACCATGGGGTGATTTTCCTGAACTCTGATATGCAGACATTCGAGAAGCCAGCTGAAATGTTCTTTCCTATGTGGCTAGCTTTCATCCCATGACCCAGACTGAAGACGAGAATGTGGGATTTCACTGGGTATTGTCTCTGGGCATTCAGACAATGCTGGGGGAATGATCTGGTTTATGTTTGTTTGGCTTAAAATCAATAACATAGAGTAGACTTCATTTTGTGCACTAATAGAACTTGGCATAAAACATACTGAAACTTTCTTCACTAGAGATCTCTCTGCATAATCAAGCCTAAATGTGTGTGTGTTCCTAATTACTTTTAAGTGTACAAAGATAAACAGGATTTCTTTAAAGCACTGCCACTGTTACAATAATAAAGGTATTAAGAGGTCAGTGGCTGCTGAACATGAATTAATCCACATATCAGAAGGGAAAATGAACTGCATCTTCTCCTTTCTTCTCCATTCAGCAAGACTGAATTCAGTAACTAAGAGTGGCAAAGCTGCTGTCAAGTAAGCTTGACTACCTCTGGTTAATGACAACATATTATCAGCAATATGTTAGGTAGTCTGAACTGGACACTATTATTTGTCTGCAACTAACAGTCAGCCAACTTTTTTTTTTTTTAGGCCAACTTTTTCACTCTCCTCTTTCACTTTCTTCAAAGGCTTTTTTTAGTTCCTCTTCACTTTCTGCCATTAAGGGTGGTGTCATCTGCATATCTGAGGTTATTGATATTTCTCCCGGCAATCTTGATTCCAGCTTGTGCTTCTTCCAGCCCAGCGTTTCTCATGATGTACTCTGCATATAAGTTAAATAAGCAGGGTGACAATATACAGTCTTGATGTACTCCTTTACCTATTTGGAACCAGTCTGTTGTTCCATGTCCAGTACTAACTGTTGCTTCCTGACCTGCATATAGGTTTCTCAAGAGGCAGGTAAGGTGGTCGGGTATTGCCATCTCTTTCAAAATTTTCCACAGTTTATTGTGATCTACACAGTCAAAGCCTTTGGCATAGTCAATAGCAGAAATAGATGTTTTTCTGGAACTCTCTTGCTTTTTCGACAATCCAGTGGAGGTTGGCAATTTGATCTCTGGTTCCTCTGCCTTTTCTAAAACCAGCTTGAACATCTGGAAGTTCACGGTTCACATATTACTGAAGCCTGGCTTGGAGAATTTTGAGCATTACTTTAGTGTGTGAGATGAGTGCAATTGTGCGGTAGTTCAAGCATTCTTTGGCACTGCGTTTCTTTGGGATTGGAATGAAAACTGACCTTTTCAAGTCCTGCGGCCACTGCTCAGTTTTCCAAATTTACTGGCATATTGAGTGCAGCACTTTCACAGCATCATCTTTCAGGATTTGAAATAGCTCAACTGGAATTCCATCACCTCCACTAGCTTTGTTCGTAGTCTAGTCAAGGCTATGGTTTTTCCAGTGGTCAGGTATGAATGTGAGAGTTGGACTCTGAAGAAAGCTGAGCGCCGAAGAATTGATGCTTTTGAACTGTGGTACTGGAGAAGACTCTTGAGAGTCCCTTGGGCTGCAAGGAGATCCAACCAGTCCATTCTAAAGGAGATCAATCACAGGGTGTTCTTTGGAAGGAATGATGCTAAAGCTGAAAGTCCAGTACTTTGGTCACTTCATGCAAAGAGTTGACTCATTGGAAAAGACTCTGATGCTGGGAGGGATTGGGGGCAGGAGGAGAAGGGGACAACAGAGGATGAGTTGGCTGGATGGCATCACCGACTTGATGGACATGAGTCTGAGTAAACTCTGGGAGTTGGTGATGGACAGGGAGGCCTGGTGTGCTGTGATTCATGGGGTCGCAAAGAGTCAGACACAACTGAGTGACTGAACTGAATTGAACTGAACAGTCAGCCTCTTGAGAAACATGTATGCAGGTCAGGAAGCAACAGTTAGAACTGGACATGGAACAATAGACTGGTTCCAAATAGGAAAAGGAGTACATCAAGGCTGTATATTGTCACCCTGCTTATTTAACTTCTATGCAGAGTACATCATGAGAAACGCTGGGCTGGAAGAAGCACAAGCTGGAACCAAGATTGCCAGGAGAAATATTAATAACCTCAGATATGCAGATGACACCACCTTTATGGCAGAAAGTGAAGAGGAACTAAAAAGCCTCTTGATGAAAGTGAAAGAAGAGAGTGAAAAAGTTGGCTTAAAGGTCAACATTCAGAAAACTAAGATCATGGCATCTGGTCCCATCACTTCATGGCAAACAGATGGGGAAACAGTGGCAGACTTTATTTTTTTCAGCTCCAAAATCACTGCAGATGGTGATTGCAGCCATGAAACTAAAAGACGCTTACTCCTTGGAAGGAAAGTTATGACCAACCTAGACAGCATATTCAAAAGCAGAGACATTACTTTGCCAACAAAGGTCCATCTAGTCAAGGCTATGGTTTTTCCTGTGGTCATGTATGGATGTGAGAGTTGGACTGTGAAGAAAGCTGAGAGCCAAAGAATTGATGCTTTTAAACTGTGGTGTTGGAGAAGACTCTTGAGAGTCCCTTGGACTGCAAGGAAGTCCAACCAGTCCATTCTAAAGGAGATCAGTCCTGGGTGTTCTTTGGAAGGAATGATGCTAAAGCTGAAACTTCAGTACTTTGGCTACCTCATGCGAAGAGTCGACTCATTGGAAATGACTCTGATGTTGGGAGCGATTGGGGGCAGGCGGAGAAGGAGATGACAGAGGATGAGATGGCTGGATGGCATCACCGACTCGATGGATGTGAGTTTGAGTGAACTCCAGGAGTTGGTGATGGACAGGGAGGCCTGGCATACTGGGATTCACGGAGTCGCAAACAGTTGGTCACGACTGAGTGACTGAACTGAACAGTCAACTGAGAGTAATAGGTAGACAAACTTGATTTAGGAAAATAGAAACATAAAAAGGGAGAGGGAGAGAAAACATAAAAGGGTACTCCTTAAATTTAGGCACAGTAAACTTGGGCATCACTGACTTGATGGATGTGAGTTTGAGTGAACTCCAGGAGTTGGTGATGGACTGGGAGGCCTGGCGTGCTGCAATTCATGGGATCGAAAAGAGTCAGACACGACTGAGCGACTGAACTGAACTGAACTGAAACTTGGGCAGAAAAAGTGAGCTTAGAGACAGTGGACTGAAATTTCTAGATTCCGTCTCTCAATCTGATTTGGAATCTCATCAAACTCTCCCTGGTCAAAATCTCCTCATGCTTGTCCAGCAGGGTAATCTCCCGAACATTCTCAGCAGTACCTCAGGCTCTTTACCTACCTAGGCCCTCTTAGAAACTTCACTCAACACTTTTTCTACTCACATTTGTTTAGTGACCGCTATCCAAGGACTGGTAAATGGTGACCAGATTCAGAACAGCCCGGGCACTCAAGAAATACTGTTGACTGACTGCAGAAATTTGACTCCTATGAAGGCTGATGTTTCGGGGAATCCAGCACATATTTGAAATTTTATTGTTGTTATTAAGTCCTTTGTACTCACCAGGGGATTTTCATACAAATATTTGCACAACTGTTGCTTGTGGATTTTGACAACAGGATAGTAGAGGACCAACAGACATGCAGTTTTAGAAACACTATCACAGAACAGATGAAATTAAATCAAGATCATTTATGTTTCTACCCAGAGGGCAAATAATGGAACTCTAAGCATCACTAGTACCTAATCATGTAGCATTTTGCTGTTAACATCCTTGTTTTTAAATTTTTAAAAAATGTGATTATTTGAAAATCTATTAAAGGATTTCACATTACTTTCAAATAAATTTTTTAAAAATCATAAAAACAAAACCTCTTTTGGAGGTTTGCACGTGTGTGTGCATATGTGTTAAATCTTGTGTCAGTTGTGTCTGACTCTTTGTGACACTATGGACTGTAGCCTGCCAGGCTCCTCTGTCCATGGGATTCTCCATGCAAGAATACTGGAGTGGGCTGCCATGCCCTCCTCCAGGGATCTTCCCAATCCAAGGAGCAAACCGCGCCTCTTATGTCTCTTGAACCGGCAGGCAGGTTCTTCCCCACTAGTGCCACCTGGGAAGTCCCTCTTTGGGTATTCACCTTTAAAAAGATTTGTTACATTTTTATCAAATATATTTTTAAAAATATGCAAAGACAAGCAATAAAAGCACTTTAGCAGAGCAGATAAAATTTTCAAGCAATAGCTTTCATGCAGTCAGATAAACTCAAGACTGATTACATTAAGGAATTATAAACTCAGAACATGTGTACACCCGTGGTGGATGCATGTTGATGTATGGCAAAACCAATACAATATTGTAAAGTAAAAAAAATATATATATAATAATAATAAAAAATTAAAAAAAAAGAGTTATAAACGCAAATAAAAGAACTTTGCATTTTCTCCTCTTCAAAGAATATTAGTGCTCACAGAATAGTTGACTACCACTTACAAAAGTAAAATATCTGTAGTGTGGCATTTAAAATCTTTTCAAAACACATATCCACAGAAAGATATACTTGAATCTTCACTGAAGCTTTATTCATAATAGCCCCAGATGAAAAGAATTCAAATGCCCATCAAGTGGTGACTGGATAAATTGTGGAATATCAATCAATCAATACTGCTGAACAACACTGATACAATTGATGCACACACCATAGATGAATCTCAAAAGCACTGTACTAAGTGGAAGATGCTACATACTATTTATATGAAATTTTCGAAAAGGCAAAACTGCAGTGACAGAAGGCAGATCAGTGGCTGCCTGGCTCCAGGGCTAACGGACTGACGATACAGGGGCACGTGAACAAGTTCTGCGCTGATGGAAATGTTCTTTAACGTGATTATGGTGGCATTATGTAACTGTACATATTTATCAAAACTCAGTGAATTGCACATTATTATATATAAATTATTCCTTTTAAATTAAAAATAACAGGGAACTTTCCTCAAGACAGCAATAAAAACAACCTCATTAAAAAAAAAACTTTTTAAATATAGCTTCAATCTTTTTTCACTTTCATGTCCTAGTACTCTTACTTATTGTCCAGTCTCCTACAAGTATTGACGTCTTCCTTTCTATGGTTCTTCAGATACTGTTCTTTCTACCTGGAATGCTCACCACTGTGGAATATATTCACTCAATGACCACTTTTGAATGAACTTCAAAGACAACAGTCATATACCAGAGTGTCTTTGTCAGGATGTAGGCAAGTCTCTGATTTAGGGACTTTTTCAGTTGGGGAGTGTATCTAGAATTTTTCCTTTGATATGTAATTTACATACAATAAAATGCACAAACCTTAACTGTACATTCACTGATTTTTGACAAAGGCTTACACCTGTGTAATTCAAAACACCATCAATATATGAAATACTACCATCACCCCAGAAGGATACCATTTCTGATGATTTCTACCACCATTCCCCAGACTACCATAATTTTTAGAAACATTATGCTTTTTACTTTTAGAAATTCCATTTAGTTTAATAAAGGATTTCTATTTATCTGCTGAGATAGCCTATCTTTGCATTCATTGTGAATATATTCTCCTTTACTTCATTGAATATAGTTTTAAAAAGCACTTTTATATCCTTTTCCAGCACCTGGATCTTTTGGGAGTCCGTCTCTGTTCTTTGTCCTTTTGCTTAAGAATGTCATACTTTCCTGTTTGTTTTTACATTGAGTAATTGTGTTTTACATTCTGGACATTATGAATGTTATATGGTAGAAACTCTGAGTTCCATTTTAATTACTCTGAAGAGTGTTGGTATTTTCAGTTTTGCAGGAGATTTACTTGGTCAGACTCAAGCTATAGGCTCTATCTACCTCTTGGGCAATGACTGAAATCTCAGTTCAGTTTTCTATACCCCCTTGGCTGGACTGTTGCAATCTTCTCTGAGCTTGGTTGGGTCAGTCACAGAGTCGAGTGGAATTTATACACAGAATTTGGGGGCCCTGTATTTGGCTGTCTCCTCTCTAGACTTTTCTTCCCTCACTTTCCATCAGTAAAGTTTGCCTCAAACTTCATATTCTAGTTTTATGTCATAGAGACTTCAGGTTATCAGAGTTTTACTGCCCCATGGGTCCTGTTAGGTCTTGGAGTAGAGTGAGGCAAGCAAGGTGTCCATGGTTCAAAATGTAAGAAGGTGCTTACCCTCAGGCTATTCATGTAAGTGAAGAGTCAGAACCCAAGAGTGAGTGCTCCCTTTAACAGGGTTCTGCTTGCCTCACTCTAGTCCCAGCCCTGGGTCCTGCCCTCAATCTGCAAGTGGAACAAACAAGAAACGTATCCCCAGTTTGTTCTTTCTTCCACTTTTTGACTATTGTCCAGAATCTGCCTGATTTTACTCTCTAGAGGCTTCAAGTGGTTGTTTTTCTGTTTTTCCCAGGGTTTATAATTGAGTTTTGAAAGACAGTCTGTCAGGAGATTATTCAGTCATACTGAAAGTGGAACTCTCAGAATCAAAGAGTTTTTGAGTAGAAAGAGATTTTAGAAATTCTTGATTCAGTTGTCTAATGCTATAAATTGGAGACTGATGCCAAAATAGGTTAAGAAGCTTTATCATAGAGTCAATTATATGGAAGGTCAGTAATTTAACTTCTGATCTAGACATCATCCAATATGCTACTCTGTAATAATGTAACTTCTGTGCAGAGCAAAAAATGTACTCAGACTTCTCTTTCAAATGTAAACAGTATATTAATTCTCAATTATTAACTACTGCCCGCTTAACAGTTTTGCTGTTGTTATGGACTGAGTGTGTGTGTTCCTGCAAAATTCGTATGTTGAAGCCCCAACCCCCAGTGTGGTTGTGTATAGCAGTGGGGGCATCTAAGAAAGTAATTAATGACAAATGGTGTCATAGAGGTGGGGCTTTGATCTGATAAAACTACTGTCTTACGAAAAGAGATTCTGACCCCTCTCTCCCTACTCATGTGTGAATAAAGAAGAGATCATGTGAGCACACAGAAAGATGGTAGCTGCCTACAAGTCAAAAGAAGAGGCCTCAGAATAAAACCTATGTTCCCGGGACCTTGACCTTGGACTTTGTAGCCTCCAGAACTGTGAGAAAAACGTTTCTGTTGTTACTCAGTCTGTAGTATTTCGTCATGGCAGCCTGAGTTAGCTAATACAGTTATAAAAATGGATCCAAATTTTGCACACTGGTAAATCAGTTTACTTGACAGAAATTAGATTGACCACACTGAGGTAAATCCATACTCTTCTTTAAAAGATTTTGAATTATTTAAAAGTAAAATCTGCTAATCAGTACAATAAAAATAAATTTCTTTTGAGTGCTAAACCCATCACTTTAGGTAAATCTTCTGTGAGATGGGAGGGCAAAAAGTGTTTCTAAGACAATTTATCCTATTGTTTTTCCTAGCTTCTTTTTAAGTGCATCTATATCTATCTATTAAAATGAATCAGAGTCTATTCTGAAAATGCCTTATAGAGTCATACTTTCTAAAACAGCAGGTAAACAGGTGTCATGTAAAATGTAAGGCCTGAACACATATTCCTTATTTGCATTTTTCAATCGAACAGAACTTAATAAGGATCATCAGTATCAAAAGAAGCTAAGAAATATGAGAATTGTCTCTCATTTGATCAGGGATGATGATAACTTCTGATAATTCAGTATAAAAACACCTGCAATTATAAACAGTCAATTTTTATTTCTATATATTGATTTGGTTTGACTGATATAGACAACCATACCCAGTAAATCAGATGTCAATTCTGCAAATCTCCCCTTAGCTTTATACCAACATATCCAGCTTTAGGCCCCCAAGCATTTCTTTCCCCTTCATTTAACTATACTAAATTACTGAACAAAAAGAAAAGCTGTTATATTTGGGGATCCTGATAACAAAAGTGCTTAGGTTGGAGACGTGCCAAATACTATGTTGGAATCTGGGGTTTTAGGACTGGAGCTTCAGCAAACCTTTCTAAAATTATGTATCTGTTTTAATTAATAACAGAAAAGAAGATGGATAACAAACTTAAGGAATTAAAAACTCTCAAATTTGAATGAAAAAAGGAGGAACTAGTGAAATCTTTCAAAGAGATTTTCTAATTAAGAAAATTTATTTTCCCACTTTCATTTACACTTTGATTTGACATAATGATCTTTAATGATGTATTTTAATGATTGTTTGTAATACCTTTAACTAAAAATGTTAAATATTTATAACAAAAACAAGTACTTCAAAAGTGTTTAAATGTTGCTTCTACTTTAGGCAATCTCCTCCTAATCTTAATATTTTAATTTCCTTAGAAAGTCATACACCAACACATACATCTAAATATGTAAATTTACAATCTAGAGAGAAATTTCTGACCAGCTCATGTTTTCATACATTCAAAGTAGACAGAATTTAAATTAACCACCTTCTATTAATTATACAAGTAGCTTCATGGAGTTTAATTCTATTTTCATTTTTAAAGAGTCTTTCATAAAAAAAAAAAATGCCAAAATGTTCCAACCACTCTCAATGTTTTGCTTTTCCTCAATACATGTCATGCTCTTTCAACTCCTCACTGCATGTGCACAGGCTATTAACTCTGTCTAAAATTACTAACATTTTCCTTTCTTTTCTGCCTTGTAAACTTCTGCTCATCAAGCTGGAACCAACTTAAAGGGTACTTCCTCTGTGCATCCTCCCCTAATTTCCTTGGCAGAATTCATTTCTCCCTCTTCTGTGGTACTTCTGTGGTTGGTACTAGTTTCTGTCATAGCACGTATCATTCTTTCATGGCAAACATGAGTTCCTTGAGTTTTAAATCTTTGTATCACTTTCCGGTACACAGTATAGTCTTTGGTACACGGGGAATGTTCAACAATATTTTGTTGAGTATGCACATCCCAAGAAGTAAGATTATCTTCAGATTTGTAAAAGCAAGATTGCCTGAAGGGATTCAGGAAAAGAGGTGCACATTAGTAGGAGCGCTTTCAGCTGAAAGTGACAGACCAGCCAACGACAGGGGCAAACAAGCGGGAGTTAAGCAGCCTAGAGTGTGCCCAGTAATAGCATCAAGGCCTTGGGTTCTACATTTCTACCCCAGTGCAAGCTTGTAGGTGCAGGGCCTCCAAAGCTATAGACGTATCTATACTGAAGACAGGAAGAAAGGAAAAAAAGTGGTCTGAGCTCCATCTGTCCTTATTTGTTAATCAAAAGCTTTACGGAAGTTCCTAAGCAGATTTTCGTTCATATGTCATTGGCCAGGAATGGGCTACCCTGAGGAGCAGGAGGTTCAGAAAGCAAGTACCTGGCTTTACAGTTTCTGCTGTGACACACCTGGTAGGACAATCAGTCTGCCACAGATGACAAAACAAAAACAAGAGAGTGGATTAAGGTTAGGTAAGAGAGCAAGGCCTGTCAGACTGAGTGTGCCCGAGCCCGTGGGGACCTTAGGGTATCAGCGCAAATAGTTAATAAGTCATGTTGCAATATTTTCTCAAGACTGTGTTGCTTATAGTAGAGAAATAATGAGATATCTGTTTCAACCTTGTATCTCAAAGTTTTTCAGTGCTGTTAAATTATGACAGTTTTTCTTTTATCTTCCAGTCACTACAATACCCTTTTGGTTCCATTGCTGCCATTCAAAATTTCTCAGAGCCAAATCTTAAGTGTTTCATTCCTTGTAAATGCTTGCCTGATTTTAAAACAATTTCTCTCATTGTTCTTTTGAGCTACTGGCACTTTATACCATTCATAAAATAGTTAATATGAAGATATTTAGCATTATGATAATTTGCATAGTTATTTTGTTCCCCTTCTTCCATATACTGCTAGCTCCTTGAGGGGACTGAGTCCTACTAAAACATATTTGGTTCCAAAAAATTTACTTTCTGAGTTGAATATTTAATTCATTTCCTTTCATCTGCTTAGTCAGACGTTTAGTGTTGGTGGGAAGGAAATGGAAGGCAAGACTAACCTGAATAAGAACAAGGCCCCTTCTAGCCTATGGTGACATTAAAAAGAACAAAGGAAAAAAAGGTCCCATTATGGGTTGGAAATGTGCCAGTGCTAGAAAACAGCACCTCCTCTGAGTTGATGCAACTCAGGTGTGGGTCTTGGAAGGCTGGCGGCCTTGTGAAAATCATAAAATGGCACTTCTTCCTCTAGGATATGTAGTGCTCTACCTCAAAATCCAGGTGGGCAAACACAGCAAGGATCGTATCTCAGCCCCCCGGAACCCCTCGATCTTTGCTGACTGCACAAAATGCTCATGTTCTGTGGCAGACATACAGAGGGGTTTCAGCAGTTTCATTTTCATCTAATATATCTACAAGTTTTATACGATTTCTCCAGGCTCTGTAGTGATGGGAAACACAGGATAGGTCTGATTGTCCAAAGATCTTCTTCAGAATTGAGCCCAAGTTCGTCTTCTTGTTGTGCTTCAATCTGATAGCCCAAAGACTTAACTTCTGATGCTATATAATACTCACGTCTCAAAGCACCGTGCATATCTCTAGAAGGAAGCTACTTGGTCAGCAACACAAAACTAACAGAATGATGTCTAACTATTTACAGCTAGGGATCACAGACATTGTACTTATTAGACATCTGTGCATATGTACCAAAAAACAGTATTTAAAAACCCAATAAATCAAATCTACTTTAAGGATATAATTTATGGAGACTTGCCTGATGGTCTAGTCGTTAAGAATCTGCATTGCAATTTAGGGGACACAGGTTTGATTCCTGGTTGAGGAACTAAGATACCACAGGCCATGTAGCAACTAAGCCTACACATTGCAAATACTGAAGTCCACGTACTCGGGAGCCCACCTGCCACAACTAGAGTTTGTGCTGCAAGCAAAGATTCTGTGTGACCCAATGAAGATCCCGCATGTTGCAACCAAGACCCAATGCAGCCAACTAAATCAATAAATATTTATCAAAGTAAAACCTAATTTATAAATTCTGGGAGTCTTCATCTCTATTTCCCCCCCTGGATCACTGTCCTTTATTATACTCTATTTTATTACCTCCTCAGTTTAACCACTTGGCATCCCACACTGTTCACAATTTGACTATTAAATATGGAATTTTAATTTGAAAATATTATTCAGTTCAGTTCAGTTCAGTCACTCAGTCATGTCCGACTCTTTGCGACCCCATGAATCGCAGCACGCCAGGCCTCCCTGTCCATCACAAACTCCCAGAGTTCACTCAGACTCATGTACATCGAGTTGGTGATGCCATCCAGCCATCTCACCCTCTGTCGTCCCCTTCTCCTCCTGCCCCCAATCCCTCCCAGCATCAGAGTCTTTTCCAGTGAGTCAACTCTGCATGAGGTGGCCAAAGTACTGGAGTTTCAGCTTTAGCATCATTCCCTCCAAAGAACACCCAGGACCCATCTCCTTTAGGATGGACTGGTTGGACCCCCTTGCAGTCCAAGGGACTCTCAAAAGTCTTCTCCAGCACCACAGTTCAGTAGCATCAATTCTTCGGCGCTCAGCTTTCTTCACAGTCCAACTCTCACATCCATACATGACCACAGGAAAAACCATAGCCTTGACTAGACGAACCTTTGTTGGCAAAGTAATGTCTCTGCTTTTGAATATGCTATCTAGGTTGGTCATAACTTTCCTTCCAAGGAGTAAGCGTCTTTTAGTTTCATGGCTGCAATCACCATCTGCAGTGATTTTGGAGCCCAAAGAAATAAAGTCTGACACTGTTTCCACTGTGTCCCCATCTATTTGCCATGAAGTGATGGAACCAGATGCCATGATCTTAGTTTTCTGAATGTTGAGCTTCAGGCCAACTTTTTCACTCTCCTCTTTCACTTTCATCAAGAGGCTTCTGAGTTCCTCTTCACTTTCTGTCATAAGGGTGGTGTCATCTGCATATCTGAGGTTATTGATATTTGTCCCAGAAATCTGGATTCCAGCTTGTGCTTCCTCCAGCCCAGCGTTTCTCATGATGTACTCTGCATAGAAGTTAAATAAGCAGGGTGACAATATACAGCCTTGACGTACTCCTTTTCCTATTTGGAACCAGTCTGTTGTTCCATGTCCAGTTCTAACTGTTGCTTCCTGACCTGCATATAGGTTTCTCAAGAGGCAGGTCAGGTGGTCCGGTATTCCCATCTCTTTCAGAATTTTCCACAGTTTATTGTGATCCACATAGTCAAGGGCTTTGGCATAGTCAATAAAGGAATTATTATTACTGATAATTAAAGACTTGCAGCTAAATTTATAGAACAGTAGGAACTGATATTTAACATGTAGCAATATTAAAAATTATTATTCCTTGTGTCTTCTAATTAAGGTTTGGAACTAACTGTAAAGAGAATTTAAGAAAACAAGAGTTGAACCTTTATAATTTATATCATTTTCTACTTGAGAAGTATACTTTATTAACCTTAACTGAGGTTATATTTGAGAATAAAAGTGAGGTAACAATGTTGATTTAAATTTATACATAATTGTATTCTGAAAAGTTACCAATATGATTATTATATGGTCTTTCCTGATGGCTCAGATGGTAAAGAATCTGCTTGCAATGTGGGAGACCCACGTTTGACCCCTGGGTTGGGCAGATCCCCTGGAGAAGGAACGGCTCCAGTATTCTTGCTTGGAGAATTCAATGGACAGAGGAGCCTGGTGGGCTACAGTCCATGGGGTCATAAAGATACAACTGAGTGACTAATATTTTCATTTTTGTTTATTATTATTATAGCAAAGAAACAAAGGCTGAGTGTAAAAACACAATATGCTTAGAAAAACACATATGGTTAGAAAATTCAACACATTCAAAGAGTCATTTTCCTTGTTTGAAATATCCAAATAGCAAAATCATGAAAGAAAAGGAGTAAACTTTTATTGTAAGGTTCCATTTATTCAATGATAAGTTTGTTAATGCATTTTGGTAATGGACTTAGGCTGAGTTAAAGTTTATCTTTGTATTGGCTACAGAAGAAGACTAACCATAGGTTAGTTAAAGTATCATATATATATATGTGGATATATTATTTTATATTTATATATTTTATTTTAAATAAAAACATATAAATAACACATTCAATTGCCAATCTTTATTAGGTTAGTCTTTTCTTTATTGATCACTCCTTTGATAGGGGTCTGTGTTGTTTTTCTTGTAGAAACCACACTCAAAATGCATCAGCTATCATTTCCAGTTTCAGGTTCTTTAAAGTAGATTGAGAATTAAGAACAGTTATGAAACAACTGAAGAGCAAAAGAATCCTTCTAGACTTTTATAATTTTCCTTCAGTCTGTTACAAATGACTCTTACATCTGTGCTGTGTGCTCAGTCACTAAGTTGTAGCCAACTCTCTGCGACCCCATGGACTGTAGCCTGCCAGGTTTTTCTGTCCATAGGCTTTTCCAGGCAAGAGTACTGGAGTGGGTTGCCATTTCCTCCTCCATGGGATCTTCCTGACCCAGGGATCAAACCTGCATCCCCTGCATTGGCAGAAAGATTCTTTATGCCACTGAGCTACCTGGTAAGCCTTTCTTACATCTAATCAATAACAATATGAATTCACCATTATCAAATCTCTAAAGGATTCAACTTAGTTTTTGTAAAATCAACTTTTTATTTCCACATTCACATTTCATCAAATTACAAAAATTACAATTAATTTACAGTGGCAAGTACAGTTGGCATTAATCATTTTGGAAACAATCAACTCTGATATACATTTTAACTGGTAGCAGTTTAAGATCATGGTAGTACTAGAGAGGGACCTATTAAGATTGGTTAAGATAGTTTCTACGTTGGAGAAAGTGGTTCTAAAAAAATATATATATATATATATATATATATAAAATACTTGCTATCTAAAAATATATACTGTTTCTATATTTAGAACTTTATACTTACAATTCTATAAAGTGGTTCTGTAATAGATATATAAAAGATATATACATACATGTATTATACATCATATACTATAAAATATGGGGTTTCCCAGGTGGCGCTGGTGGTAAAGAATCTGTCTGCCAATGCAGGAGATGCAAAAGATGCGGGTTTGGGAAGGTCCCCTATGGTAGGAAGGGGCAACCCACTTCAGTATTCTACCTGGAAAATTCCATGGACAGAGGAGCCTGGCAGGCTACAGTCCATGGGATCACGGAGTCAGAGATGACTGAGCTACTGAGCACAACACTATATAAGGTAAAAGAAATACATAAAACAGAAAAATATATACATTAATGATTATGGAGTTTTTTACAATTTGCTGAGAATAATTTTTAAAAATTTATCTACCAGGATAATTACCTCAAGTATATGCTTTTTTGGAAGCAACCTAAATGTTCATTGACAGAGGAACGGATAAAGAAGAAGTGGTACAACATATAAAATGAAATATTACTCAGCCATTAAAAAGAATGAAATAACGCCATTTGTAGCAACATGGATGAGAGTGTCATACTAAGTCAAATAGACAAGAAAAAATATCATATGATATCCCTTATATGGGGAATCTAAAAAAAAATGAAACAAATGAACTTGCAAATAGAAAGAAACTCATAGACAAAGACAAGGAACTTACAGTGGCTGGAGGGGAAGGGATAGTTAGGGAGTTCGGGATGGTCATATACATACAGTTCAGTTCAGTCGCTCAGTCGTGAATGACTCTGTGACTCCATGGACTGCAGCATGCCAGGCTTCCCTGTCCATCATTAAATCCCAGAGCTTACTCAAACTCATGTCCATTGAGTCAGTGACGCCATCTAACCATCCCATTCTCTGTCTTCCCCTTCTCCTTCCGCCTTCAATCTTTCCCAGCATTAGGGCCTTTACAAATGAGGCAATTCTTCACATCAGGTGGCCAAAGTATTGGAGCTTCAGCATCAGTCCTTCCAATGAATATTCAGGACTGATTTCCTTTAGTATGGACTGGTTGGATCTCTTTGCTGTCCAAGGGACTCTCAAGAGTCTTCTCCAAAAACACAGTTCAAAAGCATCAATTCTTTGGCACTCAGCTTTCTTTATAGTCCAATTCTCACATTCATACATGACTACCGGAAAAACAATAGCTTTGACAAGACAGACCTTTGCTGGAAAAGTAATGTTTCTGCTTTTTAATATGCTGTCTAGGTTGGTCATAGCTTTTCTTTCAAGGAACAAGAGTCGTTTAATTTCATGGCTGCAATCACCATCTGCAGCGATTGTGGAGCCCCCAAAAATAAAGTCTGTCACTGTTTCCCCATCTATTTGCCATGAAGTGATGGGACCGGATGCCATGATCTTAGTTTTCTGAAAGTTGAGTTTTAAGACAACTTTTTCACTCTCATCAAGAGGCTCTTTAGTTCTTCTTCGCTTTCTGCCATAAGGGTGGTGCTATCTGTGAATCTGAGGTTATTGGTATTTATCCTGGCAATCTTGATTCCAGCTTGTGCTTCATCCAGCCCAGCATTTCACATGGTGTACTCTGCATAGAAGTTAAATAAGTAGGGTGACAATATATAGCCTTGACATCCTCCTTTCCCGATTTGGAACCAGTCTGCTGTTCCATGTCCAGTTCTAATGGTTGCTTCCTGACCTGCATACAGATTTCTCAGGAGGCAGGTCAGGTGGTCCAGTACTCCCATTTCTTGAAGAATTTTCCACAGTTTATTGTGATCCACACAGTCAAGGCTTTGGCATAGTCAATAAAGTAGAAGCAGATGCTTTTCTGGAACTCTCTTGCTTTTTCCATGATCCAGCAGATGTTGGCAATTTGATCTCTGGTTCCTGTGCCTTTTCTAAAACCAGCTTGAACATCTGGAAGTTCACAGTTCATGTACTGTTGAAACTGACTTGGAGAAGTTTGAGCATTACTTTACTAGCATGTGAGATGAGTGCAATTGTGTGGTAGTTTGAGCATTCTTTGGCATTGCCTTTCTTTTGGATTGGAATGAAAACTGACCTTTTCCAGTCCTGTGGCCACTGCTGAGTTTTCCAAATTTGCTGGCATATTGAGTGCAGCACTTTCACAGCATCAACTTTTAGGACTTGAAATAGCTCAACTGGAATTCCATCACCTCCACTAGCTTTGTTCGTAGTGATGCTTCCTAAGGGCCACTTGATTTCACATTCCAGGATATCTGGCTCTAGCTGAGTGATCACACCATTGTGATTATCTGGGTTGTGAAGATCTTTTTGTATAGTTCTTCTGTGTATTCTTGCCACCTCTTCTTAATATCTTCAGATTCTGTTAGGTCCCTACCATTTCTGTCCTTTATTGTCCCCATCTTTGCATGAAATATTCTCTTGGTATTTCTAATTTTCCTGAAGAGATCTCTAGTCTTTCCCATTCTATTGTTTTCCTCTATTTCTTTGCATTGATTACTGAGGAAGGCTTTCTTATCTCTCCTTGCTGTTCTTCGGAATTCTGCATTCAAATAGGTATATCTTTCCTTTTCTCCTTTGCTTTTCGCTTCTCTTCTTTTCACAGCTATTTGTAAGGCCTACTCAGATAACCATTTTGCCTTTTTTCATTTCTTTTTCTTCGGGATGGTCTTGATCCCTGCCTCCTCTACAATGTCACAAACCTCTGTCCATAGTTCTTCATGTACATACTACTATATTTAAAATGGACAGCCAACAAGGATCTATTGTATAGCACATGGAACTCTGGTCAATGCTATGTGGCAGCCTGGATGGGAGGGGGATTTAGGGGAGAATGGATCTATGTATGCATATGGGTAAGTCCGTTCGCTGCTCACCTGAAACTATCACAATGTTGTTAATTGGCTATACCCCAATATAAAATAAGTTAAAAAATAGTATATGCTGTTAAAAGCTTTCAGTTTTTCCTGGTTTCCACAATACTATACACACATAGTGTTGTACCTAAATTTAGAAAATGAAAAATGTCATCTAAATTTTTAAAAGATCATTCCTTTTTAGTTCAGTTTCTTCTTTCTCTGTAGCCATGTAAATATTCCTAGGGTTCAGTCTTGCATCCCCTTCTTTTCCCTACTATATTCTCATCCCAGGTGATCTTACCACTTTCATAGCTTTAAAATTCTATACATGCTGGTGACTCTCACATTTATTTCTCCAGGACAGCCTTTCTTCTGACCTTAGGCTAATATAAGCAATTTCCCAATAATATTTCCACCACATGCTTCACAGGAAAATTACATATAATTTTTCTAAAATTAAGTTTTATTTTTCAAAAGCTGACCCTCCTTAACTGTCCCCATCTCCCTAAATGAACCTATCCTGGTCTCCTTTCATTCCTTTGAGTAGGCAGCTCTTTGCCTCAGCCTAGAATGCTCTCTCCTTGGGTCGTTAAGACAGTTGACTCTTAGTTGTCTTTCAAGTTTCTACTTAAATCTTACCACAGAGACAGTCCACTCTTTCCTCTCCCAGTTTCTTCTATGAGGGTAGGGATCATTTTGTTTCATTCGTTCCTAGAAAACGCCTGACACATCATTGATCCTCAGAAATGTTTGCTGAATAAATAAATGATACTATGTTCGTATTCTTTAGGACATTTACCATAATTTGTAAGCATATAATTAAACTTTAAAAACTATCACTCATTATCAGAGAAATGCAAATCAAAACCACTATGAGGTACCATTTCACGCCAGTCAGAATGGCTGCGATCCAAAAGTCTACAAGCAATAAATGCTGGAGAGGGTGTGGAGAAAAGGGAACTCTCTTACACTGTTGGTGGGAATGCAAACTAGTACAGCCACTATGGAGAACAGTGTGGAGATTCCTTAAAAAACTGGAAATAGAACTGCCTTATGATCCAGCAATCCCACTGCTGGGCATACACACTGAGGAAACCAGAAGGGAAAGAGACACGTGTACCCCAATGTTCATCGCAGCACTGTTTATAATAGCCAGGACATGGAAGCAACCTAGATGCCCATCAGCAGATGAATGGATAAGAAAGCTGTGGTACATATACACAATGGAGTATTACTCAGCCATTAAAAAGAATACATTGAATCAGTTCTAATGAGATGGATGAAACTGGAACCTATTATACAGAGTGAAGTAAGCCAGAAAGAAAAACACCAATACAGTATACTAACGCATATATATGGAATTTAGAAAGATGGTAACAATAACCCTGTGTACAAGACTGCAAAAGAGACACCGATGTATAAGATCAGTCTTATGGACTCTGTGGGAGAGGGAGAGGGTGGGGAGATTTGGGAGAATAGCATTGAAACATGTATAATATCATGTATGAAACAAGTCGCCAGTCCAGGTTCGATGCACGGTACTGGATGCTTGGGGCTGGTGCACTGGGACGACCCAGAGGGAGGGTAGGGTAGGGAGGAGGGAGGAGGGTTCAGGATGGGGAACGCGGGTATACCTGTGGCAGATTCATTTCGATATTTGGCAAAACTAATACAATATTGTAAAGTTTAAAAATAAAATAAAATAAAAATAAATAAATAAAAAATAAAAACTATCCAATTACTCTCTACATGGTTCCAGTAAGGCTATGTCTCCCATCCCCACTCAACATACAGTGTGGGTTCTCAATCAGAATTTGTTGAAGAAAGGAAAGGATGGGGAAGAAGGAACAGAAATGGAGATGCGATTAAGGGAGAGAACAGAGCCTGAAGGAGAATGCTGCTCAGTGACGCTCTGGGCCTATGGTGAGAGTCAAACACAAGCTCTAGCCACTCAACTAATCATTCGGTCGTTCTGCCCACATAAATGTACATGTCTATACCTAGATAAGCCAGTATTTCATTAGTAATACAGATGTTTGATATTATTTAGATATAGCTGCAACTATCATTCTATTTTATTGTGCAGCCAATTCGGATAGACCTATACTTCTTTGATATGCATAATATTTAAAATCTGCTGTGCTATTTAGTCAAGAACGGAGTGTTGGGAAGCCTTGACCATGTGATGCATGTGCAATCAATTTATCTGGTTTCCTAGCAGTAATATTATAGCACAATGGCTGTTATTTCACAACTACTCTTTTTTATACTAAGGGCTGAGCCAAGAGGAAAGGCTACAGTATGGCTGAAATCTGCCAATGTCACTTCACATAGGACAGAACTGAACAGGTGTTTCCAGGGTGTAAATGCTCATTTAAAAAAATGAAATTATAATAGTACATTGCAATAACAAGAAAAATTCTTTGAAGAGAACAGATTAAAAATATTCAGTACAAATAAAGGTCACAGTTTCTGCCTACTAAGAATTTCAAGGTTACACCAGACTAAGAAATAAGAAAATCCTTTATGTATATAAAAAAACATTATTTAAAAAAAATTTAAGGAGTGAATTTTTAAGTATCTCCCAAGCAATTTCCTCCTAGGAAGATTCTTAATTATACCTAACTTATTAGCTCATCTGGAATATAAATAGCACTATGTACTTTTTCTTTATTAACAAAGGTTTTGATGAAAAAGAACCCTTCCACAGATAGTGTCTCTACATAGCTGACTCACATTTTAGTATTGTGGTAGGGGCACAGAGAGGGACTACACTAGTTTCACACAGGAAATACTACGGAGATTCGAAATCTAGGTCACATAACAGAGCACTGCTACGACAGGATCATAAAGGCTCAGTGTTTTGTTAACTTCCACTCAAATAAGTAAACCATGTTTAAACAAAAGTTGATTAAATAGAAAAGAGCATACTTGCTGGCCTGTGCATTCCAATAGACTGGCTTGCATTCATGGTTTTCTGAGTGTGATATTATGGTAAACACAACCTCTGTGCTGCCATTTAGGCACAATGGCCTTTGGAAACAATAAAATACCACAAAATACATTGACAATAAAATATTTAAGTTATACTCTCAAATGCAAACATTCCGAAGTAATGTTTTGAGTACATTTATCAGGTCTTTGGGAAATAGCAAATCTCCTTTAAGCATTTAAAAAATACGTTTATAAATGTGTATGTTTCAGTAAGGGCTTCCCTTGTGGCTTAGCTGGTAAAGAATCCACCTACAATGCGAGAGAGCTGGGTTCGATCCCTGGGTTGGGAAGATTCCCCTGGAGAAGGGAATGGTTGGCTACTGACTCCAGTATTCTTGCCTGGGAAATCTCACAGACAGAGGAGCCTGGTGGGCTACAGTCCATGAGGTCACAAAGAGTTGAACACAACTGAATGACTAACATACACACACACAACAAAACACACAAGAGAACTAGGAAATTGACAGCTATGTTGGATTAAGAACGTCGATGCTTTTTGTTATTCAGATCTCTAGGAAGTCATATTACAAATTGATATATTTTTCTTATTTTTGGATTAGAAAAAAGAACTAGATGATTTAAGAACTATGTTTAATATATTGCATTTATATTTTTAAAAAGCGCCAATCTGTTTCCTAAGGAAGTCTTTGAAGGTTGATTTACTGCAAGATACTTAGAA
The DNA here is from genome assembly GCF_032452875.1 of Bos javanicus. Taxonomy (NCBI): domain Eukaryota; kingdom Metazoa; phylum Chordata; class Mammalia; order Artiodactyla; family Bovidae; genus Bos; species Bos javanicus. The sequence goes on along the minus strand of NC_083886.1, from coordinate 6,534,698 downwards.
AAACCTGCAGCAGCCTGTTTCCTTAAGTTAGTCAATTCACCATCATCTCAAGCAACAAAACAAGAGCATTTTGTTGTTTATAAAAACTTTACAACCCATAGCATAGTAATGCATTTCACAGAACCTTGTCAGTAACCTTATCAATAAAGACAGATCCACTTTTGGATAAAAATGTACCTTACATTACTAGAACATAGTAATATGTTTTCAGAAAAGAGTAAGGTTGATAAAAACCTTGCTCACAAAGAAAGAATATTATAGATACTTCAATTATTTTATTCTGAGTCCTAAACAGGAGAGTAATTGAAAGGGCGCCAAAACACTCAAAATCAAGTTTGGTTCTGGGAAATATGACTGTAATTGTCACACCCAAGTGCCCCATTGAGTTTGACTGGGAGAACTAGGGGCTTAGTTTTGTTTTCAGTCATGAAGTCCTGAGAGAGCTGTTGCATCTAATATATCTGTGTTCTTCTGCCTTGATGCTATTTGAGCAATTACTTTAATCAAAAGGCTAACATGACCATTTTTCTTAACCTCCCCTTTCTTTAAAGATAACCTTGAAATAAATTCAAATACTTTCCTGAAGTAAACAAAAGACAAAACTGTTTTCCCTTGAAGTCTCTATTACTTAAATAGTCCACATTTAACCTAGTCTTAGAAACACTGCTGTCACAACAGTCTGCACATAACATGACTGTGATGTGGTGCCCGAAGGGACATCTTACTTTAACAGCCCAGCCAGGCACTTGATTATCACTGTATGGTAAATGGCTTCAGAATAATAACTCTGATACAGACAATCAAATACTTTCATTAGTTTACTGTCCTTTTTTCTTTAGAGCAGAGTCAGGCCATATTTGACTTTAACATGGGGGTGCAGTGCAACTTTAAGGCCATTGTAGACAACTATAATCCTCAACTGGGTTCCTCAGTTTCTCATATTAGCTTAGTATCTAGGAGAGGTGGCTCCCAACCTAGATTTTATTTGGAAACAGTATTTGCACCTTAAAACCAAGGACAAAAGTACAAAACATCAGAAAGTGATGAAAAGTCTTGCAATGAGTGCCAGTGGAGGGGGAAAATACAACAAGTAAGTTTGGAAAGAAAGGTGGAAAGAGTATGGGATCAACTCTGTTTTATATGCCAGGTATCAGGACAAATTGGCTTATAAAAGAATTATTTGTTCCTGTACTTTATAGGTGAAGAGACTGAGGTGCAGACTGGTTATGAAACTCATCAAGATCATGTTGCTGATAAGAGGCAGAGATGGGATTTGAACCCAAGTAATCTGATTCTCAAGCTCTTGCTTTTAGCTACTATATTCCTCCTTCTATTATGTAAGAAATAACATAAAAGTGTTAGAAGTTTTAAAAAGCTGAATAAAAGACTGAAAGTGAAAATGTAAACAATGATGGCCTCTTGGTGGTGGATTATGAGCAATTTCTCCTACTTATTCCTTCTTTTCAGATCTTTTCAAAATAACAAAAATAAAAGTTCAACACATTTTTATGTCAGCAGACAATAACATAAAAATATTGCTGTCCTAACTAACATTTTCCCTTTGATCTTAGAACTTTGTAATGTAAAAAACCGCACGTGCTACATCGACACTTTGTTGACAGCTCACAGAGCACGCTGCATCCCGCACCAGAAAGGCACAGAAACCTGGGCGCAGGCGCGGATGTGTTTAAACTAAGTAACTTCTACCGTATGTTGTAGGATCAGTATAGATTCATTTCAATGTCCTGTACCTTTTCCCCTTAATCCAACACCTTTTAAACTACAGAGTTACATAATTGATATTTACAAAATGACCAAGAGGTCCTTAGAGATGCTGAAATGCCTTATGAATCACAGAGGAAAGATTAAACTGACATTCAAGACAGTGTTGGTGTAAAATGTATTCCTGCCTTCACCAATCTACTGAAGCTTCTCTCTTAAAGGTCACAAATGCTTACCATCACAGCCAATCTATTTTTCACATGTTGCCCTCCTGTTATCAGCATTTAGAACTGTTTAACACTCCCTTCTTGAAACTCTCTTCTCCCGGAGCTTTCTTTAAGCCCTGCCTGACTGCCCCCATCTGGACCCTCTCCTGAGCTCGTCACAGAAGGGCTTTTCCTTCTTCTCCTGTTACATCCTTTGGCTGCAACCTTAGGGCTTCAACGATCAGGAAGACAATCAATTATTCCTTACATAGCATCTCCAATCGTGACCTGTTTTCCCATCTCCCTCTCAATGCCTACTAGCATTTCTAATGTCTGATACAAAACTTGTCTTACTTCTTTCCCAATCTGTCTTTCCTTCTGAGTTCCTTGTGACTTTTAATGGTTCTACCAAACTCCAATAATTCAGGTGTGAAAATTCATGTTATTTTTACTTTATTTTCTTGTTTCTCTCTTCAACTGCTGTTTAATTCTACACAGGGTACCTCTAGGATTCTATTCATTTATTTACTTAACACACACTGAATAAATGCTGTAGTAGATTCAGGGGCCACAGTGGTGAACAACACAAGAGAGGACCCTACCTTCCTGAAGTGCATGTGCTGAGGGGCAGACACAATTTCAGATGGCAAAGCAGTGCTACTAAAAAACATGGGTACAGACAGATTATGAGTGACTGGTAGTGATGATGGGGGCTAGCATTTTAGTAGAGTGGCCAGGAAAAGCCTCTTTCAAAAGAAGACATGAGAGCATGGACCTGAACGAAATGAAGGAGTAAGTCTTGTGAAGATCTAAATGGAAAGGATTCTCGGGAGTTGGAAAAGCCAGTGCAAAGGCACTGGCGTAGAAATGAGCTTGGCATGTCTGAAGAACTATAAAAAGATCAGTGAGACTCATGTAACATAAGCAGGAGAAGGGTAGTAGACAGCTAGTCGGGACCAGAGATGAAGGGTCTTATAAACCATGGTAAGGTGTTTGGCTCTTATTCTAAGTGTGATGGGAAGTCACTGGAGAGTTCTGACTTGGAGAGTGATGTGGCATGATTTATGTATTAAAGACCAGGAGAGAACAGACTGCAGAGGAAAAATAATATATTGCTCATTAAATTAAAAAAAATTAACCATGTTCTTAGGCAATACACCGGAGAAGGCAATGGCACCCCACTCCAGTACTCTTGCCTGGAAAATCCCATGGGCGGAGGAGCCTGGTAGGCTGCAGTCCACGGGGTCGTGAAGAGTCGGACATGACTGAGCGACTTCACTTTCACTTTTCACTTCCATGCATTGGAGAAGGAAATGGCAACCCACTCCAGTGTTCTTGCCTGGAGAATCCCAGGGATAGGGGAGCCTGGTGGGCTGCCATCTATGGCGTCGCACAGAGTCGGACACGACTGAAGCGACTTAGCAGTAGCAGTAGGCAATATACATGCCCCTGAACATTTATTAATTCATCTTTTTTTTTTAAAGGCTTCAATTTAACAGATATGTAATTTCCTAATTCATAAATAATAACATTATGAGTTGAAATACTTTCACTTCTTTAGTTTAGATTAAAAATTACCATGCTTCTGATATGGACAGTAAAAGCAATGAAGTATATATATTTTGTTCATTTTATACTTACATGTTACACAAATGAAACCAAAACTTCGGAGTATTTGTCATCAGTAATGTCCAACAAAGCAATTAAGAATTAATTAATGAGAGTATGTATAAAGGATTCACAAATTCTTAGTAATGAGGTACAATGTAGCAGGCATTCAATGTACTGAACAGGAATGAATAATGTAAAAATTATGTTTCCACTAGAAGTCTACAAAGAGGGAAGCTGACAATAAAGTGAATAAAAGATAAAGGCATTCCAATTATTGTCAGGTTATAAAAGGCTTGTACTTTTATGTGATGTGAAGATAGAAAATGGAGACATAACAAATGAGTCCATTATGTCAGTATCATTTGGAATCAGACAATTAAGCTTTTGGCATTTATCAACACTGAAGAGGACTCATATTAAATTAAACATGTCAATTACACCTCAATAAAAAAAAGAAACTAAACACAAGTATGCAGACTGAGAAGGAAAAAAGAATTATAGAATTATTGGTATTCATGTTAGGCTTTACAGATTTCTTTTATGAACAAAGAGCAATTCACTCATCTTTGGACTCTCAGTGCTCATTTACTTTCCTGTACATAAATAAATGAGTGTCATGATCACCTTTTCATTACCAAAAATCTAGGAAGGAAAAGAACCACAGTAAGGAGGGATAATGACTTTTCTTCTTTCTCACTGGATTTATAGGTGAGGTAAGTTAACAAGGAGCAGTCATCAGTCACTGAGCATCAGCTATGTGTCAGGCACTGTGATCAGTATTGGGAATGTGACATGTGAATGAGAGGACGCCCCGGGAGGAGGGAGAGCGGTTTCTCTCGGGAAGATTCACGACACCATGTCTAATGTAGCAGCTGTGTGCTTCTGGAGGCTCCTGTCTTCATTACAGTTGTAAAGGGGCATCCTTCAGTTCCCCTCGAACTTCCTTCGATTGGATAGAAAAGAGTTAAAGAAACAGGGGAGACAGAAAAGAGTCACCCCATGAGGTGATTGAAAACTCTACAAATGTAACTTGTATCTCTTACTTTAATCGAAGGAAATATTTTCATTCCGGAGAAAGTTCCAGCATTGCTGCTTTGACAGTCATTCTCTCAGCTAGGAAGGTAGAAGCAATGGCACTAGCATATGATATTAATCTTCTATTGCTGTTAAACAGACTACTGCATACTTGGCAGCTCAGAATAATACATATAATTTTAATCTCACAGTTTATACAGGTTGGGAATCTGAGTGAGGCTTAGCTGAGTCCTCTGCTTTGAGTGAGATGAGACCACAGTCTCATCTGAGGCTTAACCGGGAAGGCTTTGGTATTATTAACAGAATTCAGTTCCTTGTGGTTAAAGGATTGAACCCAGGTCGGTAGGTGCCCAGTATGCTACTAGAGAAGAGTGGAGAAATAACTCCAGAGAGAATGAAGAGCCGGAGTAAAGGTGAAAACAACTCCCAGTTGTGGATGTCACTCGTGTTGGAAGTAAAGTCTGATGCTGTAAAGAGCAATACTGCATAGGAACCTGGAATGTCAGGTCCATGAATCAAGGTAAATTGGAAGTGGTCAAACAGGAGACGGCAAGAGTGAACATTGACAGTTTAGGAATCAGTGAACTAAGATGGACTGGAGTGGGTGAATTTAACTCCCATGACCATTATACCTACTACTGTGGGCAAGAATCCCTTAGAAGAAATGGAGTAGCCCTCATAGTCAACAAGAGTCCAAAATGCAGTACTTGGGGGCAATCTCAAAAATGACAGAAATGATCTCTGTTTGTTGCTAAGGCAAATAATTCAATATCACAGTAATCCAAGTCTATGCCCTAAGCACTAATGCTGAAGAAGCTGAAGTTGAATGGTTCTATGAAGACCTACAAGACCTTCTAAAACTAACACCAAAAAAAGATATCCTTTTCATGATAGGGGACTGGAACCCAAAAGAAAGAAGTCAAGAGATACCTGGAGTAACAGGCAAGTTTGGTCTTAAGAGTACAAAATGAAGCAGGGCAAAGGCTAACAGAGTTTTGCCAAGAGAACACACTGGTCATAGCAAACACCCTCTTCCAACAACATAAGACATGACTCTACACATGGACATCATCAGATGGTCAGCACCAAAATCAGAATGATAGTATTTTTTGCAGCCGAAGATGGAGAAGCTCTATACAGTTAGCAAAAACAAGACCGAGAGCTGACTGTGGCTCAGATCATGAACTCCTTATTGCCAAATTCAGACTTAAAATGAAGAAAGTAGGGAAAACCACTAGACCTTTCAGGTATGACCTAAATCAAATCCCTTAGCATTACACAGTGGAAGTGAGAAATAGGTGCAATGGATTACATCTGGTAGACAGAGTGCCTGAAGAACTATGGATGGAGCTTCATGACACTGTACAGGAGGCAGAGATTAAGACCATCCCCAAGAAAAAGAAATGAAAAATTGTCTAAGGAGGCCTTACAAATAGCAGAGAAAAGAAGAGAAGCTAAAGGCAAAGGAGAAAAGGAAAGATACATCCATCTGAATGCAGAGTTCCACAATAGCAAGGAGAGATAAGAAAGCCTTCCTCCGTGATCAATGCAAAGAAATTGAGGAAAACAATAGAATGGGAAAGACTAGAGATCTCTTCAAGAAAATTAGAGATACCAAGGGAACATTTCATGCAAAGATGGGCACAATAAAGGACAAAAACGGTACAGACCTAACAGAAGTAGAAGAAATTAAGAAGAGGTGGCAAGAATACATAGAACTACACACAAAAATATTTTAAGACCCAGATAACCATGATGGTGTGATCACTCACCTAGAGTCAGACATCCTGGAGTGCGAAGTCAGGTGCGCTTTAGGAAGCATCACTACAAACAAAGCTAGTGGAGGTGATGGAATTCCAGCTAAGCTATTTCAAGTCCTAAAAGATGATGCTGTGTAAGTCCTAAAACTTGATGCACCCAATATGCCAGCAAATTTGGAAAACTCAGCAGTGGCCACAGGACTGGAAAAGTTTTCATTCCAATCCCAAAGAAAGTAAATACCAAAGGATGTTCAAAACACTGCACAATTGTACTTATTTCACACACTAGATAAGAAACGCTCAAAATTCTCCAAGTGAGGCTTCAACAGTACATGAACCAAGAACTTCCAGATGTTTAAGCTGGATTTAGAAAAGGCACAGGAACCAGGGATCAAATTGCCAACATACACTGGATCATAGAAAAAGCAAGAGAGTTCCAGAAAAACATCTACTTCTGCTTTATTGACTATACCAAAGCCTTTGATTGTGTGGATCACAACAAACTGTGGAAAATTCTTCAAGAGATGGGAATACCAGAACACCTTACCTGCCTCCTGAGAAATCTGTATGCAGGTCAAGAAGCAACAGTTAGAATGGGACTTGGAACAATGGATTGGTTCCAAATTGGGAAAGAGTACGTCAAGGCTGTATACTGTCACCCTGCTTATTTAACTTATATGCAGAGTACATCATGTGAAATGCTGTGATGGATGAAGCACAAGCTGGAGTCAAGATTGCCAGGAGAAATATCAATAACCTCAGATATGCAGATGACACCACCCTTATGGCAGAAACAAAGAGGAATTAAAGAGCCCCTTGATGAAAGTGAAAGAGGAGAGTGGAAAAGCTGGCTTAAAACTCAATATTCAAAACACAAAAATCATGGCATCTGGTCCCATCACTTAATGGCAAATAGCTGGGGAAACAACGGAAACAGTGAGAGACTTTATTTTCTTGGGCTCCAAAATCACTGCAGATTGTGACTGCAGCCATGAAATTAAAAGATGCTTGCTCCTCAGAAGAAAAGCTATGAAAAGCTATGATGAACCTAGACAGCATATTAAAAAGTAGAGACATTACTTTGCTGACAAAGGTCCATCTAGTCAAAGCTATGGTTTTTCCAGTAGTCATGTACGGATGTGAGAATTGGACCATAAAGAAAGCTGAGCTCCAAAGAATTGATGCTTTTGAACTGCGGTGTTGGAGAAGACTCTAGAGAGTCCCTTGGACTGCAAGGAGATCCAACCAGTCCATTCTAAAGGAAATCAGTCCTGAATATTCATTGGATGGAATATTGGAATATTCATTGGAGCTGAAACTCCAATACTTTGGCTACCTGATGCGAAGAACTGACTCATTCGACAAGACCCTGTTGCTGGGAAAGGTTCAAAGCAGGAGAAGAAGGAGATGACAGAGGATGAAATGGTTGGATGGCATCACTGACTCACCGGACATGACTTTGAGCAAGTTCCAGGAGTTGGTGGTGGACAGGGACGCCTGGCATGCTGCAGTCCATGGGGACACAAAGAGTTGGACACAACTGAGCAACTGAACTGATCTGACGGGATCGAAGGCTTCAGTTTCCTGGTGGTTGGCCTGAGACTACCCTCAGCTCTTTGCTGTGTGGGTTTTCCAACACAGCAGTTCACATCTTTGAAGCTAGGGATTGAGAGACTACAGCAAAGTGTGCACTAAAATCTTATATAATGTTATCATGTATCATCTTTACTGAATTCTGCTGGTGCAAGTAAACCAGAGGTCCTGTACATTCTCTAGGGGAGGGGTCCCACAGGGGCATGAGCACCAGAAAGCAGGGACCATAGAGGTAACAAAAGAGTCTGCCTACCAAAGTCACACTCAGACTTTCCCCACTGCTCATTTCAGTCCCTCAGTCGTGTCCGACTCTTTGCGACCCCCTGGACTGTAGCACACCAGGATTCCCTGTCCATCACCAACTCCGGAAGCTTGCTCAAACTCAAGTCCATCGAGTCAGTGACACATTAACTTAACACACCAAATCTTCTTTTTCTTTGTCACTGCTTAATATATTTTGCCTCATCTCTAATTTTTTCAAAAACTTGAGTTAATCCTGGTTTTAACTTTCCTGCCACTATTCTGAAGAGTTCTTGTTAGTTCTAGGTTGTTTCTTTGTTCAATACTTGTATATCTGTTTGAACACCTAAGCTAAGAGCTCTGTGAGGTCTCCCTTGATTTATTTGTATATCTCTACCTTTTCTTTCCTACTGAGACTGTAAGGTATTGTCTACAGTAGAGTTTTCCTTTTAGGATTTCTTACCCCACAATCCACTGATGGTTTCTAAACATGAGAACAAATCCATTTTATCTAAATTTAAAATAAAGACAAAACTGCTTTCATGGAATCTGTGATATGTGTCCAAATATGTACAAACTTAACCACAATCTCTCCAGACACTTTCAGAAGAGCTACAATTCCAGCAGATGTTACACAAAACAGTTAAAGTGCTTCAGTGTTAGAGCAGCTTGGCATGCACTAGTTAATGATCTACTTTGAGAAAGTATCATTCATACACTTTTTCTGCCTAGGCTGTTGATGTCCACTCTTACGGGTTCACTAATGTTTCTTTCTTTTTTGTCTCTATCACCTTTTATGATGCACCGTTCACAGTTCACAGCTTTTAATAGTCTTCTTCCCCTTCTATCAGATTTGTTGCTTTGAAAAAAAGGGGTGGCCATTCATGGAACTATTTTGGTCAGAAAGTCTCAGCTGATGCTGTATGGTACCCCACCTAGGTTCTACAGGTACAAGAGAGAAGACGTGATTCTGGGGCTCCTTAAGTTTCACCTGCCTCTGGAACATCCTCAGCGTGAGTAGACCCAGCCTCTGTTCTCAATGCCTGATACACATTTACTCAATGAATATTTGTGGAAAGAACTATCTGACATCGATGTGCATATACAATGGATATTTGCGTTTGTTAGATTCACGCATATGAATGGGAATTAATTTCCATAATAGATCCTAGAAATGAAACTAAAGGGTCCAGGAACATGTACATTTTAGGTTCCTAGAGACACAGACATCTGCTCTCCACAAGAGCTGCACTGAGCAGTATCTATCAACATTGTGTGAGTGTGCTGGTTTCTGCGAGTACTCACTAACACTGCAGACTGAGTGAGGGACACTGCTAATAACAGCCCTCTGCTGAACAGAAATGGGGCCGCATTAGTTTAAGCTCATATCGAAGTAAATGATATTGAAACATATATATTAAATATATTCATTAAACAGATACTATCATAATGAAATATGACTATTTCATGATCACCTACCATGTGCCAGGTACTGTTTTAGGCATCACCTGAATTGTAGTGAACAAGATATCCAAGATCCCTGTTCTCAGGGGATCTCATATTTTAATGGAGGAGACAGAAAGTTAACAAGAAAATAAAAAAACAGTCTGTTGTCCTAACGACAGAATAAAATAGGGGAGTGTAACAGAGCTTGGAGGGAGACAGAAGGCTCAAATGAAATGGGTAGTTAGGAAAGGCCTTCTGAGAAGCAGACAATCAGCTGAGGACTGACGATGCAATGAGCTAGATCCCTCTGTCCAGATGTCTTCTTTGGCTTGTTTAAATATACAAGACCCCCTCCTACCTCAGGCCTTTGCAATTGCTGTCTGGAACACTCTTGCACCAGATATCTATATGGCTTACTTCTCCTTTACATTGGTGAAATGTCTGTCAAAGTCTTGCAGAGAACTAGTTATAGCAATCCATGAGCAATTTCAATATTTCTATTTTCTATACAAGGTTAGCAAGACCTCCCTTTCCACATACAATGCTGTGTATAATCTGAGTGCCCTTGAAGCTACTAGTTAGACATAAATTTCTTTATTGTTTCAAGCTTTATATCCATGAAAAAAATGAAGTTGAAGTTTGGTTTCCTATTCAAATTTTACTGTTGTATCAAAGAGTGAAATGTTAATTTTGAATTGTTTTCAGAGGTTTTGGCACATTGGTTTTACATGTTCTCAGAAATTTAATGATGATAAATTACATAAATCTATATCAATAGAAATCTTTCACCACTTTCCAAGGTTTCCAGCTTCCCCTCGCCTAAAAATAGGGGGAAGAAGAGAACGGCTGATCGTATCAGAGTAGGCGGCAAGGGCAAACTTGTTTCACATAATGACAGTGATGATGACGATGATAACGACAATGATGATGATGTGTACTGAGTACCTACCAGATATGAGTCACTTTATAAACATTAACTTTCATCAGCTAGTTACTTCAGTTACATTTTCTGCAATCCTCCCAACAACCTCATGAGCTGATGACATCTCCATTTTCATAGGTGAAGAAATTGAGACTCAGAGAGCTTACAGAACCCCTTTTTGGACTTCTCTGCACAAATATTAGGTCTTAGAGCTGGAATCTGAATTCAAGATATGATCTCTTCAGTATACTATTCTGCCTTATACTAGGGAAAATGAATCTACAAGTATATTATTTAAGGTGCAAACAACTAATTTCTAAGTAAAAGCTAATTTCACAATGTTATTTCATTTTATCCTGTAATGTAATGAGCTATGATGCTCATCTTTCCATTTTACAAATGGAGCAAAAGTGAAGTTGAGGAATTTACCTAAGATCTTGTCCAAGAAGTAGGCATCTCACTTCAAGTGCTGTATCTATGTTGAGTTCAAGTTTCTTTAGCATTTGGGGGTTATTATAAAAGAAATGAGAAGCACCAATAGTATTGTATAGTCCCCAAATCTAATCACTTTAATTTAATTAGTAAACTTGGTTGGATGAGTTCAGTTCAGTTCAGTTGCTCAGTCTTGTCCGACTCTTTGCGACCCCATGAATCACAGCACGCCAAGCCTCCCTGTCCATCACCATCTCCTGGAGTTCACTTAAACTCACGTCCATCGAGTCGGTGATGCCATCCAGCCATCTCATCCTCTGTCGTCCCTTTTTCCTCCTGCCCCCAATCCCTCCCAGCATCAGAGTCTTTTCCAATGAGTCAACTCTTCACATGACGTGGCCAAAGTACTGGAGTTTCAGCATTAGCATCATTGCTTGCAAAGAACACCCAGGGCTGATCTCCTTTAGAATGGACCAGTTGGATCTCCTTGCAGTCCAAGGGACTCTCAAGAGTCGTCTCCAACACCACAGTTCAAAAGCATCAATTCTTCGGTGCTCAGCCTTCTTCACAGTCCAACTCCAACATCCATACGTGACCACTGGAAAAACCATAGCCTTGACTAGACGGACCTTTGTTGGCAAAGTAATGTCTCTGTTTTTCAATATGCTATCTGGGTTGGTCATAACTTTCCTTCCAAGGAGTAAGCGTCTTTTAATTTCATGGCTTCAATCACCATCTGCAGTGATTTTGGAGCCCCCAAAAATAAAGTCTGACACTGTTTCCATTGTTTCCCCATCTATTTGCCATGAAGTGATGGGACAAGATGCCATGATCTTTGTTTTCTGAATGTTGAGCTTTAAGCCAACTTTTTCACTCTCCTCTTTCACTTTCATCAAGAGGCTTTTTAGTTCCTCTTCACTTTCTGCCATAAGGGTGGTGTCATCTGCATATCTGAGGTTATTGATATTTCTCCACAATAAACTGTGGAAAATTCTGAAAGAGATGGGAATACCAGACCACCTGACCTGCCTCTTGAGAAACCTATATGCAGGTCAGGAAGCCACAGTTAGAACTGGCCATGGAACAACAGACTGGTTCCAAATAGGAAAAGGAGTATGTCAAGGCTGTATATTGTCACCCTGCTTATTTAACTTCTATGCAGAGTACATCATGAGAAACACTGGGCTGGAAGAAGCACAAGCTGGAATCAAGATTGCCGGAAGAAATATCAATAACATCAGATATGCAGATGGATGAGTTCAGAAGGTCACAGATTTGTGAAAAATATTATTAAAGATTTTAAGTTTTTTTTCTTAGATACATTTATTATTCCCTCTTTATACAATATTTTCTAAATGGTTCCAAAGAGAGCTTTTAATTTTTACTATGAGGTTTCCATGATGCTTAAACATTTATTGTACTTAAGGATGCTTTAATTTTAGAAGTAACAAATGTTTGCTCTAAAAAACAAACAAACAAACAATATAGATGTTTTTAATTAAAAGAAAAAGAAAAAAGATGCTCTCCCAATCTGACCTGAGAAAATAACTATATCAGTGAGTCAGGTATTCTTCTATGCAGTGAAAAGTATTAAAGCTTCCTGAATCAATGTAATCTGTTGCTTTATTCTGAATATTTGTTACATCATGAAAATTGGTCAATGATTCTAATTAAAATTTAAAAAATGGACTCTAAAACATAATCTCCATAACCTCATATTTACAAAGCACTTTACATTTAAAGGGCTTCCCTGGTGGCTCAGATAGTAAAGAATCTGCCTGCAAAGCAGGAGACCTGAGTTGGATCCCTGGGCTGGGAAGATCCCCTGGAGAAGGGAATGCCAACCCACTCTAGTATTCTTGCCTGAAGGATCTCATGGACAGAGGAGCCTGGTGGGCTACAGTCTATGGGGTTGCAAAGAGTCCAACATGACTAAGCCAGTAACACTAACATACTTTTTATATTTTCAAAAGTGCTCCCATACTAGTTCATTTAATCTTTGAAACAACCTTATGAAGACTGTATCCCAATTTAGAGACAGAAAGTCAAGACTCCAAGAGGTCATCATATTTTTATCTTACTTAGGATGATACTGGATATAGGGCACCCTGCTATTTTATATACTCTCAAGAGAAAAAAAATCCACCAGTTAATTGTGATATAATGACTTAACTATACCCCTGTGAGACTCACAGGACTTAATATTAGTAGAAGGCCTAGGTTAGGGTTCTGACATTGTACTTTCCAAGGATGTGGCTTAAGAAAATTATTCCAGTTCTCTGAGCCTTAATCTTTTCATATCTTTTAAAGTAGAAATAACAATGACTATCTCACAGGGTTGTATGAGGACATAGGGATGTAAAACAGTTCTTTTAAACTTTAAAATGGATAGAATTTAAAAAACCTTCTGTATCTTTGGTATTATTATTTTAAAATATTTTATCTGTAACAATAATATTAATAGTCTGTTGTTGAAGGAAGGAACTTCTGGATCTAAATTGATCTATTTTATCCTATTAAATAATTATTAAAGCTGTAACTGCACACAACTGCTACTGCTGCTGTCTTTCCTGAGATGAGCTGTTAATACTTTGTCCTCATATGAACTCTGGAGAACACCTATTCCATTAATCTAAAAGAACGCATTCAGTTTGAATGAGGACATTTTCAGGCCTTGAGGGAAAATATTTCTTTCTGCCATCATCTACATTTTGTTTGTCCAGTTATAGGATAGAAACATGGACTACACTTTAGACATTCTGTTATTATGGTCAGTTCTAATTGTGCCAGGAATTACAGACCTTCATTTCTCAGAAGAGAGCTAATTCCCTACACTCTACCATCCATGTCTTCTGTAATTTATGAAGTATTCCTATATTTTTTCTGCTTTTGTGTTGGAAATCATTTTAAGTTATAGTCTGTTCACCATGTTAGTGCTAAGGTATACAGACATTTACTTAATTAAATCCTACATGCTGTGCATTCTGTTATCCCCTTGACAGCTTATTCCTGTCTTGTGGGAGAAATTAGGTCTTGCTTGTCTGGTCTTCCCTGGTGGCTCAGATCATAAAGAATCTGCCTGCAATACAAGAGATTCAGGTTTGATCCCTGGGTCAAGAAGTTCCCCTGGAGAAGGGAATGGCTACCTACTCCAGTATTCTTGTCTGGAGAATTTCATGGACAGAAGAGACTGGCAGGCTACAGCCTAGCCATGCTTTTATATCTACAGCTGCTGGCAGTATGTGATTAAAGTATATTTCTGAAATACTGTCCTGGAAATGATCATCTATGAAGACAAATACCATGTGGAAGCTCTGGGATTGAGTTACTGAATATCTGTTTATGTATACTGAATACAGGAAACACATGTATATTGAATACAGGAAACAGAGTGGAATCCTGATTTTTAAGACTGACAAACTGTACTATATATGTTTCCTATGTACCAAACAAGAATAGGTGATGGCTACTACAGATTCAAGAAGATCCCGCAAAGACAAAAATGACAACCCACTCCAGTATTCTTGCCTGGGAAATCCCATGGCCAGAGGAGCCTGGTGGGCTACAGTCCATGGGGCTGCAAAGAGTTGGACATGACTTAGCGAGTAAACAACAACAACTATGGATTTGGTATTATTAAATTATCTCAGGACTTCAATTCTCAGAAATTTATTTAACATATAGGGCAAATACCCAACAGTTAATTAATGTGCAGAAGGAGCAGTAGGGAAACATGAGGTAGTTTAAGATCCAAAATAATGACAGGCAACTGCTTTGGGCTTGTGGACTTTTGGTTACTTATTGACCCAATATTCAACAAATATCAAGTTTAAACATTAATATCGAATTTCAAATGTTCCAAAAAATTACATACACTGGCCAACTTCTCTTTTTAAAAGCGAATATTTGTTTCTTGTTACTCCAAACCTAGCCCACGGTACTGTCATCTCCTATGTCAATCGTGTAATAGCCAATTAGTCTTCCTGCTCTCTTCACTCTTGGTTACTCTTAGAGTCCAGTTTCAAACAACTGCCTGAGTAGTGATTTTTTTTTTTTTTTTAATGTAGACCAGATAATGTTATTCCTTTCTGCTTAAAACCATTAATGGCTCCTATGATACTCAAAATAAAATCCAAACTCCTTTTATGGTGTTCAAAGTCCTATATGATCTGGCTCCTTTCTGCATCTCCACCCTTACCTCCTGGCTACTCTTCTGCTTTCTCATATATATCAAATACCCCAGGACTTTTTTTTTCCCTCTCAAATACATTAAGATTGCTCCTACCTCAAGGCTTTTGTACTTAGTCTAAAAAGCTCTTCCCATACAGGTTTCCTGCTGGCTGGATCTCAGTTCAAATATCATCTCTTCAAAAACAGTAGCATTACCACATACTCATATTTCCTTACACAACTGGCTTATTACATGCCTAACAGTCGTCACTATCTGGAATTGTCATGTACTTATTTGCCAGCTTGTTTGTCCATCTCTGCCCTTACAGTTATTTAAACAGTTTGAGAGCAAGGACTTTGTTTATGCTGCTATCAAAGGCCTAGGAGAGGGTCGTGCCCATTGAAGATATCCAATAAATAGCTAATGAAAGAATGAGGTAAAAAAATCTAAGTGAATCTAAAAGATTACCTTCTCTTAAATGATCTATGTTTCTCTCACTTTTTTATTTTTGAAAATTGTACTAGGAAAAAATTAATTATTTTTCTTGAGGCTAATAATAATTTGCCTTCTTAAAATAAAACTGAATAACTCAAGCATAGTTGATTTTCCAGAAATCACCCAAGATTAAATTTGATATATTTTCTTAATGGAACATTATAGCAGTAACCTACTTTCAGTCTGTAACAATACAAGAGAATAGGTAAGTTTACCATATTCCTTGAATGGTAAAACACCATGAATATTTACAGTGGTTATTATCTGATTCTGAATAACCAAGTCACTAGAGAAAAGGTCAGCCTTAAAAAACAAGTGAAACTGTCTCTCAAATGGCATCAGAATCATGTAACCTATCTGCTATACATGAATCATTTCCCCCAATTCTAGGAGAAGAAAGATATATTAATAGTATGATTATTTTAGATGGAAGTAAATACCATAATGCCCATTCTAAAGAGTATGGCTGATTTCCACCAAATAAATTCATGTTGGTTAATAAAAATATGTTTTGAAAGAAATAAGGAAAGCAAAGATGAGAGTTTGAGACCTAGAATAAGTAGAATGAGAAGATGAAGATGTTATATCAAGTGTGAGTTTTAGATTTAAAAGAAAAATTATGAAGGCCTTTAAATATCATAGTACCACATTTCCCTTTTTTCTCAGAAAGACTTTTCCCATGTCTAAATAACTTCTAGTTAGCATCAGAATATAAAGATAAAAAGCAGCTATTACTGACATTCTAATTTTAAAAGTCAGAATACTGCTGATTTCAGACAGAAATACCTAAATCGAGTCAGGAGTCTTACATAAACAAATATGTGTTGTTAGATGGTAATTGCTTGTTGGGGAAAATTCACCCTTATTTTCAATGGGTTGAGTAAAAACTATATAATTACTCAACAGTTGAACATCCATATTTCTGCTGTTATAAGAAATGCCATGATGAAAGTACTTGTATACACATTTGTATGCACATCACTCATTATTTTCTTTGCAAAAATACTAACAGATGGGATTATTGGGTTAAAATATATGATCATTAAAACACTTTTATCTTCAAAAAATATTTTGAAATAGACATTTTAAAAGGTCTTAATATATACTACAAAGCTGACTCCCAAAATGTTGTGTGAGGTTATATTCCCATCTATAGTGTATGAGAATATTTACTTTCAGCTTCAATTGGTGGCAGGCCCAGGTGGCTCCTAAATTGAAAAGATTAAAAAAAAATGCCTAATATGTGAGTGACTTGAAAAAAGAAGTGTATTTTCTACAGAAATGTTCCTGTACCTTGCTTCATTTGCTCTGGCATCACTTCGGTTCTCAGGGGTGTTTGCAACTTTGCTCCATCTGCCTATATTAATTCTATTGGTCTCAGAAGCCTAAGACTCCAGTTATGATTACAGTTTTACCTTCTGTTTTTTGGTGTAGGGAGGCATTCATTTCTTGGTTTTTATCTTTTGAACACACACAATTTTAAACGTCATTTCTAAGTGTAGGAACAGAATGGGGAGGTTTTTGAATGAGACCACCCTACCATTTTGAATCTCAACAGCTATCTCTTATTTTCTTGACAGTGGACTTTTTCATAATCAAATATTTCTATGTATACATATACATCCTATTCAACTGTTCATAGGGTTCTCAAGGCAAGAATGCTGAAGTGGTTTGTCGTTCCCTTCTCCAGTGGAGCACATTTTGTCAGAACTCTCCTCCATGAGCTGTCCATCGTGGGTGGCTCTACATGGCGTGGTTCACAGTTTCATTGAGTCAGACAAAGCTGTGGTTCACGCGATCAGTTTGATTAGCTTTCTGTGACTGTGGTTTTCATTCTGTCTGCCTTCTGATGGAGAAGGATTAAGAGGCTTATGGAAGCTTCCTGATGGGAGAGACTGACTGTGGGGGAAACAGATCAAATTGCCAACATCCATCGGATCATCGAAAAAGCAAGAGAGTTCCAAAAAAATCTACTTCTGCTTTATTGATTATGCCAAAGCCTTTGACTGTGTATATCACAACAAACTGTGGAAAATTCTTCAAGAGATGGGAATACCAGAACACCTGACCTGCCTCCTGAGAAATCTGTATGCAGGTCAAGAAGCAGCAGTTAGAACTGGACATAGAACAACAGGCTGGTTCTAAATAGGAAAAGGAGTACATCAAGGCTGTATATTGTCACCCTGCTTATTTAACTATATGCAGAGTACATCATGAGAAATGCTGGGCTACATGAAGCACAAGCTGGAATCAAGATTGTTGGGAGAAATATCAATAACCTCAGATATGCAGATGACACCACCCTTATGGCAGAAAGTGAAGAAGAACTAAAGAGCCTCTTGATAAAAGTGAAAGAGGAGAGTGAAAAAGTTGGCTTAAAGCTCAACATTCAGAAAACTAAGATCATGACATCTTGTCCCATCACTTCATGGCAAACATATGGGGAAACAATGGAAATAGTGACAGACTTTATTTTCTTGGGCTCCAAAATCACTGCAGATGGTGACTGCAGCCATGGAATTAGAAGACACTTGCTCCTTAGGAGAAAAGCTATGATGAACCTAGACAGCATATTAAAAAGCAGAGATATTACTTTACCAAGAAAAGTCCATCTAGTCAAAGCTATGGTTTTTCCAGTATTATGTATGGATGTGACAGTTGGACTATAAAGAAAGCTGAGCACTGAAGAATTGATGCTTTTGAACAATGTTTTTGGAGAAGATTCTTGAGAGTCCCTTGGACTGCAAGGAGATCAAACCAGTCCATCCTAAAGGAAATCAGTCCTGAATATTCACTGGAATGACTGATGCTGAAACTCCAATACTTTGGCCACCTTATGCAAAGAACTGACTCATTGGAAAAGACCCTGATGCTGGGAAAGATTGCAGGCAGGAGGAGAAGGGGACGACAGAGGATGAGATGGTTGGACGGCATCACTGACTTGATGGACATGAGTTTGTGTAAACTCCAGGAGTTGGTGATGGACAGTGAGGTCTGGCGTGCTGCAGTCCATGGGGTCGCAAAGAGTCCGACATGACTGAGTGACTAAACTGAACTGATACATATACATATTTGTTTATAAGAACTTGAATGAATTGAATGAATGAGTATCTCTTTATACAAGTCTTGAATGTAGAGAGCTCTTTACTCAGAATTGGTTTTTGACCTTTTCAAGGTGTGGACCCTTGGCTGCTCTGACATGCAACCAAGTTGTTGCTGAAGTTGTGATCTAAGCTCAGGTTGGAGGCTGGCCCACGTGCACTTGCTGCAGGTACGAGGGCACTGCAGCAGTCTGAGGGGAGTGAGTCATGAGCCAGGACCAGAGACGGTTGTGCAGAGCGTTGTGGCCTGTGGTGTCAGGTTTCCTTTACATTTATTTCTTTACATGCATCTCTCGTGGGACCCAGAGTGTGTCAGGTCTAACGTGTATCTAGGCTGCCTAACGGACCAAGCCCCACTGACCTTCTGCTTGACATGGAATCCACATAGACCCTGAGGATTTCACCAAATGATACTGACTCACCAAAATATTAGAGTAAAAAGAGTCTGAGTACCTCTAGCCAGTCTCTGTATTCATTACCGTTTCAGATTACAATGCATTAAGGAGTATTCTCCAGTCAGGCTTCCCTCCAGTTACTCCCAAAATTGCAACTGTTATTCAGCAGAGATAGAACAAGACAGACCTTTGTTCTTCTCTTCTATGTGGTTCTAGTTGTCCTATACTGACAAGCCTTTGGGATTTGCCTGTACCTGCTAGTGCTGTTAAAGACTTCCCCCATTTTTACATTCCGTTTACCATTTCCATGGGAAGGAAGGTAGAAAGAAGCCTGTGCTTATGCTGTCGATTTACCAGGAAGTCAACAACTTCTCTTTTTATAAAAGACCTCCTATTGGACACCCAGCCAGATACTGCTTTAATGTGCATTTTTCTTAACTAGAACTGCCTCTTCCTGCTTTTGTTATAAAATCAAACAAACATTACACTTTAAAAGATGTAGGTATTTCAAATAAAGATTACACTAAAGCATCACAACACTGATCACGTAAATACTGATGGAGATCAATGCAGAGACCTCCAGGGGTGCCAGTACTGATTGAAAATGTTTATTACGTCTACATGCTGTTTCACTGAAGGTGAACAGAACAGAGGCAACCTAAGTTTCCTTATAGTTAGCAATAAACAACTGAAAGATAAGATGCCAGTTCAGACGTGTAACCACAGCTTCCTGTGATGATAACATTCTAACTGGAAATCGATAATAACATTAAATGTCATATATTAAGAAAAGCTTTCATCTATCACATTTTCAAATGTATTTAAGTTGAATGAAGCTTTAGAAAATTACTTAATAATTACCATACAGAAAAAGTATTAATTATTTAAATTAAGTACTTTAAATAATGTGGTACCAGTGGCAGTAACACCGATTTATGGAACATCGTATACTCTCAGGTCCTTGACATGTACCTTGTGTAATCCTTCGATCCTGCCCCTTGAGACATTATGATCTCTGCCTTTCACATGAGGAAACAGGCCAGAGTGGTAACTTGGCTACTGAGGTTGGCTGACCGACTGAGAGGCTCTCTGAGGCACTTTGGGGAGATACCGAGATTCTGAGGTACACTGTTTACCTGGATTCCAAGTGCTACTGAACTCGGCTACCTCTATGATTCACAGACTTCTCCACCGCTAGAGGTATTTTTTGGAGAGATGGATGGCCATGTTTGCAATGCTCTAGAAAGCATTCGTGTTCCCTGTAATTCTACATCGGGGTTCTTAAGTTGGGATTCATAAACACTCTGATAATGGATGAAAAAATGTGTTCAATTGCACATTTCTGGGAAGAGGACTTTCATCAAATTTCAGTGGAGTACAAGATCCAAAAATGGTTTGGAACTGTCCTCTAGACATCCCTTAGAGACTGCTTTTAAAGTTATAAGACCTAAGAAATCTTAATTTAATTTCTAAGGAAATTCCACAGTATAACATCCTGGAGTGTACTTAAATTAACAAGAAAGTGGAGATAATTACCCAAATGAAAACTTCAAACTGTAACTTGAAATAATCAGATAGCCAGGTCAAAGGAAATGAAGTGGAGGAGCTGAATTATCTACCTCCTGATAGTGATTTTCTCCTTTGCATTATAGATAGAAAAAGCTACTGCTTAAAAACAAAGAAAAATGAGCTGAGTTTATCTGAATTATCAACTTAAAAGATAAGTTATATATAATTACAAAAGTGCTGGGAAATATGCAAATATTAGCAACTGTATTTCTAAATAAGAAGACAACATAGAAACTATTTATGAGTTTTAAACAGCAGAGTAGGTATAATTCTATTAACAGATAAAAAGTGTAGACATAATTCTTTACTTTTCTTCCAAAGAAGTTCTGCTGAACTTCAAAAAATTTCTGTGAATAATCATGTTTGACAAATATCAAGGTTAATGGTAGCAAGGTAATTAAAACGAATGACTGCAATGTGCACAGGGCGATGTCTGTGCAGGTGTTGCTCTGCTGTTGCCACCCTCACTAAAAATGTCTGACATAAAATTCCCATCTTACACAGAATACATTAGTAGTGGTTATTCTCATCCCCCCTAAAAACACAGAATTTCTTCACATAAAGAGCTCTTACAGGGTTTCTAAAATACATTTAATTAAAAAAAATGTGAAGGAGGAGCTAAGATGGCGGAGGAGTAGGATGGGGAGAACACTTTCTCCCCCACAAATTCATCAAAAGAACATTTAAACGCCGAGTAAATTCCACACAACAACTTCTGAATGCTGGCAGAGGACATCAGGCACCCAGAAAAGCAACCCAAGTCTTCGAAAGGAGGTAGGAAAAAATATAAAAGACAAAAAAAGGGACAAAAGAGGGAGGGACAGAGTTCCGTCCCAGGAAGGGAGTCTTAAAAAGAGAGAAGTTTCCAAACACCAGGAAACCTTCTCACTGCCGAATCTGTGCTGAGCCTTGGAAGCACAGAGGGCAACATAACAGGGAGGAAAAATAAATAAACAATTAAAACCCGCACATTGCGAGCCCTACAGTAAATCCCCCAGCGGAGAAGCAGCGCAGACGCCTGCACACGCCATTAGCAAGCGGGGGCTGGGCAGGGAGGCGCGGCGCGGGCTGCATCTCAAGAATCTGGCCTGAATACCCCGAGTGCTATCTGAGAGAAATAATTTGGGCTAGCAAACCAGACTGTGGGATATCTTCCACGTGAAAAGCCAGCCCTAACCTATGACACCGCCAGGCCCGAGCACGGAACAAAGGCCTGAACAGAGATAGCCGGTGGCAGACCGTCCCCCTCCGGTGATAGGCAGCCAGAGCCGGAAGGGGACAATCGCAGCCCCAGAGAGACATTATCTATAAAACTGTAAGCAGGCTTCTTTGCTAACTAAAACTTCTTGGGGGTCTGGATGGTCAACATCTCCCTGAGAACGTGTGCCGGTGCACACCTAGATAACCGAGCGGCGGGGAGGCGATAAGTCACAGCAATCGCGCCCGCCAAACACCTCATCACCTGAGCTGCTCGGATCTGGGAAGGGCACAAAACGCAGGCCCAACCGAGAGTCTGCACCTCTGAGGACTACCCGAGTGCCTGAACCTGAGTGGCTTGGACCTGGGAAGTACAGGCAGCCCAGGGCCGGCCATGGATGGTTCCCAGCGGAGCAACCTAGAGCCTGAGCAGCGTGGGCAGAGAGGCTACACGCGCCGTGAACAGGGGGCAGACCCAGTGTGGCTGAGGCACTGCGAGCACGTGCCAGTGTTATTTGTTTGCAGCATCCCTCCCTACCTCCCTCCCCTCAGAGTCACTGAATAAGTGAGCCTTAAAAAAAAAAAAAAAAAAGTGTCCTCCACTGTACCCTTTGTGTCCAGGCGGAAACCAGACACTGAAGAGACCAGCAAACAGAAGAAGCTATAACAGAGGGAAACGCCTTGGAGGCTACAGGCAATAGATTAAAACCCTGTGGTTACTACCAACTACATAGGAAGGGGCCTATAGATCTTGAGAAATGTAAGTCAGACCAAGGAACTAGCCAAAAATGAACTGAACCCACAATACTCAAAACAAAACCAGAGAAAGTCCTAGATATATTGTTACTATTTGTACGATCATTCTTTCTTTCTTTTTTAATTATTTTTTTTAATTAAAAACAATTTTTAAGTCCTCTATTATTCCTTTAATTTCCACTTTTATAACCGATTACTTTGCAAAAAAAAAAAAAAAAGAAGACCCTATTTTTCTTTTCTTTAAAGCAAACTTCATATATATTTTTTTTAATAATTTTTTTGACCTTTTTTTTTTCCCTTCTTTTCTTTAACATTGTATTTTTGAAATTCCAAACTCTACTCTAGATTTTTAATTTTAGCTTTTTGATATTTGTTATCAATTTTGTACCTATAGTTTTTTTTTTTTATAATTTCTGTGACACTTTTTTATTTTTTCTTTTTCTTTTTCTCTGTTTCTTTCTCTTCTTCTTTTAAATAACACTGTATATCTGAAATTCCAAACTCTACTCTAGATTTTTAATTTATGCTTTTTGGTATTTGTTATCAATTTTGTACCTGTATTTTTTTTTTTTTTTTGATAATTTATGCGACTTTGTTTGTTCCTGTTTGTTTTTTTTCTCTCTCTTTCTTTTTCTTCTTCTTTTTTTAACATTGTATTTTTGAAATTCCAAACTCTACTCTAGATTTTTTAACTTTTGCTTTTTGGTATTAGTTATCAATTTTGTACCTATATTTTCTTTATAATTTTTGCGACCTTGTTTGTTTTTGTTTGTTCGTTTTTTCTCTCTTTCTTTTCCTTCTTCTTTTCTTTAACATCGTATTTTTGAAATTCCAAACTCTACTCTAGATTTTAAATTTTTGCTTTTATGTATTTGTTACCAATTTTGTACCTTTAAGAACCCAATCTTCAGGACCCATTTTTCACTAGGGAGCGAGATTACTGGCTTAACTGCTCTCTCTCCCTTTGGACTCTCCTTTTTCTCCACCAGGTCGCCTGTGTCTCCTCCCTAACCCCTCTCTACTCTACCCAACTCTGTGAATTTCTGTGTGTTCCAGACGGTGGAGAACACTTAGGGAACTGATTACTGGCTGGATCTGTCTCCCTCCTTTTCATTCCCCCCATTTATCCTCCTGGCCACCTCTGCTACCTTCCTCCTTCTTCTCTTCTCGGTATAACTCTGTGAACAACTCTGAGCGATCCAGTTGTGGAGTGCACATAAGGAAGAGATTACTGAATAGACCACTCTCTCCTCTACTGATTCCACCTCATCTCATTCGGGTCACCTCTAACTCCCTCCTCACTCTTCTCTTCTCCATATAATGCTGTAAACCTCTCTGAGTGAAACAAGTTTCAGGGCAAGACATACCAAGCAAATTCTCCAGCAGCAAGGAATGCAGCCCTGAGCTCCAAGATACAGGCAGCCCAAAGTCACCCCAAAACCATAGACATCCCATAACTCATTATTGGACATTTCATTGCACCCCAGAGAGAAGAAATACAGCTCCACCCACCAGAACACCGACACAAGCTTCCCTAACCAAATAAACCTTGACAAGCCATCTGTACAAACCCACACAGAGCAAGGAAATGCCACAATAAAGAGAACTCCACAAACTGCCAGAATACAGAAAGGACACCCCAAACTCAGCAATTTAAACAAGATGAAGAGACAGAGGAATACCCAGCAGATAAAGGAACAGGATAAATGCACACCAAACCAAACAAAAGAGGAAGAGATAGGGAATCTACCCGATAATTCCGAATAATGATAGTGAAATTGATCCAAAATCTTGAAATCAAAATGGAATTACATATAAATAGCCTGGAGACAAAGATTGAGAAGATGCAAGAAAGGTTTAACAAGGACCTAGAAGAAATAAAAGAGAATCAATATATAATGAATAATGCAATAAATGAAATTAAAAACACTCTGGAGGCAACAAATAGTAGAATAACAGAGGCAGAAGATAGGATTAGTGAATTAGAAGATAGAATGGTAGAAATAAAGCAATCAGAGAGGATAAAAGAAAAACGAATTAAAAGAAATGAGGACAATCTCTGAGACCTCCAGGACAATATTAAACGCTACAACATTCGAATCATAGGAGTCCTAGAAGAAGAAGACAAAAAGAAAGACCATGAGAAAATACTTGAGGAGATAATAGTTGAAAACTTCCCTAAAATGGGAAAGGAAATAATCACCCAAGTCCAAGAAACCCAGAGAGTCCCAAACAGGATAAACCCAAGGCGAAACACCCCAAGACACATATTAATCAAATTAACAAAGATCAAACACAAAGAACAAATATTAAAAGTAGCAAGGGAAAAACAACAAATAACACACAAGGGAATTCCCATAAGGATAATAGCTGATCTTTCAATAGAAACTCTTCAAGCCAGGAGGGAATGGCAAGACATACTTAAAGCGATGAAAGAAAATAACCTACAGCTCAGATTATTGTACCCAGCAAGGATCTCATTCAAATATGAAGGAGAAATCAAAAGCTTCTCAGACAAGCAAAAGCTGAGAGAATTCAGCACCACCAAACCAGCTCTCCAACAAATGCTAAAGGATATTCTCTAGACAGGAAACACAAAAACGGTGTATAAACTCGAACCCAAAACAATAAAGTAAATGGCAACGGGATCATACTTATCAGTAATTACCTTAAACGTAAATGGGTTGAATGCCCCAACCAAAAGACAAAGACTGGCTGAATGGATACAAAAACAAGACCCCTACATATGTTGTCTACAAGAGACCCACCTCAAAACAGGGGACACATACAGACTGAAAGTGAAGGGCAGGAAAAAGATTTTCCATGCAAATAGGGACCAAAAGAAAGCAGGAGTAGCAATACTCATATCAGATAAAATAGACTTTAAAACAAAGGCTGTGAAAAGAGACAAGGTCACTACATAATGATCAAAGGATCAATCCAAGAAGAAGATATAACAATTACAAATATATATGCACCCAACATGGGAGCGCCACAATATGTAAGACAAATACTAACAAGTATGAAAGGAGAAATTAACAATAATACAATAATAGTGGGAGACTTTAATACCCCACTCACACCTATGGATAGATCAACTAAACAGAAAATTAACAAGGAAACACAAACGTTAAACAATACAATAGACCAGTTAGACCTAATTGATATCTATAGGACATTTCATCCCAAAATAATGAATTTCACCTTTTTCTCAAGTGCACATGGAACCTTCTCCAGGATAGATCACATCCTGGGCCATAAATCTAGCCTTGGTAAATTCAAAAAAATAGAAATCATTCCAAGCATCTTTTCTGACCACAATGCAGTAAGATTAGATCTCAGTTACAGGAGAAAAACTATTAAAAATTCCAACATATGGAGGCTGAACAACACGCTGCTGAATAACCAACAAATCACAGAAGAAATCAAAAAAGAAATCAAAATATGCATAGAAACGAATGAAAATGAAAACACAACAACCCAAAACCTGTGGGACACTTTAAAAGCAGTCCTAAGGGGAAAGTTCATAGCAATACAGGCATACCTCAAGAAACAAGAAAAAAGTCAAATAAATAACCTAACTCTACACCTAAAGCAACTAGAAAAGGAAGAAATGAAGAACCCCAGGGTTAGTAGAAGGAAAGAAATCTTAAAAATTAGAGCAGAAATAAGTGCAAAAGAAACAAAAGAGACCATAGCAAAAATCAACAAAGCCAAAAGCTGGTTCTTTGAAAGGATAAATAAAATTGACAAACCGTTAGCCAGACTCATCAAGAAACAAAGGGAGAAAAATCAAATCAATAAAATCAGAAATGAAAATGGAGAGATCACAACAGACAACACAGAAATACAAAGGATCATAAGAGACTACTATCAACAATTATATGCCAATAAAATGGACAACGTGGAAGAAATGGACAAATTCTTAGAAAAGTACAACTTTCCAAAACTGGACCAGGAAGAAATAGAAAATCTTAACAGACCCATCACAAGCACAGAAATTGAAACTGTAATCAAAAATCTTCCAGCAAACAAAAGCCCAGGTCCAGAAGGCTTCACAGCTGAATTCTACCAAAAATTTAGAGAAGAGCTAACACCTATCCTGCTCAAACTCTTCCAGAAAATTGCAGAGGAAGATAAACTTCCAGACTCATTCTATGAGGCCACCATCACCCTAATACCAAAACCTGACAAGGATCCCACATAAAAAGAAAACTACAGGCCAATATCACTGATGAACATAGATGCAAAAATCCTTAACAAAATTCTAGCAATCAGAATCCAACAACACATTAAAAAGATCATACACCATGACCAAGTGGGCTTTATCCCAGGGATGCAAGGATTCTTCAATATCTGCAAATAAATCAGTGTAGTACACCACATTAACAAATTGAAAAATAAAAGCCATATGATTATCTCAATAGATGCGGAGAAAGCCTTTGACAAAATTCAACATCCATTTATGATAAGAACTCTCCAGAAAGCAGGAATAGAAGGAACATACCTCAACATAATAAAAGCTATATATGACAAACCCACAGCAAACATTATCCTCAATGGTGAAAAATTGAAAGCATTTCCTCTAAATTCAGGAACAAGACAAGGGTGCCCACTTTCACCATTCCTATTCAACATAGTTTTGGAAGTTTTGGCCACAGCAATCAGAGCAGAAAAAGAAATAAAAGGAATCCAAATGGGAAAAGAAGAATTAAAACTCTCACTGTTTGCAGACACGATCCTCTACATAGAAAACCCTAAAGACTCCACCAGAAAATTACTAGAACTAATCAATGATTGTAGTAAAGTTGCAGGATATAAAATCAACACACAGAAATCCCTTTTATTCCTATACACTAATACTGAGAAAATAGAAAGAGAAATTAAGGAAACAATTACATTCACCATTGCAACAGAAAGAATAAAATACTTAGGAATATATCTACCTAAAGAAACTAAAGACCTATATATAGAAAACTATAAAACACTGGTGAAAGAAATCAAAGAGGACACTAATAGATGGAGAAATATACCATGTTCATGGATTGGAAGAATCAATATAGTGAAAATGAGTACACTACCCAAAGCAATTTATAGATTCAATGCAATCCCTATCAAGCTAGCAGCAATATTCTTCCCAGAGCTAGAACAAATAATTTCACAATTTGTATGGAAATACAAAAAACCTCGAATAGCCAAAGCTATCTTGAGAAAGAAGAATGGAACTGGAGGAATCAACCTACCTTGACTTCAGGCTCTATTACAAAGCCACAGTTATCAAGACAGTATGGTACTGGCACAAAGACAGAAATATTGATCAATGGAACAAAATAGAAAGCCCAGAAATAAATCCACGCACATATGGACACCTTATCTTTGACAAAGGAGGCAAGAATATACAATAGATTAAAGATAATCTCTTTAACAAGTGGTGCTGGGAAAACTGGTCAACCACTTGTAAAAGAATGAAACTAGAACACTTTCTAACACCATACACAAAAATAAACTCAAAATGGATTAAAGATCTAAACGTAAGACCAGAAACTATAAAAATCCTAGAGGAGAACAGAGGCAAAACACTCTCCGACATACATCACAGCAGGATCCTCTATGACCCACCTCCCAGAATATTGGAAATAAAAGCAAAAATAAACAAATGGGACCTAATTAAACTTAAAAGCTTCTGCACAACAAAGGAAACTATTAGCAAGGTGAAAAGGCAGCCTTCAGAAAGGGAGAAAATAATAGCAAATGAAGCAACTGACAAACAACTAATCTCAAAAATATACAAGCAACTCCTACAGCTCAACTCCAGAAAAATAAATGACCCAATCAAAAAATGGGCCAAAGAACTAAATAGACATTTCTCCAAAGAAGACATACAGATGGCTAACAAACACATGAAAAGATGCTCAACATCACTCATTATCAGAGAAATGCAAATCAAAACCCCTATGAGGTACCATTTCACAGTCTGAATGGCTGCGATCCAAAAGTCTACAAGCAATAAATGCTGGAGAGGGTGTGGAGAAAAGGGAACTCTCTTACACTGTTGGTGGGAATGCAAACTAGTACAGCCACTCTGGAGAACAGTGTGGAGATTCCTTAAAAAACTGGAAATAGAACTGCCTTATGATCCAGCAATCCCACTGCTGGGCATACACACTGAGGAAACCAGAAGGGAAAGAGACACGTGTACCCCAATGTTCATCGCAGCACTGTTTATAATAGCCAGGACATGGAAGCAACCTAGATGCCCATCAGCAGATGAATGGATAAAGAAAGCTGTGGTACATATACAAAATGGAGTATTACTCAGCCATTAAAAAGAATACATTTGAATCAGTTCTAAAGAGATGGATGAAACTGGAACCTATTATACAGAGTGAAGTAAGTCAGAAAGAAAAACACTAATACAGTATACTAATGCATATATATGGAATTTAGAAAGATGGTAACAATAACCCTGTGTACGAGACAGCAAAAGAGACACTGATGTATAGTTCAGTCTTATGGACTCTGTGGGAGAGGGAGAGGGTGGGGAGATTTGGGAGAATGGCATTGAAACATGTATAATATCATGTATGAAACGAGTCGCCAGTCCAGGTTCGATGCACGATACTGGATGCTTGGGGCTGGTGCATTGGGACGACCCAGAGGGAGGGCATGGGGAGGGAGGAGAGAAGAGGGTTCAGCATGGGGAACACAGGTATACCTGTGGCGGATTCATTTCTATATTTGGCAAAACTAATACAATATTGTAAAGTTTAAGAATAAAATAAAATTAAAAAAAAATGTAATAGGTTAATCAAAATTATAAAAAAATGCTCCCTGCAAAAATTTAGCAAATACTCTTAGAAGCATGGATTCCGATCCTCTATAGCATTGTTTTAAAGTCAAATGTTACTTTGCAGGAAGAGTCTTGAATATTACCTAATTTTACTAAATCAAGTCATCTACTCCTCAGGACTTACTCAAAGTCCTGGGTAGTAGATGACTTACTACTTTAATATTCGATTTACTTACTATTTTAATACTTGATTAAAACAGACTTTTTCTTTTGTAAATTTTTGTAATTCTTTAGTATATTAACATAGACTTTTGCTACGTGTGTGTGTGTGCGTGTGTGTGTGTATCTGGTCCCTAGCATAGAGATTACGAGTACAAACTAGAGGAATAGAGAAATGTAAAAGGCCAATACAAAGACAAGTGGCAGACAGACTGACACCAAGCAAAGAGACAGAAAACAGACAATAAAAAGGAAGTTCAAACATATGTTGGGGGAACAAGTGCCTGGAGACAGGAAGAGGGAAGGATGGCAATGTCCAATCCTGAAGCTTTCCCCAAGGATCTCCCTGTCAGCGCGGAGGTCACTGAGAGCGCTGGAGGCGTCCATGACAGAACATGCAGCTCCTTGAGAGAGTGTTCCCTCAGCTCTGAAGAGCAGGGAACTGCTTCAGCTCTTTTGCAGCCCTGTAATTAACTACCCTGCTGACTGCCCCAGGGTTTGTTCCCAATTTTCTCTGGTTGTGATCCGGGGGGTTTTCACAGTTATATTTAATGTTTCAGCAGCCTTGTCATTCATCTTTATTGTGTTCTAGGGTCTTTTGCTCAGTTGGGCCTTACCTTCAATCTTATTCCATCTGTTCTATACTATTAAAAAATCCCTCAAGGTTGATTCCACCCTTCCAGGTCTCCAGTGCTGTTGTGGATTTATTTTTAGAATTTATTATACCATTTCAAAGAGACTTTAGATGGAAGTAGAGGTAAAAAAAAAAGTCTTAACCAGCTATCTTCTGCTGGAAGTCATTTTGAGCACTTAAAATAAAACAAATATTCTCCTCCTACAACTGGTTGCATTAAACCTTTTAAGGTTTTTATCAAAGAGCTATCAATTTCACCATAGGCAAACCAATACATTTCACAAGAGTAAACAACCAAATGTGAAATTTTCTTCTTTTGTTTTGCTAAATAAGTGATTTTTTAAAAGAGTGAAAATGTATAGAAAACTTACAATCCATATCAAGTATGGCACGGACAGATTTAACAAGTTCCTTAGACTCGAGTGCCAGTGTTGCTGGGATGTTGTGTCCATTCTTTCCCAATGGCGTGAGGGACGCCTGGGAAGCTAACAGAGCTCTTCTTTCACTATGAGGGCAAGAAAATAAAGCTGAACTTATTACATAATGAAGAATATCTATCTTTGCTAAATCTGAATTCTTATTAGCTATAAAATTGCAGAAAATTTCTGATTTCTGAGAACACTGTATTCTTATAGTCATAAACTGAAATGATGCTCACAAAATAATACTTGTTTTTAATTCTTTAATACATAATAAATAGGGATATTTAAAATATTAGGTTGACCTTATGTATAAGGAGAAGGAATAGAAGGACAGCTCCTCCTAAATCATTGTTTGGATTACATGATGTAGCCTTTTATTTAGTCTTGTAGACATTTAAATTAAACAGTTAAACATAAATTCATCAAATAGACATTTACTACTACCTTGACTCATTGGAAAAGACCCTGATGCTGGTAGGGATTGGGGGCAGGAGGAGAAGGGGACGACAGAGGATGAGATGGCCAGATGGCATCACCGACTCAATGCACATGAGTTTGGGTGAACTCCGGGAGTTGGTGATGGACAGGGAGGCCTGGCGTGCTGTGGTTCATGGGGTCGCAAAGAGTTGGACATGCCTGAGCAACTGAACTGAACTGAATTAGTAATACTAAATATAAATTCTACTACTAAATTTGCTACTGATATTATCTCTTAAATTATCTCTTACATTTGCTGTCCCTAAATCTAAAACAGCCTAGAGCATTTATACCACTTTTAAAAAATGCAAATTTCACCTGAAATTCTGATACAATTAAAATGCAAGGTTTTACTTTTACCATTATGTTAAAACTTTTACTTGAAAAGAGACAATTTTAAACTGACAACAAAGGCATCATTACTTATAATCCATCTTCCTAGGCAAGACAGCATTAATTCACAAGGAAAAACTAAGGCATTAATTCTCAAATTCAAATACAGAGCCTTTCTGTGTAGAAGACCAAGGCCAATATCCACTACAGAAGATAAAGTGTATTAAAAAGACTGAGCCAAATTTTACTCCTTTAAACTTTAACTTTAACTTTTAAACTCCTTTAACTTTTCAAGTTGTGGTAAAAGCTGCTTAAGGTTGTTTTTTTTTTTTTAAAAAACTGATATAAAGTTGATTTACAATACTGAATAACTTCCAAGTATAAGGCAAAGTGATTCAGTTATATATGTATTAATGTTGCTTTTTAAACTTACCTTTGTTCCATGAATCTGCAAGAGCAGACTCTGGCTTTTAAAAGGTCATTTTTAATATCAAAACTTTTGAATTATTATTCAAGGCCACAATGAAACCTTGGGTGGTAGAAGTCGGGGTCATGTTTAAACCATAAAAGGAGAATTAATTGCTGAGTATTTTAACATCCTTACTGAAAATAATCATCATGGAATTCACATAATTATCTTACATCATAAGCAGCATATTGCTATTGTTGGTGTTTAGTCACTAAGTTGTGTCCAACTCTTTTGTGACCCCATGGACTGTAGCCTGTCAGGCTCCTCTGTCTACAGGATTCCTCAGGCAAGAATACTGGAGTGGGTTGCTATTTCCTTCTCCAGGGGATCTTCCTGACCCAGGGATCAAACTCGAGTCTTCTGCATTGGTAGGCGGATTCTTTAAAGTCACCAGGGAAGCCCCATAAGCCAGCACCATAAGCAGTGAAATCCGATGATAACAGACAACAATAAAAACATCAGATTTCACTTGAAGAAATATTACAATAAAATCAGTTAAAAGGTATACCAGCATAGGCGATTTTCTAAATTCAAAAATGCTATGTGGAAACCTAAAATACAGTGAATCATCTTTGTTTACTGAACTGCTACTTTCACAGTAAAGGGTAAAGTTTTCCTATGTTTCTTCAAGCACATGTTGCTAGAAGTAGAAGTATATTGCTAGTAGCATCCTGTATAAAAGGGAAAAATTGCTTTGACTATCTCAAGGCTATAAGAGATTTTAGCATTTTAGCCACAAGTATCAGATGAAAGCACTTGAATTTTCTTACCTTAAATTTGACAAAGGTGCAGAATTATCAGAAAATACATCTTGAATAGCCTAGAGACAAACAAAACAGTAAAGGCAATATGTAACTTTGATAGCTTTTTAAAATGTTTTTTCTTGTTTAAATAATATTTATAACCCCTCCACCCATATTATTGGAAAGGTATTTTTGTTATATATAGAAAAATCAGTTACATTAACATACAATTCTCAGAATTATAATACATAGACATATTTCTGTAAGGGTATTTATCAACTCGGAGAAGGCAATGGCACCCCACTCCAGTACTCTTGCCTGGAAAATCCCATGGACGGAGGAGCCTGGTAGGCTGCAGTCCATGGGGTTGCGAAGAGTCCGACACGACTGAGTGACTTCACTTTCATTTTTCACTTTCATGCATTGGAGAAGGAAATGGCAACCCACTCCAGTGTTCTTGCCTGGAGAATCCCAGGGACGGGGGAGCCTGGTAGGTTGCTGTCTATGGGGTCGCACAGAGTTGGACACGACTGAAGTGACTTAGCATAGCATAGCATTTATCAACCAATGTTTACTTAGTATCAAAAGTTTTAAGAAAGTTTTCATTAAAACATAGCATATATTGAGGATCATATAACTCTATCTCAATCACTTCTCTTAATCTGTATGTTAGCTACTCTTTTCATTATCTAAGCAATTTAAAATCTTGAGAGTCCCTTGAACTGCAAGGAGATCCAACCAGTCAATTCTAAAGGAAATCAGTCCTGAATATTGACTAGGACTGATGTTGAAGCTGAAACTCCAATACTTTGGCCACCTGATGCGAACAACTGACTCACTGGAAGAGACCCTGAGGCTGGGAAAGACTGAAGGCAGGAGGAGAAGGGGACGACAGAGGATGAGATGGTTGGATGACATCACCGACTCGATGGACATGAGTTTGAGTAAACTCCTGGAGTTGGTTATGGACAGGGAGGCTTGGTGTGCAGCT
This sequence comes from Bos javanicus, assembly GCF_032452875.1. Taxonomy (NCBI): domain Eukaryota; kingdom Metazoa; phylum Chordata; class Mammalia; order Artiodactyla; family Bovidae; genus Bos; species Bos javanicus. The sequence continues at coordinate 6,500,969 of NC_083886.1, read as the reverse complement.
GTCCATGGGGTTGCAAAGAGTCAGACGTGACTGACTGACTAAAGTGAACTGAAGTCAGCATTGCTGTTTTGAGCCCAGGGAAGGTTTCACTAGCCAACAAACACCATGACATTTATCTATATGTCAGTTGTCTACCTATTTCTTAAAAATGGACATAAAGCGATGTAACAGGAAAATTTACCTCTACAAAATGGAGAAGCTTTTCAGTGGATGCCTCAAAAGTTTTCCGCGCCATTTCTGATTTTCGCAATTGGCAGTCCAGTACTGTGATTCTCTTTCTTAACTCCTGAACACTTTCCTGGACAGAAATATCAAAAGAGATTTTCTCTTATTGTATATATCTTTTTATTTGGAGGGTCACTTAACTAATTGCAATATTTTTAAAAGTTAAACTGCATAGGGATGCTGAAAATTTTATAATATAAGCTACATATAACTTTACTGACAAAGCTTAACATTGTACCAGCTGTCAGGGTTCCAATTCAGTTTCTTCAGAGCAAGCAATGAAGCAAATTTGAAGTTGAAGGGAACTACATTGATAAATGGCACACAAAGAAAAGTATAAAATTGATTATATATTACTCCTTCCACACAGGAGGGAATAACTACTACTTTATTAGTCTTTTTACAATAAGAAAATATTAATAATAAAGCAGGAAAAGCATACGAATCAATTGCTTTCAGATTTTGGGCAACAGGCAATGAAAGATCGGGATCCTGGAGAGACTGAAAACATGAAAGTTAAGCTCCATGACTGGCCTTTTGTCTAAAGTCTTCAAAACATGGCATAGGGAAAAAGGGTCTAAAAAGAAGATAGGGTTTTACTGAGCTGAGGAAACAAAAATTGAAATTTAGAGATGGCTAAACCTGTGGGGCATGGTAGAAGATAAGAGGAAGCAACACAAAATAAAAGCTGTGAAACTATACCTAAGTATCTCTTGGTCTTTAGCAGGATTCTAAGCTATGCATATGCACAGCCAGGCATTAAAAGGCTGGTCCACTATGGTGGAATGTAAGCTAAACAGAGGTTCTGAAGTTTACATTTGGCTGTAAGTCATTGGTGTTTGACCAATTAGAGAAGAGAAGCTTATGTGAACACCCTGGATCCTCAATTGAGACCACAGTAAGACCACATCTTAGGAATAGAGCTATGTATGCAGGTCAGGAAGCAACACTTAGAACTGGACATGGAACAACAGACTGGTTCCAAATAGGAAAAGGAGTACGTCAAGGCTGTAGATTGTCACCCTGCTTATTTAACTTCTATGCAGAGTACATCATGAGAAACGCTGGGTTGGAGGAAGCACAAGCTGGAATCAAGATTGCCGGGAGAAATATCAATAACCTCAGATATGCAGATGACACCACCCTTATGGCAGAAAGTGAAGAGGAACTAAAAAGCCTCTTGATGAAAGTGAAAGTGGAGAGTGGAAAAAGTTGGCTTAAAGCTCAACATTCAAAAAATGAAGACCATGGCATCTGGTCCCATCACTTCATAGGAAATAGATGGGGAAACAGTGGAAACAGTGTCAGACTTTATTTTTTTGGGCTCCAAAATCACTGCAGATGGTGACTGCAGCCATGAAAGTAAAAGATGCTTACTCCTTGGAAGGAAAGTTATGACCAACCTAGATAGCATATTCAAAAGCAGAGACATTACTTTGCCAACAAAGGTTTGTCTAGTCAAGGCTGTGGTTTTTCCTGTGGCCATTTATAGATGTGAGAGTTGGACTGTGAAGAAGGCCGAGCACCGAAGAATTGATGCTTTTGAACTGTGGTGTTGGAGAAGACTCTTGAGAGTCCCTTGGACTGCAAGGAGATCCAACCAGTCCATTCTGAAGGAGATCAGCCCTGGGATTTCTTTGGCAGGAATGATGCTAAAGCTGAAACTCCAGTACTTTGGCCACCTCATGCGAAGAGTTGATTCATTGGAAAAGACACTGATGCTGGGAGGGATTGGGGGCAAGAGGAGAAGGGGCCGACAGAGGATGAGATGGCTGGATGGCATCACTGACTAGATGGACGTGAGTCTCAGTGAACTTCGGGAGTTGGTGATGAACAGGGAGGCCTGGCGAGCTGCGATTCATGGGGTCGCAAAGAGTCGGACACGACTGAGTGACTGAACTGAACTGAACTGAACCCTAAAGTGGCTTTCCATGTGGGGCTAGGGGTAAGGAATCTGCCTGCCAATACAAGAGGTGCAAGGGATGCGGGTTTGATCCCTGGGTTGGAAGATCCCCTGGAGTAGGGAATGGCAACCCACTCCAGTATTCTTGCCTGGAAAATTCATGGACAGAGGACCATGGCAGGCCACAGTCCATGGGGCTGCAAAGAGTTGGACTGTGCCTGAGCACAAACATATAACTCTATTGATTGTTACAGTAAAACACATTTTAGTTAGCTTATGGTGGCTTTTTTGGACAACATGGCTTACCAGATGCTGACAGAAACCCCTGTTAGTGTGGCATAATCCAACATGCTGAAGATACACATACATATTTAATGTAGCATGACCCAATTTGAAGCTGAGCTGGCGCAGAAGTAAAAGAATGCCGTGAACAGTAAAGGAATTTCATGAAGAGACGTGCAACAGCATTGCTGCCTGAACCCACTGAAGTGAGAATACAGTGGAGCACAACTTTATCTCAGGGTATTTGCTGATTCTTGGTGGCCTCTAGTTTGGGGTTTCATCAGGCACAAACAGGAGAACTTTAATGGGTAAATTAGGGAGAAACAAACCTCTTGATTTTGGCTCTGGTGAATGGTAGACCCCAGTGCACCACTCACGCAGGTTAGAGATCAGGATTTATATTACTTATGTGGTCTGTACATTCATAAGCTGAAAATTTAGTTTAAATTTTACCTGACTGGTAAAAGCAAACACAAACTTTCTTTAGTGGGTTAATTTCTAAATTCAGATATCAAAGAATTCCTACATTTAATGTATCAAAAGATGATGGCCTCAGTAAATAAGCTACTATGGATAAAAAGTCAGCTGAAGGACACAAATTATAGGATCAGACCTACAGAGATTGGAGATACTGAAGTGACTGAATACAGAATATAGTTAGAGTTGGACTATAAAGAAAGCTGAGCACAGAAGAATTGATGCTTTTGAACTGTGGTGTTGGAGAAGACTCTTGAGAGTCCCTTGGAGAGCAAGGAGATCCAACCAGTCCATCCTAATGGAAATCAATCCTGGATGTTCATTGGAAGGACTGATACTAAAGCTGAAACTCCAATATTTTTGTCCACCTGATGCGAAGAGCTGACTCATTTGAAAAGACCCTGATGTTGGGAAAGACTGAAGGCAGGAAGAGAAGAGGACGACAGAGGATGAGATGGTTGGATGGCATCACCGACTCAATGGACATGAGTTTGGGTAAACTCTGGGAGTTGGTGATGGACAGGGAGGCCTGGTGTGCTGCAGTTCATGGGGTCACAAAGAATCAGACGCGACTGAGCGACTGGACTGAACTAATGTTCAATATGCTTTAGAAACTAAGAAAGAATTTAATGCATAATAAAGAGACAAGATACTATCTAAATAGATCCAGATGAAGTAAAAAAATCAAACTTAGAAATAAAAATGCAGTGCTTACTTAGCACATATACTAAAATTGGAATGATACAGAGATTAGCATGGCCCCTGCACAAGAATGATACACAAATTTATGAAGCATTTCATATTTTTCACTCTTGGATATAAATCACAGCAAGATCCTCTTTGACTCACCTCCTAGAGTAATGGAAATAAAAACAAAAATAAACAAATGGGACCTAATTAAACTTAAAAAGCTTTTGCATAGCAAAGGAAATAATAAACAAGATTAAAAGACAAGCCTCAGAATGGGAGAAAATAATTGCAAACAAAGCTACTGACATAGGATTAATCTCCAAAATACATAAGTAGCTCATATAGCTCAATATCAGAAAAATAAACAACCAATCAAAAAACAGACAAGAGGCCTAAGCAGACATTTCTCCAAAGAAGACATACAGATGGCCAATAAACACATGAAAAGATGCTCAACACTGCACATTATTAGAGAAATGCAAAACAAAAATAAAATATCACTTCACATCAATCAGAGTCATCATCAGTTCAGTTGCTCAGTGGTGTCCGACTCTTTGTGATCCCATGGACCGCAGCATGCCTGGCCTCCCTGTCCATCACCAATTCCCAGCACTTACTCAAACTCATGTTCATCTAATCGGTGATGCCATCCAGCCATCTCATCCTCTGTCGTCCCCTTCTCCTCCTGCCCTCAATCTTTTCTAGCATCACGGTCTTTTCAAATGATTTAGCTCTTCGCATCAGGTAGCCAAAGTATTAGAGCTTCAGCTTCAGCATCACTCCTTCCAGTGAATATTCAGGACTGATTTCCTTTAGGATGGACTGGTTGGATCTCCTTGCAGTCCAAGGGACTCTCAAGAGTCTTCTCCCAACACCACAGTTCAAAAGCATCAATTCTTTGGCTCTCAGCTTTCTGTATAGTTCAACTCTCACATCCATACATGACTACTGGAAAAACCATAGCTTGGACTGGACAGACCTTTGTTGGCAAATGTCTCTGCTTTTTAATATGCTATCTAGGTTGGTCATAGCTTTTCTTCCAAGGAGCAAGCAGTGTCTTTTAATCAGAATAGCCATCAACAAAAAAATTACAAATAATAAATACTGGAAGTGATGTGGAGAAAAGGGAGCCCTATTACGCTCTTGGTGGGAATTTAAATTGAAATGGCCACTATGGAGAATAGTATGGAGATTTAACAAACTAGGAATAAAATTACCATACAACCCACCAATCCCATGACTGAGCATAAATCCTGAGAAAACTACAATTCAAAAACACATGCACTCCAATGTTAACTGCAGCACTATTGACAATAGCCAGGACACGGAAGCAACGTAGATGTCCATCAACAGAAAAATGGGTAAAGAAGCTGTATGTATGTATATATATAAATACATGGACATATATATAGACACATACAATGGAATACTACTCGGCCATAAAAAGGAATGAATTTGAGTCAGCTATAGTGAGGTTGATGAACCTAGAGCCTGTTATACAGTTTGAAGTCACAAAAAGAAAAGCAAATATCGTATATTAACATATGTATGTGGAATCTAGAAAAATGGTACTGAAGAACACGTTTAGAGAGGAGAAATGGAGGCAGACGCAGGGAATGGCCTGGTGCACACAGCAGGGGAAGGTGCGGGCAGGGTGAGCTGAGCGCGCAGCACTGACACGTGTGCACCGTCAGGTGTGACGCGGACAAGCAGCAGGACGCGGCTGTACAGCACAGGGAGCCAGCCCGGTGCTCTGCGACGACCCACGGGGTGGAACGGTGCGGGAAGGAGGCTTAGGAGGGAAGGACACATGCACAACTGTGGCTGATTTGTGCTAATGCACGGTAGAGACCACCATGGCATTGTAAAGCAAGTATCCTTCAATTTAAAAAAAGGCAGTAATAACTAGAAACTCAGTTAATGTGTTTGCTGTCCAGCACCTTAAGATAAGTTGAAAAGAGAATAGGTGAACTGGAAGACAGAGGTAAATAAATGTATAATAGAGCAGAAAAATAAAAATGGAAAATATGAAAAGAGAAGAGGTAAGGAAAAAGTAACCAGAAGATCTATCATATATCCAATATAAATTACATAGGAGAGACAAGAAATAATTAAAGAGAAATAGGTCAGGATAACAGCTTAAGGTTTTGCAGAAACAGTGAAAGACACTGTTACTCAGATCAGGAAACTCATTCCTTGAATCTCAAGCATATAAATAAAGATAGCTCAATACATGGCTAACCATAGTCAAACTTGTGACCACTTAAGATAAAATCACCTAAAAAGAAACAACACACTGCAAACAAATAACAGACTGAAATCTGATATCACAACCACGGAACAAAAACATTAAAGAAACTCAGTGCCAGTTTAACACCCTAAATGCTACACTTCAAGAACAAGAGTTAATGAATATGTTTCCAGACAAACAAAAATAAATTTCATTACAACAGATCCTATCTTTGAAAGATGAATTTCTAAATGCTGTACTTCAGGAAAAAAGAAAGCAATTCAAGCAAAAAGTTCTGAAATGCAAGAATGTTGAAAAAAGAAAATGATAAACATGGAGGTCAATCTAAACAAAGATTGACAGCACAAAAGAAATTGTAATAATATCTAATTTATGATGTTAAAAGTCAAGAAATAACTAAAATAATTACAAAATATTAAATAGAAAGAGACTTGGATTTGTAGTAAAGTTCTTACAGTATTTAGAAGTAGACTGATAGTGATTAGTTTTATAATTTAAGTTAAAATAGAAAGCTACCATTGCTATTAGAAGATAATCATTACAATTAGAAACAAGTGTCTAACTTCTAAACTAGCATGAAAATTAAAGTTGCTTAGTCGTGTCCGACTCTTTGAGACCCCATGGACTGCAGCCTGCCATGCTCCTCTGTCCGTGGAATTCTCCAGGCCAGAATATTGGAATGGGTAGCCATTCCCTTCTCCAGGGGATCTTCCCAAGCCAGGGATCGAACCCTGGTCTCCCACATTGCAGGTGGATTCTTTACCATCTGAGCCACCTGAAAGTGAAAGCAGCGCAGTAAAATAAACGGGAGTGGGGGAACACAGGAAAAATCTGACCCAATCCAAACAAAAGGGGCGAGAGGGAGGTAAGACACGACAAACAACTAGAAAACATGGGACAGATAAAACACAGAAAATAAAAGGGCAGAAATTAAGCCAGTACATTAGTGAGTAAGAATGTAAACGGAAAGATCTTTCCAACTAAAGGTCAAAAACTAGTAAAATGGGAAAAAAATCCAATTACCTGTTGTTTACCATAGACAAAATTCAAATATTAAGGACAGGGACTTCCTTGTGGTCCAATGGTTAAAATCCGCCTTGCAATGCAGGAGGCGCAGGTTTGCTCCCTTGGAGAACTAAGATCCCATATACTATGCAGTAAGAAAGCCCGTGCTCCGCAACTAAAAGCCTGTATGCTGCAATTACTGAAGCCCCTGTGCCGTAACTACTGAGCCCGTGTGCCACAGCTACAGAGTGCATGCGCCGCAATGAAGGCTCCTGCACGACACAACTAGGACCTGATGTAGCCAGTCTAATAAATAGATCATATAAGGCCTGATAGAGTTTTGCCAAGAGAACACACTGGTCATAGCAAACACCTTCTTCCAACAACACAAGAAGACTCTACACATGGACATCACCAGATGGTCAACACCGAAATCAGATTGATTACATTCTTTGCAGCCAAAGATGGAGAAGCTCTATACAGTCAGAAAAACAAGACCGGGAGCCGACTGTGGCTCAGATCATGAACCCCTTAGTCAAATTCAGGCTTAAACTGAAGAAAGTAGGGAAAACCAGTAGAACTTTCAAGTGTGACCTAAATCAAACCCTTTACGATTATACTGTGGAAGTGAGAAATAGGTTCAAGGGATTATATCTGATAGGGTGTCTGAAGAACTATGGACGAAGTTTCATGACAGTGTACAGGAGGCAGGGCTCAAGACCATGCTAAGAAAAAGAAATGCAAAAAAGCAAAATGGTTGTCTGAGGAGGCCTTACAAATAGCTGTGAAAAGAAGAGAAGCCAAAAGCAAAGGAGAAAAGGAAAGATATACCCGTTTGAATGCAGAGTTCCAAAGGATAGCAAGGAGAGATAAGAAAGCCTTCCTCAGTGATCATTGCAAAGAAACAGAAGAAAACAATACAATGGGAAAGACTAGAGATCTCTTCAAGAAAATTAGAGATACCAAGGGAACATTTCATGCAAAGATGGGCTCAATAAAGGACAGAATGGTATGGACCTAACAGAAACAGATGAGATTCAGAAGAGGTGGCAAGAATACACAGAAGAACTGTACAAAAAAGACCTTCACAACCCAGATAATCACAATGGTGTGATCACTTACCTAGAGCCAGACATACTGGAATGTGAAGTCATGTGGGCCTTAGGAAGCATCACTACGAACGAAACTAGGGGAGGTGATGGAATTCCAGTTGAGCTATTTCAAATCCTAAAAGATGATGCTATGAAAGTGCTGCATTTAATATGCCAGCAAATTTGGAAAACTCAGCAGTGGCCACCAGACTGGAAAAGGTCAGTTTTCATTACAATTCCAAAGAAAGGGAATGCCAAAGAATGTTGAAACTACCACACAATTGCACTCATCTCACACACTAGCAAAGTAATGCTCAAAATTCTCCAAGTCAGACTTCAACAGTATGTGAACCGTGAACTTCCATTTGTTCAAGCTGGATTTAGAAAAGGCAGAGGAACCAGAGATCAAATTGCCAACATCCATTGGATCATCGAAAAACCAAGCGAGTTCCAGAAAAACATCTGCTCCTGCTTTATTGACTATATTGAAGCCTTTGACTGTGTGGATCACAATAGACTGTGGAAAATTCTTCAAGAAATGGGTATACCAGACCACCTGACCTGCCTCCTGAGAAATCTGTATGCAGGTCTGGAAGCAACAGTTAGAATGGAATGACAGACTGGTTCTAAATTGGGAAAGGAGTACGTCAAGACTGTATATTGTCATCCTTCTTATTTAACTTATATGCAGAGTACATCATGAGAAACGGTGGGCTGGAAGAAGCACAAGTGGAATTAAGATTTCCGAGAGAAATATCAATAACCTCAGATATGCAGATGACACCACCCTTATGGCAGAAAGTGAAGAAGAACTAAAGAGCCTCTTGATGAAAGTGAAAGAGGAGAGTGAAAAAGTTGGCTTAAAGCTCAACATTCAGAAAACTAAGATCATGGCATCTGGTTCCATCAACTTCATGGGAAACAGATGGGGAAACAGTAGAAACAGTGGCTGACTTTATTTTTCTGGGCTCCAAAATCACTGCAGATGGTGACTGCAGCCATGAAATTAAAAGACACTTACTCCTTGAACGGAAAGTTATGACCATCCTAGACAGCATATTAAAAAGCAGAGATGTTACTTTGCCAACAAAGGTCAAGACCATGGTTTTTTCAGCAGTCATGTATGGATATGAGAGTTGGACTATAAAGAAAGCTGAGTGCCAAAGAATTGATGCTTTTGAACTGTGGTGTTGGAGAAGACTCTTGAGAGTCCCTTGGACTGCAAGGAGACCAGTGCATCCTAAAGGAGATCAGTCCTGGGTGTTCATTGGAAGGACTGATGTCGAAGCTGAAACTCCAATACTTTGGCCACCTGATGAGAAGAGCTGACTCATTTGAAAAGACTGTGATGCTGGGAAAGATTGAGGGCAGGAGGAGAAGGGGACAAGAGAGGATAAGATGGTTGGATGGCATCACTGACTCGATGGACATGGGTTTGGGTAGACTCCGGGAGTTGGTAATGGACAGGGAGGCCTGGTGTGCTGCAGTCCATGGGGTCGCCAAGAGTCGGACACGACTGAGCAACTGAACTGAACTGAACTCATAATCTAAAATACAGGCAGAATTAAAAAAAAAAAACAAAAAACCTGAAAATCATAAAAAAAAAATACAGATAAAAGATCAAAGGATTATGTAGCCACCACACATGTAAAGAAAAAGAACTAGACAGGGTCATCAGATGAAGATTTAGAGTAAAAGAGGCTTTTGAATGAAAGGGGCTGGGATAGTTTATCATTCATTTAGAAAAAGAAAGAAAGAATGAAATGGACCCCTATCTCATACAATGACATAAAACCATGAAAGAAGGATCAAATTTTAAAAACTTTTAGAGACAAATACAGAAACATTTTTGAGAATGGAGGGACTTCTAGAAAGACACATGAAGGAAAAGATCGATTAATTGGATTATATGAAAATAACAGCTGTTCATTTCACTTTAGGGTGCAAAGGCAAGCATAAATTCAGGAGAAGAGTTTTACAACATCAAAAATAAAAACATTTCACATAGAAACAAAAATGCCTAATAAATGCATAAATATTAGCTCAACTGGCTATCTGGGACAAGAGGCAAAGCCCTGGTTTACTGCATTTCGTGGTGTAAATAATCTTACATGGCTCATTTCAAGCTAATCACCTGATGTCACTGAACACAGAGTTAAGATCAGTTTAAATACTTTCAAACACAATTGGCATTGCCTAATTGTAATTAGTAAAGCTGATCATACAATCATCACTCAACCTACCAATTCCACTCTAGTATGAACAAAAGAGAACTGCTACACATGTGGAGTAGGATATACATACAAAACTTTTTAGCAACACTGTTCATAAAAGAAGAAAATGAACAGTTGTACTGTCTATCAAATATAGTATGGACAAATATACTGTAATATATCCACTCAATGGAATACAAAAAAGGCAATGAAAAGACATGAACTAGCTATAAACTTCAAATAAATAAATCACAAATACAAAATTTTGAGTGAAAAAAACACAAGTCGGAATAATAAAAGTAATATGTTTTCTATTCATATAAAGTTGACAAACAGGCAAAATTCAACAATACATTGTTAAGGGATATGTGCATGCATGCTTAAGTGCTCAGTCATGTCCAACTCTTTGTAACCCCATGGACTGTATCACCAGGCTCCTCTGTCCATGGAATTCCCCAGGCAAGAATCCTGGAGAGGGTAGCCATTCTCTTCTGCTGGGGATCTTTCGTACCCAGGGATCAAACTCAGGTCTCCTGCATTGTGGGTGGATTCCTTATTGTCTGAGCCACCAGTGAAGACTAAGGGATATATATATACAGATAGTAAAATAATCAAGAAAATGGTTAAGATTAAATCTAGGAAAGTGGTTTTATGGGATGAAATTGGAAAGGGACATTGTGGGTCTTCAAATGTATTGGTAAGTTTTTATTTCTTAAGCTGAAGGAAAAAATAAATAAAAAGGGAGATAAGTAAACATAATGATAATATAAGGGAAAACTTGTAAGAAAAATATTTATTGTTATAAAAATAATCTGCTTTAAAAATGAATATCTGAATCTGAATTCTGTAATATTTTGGTGAGTATCTCTTCAAGCAATCTCAAACAAAAAAAAGTTTCCTTCTTTTTCTCCACTGGTATTGGGTTTGGAAAATGTTGAGATGTTCATCTCTAACATCTTTTGGGAAAAAAAAAATGATTATTTTCAGACATGGGCTAATGGCTTAGTTTAGGATTTTGTTCTCTTAACAAAATTTTGTTCCTCTGAATGGCATGAGACACCATTATGCTAAAAAAGAGAGCTGAATTAATTATATTACCACAAAACTTAGGACAAAAATGTTTTTCAGCTAGGAGCTGAAATAGAGAATAGCAAATAACCTACGCTTTAAAACATTGAATAAATTCATATGAATTACTTAAATGTTATATTATTTAAAAAGAAAGTATTTTTAAAGACTTGATTATCCCTCTGAAAATAAATCAAGTTATTATTTAAAAAGTACTTTTAATATTTTGATAATCCCACCAATATTTTCAGAATCATGTTAAGTTACTCACATGAAATAAGCATATATCTCTGATTTCAGAACATAAACCTAGGTCAAGAATAATAAATATATGCAACATTCCTTAGTATTTCTGCCATCTAAAGTATTGCTCCCCCTTGGCCTTATGGTATTATCAATGGGTGACAGGAACATCAGACTTCTTTTGGAACTCGTTTAAATGGCAAATGTGAAAAACGTATCTCTTAGATAACCAAAGAAAATTTCAGACTTTCTTCTGTATCTTGCTTTTCTAAAATTAGTTTCATTTCCACTTAGTATATTTAAAGTATTTAACTCTTTTATGTTTAAATAAATAAATGTAAGTTTTTCAAATTTGTTTTATGTTCTCTTGAAAGATGACTGGATTAGAGACATAAACACTTATTATGGTTAGAAAAAAATTCTAGGAAGTTATAAAATATCTATTTCAATTTATTTAATTTTCTACCTTATTTCAGTGAAAATAAAGTATATATGTCTATTACAGTTTTTGAAGACCATTCAATGAATATAGTACATATAATGTTTTACAAAATCACATAATAAAAAAAAATTCACATTAAAAGAAAGGTCACATTGCCTTCTGAAAAGCATTCAGTATTTTGCTACTGAAATTGAAGCCTGCTAAATTCAAACTCAAGTTTCTTTCTCTTAATTAACTTGGGCCTTTGGCAAAAAATTATTTAACTTTCACACTTCCTCAAGTGTTCTAAACAAAGAGTAAAACAGAATTAAAAGACAAATTAGCAAGTTTAGGGAAAAAGGAGGAAATCAATGTAATGGGACTTAATGCTTGAGTTGTACAATGTTGACCAGTGACCCAAATAAATTTGGGGCACATACTTTTCCATCCCAAAGCTATCTGGATAAAGGGAGGCTCATAACCTTCACATTACCCCCACCATGACACATCATCCTACCACTGAATAACAGAAGACAAACACTGACCTAGTTTAGAAGTGCAGACGAAAAAAAAAATGAAAACAGGATACATAGCTACGGCAAGGAAACCATGGTAACCAGAAAAGGGAACTGTTTTGCTTACTTTATTTTGGTCAGAATAATCAGCAAGCTGAGCCTTCAGCTCTGTAATCTCAGCCTCTAACAGACGGATCACTTCCTCGTAATCCATTTCCATTCCCTGTGCCTGTCTCTGCGCAGCTTCGGCAAGATGAAGCCGACTTCGCAGGGCTCTTGCTTCTTCGACCACAGCTTTGGCTTCCTAAATATTTAAAAAAATAATGTCATTGAAGAAAAGAATGTAAAAATAGTAGCGGTTTAAACAAATTATTTTCTTCTTTCTGGAAGTTATAATTCAAAAAATGAATCAATATAGTTATATTATTCACATCTCAATTTGAAGAGGGTTCAGGATGGGGAACACATGTATACCTGTGGTGGATTCATTTTGATATTTGGCAAAACTAATACAATTATGTAAAGTTTAAAAATAAAATTAAAAAAAAAAGAAAACTAATATTCATGTTATTTAATTAAGGTCATGCATGACCTTACTTTTCCTTGATTTCTTGGATAACTTTCAGTATGGACTCTCCAACTTCACACATTTAGGAGAGAATTTTGAAAATAAGAGAAGCAGAAGAAAATTGAAAATGGAAAATAGAATAAGAATTGGCTCAAAAGATAAAAACAGCAGACTTCTATAAGTCAAGTAGGTGGTAGGGCTCATGTTCTATGAAGGTTTTTGCAGCTTCATCAGATCCTGCTGAGAGATTTATAGTGTTAAGGGCTTCTCAGTGGTCCAAGCCCCAGGAGCCAAATCTTATTCCTAGACATCAGTCTAAGAGCTACCTCCCCATTTTGATTTAAGCCAAAAGGCAGAATTCAGTAGTAAAATATACAGCCATTTCTATAGGATGCAATGCTCACCACATTTAGAACAACACTGAGGGAAAGGCATTACTAGAAGCCATTTTATACATAATCAACAGAGGCTCAGAGAGGTAACATAACCTATGCAAGGGCAGATACCAGTGCCAAAATTTAAACCCAGCTTTACCTGACTCCAACATTAATGCTCTTCTCACCATTTTACTCCACCACCACATGACAAAAACAAAACCAAAACTATACACTCGCTGTATTTTTCATCTTAGGAAGTGGATGGTGTGGCCCAAAGCATTTGCACTCTCAAAACTGTGCCTTGATGCTGGCTCAATAACAGTTCCCAGGACACCAATATAATTTAATATTGCACTTGCTATAATGTAAACCATTTCTTTCTTTTTTTTTTTTTACTTGATGCAGAAATTGTTTTTCTCTGCAATGGAAATTTCTGCTCCAATTGCCGTGGCTAATATTCAACTATGGCTATTTTAATTTTCTGGGAGCTTTTACAGGACGCTTCCTTTTGTTTGAGCCTAGGGGAGGGTTAGAAATATTTTTACTACAGGACATATTTTAAGGGTCAATTTTTCATTCTTACATTCAATAACTATTAAGTACTTACTGTGTGTCAGTTTCTGTCTCCAGTACTGAAGATGGAGCACCTAACACAATACAAAGTCCTCCTTTTGTCCCCCGATATTTATAATCTAGTTTGGGGAGATGACAAACTAGAGAGAGTCAATGAAGAGCTCACTTAGAAGACTTTTAATCAGAGAACATCAGAAAGGATGGAGCTTTCTGGGCAGAGAGAACAGTTTGTGCAAAGGAACTGAGATAGCATTGTGCATCCATAGCATTCTGCATCTTGAGAGAACAGCAAGGAACTCAGGGTGGCCGAAGTAGACAGGAGGAGAGGACAGGAAGGAGGGGGTGCAGGACATGGGGGTAAAGTGCTCACAGGTCTCTGGGCAGGGATGGTGCTGGCATGGAGTGACAGATCTTGAGAGCCTTTGTAGGCCATTGTAAGGACTTTAGTTTTACTCACAGCCAGAGGGAAAGCGACTGGAGAGTGCTGAGCAGAGACGCGGTAAAAGGACACCTATCTAACTAACACATCCGTCAGTTCAGCCCAGACGATCAAGGGTTACCAGTGTCACAACTGGATCAACTTCACAAAAGACTGCACAAATGGGAGGTAATGGCCTAGTATGTGTCAACAGGGCTCTAAACGTTTTGGATAGATCACCTCAAATAATCTACCCAGTGCTGTGAGAGGTATGTCCAGTTTTACCCTCATTTAATAGACAGGAAACTGGAAAGTTAAGTAGTTTGCTCAGAATCACAAACTTAGTAAGTGGCAGAGCTGGGATTTGAACCCAGGCTGTCTAGTTACAAAGTCCACAGTCTTGGCTACAGAATATGCTAAAAAAACAAATCACTTGTAGATGACAACATCATCGGGGCCCAGCCCTGCATGAGCTCAGGATGTGGCCATTACAACACACTCAAACACATTTGAGGCTGCTACACCATTCCCCATTTTCCATTCAATCAGGCTAGGAAAAAAATAATATTATCACTGAAGAGAAAGGGAGGGGCAGAGAATTCACCATAGCAGCAATGAAGAATAACTAATTCGATGATTTGTCTCCTTCACAGTTGCTTCATACAGCCTTTATTCCTCTATACAAACAGCACTTTTATTTTTGTTCAAAGAACGCTAGTTAATTAAATGAAGAATCTGAATGGAATTTATACAGCCATTATGGTGCACTGATGGTAATACGGTGTGAAATGCAGTGGGGTGGTAAGAGATGCAGAGGTTTTGCTGCTGAATAAATTCATGTCATTTCTTTTGTAAATGTATAACTGTCAGGCTGGTAAATGTGACCCCTTAGCAAAGTTCTAGCCCAATTCCCACTGAATGGCTGTTTAAAAGATCAGTGCATTGAAATGACGACTCTTAGAGGAAGCAGTAAAGAAAAGATAGCAGCAGTGTGCCACATTTAGCAATACAGGATCACATAAATCCATTTTTTCTTTTCCTCCTGGGCTGTTTTCTAATAACTGTAAAGCCTCCTATGTCAGTAATAATTGAGCCAGAATTTTCCTAGTACCTCACCATGAGCCTGAAATCCAATCAGGCGAAATGTGGTAGCTAGTTCACTGATTTACTCTGTTAGGTACAGATTAATTCAGTTTAAAAGTTAGAAAACGCTGGATCATAAAATAGCAAGGGAATTCCAAACAAGCATCTACTTCTTCTTCACTGACTACACTAAAGCCTTTGACTGTGTGGACCATAACAGTCTGTGGAAAATTCTTAAAGAAATGGGAACACCAGACCACCTTACTTGTCTCCTGAGAAACCTGTATGCAGGGCAAGAAGCAACAGTTAGAACCAGACATGGAAGAATGGACTGGCTCAAAATTGGGAAAGGAATACGTCAAGGCTGTAGATTGTTACCCTGCTTACTTAACTTATATGCAGAGTACATTATGAGAAATGCCAGGCTGAAAGACTCAGAAGCTGGAATCAAGATTGCTGGGAGAAATATCAACAACCTCAAATATGCAAGTGATACCACTCTAATGGCAGAAAGCAAAGAGGAACTAAAGAGTCTCTTGATGAATGTGAAAGAGGAGAGTGAAAAAGCTGGCTTAAAACTCAGCATTCAAAAAACTTAAGATCCTGGCACCTGGTCCCATCACTTCATGGCAAATAGATGGGGAAAAAGTGGAAACTGACAGGTTTGACTTTCTTTGGCTCCAAAATCACTGTGGATGGTGAGTACAGCCACAAAATTAAAAGATGCTTGTTCCTTGGAAGAAAAGCTATAACAAACCTAGACAGCGTATGAAAAAGCAGAGACATCACTTTGCCAACAAATGACCATATAGTCAAAGCTATGGTTTTTCCAGTAGTCATGTACAGATGTGAGAGCTGGACCATAAAGAAGGCTGAGCATCAAAGCATTGATGCACTCGAACTGTGATGCTGGAGAAGACTCTTGAGAGTCCCTTGGACAGCAAGGAGATCAAATCTGTCAATCCTAGAAGAAATCAATTCTGAAAATTCATTGGAAGGACTGATGCTGAAGCTGAAGCTTCAATACTTTAGCCACCTGATGCAAAGAGCTAACTCACTGGAATAGAACTGGATGCTGGGAAAGACTAAGGGCAGGAGAAGAGGGTGAGAGAGGATGAGATGGTTGGATGGCATCATGGACTCAAAGGACATGAGTTTGAGCAAATTCTGGGAGACGGTGAAGGACAGGGAAGCCTGTCGTGCTGCTGTCCGAGGGGTCACAAAGAGTCAGGTAGAACTTAGCAACTGAACAACAAAGATGTAATAGCAAATCAGAAAAATCAACAAAAGCATTATGCATTTTAATATTAAGCAGTACAAAGAAATGCACTAAAAGGGAATCCTAAATTATGAAGGCATATCCCTGACATAACATTTTTTTAGTGACACAGAGAAAATGACTTCAACTTACACTGTCTGGTTGTTAAATCAGGATTTTCCACCTTAGAATTTCACAATGAACCGTCAGGGAAGATCAGACCAAATCCTTTGAAAATATACTTCACACTAATGAAAATCTTTGTAGGCTACAAGAACTTCGCTACGTGATTATGCTGAGACAAAGGGCAGCATAAGCTCAAAGGACAAAATACCGTATGTTTCCATATACAGCACTTTTCTCCCTGTAAGGCACTGTTGTTGCTGTTCAGTCACTAAGCAGTGTCGGGCTCTTTGTGACCCCATGGACTGCAGCATGCCATCCCTGTCCATCACCAGCTCTTGGAGTTTACCTAAACTCATGTCCATTGAGTCCGTGATGCCATCCAAACATCTCATCCTCTGTCGCCCGCTTCTTCTCCTGCCCTCAGTCATTTCCAGTATCAGGGTCTTTTCCAGTGAGTCAGCTCTTTGTATCAGGTGGATAAAGTACTGGAGCTTCAGCTTCAGTGCTTCCAATGAATATTATGTTGATTTCCTTTAGGATTGACCGTTTTGATCTCCTTGCTGTCCAAGGGACTCTCGAGTCTTCTCCAGTGCCATGAGTTGACAGGCTACTTTATGTTCCAACTCTCACATCTGTACATGACTACTAGAAAAACTACTAGAAAAACTAGAAAAACTCTAGCTTTGGCTAGAGACCTTTGTTGGCAAAGTGATGTCTCTGCTTTCTCAAATGGAGGCTAGGTTTGCCATAGCTTCTCCTCCAAGCAATAAGCATCTTTTAATTCTGTTGCTGGAGTCACTGTCCACAGTGATTTTGGAGCCCAAGAAAATAAAACCTGCCACTGTTTCATTAACATGATATTGAATAAAAAATATGGGTGTTAGATATACTTTAGAATCTTAGATATATGATATTTTTTTTCATTTTCTGGCTCTGTAATTCTCCAAGACTCAGTTTTTTCATTTGTATAAGGGTAAATAACAGCATCCACTTTATAAGCTCAAAACAACTCTCACAATAAGGGTTAAAGAACTACAGCTCTTGGTACACTTTTTCCCTGTTCCTCTTCATTGTTTTCAAATAGACACATAATCACCAACGCGCTGAGAGGGCTAGACTGGATGAAATGACTGAGGCACTCAAGCGGTTCTTTGGAAGTAAAACGTGCACGTCTTTTTTAACGTTAGCAACAGTTATGTAAAACCTTCCCTTCTCTAGTTGTGAGTTTTAACGGCTCCCCAAAGTAGAAGGAAAAAGCACTAACTGCAGTTGCTCATTTGTAATTAGGCAGCACATCCACATCACTAAACTGAGAAGTTCTGTAATTTTTAAGCTAATCAGTAAATCTTTCACAATGTCAACTGCTGACAGGAGAAAAAGGAGGCCTCCAAGAGATATGTTTTAGTGTATTGTAACATGCTACCAAGCCCAGAAGAATACTTCTCTTATCAGCTTCCTACATCCACTCACTGGAAAACCCTTCTTGGTCTTGGTCCCGTTACAGCCTGTGAAAAAGGTTAAGGGTTACTGCAGGAAGAGGGATGTTGAAGGAAAAATGTTTAAAAGCAAGCTATATTTAGTTTCCTTAAGTATTGATTTTATTAAAATACGCTTAATGTTCCTCTCAAGGGATGATCTCAAATAATTTGCTAGTGGTTCAAAAAAGGAATCTACAACTCATCCCTTAACCATGACATTGCTGGAGGAGAAAATGAATTCACAGAACTTTATGTACGTCTCTGATGTGTGTTCTTCCCCTTCCTTTCCTTTTGCCTTCTCTGGGTGTACATCCATCCCTCTCTTCCGCCTCCACACCTAACCAGTTATCAGGCACTGTGAATTCTTCACCGGTGATGTTTGCACCACTCCTTAATATCCACTCTTACCATCAAGCTATTACTCATGTCTTTAACACCTCACACATAGGTGCACACTGCATACTCTGTTCTTCACTATAATGTACTCTGCATACTTCTGAAGGATCAATTTTCCTGAAATATTGCCTAGGAAACAAACCTAGATAAAATGTTGCTAAGAACATGGTACACGATAAATATATTCTCAATCTCTACACTTGAAGGTTCTCCACTATTTGTTCCAAATCAGTCTTTCCAGTTTTAGCACACTGACTCTCTTATGGATTAACATATCCAAGTGCGTTCACTTACCAATTTCCCAGACTAAACTCTCTCACCTCCAAAATACTTTTGAGCACATTATTCCTTCCACTAGGTGAATATATTTTTCCTCTTTTTCTCCTTCATCCAGCTGCCATCTATTCTTCAAAATCTACTTTAGATTTTATCTTTTCTCATCTTTCCAGACCACTTAAGCTTAAAATGGTCTTAGCTGTGGAGCGGGTTCCTCTCTAGTTGCAGCAAGAGCGGGCTACTCCCCATATGTGGTGCACGGGTTCTCCTCTTGGTGCGGCACACAGGCTCTAGGGCGCGCAGGCTTCAGAAGCTGTGGTATGTGGGCTCAGTAGTCGTGGCTCCCGGGCTCCAGACCACAGGCTCAGTAGTTGCGGCACACAGGCTTCATTGCTCCACGCAAGTGAAAACTTCCTAGAGCAGGGATCAAACCCGTATCTGCTGCATTGGCAGGCAGATTCTTTACCTCTGAGCCACCAGGGAAGTCCTCCCCTCCTTTTATCCTTAATAATATCTGTTGTCTGTAATTACTCCACAGGCTATTTAGCATTTCCTACTGCTCTGTTAAACTGTCATGAAAATAATATTTTACTCCCAAACTTTCTAATGACAAAAAAGATCTTGACTGATGAAAGTAGAACACAAGTTGTCTGAGAGTAAAACCCTATTTAATATTAACAGGTCCTCCATTCAACATAAATAAGACATGTAACTGAGTTGACAAATAGTGAAAATGACTATTTTTTCATATATAATTGCCTTATAGAATTTTGTTAGGTATAAAGCTTTCATATGAAGGTTTCAATTTTACAGCAATATTAGTAGAATTGTATTTCATTTAAGTAATTACAATAACAACCATAAGTCATGCTATGAAAAATAGCACATAACGAAAAGCAAATCATTTCATCATGCTCTCTTTATACATGAATTAAAACAAACTCCTTTTATAGTACTTATCAAGTAAATGAAATTACATCTAAACCATGTGGAATGAATACCAAGGTTGAAAAAGGACAGAGAGCTACACTTTATTGTGCTCGACAATTTTATTGCTTGGTTTCTCATTAAACAGACTTAAAAATTATGTACACCAAGTTTATATTTCCCTAAAATTGATAATTTTCCATCATAAGTTAATATAATGAATATATGCTCTCAAGGACTATATAATCTTGAAAGTCCTGTCCAATCCTACCCAAATCCTTGATTCCATGATTCATGTGGTGACACTCCTTTGTAAGTGTGAAAAATGATAGATATTTGTAAGCTCAACAAATAAGATTTTCTTTAGTTTGTATGAAAAAGAAAAAATCCTCACTTTGCAAAGGAAGACTTGGTTCAGCTTTCTGGAGAAAAAGCAGGTCAATCAAATTATAATTAGCTCTAATTAACCCTCCCAAGAGCTGTCAACTTCTTTACCTGCAGCTGCCTCATCCTCCAAAAGGTGCAAAATTGAATTCTGCCTCTGAACATCAAAGAAAATCAAAGAAACAATGTTTAATCTCTGTTTATAAACAGAAGTCCCTAATCAAAGACAGACACACAAGTACATCTATCTAATAAATTTTACCCTGTGAACTTTGCTCACAATATAAATATTAATTAGTTAAAACCCTGTTTTGACAGTATACTTAACCCTGAACATGTATTTTCTGGTTTAGTGAGATTTCACATAAAAGAAAACTATTTTCCTACTTCTCCAGTCCTGGTTACAAGTGTACCAAAAGAAGATAGTATTGGAAATTTCTTTAATAATCAGAATTTAAATCCTGTTCAGTGAAACCTAGTATCACTCAGAGGCTACTTTTCCAGTTGTCAAATATTTAAAATTCATCTGAAGTTTGGGGTTTAAGAACAGAAATGTATTCCTTCCAAATTAACCTTTAGAGAATTCAGTTAGGATCAAAATTTTATCAAATTTTCTTTATTTTGATGGAACCTGACCAAGAATTCCAAATTTGAATCTAGCTATAATAAGATCTGGGGATTCCTTGGTAGCTCAGCTGGTAAAAAATCCGCAGGCAATGCAGGAGACTCAAGTTCAATTCCTGGGTCAGGAAGATCCCCTGAAAGGATAGGCTACCCACTAGAGTATTCATAGGCTTCCCTGGTGGCTCAGATGGTAAAGAATCTGCCTGCAATGCAGGAGACCTGAGTTCCATCCCTGGGTTGGGAAGATTTGCCAGAGGAGGGCATAGCAACCCAATCCAGTATTCTTGCCTGGAGAATCCCCATGGATAAAGGAACCTGGCAGGCTACAGTCCTAGGGGTCACAAAGAGTCAGATACCACTGAGTGACTAAGCATGGCACAGCACATAATAAGATCTAAGTAATAAACAAGATTCTTAAATTCATTAAGAAGAAAAAAGTCAGTGAGAACTGATAAGCAAATACTGAATAAATAACAACAGTAAGAAGGAAAAACAAAAAACAAACAAACGAATAAGGTGGGACATGGCCCAAGAATTTAAGGTATATATAAAATATAAAAATTGGTACTAGCCAAAGAAGAGTTAGATAAAACATTCATCCACCCAATATTTATTGATAAAGCTACTGGAAAAATTAGATAGCCCCAAACTGACCCGTAGATTATATGAGAATTTAATTTATGGTAGTGGAAAGTGAAAGTATTAGTTGCTCAGTCATGTCCGACTCTTTGTGACTCAGTGGATTGTAACTCGCCTGGCTTCTCTGTCTGTGGGATTTTCCAGGCAAGAATATTGGATTGGGTTGCCATTTCCTTCTCCAGGGGATCTTCCTGACCCAGGGATCAAGCCTGAGTCTCCTGAATCACAGGCAGATTCTTTACCATCTGAGCCACCAAAGATACCCAATGGTAATGGAGATACCACATAAAAATAAATGGTGCGACAAAAAGCTATTTGGAAAAGAAAGTATAAAGTGTAGCTTCTCATCTCATACTCTATACAACAGAATAATTTCTTATTAAGAACACAAATGAAGTAGAAAAAGCAAGAGTAGGAAAGGGATGCAAATGAAATATAAGGTACATATATGGTCACAAGAAATGTATCAGGAAACCAGCTACCTTGGATATGAAGAACTGTGATGCAATTCACAATTTACTTTGAAACCCGTGGTCATAGACAATCTTTGGTATATCTAACATGGATGACAATGAATCAAAGTACACACAATATTTTCAAATAGGGTGATTTAATTATGTAGGGTTAGGCAGGACTAGAGAACTCTTACTTTTAATTCTAAAATAGTTTGTGAATAAATCATTTAACACAGTGTCATGAGTCCCATAACAAAGTAAGAGTAACGAAAAGTGTTTCTCACGTGTTAAACTGCCAAGAAAGGAGTTTTATGGTATCAACTGCCTTATCACTACTTCCTCCTTGAGTAAAATTTACTAGTTTGTCAGCCAAGTTAACATATATTGCTCTCACTTTGTGTTAAGAAACATAAAATGTTTGGCATCTGCCTAAATGTTTGAAATATGCCCTGGAAAGGTGCTCTCTTTGCCACTGACTTATGCAATGTTACAGATTTGTAATTGCTCGTATTTGGTTAACAAGGAAAGTTATAGGCAGCATAGCTACTTTGGTGTACAATCACGCCTCTGACAACTCACCATCTCTAGGGCACTTATTCTGAAGGGCTTTCTAGAAAGTGATGATTTTGCCTTGTTTTTTTATTTTTCTTACTAGATTGAGAGCTCCTTGAAGAGATTATGTCTAGCTTTCACACTGCATTCACATAAAATAAGAATTAAATAAAAGAAGCTCAAACATTTCCCTCCCCAAGTGGCCCTTATAAGTTACTGCAGGCATGTGTGAAAAAACTGAGGAAAGAATGGTGAGTGTGGTCTCTGAAGAGCCAGAAAAACAGTGGCTCATGGTATAGAAACCTGAATCCTAACACCAGTTCTGATTAAGCCAACTGATACAGAAAATACTGTAATCAAACTGAACTGAAAGGTTTCTATGAAAAGAACACTTCCTTCCAAATTTCTCTTAACACTGAAAATTCTGGGAGTCTGTTTAACACAATTAAAATGATTCTACAGTATCTATAGGGTAGGAAAATTTCCCTCAGACTTCTTAAAACAGCAAAAACTTTCCTACATTATAAAGAAACAACTATCTGGGTATTTGGAATATACATGTTTGTTTAAAGCTTGTTTAAAATGCTATATTCACCTTCAGTGAATCACTAGCTACAGCTGCTGTCTGCAAACAGTAATGCCAACTAGGCGGTTTTTGTGTTCTTTATCCAAGCAAGCTGTCTTTAACTTAGGCAGTTTCTTGGGCAAACTCTAACACTGGACACAGGTCATTTTGATTCTCATTAAAGGATTTAGGAAAACAACAGAGTGGAAAAGACAAGAGATCTCTTCAAGAAAATCAGAGATACCAAGGGGACATTTCATGCAAAGATGGGCTCAATAAAGGACAAAAATGGTATGGATCTAACAGAAGCAGAAGATATTAAGAAGAGACGGCAAAAATACACAGATGAACTGTACAGAAAAGACCTTCATGACCCAGATAATCAAAATGGTGTGATCACTCACCTAGAGCCAGACATCCTGGAATGTAAAGTCAAGTGGGCCTTAGAAAGCATCACTACGAACAAAGTTAGTGGAGGTGATGGAATTCCAGTTGAGCTATTTCAAATCCTGAAAGATGATGCTGTGAAAATGCTGCACTCAATATATGCCAGCAAATTTGGAAAACTCAGCAGTGGCCACAGGACTGGAAAAGGTCAGTTTTCATTCCGATCCCAAAGAAAGGCAATGCCAATGAATGCTCAAACTATTGCACAGTTGCAATCATCTCACACACTAGTAAAGTAATGCTTAAAATTCTCCAAGCCAGGCTTCAGCAATATGTGAACCATGAACTTCCAGATGTTCAAGCTGGTTTTAGAAAAGGCAGAGGAACCAGAGATCAAATTGCCAACATCCGCTGGATCATCAAAAAAGCAAGAAAGTTCCAGAAAACCATCTATTTCTGCTTTATTGACTGTGCCAAAGCCTTTGACTGTGTGGATCTCAATAAACTGTGGAAAATTCTGAAAGAGATGGGAATACCAGACCACCTAATCTGCCTCTTGAGAAACCTGTATGCAGGTCAGGAGGCAACAGTTAGAACTGGACATGGAACAACAGACTGGTTCCAATTAGGAAAAGGAGTACGTCAAGGCTGTATACTGTCATCCTGCTTATTTAACTTCTATGCAGAGTACATCATGAGAAACGCTGGGCTGTAAGAAGCACAAGCTGGAATCAAGATTGCCGGGAGAAATATCAGTAACCTCAGATATGCAGATGACACAACCCTTATGGCAGAAAGCGAAGAAGAACTAAAGAGACTCTTGATGAAAATGAAAGAGGAGAGTGAAAAAGTTGGCTTAAAGCTCAACATTCAGAAAACTAAGATCATGGTATCTGGTCCCATCACTTCACGGGAAATAGATGGGGAAACAGTGGAAACAGTGTCAGACTTTATTTTTCTGGCTCCAAAATCACTGCAGATGGTGATTGCAGCCATGAAATTAAAAGATGCTTACTCCTTGGAATGAAAGTTATGACCAACCTAGACAGCATATTAAAAAGCACAGATATTACTTTGCCAACAAAGGTAGGTCTAGTCAAGGCTATGGTTTTTCCAGTGGTCATGTATGGATGTGCGAGTTGGACTGTGAAGAGAGTTGAGCACCGAAGAATTGATGCTTTTGAATTGTGGTGTTGGAGAAGACTCTTGCGAGTCCCTTGGACTGCAAGGAGATTCAACCAGTCCATTGTAAAGGAGACCAGTCCCGGGTGTTCATTGGAAGGACTGATGCTGCGGCTGAAACTCCAATACTTTGGCCACCTCATGTGAAGAGTTGACTCATGAAAAGACCCTGATGCTGGGAGGGATTGGGGGCAGGAGGAGAAGGGACGACAGAGGATGAGATGGCTGGATGGCATCACTGACTCGATGCACATGAGTTTGGGCGAACTCCGGGAGTTGGTGATGGACAGGGAGGCCTGGTGTTCTGTGATTCATGGGGTCACAAAGAGTCAGACACGACTGCGCAACTGAACTGATCTGAACTGAAGGGAATTAAAGTTGAAAAATGAATTCAAAGTTTATTTGATATGTTTTTCCACCCAGATTGCTATCATTGTCAGTTCAGTAGCTCAGTCGTGTCTGACTCTTTGTGACTGCATGGCCTCCAGCACACCCTTCCATGTCCATCACCAGCTCCTAGAGCTTGCTAAAACTCATGTCCTTCAAGTCTCTGATGCCATTCAACTACCACATCCTCTGTGTTCCCCTTCTCCCGCCTTCAATCTTTCCCAGCATCAGGGTCTTTTCCAATGAGTCAGTTCTTCACATCAGGTGCCAAAGTATTGGAGCTTCAGCTTCAACATCAGTCCGTCCAATGAATATTCAGGACTGACTTCCTTTAGGATGGACTGGTTGGATCTCCTTGCAGTCCAAGGGACTCTCAAGAGTCTTCTCCAACACCACAGTTCAAAAGCATCAATTTTTCAGCACTCAGCTTTCTTTATAGTCCAACTCTTACATCCGTACCTGACTACTGGAAAAACCATAGCTTTGACAAGATGGACCTTTGCTAGCAAAATGTCTCTGCTTTTTAATACACTGTCTAGGTTGGTCATAGCTTTTCTTCCAAGGAGCAAGTGTTGTTTAATTTCATGGCTGCAGTCACTATCTGCAGTGATTTTGGAACCCAAGAAAAGAAAGTCTGTCACTGTTTCCATTGTTTCCCCATCTATTTGCCATGAAGTGATAGAACTCGATGCCATGATCTTAAGTTTTTTGAATGCTGAGTTTTAAGCTAGCTTTTCTGTTCTCCTCTTTCACTTTCATCAAGAGGCTCTTCAGTTCCTCTTTGCTTTCTGCTATTAGGGTGGTGTCATCTGCATATTTGAGGTTATTGATATTTCTCCCAGAAATCTTGATTCCAGCTGGTGCTTCATCCAGCCCAGTGATTCTCATGATGTACTCTGCATATAAGTTAAATAAGCAGAGTGACAATATACAGCCTTGATGTTCTCCTTACCCAATATGGAACCGGTCTGTTGTTTCATGGCCAGTTCTAACTGTTGCTTCCTAACCTGCATACAGATTTCTCAGGAGGCAGGTCAGGTGGTCCAGTATTCCCATCTCTTTAAGAATTTTCCACAGTTTGT
Source organism: Bos javanicus (assembly GCF_032452875.1). Lineage (NCBI taxonomy): Eukaryota > Metazoa > Chordata > Mammalia > Artiodactyla > Bovidae > Bos > Bos javanicus. The sequence goes on along the minus strand of NC_083886.1, from coordinate 6,474,848 downwards.
TGTGATCTACAGAGTCAAAGGTTTTAGTGTAGCCAATAAAGCAGTAGATGGTTTTCTGGAACTCTCTTGCTTTATCTATGATCCAATGGATGTTGACAATTTGATCTCTGGTTCCTCTGCTCTTTCTAAATCCAGCTTCAACATCTGCAAGTTCACGGTTCACGTATAGTTGAAGCCTGGCTTGGAGAATTTTGAGCATTACTTTGCTAGCATGTGAGATGAGTGTAATTGTGTGGTAGTTTGAGCATTCTTTGGCATTGACTTTCTTTGGGATTGGAATGAAAACTGACCTTTTACAGTTCCTGGCCACTGCTTAATTTTCCAAATTTGCTGGCATATTGAATGCAGCACTTTCATAGCATCATCTTCTAGGATTTGAAATAGCTCAGCTCGAATTCCATCACCTCCACTACCTTTGTTCATAGTCATGCTTCCTAAGGCCCACTTGACTTCACATTCCAGGATGTCTGGCTCTACGTGAGTGATCACACCATCCTGATTATCTGGGCTTTATTGTAGGAGATTTATAATTTCTTTTCTCAAAGAGGATCCTTTTTTCTTGTTTTGTTTATTTCCTTATTAAAAATCATTTTAAGGTCACTGCAGATTACATATAGTTGTAAGAAATACAACAGAGAGGTTTCCTGTACTTTTCACTCAGTCTTGTCCAATGGTGATATCTTGCATTAAGATAGTAGAACACCATAGTCAGGAAATTTCACTGATACAATTCACCAACCTTAATCAGATTTCACCAGTTTTATATACATTCAGGAATACAAAGAAACAACTAATAAATATGTAAAACCTATATGGGACCCAGAGGAATGCTGTTGAGTGAAAAAAGCCAATCCTCAACAGTTACACACTATATGATAACATTTATGTAACATGCTTGGAAAGACAAAGTTATAGAGAACTGATCGGTGGTTGCTAGGTGTTAAGAGGAGGGGTGTGGACGGAGGTGGCTGAGACTATATAAGAGTAGCAGGAGGGATACTTGCTAGAAAATATAGGTTGACATTCTGAGGTTACAAGTGACCATTTGAAATGGGAATAGAGGAACATTTTATTACAGTCCCCTTTCAGAACAGAAAAAAACTGACAAATATATGTAGTTTACTTCTTTTTTCCCTCGAAAGATGAGATTGACATCTTGGAATATCTGCTAGTACCATATGGAACTATTGGAAAAAGTTCAGATCACTAGAGAAGAATAAAAAGGGTATAAGAACTCACATGAATTCTAAAAGTTAGAGGTTTTACTGTTTCTTTAATAAATGTACAAAATTAACCAATCTCCCCAAGTATGAAAATGTGAATATTTTTAGTAATCACATATTGTTGTTCCTTGAAGAAATATGTTTCATTTGTTCTTAAAGTTTCCTTTGCTGCTTAATCCATAAACCAAGATAGCTCAGATGCCAGCTGTTCCAACTGTATCTAAGGTCATGTTCAACTGTCCACAGAGAATCCTGTGCTGATCTAACCTCAGGTTTCAGCCTCAGGACTTTACACCCTCCTCAAATGTTCCACCCAATCTTTGCACAGGTGAGGTCAACTACAACCAGGCTTATCTGAACTTGGAGAAGTTGCCAAATGAACAATTTCCTCTGTTTCTTTAGGGCAAGGACTGGTTTAGACAAGCTAAATATTTTGGCTTTGGACTGTTCACCAATTCATTGCTGCCTCAGGTCATAACAGTATGCTAAAAGAAACTTTAAAAACAACTCGTGTGAGACTAAGTTTTAGAAAGCTCTTGATCAAAAGAAGTTGCTAGAAAAATGGCCCATGCCTGTTAAAAGTTGTTAGAACTTGAAGAAAAAATAACAAGCAGTACACATAATTTCATGGGAAATTGTGTTCATGATTTTAAACGGTAAGGTTGGATTATTCTATAAGGCATGAAAACTCGTAAAATATACTTAGAGTTTGGAGAATACTATGAACAGTTCTTTACAAAACAGTATTCTGGTAGCCATCCCTGGTTGAAAAAAAATATGAAGGTACCTGATTCTTCCAGTAGAAAAGGAGGCTTTCACAGCTTGTTCTTTCATTCTTTTATTTCTCTCTCCCCTTGCTCTCCCTTTTCCCCATTCTACCTGTCTTCAGTTCTTCAATGCTTTCTTCTTGGGCTATTGCACTAAATAAAGGTAAACTAATTTCTATAATTTAAATAGCTATTGTACCTTAAAAAGGGAAGATTCTGCTTTTAGAATCAGGTCTCACAGTAATTCAAGCAAAAGTTTTAAGTAAGCAAAGGTTATCAAACTGTGTTTTCTTTCCCTTTAGAACTAACTGGAAACCAGAATTGTAAAATAAATTGAAAATCAATCTACTGGTGTTTTAACAATTAGATTACTTATGTATTTAAAGGTTGTATATGGTGAAATTATTAGTACTGTACTGGTTTCACATTAAGATCTTCAAAAGGATACTTAAAAGAGGGGAAGAAACTTTGCCAAATTTCATACAATTCAAATTTCTGGTTTTTAAAAGTTTTTAAGAAAAGGGTTAATAAAAATTACATTTTATTTATAATTTTTAAAGACATGCTAATTGTAAAAAAAGAAATCAATCCTTAGAATAGTGGAGTAGTATTTTCTAAAACACAGAAATTCTTTCATTAACAGTAAGTCAGAAATCCCCTTAAACAGAATAATAAAATTTCACATACATAAGAGAAGATAAATGGTATACAAGGTCAATTAAATTTAAAAAAATTCAAAGTTTTAGGACTGATTTTGGGTTGTATATTTTTATTGCAAGTGCTTGTTTCCGAAATGAATAGTTGTCTCAGTATGTACACATGTGTTTGTATACACAGACACACATATATAATATTTTTAAAACTACTTTTGCTAAAAGTAGAGAATATACATTAATCTATACTATGAATTAAAACATTTTAACTCTCAATCTCATTTCTCCTGTTTTGTTAATTGCATTATTACAGACTCTCAGCCACCAGATTACAAAGCCTTGATTGCTTTTTCTGATTATTACTGCACAAGCTATCCCTGTTAAGTCTGGATGACTTTACCCTCATGGTATCTCTCACACAGATGCCCCTGTTGTACTTGGTATAACTCTATGCCCACTATCTGATTAAATCCTCCGTTGCTTTTAATTTGGACATGCACTTCTCAAGTTTTAAGGTACATTACAGATCACCCGAGGACTTGTTATATGCAGATTGTTTCAGTAGGTCTGGGGTAAGACTTGAGACCCTGGCTTTCTAAGTTTCAGGTGTTCTGACCCTGCTGGTCCTTGACTACTCTTTGAATAGCAGGGATGCAGAGTTATGGATCTGCCCTGTCCGGTGTGGTAGTCACTACCTATATGTGACTGTTGAGCCCTTGAGATATAGCTGAGTTGACTGAAGAACTGAACTTTTCATTTAATTTTCATCAGTTTGCATTTAAGTTTAAAAGCTTAATAAGCATAAAATATTTTTCCATTACACAATATTTATTATTTTGGTAGAATTATATTGCACTTTTATCATTGTATCATTTAAGACATTAGTGTTGAATTGTAGTGCTTGTGTCAGGCATGTGAAGCAGTTGAGTTGTATACATAAACAACTAATCTGGTCACTGTCAATGAATTAATTAATTTCAAATTTTTTTATACAATAAGTGTTCTTATCTATTTTATGTAGACAGCAGGAGTTACAGTAATACTTGTATAAATCATGATGGGTAATTAAATGAAAATACTTATTTTTATTAGACTGCAGTTAATTTATACTTAAAGAAGTAGGTATGGAGAAAGTTTTTTTAAAATGAGGACATACTGATGAAGAATAAGATGAATTAGCTAGTAATGCAAAAAAAAAAAAAAAAAAACTAGAGGAAAATATTTTGAAAATTTTATGATGGATGCAATTGCAATTTACAAAGCTGTTTGTTGTATAAAGTTTTTTTAACCATATGAAAAGTGAGCAATTGAGAGCATTTTTGCAAATGTGTGATGAGCTTGTTAAACAGTTTTCTCTTGAACTTCCCTGGTGGTCCAGTGGTTAAGAATCTGCCAGTCAATGCGGGGATTACAGGTTGGATCCCTGGTATGGGAAGACCCCACATGCCTAGGAGTAACTAAGCCCAGGAGCCACAGCCAGTGAGTCTGCTCTAGAGCCTGCCTGCCAGTTGCAGCGACAGAACCTGGGCGCCTTGGAGCCTGTGCTCCACAACAAGAGAAGGGACGGCAAGGAGAACACCCGCGAGGACGGGAAGAGCAGCAGCCCCTGCTCCCTCCACAAGAGGGGAGAGGGCAATGAGACAGCCGGCGAGGATGGGAAGAGCAGCAGCCCCTGCTCCCTTCCACAAGAGGAGAGACGGCAATGAGAGCGCTTGCGAGGATGGGAAGAGCAACCCTGCTCCCTCCACAAGAGGAGAGATGGCAATGAGAGCGCCCTCGAGGATGCGAAGAGCAGCCCTGCTTCCTCCACAAGAGGTGAGATGGCAATAACCGCACCGGCGAGGATGGAAGAGCAGCCCTGCTTCCTCCACTAGAGGAGAGACGGCAATGGGAAGAGCCCCTGCTCCTGCAACCAGAGAACGCCTGAACCTTGCAATGAAGACCCAGAGTAGCCGAAAATTAAAATAAATAAATAAATAAAAGTTTTCTCCTAACAGTTAAGTAAGAACTAATGAAATTAGTCACTTGAAATCAGAAGTAAACGTTCAACATTTGTTAATTTTGACCAGCTTGACTGTTTTTTTTTGCATAAAAGAGTAAACCATTTCTAAATCAATGTGGTAATTTTGGTTTTGATAGAAGAAATATTTTAGAAAAATAAAAGATCTTCAATTATTTCACACATGTTCACAGAATACAAGACATTTCTAACAATATCAATGATCAAATGATTTAAAATTTGAAAAACTTCAAGTACTTTATTTCAGCCTTAGATGAGCCACATGATATGAGATAATATTAAATGCATACTTCAGGCAGGTATTGTCTCTTTTTCTTTTTTTGGCTGCTCTATACAGCTTGCAGGATCTTCCCAGAACAGGGATCAAACTTGAGTCCCCACAGTGAAAACACAAGTCTTAACCACTGGATCACCAGGGAATTCCCAAGGAAGGTATTGTCTTAAAGGACTTCCAAATTTACATAAGGTTGTCAATCTACAGCCTAAAAAATTCAGACTTATGGCATAGATATTTTAACTTTTACATGTGTCACATGAGACTTTCAGTTGGATAATGAAGAAAAGTCTGAAAAGTTTTTTTTTTTTTATTTTAATAGAAGGTGCTCCAGCTACCTTGGATCAAAATTTCTGATTTGTTGGCATTTTCAAACAACAGACTGTTTTCTTCATTGTTTCATGCCACTGTAGGATTTATTTTGAAATTTTCTGTCTCAGTTTCTTGAAGTTGACCATATGAAAAACACCATGGACACAGTTGTTAACCTTGTTTAATGTATATGTGCAAATTTGATGACTAGTCACTAGTTTAAAAGACAGTGATTTAAAGATCCTGTGCTCTTTGCTAGTGCTACTTGGCTGAGTTGTGGAAGAGCTTAATGAAGACTTACTGTATTTTTAACTTCAGTTGAAGATTTTCTTAAAAGAAATGATTGGTTGCCTAATACTTAACAATTAAAAACAAAAAAATGGAAGTGTGATTTACATTTTATTATCAATATCACACTGTACATGAATGAGCTAAATTTGAAGCTCCAAGGAACGAGAAAGCTTATTTGTGAAGCTAGACAAGTGTAAGAATTTATACTGATACTGAAAATTTTCAAATGCATAAGTCAGTAATAATGATTTATCTATTATCTAACACAAATCATCATGTAGATTTTATTACTGATAATATGTAGATGGTTCAAAAACCTTAAAAAATTTGACATCTGCTTAGTTGATACTGATAAATTTACAGTTGCTTTCAGTATATGCAATACTTCTTTGAAATTGATGGTAACCAGAATTAGTGACATACTTAACTTGAAAAGATGTAGTTTTTAAGTGATTTTGCTTTAAAGATTGAATCTTCTAAAAATATGAAAAAATTTTGCCAATAGGGACATAAATATTAAAAAGATTTTTGGTATTCATTTCAGTTACTGCAAACTTTTTAACTTTATTTGGAACATTTGGGTATATGAATCTACTTTTTAACTATAAATGCTGTTAAACAAAATCACAGCAGTTATTTCCAATGAAAATTTAGTGCATGCATTAAGATTCACTTTAAGTGTAAAGTAACATTGGACTTCAAAAATACAGTATGAGAAAAGAATGTAAAAATGCCTAATGAATTTTTAATACTTTTTCATGTTAAAATGACCATATTTTAGACATATTAGACTAAAAATATATCTAAGATAATTTTACCTGTTTCTTTTCATGCTTTTAAAAAATGTGGTTACTAGAAAACTGACAAGGCATAGTTGGTTTCCAATATATTTCTATTAGAAACTGCAGGTCTAGACTTTTATAAAAGCCTCTTATCTGATACTCAGTTATTTCCAAATCTGCTGTTAGGTTAACTTTCTTAAAGTATAGGTAGTCTTCATCCACCATTCTTAATCCATCCATTCACCAGATATTTACTGAATACTACTCTATGTCAGTGATGGTTCTAAGGTAAATTAGAGAACACATGAAAGACAGCCACCCTCCTCATGAAGCTTACCCTCTAGTTGGTGGATACAGATAAAGGACACAAGTTTAACAAGTAAATAATACACAAGAAAGCAATCAGGAATGCCAAAAAACTTATCCACCGACAGTGAAAGCTGGAGCGTTAGTGGGGTATGCAGGGAGGTAGAGGGGCTGGAGAACAAGGAGGGTAGGTGGGGAGAAAGTAGTAACGGATGGGGTCACTGAGGAAAAGGGGTGTGGGGTGGGGGTAGGAGGGCAGACCAGGGAGGGCAGGCTCTGTAGGAGCTGGGCTTTCACTCTGAGATGGAAAGTTAGACAGGTTCTAACAAGTTTTAAAAGCCAATTGAAACATGTAAAATATCATGTATGAAACGAGATGCCAGTCCAGGTTCGATGCACAATACTGGATGCTTGGGGCTGGTGCACTGAGACGACCCAGAGGGATGGTATGGGGAGGGAGGCGGGAGGAGGGTTCAGGATGGGGAACACATGTATACCTGTGGCGGATTCATTTTGATATTTGGCAAAACTAATACAATTATGTAAAGTTTAAAAATTAAAAAAAAAAAAAAAGCCTATTTCTGGCTGCTGTGTTCAGATTAGACTGTATGGGGGTGGGGTAAGGGTAAAAGCTGGGTGATCTGGTAGGAAGTTATAGTTTCAACAGACAGGAGATGATGATGGCTTAGACCAGTGATGGAAGTGATAAAAAGTGGCAAAACTGCAGTTTTTAAACAGGAGGGCCAACAAGTTAGATGTAGAGTGTAGAGGAAAGAGGAGTCAGATTATAGATGGAACAAGTTGATCTTTCTTCTCTTGTCAAATACCTTCAATGGCGATCCATTGTCTAAAATCTTAGACTGGTATTCAAGTGCCTGCCTGCTTTGGTTCCAACACAAAAACTCCCCAACAGCCCTCAAATGTTATTTCCTAATGCTTTCATCTGTTCATGTTTTCCTTATGTCCCCAAGCCTTTAATAATGACAAGGTGATGATGATGAACTAATACAAATACAAATTATTATTTTTTAGGAATTTATTATATTCCTGGTAGTTTTAGGCTCTTAAACTCTCAAGTCTTATGAACAAATTATAAACAGGTGTTATCATCACATTTTAGATACAAAAACATTAAGAGATAATAGTTAACTTAGCATACAAAGTCAGCTGATTTGACTCTCAAGATAAGACTTCTTCTTTCGTACCATGATTCTCAGGTTGCACTCTTTGCTTGGCGTGCTCTCCCCTTCACATGTATGGTCTAGTTCACACATGTATGGTCTAGTTCAGGGTCACCTTTTCTCTACAAAGTCTCCTTATTCTCTCAGTCAAAATTAGGTTTTATTCCTCTAAATAAAATTGTTAAAACAAACCATTTTCACCTATTTCTCTGCACCTAATATTTCTTCTATTATTAATAATAATACCATAATAGTTAATATTTATTAAATAATTACTATGTGCTATTATATATATACACACACACACACACACTATCATATTACCTTAATTAACTATGCTTGATATTCCAAAACTTTTAAGTTCTAAGCATTCTGAAGAAAAGAAAAATTTAATTAAATGGAGGAAAAAAACCCACCCTCTAATTTATTCTATATGTAAAAATTAAGAAAGAATATTTGTAAATGGGATCCCCTTCTGGCTCAGATAACAAAGAATCCACCTGCAAGGTGGGAGAACCCAGGTTTGATCCCTGGGTAGGGAAGATCCCCTGGAGAAGGGAATGGCTACCCCTCCAGTGTCTTGCCTGGAAAATTCCATGGAAAGAGGATCCTGGCGAGTTATAGTCCATAGGGTTGCAAAGACTTGGACACGACTGAGTGATCAACACTTCACTTTTCACTTATAAATGTCCACTTGCAGGATGCAAAGATACACTAATATGTAGAAAGGCCTGGCCATATAAACTGATGCAGATATAGCACCAAACTACAACAAAGCTTAATAAAATGGGGGTCCAAAAGTTTTTGGTCAAAAAATAGAGGACTTTTTCAGACTTTTTAGTTGGAAATAACTTCAAGTGTACACAAGACTCACAAGAGTAGGAACAGTATAAAGAACATCTTTACATCCTTTGCCAGATTTACCTAATTCACAAAGTCACTTTTTTGCCAACATGTTCATGAGTGAGAAATAAAACATTCTTGCAAGCCACTGATATTTTGAGGTTGCTGCTACCAAGATTTTGCAGACTCTCAATCTCTCACATATATACACAAATATGTAAATATGTACACACATATTCTAACTATTCAAGGGTTCTTTATCCCTATAAACTTCAGTATTTCTTAAGTAAAAGGATTTCTCTTACACAACCATAGTACAGCTATCAGATTTAAGAAATTCAACACAGAGCCAATACTATTACCTAATCTGTCATCTGTATTCCAATTTTGTCAACTGACTCAGTAACATCCCTTGTAGTGTTTTCCCCATTTCAGTGCAGGATCGAGTCTAGGGTCAGGTATTTTATTTAGTTTCATGTCTCTTTACCGTCTTTTAATCTGGAACTCCCCCCCCACCCTTCTTCCCTCCCATCATCCTTTCTTCATTTTTCTTTCTTTTTCTTTCTTCCGTCTCTCTCACTCTCTCCTCCTTCCCTGCCTCTTTACCTTGTCCTTTCCTTTCTCTCTTTCTTTGGTTCTTCTTTCTTTTGATTCTTTTATTTTTTATGGCATTCACATTTCTCAAGAATATAACACTATACACACACAGACACACAGATAAATACACCTTTAAAAATAAATAAAACTGTCCTCATTTGGGGCTTGGCTGATGCTTCCTCATGGCCAGGTTCAGGTTCATACATTCTCAGCCGTAACACTACATAAGTGATGTTGTGTCCTTTCAAGGTTTCGCATTTGAAGTCACACATATCCATCTGTTCTTCACTGGTGATATCCATTTTTTTGTACCAGTTTAGGAGTTGTCTAGGATTTCACTACCATATAATTACTGTTTTCCTCTTGCAATTAATAAGCAGTTTATAGATAGCCACTTTAAAGCCATATAAATATGTGAATATTCTGCTTGTCATAAAAAAAATTCCCCCTAGATTAAGCAATTTATGATTCTAGTCTGATCCAGTCATTACTGAAACATGCAAAATGCTGACTTCCCAAATCTGGCAGCTACTCTGATAACTGTTGTTACCAGTCAGCACTCAACAGTCTTTAATGAGCAAGAGCCCTCAGCTCTCTCCATGAATTAATTCACTTCTTTACTAATGGTATGGACTCATGAATCACTTTTTTCCAATGGTTTGTTAGTTCATCACTATATTTAATTATTTTGGTGCTCAACTACTTTCACACTGGTGAGTGGAGGGTGGTGCATCAAGCTAGTTTCTTATGACACATGCTGATCATTTTGGGGATTTCCTTACTTTCTGGCATAAGACATTTCAAGCTTATTTTGTACTTACCCACCCTCAGTCTCGAAATCAGTTATTTCTCCAAGAAGCCTGGATTCTTATTAGTGGGGAATAGTTTCTAGGCACTTGGATATGCTAGGTGCTCATTGCTAGTGGGATATGTGATTCTTGGCTCTTCTAGCTGTTAGAGCTAGGAATATATATACACACATACACATACACACACACACACACACACACACACACACACACATAAACTGCACACACACACATATATATGGGCACATATATATTCATATTCACATAGATACATATATATTTTAGAAATAATGCATTCAGAGTGATACCTTCAAATCTAGTCCATTCAAAGGATTCTTTCTTGACTTCCTAAATTCTGCTTTGTATGTCTTTGATTTTTCACTGAGATTCTGGCTTTCAACAACAATCAAAACATTTGATTTTGTAATACAGGAGACCTATATTACGCCTTGGGCTTCCCAGGTGGCACTGGTGGCAAAGAACTGGCCTGCCCATGCAGGAGACATAACAGTCACGGGCTTGATCCCTGCATTGCAAAGATCTCCTTGAGGAGGGCAGGGCAACCCACTCCAGTATTCTTGCCTGCAGAATCCCAAGCATAGAGGAGCCCAGTGAGTTACAGTCCATGGGGGTCGCAAAGAGTCAGACTCTAAAGAGACTGAGCACGCATGCATTATTACATCTTAAAATTGTTTAAATTGTTTCAGAATGGCTTTGGCCATACCTCAGAAACAAGACAACAACACATGCTATTCAATTTTTCTCATACTATAAAACGTTTGGGATTTGTTTTTGATTCTTTTCTAACTCTATTGCAACCTGTCAAACACTGAACATAAATACCATGTTGGTAAATTACTTGAATTGATTCTTTTTCTTCAGTATGGTTATTTTTTTAAAATAAAGGATAATACCATACATACTCTTTTGTACTTTTTTTTTTTTAATTTGACAGCATCTCCTGGAAATCACTCTGTGCTACTGAGTTAAGATTTCCTTCAGTAGCAGAGTGCTCCACTGCATGTGTGGATTGTAGTTCATTCAATCATCTATACTGAAGATTAAGGTAGTTTCTAATATTTTCTTATTACATATAATACCACAAAAAAATACTGTGCCTAGGTATTTCAATAGTATTAGAGGTATCTCTTTGGGGTAAATTCCTAGAAGTGAGGTTGCCAGGCTCAATGGTAAATGTACACATCAATTTATTAGAAATGCCCAATTCTCCTTCGCAGCCATGTGCTGTTTTGTACTACCACTGCTGCTGCTGCTAAGTCACTTCAGTCGTGTCCGACTCTGTGTGATCCCAGAGATGGCAGCACACCAGGCTCGCCCATCCCTGGGATTCTCCAGGCAAGAACACTGGAGTGGGTTGCCATTTCCTTCTCCAATGCATGAAAGTGAAAAGTGAAAGTGAAGTCGCTTCAGTCGTGTCCTACTCTGTGTGACCCCATAGACGGCAGCCCACCAGGCTCCTCCATCCATGGGATTTTCCAGGCAGGAGTACTGGAGTGGGGTGCCATTGCCTTCTCCGTTGCACTACCACTAGCATGTATGAAAATGCCTGTTTCACAACAGCCTCATCAACAATGCACTGTCAAGCATCTGAATTTTTGTTAACGGAAGAAAAACTGTATTGGCATATTTTTAAAAAGTAGCTTTGTTATGGTAGAATTTAAATATAGTAAAATTTACTCATTTTAGATATACAGCTTGATAACCTTGCTTAACCCAACATCACAAAAGTTTCTTTTGAATTTAAATTTTAGTTTATGTTTAGATCTATAATCCATTTGGAGTTAGCGAGGAGAAGGGGATGACAGAGGATAAGATGGCTGGATGGCATCCCCGACTCAATGGATGTGAGTTTGAGTGAACTCCGGGAGTTGGTGATGGACAGGGAGGCCTGGCGTGCTGCAGTTCATGGGGTCTCAAAGAGTCAGACATGACTGAGTGACTGAACTGAACTTTGAATATGATATGAAGTAGGGGTTAAGATTAGATTTTTCTCACACAAATATTCCCTTGTTCTAGCACCATGTATGGTAATAAGCAGTGAAAGTAAAAAGTCACTCAGTTATGTCCGACTCGAGTGACACCATGGACCATACAGTCCATGGAATTCTCCAGGCCAGAATACTAGAGTGGGTAGCTGTTCTCTTCTCCAGGGGATCTTCCCAACCCAGGGATCGAACCCAGGTCTCCCGCATTGCAGGCAGATTGTTTACTGACTGAGCCACCAGGGAAGCCCTGATGATAAGCAGTGCTTCCTCATTAAAGTGTCTGTGAACATTTTCAAACATCAAGTGACCCTAACTGGGGGTCAGTTTCCACTGGTATTAAATTGTTGCTGCTGCTGCTAAGTCACTTCAGTCGTGTTCGACTCTGTGCGACCCCATAGACGGCAGCCCACCAGACTCCCCTGTCCCTGGGATTCTCCAGGCAAGAACACTGGAGTGGGTTGCCATTTCCTTCTCCAATGCATGAAAGTGAAAAGTGAAAATGAAGTCGCTAAAGTTGAGTCCGACTCTTCGCAACCCCATGGACTGCAGCCCACCAGGCTCCTCCATCCATGGGATTTTCCAGGCAAGAGTACTGGAGTGGGGTGCCATTGCCTTCTCCTAGCTCCAAGCTTAAAACCAGGATCAAGAAATCTAGTTCACATAGTTCCCTTCTTCCCAGAGGAGCAGGTGTCTATGTTCATGTTCCAATTCCTTTGGTAATTCCTTAAAACCTGTGTAACAAAACCAGTTTTAGAGCTGTTTTCTGTTGGAGAACATTCTCTGTATCTTGCTCAGTACTAGGAGCTGGAAGTCCTATCTCAACATAGATTTAATTGACATTTCTCTTGTGGGAAAGACTGAAAATCTTTTTATATGTTTCATATGACCTTCAATAACTTTTTCAGTGAATGGTCTGTTCATGTCTTTTACCCATTTTTCTACATAATTTTTGGTTTCATCTAGACGACTAAAACTTCTCCTTACAATTTGTGTATGTGGTCCAGTAACTGAGTTCTGCATATTAATTTTATTTCTTGCTAGCTTGTGAATTTCCCAACGAGTTATTTTTATCATTGATTCTTTAGGGTTTTCAAGATTTCTATTATGTTACTGTTTTATTTATTCTTTTCCAATTCATGTGTCCCTGGTTGCTTTTTTAGTCTGCAGTTTTTTAACTGCATTCTTTCTTTTTGTGATACTTTTGTCAGGTTTAGACATCAATGTTATACTTCCTCCCAGGAAAGAATCTGGAATTTTTCTTTGTTTCTTTCTCTTTCTGCTTTTTTAAAATATCTGAACCCATTTATGTAGTTCTGGGATTAAATGCCAAAGTTTTGGTTAAAACTTTGTGAAATGAAATTGTGAAACGATTTTGGCCTGGTCCTTTTCTGTAGGGTGGCTTCTTGGTAACTTTATTTCTTCTATGGTTAAGCTTCTACCTCTACTGAGGCCAGTTTTGGTAAACTATATTTTCCTATGAAAACCCATTTAAATTATCCCATTTATATTAGATTACTATTGTATTCAGTCTCTATTCTGTTATACTGCCTTCTGTTGAAATTGTTGTATATAGTTACTGCATTTTGACATTTTTGCTTTTTTTAAAAAGGATTTCTTTTGGTAATTGGAAGATCCATATTTTCATTCTACAAAATCCAAAAATTTGCTCAGTCTTTACCTAATCTTTTTATTGTTTGCTGTCAGTTTGAAGTGATATTCACTGACCATTATACTACAGAATGATCTTATGCTGTTTTCCCCTTTTATTCTCCCTCATCCTCTCATTAAAAAAAAAAAAAAATTGCAAAACGGCATCTTTCTTTTTGGGCTTGGCTATACAGTAACATATAGGAAATGCTCATTGTTTGGAAATTCTTGCCAAAGTTACCCCAGTCATTTTTTGGCTGGGGAAAACTCACCTCTACCAGATTCTTCAGGAATACTATATGCATATATTATTTCCTGAATACTGGCACATTTGTAACTGTTGACTTGATATCTAAAAGTCGACTTGGTGGGATACAGTATTCTTGATTCACACATCCTTTCGTTTCATGAAGATGCCGCCCCGCAAATGCCTTACTTTGTATGCTGCATCAGGAGGCTGGTGCTGGTCTCACTCTATCACCTTTGCGCGTTATCTGACCTCTCATTTGGAGGGACCACGCACTTCCCCTCCATCTTTAAAGCCTGCCTCGATGTACCCTAAACCGACCTTTCCCCACCACCCAATAATAGTTCCAGGTCATCTTTTACTTCTGAAAGTGTTCTTGGATTATAGTTCAAAATATTAGTGCTGTTCAGTTGTTTTGATTTACTTCCTCATGAAAATCCTTTACTTACTTCATTCTTATTTTTCTGGTTTACTTTGATACCTTTTCATTTGATTATATTCTTCCTTGGGTAACCTGTAATATAGTTTTCATTTCTAGCATCATTTTGTCTTTTTCTTCCCTTTCTTTCCCAGGTTTTATCAACTCTCATTTCATTTATCCCTGTTTTTTTGTCATTTTCTAAGTCTTTGTTTTTAATTCCTTATTTTGAGTTATTCTGTGTTACAGTTTTAAGGTTGAATTGTTCTGCGGTATTTTCATCAGGAATAAAGCTTTAATTCATATTGTCTGATATTTACAGTTGTTTTGTAATGACAAGGACAGATTTTTTGTTTTTTTCCAATTCCTTTTTCTTTCACAGAAAGAGTTCTTAGTTCAACAGCACCCTCTTCTGTGCAGTTTCTTTTTATGGATCATGTTGTTGATGGTCATGGTGGAGGGTACATGGAGGAGGCTTGGTATGTCTTGTTTCTCTTTCATTTCTGCAAGACCCTTAATTTCCCCCTCTTATTTCCTTTTTTCTCATTATTTCTTAGCCTCCAAGGGATACCACCCCTTCTCTATTTATTTGATTCTTTTCTCCAAACAATGATTCTAGAACGCTGCTGCTTCTGGTTGCACATACTTCCTCAAGTTCTGAGAACCACCAAATCCTGGCCACTGTTTAGTATTTTGTCATTAATAGTTGCATTTTTCTCTTTCTGGAGGCGATCTTACTTTCAGTACTTTGTCTGATTACTCTGTTCTCCTTACTCTTTTCAGAGTTTTTAAGCCTCCCCTGCTTTCACGTTTCAGTGGCAGGCAAGTTGCAACAGTTTGTTGGAATTTTGAACTCTATTTATATGTGCCGTGAAGGTTCTGGTGCTCTCTATCCAATAGCCACATTTAAGGTAGAGGTCCTGGGAATTGTCTGGCAGTCCAGGGGTTAGGACTCAGTGCTTTTACTGCCGTGGGCCCAGTATCAATTCCCAGTCGAGGAACTAAGATCCCAGAAGCCATGCATGATGTATCCAAAAAAAAAAAAAAAGGTGTGGGTTCCTGTATGGTTTTATGTGCTCTGTAAATGTTATGTTTTCTGGGAGGATAATATTGGGGAGATTCAAAATCAGGTGACTGCCACTGTTCTATAGCAATGTCCTCTTAACTTTCTACTCTTATTAACCTTTTATTTGTTACTGGTATCTCTATTTCATGATATCATTGCATTTGTTTCGCTGTAAGTTACTTAAAATTCTTCGAAGAATGATAAAGAGTGAAAATAAATTTTTACTTTTTATTACTAAAAAAAATTTAAAAATGCTCTGGCTTGGAAGTTTTTTCCCCCCCCCCTTGATTTGCTTTTACTTTTAATAAAATGAATATGAGTAACAGAAGAAAAGAAAAAGGAAAAATAGAAGAGAAAGAAAAAAAGGGTAGAAAAGCAATGAGACTGATCGTTTTAGTCCACAGATCCCCAACTCTGAAAGCAGCAGTACACTATGCTATGCTGTTTGTATCTGTAGGCTCTCAGATATTACACATATCAATGCATTGCACTTATACCTCATTTGTCTATACACACATCCACAAGACACAAATAAACAATGTATGCACTTACTTGTTTCACATTCTGGAGTTCTTCTGTCAATTGCTTCCTCTGCCTTTCCGATTCAAACAATTTTTCCTGTATTAAAAAGCCACTGAATTAACAACCTGTTAAGACGGCATCAATGAGCATGACTTTTAGGGCTTTGTTTCAAGGCTTACAAATTCCTCAAACATCCAGTTTCTAGAATCTGGATTTGTAGCTCCCAGTCACTTTTCTGCCTTTTACATGCCATTTAAAAGTAATTAGCTCTTTACAGTATAATTGGGATGTAAACATATTTTCTGTTACTATAATTAGTCACATTTTTTTCCTGTGCCAGGCAGCATGCAGGATCTTCATTTCCTGACCAGAAATTGAATTCAGGCTACGGCACTGAAAGCCTGGACTCCTAACTACTAGGCCACCAGGAAACTCCTTACTAGCCACTTTTTAAAAAACCTAAAAATCTGAGGTCCAAAATAAGTCAATCAGGATCAAAATGTATAAATGTCAACTAAATGCTAGATAATAGCTATCACTGTCAAAGAGTTTGCAAATTGAAGAGCATGACTATTGTAACTTAGAAGTCCCTCTTACCGTACATACGAAAGAGGACTATGAAACAGAGTTGACCATAATGTTCCCAATTTAGCTAATTTTTGTAAGATTATCCATAAAAATGAACATATAACTAGTGTAATCAAAATATGAAATAATAGTTACTAAGGTGGAATAACATTGGCATCCCAAACAAATATTAAAATCTTTGAACTTAAAATTAAGGATATTGAGAATAACACGCTAAAACGTTCAATTTTGTTATGTCATAAATCCACGTTTTATTGATCAAATCAGAGATACTTTAAGAGCCATTTTACTTATAACCTGAGCAGAGGAATTGCTAGAAGATTATAATGAGTGGTAAACATTCATGGCAACATTGGAATGTTTACAAGAAGCAATCTACTTTCTGCTATACTTGAGCTCATTCTTGTCTAAGAGATGAAATGAAGGTACGTGAAGATGAATACAATATAGCAATCTAACGAGTCTGCCACAGAACAGGAGCCAAGAAACTTCTGGCTCCTAGGCTTTTATGCTCTGCTAAGTCACCTTCACTCTTGGTGTCCTAGTTTTTCGCATCTGTAAATGGAAAATATATCTATTTTCATTCAACTTTGCAAAGCAGTAGCAATGTGAACTCTGCAGAAAGCCTTTAAGTTAAATAAAGCCCATGGAACCTTTAAAAATCATTCTTGCAGAATAAAAATTAGCCATTGGCATCAAATTTTCTTGTTTCCATTTCTACTTGTACCTTAAATCAGACATGATAAACAGAGATGTCACAGGATAATGGGGAGTGATGACAGACATCTACACATTCTGTGAAATCCATTTAACAACCTCTGCTTTTTGTGTATATGTGGTATAATACAAGCAGAAAAACTCAAAGTACAAAGATTATTATCACACACAAAACATTTATTGCTGTGTAGTGTTTTCTGTATTTAAGCAAATGTCTCTCAGCCAATAGATAGGTTTTCAGGTGAAGGAAATTATACAGAATATATTTTACCTGTGATTTCAGGTTTTATCACAGTAGGGTATGTTCAGTTACATCTCGTAAATTTTAAATACAAATCCTGATTTACTCAATAGTTCCTCTGGAAAGCTTTGTTTAAATGTTAAATGAATACATCTTTAAATTAAAATTCTAATTATTACCACTGATATTCCAGTAAAAAACAAAAATATATCACTAAATTTAACAATGATAAACATTGGGGCTTCCGTGGTAGCTCAGACAGTAAATAATCTGTCTGCAATGCAGAAGACCCGGGTTTGATCCCTGGGTCAGGAAGATCCCTTGGAGTAGGGAATGGCAACCTCCTTTGTTCTTGCCTGGAGAATTCCACAGACACAGGAGCTTGGCAAACTACAGTCACAAAGAGTTAGACATGATCAAGAATTAAGATGAAAAATATAAATTTAGCTTTAATAATTGACAGTAGTTTTTTCTTATTCTCTTAAAAAACATCTGTAGTGTTGGTTATACTGGTAAGATAGCATTTTTATATAATTTACTCTGTGTAAGTCATTGAATCTTATGGTTCATCAGAATTTTCTGAGGCTCTCAGATCTTTTTCATTTCATCATAGGGAACTGGTTAAATAATCTAGAACAGAACCTTTGGAGGATAGGAGAGGCACTGAAAAGAATTAGGTAGATTCTTATATATTAACCTGAAAAGTTATCCAAGATATAATGCTAACAACAAAGAGAAAAAAAGAAAATAAGTTGTAAAAAAGTGTATAATATATGAAACATTTCTGTGGAATTAAAAGAAGCATATATACACATATTTTTTAGCATATGGTTGAGTACACAGAGAAAGTCTCTGAAAGGGTAAATAAGATATGTTAAACAATAGCTTCCTCTAGAGGTCAGAATTTAAAGACTAAGGTAGCAAGGAAATTTCTTTCTCTTTTTAATTTGGTGTAAAGATTTTACCTCAATAAAAATGAAACAAATAATAGAATTTCAGTTATTTAAAAACTAATTAAAAATAATTTGGGGCTTCCCTGGTGGCTCAGTGATAAAGAATCTGCCAGCCAATGCAGGTAACTCAGGCTTTCGAAACGTGACCTAGGAAAAGTCCTACATGCCATGGAGAAACAAAGCCTGTGCACAGGTTCAACTATTGAACCTGTGCTCTAGAACGTGGGCACCACAACTGCTGGGCCCATGTGCCACAGCTACTGAATCCCGCATGCCCTGGAGCCCGCGCTCTGCAGCTGTCCAAGTCACCACACGAAAGGCCATGTACTGCAACTAGAGAGTCGCCCCCACTCTCTGCAACTAGAGGAAAGTCTGTGCAGCAATTCAGACCCAGCACAGCCAAAAATAAACACATAAAAAAGTTTAAATATATTCCTATGATGAATTAGTGGAAAACAAATAGTTACACTGTTTTTCTTGAAGACCTGAAAAATATAATGGCTTTCCATAAAAATTAAGATACAAATTTAATATTCTAAACACAAAATTAAAACATATATAGAGAAACAAAATCTTACAGTATATTTGGGAAATATATTGTGTTTTTATTTCCCTTAAATCTCAATCCATTAATTTCAAATTATGTTAGCAAAACAAGATGTCCCTGAAGCATTCACATGAATACAGGAGAAAATGTATTTTCCAATGAACATCTGAGGATCTAAAATTGTCATGGCTTGCTTCATTGGCTCTCCTTTCTTCCCACCAGTGTGAAAAAAAAAAGGGGGTTAGAAGTAGTCAGATTAGAAGGTATGATTACAAATCACACTGTTCACACCGAATCTGTGAAATACAAATAATGAGTATGTAAGCTAAAAAATTTACTCTCTAAAGGTCAGCTGAGGAAATCACTCACTGTGAAATATAAATAATGAGTATATGAGCTAAAAAATTTACTCTCTAAAGGTCAGCTAAGGAAATAAATATTAATTTGATATTAATATTCTATACTAAGCTATTTGATATTGATATTCTTAAAAAAAAACAAAAACTAAGTCTCGATACTCCAGAATTCAACACAAGATAATTTTCTTTCTTTTCTTTATACAAAAGAAAATATAAGGAAGCTAAATTGGAGATTACCTTAAGTGTCTTCACTTCTTCCAAGGCGTTATTTCTTTCATGTTTAAGCTTTTCCATTTCATCTGTTTCTAAGGAATCACCTGCCTCCTGAGAAATCTGTATGCAAGATAAGAAGGAAGAGTTAGAACAGAACATGGAACAATGGACTGGTTCAAAATTGGGAAAGAAGTAAGTCAAGATTATGTATCACCACACTGCTTATTTAACATATATGCAAAATACATGATGCAAATGCCAGGCTGGATGAATCTCAAGTTGGAATCAAGACTCTCAGGAGAAGTATCAATAACCTCAGATATGCAGATAATACCACCCTAATGGCAAATAGCAAAGAGGAACTAAAGAGCCTCTTAAAGAGGGTGAGAGACGAGAGTGAAAAGCTGGCTTAAAACTCAACATTCAAAAAATGAAAATCATGGCCTCTGGTCCCATCAGTTCAGTCGCTCAGTAATGTCTGACTCTTTGCGACCCCATGAACTGCAGCATGCCAGACCTCCCTATCCATCAACAACTCCCCGAGTCCACCCAAACCCATGTACATTGAGTTGGTGATGCCATCCAACCATCTCATCCTCTGTCATCCCCTTCTCCTCCAGCCCTCAGTCTTTCCCAGCATCAGGGTCTTTTCAAATGAGAAAGCTCTTCTCATCAGGTGGCCAAAGTACTGGAGTTTCAGATTCAACATCAGTCCCTCCAATGAACACCCAGGACTGATCTCCATTAGGATGGACTGGTTGGATCTCCTTGCAGTCCAAGGGACTCTCAAGAGTCTCCTCCAACACCACAGTTCAAAAGCCTCAATTCTTCAGCACTCAGCCTTCTTTATAGTCCAACTCTTACATCCATACATGACTACTGGAAAAACCATAGCCTTGACTAGACGGACCTTTGTTGGCAAAGTAACGTCTCTGCTTTTGAATATGCTGTCTAGGTTGGTCATAACTTTCCTTCCAAGGAGTAAGCGTCTTTTAATTTCATGGCTGCATTCACCATCTGCAGTGCTTTTGGAGCCCAGAAAAACAGTCAGCCACTGTGTGCAATGTTTCCCCATCTATTTGCCATGAAATGATGGGACCAGATGCCATGATCTTAGTTTTCTGAATGTTGACCTTTAAGCCAACTTTTTCACTCTCCTCTTTCACTTTCATCAAGAGGCTCTTTAGTTCTTCCTCACTTTCTGCCATAAGGGTGGTGTCATCTGCATATCTGAGGTTATTGATATTTCTCCCGGCAATCTTGATTCCAGCTTGTACTTCTTCCAACCCAGCGCTTCTCATGATGTACTCTGCATAGAAGTTAAATAAGCAGGGTGACAATATACAGCCTTGACGTACTCCTTTTCCTATTTGGAACCAGTCTGTTGTTCCATGTCCAGTTCTAACTGTTGCTTCCTAATCTGCATACAGGTTTCTCAAGAGGCAAGTCAGGTGGTCTGGTATTCCCATCTCTTTCAGAATTTTCCAGTTTACTGTGATCCACACAGTCAAAGGGTTTGGCATAGTCAATAAAGCAGAAATAGACGTTTTTCTGGAACTCTCTTGCTTTTTTGATGATCCAGTGGATGTTGGCAATTTGATCTCTGGTTCCTCTGCCTTTTCTAAAACCAGCTTGAACATCTAGAAGTTCATGGTTCACGTGTTGCTGAAGCCTGGCTTGGAGAATTTTGAGCATTACTTTACTAGCGTGTGAGATGAGTGCAATTGTGCGGTAGTTTGAGCATTCTTTGGCATTGCCTTTCTTTGGGATTGGAATGAAAACGGACCTTTCCCAGTCCTGTGGCCACTGCTGAGTTTTCCAAATGTGCTGGTCCCATCACTTCATGGCAAACAGATGAGGAAAAAGTAGAAGCGGTGACAGATTTTACTTTCTTGGGCTCCAAAATCACTGTAGATGGTGACTGAAGCCATGACATTAAAAGACACTTGTTCATTGAAAGAAAAGCTATGACAAATCTACACAGCATATTACAAAGCAGAGATCATTCTGCCAACAAAAGTCGGGTCTAGTCAAAGCTATCGTTTTTCTAGCAGTCATGTACAGATGTGAGACTTGGACCATAAAGAAGGCTGAGGGCCAAAAAATTGATGCTTTCAAACTGTGGTATTGGAGAAGACTCTTGAGAGTCCCTTGGACAGGAAGGAGATCCAACCAGTCAATCCTAAAGGAAATCAGTCCTGAATATTCATTGGAAGGACTGATGCTGAAGCTGAAGTTCCAACACTTTGGCCACCTGATGCAAAGAGCCGACTCACTGGAAAAGACCTTGATACTGGGAAAGATTGAGAGCAAGAGGAGAAGGGGGTGACAGAGGATGAGATGGTTGGATGGCATCACGGATTCATGGACATGAGTTTGAACAAACTCTGGGAGACAGTGAAGGATCGGAAGCCTGGTATGATGCAGTTCGTGGGGCCACAAAGCGTTGGACATGACTCAGCAACTGAACAACAGCAACAAAGCAATCACAGGGGAGAAACTGTCAATATTAAAATACGAGAGAAAAGTTATACATTAGATACTAATTATGAGAGCTAACTTAAAAATCCTCTTTTGATGAGTCTTAGGCTTTTGCATTCTAATAACAAGATTCAGTTTCTTATTTTGGAGTTGTTTCATTAGATAAAAGAGAATATTAAATAATCTGGGGTAACAACAAATATGCTTCAATCAAAAACAGAGACATTACTTTGCCAACAAAGGTCCATCTAGTCAAGGCTATGGTTTTTCTTGTGGTCATGTATGGATGTGAGAGTTGGACTGTGAAGAAGGCTGAGCATTGAAGAATTGATGCTTTTGAACTGTGCTGTTGGAGAAGACTCGTGAGAGTCCCTTGGTCTGCAAGGAGATCCAACCAGTCCATTCTGAAGGAGATCAGCCCTGGGATTTCTTTGGCAGGAATGATGCTAAAACTGAAACTCCAGTACTTTGGCCACCTCATGCGAAGAGTTGAGTCATTGGAAAAGACTCTGATGCTGGGAGGGATTGGGGGCAGGAGGAGAAGGGGACGACAGAGGATGAGATGGCTGGATGGCATCACTGACTCGATGGACGTGAGTCTGGGTGAACTCCAGGAGTTGGTGATGGACAGGGAGGCCTGGCGTGCTGCAATTCATGGGGTCGCAAAGAGTCGGACACGACTGAGCGACTGAACTGAACTGAAACAAGCAGCATCAAATGAGATAAACTGTTGCTATTTAACATCAATGATTCCAGATAGATACCTATTTTCTAATCTACCTCCAGCTCTTACCTGGTTCTCATGATATCATTTTCAACCCTTGGGCCCCCTGACCTCTGTGATACTTGGTAAATAACATTATGAATCATTTCTACTCTGCTTTCTCAAGTCTGCTATGTAGTATCACAAGACCCTACAGAAAGTCACTGCACTGCGCTCAGCGGGCCTCACCTCAATTCTCCCTTCACTATTGTTCCATCATCATCATTTTTAAGTTATTTGACTTGTGCCAATTCTGGATAGCTACTATTGCACTGGCCACATTCACAACCTCAATTCATCTTAAACAGAATAGAACAACAACCTCTGTTTCAGTCTAATTTTATTGATAAAGCCTTCTATTATGAACCAGCCCATCCAATTACCTCCTTTCCTTAAAATTTCTGTGTATTCCCTTATTTTCCCCTGCCTAATCCTTTTATTTCTTATAATCTGGTTTACATATCTTTCCTCCCTCCCCACATTTCAATAATAATTACTTGTAGTGTCACCAAGCAACCTGCTATGAGAAAAAATATGCCCCTCATCGA
Source organism: Bos javanicus (assembly GCF_032452875.1). Classification (NCBI taxonomy): domain Eukaryota; kingdom Metazoa; phylum Chordata; class Mammalia; order Artiodactyla; family Bovidae; genus Bos; species Bos javanicus. Next base: position 6,451,474 of record NC_083886.1, on the reverse strand, counting down.
CTTTCGTTAATCACTTTCTCACACATAGTATTGCTCAAGCCATGTGTCCTTGCAACTTTCTCTTCCCTAGGATTTTGATACTCTACTATTTCATCTACCCTCAGGATATTTAGGCTGTTTCTAATGACTTCATTTCATTTCTATTTCTTAAATGGAGAAAAGTTCCCCAAAGTCTGTCCTTTTCTGCCACCTTCTCTACAAGCTGTCCCTGAGTGATAACGTTCACTGCCATGCCATTACAACTATCACCCTCCACATAATCTGCAAATCCCTCTCCTGATGTATAGTTCCTTATTGCCTTTCGGTTATTTATACCAGTCAGCATCATGAACTTACTCTTTCCAAAACACAGCCTATCATCTTCTCTACCTTTCTCTTCTTATTCCTTCTTCCTAGTAAAAGAACCAGTATATCATTAATCACCCCAATAAAAAACTTTGGGGTTATCTTTAACTCATTCTCCTTTGCTCTGACATTCAAACGCATGCCTCATTGATGGCATACTTGTTTTGGTCAATGTCTTAGATCTGTCTCTCCATTCCTTTCTCATTCTTCTCACCTCTCTTTATTCATCCATACTTGCAGTCCTTCTTTGGTTCCATGTCTAGACTACCAACCACCACTTTAACCCCTTCCAAGATAAACAATACTATTTAAGATTACTATTTCTAAAATATCACTTTGATCATATCACTATTCTCCTTAATAGTTACCAACTTAACAGGTACAATCAGTCAATTCAGTTGCTCAGTCATGTCCGACCTGTTGTGACCCCATGGACTGCAGCACACCAGGCCTCCCTGTCCATCACCAACTCCCGGAGTTTACCCAAACTCATGTCCACTGAGTCAGTGATGCCATCCAACCATCTCATCCTCTGTCATCCCCTTCTCCTTCCGCCTTCAATCTTTCCCAGAATCAGGGTCTTTTCAGATGAGTCAGTTCTTTGCATCAGGTGGCCAAAGTACTGGAGTTTCAGCTTCAGCATCTAGTCAGTGTCTAAGTTTAATATTTATTCTTCCTTTTTTCTCTGACCTGCATGTACTCAACTATCTTTTTTAAGAAGTAGATTACTCTCTGCTTACTATCACATTATACACATTTATTTTTTCATGCTAATAATCATCACTCTGATCACCTCTTGAGCAGATAAAATCCTATACGATTCAAAACTCACTCAAGGGAATTCCCTGGCAGCCCAGTGGTTAGGACTCCATGCTTCCACGACAGGGGACCTGAGTTTGATCCCCTGTCCAGCATGCCATGTGGCATAGCCAAGAAAACACCAAAACAAAAAATGAAAACTCACTCATATGCCACCTCCATTACGAATTTTCCCTGAGTATTCTGAGTTCTATTATTACTATGGCCCTATCACAACGCATTTTTAAACTTTATCTGTATCCATGAATTTTCTTACATTATACCCTAAATTTCCTGAGGGATAGGCTTGAGTTTTATTTACCTTATAACCTGTGCCGGAGCAACTAACAATGCCACACGCTGTAGCTGTTTAATATACAAGTAATCTTTTACAGATGAGTGTATAGTGAAGTGACTATAAAGTACTTACTGTTACACACAGTGAGAAATACCATTTATATCATGACCCAATTATCAGCTAAACATTATCACTTTTATTATACACAGTTTACGTTAATATTTCCCACTCTATTCTATTTCCCTTGTTAAAATACAATCACTTAACTGACTGAGCAAAGACCCCAGTTGTGATTTTAATATAACCTATTTATGATACGTGATTACTGTGGTAAACCCATCGTATCATCATGGACCATCATCTGCTGACGCTAAGTTTAGAACACTGCTAAATGGAGGCTCCAATCTTGTCTTTTCTAGATGTAATCTTGTGCCAGTAGCAGGTGTAGCACTGTGTGAGTTTTTAATATAGCAGTGATGACTAGAATCACAGCAAGATAATTATATTTTTGGTTCTAAATGCCATATTATTCCAAAAGCAAAAAGGTTTTGTCCACTAAACAAAAGCAGGACTTACAGACTCAGCAATTCCTTCTTAAAAGACAGCATTTCAAGAAATCTTGAGTCAGACAGGATGATCAGCAAATGAAGCTAGTTACAAAAGAGTACATATTGTATGATTCTATTTATTACTGTATCCATTATGCTTCAGTAAAAATATTTTTAAAAAATAAAGGAAAATACAAGCCAAAAAACCAGAGAAACATATGGGTAAAAATAAGCATTCTTAACAGATGGATTACCAAATCTGATTCTCTTCTTTAAGATGACATGGTTGAGGGGGTGAGCACACTGGAATTTCCCCATCTTCACAGAATGTCAGTAGCCTGACCTCAGATCAACTGATATTCATATGGGGCACTATAGTGTTAACTAAAACAAACAAACAAACAAAATAGAACAAAAAAACTTGGGAATAATACTGAAAGTATTTTTAGAATTTGTTTCTGGTAAGCTACTCGACAAGCACTGATTTTTAACGGTATTTTCAAATGGTGGTGCATAACTCATTAGTAAATTATAAGACCTAATATTTACTGGACTGGAATTGAGCATTAGATAAGAACACAAGGATGTAAAAAAGGCTAAGTAATGCTTTGAGATTTTTGTTTCAGTTACACATGTGAGTGTGGTGAAGTAAAAATGGATTCTTATCGTGGATTTGTGGATTCAGGTGAAAAAAAAAGGAAAGCCAACATTTAATGGGGACTCTTCTGTGTGTTGACAAGAATTCTTGTACACTGATATAATGACTCTTGCACAATATTTGATCTGAAGCTACAAACAGGAAATTATTGGCATGTAGGCCTTGTACAATTACCATCAGCACTTTGCTTTTGCTATCAAAATGCCTCATACTGAATACATTTTTATCTGCTCTAAAATCATATTAGTATTGATAAAAAGGAAGTAAATTACTAATTTGGAGACCAAGTATTTCTTTGCAGTTGCTAAGAAAGCTCTGCATGCTCATTCCCTACTTGGCTTATGTAAGCCCAGTTACCTCTGCCTTTCCTCATCGAAATGAGTATGTTAGCTTCTATTACTGTTTGGCAATTAGAAAACAATGTTCTGCTGTCACACTAAGTAGGTAAGAACATAAGTAGGTAAGAACATAACACCTAGATGAGAGGAAGGGAAACTCTGCTCTTACTGCTTCAGTCTTCCTACTCTAAAGGCTGCAGAATCAGTTTTGCCAAATCAGTGCCTCAATTCAGGGAGAGCTGGGTGATTTCCTGAGTTCCCAAATCACTAGGTATTTGGGAATGCTCATTCATCGCTGATGAGAATAAGTCAGTACAGCCACTTTGGAAGCGAGTTGGCAGCTTCTTGCAAAATTAAACATCCTTTTAACATACGGTCCATCGATTAAGTTTCTTGGTATTTACGCAAAGAAATTGAAAAATTATGTCCACACAAAAACGTGCACATGGACATTTACAGAGGTTTTATTCATAACTATCCAAACTTGGAGCAATTGAGATGTTCTTCAGTAGGTAAATGGATAAATAACCATCCAGATAAGAGCTATGAAAAGACATGGAGAAACATTAAGTGCATATTATTGCCTGAAAGAAGCCAATCTGAAAAGGCTATATACTGTATGATTCTAAGTATACGACACCCTAGAAAGGGCAAAACTATGGAGACAATAAAAGGATCAGTGGTTGTGATGGATTTGGATGGGGGCAGGGTAAGGCTGTGGAGACATGATATGCAGTACACAGAGAATCTTTTATGTAATAAAAATATTCTGTATGATACCATAATGATTGATGTATGTCTCTATACATTTGTCCTAACCTAACACAGAATGTATACACCAAGAGTAAACCATAGTGTAAACTACAAACTTTGGGTGATTATCAATGTAGGCTCGTCAATTATAACAAATGTGTCACTCTGAAGGGGAGGGCAACAACAGACAAGGCTAGGCATGTATAGAGGTGAGGGTATTTAGGAAATCTCTGTATGTTCCCCTTAATTTTGCAGTGAACCGAAACCTGCTCTAAAATAAACAGTCTTTGAAAAACCCCTACTGTTTATAATGGCAAAAAAGTGTGAGGTATCTGGAAATAAATCTAACAGAGATTAATAAGGCTTGTATTGGAAAAAAATACAAGTGTATTATTATACGCCATTGAGAAGATATAGATGAATAAGAGGCCAAAACATGTTCACAGATAGATTTAAACTTATAAAGATGTCGATTTTTCCCAAAATAATCTGTAAGTTCAAAGTAGCAAGATTCTGGCTAAAATTTATATGGATAAGATACCCAAAGTAATATCTGAAAAGAACAACAAGGTGGGAAAATATATTAAGACTTATGAAGTCAAGTCAACCAGTAGAATAAACAGTCTAGAAAGGCCCAGGCATATATGGAAATCTTATAAATGACAGAACTGGATTGCAAATAATCCTTCCAACCCATTGAAATGTGAATTTACATTTAAAATATTACCTTTAAAAATTTTATCAAAATTCACATATAAAACTTAAATTTTTGACTGTGTATCAATAGTATAATGATTAACCAATTCAGAAGAAAATTTTAATATGTAAGAGTTTATGAACATAGCAAGTTAAAACAAATACATTTGAATTTATTTAAATTTCGGGGTAGCAAAATGATAGGGTAACTAAGGAAAGATTTTTAACCTTGATACTATAACATATCGGGGTGACATTCTAGGGCAATATGGAAGAGAAATAAGAGTTAAAAGAGACAGGAAAGATGTTAAAAGTCTGAGTATAACAGTTTGCATCTACAAACCACAAAATCTCAGTCCAGTCCTCCCCTGACTTCAGTCTTTGGCAACCACAAGTCTGTTCTCTGCCCGTGAGTCTGTTTCTACTTTGTAGATAGGTTCATTTGCGTCATATTTTAGATTCTATTAATACATAAAAGGACTTCCCTGGTGGCTCAGATGGTAAAGCGTCTGCCTACAATGCAGGAGACCCGGGTTCAATTCCTGGGTCAGGAAGATCTCCTGGAGAAGGAAATGGCAACCCACTCCAGTATTCTTGCCTGGAGAATCCCATGGACAGAGAAGCCTGGTAGGCTACAGTCCATGGAGTCGCAAAGAGTTGGACATGACTGAGCGACTTCACCTTCACCTTCACCTTCAATACATAAAAATGATACCATATGGCATTTGTCTTTCTCTTTCTGAGTTACTTCACTTTGTATGATAATCTCTAAGTGTATCCATGTTGCTGCAAACAGCACTACTTCCATTTTTTATGGCTGAGTAGTATTCCATTGTCAGAGAAGGCCATGGCAACCCACTCCAGTACTCTTGCCTGGAAAATCCCATGGACAGAGGAGCCTGGTAGGCTGCAGTCCATGGGGTTGTGAAGAGTCGGACATGACTGAGCGACTTCACTTTCTCTTTTCACTTTCATGCATTGGAGAAGGAAATGGCAACCCACTCCAGTGTTCTTGCCTGGAGAATCCCAGGGACGGGGGCGCCTGGTGGGCTGCCTGTCTATGGGGTTGCACAGAGTCGGACACGACTGAAGCGACTTAGCAGCAGCAGCAGCAGTATTCCATTGTACATATGTACTATATCTTCTTTATCCATTCATCTGTTGATGGACAATTATGTTGTTTCTGTGTCTTGGCCACTGTAAATAGTGCTGCTATGAAGGTACATGTATTGTTTGGCTAATATGTCTAACAGCAGGATTGCTGGATCACATGGTAATTCTATTTTCAGTTTTCTGAGGAACTTCCATACTGTTTTCCACAGTGGTTACACCAACTTACATTCCCACCAAAGTGTAGGAGTTCCCTTTTCTCCACACCCTCTCTAGCATTTGTTATTATAGACTTTTTAATGATGGCTGTTCTGATTGGTGTGAAGTATAGTAGTTTGATTTGCATTTCTCTAATAATTGATGATGTTGAACATCTTGTCGTGGGCCTATTGGCCAACTGTATGTCTTTGGAGAAATGTCTATTTGGGTCTTTTGTCCATTTTCAATTGGATTATCTGTTTGTTGTTGTTGAGTTTTATGACCTATTTCTATGTTTTGGAAATTAAGCCCTTGTTGGTTGCAATGTTTGTAAATATTGTCCCCTATTTCATAGATTGTCTCTTTGTTTTGTTTATGGGTTTACTTTGGTGTGTAAAAGCTTGTAAGCTTGATTAGGTCCTAATTTGTTTATTTTTGTTTTTATTTCTACTACCTTGGGAAGCTGACTTAAAAAAAACACTGGTACAATTTATGTCAAAGCATACTTTGCCAATGTTCTCTTCTAGGAGTTCCATGGTGTCTTGTCATATATATAAGTCTTTTTTCCTATCATATTCTATCTTTCTTTGTCAAAGATTAATTGACCATAGTTATATGGGTTTATTTCTGGGCTCTCTATTCTTTTCCATTGATCTTTGTATCTGTTTTTGTGCCAATATATGTTGTTTTGATTATTGTATCTATCTTGGAGGTTATGCCTCCTGTTTTGTTCTTTTTCCTCAGAATTGGTTGGCAATTCTGGGTTTCGTGTCAATTCTATAGTTTCAGACATATTTTAGGATTTTTTTTTCCCAGTTCTGAGAAAAATGTCATGGGTAATTCGATGGGGATCAGGTTAAATCTGTACATTGCTTTGAGTAGTATAATCATTTTAATATTAATTCTTCCAATCCAAGAGCATATAATATCTTTGCATTTTTTTGAATCATCTTAAATTACCTTTATTAATGTTTATAGTTATATAAGTTTTCACCTCCTCATTCAGGTTCATTTCTAAGCATCATTTTTTTGGTGTGATTTTAAAAGTTATTGCTTTTTTACATTCCTTTTCTAATATTTCATTGTTAGTGTAAAGAAATACAACCTATTTTTAAATGCTAATCTTGCACCCTGTTGCCTTGCGGAATTCATTTATCAGATCTAGCAGTTTTTATGGGGAGTCTTTAGGGTTTTCTATATATAGTATCTTATCATCTGCAAATAATGAGAACTTTATCTCTTTCCTTCCAATCTGGATATCTTTTATCTGATTGCTGTGCTAGGACTTCTAATACTATGTAGAAAAGAAGTGGTGAGAATTGCCATCCTTGTCCTAGATTTTAGTGATAAGGTCTTCAGCTTTTTACCACTGAATATTCTATTGGCTGTGGGTTTGTCACAGCTTTTATTACATTGAGATATGTTTCTTCTACATCCAGTTTGGTAAGGGTTTTTATCATGAATGAATGTTGAATTTTGTCAGATGCTTTTTCTTCATCTGTTGAGATGATCATGTGGTTTTTTACTTCTTTTCTTGATGTGGTATATCACACTGATTGATTTGTGCACGTTGAACCATCCTTGTGAACTTGGAGTGAAACCCACTTGGTCATGGTATATGATCCTTTTTATGTACTGTTGGATTCAGCTTGGTAATATTTTGCTGAGAGGTTATGCATCTATATTTATCAAAGATATTGCCTATAATTTTCTTTTTGGTGGTAATTTTGTCTGGTTTTCATATCAGGATAATGACTTCATAGAATGTCTTCGGGAGTGTTCCTTTATCTTCAGTCTTTTGAAAGAGTTTGAGCAGGATTGGTAAAAGTTCTTTGTATGTCTGGTAGAATTCACCTGTGAAGCCATCTGCTCCTGGACTTTTGTTTGTAGGGAAGCTTTTCTTTTTTTAAATTACATATTCTATTTCCCTTCTAGTGATCAGTCCATTCAAAGCAATCTTGAGAAAAATAATTACAAAGTTGGAGGTTTCACAGTCCAAAACATGAACATACACTACAAAGCTACAGTAATCAAAATAGTTTGGTACTGACACAAAAACAGATACATAGGTCAAAGGAACAGAATCAACAGCCCAGAAATAAACCCACACTTACAGAGTCAATTCATCTAAAACATAAGAGGCAAGAACACACAATGGAGAAGAGAGTCTCTTTAATAAGTGGTGCTGGTAAATTGGACAGCTACATGCAAAAGAATGAACTGGACTACTTTCTTACACCATATACAAAATGAAACACAAAGTGAATTTAAGACTTAAAAACTGTAAGACCTGAAACTATAAATCTCCTAGAAGGAAACATTGGCAGTATACTCTTTGACATCAACCTTACCATTTTATTTTTTTTTTTGTATCTCTCTTCAAGCAAGGGCAACAAAAGCAAAAATAAACAAATGGGAATAAATCAAACTAAAAAGCTTTTGTACAGCAAATGAAAACACCAATGAAATGAAAATGCAACGTACTGAATGAGAGATGTTATTTGCAAATGATATATACAATAAGGGGGTTGATATTAAAAATACAAAAAGAACTCATACAACACATTATCAAAGAACAAAAACCTCAATTAAAAATGGGCAGGGGATGTGAACAGACATTTTCCAAAGAAGATATACTGACAGCTATCAGGAACTTGAAAGGTGCTAAACATTACTAATCATCAAGGAAATGTAAATTAAAACCACACTGAGATAACCGCCTCACACATATCATATGCTATGCTATGGTAAGTCACTTCAGTCGTGTCTGACTCTGTGTGACCCCAGAGATGGCAGCACACCAGGCTCCCCCGTCCCTGGGATTCTCTAGGCAAGAACACTGGAGTGGGTTGCCATTTCCTTCTCCAATGCATGAAACTGAAAAGAGAAAGTGAAGTCGCTCAGTCGTGTCCGACTCTTAGCCACCCCATGGACTGCAGCCCACCAGGCTCCTCCATCCATGGGATTTTCCAGGCAAATGTACTGGAGTGGGGTGCCATTGCCTTCTCCGCAAATATCATAAGCTTATTATTAAAAAGACAATAAACAACAAGTGTTGGTAAGGATGTAAAGGAAAACTCTCACACTTGTCAGTGGGATTGTAAACTGTTGCAACCACTTTGGAAATCAGTATGGAGCTTCCTCAAAAAACTGAAAAGAGGACTTCCCTAGTGGTCCAATGGTTGGGAGTCTGCCTGCCAATTCAGGGGACACAGGTTCAATCCCCAGTACAGGAAGATTCTTTATGCCACAGGGCAACTAAGCCCATGCACTGTAACCACTGAGCCTGAGCTCCAGCGCGCAGGTGCACAGCTACGGAAGCTTGCGTGCTCTGGAGCCTGGGCACCACAACTACTGAACCGCACGCGCTGCGACTACGGAAGCCTGGGTGCTCCAGCACTGGGATCTGCAACAGGAGAAGCCGCCACAGTGAGAAGCTTGGCACTGCAACCAGAGCAGGCCCCGCTCACCACAGTTAGAGAAAGCCTGCACACAGCAACAAAGATCCAGCACAGCCAAAAAAAATAAATAATGTTTAAACACTGAAAAGAGAACTACCATACAACCCAGTAATTCTGCTTCTGGGTATTTATCTGAAGAAAAATAAAACACTACTTGAAAAAGATATATGTACACCTATCATGTCACAGTACTATTTACAAAAGCCAAGATATGGAAACAGTCTAAGCATCTGTCAATGGATGAACAAATAAAGACGTGGTACATATATATAAACACACACACATGCATATATATAATGTTTTATATATACATTATTACTCAGCCATGAAAAGAAGGAATCTTGCTATTTGTGGCAACATGGATGAACATGAAGGATATTACACCAAGTGAAATAACTCAGAAAAAACCAAATACCATATGACCTCATTTACATGTCGAACCTAAAAAACAAAAGGAACAAAATAAAACAGAAACTGACTATACATACACAAAGCAAACAGGTGGGTGCCAGAGGGGAGACAGGTGGGGATGGATGTGAAATAGGTGAAGGGCATTAAGACATACAAAGTTCCAAATATATTAAATGAATAAGTCACAGGGACGTAATGTATACATAGAGAATACGGTCAATAACATTGTAACAACATTTACTGTGATGGGTAGTAACTGGTTTTATTGTTGCTATCATTTCATAATGTATAAAACTCATTCTCTATATTATACACCTGAAACTAATATAATAATACAGTTTAATTATAACTTTAAAAACTATGTTTATAATAATTGAAAACCAAACCAAACAACCAACCACTACACAATTAGACTAAGGTAGCTTTAAAGCAAGAAACATTCTAAAGATGAAGAGATTCAACAACCTGTCAGAATACAATTCTAAAATAAAAATAATAATAAAGGCTCATGATATGCAAAGCAAAAATTAGCAGAGCCAAATGGAGGAAATTTTAAAACATCTCTCTCTCAGTAACAGACAATACAATAAAAGGCAACAACAAAAACAACAATAAGTAATGAAAGAGAAAATTTTAAAAGAAAATAGAAAATTTGAACCACATGATTTGAACTTTGACCTGACACACAGAAAGCACTGCACCCAACAACTGTAAAACATACGTGCTTTTCACACAACAGAAAACATTCCATAAAATATATACTGGGTACATGGTCAAAGGATTAACACCACATAGAATGTCTGAATTAAATATGTCTCTGAATGTGTCTCTGAATATGGCCCTCTAAATTAAACTAGAAACCAGTAACCAAAAGGGAACTATAGTATATCACTAGAAAATGTTTAAAACAGTTTAAAATAAGAGTCAAAGACATATCCACAACAGAAAAATTATATACTGTTGAGTGATTATTAAAATATTACCTATAAAAACTTATGGATATGGGATATTCCTGTTGGTCCAGTGGTTAAGAATCTGTCTGCCAATGCAGGAGACATGGGTTCAAGCCCTGGTCTAGGAAGATCCTACATGCCATGGGGCAAGTAAGCCCGTGTGCCGCAACTACTGAGCCAACAGCCGCAACTACTGAGCCCTTCTGCTGCAGCCCCTGAAGCCAATACACCTAGAGGCAGCGCTCTGCAGTGAGAAGCCCACCCACCCCAACAAAGAGTAGCCCTGCTCACTGCAACTAGGGAAAGCCCATGCTCAGCCCCAAAGGCCCACCACAGTCAAACATTTAAAGATTAAAAAAAAACACCTGTGGGTGTGAGTACTGTGTAAAAATTGTGTTGGGAGTTCCCTGGTGGTCTAGTGGTTAGCATTCATTGCTTTCACTGCAGAGGCCTGGGTTTGATTCCTAATTTGGGAACTGAGATCCCATAAGCTGTGTGACGGAACCAAAAAAAGAAAAAACTTGTGCAGTACACCTATAAAATAAAAAGCAGTATCATCAAAAGTAAGGATTAAAAGTCTGAAAAAAATCCATGTTAATGTTTAATAAATTTTAATATCTTGATGAAAGGAAATCTTTTCTAGGAAAATGTACATCAACAACATTACCCAAGAAAAGAACAAACATTTGAATAAAGCCACTTTAGAAGACATTCTATGGGAAACATCCCCTCTCCTGAAAGATCTAGGCCCCAATCACTTGGCATATGAAGCATTTTCAAGCCTTTAAGGAACAGGAAAGTTTCTATTATTTAAATTTCTTCAGAGGAACTGTGACCCATGGACAGCTGACCCATGAGCAATGTGAGGGGTTAGGGACAATGATCCTTCACATAGTGGGAAATCTGAGTATGACTCTACAGTAGGTCCTCCACATCTGTGGTTTTGCACCCAGCGATTTAACCAACCTTGGATTATGTAGTACTATAGTATACAATACTGAAAAAAACCTGTGATTCAGTGGACCTGTACAGTACAAACCTATGTAGTTCAATGGCCAACTGTAAAACCTGCTCATTAAGTAAGATAATGCTAGCTTCTTTTCAAAAATTAAAAATGTTCAATGGCTCAAATATCACGGAAATAGGTTCTTGCTCAGTTTTGTAGCTCTTATTTAACAGTACTCAGAAAAAGTAAAAAATTGTGATAGAGACAAAAGTAATTAACTTCAAATGTCTACCTAGAAAGCTCAAGATAAATAACTGAAAAATAACTGGAATGAGGGAGTTCAATAAAGTGGCATCACACAAAATAGCCATTCAAAAATCAATTTTTCCATTGCCTTCTCCATATTAATCAATTAGAAAATATAATGGTAAAAAAAGTCCCAGTTTCAATAGCATCAAAAACTATAGTGTACCTATTTGACTTAGCAAGAAATATTCAAGACCACTATGAGCCAAGTTATAATTTCCTCTTTTCAAAACATCAACAAAGATCTAAATGAATGGAGAAATAAACCATTTCGCTTCTCTCAAACCATCCTCTAGATTCAATAAAATTCCAATTAAAAACAGAAAGTCCCAACTGAATTTTCATTACCATAGCACAATGATTCTAAAGATCATGTAGTTAGATAAAAATCAAGAAGCTAGCAAAAGAAGGAAAGACTTGACCTAACAGATAACAATCAACCTAGATCTATTAAGCTAGAGTAATTAAGATAATACTGTACTGGCAGAAAGAAATAAATCAATGGAACAGAGTGGTTTGTCTAGAAATATCTGGGTATTCATATGAAATTTAGGACATATTAAAATTTGTATTTTAAATTAGTTGCAAAAGTGGAAAAGGATAGTTATTGAATAAATGATGATGGAATAAGGGCAAGTGGTTATTCATTTGAGGCCCAACCTCATGCATAAGCAAAAATTATTTATAAAGAGTATGCTATATATATATATATATACACACTATAAAATGAAAAGATCTTCCTTAATAATATACCAAAATAAAATATCCATAAAGAAAAGACTGAAAGATTTGACAATAAAAATATCAAAGTTTTATAGAACAAATGACTTACGAAGTTAACAGACTTCACAACTTCTTTTTAGATAAAGCACAAAAATAGCAAAAGAGATCTATGTTGTTAGAGGGCCAAAGAGTAGGGTTTGTTATCTTGACATGGGGTGGGGAGGGTTAGCACTAGAAAACTAGAAAGGAACACGGGGGTGGAGACATCAGGGTCCCAGCAGTTTCTTTAACCCTGTGTTTCTTGATGTGGCTGCTGAGTACACAAGGGTGGTTCAGACAGTAATATTTTAGAGTTAACACTTAAGATATAAGTACTTTTCTGTAGTAAACTTAAAGATGGGAGTATCATAATGGAATAGTGAGGAAGGAGGATAAAGGAGATCAAGACAAAATTTCACTTTTGATTTTAAATTATCTGTATTTCATATATTTGTATATTGTCACCCTGCTTATTTAACTTATATGCAGAGTACATCATGCTGGGCTGGAAGAAGCACAAGCTGGAATTAAGATTGCCGGGAGAAATATCAATAACCTCAGATATGCAGATAACACCACCCTTATGGCAGAAAGTGAAGAGGAACTAAAAAGCCTCTTGAAGGTGAAAGAGGAGAGTGAAAAAGTTGGCTTAAAGCTCAACATTCAGAAAACGAAGATCATGGCATCTGGTCCCATCACTTCATGGGAAATAGATGGGGAAACAGTGGAAACAGTGTCAGACTTTATTTTTCTGGGCTCCAAAATCACTACAGATGGTGACTGCAGCCATGAAATTAAAACATGCTTACTCCTTGGAAGGAAAGTTATGACCAACCTAGATAGCATATTCAAAAGCAGAGACATTACTTTGCCAACAAAGGTCCGTCTAGTCAAGGCTATGGTTTTTCCTGTGGTCATGTGTGGATGTGAGAGTTGGACTGTGAAGAAGGCTGAGCGCCGAAGAATTGATGCTTTTGAACTGTGGTGTTGGAGAAGACTCTTGAGAGTCCCTTGGACTGCAAGGAGACCCAACCAGTCCATTCTGAAGGAGATCAGCCCTGGGATTTCTTTGGCAGGAATGATGCTAAAGCTGAAACTCCAGTACTTTGGCCACCTCATGCAAAGAGTTGACTCACTGGAAAAGACTCTGATGCTGGGAGGGATTGGGGGCAGGAGGAGAAGGGGACGACAGAGGATGAGATGGCTGGATGGCATCACTGACTCGATGGAAGTGAGTCTCAGTGAACTCCGGGAGTTGGTGATGGACAGGGAGGCCTGGTGTACTGCGATTCAGGGGGTCGCAAAGAGTCGAACACGACTGAGCAACTGATCTGATCTGATCTAAGTGCAATTAAGACAACTCTATAGGGCATACTCTACCTGTGAATTTAATATGCTGGAAATTTCATGTGCACCAACATTGGCTTCATCCAATTGCAAGCAAAACAAGTTTCTGGCAACGTGGACAAAATCTAAAACAGAACAAATTTCAGTAAGAATACAGCACTTAACCTTATCTCAGTTAACTTTACCTTTCTCTACATGAAGTTAAAGCTATCATTACAATAATGGTTAAAATTTAACTTACTTAAATAGGCTTAATAATAACAACAATAGTAGTAGCAGTAATAATAATAATAGCAGTGAATGTTTCTATAACTGCCTCAAATGCTAGGAATGGCACTTTGTAGTTTCATCTCCAGAATTTTCTGAGATAGGCCCTCTAATCCTCTGCATTTTACAATCTAGGGCTAAGATAAGTTAACTTGGCAAGTAAGTAGCAAAGCAAGATTTCATTTAAGATCTGACTGAAAGTCATATGCTCTTGACTGTTATATAACACTGCCTAATGTCTACCTAGCAAACTATAAGTTTCCTGAGACATGGGGTGTGACATGTTCATCTAGTGGTAGTTGCTGGACTGCTTGAGGGCAGGGAAAAGCATACCTAATTGCTCCTTACACAGATTCCTAACAACTCTGTTCTAAATGCCCTGCCTACACCCAGCCTTAAGTACCTGATGCTCTCAATTCCTAAACCTTTCCAGGAATCAGCTTGCTCTCTGGTGTGATTCCCCTATCTTTTCAAACACTTGGGCTTTACATGCCTCTGCTCACTAACTCATTTACTGTTCTCATTTACTTTCTGTCCTTATTCACTGTGGTTGTACATGTATTTCTGTTTCTTGTTCTCATTATTTTGTGATGATTTTCAAAAGGAGAGGGGATCAAATATATCTTTTTTATCACTTCAAAACCCCAAATTTCATTCTTTAGCAATGCTGATGCTTTTAGAATGATACAATGTTACATCTACTCTATAAAAAATAATTAAATTCTTACTGCTGTCAAGGATACAAAAAACAGTTACATTCAAACATACTAGTGGCAGAATAAATATGTGTGTAAAATGTCTCTGAAAAACAATTTATTAATACATGTGAAAAGTCTAAGCCACTTGTGGGAATTTATCCTAAGAGAAAGAAGAAAAAAAGCTATATTAAATATAGAATTATTTATATTATCAGTTAATGAAAAACCATCAAAATTTCCAATAGTGCAAAGTCTATGATATTATTATATCATACTGGTTGAAAACATTTATGGAACAAATTAAAAACAGAACATAACATGATAGAATGATACTTTAAAGCTGAAAGATTCTAAGAAAGTTCTCCTTTCTGCTGACTCAGTTAGGCCAATAATTCTGAGTTTTTAGAATACTGTATAAGGCGTTATGTGCATGCTCAGTCACTTCAGTTGTGTCTGACTCTTTGTGACCCCCGTGGACTGTATATAGCTATCCAGGCTTCTCTGTCTATGAGATTCCTTAGGCAAGAATACTGGAGTGGGTTGCCAGGCCCTCCTCCAGGGGATCTTCATGACCCAGGGATCAAACCCATGTATCCTGCTTTGCAGGTGGATTATTTACCGCTGAGCCACCAATGAAGTCCCACCGTTTAAGGAACCTGAAATATTAATAGATGTGGTTTTTGTTTTTCTTTATTTCCTTCTAAAGAAGAGGCACTCTTAATAAATGTGGGCCACAACAACTCTTTGACCAAGTTTCTGTGATGATGCAACCTAATATTGCATGATGAACCTAACCTTACCTCCAAAAGACACCGTCCCCTTTGTGTCTACTTGTACTTGCTGTCTCAGGGCTTGGTGTTGTTCTTTTGTGGGCTGAATTCCAAGATAATTTAGAGCCTGGAATGGAAAGGATGTATGTGAAGCAATTTTTCTAATCTCCAAAGAATAAAACTTCATTACACATTATTTTATAACCCAGTGAAAAGAATCAATATCAGGAACAGTGACCATGATCAAAAAAAGTCTGATAACTATTTATGGATTAATTTTCCATAAAAAACTAGCTTCTTGATCTTCCACCACCTTACTTTTCCCCCCAAGGAAAGCTAGCACTTTAGCGAGTGTCAAATTTATAAGCATATCCCTAGAACCAAATTCAAACTATTTCTTAGTTTTTAAAAATATGTGACAAGGAAGAAGAAAAATGCAAGGAAATCTTAACAAATCCGACAATGTCGACTTTTGTTTGATATCTTGTACTTGAGACCAAAACTAAGGTTGCCAAGAATTGGGTCAAATACAAAATATTCTAATTTTTGGTTTGTTTATGGGCAAGCTTACACAGATAATAAACTAAAAAGCATTCTCTGGAACCCACTTCTCTCTCCTGTCTCTTTTTAGTACCCATAGCTGGTTAAAATTTCAGAGACTGATAGTTGTATTACTATTTCAATGTTCAGTCTCTCCTTGTTCTTTAGTAACAGAACCACAATTTCTAGCTAAAAACATCATCATTTAGCTAAGAGATACTTCCCAGCCTCCTTTTCAGCTTGATGAGGCCATATGACCATGTACTAGTCAAGGAGATGGAAGGCACACTTGCAGGGAACTTCTAGCAAGTCTTTCAAAAGTAGGGGTAGGTGCTTCTTGTCCCTTTTCCTTCTCCCTTTAGTCTTAATTAAAAGAAAGAAGGGGGGAAAAAAAAGAATGAAGGAAGGAAAAGAAAGGGGGTAAGAAAGAAAAGATTGCTGGAATTTAAGTAGTTATCTTGGTTCATGAGCTACCTCAATAAAGATGGTGGAGCAGAAAGATAGAAAGGAACCTCCATGCCAGCCCTGGATTATCTTCTTTCAGGTTCCTTTTTGGTTTAAGATAAACAAAACTCTAATGGAAATCACTGTTGGTTTATATTAAAAGGTTATATATAGCAAAATATAACTGTAAACTGGTGCATAAAATCTAAAAAATGACCTATTATTAGATTCTGGCAAGAACATCAAAACTAAAATGAAGGTAAAAGTTAATACTAGTAATTGCTCTTTATATATTACTTCCTCCTTTGAAATCTGCTTAGTCATCCATCACTTCATTTACCAAGTATTTATTTAGTGCTTACTATTTGTTATGTACTTTGGGCTCCAAAATCACTGCAGATGGTGACACAGCCATGAAATTAAAAGACGCTTAGTCCTTAGAAGAAAAGTAATGACCAACCTAGACAGCATATTGAAAAGCAGAGACATTACTTTGCCAACAAAGGTCCATCTAATCAAGGCTACGGTTTTTCCTGTGGTCATGTATGGATGCGAAAGTTGGACTGTGAAGAAAGCTAAGCACCAAAGAATTGATGCTTTTGAACTGTGATGTTGGAGACTCTTGAGAGTCCCTTGGACTGCAAGGAGATCCAACCAGTCCATTCTAAAGGAGATCAGCCCTGGGATTTCTTTGGAAGGAATGATGCTAAAGCTGAAACTCCAGTACTTTGGCCACCTCATGCAAAGAGTTGACTCATTGGAAAAGACTCTGATGCTGGGAAGGATTGGGGGCAGGAGGAGAAGGGGACGACAGAGGATGAGATGGCTGGATGGCATCACCAACTCGATGGATGTGAGTTTGAGTGAACCTCGGGAGTTGGTGATGGACAGGGAGGCCTGGTGTGCTGCGATTCATGGGGTCGCAAAGAGTCAGACACGACTGAGCGACTGAACTGAACTGAAACTATGCAAAGGGACATAGCAACAAGATACAGCCGCTACCCACCATCATCTCTATGGTGAAAAGAACATATAAATAAATGTGATTAGTGTACTATGCAATTTAATAAAGTGGGTACAGGGTATGTGTGCTTATTCGCTCAGTCATGTCTGACTCTTTGAGAACCCATGGACTGCAGCCAGCCAGACTCCCACAGCAAATAAACTGGTTAACGTATAGATGGCTAGGCATAGCAAGAAAAGGACACAAGAGGCAGGGAAAACATCAGGAGATTTCTTCAAAAGTGATTCTAGAGCTTAAGTCAGCATCATCTGCCTGCCCTGTCTACACAGTCATAGTCCTGCATACAAGATAACGATTCTTAACTTTTGATAGTCTTTTCCTTTAATCATAAAAAATATTCCAAATATAGCAAAAAGGAAAAAAAAAAGTAAAGACAATGATACAAAGAACACCTATTTACCTGCTGTCAAATAGACACTCATTGATATCTGCCGATTTAAGAAATAAACATCACACACCTGGCTGAAAGCTTTCTCCATCGTTTCTCAGCAGGAACCACTACCCTAAAGCTAAGGTATCCTTCCTGTTCAGGATTTGAGGCCACTACATTTATTCCCTAATAACACACACTCTGGTATATTTATGATTTCACACAGTATAAGACAAAGGATAGCCTTATAAACTATTTTTATCTTTTACCTCAGTGTTATAGTTTAATATTGAACATACTGACAAAAATTGGAGTGTGATAACAGCAAATGTTATTAAGAAGGTAGAAGAATAGAAGTGCTTATATACTAGTATTGTGCAAAAATTGGTACAACCAGTCTGGAGAATAATTTTACAGTATCTAAGAAAGTTGACAGTACATGTATCCTATGATGAGGAGACATGTAAAATGTAATTATAAAAAATAGACTGGATTAATTCTAAAAAGTCCATGAATCAGAGAATGGATAATAATAATACATTAATCCAGTTGAACACCATTTAAATTTTTAAAAAGTGAACTATTTGTTGTTATCACACTTTTGTCAGTATGTTGATTATGGAATAGTATGTTGTTTGTTCATTTGTATTCTCCTAACTATTGATACAAGTAAGATTTCTTTATATATTTACTAGCAATGTTTTTGACATTACTTATTTAGAAGTATATTTAAAATTTTCATATATAACAATTTAGGAAGTATTTTCTCTCTCTTTTTTTTTTTAATGAGTCCTAATTTGGTTGCCTTCTCCGAATTGTAAAAACCCAAAATGTCCTGAGACATTGCCAAATGTCCCCTGAGGCAAAACACCTGCATCCCTGACCTTAAGAACCACTGCGCCAGAGACAAACACTGTTTGTCAACTGGTTATCAGTTTTCCTGACTCCTGTGAATATCGGAAAAGGCAATGGCACCCCACTCCAGTACTCTTGCCTGGAAAATCCTATGGACGGAGGAACCTGGTAGGCTGCAGTCCATGGGGTCGCTGAGGGTCCAACATGACTGAGCGACTTCACTTCACTTTTCACTTTCATGCATTGGAGAAGGAAATGGCAACCCATTCCAGTGTTCTTGCCTGGAGAATCCCAGGGATGGGGGAGCCTGGTGGGCTGCTGTCTATAGGGTCGCAGAGTTGGACACGACTGAAGCGACGTAGCAGCAGCAGCAGCTTCTATGAATATAGAATCTATATATTTAGAAAAATAAATAATGTATCTTTTTGCCAAAATTAAACTACATACAGTGCTTTCTATTCTGTCTTCGTGTCCAACTCTTCATGACCTCATAGACTATAGCCTGCCAGGCCTCCCAGACCTCATCATCTCCTGAACTTTACCCAAGTTCATGTCCATTGCATCAGTGATGCCATCCAGCCATCTCATCCTCTGATGCCCTCTTCTCCTTCTGCCCTCAGTTTTTCCCAGTGTCAGGGACTTTTCCAATGTGTCGGTTGTTTGCATTAGATGACCAAAATACTGGAGTTTCAGCTTCAGCATTAGTCCCTCCAACAAGTATTCAGGGTTGATTTCCCTTAAAATTGACTGGTTTGATCTCCTTGCTGTCCAATGGGCTTTCAGGAGTCCTCTCCAGCACCACAGTTCAAAGGCATCAGTTCTTTGGTGTTCTGTCTTCTTTATGGTCCAGCTCTCACAACCGTACGTGACCACAGGGAAGACCACTGCCTTGATGATACGGACCTATGTCGGATGAGTAATGTCTTACTTTTCAACATCCTGTCTAGGTTTGTCATAGTTTTCCTGCTAAGAAGCAACGTCTTCTGATTTCATGGCCACAGTCACCATCTGCAGTGATTTTACAACCCAAGAGGAAATCTGTCACTACTTCCACCTTTTCCCCTTCTATTTGCCATGAAGGAATGGGGCTGGATGCCATGATCAGTTTTTTTTTTTTTTTTTAATGTCTTAAGCCTTTTTTTTTAAGTCTTAAGCCTTAAGCTGGCTCTTTCACTGTCTTCCTTCACCCTCATCAAGAAGTTCCTTAGCTCCTCTTTGCTTTCTGCCATTAGAGAGGTTATCATCTGCATATCTGAGGTTTATTTTTCTCCTGCCTATCTTGAATCCAGCTTGTAACTCATGCAGCCGGGCATTTCTCATGATGTGCTCAGGTATAGGTTAAATAAACAGGATGACAGCAGACAACCCTGTTGTACTCCTTTCTCAATCTTGAACCATTAAGTCTGGTATTCCCATCTCTTTAAGAGCTTTCCACAGTTTATGATCCACACAGTCAAAGGCTTTAGCATAGTCAATGAAACAGAGGTAGGATGTTTCTCTGGAATTCCCTTGCTTTCTCTATTATCTGGTGAATGTTGGCAATCTGATTTCTGGTTCCTCTGCCTTTTTTAAACCCAGCTTGGACACCTGGAAGTTCTTGGCTCACAAAATGCTGAAGCCTAGCACACAAGATTTTAAGCATGACCTTACTAGCATGGAAGATGAGTGCAACTGTCTAATGGTTAGCACGTTCTTTAGTACCACCCTTCTTGGGAATTGGGATAAGGACTGACCTTTTCCAGTCCTGTGGCCACTGCTGCGTCTTCCAGATTTGCTGACATATTGAGTGCAACACCTTGATGACATCATCCTTTAAGGTTCTGAATTGTTCTACTGGAATTCCATCGCATCCACTAGCTTTATTAACAGCAGTGCTTCCAAAGGCCCACTTGACTTTGCTCTCCATAATCTCTGGCTCTGGGTGACTGACCACACGATTGAAGCAATCTGGTTCATTAAGCTCTTTTCTGTATAGTTCTTCCATGTATTCTTACCATCTCTTCTTGATCTCTTCAGTGTCTACTAGGTCTCTACCATTTCTGTCCTTTATTGTGTCCATCTTTGCGCAAAATGTTGCCTCGATATTTCTAATTTTCCTGAAGAGATCTCCAGTCTTTCCCCTTATTTACTTTTTCTAGTTTTATGTACTGTTCATTTAATAAGGCCTTCTTGTCTCTCCGTGCTATTCTTTGGAACTCTTCATTTAGTTGGATATGCTTTTCCCTTTCTCCCTTTTCACTTTTTGTCTTTCTTCAGCTATTTGTAAAGCCTCCTCAGATAACTGCTTTGCCTTCTTGCTTTTATTTTCCTTTAAGATGGTTTTGATAGCTGCCTCCTATAAAATATTACGTATCTCTGTCCATAGTTCAAAATTATTAAAATACTAGATAGAAAATAACAAATCATGTTGTTTTCACACCTTATTCAAGATTCCATGTTGAATCCAGTCACTGAGCAGCTCTAGCTGCATGCAACAAATTCTGACAAATTCTCTTCTCATTTTTACTCTGTTACAAATGTTTTCTAATTTTCCTTGTTATGGCTTCTTAGATACACCCATCATTTAAAAATGGACATTTAATTTCCAAATACATGAGATTTTTAAAGTACCTTGATATTAATTTCTCATTACATGCTTTCTTCTCCACAATCATCCTCTGTGTTTCTTCAGCTTTTCAACTTTATTGAGACTTTCAATGGCTAAGTCAAAGATCTCTCCTGGTAAATGTCATATTGCACTTAAAAATATGTGGGTTATTTTCAAATACCTTTTGATGTTGATTTCTAACATAATTCAGACTCTGTATGATTTCAATAGATTTAGACCATGACATTTTTGCACCTTGTTTTATATTCCTGGGTATGTTAAAGTGTCTCCTGGTTTACAGTCTATACGAATTTGAACAGAATTCATATCCTGCCATTGTGTGAAAATATAATAAATCTTAATTATGTTGAATTGGTTCATAGTGCTTTACAGGTCTACTATATCATTCTACTTTTCTGTCTATTCATTCTATTAATTTTTGAGAGTTTGATATTGAAACTCCAACTATTAATAAAAATTTCAGTTTATGTACTTAAAAGTAATTGTAGTATATATTGGAATAATATGTAACTTTGTTCTGCATTTTCCAATTCTCCTGTAAATGTGTTATCATACTTTTACTATTTAAATAACAAAAAATAAAGAAAAAGCAAAAATAAATTAGAAACTCAATGGTTATGTGAGGTTAGGAGGTGACTGCAAAGAAAGTGAATTAGAGAAACAATGCCTCACTAAAGTCAAATAGTGGGTAATTATAAGCATGTAAGCTTGGAAGAAAAGTTATGACCAACCTAGATAGCATACTGAAAAGCAGAGACATTACTTTGTCAACAAAGGTCCATCTAGTCAAGGCTATGGTTTTTCCAGTGGTCACGTACGGAGGCAAGAGTTGGACTGTGAAGAAAGCTAAGCGCCGAAGAATTGATGCTTTTGAACTGTGGTGTTGAAGACTCTTGAGAGTCCCTTCGACTGCCAGGAGATCCAACCAGTCCATCCTAAAGGAGATCAGCCCTGGGTGTTCTTTGGAAGGAATGATGCTAAAGCTGAAACTCCAGTACTTTGGCCACCTCATGTGAAGAACTGACTCATTGGAAAAGACTCTGATGCTGGGAGGGATTGGGGGCAGGAGGAGAAGGGGACGACAGAGGATGAGATGGCTGGATGGTATCACTGACTCAATAGACGTTAGTTTGAGTGAACTCCGGGAGATGGTGATGGACAGGGAGGCCTGGCGTGCTGCGATTCATGGGGTTGCAAAGAGTTGGACATGACTGAGCGACTGAACTGAACTGAACTGAAGCTGGGAAGAGGCTAATCAGAGTTAAAGTGTTAAGTATATAAGTACCTTGTATGTCCGAAAGAAAGGTAAAGATTCTGATTAACTTAAGACTAAGTTCAAGATGAATGTTAAAATTTTAAAGTAACCAATAAGATTACCAAGAAAAGATTTAATTTGTAAACATGATGGAGAAGAATAAAAATAAAATGCAAAAACCAATGACCAAAAAATCAAACATAATCAAACCAAAAAAAATACAGTAAAGATGGGGGGGGGAAGGGATTTTAAAAAGGAACAAAGAAAAATTTAAAATTAAGACAGGATAAAGAAGTAAAAATGCATTATAATAAGATTAACTGTAAAGTATATGGAACAATGGAAACACTTCCATAAGACTGGTAGGAATGAAAATTTGTACAGTTACTTTAGGAAAAAAAATACACCAATCGAACAATTAGTTTCTGAGCATATACTATGAGTCAAATGCTTTTCTAGGAGATGAGGAAACAAAAGGAAAATTTTAACAGTAACTTAAGCAATGCTGAAAGTAAACACTTTGATCTTGTTAATATTTTAGCAATCAACTTGTGAAAAGCATATAAATGATACTCAACATTTGGAATAGCATTACCTATTGAGGAAAGAGGTATATATGATCAAGAAGAAAGGCACAGGCAATGTCAAAGATTCTCATTCTTACCTGGGTGGTGGGTACATGTATATTTGTTTTATTATTCTTTAAACTTTAGACATAAAATTCAATCATTCTTGCATATAGTTAATATTTTCATATAAAGAAATAAAAACAATTTTATAAAAATAATGCAAATAAAATATCCATCACAGAAGGTACTCAATATACAGTGGTTCTTATTATATTAAGCAATAATAATACTGAAAAATGCAATTAACTACAGTGTAAATTGTTCCTGAGCTAGACAGTAACAGATGACAGTTTTGCTGAAAGTAAAATTTACTCTGGAAGAACACAGCATGTCAGTGAGGGAGGTAAGCTCATAAATTTACACTGGAAGTAATTTGATGGGAGATGAAGATGGCAGAGTAGGAGGACATGGAGCTCACCTCCTTCCACAAGCACATAAAAAATACATTGACATATGAAACAATTCTCAAGGAAAAATAACTGGAAACTGGTATAAGGACCTTCATACAACTGATACTGAAAGAAAGATAATGGCTAACTGTGCAGGACGGGAAGAGAAGTGATAGGGTTGGGACCTATGCCTGTGGTTGGGAACTTAGAGGAAAAGAGAGATCACATGGACGGACATTCATCCTGGAAGTGAGTGGGCTGAACCACAGACTGGGTGTCCCAGTCCCGGTCTGGGGAGACACAAGCCCCCGTGGGTACTGGGAGAACTGCAAGAATAGACAGAAAGGGTAGAGGAGCCTAGAGTCCACTCAGGAGGAGTGGGCAGGTACTAGCACAGGATGGAGAGAGGTCTGCCCTAGCAGCTGCCGCCTTGCTGTGCTCCTCAGTCCAAGCAGAGAGAACACCCAGTCCCACTCACTCTACGTCACAGCATGTACTGGACCTGGGGCACCCAAGACCTGGGAAAAGACTTGGCTTAGGGATGCAGAGGTGACCTGGGGGTGCAGGGTGTAGCCCAGGTAGGCAGTGGTGGCTTGCTCAAGAAGTGCCCCCAAAACAGCCCACATTTAGGACGGTAGCATGGGGGCAGACTTCCTGCGCCTGCCTCACTAAGTATACTGGCCTACACTAAGCAAACACCCCAGCTCGGCTCACTCGAAGCCACAGGACAGCACTAGATCTGTGGGGACCACAACCAGGGAAAGGGGCGAACATGGGTTGCATCTGAGCAGGGGTGCTGTTGTCTGCAGAGGCAGACTTAGACCTCTGTAAATATACAGGCCCACTTCCTGCAGGACTCCCCTCCTTTGGGGCAAAGGCCCCAGTGCAAGAAGTAAAAATACATACTAAGGGAAACAGAGCCAGTTCTAGCCTGACCTTCAGGGATTCTGCTTTGGCAACATGGGAGCAAATCCTGCCCCTGACAGGGTGGTGACATTCAGTGAGCAGAGAAGTCCCATCTCATACCCTGTGCAGGCTCTAGCTCCTCCATCACCAGCCACACCCCCTACCAAAGTGACAGGAGCCAGCACACCCTGAGGAAAGATGTGATAGGCACCCGTATCAAATCCAGCCCTCCCACTAAAGACACTGGGCACATGCAGTCTGCATAGGGATGCTCTCACATAAGAATACTCCCTCAAGACCACAACAGGTACATCGTTCATCTAAATTAACAAAGACAGAGAAAATTAAAATGAAAAGACAGAGGAACTACTCTCAAATGAAAGAGTAAGAGAAAATCCCTGCAGAAAGTAAATAATGAAACAGAAATAATTTTCCAGATAAAGACTTTAAAACATTGCTAACTGAATTAGGGAAAGTAATTTATCTAAACACAGATCATTTGAACAAGGAACTAGAAAATATAAAAAACATACAGTTGAAAACAGATAATTAGTTAAATATCTGAAATTAAAAAAAAAAAAACAACTCTAGAAGAAATGGATGCAAACTAAATGACACAGAAAAATGCATTTGTGATCTAGAAGATAAAATAATGGAAATCATCCAATCAAAATAGCAGTTAGAAAGGCAAATTTTAAAAAGTAATATATGACATCTTTGGGATAACACTAAGTATGCCAATATTCACATTATAGGGTTTCCTATAATGTGAGAAGAGAAGCGAGAGGAAAAACGGGTATCAAAAGTATATGTGATTAAGTTGTGGCTGTAAGATTTCCCAGACTGAAGGAAGGAAACATTATCTGGGCACAGGCAGCACAGAGGTTCATTAAAAAGATGAACCCAAACATACCTATGGTAAGATATGCCATAATTAAAATGGTAAAAGTTAAAGAGACAGTTCTAAAAGCAGCAAGAAAAAAACAAAGAGTCGTATACAAGGGAATATCCATAAGGCTAACAGTTGATTTTTTTGTAGAAACTTTGCCAGTAAGAAGGGAGTAGCATGTATATTCAAAATGTGGAGACTCTACCCAACCATATTGTCATGTAGAAAAAAAGGAGAGATGATTTCTCAGACAAGCAAAAACTGAATGAATTCAGTAATACCAGATCTACCCTTAAAAAAAAATGCTGAAGGATCTTTTCTAAGATGCCTCTAAGGAAATAAGCATCTATAGGAAAGGATAAAGCCCATTAGAAAAGACAGATATATAATAGAGATCACAGTTTACTTAAATAAACCAGTATGTGGATTAAAAGATAAAAAACTATAAAAGCAACTCTATTGTAGATAATTAAGGGATAAACATTAACATGTAAAATCTGAGATCAAAACCAAATATGGGGGAGGAGAGAAAAAAATGTAGGTCTTCCAGAACACATTTGAGTTTAAATGTCTTTCAGTTTAAATGAAGTAGATATGACTTTGGCTCAACATACATGAATCCCATGGTAACCTCAGAGCAAAAACTTACAAACCACAATGGGAAAAGAAAAAAAAGAAGAAACAGAGAAGAGCTACAAAAACGACAAAAAAATAAGTGATAAGATGGCAGTAAGTAATTTCAGTTCAGTTCAGTTGCTCAGTTGTGTCTGACTCTTTGCAACCGCATGGACTGCACCACTCTAGGCTTCCCTGTCCATCACCAACTCCTAGAGCCTATCAATAATTCCTGTAAATGTCAATAGAATAAACACTCCAATCAAAAGACATTGGATGGCTGATTGGATAAAAATACAAAATCCTTCAATACACTGTCTAGAAAAGAATCACTTCAGGGTTAAAGACACATACAGACTGAAAGTGAGGGGATAGAAAATAGCTATTCAATGCAAAATGAAAATGCCAAGAAAGTGGTAACAGTGTGTGTATCAGACAAAACAGACTTTAAAAGAAAGGTTATCACAAAAGACAAAGAAGAACACTGTTAAGTCGCTCGCTCAGTCGTGTCCGACTCTTTTGTGACCCCGTGTACTGTAGGCCACCAGGCTCCTCCATCCATGGGATTCTCCAGGCAAGAATACTGGAGTGGGTTGCCATTTCCTTCTCCAGGGGATCTTCCTGACCCAGGGATTGAACCCAGGTCTCCCGCATTGCAGGCAGATGCTGTGACCCCTGAGCCACCAGGGAAGCCCTATGTAATAATAAAGGAATCAATGTAAGAAGATATTACACTCATTAATGTATACACCTAATAACGGGAGGGCCTAAATATATAAAGCAAGTATTAACAGAGACAAATGAAGAAAATAACAATAGTACAATAACAGTGAACTTTAACATCCTGCTGACATTAATGGACAAATTGTCCAAACAGAAAATCAATAATTGTTCCAATAATCAATAGGACCTATTGATTAGGTCCTAATTGTCCTTATTGTCCTAATTGTCATTAGGACCTAATCAATAGGTCCCATTGATTAGTACCTAATCAATAAGGTCCTAGAGTTGGATTTAATTGATACCTACAGGACACTTCATTCCCCCCAAAGGAAGCATATGCATTCTCTGCAAGTATGCATGAAATGTTCTCTATGACAGATCACATACTCAACACAAAATAAATCTGAACAAATCTAAAAAATTACATCAAGCATCTTTTCTGACCACAATGGTCTTAAACTAGGAATCAACCACAGAAAGAAAAATACAAAAAGAATAAACACATGGAGACTAAACAACATGCTATTAAAATGGGTCAATGATGAAATCAAAGAGAAATTAGAAAATACCTCAAAACAAAAATGAAAATATAACTTTATAAAATCTTTGAGATCTTTAAAAGGAAAAAAAAAAAAAAAAACAGTTCTAAGAGGGAAGTTCACAGTGATACAGGTGTTTCTCAAGAAATAAACAACCTAACTTACCACCCATAAGAATTAGCAAAAGGACAAACAAAGCCAAAGCCAGCAGAAGGAAGGAAATTATTATTTCCACAGAGGAAATAAAATAGAGATGAAAAAAAGACAATTAAAGGATACATAAAATTGACAAATGTGTATCCTGGCTCACCAAGAAGAAAAAAGAGGACCCAAATAAACAAATTAAGAAATGAAACAGGTGAAATAATGACTGACACCACAGAAATACAAAAAATCATGAGAATACTATAAACAGTTATATGCCAATAAACTGGACACCCTAGAAGAAACAGACAAATTTCTAGAAACATATAACCTGCTAAGACTGAGTCAAGAAGACAACAGACAATCTGAACAATCACTAGAAATAAAATAGAATCTGTAATAAAAATAATAGAATCTGCAAACAAACGTCCAGGACCAACCAAACAGCTTCACCGGGGAATTCTACCAAACATATAAAGAACTTATACCTATCCTTCTCGAGCTATTTCAAAACATTTGAAGAGGAGGGAGCACTCCCAAATTCATTCTACAAGGCCACCATTACTGTGATATCAAAACCAGACAAAGATGCCTCAAAAAAATTATGTGCCAATATCATCGATGAATACAGATGCAAAATCCTCAAAAAATATTAGCAAACCAAATCCAATAATACATAAAAAAGATTATACACCATGATTAAGTTGGATTCAGTCCAGGGGCATAAAGATGATTCAGTGTATGCAAATCAATCAATGGGATATACCACATTAGCCAAAGGAAAGATAAAAATCACATGATCACCTCAAAAGACGCAAAAAAGCACATGACAAAATACAACATCCATTCATGATTAAAACTTGCATCAAAGTGGATATAGAAAGAACACATCTGAACATAGTAAAGGCCATTTGCAACAAACACAAACCCAAGATAATACTAACTGATGAAAAGCTAAATTACTTCATGCTAAATTCAGGAACATGACAAGAATGCCCACTGTAACCACTTCTTCTTAAATATTAGAAGTTCTAACCACAGCAATAAGACAAGAAAGAGAAATGAAAGGTATCCAAGTTGAAAGTGAAAACATAAAATTGTCACTATTTGCAGATGACATCTGAGAGTCATCTGTTCTATAGAAAGAAAACCCTAAAGTCTCTACAGAAAAATTTTAGAACTAATAAATGATTTTAACAAGGTAGTAGGAAACAAGATTAATATACAGAATTATGTTGTGGTCTATAAACTAATAATGAAATATCAGAAAGAGAATCCTTTTAAAATCCTTATCAGAAAGAATAAAATACCTAGGAATAATCTTACGGTGAAAGTATACTCTGAAAACTAATAAAACAACAATGAAGGAAATTGAAGTTGATATAAAGTAGAATAAGAGATCTACAGATTTAATTCAATTTCTATGAAAATATCAGGACATTTTCACTGTACTAGAAGAAACAATCATAAAATTCATATAGAAACAGGAAAGACCCCAAATGGCCAAATCATCTATAACAAAGGAGTAAGAACATACAATGGAGAAAAGATCATCTCTTAACAAGTGGTTCTGGAAAAACCAAAGTCACGTGTAAAATTATGAGATTAGAACAATCTGTCACACCATATACAAAAATAAACTCAAAATGGTTTAAAGACCTAATATAAGAACAGAAACCATAAAACTCCTAGAAGAGAACATAGGCTGAATACTCTTTGACATAAATTATAGGAATATTATTTTTAATCAGACTCCTAAGGCAAAAGAAATAAAAGCAAAAATAAACAAATGCAACCTAATTAAATTTAAAAGCTTTTGTCCAACAAAGGAAACCATAAACAAAATGAAAAGACAACCTATGGAATGGGAAAAAATATTTGTAAATGATTCAACAGACAAGGGATTAATATCCTAAACGTATAAAAAATTCATAAACTCAATATTGAAAAAAAAAAAAGACAACTCAAATCAAAAAATGGACAGAACACAGAACCTGAATAACCATTTCTCCAAAGAAGACATACAGACAGCTAATAGGCACATGGAAGGACACTCAACAATACTAATTACAAGAAAAATGCAAATCCAAACAATAAAGAGATAATCAGTTCACTCTCGTCAGAATGACTTACCATTGAAAAGGCCTACAAATAATGAATGTTGCAAGGAGATGGACAAAAGGGAACCCTTTTACAACTGTTAAAAGCAGTGTAAACAGGTGCTGAAACTTTGGAAAATAGTAAATAGCTTCCTCAAAAAACTGAAATTAGAACTACCATATATGATTCACCAGCTCTACTCCTGGGTATTTATTGGGAAAAAAATGAAAACACTAATTCAAAAAGATACATTCACCCTAATGTTCAGAACAGCACTATTTGTAACAGCTATGTCATGTAAGCAACCCAAGTGCCTCTCAACAGATGACTGGATTAAGAAGATGGGTATGTGCTTGTGTGAGTGTACATCTCATGGAATACTACTCAGCCATGAAAAATGAAATCCTGCCATTTGCAGCAACATGGATGGACCTAGAGAATATGCTTAGTGAAATAAGTCAGACAAAGACAAGAATTATACGATACCACATTTGGAATCGAAAATACAATACAAACATATATGCAAAACAGACTCAAAGGTATAGAAAACAAATTTATGATTATCAAAGAGGAGAGGAAAGGGGGAATTAGGGACAAATCTCAGGTATGGGATTAATAGATGTAAGCTGCTATATATAAAAGAGATGAACAGCAAAGATTTACTGTATAGCACAAGGAATTATAGTCATTTTATAATAACCTATAATGGAGTATAATCTGCAAAAATTCTGAATTACAATGCGAAATACTTGAAGCTAATATAATACTGTAAATCCACTACACTTCAATTAGAAAAATGAATTTCAGGTAATGTATCTTTGATTAAAAATAAGTTCCAATAATTTCTTGAATAACTAATATCTTTAAACTGTAAATAAAAACGCAAATTTGACAGACACATAAATGTCCTTAACTTTTTCTGATATCCAAAAAATGATGAATTTTAAAACTGTCACTTCTTAATATATTAGTCACGTACTTCCCAACCTAATACAAAGACCACTTCATTAACTATGTTCAGACACTGGGTACCATTGCTCACTACAGATTTATTCAAATGCTATAGAAATGGCAAGAGTCAAGTAAACATCAGTGAAATGGCATCTGTAACCCAAAGCATCTTTCTCAGGTACAAAAATATAGATAGCAAGGAGGTGCAATAATTTTTCACCTTCAAGCCAACTAAAAAGTATATCCTTATTTCTATGTTTAACCATACCTACTTATAAGTTTAACAATGGGATCAAACAAGACACATAGTATTAGTTCAGTGTTAGAAATTACTTTCCAGTATATCCTGATATAAAACTGTCTCCCTACACTACTAAAACATGTAGGAGTTCATGAAAACAATGCCCCAGAAACATACATTTCACAGATAATTTCCTCATCAAATTCTAACTTCTCTGCCTTTCTTAAAAATTGTACCCCCCCCCCAATTTTTTGTTAACCTGTTCTGTTAAGAAAAATGATGGATAAGGAAGAAAATAAGATAACTGGGACATTGTTTCTTAAAATAAATTGCAACCCAGAAAAGAAAAAAATTGTACTGCTTTGGCTAATGACTTAATAACCACACAATCAGTCAACACCTTTTCCTTGTGAAATATTTTATATTACCAATTTCCTAGATACTATATGTAAATACTTATAGGAAACAGAGTAAAAAGATAGAATTTTATTATAAACACTTGAACACATTTATCAATAAATAGGAAATATGTTAAAAATGTAATGGACAATAAAGTTGAATCTGTCTACAAAGTAGCAACTAAAATAGAAGGATCTATTTCAAATTAAACTGATACAGATATTAATATATTAATATGCAACTATTCAAAAAGGTAAGAGTAACTCAGAAAACATGGGTGGATAGAAGATAAAACAGATTTTAGAAAAAAAATTTATTGCATGAAATTTAGTTTCAAACTCTGAGAACAAAGACTGCTCTACTAAATACAGTCACTGAAAATATCTGGAATAAAAGCAGGGAAGAATGCAGGTTACAAAGAATGTAGGTTTCCTTGGCTATAAAACTAATTTTATTTTGCTACAAAAATAATCAATTTGCTTAGGCTAAAAGGAGGACTAAAAGTGGAATACCGATTCAATATGCAAGCAACTTGGAATCAATACAAATTTAGATGATTTTCGTATCTCTAAGAAAATTAATCATTTTTTTAAAGTACGTGCTAGAAAAATTTAACTAGCTTAATTCAAGGACTAAACACTGCCAGGTAAAGTCATTAGCTGAATAATTTCTCCTTATCCAGAGGAATGATTAGTATTAAACCTCAGATATTCCAAAATGTATAAAACAGCAATATCATTAAAAAACAGTCGTTATTTATTTTTAGATATTAACAGATATGGTTTTAAACCTCAAACATTCTATTTTTTGATGATGTTAATGTTACTGATTGTAAAACTTGCCATTATCCAGAACTTACATTTCAGCCACAAAAAGAAAGTAAAACACAGAAAAAGATACTCAGGATTTTGAAGACACAAGGGATACATATCAAGTATCTAATTAATGAGAAAATTTTATGCAGCACAAATCAGATTGGTGTGGTGGTACAGATTTAAGTAGTGGTACAAAGAGATTGCAAGCGTTCACTCGCTGATAAAACACAGAAGATTTCAGGGTACTGTAAAGTGATGTTCAATGCTACAGATGTGCAAAAATGGCAGTTTTGGCCTAAACTATAAACATTAGCAAGAAACTGGACAAAGGAGTTGGAACTGAGTCAGAATTTGAACAATGAGTAAGATTCAAACTGGTGTTGATAAAGGTATTATTAGAGGACCATGCAAAGGTCTGAATATGTGCATGAATGTTAATGCATAATTACTCTAGCTATGCATTTTTATACTCTTCCTAAATGTAAAAAATCATTATCCACAAAAACTGCCAGGAAAGTAGAGGCTGTGAACCCTTAGCACTATATCCATTTTCATATTTAAAAAACAAACGAACAACCCAAAAACCTTCATATATTTTTGCTGTCAGCTCCCAGGTAACCTGAGAGGAAAAGTTTTAAAATCTTTTTCTGCTTATAATTTTTCTTTTTTAATCATCTTGTTCCTTTTATAAATAGAAATTCTCAATATAAACTTATCCTCTATATGATTTTTTGGGTACATTGCCACCATTTTCTTTTTATCTAGTAGGTTTATATTTTGTTGTTTAGGATTTAGCTTCCCTTCACTTTTTCAAAAATTGAGTAATGGGGTATTACTTCCTTGTACTTATTGCCATTACAGGTTTGAAGTCTAATTAACTGCAAATAGATAACTCAAGAAACTAATGGCTCCAATCTTTTATCTTCACAAAGAATGATAATACTTCCTTGCTATAGTTTCACGGAAGAAAGGTGAAAAAATTTCAAGTATTTACCATTTCCAGTTTCTCCACCTTAACGCGGACAGACGGATTTAGGGAAATCTTCTTTCCTTGTGGCCCATAGTTATCAGTCCAAGCAGGGGCAATATCTAAGAGACAACAGGGTACACATTAATTGGAAATTTAATTGGAATAGAACTTTTCATTTGACAGGAGGTGTTCTTGGCTCCTGCTGTTCAGTAAGAATTCTGGCTAATCAGTTGGCAGCTTTCACTTTTGTTTTCATTATTTTTTGTTCTTTAAATCTACAATGTATCATATAAACCAGCTTCACTTAAGCCTTAAAAGACGTGGTCTAAAAAGAGTAGCCAATTATGCATTAAGTCCCACAGAAATATTAATTTAAAATACAAACATACATCCCACCACTTACCCTGTCATCATAACGCCTTATTAATTGCAAAATGAAAAGTATTTATTTTCTTCCAAACTTAGTAAAATCATATTAGAAATTCAAAAAGGTCATAATTTCTCTTTGGCAAAAGTAGTCTGCTATATGAGTTCTGAAGGTACTATGGAAAAAACTCACAAATGCAAACTGTTTCAAGGTTGCACATAAAGTATGATTAGTCTGAGAACTTCTTGAACTGAAAATCCTATTTCTTATTTTACCGAAGGATTGTATTTTGAGGAGCATAAATGATTCTCAAGAGTTGAGTGTCATGCACCTCTCACCCATTCTCTAACACCTTCCCAGTATACCCTGACTATTTAGACAAGCTCTATCCTTGCTTTATGAGTAAAAACCAGGTGTCCCAAGGGACTAGAATTTGAAAAATTATTTGCCTTAATATGCCACATTTTCTCAGATTTCTGCAATTCATGTCAATCCTTGTATCTAAATTGTCACCATTCTAAATACACTTTTAAATGGTATTTTACTAGTTCTACATAGAAACAAGAGGAAGAGAAAAAACTTTTTAAAATGTCACATTTTTATGCAGTGTTTTAATTTTTTTTTTTAATTTCTCAGAGCATCTGTCTCTAAGTACAAAATGATTTGCATTCTCTTTCCTAAGAACATAAGAAGTGCATATGAAAATAAATAGTCTTCCTCTAAACCTTTAACACTTCCTTAACATTCTATGTAAAATCTTGAATATAACTTATAGGTGTCAAGATCATAAAAAAAAAAAAAAACGGTTACTGACTTTTAACTTTAAATGGAATTCAAAGGTTGAGAAAGACTGATTTTAGTATAATAGAATTTTTACAAATTTGACAAAGGCAACAAAGATGCCTTTTTACTGTGATACCTAATTGTTGGCCAAGGGCTAAAAATAAATTATGAATACATTCTTTTTCCTCTTAAGAGAAATTTTTTGCCAAACTTGAAGTGTAGCATAAAAGGTCAGCATGAAGTGGTATGGAAACCCAAGTACGAGATAAGTCAAACCTTATTTTCCATTTTCAGGGTGTGAACATGTGAGTCTTGACAATGACTTTTTAGCCTGGTTCCTGACCTGCCATTAATGCACACTAACACAAGGTGGCCCCACGCTAACTTAAACATGAACTCAGACTGAGACTAACCCTGAGTGTGAATTACTCAATTCAAGCGTGTGTGGAAGGGGTGTAGAGGAGACGCAAGAGAGGGCAGGACAGGGACACATACCAAGGCATGTGTTTTCACTTATGTTTTCCTCAGTTCAGTTCAGTCGTGTCCGACTCTTTGCAATCCCATGAATTGCAGCATGCCAGGCCTCCCTATCCATCACCAATTACCAGAGTTCACTCAAACTCATGTCCATCGAGTCAGTGATGCCACCCAGCCATCGCATCCTCTGTCGTCCCCTTCTCCTCCTGCCCCCAATCCCTCCCAGCATCACAGTCTTTTCCAATGAGTCAACTCTTCGCATGAGGTGGCCAAAGTATTGGAGTTTCAGCTTTAGCATCATTCCTTCCAAAGAACACCCAGGGCTGATCTCCTTTAGGATAGACTGCTTGGATCTCCTTGCAGTCCAAGGGACTCTCAACAGTCTTCTCCAACACCACAGTTCAAAAGCATCAATTCTTCGGTGCTCAGCTTTCTTCACGGTCCAACTCTCACATCCATACATGACCACTGGAAAAACCATAGCCTTGACTAGATGAACCTTTGTTGGCAAAGTAATGTCTCTGCTTTTCAATATGCTATCTAGGTTGGTCATAACTTTCCTACATCCAGGCATAAACATTCCCTATGTCCAACAGTGGATATAAGAGAAGAGTAGCGCAAGAGTTGGACAAGACTTAGCAACTAAACCACCATGCTTACTTTTAGGCAGGCAGTACACTAAGTACTTTATGCACATAAGGGCATTAATCAACAATAACCACAGTGACACAGGTATTATTATTTCCAACTAAAGATGATGAGACCAAGACTCCAGAAGGTAAAGAAACTAGCACAAGATCATACGGCAAGTAGGTGACCATGTAGAATTCTAATCTCTTATGACTTCTTAAACCAATTGTTTAAATGTGTCAATATCTTTCATCATCAGTCTTCTCATCCATAAAGCAGGAGGAATAAAAGAGATCACTTTATAGGAACTATAATGGTAAAATTAAAAACCCTACAAAACTACTATGAAAACCATGCATGCATGTGTGCTAAGTTGCTTCAGTCGTGTCTGACTCTTTGTGACCCCATGGACTGTTACCCGCCAGGCTCCTCTGTCAATGGGGATTTTCCAAGCAATACTGCAGTGAGCTGCCGTGCCCTCCTCCAGGGGTTCTTCCCAACCTAGGAATCAAATCCACATCCCTTAGTCTATCTGCATTTGCAGGTGGGTACTTTACTACTAGTGCCACCTGGGAAGCCCATGTAAACTATAAAGTACTGTTAAGAGTCATACATACAGACAAAGATTAAACAGGAAATTAATGTAAAATTATACTAACCCTCAGTGGTTTACCAAAATCTCTTTTCTAGCCAAGTATCCCCTAAATCTTTACCTTGAACCAAAACTTTAGGAGGATCTAGGCATAAATCATGCATTTGTGCATGCTGTAATTCATGGTAGGTTGATCCGGAAAGCACGCACTTAAGACAGTTTTCCTCAACTTCCAGTGTCCCTCTCAGTTTCAGCCTTGAGCGCCTTATTTACTC
The DNA here is from genome assembly GCF_032452875.1 of Bos javanicus. Taxonomy (NCBI): domain Eukaryota; kingdom Metazoa; phylum Chordata; class Mammalia; order Artiodactyla; family Bovidae; genus Bos; species Bos javanicus. The sequence continues at coordinate 6,415,281 of NC_083886.1, read as the reverse complement.
ATGTGGTGGGGGGTTGAGAATTTTCAAACTATGGCTTATTTCTCTTGGATCTTCTCTTACTTTTCTTCTTTTTAGAAGAAAGGAAATAAATGTTTTATGAGTGCAAAAATCAATGCCATTTAATAAATACTACGAACCTTCCCATGGATGTATTTCTCATCACTAGCTTGTTTTCAGTTATAAAAGCCTTACTGTAGGAGAATTAAGGCTTCTGTTGTGGTAAAGTTAAAGTAATGGTTGTCTTTCTTCATGTAATAATTCTTTACTGACTTCCTCAGGAATGTCTTTAGTGTGGTTTTAGCTTCCTCATAAACTCACCCATTATTCAGCTTATGGCAGTAGTAAACAGCTGGATTCTGAATTATGAAATTTATATAACAGAATAGTTTCCAAAGGCATACTCAAGTATAAAGTGGATTTAAAAAATTCTAACCAGTTTTACTGGCTTCCCTGGTAGCTCAGCTGCTAAAGAATCTGCCTGAAATGCAGGAGACGCCAATTCAATTCCTAGGTTGGGAAGATACCTTGGAGAAGGGATAGGTTACCCATTTCAGTATTCTTGGGCTTCCCTGGTGGATGAGATGGTAAAGAATCTGCCTGTAATATGGGAGACCTGGGTTCAATCCCTAGGTTGGGAAGATCCCCTGGAGGAGGGCATGGCAACACACCCCAGTATTCTCAACTAGAGAACCCCATGGACAGAGGAGCCTGGCGGGCTACAGTCCATGGGGTGACTAAGAGTCAGACATGACTGAGCGACTAACTACATCCAGTTTTACACTTCAGAATGCTTTTGAGATGGGAACAGGGGTAGATTTGCTTCATTAAGTTTATTTTTGTTGAGATTATATTAACACTCATATATTTTTAAGATTAATAAATACCAGCTGGCTGAAGGAGTTTAGATGTGGCAGTTAAGGATCTAATTTGGGAATTTATAAATAACTACTTTAAACAAGTCACAATGTATGTCAGTTACCTACAGAATTTAGAGTTGACTTTGTTTTTTCCCCTCAGAAGGATCTTGTCTAATACATTCGTGTGGAAGAAAATGGTTCGTCCTAAAGTCAATTCCATTTCAACTCTAGAAAAATTTCCCATTCTAATTGCATTTTAATATTTACATAGAGCTCACTCACTCAAATTTTTCAGTAGATTATTTTTCTACAACAAAATCAAGCATCATTTCTTATAGTCACGGATGTAAATCTACCCCAGTTTATTCATTACTGTAGGATCTCCTTGCTCTAATTGGAGTTGCCTCCTAGGATCATCTGACATGTAGCTCATCCTTACTTTTTTGCTTTTGATGATGGTGCCTCATTCACTTAGGATGATCTCTTATCTTCATCCATCCATTGATGTTTATCACTTCTTTCAAGATACAGATGATGTCTGACTTTTGCCAAGAAATTTTTCCCTACTGATTTCTGTATCTTGTTCAGTCACTCAGTCACGTCTGACTCTTTGTGGACCACCTGGCTCCTCTGTCCATGGAATTTTCCAGACAAAAATACTGGAGCAGGTTGCCATTTCCTAGTTCAGGGGATCTTCTTGATAGAGGATCAAACCCTCATCTCTTGTGTCTCCTGCACTGGCAGGTGGATTCTTTACCATGAACACCACCTGGGTATTTTGTGACAAATCAGAAACTATGTACTAGCTTCAGGGGTAAAGAAGGAGGATGTAAAATTGAATTGAAAGACAGAAGCTTTCACTTCTGCTCTAAAAAATATGTCCCGGAATATTATCTGAGCTATATTCTAAACTTCAGTTTCTGTAAAATTTAATTTAAGGGGAAGATTGTGTTCTTGAGCCTGGAAACACTTTACTGATGGATAAAAATCCTTTTTTTATGGGTAACTTACACAATTAATCCTTTATTGTTTAAAAACATCAATAAGTCATTTCATGAAAATTAAGAAACAGTAATACTGAATTCATAATACTCAAGTGTTTTTCAATTTATATCTATATAATCTCTTCCAAGAAAAATAAAAAATATTTCTTTTCTTAAGCTATGCTCCCGTCTATAATTTCTCTGCAAGCTGCATTTAATATACCTCACCAGGATTTCACTAAAAGGGCAAGGAAACCTAATCTTGATTTAAAGAAGAGTTTTCATTATGTGGTTTTAACAGTCCATTGATTATTACCGCTTCATAGATACTATTATGATAATTTATCTTTTAAAATTACAACCCTTTGTTCAGGAAAATTTTCAATAAAAATCATAATCTAACAGAGATCATCACATGATAGATTATTTTTGCTCTTTTATTCAATGAAGAAAAAAGAAATAATGCACTCTTCTTTAAAGTCTATTGTCACATTATGCACTCATTGAGAGAGATATTGAAAAAAATAACAGGAAAAAGGAATTAAATGTTCATTTACCTGTATTAGACATATCTGTAGGGCTGTTGTCTGAAGAAGTAATTGGAATCTGTTCTGTTTTCTTGTATCCAGTTTTTATCTAAAGAAAATGAGGAATATGAAATGTCATTTTCTAAAGTAGGTCAAAGACCAGACTAGGAGTTCATGTTAACATAAAAAGAATGATTAATGAGATTAAAGCAATAGTTCCGAAAATCGAAACTTTTAAAATTTTGGTATATTCACCTTCAAACAAAGCAATTCAGAATTAAAATAACAACTGCTTTTAGCTCTACCATAACAAGGACAACAAAATATAAGGCTATGTACCATGTCTCTGAAAAGGTATTATAACCCCAAATGAAAAAGTATAAGAGCTAACAGAAAATCTTAAACTTTATATCTGATTAGCATGGACTTAGTAGCGTTAGTACTAAGCAGAGAAAGGCACCTGAGTAAGAGTTCCACTCTGACTACTTAGGTTGTCACCTACTCATCACCCTGCAGTCCATGGGGTCGCAAAGAGTCGGATATGACTGAGCGACTTCACTTTCACTTTTCACTTTCATGCATTGGGGAAGGAAATGGCAACCCAATCCAATGTTCTTGCCTGGAGAATCCCAGGGACAAAGGAGCCTGGTGGGCTGCCGTCTATGGGGTCGCATAGAGTCGGACACGACTGAAGTGACTTAGCAGCAGCAGCAGCAGCAGCAGCATGGACCCAGAACTGAAGATACCTATGATGAATTTTGTCCCACTGATTAAAAGCCTACTTGAGTTTCAAGTTTGTTTTATAGAGTATATGCTCTATTCTATACTTCATTATTGACTGCACTGTAGCGATTAGTAATTACAGTCATCCCTTCGTAGCTACCAGTTCTGCATCTGCAGATTCAATCAAAAGCAAATTGAAACTATTTTTTTAAAAATTCCAGAAAGTTCCAAAAAGCAAAACTTGAATTTGCAGCACCAGCTAAGAGCTGGACACGACTGAGTGACTTCACTTTCATTTTTCACTTTTATGCATTGGAGAAGGAAATGGCAACCCACTCCAGTGTTCTTGCCTGGAGAATCCCAGGGACGGGGAGCCTGGTGGGCTGCCGTCTATGGGGTCGCACAGAGTTGGACACGACTGAAGCGACTTAGCAGCAGCAGCAACTATTTACATAGCATTTATACTGTATTAACTATTACTAGTAATCTAGAGATGACATAAAGTATATGGGGAGGGTATGCATAGATTATATGCAAATATAACACCATTGTATACAAGAAACTTTAACATCCTTGGATTCGGGTATCTGCTGTGGGGGCTGTGGGAGGAGGTTGTCATGGATATCTACAGATATCAAGGGATGACTGTAATTATGTTGATTTTCATGTAGAAACTCCCCCTTTTGTGTGATTCATTGGAAAAGACCCTGATGCTGGGAAAGATTGAAGGCAAGAGGAGAAGTGGGTGACAGAGGGTGAGATGGCTGGATGGCATTGCCAACTCAATGGACATGAGTTTGAGCAAACTCCAAGAGACAGTGAAGGACAGGGAAGCCTGATATGCTGCAGTCCATGGGGTCGCAAAGAGTCAGACATGACTTAGCGACTGAACAACAACAAAGGTGAATTATATTCCAGCATATGCATATGAGGGAACAATATCTACCTACACTGTGTAGAAAAGAGCTGAGGAACAGAAAGGAAGATTGTTCGTTTTCAGTCAAGCAGAAAATAGAAAAAAAAAATGAATGGAATAATAGGAGAGACTATCTGAAAATAAATGTAACATTTCATATCACAGTTTTGAGTGATATCTAAGCATATCTTCGTGATGCCATTCCTGATTATGACTTTCCTGACATAGAATACATTGACCTGAAAAATTATTAATAGCACAGCATAAAAATCTTAAACAAACATAAAAATCTTAAACAAAAAAGATCTTTCAAGGAAACACCAATTGGTTAACAAAACTATATTATCAAAATTATAGTTCCATTATGTATACATTAAACATAATGACACACAGGGGTTTATGGACAATGTAAACAAACAGAGAAAGACAAGATTACCTGATTCCTCCTCAAAGAAGGTAAAATGGCGTCTGTAGATCTGGGAGTGGATGAGGTCTTTGGAATTAGTGTTTCAGGAGAAGAAATAAGGCTAAATTTTGAGGCATGAGGTCCATATTCTCCTGTAGCTTGTAAAAGGGATGAACAAGATGGATTTTCTAAATGGCTGCTGTCAGATTTCTGTCTTATGAATGCTATCTCCCAAGAAGATTCTGACCTAGCATTAAAAAGAAATCACTTTATGGATACAGTACAATTGAATTCTAAGATGACATTTCAAATATTAGCAAAAAAGACTTGTTTTGGGTCTAAAGTAAGTACTAGGACAACTTAAATTTCTATTTTTAGGGAGACATGCTAAATGATTCATTCTATCTTTTGGCTAGAATAGTTACCTCAACTTGGCTCTGGTAATTATGCTTTTTGCTTCTTCAAATGATACACCAATCATGGACTCCTTGTTTACTGAGACAAGTTGATCTCCTGGTTTCAAACGTCCATCCTAATAAAAATAGTAATACTTGTAAAAAAACTGATTAAGGTGTTTCTTAAAAATATTATTGACACAATTTTAAAATTTTTAATTAATTTATTTTAATTGGAGGCTAACTACTTTACAATATAGTGGTGTTTTTTGCCATACAATGACATGAATCGGCCATGGGTGTACATGTGTCCCCTGGTCCTGAACCCTCTTCCCACCTCCCTCCCCATCCCATCCCTCTGGGTTGTCCCAGTGCACCAGCTTTGAGCGTCCTGCTTCATGCATCAAGCTTGTACTGGTCATCTATTCCACATACAGTAATACACATGTTTCAATGCTATTCTCTCAAATCATCCCACCCTTGCCTTCTCTCACAGAGTATAAAAGTGTGTTTTATATACATGTGGTCTTTTGCTGTCTCGCATATAGGGTTGTCATTACCATCTTTCTAAATTTCATATATATGCATTAATATATTGTATTGGTGTTTTTCTTTCTGACTTACATCACTCTGCATAACAGACTTCAGTTTCATCCACCTCATTAGAACTGAGTCAAATGTGTTCTTTTTAAAAGATGAGTAATATTCCATTGTGTGTATGTACCACATCTTTCTTATCCATTCGTCTGCTGATGGACATCTAGGTTGCTTCCATGTCCTAGCTATTGTAAACAGTGCTGCGATGAACACTGGGGTACATGTGTCTCTTTCAATTCTGGTTTCCTCGGTGTGTATGCCCAGCATTGGGATTGCTGGGTTGTTTGGCAGTTTCATTTTCAGCTTTTTAAGGAATCTCCACACTGTTCTCCATACTGGCTGTAGTAGTTTGCATTCCCACCAACAGTGTAAGTAAGACGGTTCCCTTTTCTCCACACCCTCTCCAGCTTTTATTGTTTGTAGACTTTTTGATGGCAGCCATTCTGACCAGCATAAAATGGTACCTCTTTGTGACTTACACTTCTCTGATGAGTGATGTTGGGCATCTTTTTATGTGTTTCTTAGTCATATGTATGCCTTCTTTGGAAAATGTCTGTTTAGTTCTTTGGCCCATTTTTTGATTGGGTCACTTATTTTTCTGGTATTGAGCCGCTTGTATGTTTTTGAGATTAACTGTCAGCTGTTTCATTTGCTATTATTTTCTCCCATTCTGAAGGCTGTCTTTTCACCTTGCTTATAGTTTCCTTCATTGTGCAAAGCTTTTAAGTATAAATACATCTGATAGATAGAATGCCTGATGAACTATGGACGGAGGTTCCTGACATTGTACAGGAGATATGGATCAAGACCATCCCCAAGGAAAAGAAATGCAAAAAACCAAAATGGCTGTATGGGTAGGCCTTACAAATAGCTGTGAAAAGAAGAGAAGGGAAAAGCAAAGGAGAAAAGGAAAGATATAAGCATCTGAATGCAGAGTTCCAAAGAACAGCAAGGAGAGATAAGAAAGCCTTCTTCAGCAATCAATGCAAAGAAATAGAGGAAAGCAACAGAATGGGAAAGACTAGGGATCTCTTCAAGAAAATCAGAGATACCAAAGGAACATTTCATGCAAAGATGGGCTCGATAAAGGACAGAAATGGTATGGACCTAACAGAAGCAGAAGATATTAAGAAGAGATGGCAAGAATACACAGAAGAACTGTACAAAAAAGATCTTCACAACCCAGATAATCATGATGGTGTGATCACTGACCTAGAGCCAGACATCCTGGAATGTGAAGTCAAGTGGGCCTTAGAAAGCATCACCACGAACAAAGCTAGTGGAGGTGACAGAATTCCAGTTGAGCTATTTCAAATCCTGAAAGATGATGCTGTGAAAGTGCTGCACTCCATATGCCAGCAAATTTGGAAAACTCAGTAGTGGCCACAGGACTGGAAAACGTCAGTTTTCATTCCAATCACAAAGAAAGGCAATGTCAAAGAATGGTGAAACTACCGCACAGTTGCACTCATCTCACACGCTAGTAAAGTAATGCTCAAAATTCTCCAAGCCAGGATTCATCAATATGTGAACCGTGAACTTCCAGATGTTCAAGTTGGTTTTAGAAAAGGCAGAGGAACCAGAGATCAAATTGCCAACATCTGCTGGATCATCAAAAAAGCAAGAGAGTTCCAGAAAAACATCTATTTCTGCTTTATTGACTATGCCAAAGCCTTTGACTGTGTGGATCACAATAAACTGTGGAAAATTCTGAAAGAGATGGGAATACCAGACCACCTGACCTGCCTCTTGAGAAACCTATATGCAGGTCAGGAAGCAACAGTTAGAACTGGACATGGAACAACAGACTGATTCCAAATAGGAAAAGGAGTATGTCAAGGCTGTATATTGTTACCCTGCTTATGTAACTTCTATGCAGAGTACATCATGAAAAACACTGGGTTGGAAGAAGCACAAGCTGGAATCAAGATTGCCGGGAGAAATATCAATAACCTCAGATATGCAGATGACACCACCCTTATGGCAGAAAGTGATGAGGAACTAAAAAGCCTCTTGATGAAAGTGAAAGAGGAGAGTTAAACAGTTGGCCTAAAGCTCAACATTCAGAAAACGAAAATCATGGCATCTGGTCCCATCACTTCATAGCAAATAGATGGGGAAACAGTGGAAACAGTGTCAGACTATATTTTGGGGCTCCAAAATCACTGCAGACGATGATTGCAGCCATGAAATTAAAAGATGCTTGCTCCTTGGAAGGAAAGTTATGACCAACCTAGACAGCATATTGAAAAGCAGAGACATTACTTTGCCAACAAAGGTCTGTCTAGTCAAAGCTATGGTTTTTCCAGTAGTCATGTATGGATGTGAGAGTTGGACTGTGAAGAAGGCTGAGTGCCGAAGAATTGATGCTTTTGAACTGTGGTGTTGGAGAAGACTCTTGAGAGTCCCTTGGACTGCAAGGAGATCCAACCAGTCCATTCTAAAGGAGATCAGTCCTGGGTGTTCTTTGGAAGGACTGATGCTAAAGCTGAAACTCCAGTACTTTGGTCACCTGATGCGAAGAGTTGACTCAATGGAAAAGACTCTGATGCTGGAAGGGATTGGGGGCAGGAGGAGAAGGGGCCGACAGAGGATGAGATGGCTGGATGGCATCACTGACTCGGACATGAACTTGGGTGAACTCCGGGAATTGGTGATGGACAGGGAGGCCTGGCATGCTGCAATTCATGGGGTTGCCAAGAGTCAGACATGACTGAGAGACTGAACTGAACTGAGGTCCCATTTGTTTATTTTTGCTTTTATTTTCATTAATCTGGGAGGTGGATCATAGAGGACCTTGCTGTGATTTATGTTAGAGAGTGCTCGACCCTTGTTTTCTTCTAGGAGTTTTATAGTTTCTGGTGCTACATTTAGATCTTTAATCCATTTTGAGTTTATTTTTGTATATGCTTTTAGAAAGTGTTCTAGTTTCATTCTTTTACAGGTGGATGACCAGTTTTCCCTAGATAGCATATTAAAAAGCAAGACATTACTTTGCCAACAAAGGTCCATCTAGTCAAGGCCATGGTTTTTCAAGTAGTCATGTATGGATGCGAGAGACAGACTGTGAAGAAAGCTGAGTGCTGAAGAATTGATGCTTTTGAACTGTGGTGTGGAGAAGACTCTTGAGAGTCTTGGACTGCAAGGAGATCCAACCAGTCCATTCTAAAGGAGATCAGTCCCAGGTGTTCTTTGGAAGGAATGATGCTAAAGCTGAAAGTCCAGTACTTTGGCCACCTCACGCGAAGAGTTGACTCATTGGAAAAGACTCTGATGCTGGGAGGGATTGGGAGCAGGAGGGGAAGGGGACGACAGGGGATGGCTGGCTGGATGGCATCACTGACTTGATGGACGTGAGTTTGAATGAACTCCGGGAATTGGTGATGGACAGGGAGGCCTGGTGTGCTGCGGTTCATGGGGTCACAAAGAGTCGGACATGACTGAGGGACTGAACTGAACTGAACTGAATTGACCAGTTTTCCCAGCACCACTTGTTAAAGAGATTGTCTTTTCTCTGTTGTATATTTTTGCTTTCTTTGTTCAAGATAAGGTGTCCGTAGGTGCGTGGATTTATCTCTGGGCTTTCTATTTTGTTCCATTGATCTATATTTCTGTCTTTGTGCCAGTACCATACTGTCTTCATGACTGTAGCTTTGTAGTATAGTCTGAAGTCAGGCAGGTTGATTCCTCCAGTTCCATTCTTCTTTCTCAAGATTGCTTTGGCTATTCGAGGTTTTATGTATTTCCATACAAATTGTGAAATTATTTGTTCTAGTTCTGTGAAAAATACCATTGGTAGCTTGATGGGGATTGCATTCAATCTGTAGATTGGTTTGGGAAGTATATTCATTTTCATTATATTGATTCTTCCAATCCATGAACATGGTATATTTCTCCATCTATTTGTGTCAACTTTGATTTCTTTCATCAGTGTTTTACAGTTTTCTATACATAGGTCTTTTGTTTCTTTAGGTAAATTTATTCCTAAGTATTTTATTCTTTTCATCTTAATGGTGAATGGGATTGTTTCCTTAATTTTTCTGTTTTCTCATTGTTAGTGCATAGGAATGCAAGGGATTTCTGTGTATTAATTTGACACAATTAAAGCAAAGCACAGTATTAGTAAAGAATGACTTAAAGAAAAGAGCAAAAAGAAAATTTTAGACGGTCCCAACAGTAAAAAGTTTTCATTAAAGTCTGGTTTGGTAATATACACATTTTCCTGATAGCTCAGTTCATAAAAAATCCACCTGTAATGCGGGAGACCCCAGTTCAATTTCTGGGTCAGGAAGATCCCCTGGAGAAGGGAAAGGCTATGCATTTCAGTAATCTTGGGCTTCCCTCGTGGCTCAGTTCGTAAAGAATCTCCCTGCAATGCGGGAGAGCTGGGTTCAATTCCTGGGTTGGGAAGATTCTTTAGAGAAGGGAGAGTCTACCCACTCCAATAGTCTGGCCTGGAGAATTCCATTGACTGTATATTCCAAGGGGTCACAAGAGTCAGACACAACTGAGTGACTTTCACTTTGCTAATAAACATGAATGAAATGGAAATGTTCATGTATTCCTAGAATAAACTTTCATGTTAAGGTTTCCTGAAGATATGAAGACACAGCCTGGTATACTAGGAAAAGAAACCTGTTTTAAAAGGTCAGTTGTATGAGACAAACACAGGTCTGTCTGTGATAAAGTATGCTAAATAATTCTAGGATATTTCAGAATATAAGACTCATTCAGTTTACTTTCTGAGCATTCCTGTATCTTTCCACCCATCAAACATTAAGAGTTACTTCACAGTTAGAATTTTTAAAAATTCAGCCAATGATCTTAACTATACTGATTCTACCCACATTTCTGTTCATGGTCAAACATCATCTTTTCTGGATCTGCTGTCCCTCCTGTGACTGATATAGGACCAGTTGGTTATACAAGGAGTTCTATTGACATCCTACTAATAACAACCAATCCTAACTGGCTGCCTGGCATTGTCTTTTCCAGGACCTATCTCTGCCAATGACTATATGCGTGTGTGCTCAGTCATGTCCGACTCCTGAAACCCCATGGACTGTAGCCCACCAGGCTCCTCTGTTCAAGAATACTGGAGTGGGTTGCCATTTCCTCCTCCAGGGGATCTTCCTGACCTAAGGACTGAACCTGCGTCTCCTGCATCTCCTGCTTTGACAGGTAGTTTCTTTACCAATAAGCTACCTGGGAAGTCCCCCTGCCTAAAACTAGCCTAACTGTTTAAGACAAAGCATAAATGTTACAAGATTTACTGTATACATTAGGTAAGTTTTCTTCATTTTCATTTGTCTTTTAATTCAAACCAGAAAATAAGAAATGAATTCTCTTCATTTTCAGTTCCTAAGATGCTTCTCAGTCATTAGTACAAATACAGAAAGCATTATTTCTACAACTAGGGAAAAGTTTATAAAGTTAAAAAGCATTTTTACCCTTGAGGGTATTTAAGTAAATTCCACAAATTCAAGGAAATAGCTTTGAAAAAGTCTCATCGTCTAAGCTATATCCTTGGATAACTAATCTTTGATTTGAACTGCATTATACATAACAATGGTGATTCATTGTTACTTTACTGTTGAGTTGGAGAAGGAAACAGCAACCCACTCCAGTACTCTTGCCTGGAAAATCCCATGGATGGAGGAGCGTTGTAGGCTACAATCCATGGGGTTGCAAAGAGTCGGACACGACTGAGCGACTTCACTTCACTACTGTTGAGTAACAATATTTTTTTAAAATGTATTTATTATTATCTCTTACACTGAACACTGAATATACAGGAAGGCAAATAAATATAAACATGTTCTTTCTAATACTGTGTAATAAAAGATATGGTAATCTCAGTGAATGACCCTATGACCATTCTGAAATATAAATATAAAACCATGACGTCAATTTGATTTAAAATATATAGTATTTGAAAACTAAATTGGATTTTATAAGCATGTGATTAAATACAACTAGCAAAGTTTGAGAACACACAATTGCTATATTCACAAGTGACTTTTTTTCCCCCTCCTTCCATTTGATCAGTGTATGGGAACTAAAACACAATAGTAATGCTGGAAGAGGCTAAGCAGCATGGAGAAAGTATCTACCATATGGGTCCTACATGTTCAGTAAAATGAAGGAGCTGATTTTGTAATATTTTATAAAACCAAGTCTGATGACAGACTTTAGTAGCATATGCATTTAAGTCAACTATATTCAGACTATACTTAGAAACTTACATACAAGAACATGTGATTTAATATGCTAAATATTAGTCTGAGGATGTCATTTCCTCGAGGTTAAAGTGAAATGGTAACAAACAAAGAAACAAAACAACCGTTTTGCCACAAGCAAAAAGATAAGGCTAGTAAAAGTTACCAAAGAATAAACAAAATTCTGGAGAGCACTTAATGCTGAAAAGGAGGGTGGAAAATGTAATGGAGTGGGAAGAAAACACATAGGAAGACTTAATAGTAATATTTTCTACTTAAGTCAAACAGTGAAGTCTAAATGGATTCATAGGTGTTCATTTCACTATTATGCTTTATAAGTTAGATATCTGCTCCAATATCTTTTTGTATGTGTAAAATATTACATTACTAAAAAGAAGAGAAAAGTTCCATCCCATTAAAATAAAGCAAACGCTCATGACATTTAGGGCTTCCCTGGTGGCTCAGTTGGTAAAGAATCCGCCTGCAATGATGGAAACCCCAGTTCAATTCCTGGGTCGGGAAGATCCCCTGAAGGGAACAGCTACCCACTCCAGTATTCTGGCCTGGAGAATTCCAAGGACTGCACAGTCCTTGGGATTGCAAAGAGTTGGACACGACTGAGTGACTTTCACTTCATGACATTTAAGCTCAACAATGTTTCTAACCAGATGAATTTTATTTTGGTTCTATATTCCAAAATTTGCATTGGAAGTAGGGTAAAATAGTGATTTTTAAAAATCTAGCTTAAAAATAAATAAATGTCTGTTAAGTCCAACTCTATTCCATTTGGAATCTGCAAAAAATTCTTCCTTAGAATCAGCTTAAAAAGGTAGATTATAACTGAAATTTAGTGACTACACTACTATTAATTTATATCCCAAAGCCTGGCAATAATTTAGGGAAAGAAAGGGAACAATGAAGGAAGCTCTGCTTCACTGAAGCAAAGCATTTAAAGGACTCTGACAAGGGGAAAAGAATTCTTTTAGAATTGGGGTGGTGGACAGTATATATATGCTTATTTTGTTTTAGTCTATACTCTTAGTATTAACAGTTCCTGGCTTTCATTAAACTTCCTTGAAAAGGGAAAATTCCATGATGATGACTATAAGCCAGATGGTAACTCCACTCTGTCTGTTATTTGGGCAGGAGCCTTCAGAGGCAGTGGACTGGTGAGGAGAAAAGAGAACAAGGCGTAGAAACCAGATAGATCTGAATTCGAATTTGAGCTCCACAGATTGCTAGCTAAGATGTTCATAAACAATGAGAGAAGGTGAAGGAAGGGGATGCAGGGGGTGCACAATCTCATCCACAAGGAACAAAGAACTAAATTCTAAATCGCCAGAGACGGTTCCTCTCTCTGTATATTTTATAGAAACCACAGCTGGCTGTCAGCATTATGGAGGCCTTCAGAAGACAGAAGTCAGCAAAAGGATTGAGGTGACCTACCTTCTCCCACAATCTCTTCTCTGGCCACACGGTATTGGCCATACAGAGAAAAAAGCTCTCAAAAAGGCAATTTAACATACCTTATATTAATATTAAGGTACACCAATGTACTGAAGTAGTATTTTCCAGGAAGACAAGAGTCAGAGAAGAGAGGAAGAAAGTCTCTGACTGTGGCTTCTGGTGTTTATTAATTTTTTTCTTTCTAAAAAGTACTTGCAGCAGTTTTTTTTTTTTTTTTTTTTTTGCTTCCAAGAATAAGATCTTAGCTGATCATGTGAATTTCTGAACCGGTTTAAAAGTCAGAACCTGCAAACTAAAACAAAGCTATTTCTGTAAAAGTCTGGCATTCAAAGCCCATGAATTCTGCCCCAGCTTAATTAATGTGTCTGAGAAGATCGTGACTTCAGGGATTTGCCAAGGCCTCTTCCACACTGTCTAGATTCTGCTTCAGCACTTACTGAGCAACTACACAACACGACAGGCAAGGCGCCAAGCACTTTCGCACACCCAGCTTCTGTCTGAATTCTTTCACGTTGACATTTATAAAGATGTTGAAATAATAATGTATTCTTGAATACTTCTGTTAAAAACTGCCCATATTGTCCATTTCATATTATAACGACCATTACACAGTTTTCCAAACAATGTATTACCACAGCATCAGAAACTATCCACACAGCCTGACTCTAACTCAGTATTCCTCACTACAAAGATTGCTCCTGCGAGCTTTTAGATTCTTTTCCCATAATTTCATGAAGTGTCAATGGAGGTGTCCTCTCACAATACTAGTTATTAATGTGAATGCAGGCAATTTATTTAATCTCCATGAGACTCATTTTCTTAGCTGCAAGGTGGGGAATAAGTACCTATTGCACAAGGTTGCCGTGATAATTAAATAACGTATATAAAATCCTAATCCATTGTAGGTGTTACAGAGAAGTGAATCAGAATCCCGTTATCTGTTGAAGGCAATTTTCAGTGATAGCAAATTTAATCCTCCCAGTCCTCAAATTAAGAACCCTTGATGACTGCCCACTGACAGGAAAAGCTGAAACTCCTGAATTTCCCAAACCTAGAACAACAAACTAGATGCAACCTACTTTCTCTAGCCTCATATCCACTTTCCCTCCTCAGCATATAAATTCTTCATCCTATTCTCAGAAAATGTTCTTCAAATCTGCCACGGTCTTTCAAACTTTAATGTGCTTATACATATTAATTCTTGTCTAGAATGCCACCACTCACCTTGACACTTCTGTCTGATGAACTCTCATTTAAACTTCACTGCCAAATTCAAACATTAACTCTGCTATAGGTTTTCTCCAACTTCACTTCACTGTGAACTTACTTCACTGTCCCCTTCTCTTTGCTCCAAAAACACTTTCACTTATCTATATTACTGTACTTACTCCATTCTGTCCTTGTTTGCATATCTTTTTCTTCCCCATGAGACTATATTACTTTAGCAACTCCCAAATTAGCAGCACACATTCTTTCAACTGACCAGAACTATGCCCTTTCCATGGTTATTTCCCTGAGCATGGTGCCAAGTATACAACAGGTCCACAATAAATGAGAAAGGCCCAGGAAACATTGAAAAAATTAAGGTGACTCTAACAAATAACAGTGGCAAAGGAGAAAAGTACGTGACACTGTAATGTGAATCCTCTTGGCTGCTACTGCTTTAGCTCCCACCAAAGGACTGGTTTCTCTGTTCCTTGTCATCTAGAGACCTTTGTCCTACCTATCCAAAAAGCCTTCGTCCCAGCTCCAGAGACACACTCAGCAAATCCTGAAAATAGATTTCTTTTCAAAGTTAGATATGTCCAGCTATAATCTTTTGTGAGCAATGACTACTAGTATCCATTTATATGATCTTTGTCTTAATCTGTAAGATTGGACCAAAAAAAAAATCCTGAATATATCACATCTAAGATCTATAATACTGATTATGAAATATGCCATTATTTTATGTAACACTGAAAAATGTGCTGCCAGTTACACCATGACATTTACTGTAAGACCCATTTCAATTTCAGAGATGCTAGAGAGAAAATATATACATACAAACATATGTACACACACAAACCCCTATGTATGTGTATGGAACTTCCCAGGTGGTGCTAGTGGTAAAGAATGCACCTGCCAATACAGGAGACATAAAAGATGCGAGGTTGATCCCTGGATTGGCAAGATCCCCTGGAGCAGGGCATGGCAACCCATTTCAGTATTCATGCCTGTGTCTTCATGGACAGACGAGCCTGGCAGGCTGCAGTCCATGGGGTCACAAAGAGTCCGACATGACTGAAGCAACTTAGAAAGCACACATGTGCATGTACATACACACGTAATTACTTATCTATATATCTGTTTATAAATATTGGTGTGTATCCATATGCATACAGTCATTTCTCGGTGTTGGATACCAAAATCCATGGATGCTGAAGACGCTTACATGAAATGCCATAATAGTTGCATGAAATCTATGCACACCCTCCCTGTATACTTTAAATCATCTCTAGATTACTTATCATACCTAATACAATGCAAATGCTATGTAAATAATTGCCTTATGGCAAGTCAAGTTTGCTTTTTGGAATTTTCTGGAATTTGTTTTTTTGAATATTTTCAATTTGAGGTTGGTTGAGCCCATAGCTTTGGAACCTAAGGATACTGTACGTGTGTGTGTGTACCCTAGAATCAGGTAAGTAAAATAAATCTGGTTTGAAGAAAAATGTCTGATTCCTACCTGCTCTCCTTACAGTATTAGCAGAGAAAGAAGAAAAAAAAGTATTGTTCAGAATTAGACATAAAGAGATAGGAAGAAAAGGCACTTTGGTGTGGAACCAGATGGTGGCAGTCGAATGGTAAACAGGCAAATCAGTAATTCTCAGCAACATGACTAAAGAATTACTCATTCATTGGTTATTAATTTAGTAATTAATATGTGTCAGGCACCATGCTAGGGACTAAAGATATTATTGTTAATAAAACCAGATAAGATCTGTGGACTTAGGAAACATTCTCAGATTTGTAGTTCAGGCAGAGTTGGTAAACACAATCACAGATACTGATGTACGACCACAAGCTGGCACTGGTGATTATGAAGGGAAAAAACAAGCAGACAGGTGACAAGAAGGAAAGACGCGCAGGCAGGAAAAACCTGGCTCTAGACTTGGGCGGTGGGATGGGGGCGGGGAACACAGGGAATATCTCTCTTTGGAAGTGGTCTTTGGGTTCATGTTTAAAAGTCATGGGGGCGGTGGGTGATAGAGGGAGCAGTATACAAGATGAGAAAGAACTTGGCCCTTTCCAAGGACCGAAAGAATGCTACTCTGAAAGCACAGGAATGGAGAGTCAGAGAAGTGAGAGGCAAAAGTCACTCTATACAGAGCCTTACAGCCAATTAAGTATTAGTAGGGCTTGCCAGTATTCTTGCCTGGAGAATCCCAGGGACAGGGGAGCCTGGTGGGCTGCCGTCTATGGGGTTGCACAGAGTCGGACACAACTGAAGTGACTTAGCGGCAGCAGCAGCAGCAGGGCTTGCCTGGAAAATCCCATGGACGGAGGAGCCTGGTAGGCTGCAGTCCATGGGGTCGCTAAGAGTCGGACACGACTGAGCAACTTCACTTTCACTTTTCACTTTCCTGCATTGCAGAAGGAAACGGCAACCTGCCAAGATCCAGCCCTGGCTGATGCAGGGTATTCGAAGGGGAGACGGCGTTGGCGATTTATTTAAATATTAATTAGAGATATAAAAAGTAATAGCATGAGGATAGCTCAGTAGGAAAATTCAGTGGAGAAAAGAGGCTGAGTAGCTTGGTTTACGTGGAAAATCAATATAACCTGTGACACCAGGTTAGCTCTGACCACGGAGGCGGCAGGCGCCCTCTCGAATAGCGGAAGGTGCCCCACCTTAGACACCTTCTCAAGTGGGTCTTAGAAGCCCAGGCAAATAAATGGTCGCAAAGGACCTCCACGCTCCAGATGGAAACTTCAGCCAGAAATTGAGAAAAAGAATGACATGGGGAGACCAAGCTTTGGTGAGCAAGGCCCATAGCTTTATTTTCAACAGGGGCTTTTATACCCTAAGTTGCACTTAGAGGATAATAGGGGATGTGAAATCATACAAAGTCAGCAGTCTTTGATCCTTATCAAAACCAGGGTTTCTTTCCTGCAAATTTATCCTATACAAATGGTTTAGGTGATTTACATCATCTTCTGGCCAGAAGGCCTATTAACATTTTATGACTCTTGACAAAGGTTTGTCAACCGTAAGACTTATTTTCTCTAACAGTAATTATTTTAAGCTTTGGCGCCATCCTCCAAAGGTGTTAGATAAAGTTGCATTCCTATAGGGCAGAGGTGTAGTGGGTTTACAACAAAGGAAAGAATTTATTACCTTAAGGGTCTAAAGTTGCTAACACCAAGGCCACTACTTATTTTTTCTACATACCAACTATATTAATTAATACACATTCAAGGATAAATACAGGGGATGTGGAAACTTGGCAGCAAGCATTGGCTCATCAATGAAATCTTTTACTAGTTTTATTCTGACAGTGTCTAACTCTCTGAGAGGCTTTAAGCTATTTGAATATCTTAAGCTTCCTGTGCCTCTCGAGGCTGAGAGACTGTAAACAATCACATGCATAGCTGTAGGAGTCCGGGTAAACTTGTCAGGTGAGTTAGAGAGCTATCTGAGGGATTTGGATTTAAACACTCCTAATGCCTAGGAACTTATTAACTGGAGCTGTAAGTTAACTCTTTATCAGAGAGAGTGAGATGGTGGTGGGGGACAGACCCCAGTAAAGTCAGAGGTGAGAGCACAAAGCAATAAAGTAGGCAGACTCTGGTTTTTGGGGGTAGATGCTCGAGAATATCCAGGGGGACTCCTGAGGCTCGATCCCGCCTTTGCATGTGTCGAGCCTCCTTCCTCATGACCTTTGCCATGAGTGGAGTGCCTCTCGCCGGCTCCCGGGAACAACCCACTACAGTGTTCTTGCCTGGAGAATCCCAGGGACGGTGGACGCCTGATGGGCTGCCGTCTATGGGGTCGCACAGACTCGGACACGACTGAAGTGACTTAGCAGCAGCAGCAGCACCAGGATAGGTGGAGAGGGAAATAAGAATGGTGTATAAGAGCAGACAAAGCTCTTTGTGAGGTTTGATATAAACTGATGATAACACTGCAGATGGTGATTGCAGCCATGAAATTAAAAGACGCTTACTCCTTGGAAGGAAAGTTATAACCAACCTAGATAGCATATTCAAAAGCAGAGACATTACTTTGCCAACAAAGGTCCGTCTAGTCAAGGCTATGGTTTTTCCTGTGGTCATGTATGGATGTGAGAGTTGGTCTGTGAAGAAAGCTGAGCGCCAAAGAATTGATGCTTTTGAACTGTGGTGTTGGAGAAGACTCTTGAGAGTCCCTTGGACTGCGAGGAGATCCAACCAGTACATTCTAAAGGAGATCAGTCCTGGTGTTCTTCGGAAGGACTGATGCTAAAGCTGAAACTCCCGTAGTTTGGCCACCTCATGCGAAGAGTTGACTCACTGGAAAAGACTCTGATGCTGGGAGGGATTGGGGGCAGGAGGAGAAGGGGACGACAGAGGATGAGATGGCTGGATAGCATCACCGACTCGATGGACATGAGTCTGAGTGAACTCCGGGGGTTGGTGATGGACAGGGAGGCCCGGCGTGCTGCAATTCATGGGGTTGCAAAGAGTTGGACGCGATTGAGTGACTGAATTGAACTGATGATAACTTAAACAAAGGTGATGGTGGTAAAGATCAAGAAGACTGATGGATTCAAGAACTGTTTAGAAACAGTCAACAGTAAGTACTAATGAATTAGATATGGGTGTTAAGGGAGAGGAAGTAGTTAGGATGAGATCTGGTTTTTTGACTTTTTGCAACTGGAAGGTGTCATTCACAGAAACTGGCAGCAATGGCAGAAGGTCTATTTGGGGAGAAATCGGTAGATGAAGGCATGACGTGACTATCATAAATCCTGCCTCAGACAAGTTGCATGTGAGATGCCTTGAAGAGATCCAAGTGGAAATGTGGATCAGGCAATCGGATATGTGTGTATGAAGGTCAAAGGAATGTCCCACCCCCCAAAATTTCTAAGACTGAACACTGAGGACTCCAAACTGATACGGAATTGCCTGGTGGGGAGAAAAGAGCCTTGGAGTTCCCATGTTTAATCCTTCCCTTAACTCAGTACCTAGTATAGTTGTTCTGAACCTATAGGCTACCTCTAGCTCTTAGAGCTGAGAGAATTAAGAATCTTCTTCCCTACTTGAAGCAGCAAAAACATTTCAAGATGTTTCAAGTTTGAACTCTGAGTATGTTTTTTCAAAGAAACATGACCATTTCGGTTACTGAACCAGTATTCTATCTCATATCTTCCAAAAGGAAAAATATTTTTAAGTGTGTATGAGGGGGAATAAGCTTGAGATTGGCTATATTATTAGCTCTGAAACAATATAATGTTAAAATAACAGCAAGTGAAAGCACTCATATGCATTTAAAAAATATTAATGGTTGCTCAGTGTACCAACTTATAAGGATAACCTATGAGCCTGTTTCCTATTCTGTGAATATACATGCAGAAATTTTGTGCAGATTAGAAGTTTTAACAAGCCTAACACAGTATTTGTTGTTCCTGTTGTTTACTCGCTCAGTCATATCTGACTCTTTGCGACACCACAGACTGTAGCCCACCAGGCTCCTTTGTCCATGGGATTTTTTTGGGCAAGAACACAGTATTTAGAACAAAGTAAATTCTATTATTCATTTAAAATATTTTTATATAAAATTGAATTTATTTGTCTTTTCAGAGCAAAAGATGTACGTACTTCTCCATCTTGAGGAAGTACATAAAAGCAACTGAAAGCATTAAAAACTCACTTACTCTTCTCTGTCTACTCCCTTCTCTATATTGGCAGTTTTCTTCTCTTGAACACAACCAAATACTGTAAAAATACATTAATAACCCAATGCTGCTCTCTAGTGGTAAATACAGAATATACTTTATTACATGGTTTTGCTTTCTAATACCCTTTCAAACAACAGAATTCTCAGAAAATCAGCAAGAGAAAATGTATGTTACAGGTATAATTTCTTATTCAGTGATTGCTGACAGGAGATGAGTCACTCAGCACCTAGTCACTACTATTACTTTATGTACAAATATTTTTCATGGGGGGAAAAAAAAGCACAAATTGATGTTTGTTTTAAAAGTAAATTCTTATCACTTGGTAGGTACCATAATCTATTGCATTACTTCAAGTATAGTCTAAGATATAGCTTAGCCATACCGAATACACACATCCTTTAGCTTTAAAACTAAAGTAATATATCTCAATTCTTAAAAGAAAAATTTTGTCTTTTGTTTGTTTGAATTTGTTTAAATTTAGCATTTAAGTATGTTCTTATTTAGTTAATAAATTAAATTCAGTAGCTCAAAATTATATCATTATAATATCCTATTGTATGTTTGTATGCTCAGTTGCTCAGTCCTGTCTGATTGACGCTTTGTGACCCCATGGACTGTAGCCTGCCAGGCTCCTCTGTCCATGGGATTCTTCAGGCAAGAATACTAGAGTGGGTTGCAATTGCCTACTCCAGAGACAATATCCTATACTTATTGTGTAACACTTACAGCTTGGTAAGTGTATTAGGAAGACACCGTATTATCTCCACAAGCCTGAGAAAATTTAAATCTATTGCTTTCAAAGTTTTGGTTAAATTGATTTTTTTTTTTCCTAACTTGGAAAAAATCCACTTGAATAAACAAAGTGTTTGCTAAACAGTGTTCGAGATAGGACTCGGGGTAAGGGTAGGACTATTTATTCAACAAAAACAACTAGAATAAGAACAATATAAACAAACTTTGTAAGAGGATCCTTTCTCATGTTAAATAGCTTGATATTAATAGAATATTTTATTAAATTCTTTATATACTACATCTCTCCAAAAAGGATTGAAGGAAATTTTCAACAAAAGAAATATAGAATCACGTTAGCAAAACAGAAATAACATGAAATTCAAGAGAAATGAGCATGAAAATATAGTAACCAATTTGTTACCTAAATGCTTCAAATATGAATCTGAGCTTCCTAGCAGCAAGAGCAAAGAATTCATGATTTACATATTTCTTACAGTGATGAGAAGAGTAAGGCTTTCTCATTCCTAAAAAAGATAATTTCTAGCCTTAATTCTAAATCTAATTTCTCATTTGGACAAGTAAGTGACCACAAACTTATCAAGAATTACTGCAAATTCACAAATCAATAGATTTTATTTGCTTAGTTTTGTTTTGCATTTAAGAGAGGCCAAATGAACACAGTTTAACTGATCTAACTTAACCCAAACTCAGAGCAGTGAATAGAGAACATGTCTTCAGATATGATTTCTCTCAGACAGACTTAGGATAAAAGTTGAACAGCATATAATTAAAAATATATAACCTTTAGTTAGAGCTTGAAATCTGCTTTTTCATATTTAATTCATTTTTATTTCTTATGCATTTGTTAGGTTAAAGCTCCTTGAGTGTAAAGGTCTACTTACACTCTCTCTGTGTCTTTCACTGAGAAATGGTCATAGTGGATATTCAGTTAACATAAAAAATTTACTGATGATGAAACAAACCTCATCACTAGTGGTTTTGTTTTTTACGTGAAGGGTTATTTTATCTTCATTTTTACCTTATAACAGTCTCCTCCAGGAATGATTTCCTGAATATATACCAATGGACCTTCATTCCGGTTAATTCCTCCTAGGATCTTCAGACCAAGGCCTGTTTTCTTGGTAACTGTAATCATCTGAAAGGCAGGATCCCTAAGATAAAGTAAATTACCATGCATAAATTAGCCCAGAGATGGTGGTCCACCAGGGAGACCCTGCCCAGAGATGGGTACCTATTTTTTCTTTAAAATATTTGTTAAATTCTTAGACCTAGATAATTCAAAATACTCAGTGCATACTAGCAATGACATTATTAAAAGTATGATCATACAAAGGCAATCAAATGGATTTTCTTAGCACTAATTCTAATTTTTCTGTAAAACAACCAAACAGTAAGAGAAATTACAGCAATAATGCTTATTTATTTGGAGTAGAAGAATACTTTAAAAATATTATTTAAACAAACTTAAAGATTTATTAAAGGTAACTGCAGAGACTTGCTTTTAACTGACTTTCTACTACACTTTAGGATTCCAAAACGAAACACTTTAATGAATTGGGTAAGTGAATTTTAAAAGACACGCTTGTGGCCATTTAAAGCAAAATAAATATAACCTTCATTTGAACCTCAAAAAAAACCCCAAAAAACTCAATTTATCCTTTAAGAGTATTTTCCTGGTACAAAGCACATGCTCCAGCTGTGATTTCTGCTGGACATAAAAGCGATGCTATTAGGAAGGAAGGAACTGTTAAAAAGAATTCTGCAAAATGTACACCCTCCCCCTACCCCAAGTTGTGTTTCTGAATAGTGGTCAGAACAGACTTTTACTGGTCCAAAAGAACTTGAGTAAAGTATGAAATGAAGCTCAGGGCTTACTTATGGTGTAGTGGGTACTACGCTAAGCAATATTCACACATTATGCTATTCAATTCATTTAATATTTACAAAATCCCTAATATTATTACCCTCATTTTTCTAAAAAACTCAAATCTGGGCAGGTTGACTTGGTGGCCTAAAGTTACAAAGCTGGAGAACAGCAATGTGAGCCTGGTCTATCTTGCTCCAGAGCCAAAGTATGGTCTAAGTAAGGTCTAAGATTTAAGAGCACTTCAACCTCTATGCTTCACGGGTATATTAAAGCTATTGTTGAATACAGGACTTCTAGCTGTCTTCAAATGTGCCATCACAGAAACCACTGTTAAAAAGAGTTAGTTCATATTTTACATAAGGTTACAGTTTTAAAATTTTTTTTATATTTAACTTCTGCCATAGAAATTCTAGCTGTATCTTTATAAGGACTTGTATTCAAAAGTTAAATCATAAAAAAAGGATAATGAAAGAAATTAAAACTTTAAAAAAAAAAACTCCATATTTTTGAGTATTTTGATCTTTATATAGCACTTAGAGCATATCCATTATGGTTGTATTACACTGAATTCAACTCTAGGATAAGAAGGCCTATGTGGTTACTAGGGTAATAGTCAGCTAGGAAAAAAGGCAGAAAATGTTCTGTTGTCAGATTTTAAAATCTTTCTTGATGGGAGATTAGGCTGCAAGGAAATAAAGAGATGAAGCCTAGAAGCGGGGGAGATGAAGAAGAAAGGGAACAAAGGTCTCATTCAGTTCAGTTCAGTTCAGTCGCTCAGTCGTGTCTGACTCGTTGCGACCCCATGAATTGCAGCATGCCAGGTCTCCCTGTCCATCGACAACTCCCGGAGTTCACCCAGACTCACGTCCATCAAGTCAGTGATGCCATCCAGCCATCTCATCCTCTGTCGTCCCCTTCTCCTCCTGCCCCCAATCCCTCCCAGCATCAGAGTCTTTTCCAATGAGTCAACTCTTTGCATGAGGTGGCCAAAGTACTGGAGTTTCAGCTTTAGCATCATTCCTTCCAAAGAAATCCCAGGGCTGATCTCCTTCAGAATGGACTGGTTGGATCTCCTTGCAGTCCAAGAGACTCTCAAGAGTCTTCTCCAACACTACAGTTCAAAAGCATCAATTCTCTGGCGCTCAGCCTTCTTCACAGTCCAACTCTCACATCCATACATGACCACAGGAAAAACCATAGCCTTGACTAGATGGACCTTTGTTGGCAAAGTAATGTCTCTGCTTTTGAATATGCTATCTAGGTTGGTCATAACTTTCCTTCCAAGGAGTAAGCGTCTACCTGTTAAACTGTCTAAATGTGAATTCCTCTCAATGGGGGTACACACGATCTCCAGCACACATTACTATTTCAGTAAAGTATTCCTCCTTTTCTAACCCCAGCACAGAGTATCTATGATTAACACAGCAGTGTATTTACTTGCTAGGACCTTACTTTAAAATTCCCTCATTGTGGGACTTCCTTGATGGTCCAGTGGTCAAGACTCTGTGTTCCCATTAAGGGGGCGTGGGTTTGAGCCCTGGTCAGGGAACTAAATCCCACATGATGCAACCAAAACTCAACACAGCCAAACAAATAACTAAATAATTTTTTTTTAAAAAAGTCTCTCCTTGTTAAGAATTTACATTACTTAATTTTTTTGCAATTAGAAATAGTTCTGCTGCTCAAATTTAATCACAGTAAGAGAATCTACAAGCTAAATCCAGGCAGAAATACTGCTTTTTACCTAATCAGATCAATGTAAATTTAGAACTTTGACAATATATGTCAAGGCTTTAGGAAAGAGGTGCTCTTGCATATTGTTGGTGGTAATAAAAAATGGTACAACCTCTGAAATGGGGATTTAGTAATTTCTAGTTTTGCTGGACTGGAAGAAACACAAGCTGGAATCAAGATTGCCGAGAGAAATATCAATAACCTCAGATATGCAAATGACACCACACTTATGGCAGAAAGTGAAGAGGAACTAAAAAGCCTCTTGATGAAAGTGAAAGTGGAGAGTGAAAAAGTTGGCTTAAAGCTCAACATTCAGAAAACGAAGATCATGGCATCCAGTCCCATCACTTCATGGGAAATAGATGGGAAAACAGTGGAAACAGCGTCAGACTTTATTTTTCTGGGCTCCAAAATCACTGCAGATGGTGACTGCAGCCATGAAATTAAAAGACACTTACTCCTTGGAAGGAAGGTTATGACCAACCTAGATAGCATATTAAAAAGCAGAGACATTACTTTGCCAACAAAGGTCCATCTAGTCAAGGCTATGGTTTTTCCTGTGGTCAAGTATGGATGTGAGAGTTGGACTGTGAAGAAGGCTGAGCGCCAGAGAATTGATGCTTTTGAACTGTGGTGTTGGAGAAGACTCTTGAGAGTCCCTTGGACTGCAAAGAGATCCAACCAGTCCATTCTGAAGGAGATCAGCCCTGGGATTTCTTTGGCAGGAATGATGCTAAAGCTGAAACTCCAGTACTTTGGCCACCTCATGGGAAGAGTTGACTCATTGGAAAAGACTCTGATGCTGGGAGGGATTGGGGGCAGGAGGAGAAGGGGACGACAGAGGAGGAGATGGCTGGATGGCATCACTGACTTGATGAACGTGAGTCTGGGATGAGATGGCTGGATGGCATCACTGACTTGATGGACGTGAGTCTGGGACAAGATGGCTGGATGGCATCACTGACTTGATGGATGTGAGTCTGGGTGAACTTCGGGAGCTGGCGATGGACAGGGAGGCCTGGTGTGCTGCGATTCATGGGGTCGCAAAGAGTCGGACATGACTGAGCGACTGAACCGAACTGAATTTACCCTCTGGGCCTTCCTGGTGGCTCAGTAGTAAAGAATCCACCTGCTAGTGCAGGAGACATGGGTTTGATCCCTGGGTCAGGAAGATCCCCTGGAGAAGGAAATGGCAACTCACTCCAGAATTCTTGTCTGGGAAATCCCATAGACAGAAAACCCAGCGTCCATGAGGCGGCAAACTTAGCAACTAAACAACAACAACAATTCACCCTCTAATACAACAATCTCATTTTTAGGAACCTTTCCAAAGATAATTTGGTGACAAATATAAAATGACTTGTATACTAGGTTAGTTATTTGGCATAATTTGTAATCACCAAAAATTGCAAATTCAAATGTCCATCAATAAGGTACTGGATAAATAAACTATGATATTGATATATTAAGAACAGAATACTAACAGTTACAACAAGGTACAAGGAAGAACTTTATAAACTGATATGAAGTGACCATCAGGACATAACTTTAGTTTACAAAAGGTCTGGTCAAAACATCATATACACAGGACTTCCCTGGTGACTCAGGGCTTCCCTGATGGCTCAGTTGGTAAAGAATCCACCTGCAATGCAGGAGATTCTGGTTTGATTCCCAGGTTAGGAAGACCCCCTGAAGAAGGGCAAGGCTACCCACTCCAGTATTCTTAGGCTTCTCTTGTGACTCAGCTGGTAAAGAATCCACCTGCATTGCAGGAGACCTGGGTTCAGTCCCTGGGATGGAAAGACTCCCTGAAGAAGGGCAAGGCTACCCACTCCAGTATTCTGGCCTGGAGAATTCCATGGACTGTATAGTCCATGGGGTAGCAAAGAGTCAGACAGGACAGAGGGACTTTCACTTTCACAGTGACTCAGTGGCAAAGAATCCATCTGCCAGTGCAGGAGATACAGGTTCAATCCCTGGTCCAGGAGGATCCTACAAGCCACAGAGCAACTAAGCTTGTGCACCACAACCATCCACCCTGTGCTCAAGAGAAGCCCGCCACAGTGAGAGGCCCACGCATCACAACTAGAGAGCAGCCCCAGCTCTCTGCAGCCAGAGAAAAGGCCAAGCAGCAATGAGGACCCAGCACAGCCACAAATACATAAATAAAATCATTTCTAAAAAAACAACAAAAAATGCCACTATATATAATATGCTACCTTTTTGTTAAGAATGCACTGGCAAGTGGAGCCTGGGATATTGGGTGTTTGGGGACATCTTGCCTCAGTAATATACTTCTTTCTCATTAGCTTTATTTTGCCTTAAGAAGTTGAATAAAACTCTGTGCTGTCACAGAGCAAAGCTGTTCAGTACCAGTGCATGGAGCACTGTGGACAGAATTCTTCATCCACCACACAGCTGGGCCTGGCTTGTCCCTAGGAGACTGAAGCTTCCCAGTGCTCCCAGGAGGAGGCATTAGAGAAAGATACTCTGACCTGACATCATTCTCTAGCAAAGACCTTAAAACTTGAGTCAACACTGGTGTATACTCGCAAGAGTAGAAGAATGTCTAATGTCCAGTAGAACTTTATACAGAATAAACAATCATTTTGAGAAAAAATATAATTATATACACACGTATATATGACATGCATATATATTTATATGGATATATATTTGCTCATTCAAAAAGAAACAGTGAAAAGGAATTAAGAAAAAAGATGGCTATTTATAGGAGAAGGAGGGCACAGAAAGAAGGGTAAGACTGAAAGGAGGCCTTCTCTGAATACACTTTGTTATATGTGTGTCACATGTTTGCAGAATGGCCAATTCTTCCCATCTCTGTCTGGATGCCCCCAAGAATGTGGCTTTACTGTTCCTTCCATTAAAAAGTAAAGTCTGTAACTCTAGACCTTGAATTCGGACTCGTTACCTATATTGCTTCAGCCAATGGTGCATAAGCAAATGTGAGGAAAACAGACATTTGAAAACCACTCGTGCCTGCTGCTGGGAACCACTCTGCACCACCTGAGAAAGCCTGAGCTCGCTGCCTGGAGGAGGGGAGACCAGGCTGAAAGAGACCTCAGCCATCCAACCTTCTAAACAAGGCCCCAGAACACATCAGTGAGGCCATCCTACAGGATCCGGTGCAGACTGGCACTGTCCACAGAATCATGACAAAGAATAAATGCTTGCTTGTTTTAAGCTATTAGAGCTTGTTACTCAGCAAACGTTAATTTTACATTATGTTATAGTTATACTGGAATTATAAAATATTTTGGATATTTAAAAAATCAGATCAAATGTTTAAAAATCCAGCTCTATAAATAATTCTAAAAGAGAATGCAGGATTTACCCTATACCTTGATTTACAATGAAAGGTAATTACTGATCAGCCTTTTATTACCACTATCTTACACCACAAGTAGTTAGCTGTATGAAACTTTCTCCCAACATTCATTAATATTCTACATATTTTAAACTATGCTACTTCAAAACATATTAAATTTAATTTAGAAATTACTTTTCAAGTAGACTGGATGATACTACAGAAGATGTATTTTTATTCATGGTTTCACCACAACTGTAGCCTTGGATTTAACAGCTGCGTAAATGAAGATCTTGATGAAGAGTCTATAAATTCTTCTTTTTCCTAAGATTGGAGAAGTAGAAAATAAATTGTCATATCTTAGAACAGTCAAATTTGATTTCAGCTTTGCATAAAAACATATATACTTGGCATGTAAACAATATGTGCCTGTGTATAGATGATAGATGTATTTTATATATTTTAGGCTATGACATTTTAGTCATTGCTGATAATATCTGAGAACTGTAGAGACAGTTCTATAGATAGATAGCTAGATGGAGTTATAGGACTATATCTATATCATTATATAAAAATCTGTATTTTCTAGAACACAGTTTTTAAGTATTAGGTAACTATTGTAGCTTCCACCATTACTAAGCTTAAAAACCACATAATAATAAAAGACTGAGCAGAACGTCTCTTATGAGCACAAAGCTAGGAATTTTATAGTCAGATTGTATGCAAAATAATTATACAATACACTCTGAAAAAATTCATATTGTCTCACCTAACTATCTTGAGGGACTTCCTGCAGACATTACTCTGACTCATATTACTCCAAGAGCTTCTTAAATGCTTTCCTATAAAAAGAAAAAAAATACTATTCTTAATGTCTTATATAACTCCACTTGAAAATTACAGAGAATAGTACAGTTTCATTTAATTGAAAAAACTGTATTTGAACAGAGATTTACCACTTCTGCATAGGAAACACACATGAAGTACAAAAACTTGAAGTGGAAAAAGACGTCAGGATCATTTAGCACAACCCTCTTATTAAAGAAATGAGTAGTTACTTTCAGTGGAGAAGGAAACGGCAACCCACTCCAGTATTCTTGCCTAGAGAATCCCATGGACAGAGGAGCCTGATGGGCTGCTGTCCATAGGGTCACACAGAGTCGGACACGACTGACGTGACTTAGCAGCAGCAGCTAGATTCAGAGACTTCGTTCTTTCCCTATGCAAATGAGAAATAGTCAGTTGTTGTTTTCCCAGATAGAACTCAGACTTCAGAGCCCACAGATTGGAACTTGACATCAGACAAGCCTGGGTTCCAATCTGAGCTTCTAGGCTCCTTCAAGTGTCAGTTTCTTCATAGGTACAGTAGGTAGTAGTGATGGTTTTAATACACATGTCAAAATGTACCAAACTGTCTCAGTAGAAATATGTGCTATCTGTTATAAATCAAAAATACCTTAGTAAAGTTAAATTTTTTAAAAAATCTGATTTTCAGTTACGAACGTCAGCGTGACTTTGGCATGTGTCTTCTTTCCCTCTAAGCGCCCGCTAATACAAGAGTAAAGGATTACAAACAGTATAAACTCATAATGTTAAAGAAAAAAATGAAAGAAAAGCCATGAGATGAAAAATTTCAATAAATTTCTGGAAGACAAAAAATAGACAGTAGGATGATAATTGGTAAAAAGAGGACTGAAGAAGCAGAAAGCTAGGGAAAGGCTTTGTAACACTTTTAAGTTTGAGCACACATAAAGAAAATGGTAATATCTGTAGGGTGTACTGGGGTAAACAGAGGTGGCATTTATACCTCCAAGAAGCCCAGGCATGCTACACCTCTAAGAAGCCCAAAGGCAACCACTAACTCAGCACACCATATCTGACTCATGGCAAAATTCTGACCTCAAAAACAGCTAGAGCTGTAGATCAACCTATCTTACAGAATCCCACAGAGGCTGAGGACTCAGGACCATAGTTCTAAGCAGAGAGAAACTGAGGCAGAGAATTAAAATCTCTTCTCCAACTATTTATGTGAAAGAAACCCTAGATTCTTTCATCAATAAATTAAACAGACTCTGAAAAAAGCACCAACTACCTTCTGGGATCCTAACACAGAGTTGTATCACTGGCCTGGGTGTTAAAAACCTGCTTCAACTTTCACAGCCCCTGTGGTAGCAAGCAACAGAAACTGGGAGCATGCGCAACAGCAGCAGGAAAGGGAAGCCCCCAAACAACACTGCTGTCTGCAGCAAGAGTCCAATGGCCAGGAAGCAGGAAGTTTACTCAGTATCCCGCGGAGGAAGGGGGGGCGGGGGACGGGAACTTGAGGGAAGAGCTTAAAATCCTAGGCCTTGACAGAGTAATGACCCACAGTCAAGAGCTGTTACATCAGTCCACAAGATTAAGGCAGCTGTATTAGAGAGTTCAATTCTAAAAGTAAGTTTCTTTAAATACATTGGAGACTGCTTTATTAATACATGTTTGGAGAAGATTCCCAACCCTTCAGTGATGAAGTTTTGGTATTACAATAATATTAGCAACTACCATTTGGTATCATGCGTCACACACTGTGCTAAGTATTTCAAATGTACTTGTCTTATTTAATACCATGGAAAATACATTAGATTTAAGTTAAAAAAAAAAAAAAAGCTGAGTTCAAATGGCAATACTGCTATATGGTAGCCATACAGTCTTAGAAAGTTACCTAACTTCCTGGCATCGCTTCATATTAAGGTAAGGACTCAAAGGGTTGCCAGGAGGATTTAGGGAGATGTAAAAAACTGAGCCCTCTTCAGTGTTACCAAAGCAAGTAAGATCTGGTAGTGATTTGTCTTAACAGGGCACTGGGTCCCTGGATCATGGAATATCATCAGTTCAGTTCAGTTCAGTTCAGTTGCTCAGTCGTGTCCAACTCTTTGTGACCCCATGAATCGCAGCACGCCAGGCCTCCCTGTCCATCACCAATTCCCGGAATGCACTCAGACTCACGTCTACCGAGTCAGTGATGCCATCCAGCCATCTCCTCCTCTGTTGTCCCCTTCTCCTCCTGCCCCCAATCCCTCCCAGCATCAGCATAATGGATGTGTCATTGTTAAATTCTATAATAGATTCCACATAGCGTCACTTAAACTTTTTACCACTTTAAAGTATTAAAACAGAATTTCAGTTTTTAAATTATTTCATTCACCTAACATACCTGACATTGTCTTAAGTGTTGGAGGTAAAAAAAAAGCAAAGAGTCTATCCCTAGAGATAATCAAATGAACAGACATCAGGAGGGTACTGAGTGCTCTGACAGTGGTATACACTGGGTGCTGGGGACATGGAGGAGTCATCACGCAACATCAATACAGCCAGGCATGCTACTAGAGCATTTTACCCTCTGAGGAGCACCAGAAGACGGGTAATATGCACCCATTTTACATTAAAAAAAAAAAATCAGTTAATGGAGAAACTATGTGACTTGTCTATGACCACAATGCTAAATAGCTGTAAAGCAGAATTTGAATCCAGTTCTACCTGGCTTCAAACGCAAGTTTTTTTCACTATAGCATGCTGGAAAACTAATTAATGTGGAAAAATGTCATCCTCCAACAAAGCAGGAAAAGAGTGTTAGTTAATGTAGTAATATGCTGTTTCTCTTTTACGAAAGTGATGTTAGGTTGATACAAAAGTAATTGCGATTTTGGACTGTGAATTTCAAATCATTATAACTAGGCTCAAACACATATTTTATTAATCAAAACAGGAACCATTACAATCAACCCATTTTTGCCAATGAGAAACAAGTTTGTTTATTTCTGTAGTTTAAAAATTCATGCTGTGGGATTCAATAAACTCTTGGAAAGCATTTTCTGCATCCTGCTGGTTGTGGAAATGTTTTGCCTGCAAAACATTCAGATGCTTGAAGAAGTGGTGATCAGTTGACAAGAGGTCAGGTGAATATGGTAGATGAGGCAAAATTTTATAATCCAATTTGTTCAACTTTTGAAGTGTTGCTTGTGCAATGCGTGGTTGGCTGGTGTTGTGCAGAATTGGGCCCTTTCTATAGATCAAAGCTGCTGCAGGCCTTGCAGTTTTTGGTGCATTTCATCAATTTGCTGAGCTTACATCTCAGATGTAATGGTTTTATGGGAATTCAGAAAGCTGTAGTGGATCAGACAGGCAGCAGACCAACAAACTGTGGCCCTGACCTTTGTTTGGTGCAAGTCTGGTTTTGGAAAGTGCTTTAGAGCTTCTCGGTCCGTCCACTGAGCTGGTCACTGCTGGCTGTTGTATACTATTCACTTTTCGTTACACGTCACAATCCCATTGGAAAATGGTTCATTGTACTTGCACAGAGAAAAGGAAGATGACAGTTCAAAATGACAAGTTTTTTGATTTGCAGTCAGCTCACTGAGGCACCTACTTATCGAGTTTTTTCACCTTTCCAATTTGCCTCTAATGGATTTGTTTCAACAACGACCTTAGAATGGTCAATGTTGAGTTATTTGACAATTTCTTGTGTAGCTGTAAGAGGATCAGCTTCAACGATGACTCTCAGTTGGTCACTGCCAACTTTCAATGGCCAGCCACTATGCTCTTCATCTTCAAAGTTCTTGTCTTCTTTGCAAAATTTCTTGAACCACCACTGCACTTCTGTTAGCAGTTCCTGGGCCAAATGTGTTGTTGATGTTGTGAGTTGGAGCTGCTGCCTTATGACACATTTATAAAATTGAATAAGAAAACTGCTCATATTTGCTTTTGTCTAACATCATTTCCATACTCTAAAATAAATATAAAATAAATAGCAAGAAATTAAGTCACTAGCAAAAAAATATAAAGAAATGTGTATTAAAATATAACCACATTTACTTAAGAATGTATTACAATTTGTTGTTGTTCAGTAGCTCAGTCATGTCTGACTCTTTGTAACCCCATGAACTAGAGCATACCAGGCTTCCCTGTCCCTCACCATCTCCCAGAGTTTGCTCAAACTCATGTCCTCTGAGTTGATGATCCCATCCAACCATTTCCTCCTCTGTTGCTCCCTCCTCCTCCTGCCCTCAATCTTTCCTAGAATCAGGGATTTTTTTCCAATGAGTTGGCTCTTCACATCAGGTGGCCAAAGTATTGGAGCTTCAGCTTCAGCATCAGTTCTTCCAATGAATATTCAGGACTGATTTCCTTTAGGATTGACTGGTTGGATCTCCTTGCAGGCCAAGGGACTCTCAAGAGTCTTCTCCAACACCAAAATACAAAAGCATCAATTCTTCAGCACTCAGCCTTCTTTATGATCCAACCACATTTCGTACATGACTACTGGAAAAACCATAGCTTTGACTAGATAGACCTTTGTTGGCAAAGTGATGTCTCTACTTTTTCATACACTGTCTAGGTTTGTCCGAGAAAAGAAAAACTTTTCTCCCAAGGAGGAAAGCGTCTTTTAATTTCAAGGCTGCAGTCACCATCCACAGTGATTTCGGAGCCTAAGAAAACAAAGTCTGTCACTGTTTTCATTTTTTCCTGTCTATTTGCCATGAAGTGATGGGACCGGATGCCATGATTTTTGTTTTTTGAATATTAAGTTTTAAGTCATCTTTTTCTCTCTCCTCTTTCATCAAGAGGGTCTTTAGTTCCTTTTCATTTCCTGTCATTAGAGTGGTATTATCTGCATATATGAGCTTATTGATATTTCTCCCAGCAATCTTGATTCCAGCTTGTCCTTCATGTATTCCAATATCAAATGACAAATTTCAAAAATGAAAAAACTGCAATTACATTTGCACCAACCTAAATTAAACTTCTTTATAATAATGAAATTGGTTTAATCTTATCTATCCAAACAGCAGGCCTTATTTTTTGTTTTTGCCTCCACATGAAAAGGTATCCATTGTCATATTCTTAAAAATCCTAAAATGCCTTTTCTTTCCCTCTGTTTTGCTTGCCTCTTGTTCTGTCCTTTATACAAGCAAGCAGACCTTCAATTGATAGGGGTTTGTGTAATGTTACATCTCCACCCCAGCACCCCAACTTCACAGCATTAATGACACAGAAAGAAAACACTATTCTTTCAATAATGTTTTGAAAGAAAATATTTTGTTTTTCTTGTTTGGTGACGCATAACCGAAAACGGTTAGGTCAGCAAAAACAGAGAAAGTGAAATGCTGGAGAAAAATAGAAGATGGATCTATTTTGGAAAAAAAATTAAGAGTTTTACTTTGATATATAACTCCCACAACTGCACTAAAAGTTTTATTCCATATAATTAAAAATCTCATCAGATAAAAATCTGCCTACCATGCATGTTTCAATACAGATTTAATAATTTATATTCTCAGAGATGTGACATTCAGTACTTGCTTAAACTAGTTCTTTTTACTAGACTAAAAATAAAGAAAACAAATGGCAAAGGGATAAACACATCTAACAGATATTATGCTAAATGTTAACTTGATTAAAGTATCATAATGAAATATTTTTATTTTTAAAATTTAAATAAGTAAATACATTGCAGTGGGGAAATACGTGTGTGTGTGTGTGTGTGTGTGTGTGTGTGTGTGTATGTATGTTTAATCTCAGTTGTGTCTCTTTGCAGCCCCATGGATTGTAACCTACCAGTCTCCTCTGCCGATGGAATTATCCAGGCCATATGTATCTAAATATATGGGCTTCCCAGGTGGCACTAGTGGTAAAGAACTCACCTGCCAAAGGAGGAGACCTAAGATGTGGATTCAGTCCCCTGGTCGAGAAGATCCTCTGAAGGAGGGCATGGTAACCCACTCCAGTATTCTTGCCTGGAGAATCCCATGGACTGTGGAGCCCAGTTGGCTACAGTCCATGAGGTCGCAAAGAGCTGGTCATGACTGAAGTGACTCAGCATGCACACATGCATGTATACAGCCATCCTATTCACCTCCACACCATCTCTAAACACTTACGTATCCACTATTTCAGTTGCTTATGAATCCTTTTAGTTCTTTTAAATACAATAAACAAGGATGAATAAATATTCTGAATCCTTAACTTTTGTTTTAACACAGAAAGTAGCTACAATCAGGCACAAAACATCCAGCTGTTCAGGCTGTGCACTGTAAAATCCCAGAGGGTATAGGTCATACAGACTCTTGATGCGGACAGGTCCTGTCGAGTGTGTGTTAGCCTTGCATACTATATGCACTACTATACAACCTGTTTCTTTTTTTAACTTAATATATAACTTGGAATTGTTTTCATATATTTTACATGGCATACCAGTTCTGTTTTTTACAATTGTATGGTATTCTACTTTATGTATGACTGTATTTATTTATTCCCTTCTGATATTTAGACTGCTTGAAATTTTTTGCTATTATAAACATGCTATAAAAAAATCTTTATATATAGGTCATATTACACCTGTACAAATATATTTGTAAGATAAATTTAGAAAAATCAATTTATACACCTGCTAATCTGACAGAAAATGCCAAACTACCCTATATCAGAATTGTACTAATTACCACTCCATCAACAGCAGTTGCCTGTTACTGCAAATTCTCACCAATATGATATACTATATACCTTGGATTTGACAGTCATATTGATGAAAATGGTTTCTTAATGTAGCCTGAGTGAGGCTGAGCATTTCTTTATGGTTTCAGAATTTTTTATGTAAACTGTGCATTCCTTTTGCCAGTTTTTTTAATTCATTGTTAGCTTTTCTTTGTCGAGTTTCTAGTTCTTAAATCCTAGGGAGATTATTCCTGTGTCTGCACTAAGAACTGCAAGCATATCTTCCTCCTTTTGTTCTTCAGTTCAGTTCAGTTCAGTTCAGTCACTTAGTCATTTGTGCCTCTGCAACCCCATGCACTGCAGCATGCCAGGCTTCCCTGTATCACCAACTCAGGAGCTTATTCACACTCATGTCCATTGAGTTTGTGATGCCATCCAACCATCTCATCCTTGGTCTTTCCCTTCTCCTCCCACATTCAATCTTTCCCAGCATCAGGGTCTTTTCCAACGAGTCAGCTCTTCACATCAGGTGGCCAAAGTATTGGAGTTTCAGCTTCAGCATCAGTACTTCCAATGAATATTCAGGACTGATTTCCTTTAGGATAGACTGACTTGATCTCCCTATAGTCCAAGGGACTCTCAAGAATCTTCTCCAACATCACAGTTCAAAAGCATCAATTCTTCAGTGCTCAGCTTTCTTTATAATGCAAATCTCACATCCATACATGACTACTGGAAATACCATAGATTTGACTAGACAGACCTTTGTTGGCAAAGTAATGTCTCTGCTTTTTAATATGCTGCCTAGGTTGGTCATAGCTTTTCCTCCAAGGAGCAAGCGTCTTTTAATTTCATGGCTGCAATCATCATCTGCAGTGATTTTGAAGCCCCCCAAAATAAAGTCTTTCACTGTTTCCACTGTTTCCCCATCTATTTCCCATGAAGTGATGGGACTGGATGCCATATCTTTGTTTTCTGAATGCTGAGTTTTAAGCCAACTTTTTCACTCTCCTCTTTCACTTTCATCAAGAGGCTCTTTAGTTCTTCTTCACTTTCCGCCATTTGGGTGGTGTCATCTGCATATCTGAGGTTATTTCATTCATAGTTACAGGGTTGTTTTTTGTTGTTTAGGCAAAAGTTTGTGGCTAAATTTATCTTTTCTTTTATGATTTTTGGTTTAAGTCAAATGTAAGTCCTTCCCCACTCCAAAGTCACAAAAAAACTCTCACATTTTCTTTCAGTACTTTTTATAGTTTCATTCTAAAATCGTTCACCCATTTGGAATCTAACTAGTTCACAGAATAAGAGAGAGATCCACCTTTTCTTTCCCCAAAAGATCACTCAGTTGTCGCAAACACATTTATTAAATAAACTATTGTTTACCCAATGATTTGAAATGCAAACTTCCAGTTCAGTTCAGACACTCAGTCGTGTCCAATTCTTGGTGACCCCATGAATCGCAGAGTGCCAGGCCTCCCTGTCCATCACCAACTCCCGGAGTTCACCCAGACTCACGTCCATCGAGTCAGTGATGCCATCCAGCCATCTCATCCTCTGTCGTCCCCTTCTCCTCCTGCCCCCAATCCCTCCCAGCATCAGAGTCTTTTCCAGTGAGTCAACTCTTCGCATGAGGTGGCCAAAGTACTGGAGTTTCAGCTTTAGCATCATTCCTTCCAAAGAGATCCCAGGGCTGATCTCTTTCAGAATGGACTGGTTGGATCTCCTTGCAGTCCAAGAGACTCTCAACAGTATTCTCCAACACCACAGTTCAAAAGCATCAATTCTTTGGCGCTCAGCCTTCTTCACAGTCCAACTCTCACATCCATATATGACTACTGGAAAAACCATAGCCTTGACTACCCAGGCCTTTGTTGGCAAAGTAATATCTCTGCTTTTCAATATGCTGTCTAGGTTGGTCATAACTTTCCTTCCAAGGAGTAAGCATCTTTTAATTTCATGGCTGCAGTCACCATCTGCAGTGATTTTGGAGCCCAAAATAATAAAGTCTGACACTGTTTCCACTGTTTCCCCATCTATTTCCCATGAAGTGATAGGACTAGATGCCATGACCTTCGTTTTCTGAATGTTGAGTTTTAAGCCAACTTTTTCACTCTCCACTTTCACCTTCATCAAGAGGCTTTTTAGTTCCTCTTCACTTTCTGCCATAAGGGTGGTGTCATCTGCATATCTGAGGTTATTGATATTTCTCCCGGCAATCTTGATTCCAGCTTGTGCTTCTTCCAGCCCAGCTTTTCTCATGATGTACTCTGCAAAAAAGTTAAATAAGCAGGGTGACAATATACAGCCTTGATGTACTCCTTTTCCTATTTGGAACCAGTCTGTTGTTCCATGTCCAGTTCTAACTGTTGCTTCCTGACCTGCATATAGGTTTCTCAAGAGGCAGGTCAGGTGGTCTGGTATTCCCAGCTCTTGAAGAATTTTCCACACTTTATTGTGATCCACACAGTCAAAGGCTTTGGCATAGTCAATAAAGCAGAAATAGATGTTTTTCTGGAACTCTCTTGCTTTTTCCATGATCCAACGGATGTTGGCAATTTGTTCTCTGGTTCCTCTGCCTTTTCTAAAACCAGCTTGAACATCTGGAAGTTCATGGTTCACATATTGCTGAAGTCTGGCTTGGAGAATTTTGAGCATTACTGTACTAGCGTGTGAGATGAGTGCAATTGTGCGGTAGTTTGAGCATTCTTTGGCATTGCCTTTCTTTGGGATTGGAATGAAAACTGACCTTTTCCAGTCTTGTGGCCACTGCTGAGTTTTCCAAATTTGCTGGCATATTGAGTGCAGCACTTTCATAGCATCATCTTTCAGGATTTGAAAGAGCTCAACTGGAATTCCATCACCTCCACTAGCTTTGTTCGTAGTGATGCTTTCTAAGGCCCACTTGCAACCTTTATCATACATCAAATCTCATAAGCATTTAGATCTACAACTGACTTTTTATTCTGGCCCATTTGTTAGTCTACATATTCACATACCATGCTATTTTATCTTAATGATGGAGATTATATTTTTATGTCTGGTAAGACCAATCCCTCCTTACTGCTCTTTTTCAATCAAGCCTCCCTGGCTATTTTTGGTGTTTTTATACATTAACATCTAAATCTCCTTTTTTTTTTTTTTAATGCTAATTGTTGGGGAATCACGTTAGGGGTAAAGAATTTGCCTGGCAATGCAGGAGACATTAAGAGATGTGGGTTAAATCCCTCAATCGGGAACACCCCCTGGAGGAGGGCATGGCAACTCCCTCCAGTAATCTTGCCTGCAGAATCCCATGGACAAAGGAACCTGGTGAATTACAGTCTAAAGGGTCACAAAGAGTTGGACATGACTGAAGCAACTTAGCATACACTCATGCATGTTAAATTCATGAACTGACTGAAGAAGTATTTGTATCCACCTTTTTGATGTTGAATTTTCCTGTCAAAAAACTTGGTACATACTTCTTTTTGTTCAAGTCTTCTTTTGTGACCTACTGCAGTGTTTTAAACTTATTTTCATATGTGTGCTGCTATGTCGCTTCAGTCATATCTGACTTGTTGTGACACTATGGACCCAATGTAGCCTACTAGGCTCCTCATTCCAGGGGATTCTCCAGGCAAGAATACTGGAGTAGATTGCCATGCCCTACTCCAGGGGATCTTCCCAACCCAAGAATCAACTTACATCTCTTAAGTCTCCTGCATTGGCGTGTGTGCATGCTAAGTCGCTTCAGTTCTGTCCTACTCTCTGTGACCACATGGACTGTCCACCAGGCTTCTCTGTCCACAGGATTCTCCAGGCAAGAACACTGGAATGAACCAGGGATTGACAGGCAGGTTCTTTACCACTAGCATCACCTGGGAAGCCAATTCTTCACAACTGTTGCCATCTGGGAAGCCTATTTCTGATTTATTTAATTCTTAGTCATTTTTGATATTCATTTAACGCCTTTTAAAACACCTATTATTTTGTAAACGTAAAAAACTGGTTTTGGAATACCTAGAAAAGTACCTTTTAGAAAACAATTTATTTCATCCCAAATTCTACCACGTGATTTAATGTCTTTATTTTACTTTTTAACTTTTGGCTTCTCCTCACAGCTTGACCAGAAATTGAAACTTCACCCATGGCAGTGAAAGAATGGAGTCCTAACCACTGGACAACTAGGAAATTACCAAATGTCTTTTTGTAAATGTTACTAATAAACCAGTTGAAGGAATAACAGGCATAATTAATATGTTAGATTTTCGTTGAAAACTATGTAACTGCAATATGTGGACTTATATCCAAGTGCACCTTATTTAGCACTTCAATACATGTACACATACAACTTATAGACAACTAATTAATTGGAAGTCTTGCATTGTTGTATGGCAGAAACCAATAAAATATTTTAAAGGAATCATTCTCCAATTTCAAAAAAAGAATATACTCAAAAAATAAAGTATAGCATGGTACTATAATTAAAGAAAAAAAGACTTACTGATTTATTATTACAAAGACTAAAATAACACTTCTAGAATAGACTCATAGGAGCTTTATGAGCAGGAACCTAATTCCTCCACCTCAATAAATTTTTATACCTACTTCAAATTTCGTAACAAGCAATATTGCCAAAGAACCCTAAAGTCTTTTAATTGTTCCCCTAAAGTGAAAAGATAACCAAAAGGAAATAGACAAAGGACAAGATGTAGTAACAGTGGAGGAAAGATGTATTGGCTTAATACTGAATCCAAAACCAAACAATCTCTTCCCTCTCCACTATTTTGCCTCCTACTTCATTACCATCACCATCATTATTTTAAAAAGCACTGGGGGGGCTTCCCTGGTGGTCCAGTGATTAAGAGTCCACCTGCCATTGCAAAAGACATAGGTGTAATCCCTGATCCAAGAAGATCTCATGTGCTGAGGGGCAACGAAACCTGTGCACCAGAACTACTGAAGCGCTTGCAACCTAGAGCCTGCACTAGGCAATAAGAGAAAGCACCACACTGAGAAGCCTGAACGCCTCAACTAGAGTAGCCCTCACTGGCTGTAACTACAGAAAGCCCACACACAGCAATGAAGACCCAATGTAGCCATAAGTAAATAAACAAATAAAACCACAAAAATAAATATATAAATAATTAAAAATCACATGAGAAAGGTGTTTCAACAGAAGCTACTGAGGGGATATACATTTAAATGTCTTTGAAGACTCACCAGATTGTTTCAATCAAGTGACTCAGGATCTTTAGTCGATTACTGAGTGTGATTATTGAGTGTGAGAGTTTATGCTTATGTTTTAAGACTTAAGAAAAAAGGAGATGAAGGAGGCTTTTCCATAAGAAAGAGCACTCATTGTTAGCCTTTCCAAGGGCATAAATTGTTCTTTCAGGTTCACACACTACATTAAGTAACCAGATTCCAGACAGGACATACAGGGCATTTCCTGATTTTATGTTCAACTAAGTGGAGGTGATGGAATTCCAGTTGAGCTCTTTCAAATCCTGAAAGATGATGCTGTGAAAGTGCTGCACTCAATATGCCAGCAAATTTGGAAAACTCAGCAGTGGCCACAAGACTGGAAAAGGTCAGTTTTCATTCCAATCCCAAAGAAAGGCAATGCCAAAGAATGCTCAAACTACCGCACAATTGCACTCATCTCACACGCTAGTACAGTAATGCTCAAAATTCTCCAAGCCAGGCTTCAGCAATACGTGAACCATGAACTTCCAGATGTTCAAGCTGGTTTTAGAAAAGGCAGAGGAACCAGAGATCAAATTGCCAACAACCGCTGGATCATGGAAAAAGCAAGAGAGTTCCAGAAAAACATCTATTTCTGCTTTATTGACTATGCCAAAGCCTTTGACTGTGTGGATCACAATAAACTGTGGAAAATTCTGAAAGAGATGGAATACCAGACCACCTGACCTGCCTCTTGAGAAATTTGTATGCAGGTCAGGAAACAACAGTTAGAACTGGACATGGAACAACAGACTGGTTCCAAATAGGAAAAGGAGTATGTCAAGGCTGTATATTGTCACCCTGCTTATTTAACTTATATGCAGAGTATATCATGAGAAATGCTGGGCTGGAAGAAGCACAAGCTGGAATCAAGATTGCCAGGAGAAATATCAATAACCTCAGATATGCAGATGACACCACCCTTATGGCAGAAAGTGAAGGGGAACTCAAAAGCCTCTTGATGAAAGTGAAAGTGGAGAGTGAAAAAGTTGGCTTAAAGCTCAATATTCAAAAAACGAAAATTATGGTATCTGGTCCCATCACTTCATGGGAAATAGATGGGGAAACAGTGGAAACAGTGTCAGACTTTATTTTTTGGGCTCCAAAATCACTGCAGATGGCGACTGCAGCCATGAAATTAAAAGACGCTTACTCCTTGGAAGGAAAGTTATGACCAACCTAGATAGCATATTCAAAAGCAGAGACATTACTTTGCCAACAAAGGTCCATCTAGTCAAGGCTATGGTTCTTCCTGTGGTCATGTATGGATGTGA
The DNA here is from genome assembly GCF_032452875.1 of Bos javanicus. Classification (NCBI taxonomy): domain Eukaryota; kingdom Metazoa; phylum Chordata; class Mammalia; order Artiodactyla; family Bovidae; genus Bos; species Bos javanicus. The sequence continues at coordinate 6,373,617 of NC_083886.1, read as the reverse complement.
GAGTTGGACTGTGAAGAAAACTGAGCACTAGAGAATTGATGCTTTTGAACTGTACTGTTGGAGAAGACTCTTGAGAGTCCCTTGGACTGCAAGGAGATCCAACCAGTCCATTCTGAAGGAGATCAGCCTTGGGATTTCTTTGGAGGGAATGATGCTGAAGCTGAAACTCCAGTACTTTGGCCACCTCATGCAAAGAGTTGACTCATTGGAAAAGACCCTGATGCTGGGAGGGATTGGGGGCAGGAGGAGAAGGGGACAACAGAGGATGAGATGGCTTGATGGTATCACTGACTCAATGCACATGAGTTTGGGTGAACTCCAGGAGTTGGTGATGGACAGGGAGGCCTGGCATGCTGTGATTCATTGGGTTGCAAAGAGTCGTACACGACTGAGCAACTGAACTGAACTGAACTGAAGAAGATTTGGCTGAGGTCAGAAACATCTAAGAAAGTTAGGTAAGTGTGGCTTTTAGTACTTGTAAAATATACCTCAAAAGCATTTAGCACATTTTAAAGTACTAAAGTGGCTTTTAGTACCTGTAAAATATACCTCAAAATTTAGCACATTTAAAGAACAATTATGAACAATAAGAAAAAAAACGGATTAGGAAAGATGAGAAAGAAGAAACATCTTAATGAGGGCATTTGGGGAAACAGGATATTAGTAATGGTAGGAAATCCAGAGTTTGTCTATGAAAGCAAGACACAAAGTCTCTTTAAAATTCTACAGGTGGCAAGTCGTGATCCAGGAAGCATGCAAAAATATAATAGCTCGTGAATATCATCATAGACTAGTTAATAATGACAAAACATCAGAAACCACCTAAAAATGTAAAAACTTATAATTGGTTAAATAATTTAGAATATACCCACATACAAGAATACTAGATAATCATAAAAAATGATCATGCAGATCCATTCCTTCCGGTTTGTTGACTTGGAAAGAAGTTCCCAATACACTATTATGTGAAAAACAATAGCTGTGTAAAAACAAAATGGACAGAATAATTTCATCATTTAAAATCACAGTTATGGAAAAATATAACTAAAATGTAAATAATAATGACTGATAAGTTTATTTTGAAAATCAGCTATTTTTAAGTTTTGTCTTTAAATTATTATTTTCTGAATATTAAATGATGAGGATATATATTTTGCTGTATTATTTTGATAATAAAGAAAAAATATTTTAAAAATTAATTATTAGGTTTGGTATTCAAGATAGGTTCCTTCTAGTCATCCCTCTTTAAAGTTATTTTTATTTTTTTAATTTAAATTTATTTTAATTAGAGGCTAATTACTTTACAATATTGTACTGGTTTTGCCATACATCAACATGAATCCGCCTTTTAAGTCATTCTTTTATGTACATTTGTTAAAATACCAGCAAATTTTAAAGCTGAAAGAGAAAATAACATAGATCTGGTGTTTGCTAAATAAAATTGGCTATATCCTTTAAATAACGTCTTATGATTACTGTGTTGTAAGCAACTTGGCAAGTAGTAAAAATAAATACGAATAAATAAGGGCTTTCCCAGTGGCACTAGTGGTAAAGAGTCCGCCTGCCAATGCAGGAGATACAAGAGATTCAGGTTCAATCCCTGGGTCAGGAAGATCCCCTGGAGGAAATGGCAACCCACTCTGGTAATCTTTGCCATGGGCAGAGGAGCCTCATGGGCTACAGTCCATTGGGTCACAAAGATTTGGACATGACTCGGTACACACACACAAATAAACAAAACATATCTTTTTCTGCTATAATTTCAAAAGAAATGACTAGTCAAAGAGACTCATAATACCAACAGCCTGAAATTACCAGTCTCTTTAAAAACAAATGTGGAATTCTTCTTGCCACTGATTCTGTTTAGAAATGCAGTGCATTGGAGAAAGTCTGGACTAAAAGTTAAGACATACAAGTTTAAGTTCTATTTCTGCTGCCTAGGAGCATGTGACTTTGAGCAGCCACCTACCTACTCTGCCCCCTTGAATAACAAGATCATTTATACCTTTAAAGGTTATTTTTTGGCCCTACAAATTAACCCACTGCAGTATTCTTTGCCTGGAAATTTCCACGGAAGAGGAGCCCAGTGAGCTACAGTTGAGGAGGCCACAGAGAGTTGGACACAAATGAGCACACATAATTCACTCAACTAATATTAAAAATGTAAACATTCCTTGTTGTAAAGTTAGACCTACAGATTCAGTGTTATGTGTCATCACACACACACACACACACACACACAAAGAAATAACAGCATTTAGAAATTGTGACAATTATTTATACAACTGACAGCAGAAATTCTTTGAGACAGCATTAGCTATTTATATAATCCTAGGGTTGTTTAACTTATATGCAGGGCACATCATGTGAAATACTGGTCTGGATGAATCATAAGCTGGAATCAAGATTGCTGGCAGATGGTAAAGATCTCATTTAAAATTTATGGAGAATTCAAAAGCTTTACAGACAAGCAAAAGTTAAGAGAATTAATCACCACCAAATCAGTCTTGCAACAAATACTAAAGGGACTTGCACAGCCAGTAAACACAAGAGAAAGGAAAGACCTATTAAAACAAACCCAAAACAATCAAGAAAATGCCAATAGGAACATATGTATCAATAATTACCTCAAATGTAAATGGATTAAATGCACCAACCAAAAGATACAGATTGACTGGATAAAAAAATAAGACTCAAATATATGCTGCTTACAGGAGACCCACTTCAGACCCAAAGACACATACAGACTGAAAGTAAAAGGATGGAAAAAGATATTCCATGTGAATGGAAACCAAGAGAAAGCTGAGTGGCAATCTTTATTTCAGACAAAATAGACTTTAAAGAATATTATAAGAGACAAGGAAGGATACTACATAATGATCAAGGGATCAATCCACGAAGAAGACATAACAGTTGTAAATATTTATGCATCCGTAGGAGTACCGCAACACCTAAGGCAAGCAGTAACAGGCATAAGAGGGGAAATCGACAGCAACACAGTAACAGTAGGGGACTTTAACACCCCACTTACACCAATGGACAGATCATCAAAACAGAAATCAGTAAGGAAATACACACCTTAAATGAAATATCAGACCAAACGAACCTAACTGATATCTTCAGGACTTGCCATCCAAATGCAGAAGAGTACACTTTCTTCTCAAGTGCACATGGAACATTCTCCAGGATAGACCACATCTTGGGCCACAAATCAAACCTCAGTAAATTTACAAAAACTGAATTTGTATCAAGTATCTTCTCTGATCACAATGCTATGAGACTAGATATCAACTACAGGGGAAAAAAAACTGCAAAAAACACAAACTCAAGGAGATTAAACAATACATTACTAAATAACAAAGAAAATACTGAAGAAGTAAGGAAAGAAATCAAAAGATTCTTAGAAACAAATGACAGTGAAAACACGTTGACCCCAAACCTATGGGATTCAGCAAAAGCAGAAGGAAGTTTATAGCAATACAGTCATACCTCAAGAAACAAGAAAAGCATCGAATAGACAACCTAACTCTAAATCCAAAGCAGCTGGAGAAAGAAGAAAAAAACACCCCAAAGTCAGCAGAAGGAAAGAAATCATAATGATCAGAGCAGAAATATATGAAAAAGAAATGAAAGAAACAATAGCAAAGATTAATAAAAGTAAAAGCTGGTTCTTTGAGAAGACAGACAAAACTGACAAACCACTAGCCAGACTCATCGAGGAACAAAGGGAGAAAAATCAAATCAACAAAATTAAAAATGAAAAAGGAGAGGTTACAACAGAAAACACAGAAATACAAAAGATCATAAGAGAACATTATAAGCAACTATATGCTAGTAAAATGGACAACCTAGAGGAAATGAACAGATTCTTAGAAAAGGTCAACCTCCAAAGACTGAACCAGGAAGAAAACGAAACTTTGAACAATCCAATTACAAACACTGAAATCGAAACAGAGATCAAAACTCTCCCCAAATACAAAAGCCCAGGACCAGATAGGTTCATAAGGGGAATTCCATCAAACATTTAGAGAAGAGTGAATGCCTATTTGTCTGAAACTCTTCCAAAAAATTGCAGAGGAAGGAATACTTGTAAACTCATTCTAAGAAACCACAATCACCCTGATATCAAAACCAAGCCAAGACAACACCAAATAAGGAAATCACAGGCCAATATCACTAATGAACATAAATGCCAGAATCCTCAACAAAATTCTAGCAAACAGAATTCAATAATACATTAAAAAGCTCATCCACCGTGATCAAGTCGGGTTTATTCCAGGGATGCAACGATTCCTCAATATATGCAAATCAATCAAAGTAATACACCATATTAACAAATTTAAAGATAAAAACCATATGATCATCTCAACAGATGCAGAGAAAACCTTGGACAAAATTCAGCATCCATTTATGATAAAAACACTTCAAAAAATTGGCATAGAAAGAACCTACCTCAACAGAGTAAAGGCTACATATGAAAATCCCACAGCAAAAAATTATTCTCAGTTTTCAATGAAAAACTGAAAGCATTCCTCCAAAGATCAGGAACAAGACAAGGATATCCACTCTCACCACTATGATTCAACATAGTTTTTGAAGTCCTAGCTAGGGCAATAAGAGAAGAAAAATAAATAAAAGGAATCCAGATCGCAACCTAGTGTCTATTAAACAGAGTGAGTAAGTCAGAAACAAATATAAATATCACATACTGACATATATATGGAATCTAAAGAGATGGCCAAAGATAGAGAAGCTCTATACATTCAGCAAAAACATGACTGGGACATGACTGTGGCTCAGATTATGAACTCCTTATTGCCAAATTCAGATTTATATTGAAGAAAGTGGAGAAAACCACTAGACCATTCAGGTATGATCTAAATCAAATCACTTATGATTATACAATGGAAGTGACACATAGATTTAAGGGACTAGATCTGACAGAGTGCCTGATGAACTATGGACGGAGGTTTGTGACATTGAGGAGATAGGGAGCAAGAACATCCCGAAAAAAAAGAAATGCAAAAGAGCAAAATGGCTGTCTGAGGAGGCCTTACAAATAGCTAAGAAAAGAAAAGAAGCAAAAAGCAAAGGAGAAAAGGAAAGATATACCCATTTGAATGCAGAGTTCCAAAGATAAGAAATAAGAGATAAGAAAAGCCTTCCTCAGTGATCAGTGCAAAGAAATAGAGGAAAACAACAGAATGGGAAAGACTAGAGATCTCCTCAAGGTGATTAGAGATGCCAAGGGAACCTTTAATGCGAAGATGGGCACAATAAAGGACAGAAATAGTATGGACCTAACAGAAGCACAAGATATTAAGAAGAGGAGGCAAGAATACACAGAAGAACTGTACCAAAAAGATCTTCATGACCCAGATAATCACAACGATGATGTGATCACTCATGAAGAGCCAGACATCCTGGAATGTGAAGTGAAGTGGGCCTTAGGAAGCATCACTACAAACAAAGCTAGTGGAGGTGATGGAATTCAGTTGAGCTATTTCAAATCCTAAAAGATGATGCTGTGAAAATGCTGCACTCAATATGCCAGCAAATTTGGAAAACTCAGCAGTGGCCACAGGACTGGAAAAGGTCAGTTTTCATTCCAATCCCAAAGAAAGGCAATGCCAAAGAATGCTCAAACTACCACACAATTGCACTCATCTCACATGCTAGTAAAGTAATCCTCAAAATTCTCCAAGCCAGGATTCAACACTACATGAACTGTGAACTTCCAGATGTTCAAGCTGTATTCAGAAAAGGCAGAGGAACCAGAGAACAAATTGCAAACATCTGCTGGATCATCGAAAAAGCAAAAGAGTTCCAGAAAAACAACTACTTCTGCTTTATTGACTATGCCAAAGCCTTTGACTGTGTGGATCACAATAAACTATGTAAAATTCTGAAAGAGATGGGAATACCAGACCACCTTACCTGCCTCCTGAGAAATCTGTATGCAGGTCAAGAAGCAACTGCGGGGAGCGAGCTCCGCCCCTGGCAAAGGTCTTGAGGAAGGAGGCTTGGCATACGCAAAGGCGGGATCAAGCCTCAGGAGTCTCCCTGGAAATTCTCGAGCATCTACCCCCAAAACCAGAGTCTGCCTACTTTCTGCTTTGTGCTTTCACCTACACCTCTGACTTTATGGGGGGCTGTCCCCCACTACCTCTCTCTGAAAAAAGAGTTACCTTACAGCTCCAGTTAATAATTCTTGGGTGTGACAGTGTTTAAACCTACAAACTCCTTTGGAAATCCTCTAGCCTGCCTGAATAGGTTTTTCCGGCCACATGTGATTGTTCAGAGCCTCCCAACCGTGAGAGGCAGGAGATGTTCGAAACTGTCTAAACACAGATTCCTTTGAGTAGTTAAAAGATTGATTAGAAATTGTATTGGTGAAGGGTTTTTCACTTATTGGGCCAATGTTTGCTGCTAAGTCTCCATACCCCTTACCTACTGTGTCCTTGGCAGTGTATTGATTGATATAATGGGTGTATAGAAATGTAAGTAGTAGCCTCAATGTTTGTAACCTTGGACGCTTGAGTTAATTCTTTTCTTGATTGAGCCCACCTCACCTTTGCCCTATAGGAATGCAACTCTATCCAATGCTTTTTGGAGGCTGGCGCCTGACTTTAGAATAATCGCCTGACTTTGGAATAATCACTTTTAGAGAAAAATAAGTTTCTTAAAATGTTAACAGGCCTCCTGGCCAGAAGATGATGTAAATCACCTGAACTTTTGCATATAAGTTTGAAAGCCTGGCTTCGATTAGAACCAGGAACTGCTGTCCTTGCATGACTCCACCCCTTCCCCCATTATCCTCTATGCACAACTTAAGGTAAAAACTACTTTGAAAAATAAAGTACACCCCTTTTTTGTTCACCGAAATTTGGTCTCCCCATGTCATTGTTTCTTTCACCTTCTGGCTGAATTTTTCCTCTGAGGCGGGGAAGCTCGTCAAGCCTACTAATTTTCCTGGGCTTCTAAGATCCGACCGGGGAGGCCTTAGTGTCTCCTCTCCTTCGGGAGGACAGGAGGACGCCTGTGGCATTCGTAGGTGACGTTAATTCCCTGCTTTGGAATTTTATTCAGCCTCTTTTCTTCACTGAATTTTCCTACTGAGCTATCCTTATTTCAGCCGCTTTTCTCCACTAAATTTCCTCACTGAGCTATCCTCATTCTATTACTCTTTATATCCTTAATTAACGTTTAATTAAGCAATTGTTTCCTGATCTTCACCTACGCCGTCTCTCCTTCGAATACCCTGGATCAGCCGGGGCTGGACCCCGGCAAGCAACAGTTAGAACTGGACATGGAACAACAGACTGGTTCCAAATGGGGAAAGGAGTATGTCAAGGCTGTATCAGAGAAGGCAATGGCACCCCACTCCAGTACTCCTACCTGGAACATCCCATGGACGGAGGAGCCTGGTAGGCTGCAGTCCATGGGGTCACTAAGAGTCAGACATGACTGAGTGACTTCACTTTCACTTTTCACTTTCATGCACTGGAGACGGAAATGGCAACCCACTCCAGTGTTCTCGCCTGGAGAATCCCAGGGACGGCGGTGCCTGGTGGGCCACCGTCTATGGGGTCACACAGAGTCAGACACGACTGAAGCGACTTAGCAGCAGCAGCAAGGCTGTATATTGTCATCCTGCTTATTTAACTTATATGCAGAGTACACCATGAGAATCATTGGGCTGGATGAAGCACAAGCTGGAATCAAGATTTCTGGGAGAAATACCAATAACCTCAGATATGCAGATGACACCACTCTTATGGCAGAAAGTGAAGAACTAAAGAGCCTCTTGATGAAAGTGAAAGAGGGAGTGAAAAAGTTGGCTTAAAGCTCAACATTCAGAAAACTAAGATCATGGCATCCAGTCCCATCACTTCATGGCAAATAGATGGGGAAACACGTAAACAGTGACAGACTTTATTTTGGGGGGCTGCAAAATCACTGCAGCCATGAAATTAAAAGACACTTGCTTCTTGGTAGAAAAGTTATGACCAACCTAGTAACCTCTGCTTACTTAAAAGCAGAGACATTACTTTGCTAACAAAGGTCCACCTAGTTAAAGCTATGGTTTTCCCAGTAGTCATGTATGGATGTGAGAGCTGGACTATAAAGAAAGCTGAACACTGAAGAATTGATGCTTTTGAACTGTCGTGTTGGAGAAGACTCTTGAGAGTCCCTTGGCCTGCAAGGAGATCCAACCAGTGCATCCTAAAGGAAATCAGTCCTGAATATTCATTGGAAGGACTGATGCTGAAGCTGAAACTCCAATATTTTGGCCACCTGATGTGAAGAGCTGAAGACTCTGATGCTGGCAAAGATTGAAGGCAGGAGAAGGGGACGACAGAGGATGAGATGGTTGGATGGTCTCACTGATTCAATGGACATGAGTATGAGTAAACTCCGAGAGTTGGTGATGGACAGGGAGGCCTGGCATGCTGCAGTCCATGGGATTGCAAAGAGTCGGACACAACTTTGCAACTGAACTGAACTGAAGCCCATCAGCAATGCAACTCATTTGTCTTGAAGTTGCAAGGAGAGCAACATGCAAGCCACAGCCCAAACCAGTGGGAAACAACAGATAATTGCTTCAAAGAAGCAGTTCTAGGCTTCTTGAAAGGAGATAATTAGACCAACAGCTCACTGCTCACACAAGTTTCCTGAGACTGACTGCCCTCTGCTTGGTAAGCAATGCAATCCTATGTACCCCTTGTCCTAAATGCTTATGACAGTATGCCTAATAAGCCAAGGCCTCTGCTTTTATGGCATATACATGTTTCATTGGGAGATAATAAAAATGGAAACAACATGAGCTAGTTTCAGATACCGAAAGGTAACAGATCATATGTGACTAGACAGGAGATTTAATTTAAATTCCAGCTAAGATCCACATAATAGATGAGCCAGGAGAAAAACAGGGACCCAGTATTCCAGGTGGAGAACAGGTATCAAGGCAGCAAAAAGTTTGGAGAGTTTACAGAACAAAGAGTGTGGCAGTATCATGGCGGATGGGGAGAGAAAAATGAAGTCAGAGAAGCAGGTAGGGTCTTAGAATCTTAGAGGTCATTGTAAGGAATATGAATTTTTGCTTGATCTTATTTCATACAATCTGACTATTCTCAGAAGACCTGCATTTGCTTTTTGCCTTATCTCTTATCTTTAACTTCTACTCACTCTAGGTAGGCTGACTGAACCCTAGCCTGAATTATGTCAAAATGTCAGTCAGGCCATCTGAGATATAATCAATCTGGGGGAAGGGGTTACTACAAAATGAAAATATAAAGCTCCTTGTTAAAAAAAAAAAAAAAATATTAACAATTTCAAGATAGTGACAGCAGAGCATTAAACTAAGTACATGGTCCAACTAAGTAAGGGGCCTGTTTAAGAGCAAGGCCCTGTGTGACTGACTGCACAGTTCACAAACCCATGAGGCTGGCACTGATCTTGAAAACCATTACTTGAAAAAAAACGGCTTTTACTGATAAATGACTTCTGTTTTCATTTCACCTTAACTGTCAATCATATAAACTTATTCAAGACCTTTTAAATGGAGTAGCCTTTCAAATATGTTAGTTAAAGGAAGCTGCCAGGAAGTAAGAAACTAGCATATTAAGACTTACTGAGAGAACGTTATGCCACTATCCTGCACTAAATGGAAAACATAATGAACACAGTAAACATACTAAACACATAGTAAAGATACTAAAAAATGTAATTACAAACCAAATTTTAAAAACAATACATCTTTATAATCTTTGAATCTTCAGAAAGCCTAAAAAACCAATAATCGGATAAGAAAACATCATGACTATCAAACCATTTTTTTCCCCATTTTTCCTTCTTTTCCTACCTTCACCTATTTCACTCAACTGTCACCCCTCCTAAATGGTTTGTATGAAAAATAACCTACTATTTTACCTACTATGTAAAATTGGACATGATCAAGCAAGAAGAGATAAGAAAGCCTTCTTCAGCGATCAATGCAAAGAAATAGACGAAAACAACAGAATGGGAAAGACTAGGGATCTCTTCAAGAAAATCAGAGATACCAAAGGAACATTTCATGCAAAGATGGGCTCGATAAAGGACAGAAATGGTATGGACCTAACAGAAGCAGAAGATATTAAGAAGAGATGGCAAGAATACACAGAAGAACTGTACAAAAAAGATCTTCACAACCTAGATAATCACGATGGTGTGATCACTGACCTAGAGCCAGACATCCTGGAATGTGAAGTCAAGTGGGCCTTAGAAAGCATCACTATGAACAAAGCTGGTGGAGGTGATGGAATTCCAGTTGACCTATTCCAAATCCTGAAAGATGATGCTGTGAAAGTGCTGCACTCAATATGCCAGCAAATTTGGAAAACTCAGCAGTGGCCACAGGACTGGAAAAGGTCAGTTTTCATTCCAATCCCAAAGAAAGGCAATGCCAAAGAATGCTCAAACTACTGCACAGTTGCACTCATCTCACACGCTAGTAAAGTAATGCTCAAAATTCTCCAAGCCAGGCTTCAGCAATACATGAACCGTGAACTTCCTGATGTTCAAGCTGGTTTTAGAAAAGGCAGAGGAACCAGAGAACAAATTGCCAACATCCGCTGGATCATCAAAAAAGCAAGAGAGTTCCAGAAAAACATCTATTTCTGCTTTATTGACTATGCCAAAGCCTTTGACTGTGTGGATCACAATAAACTGTGGAAAATTCTGAAAGAGATGGGAATACCAGTCCACCTGATCTGCCTCTTGAGAAATTTATATGCAGGTCAGGAAGCAACAGTTAGAACTGGACATGGAACAACAGACTGGTTCCAAATAGGAAAAGGAGTACATCAAGGCTGTAATTGTCACCCTGCTTATTTAACTTATATGCAGAGTACATGATGAGAAATGCTGGACTGGAAGAAACACAAAGTGGAATCGAGATTGCCAGGAGAAATATCAATAACCTCAGATATGCAGATGACACCACCCTTATGGCAGAAAGTGAAGAGGAACCAAAAAGTCTCTTGATGAAAGTGAAAGTGGAGAGTGAAAAAGTTGGCTTAAAGCTCAACATTCAGAAAACGAAGATCATGGCATCCAGTCCCATCACTTTCTGGGAAATAGATGGGGAAACAGTGGAAACAGTGTCAGACTTTATTTTTCTGGGCTCCAAAATCACTACAGATGGTGACTGCGGCCATGAAATTAAAAGACGCTTACTCCTTGGAAGGAAAGTTATGACCAACCTAGATAGCATCAAAAGCAGACACATTATTTTGCCAACAAAGGTTCATCTAGTCAAGGCTATTGTTCTTCCTGTGGTCATGTATGGATGTGAGAGTTGGACTGTGAAGAAGGCTGAACGCCGAAGAATTGATGGCTTTTGAACTGTGGTGTTGGAGAAGACTCTTGAGAGTCCCTTGGACTACAAGGAGATACAACCAGTCCATTCTGAAGGAGATCAGCCTTGGGATTTCTTTGAAAGGAATGATGCTGAAGCTGAAACTCCAGTACTTTGTCCACCTCATGCGAAGAGTTGACTCATTGGAAAAGACTCTGATGCTGAGAGGGATTGGGGGCAGGAGGAGAAGGGGACGACAGAGGATGAGACGGCTGGATGGCATCACTGACTCGATAGACGGGAGTCTCAGTGAACTCCAGGAGTTGGTGATGGACAGGGAGGCCTGGTGTGCTGTGATTCAAGAGGTCGCAGAGTTGGACACGACTGAGCGACTGATCTGATCTGATCTGATAGGTAACTAGAAAGGGTTCATAAGATCCAATTATTTGTTGCTAAAAAATGATATTACAAATTAAATGTGCCAAGTCTGAGATGTCAGTCCAGTCCCTGATGTTTTAAGTTTGAAATAAACATCTCTACCTGCAGGAAACGGCTGCACTAGCCTTGCCCAAGGTGTCCGCATTTCATTCATGGTAGAAGCCATTACTTAGCATAATTTATCAGAATGATTTATGCAACATCACAAGCATATTCAGGCTCATTAAGAACTGCAGTCAACACTGTTCTACTGCTATCAAGATTACTGTACCTTGGAAAAGAGTAATTTCATTTGCAATTAATTATAAGCAAAAATCCAAAACAAAGACATTATTATTGACAAATTTATGCTGCTACCTGTTGATATATTGAAGGGTTGCCTGGAAAAAAGAATGGTCAAAGGGAATGCTTTGTTGATTTCAGTGACATTAACATTTGCATGGGGTTTGAGTCTATGCTGTAAGGAATTTAAAATATGACACGTTTTAACGTAATAGAGATGACAATCTAGTGTAAGAACTAAGGTCGTTACAGATTAAAAAAAAAAAAAAAACTGGCAAACATTCTCATAACACAAGAATAAATTTTCAGAATCAAAGAATCTTGAAATTTTTGTGCCAAAGTAGAAGAGTCAGAAGATACTTTTTTTTTTTTGGTTTGTAATTTTCTGGCCCTGTGACCACAAGTTAATCAATTACTCTTTCAAGGTGACCATCATCACTCACCTGGACTACTGCAATTGCCTCCTAACTGTTCTATTTTCTTTTTTGCTCTCTTCCCCTTAGTCCACTCTCCATTCCAAAACCAGCATCTTTTTAAAAATGTGAATCCGATTTCACTTGTAAGCTTCATATTATTTTTAGAATAAAATACAAACCCTTGATACTCCAGTTAAAAAAATAAATAAATAAACAAACCTTGGACGTGGCTTAAAAGGTTCTATTACCTGGCCCTGTATACCTGCTCTGACCCATTTATCACTCTTCTTCCTGCTCACAATGCTAGGAACACACTGGCCTCCTTTTTGTTTTTCAATGGTAAGTAGCTCTTTCTTGCCTACCCGCCTTTGCATGACTTAGAATTGTCATTCGTAGGTTGCTCCTTATCATCACCCTGGACTAAGCTCAAATAGACCTTTCTTTAGTGCCCCTCCTCTTGACTTTCAATCACACTGTACTGATTGTTATCTGAAACTCTTGTGTATCTGTTACTTGCCTTCCTCCTGAGTCCCTTCAGTAAAAGGACACATTCTATAACTGATCTTCTTTGACTTTCTCTGTGCTGTAGCCCCAGTAGGTAGAACGATGTCTGGCCCACAGTAGTACAATAAATAAAATGTTGAATGATTTGAAGTCATTTAACTTCTCAGGATTTCAGTTTTTTCATCCACAAAATGGGTATAATTATAACTACTCTGGACATTAGCAATAAAGTATCTTCATATATACTGTTACGATTTTTATTTTACAAGTAAGGCCGCTAAGTTTTAAACAGGTCAAATAACTGGACTAACGACACAAGGCCATAGTGAGGACCCGGGTATGAATCTAGACCTGTGTAACCTCGGAATCTGATCTCTAATAGTTGCTTGCAGGATGCTTCCTTTCATTACGGCAAAATCGGCTATGCAGTCCGCCCCAGCTTGGTCTGCAGGACAACTGAAAAAAAGCTATTATATCCCCCCTGCGTTTATTTTTCAAGATAAGCAGTCCATTCCCTTCAACCCCTCCTTAAATGATCCTCACATCCCGGTCACCATCCTCTCAAAAACCAGTCTGACGACGTCTCTCCCGTCCCAGAACTGGTTAATTTTCACTGGGCAAGTGGTTAAGGGACACGAGACCAACAGAAGCCAATTCGCAGGAGCTGAGAAAATAAAGGTGTGCGAGGGTCCAAGTGGGCTGTGGTTGACACAGGAAGGCTTCCTGGGAGAGGTAATTCTTGAGCCCAAACCCAGGACACCGATAGCGGACCGGCCACCAAGGGCCCGCGCGGGACACGGCCGCGGGCAGCCGCCAGGGCGAGACAAAGCCTGCTGGGGGCTGGAAATTTCAGGGACACAAGCCATGTGATGATGGAGTGCACGCGGAGGAGCGCGAGGCGTTTTCCTGAAAGTAAGTTAAACAAATACTGGAGGAAAGCGAAGTGGGAGGAACAGTTAATAACAAAATCGCGAACTTACCCGGCCACCGGGCCTCCGTAGCCCTACCGCAAAAGCGGCTACCTGAGAGCCGTAGCCTAGGCAGCGGCGGGCTCAACCCAGAGCTCGCGAGACCGAGGAGGCCTCGCGAGATCCGCCCCCTTGCCCCTGACGGGCGGACGCGCTTTCCGGGCGTCATGGGAGGGCTCTGGCGTCCGGCTTGGAGACGCGTCGTTTTCTGCGGGTGGTCTTGGAGCCACCTTGGGCGCCCAACCCGGGCTGCTGAGAGGGCAGAGCCGTGTCTCCGGCCGGGGAGGAGCGGGCCGGCGGGTACTGAGCAGGGACTGAGGCGGCTTGGGACATGGAGGCGCCCGAGCCCGGCGGAGCAGCCGGCTCGGCGGCCGAAGAGCACGAACCCCTACACGCGCTCGCAGGAGGAGGACTGGCGGCGGCGGAACAAGACGGTCCTCACCTACATGGCCGCGGCGGCGGTGGGCATGCTGGGCGCGTCCTACGCCGCCGTGCCCCTTTACCGGCTCTACTGCCAGGTAGGGCTGGCGCGGCCCGCCGGGCGGCCCTTCTGGAGGGGCGGAGGGCTGGGGCGGCTCCCTAGACCTCGAGGCTCCGCGGGCCCCGGTGGAGGACTGTCCCAGAGGAAAACGGGCCTTGAAGTTCATCAGGAAAGCTAGTGACAGAGCTGCCGGTCCAACTCGAGCTCTTGTGTTCTTGCCCGGACCCCACTGCCGAGTGAAATTCCCTGCTCTCAGAGCTGACACCCGAAAGGTCTGCAGCGTACACTCATGTATCCAGCCATCTCCTGCTGCTCACACGCCTGCCTGCTTTTAAAATGTAATTTATGTTCATACTTTCCCTCTGTGAAACACATACAGGTTCTGTGCAAAGGCTAACCCTGGAAACGGGAGTTGCTTCCTACTTATGCTTAAACTGGGAGTAGCTTTTTATCTGTACAAACTACTGTGATTTAGGACTTTGTATAGATGACTTAGGACTTCGAGGCTTTTCCCGTTTGTTAATATGTAACTGTAATGTCCTTCCTCCGAGCTCCCTTTTAGATCAGAAACTCCAGTGCAACAGCATCATTACCTGAGAGGGGAACTTGAGTACAGGTTGTTGGATCCAACTCCAGAACTGGGTAATCAGGAACTCTGGGGCCCAGCAATGTGTATTGTAATAAGTTCCATAGCAGATTGTGATGCAGACTTAATGTTTGAGAACCGCAGGCACAGGGCTACTTCACCTGTTACATATCCATGTTTTGCTAAGTTCTTAAGCAGTAGTTTGCTGCTTTGGGCATTAGGTCACCCATGGAGCTTCTTAAACATATCAGGGCTTCCCTACCCCAGAGATTCTGATTAGGAGACCTGGGTAGGGTCCAGGAATTTCTGTTTTAAAACCGTGCCATGAATGAGAGCTACACTTTGGGTTCATTCACTAAGTGAGTAATAGCTGATTCCCAAACTTTGTTGTACATCGGAATCGCCAATAATAATGAAACTGGAATCTAAAGAACTTTTTAGTCTCTTAAACTCATTGGAAAAGACTCTGATGCTGGGAGAGGTTGGGGGCAGGAGGAGAAGGGGACGACAGAGGATGAGATGGCTGGATGGCATCACTGACTTGATGGACGGGAGTCTCAGTGAACTCCAGGAGTTGGTGATGGACAGGGAGGCCTGGCGTGCTGCGATTCATGGGGTCGCAAAGAGTCAGACACGACTGAGCGACTGAACTGAACTGAATATTAGCACTTATATGGGAAGGGGGAGTGGCTTGATTGCTGGAGGATGAGTGTAGAATGTGAGTTAATGTTCATCACAAGCTAGCCTGGACCAAGCATAAATCCCCAAACTACCATTGATGAAATCATAAACAGAACTGAATCCAAAACATCTAGTGTAGATCTCCCCAACCACAGGGCATGGGCAGGGGGCGGTGGGTGGGTGATTTTATTTTCCAGGGAATATTTAACAATATCTGAAGACATTTTAGTTGCCACAACCTGGGAGGTGAAGGGGGAGCGTGCTGCCTAGTGGGCAGAGCAGAGAACAGACCCATCCCTCACCCCCGCCAGAAAAACAAAGAATTATCCTATCCAAAGTGTCATTAGTGCCAATGAAACCCTGCCGCAAACTGAAATGAACGACAGATGTCATTCACATGGATGAAAGTGCGGGGCAGGAAAGTAAAAATCTATTGTGGTTTGCAATCCTAAACTTAAATCACAGTTGGATGTTCAGTAGTGACATTTCCAAAAGAACGTCTTTTAATTTTTGGAATCACAGAACTTTAGAGCCAAAAATAAGGGATTATGTAAACGACTTCATACACCAAGCTCATTTTATGAGTATAGAAAGTGTAGCCCAAAGAAAGTAAAATTGAGTTTTTGGAGCTACTTAGTGACAGAACTAGACTGGAGCACAGGACATTTTCTTTTCAGGGCCTTTTTCTATTGTTTAATTTTGCAAATCATCACACTAATTTGAAGACTGTATTCAGAGACCGTCAGAAAGAAAACATTCAAGTGACTCAGGATGTTCAGAAACAAGTTACATCTTAAAACGTAGCCTTCTTGAACAGAAGAATAGGCTTGCCCTCTGATTAAACAAGGGTAAATAAAGGCTTGCCCTCTGATGTGTCTCGTAGGGTTATAATGTAGTTTCATAATGTGTGGCAGTTTAGTGAAGCTGATTGACTTGTTTAACAAGCTAAGGTAGTAGTACTGTATTTTGCTGGGAGTCTTCCATAGCCTCAAATTTGGTATTTTTTTCCCAGTATAGTAACAGATTAATTATCCGGAGACCACAGTTCTGGCAACCTCAAGCATCAGAAGAATGATGACCCTGGAAGTAAGGATTTTTTTTTAAGCATCTCTGATAAGGAAATAAGTAATGGCAATGAAGATAGACAAGAAGTGTCAGATACAGATTATCCTGATGCCTTATGATTAGTCCACTGAGTGACCAAAGAGGTTCTCTGATTAACTGATGATACCTATATAAAAGCTGTACAGTACTAAAAAATACAGAAAACATTTACAGAAACATTTTACCAACATGGCAAAATACTTAACGATGCTTGAGGAGAGCAGACTGTAGAAGTGAGTTTACAAACTAATCTGTCCACTAAAAGTTATGATACAGAAAAGGACCAGATAAGAATGTGGAAAATGGAATTAGTTTTATTGAAATGACAGCATTGTGGGTATATTTTATTTCTATTCATAATAGTTATTATGAAATACTAGCAATAAGGAGAAAGATGTTTAATGAAAAGTTCAGCTAAAAATTCAGAGCTCTGTTATCAGTGGAGAGTCCATTCTCTTTCAGATGATTCATTTTTGATCATTTTTACAACCAGGTAATTACAGAAAAATATGACTTTAACATACATAGACCCTTGACACCCAAAAAGTGGTCAAATCAGGTCAGTGATAGTATATAAACCTTGCTGCTACTGGATTATTGTTTTTAAAATTTTGTTTCATCCAGTAAATAGGTCATCAGCACCTAAAACTACTGTACTTTTGTTTAGCATATTATGCCTTGTTATCTTTTCCTAGACTACTGGACTTGGAGGATCAGCAGTAGCAGGTCATGCGTCAGACCAGATTGAAAACATGGTACCTGTTAAGGATCGCATCATTAAAATCACCTTTAATGCAGATGTGCATGCAAGTCTCCAGTGGAACTTTAGACCTCAGCAAACAGAAATATATGTAAGTACTTAAAGCAATGTTTAAAAGATTGCTTTTTCCAATTTAAAGATTGATTCTTTCATCACTTACTGTTTCACAATTTAGGAAACATTCATCTGAACTTAATTTCAGAATACTGACACATTCCATTACTGTAATTCTTTTATTTCCACAGACTACTTTTTGACAGTGCACTACACCTAATGTAACAAGGTATTCTTTTTAAGTTACATGGCGTCATAATAAAAGTTACTTTGGACCAATGGAAAATGTCCTATTTTTATTAGAATCATATTAAGAGTTCACTAAAAAGTTCTCTGGTCACCAATCTTGAGAGTAGGAACAGCTGTCCTGGTGTGTCAGACAGTAAAAAATATGTCTGCAATGCGGGAGACCTGGGCTTGATCCCTGGGTTGAGAAGATCCCCTGTAAGGGAATGGCTACCCACTCCAGTATTCTTTCTTGCCTGGAGAATCCCATGAACAGAGGAGCCTGGCGGGCTACAGTCACTGGGGTTTCAAAGAGTCAGACACAACTGAGTGACTAACACTTAAACTTATTTACCCCAGGTAGAGATGATATAAGAAACTGTTGGAAAACATTGGTTACGCTGGAAAGTAGTTTACTGGTTTACATCAAAATATCCCTCTCTCTCGGAGAAGGCAATGGCACCCCACTCCAGTACTCTTGCCTGGAAAATCCCATGGATGGAGGAGCCTGGTAGGCTGCAGACCATGGGGTCGCTAGGGTCAGAAACAATTGAGCAACTTCACTTTCACTTTTCACTTTCATGCATTGGAGAAGGAAATGGCAACCCACTCCAGTGTTCTTGCCTGGAGAATCCCAGGGACGAGAATCCCCTGGTGGGCTGCTGTCTATGGGGTCGCAGAGTCGGACACTACTGAAGTGACATAGCAGCAGCAGCATCCCTATCTCTTAAAATAAATTTAAGGATTTTTGAAGTAATCATACTAAAAAGTTATATTCTAGCTCAGAAAGACTATGCACCTTAAAAGTTGCCTAACATCTTGCCTAGAAGATTTAACTGAAATTACCTCATGAACTGAGGAATAACCAGAAAAGTTTAATTGTAACTCTTATTGGAAAACTCTATGAATGTTAGTGCTTTCCCGGGTTAGTAATCCTGACTGAATCTCTTCAGTGATTGAGGGTGTTAAAGATTGTGGTTCTGAGTATTAATTCCAGTCACACAGTAGTATACAAGGTATTAGTGGCTAATCTGGTACATGTGACAGCATCCTTTGGACACTAGTCAGTGTCCAAATACTTTAAAGCTTGCGATTTATTTTATCCATTATTTTCTCTCAAAAGTATTAGTGCTTTTTGGCTAAATAAAATTTCTATTTAGTTGTTTTATTTTGGTCATACATATAATTTACTCTGGTTATAAACTAAGTTTAAGGTTGGTAACGTTCTCTAAAAAGTGAAGTGAAAGTTGCTCAGTCATGTCCAACTCTTTGCAACCCCGTGGACTGTATGTAGCCCGCTACCGTGCTCTGTCCATGGAATTCTCCAAGCAAGAATACTAGAGTGGGTAGCCATTTCTTTCTCTAGGGGATCTTTCCAACCCAGGGATTGAATCCAGGTCTCCTGCACTGTAGGCAGATTCTTTATCGTCTGAGTCACCAAGAGAACGGAAGCCTTTTTCTAAACAGAATCTTTAGTCAGTTTATATAATATTCAGGGTAAGTGTTAAGAATTAAGAAGACTTGGCTGTTCTTGGACACATTTTAAATAACTCATCTGCAGCTTATCACTTCAAGACTTCAGACATATAAGAGAACAATCCGTAATGTATGTGTAGAGCAATGGTTCTCCACTGACATGCAAGTAACATTTGAAGATCAAATGTTCTTGATCTTCAATTTATTTTGCTGACTCTTAAAATTAGATTAGGCATTATGGTCTGAAATGAAAATACTAATTTAGTATGGAGTGCAGATTTGTAAGATTTAAAGTGTTGATAATGTGTATTTTCCTTAAAACAGGTAGTGCCAGGAGAGACAGCACTGGCGTTTTATAAAGCTAAGAATCCTACTGACAAACCAGTAATCGGAATTTCTACATACAATGTTGTACCGTTTGAAGCTGGACAGTACTTCAATAAAATACAGGTATAACTGAATGCAAATGTTACAGAATGTGATAAAAGTACATGAGATTGGTACTAAATTTACTGCAGTGTTTTTTTAGAAGATATAAATTTTTGAAAGTTCATTTATTTTAAAATTCAAACTATTTTTTTCATTGCTTATAATAATTATGCAGAGGTTGACAGCCAAACTATATGGATATCAGTTTTTTTAAGATTAGAAGAATTTGCTGATTCTCTATCTTTAAAAGCAAAACTCAATCAGAGATGAAAGATGCTGTTATCCTATCATAGAATTTAAAGATTATAATTAACAGTATGCTTATTAAAGCCAATAAATGAAGCACAGTTTCTATTCTAGGTAGCAGAATAGAAATACTAATTAATGAATACTTTTCTATAACTTTTAGTGCTTCTGCTTTGAAGAACAAAGGCTTAATCCACAAGAGGAAGTAGATATGCCAGTATTTTTCTACATAGATCCTGAATTTGCTGAAGATCCAAGAATGGTGAATGTTGATCTCATCACTCTTTCTTACACTTTTTTTGAAGCAAAGGAGGGGCATACGTTGCCAGTCCCAGGCTATAATTCAAATCAGCAACTAAGTCCTGCTTCAAATTTGTGATTTTTAAAAAGTCATGTACCTTGTCTTCTTAGAGAAGTATTTAAACTAATATGAAGCCTTCTGTTTTAAATGTTATGTACGGATGGTTCTTTTCTTCCCAACTCATTTATCCTACTTAAAATGTACGACAGTTCAAACCATGTATGTTAGCAGAAACTTGATTCAGCTCCCCTTTAGGTTATCAGCACTTCGTACTTGTAGCAATAAAATTTATTATTATTTCTCAAATAGTTGGTTATTTTCATTACGAATAGTCACTATTCTAAAAGCTCAAAACAAAAGAGTAATCACTGAGCCCTAACAGCTTACCCAAAGACTACATTTTGACTTCAAATCTGACTGTATTTCCCCTTTAAAATCTAGGGCTATTTTACATTC
Source organism: Bos javanicus (assembly GCF_032452875.1). NCBI lineage: Eukaryota > Metazoa > Chordata > Mammalia > Artiodactyla > Bovidae > Bos > Bos javanicus. The sequence goes on along the minus strand of NC_083886.1, from coordinate 6,352,869 downwards.
AGAGTACTAAATAAGTACTTTGAAAGTCTGCTACCATGAAATTTAAATAAAATGCATTAAGTATATCTAGTAGGCTTCCAACGTTTCTTGTGATAATTCCAAGTCCCCAGATTTTAAATCATAAGTGGGATTGTGAGGATTTACTAACATTAGAAGTTCTTCTGAAAAAAAAGAAAAAGTTCTTGAACTGTTTTAATAGTAATTCATTTGTCATTATAATTTGTGACAAAGGAAAGTACAAGTTATCCTGAATGTTTTCCAATAGACTTTCTTCCAAAAAGACAAAAACAACCATTTAGTGTTATAAAGAATTGTATTTAAAGGCAACCAATGTAGAATCCAGTGACCTCTTAGGGTAAACCTGAAATACAGTTGAACTACAATCATCAAAGCTTTCACAACTTATAATTCTAAATAAGAGTGTTATTTATAAAGAAGTGCAAATTGACTTTTACATTCAACTTTAGGTAAATAAAGGCACTCAAGTATTCTTCCTGAATCATACAGTTTTTCCATATCAGGCTTTCACTTATTAACAATTATTTTGTACTGAAACAGTCTTCATCTACTCTTACCCCATCTCTTGTGATGATTATAAATGTAGGAAGGCCTGTGAAAACATAAGGTGCTACATTTAACCTGGTTGGCCTCAGTACCATGAATTTTTGTTCTGCCTAAGTTTTAAGGGAATATATGTTACAACCAAGTTCTTCTGAGATAAAGCTTAAGCTGCTGTCAGGAACCCAACTGTGACTCTTCTGTTTAAACCTCATTAATGCAAAGGAAAAATGTTCCACTGTGGTTTTGATGTTTTGGAAGGTCTAACTTGTGGGTCTCAAAGCTGGACAGGGTCCACCTTTTGGAAAACTGGCACCCATAATGCTGCTAGTGAACTGGTCATCCATTTCCACCTGGAGTAAAAAGAAGAGTCAATTATCTCCATCCTTTCCCCTTTCCCCAGTCCTTGATAAGTAGACAGCCACAGTCAAGTAGAGGAAAGGTGGGAATGTACTGCTTCCACATGGCAAGTGTGAAGGGAATAAACATGGTTAATAGGTTACTGGTGGCTGTGTGCATTTATTAGTAAATAAATGGAATGATTAGTAAAGCAACAGAATCCAGACCAACCTAGAATAACAATAAATGGGTTCTACCAGTCCCAGTCACCAAGTATTAACTGTACATAGAATACAAATCTGATTCTATTGCTAAGAATTTTTTTATTGATCAGCTGTTTTTGTTAGCATTAATATTTTTATATCATAAACCGATTTCTGCATTCCCAAGATTTATAATTTTTAGCTAACATGGTCACAAAGAATCTGTCTCATTGATCATTACAATTTGAGTGACATAGGAACTTGTGTAATAACTTCACTCATCAAAGTGTCAGACTGAGATGGCCCTTACAGAACATAAATAATAAATGTAGAAAGTGACAGTTACACTAAAATCATGTGGGATGTAAGGTGTGTGAGTTGAAGTCTTTACCTCAACAATTACTGTGACTTTGAGCTCCTTTGTGGGGATGAACATCAATCTCTTCATAAACAGCTCTGAAACAAATAAGTCATCATGGTAAATTGATAAATATCATGGTTATAGATCAATTTCAATGTACTATTTTGGCTTTTAACTGCCATCATCTTAAAGCAAAAATCTGGTGCCATTTTAGGTGTTGAGGCTATATCAATAAATAAAAACAAAGGTCTCTGCCCTGAAGCTTACATTATAAAAAGTACTTTAGATTCTAATGCTGCTGTTCCCATGCATCTTACAAATATGTATCTTATATAACCATCATATAATTTAATGAGAAATATGGCTCAAATTTAGACAGCTTGCTTTCTGCTTTAAAAAAAAAAAAAAAGCAAAAATTGTTCAGCTTTCCCTGGCTTAAACATTAAAAATTAATATTCTAGCTTATTTAACCCCTGTCTTCTTTGTACTTTGTATATAGTCATTTTTCTGTGATAGTCTTCATTTGTCTTAACGTATGTCTATAGATAGAAAATATCTATACCTACAAATATGGCATTAATATACACAGTATAGCAACACATGACTAAGAAAAAAAACTCATAAAAATCAAAGCACTTTGAAGACATAATCGCTAACTTCAAGAAGTGCCAGCATGGTCCAGAAATTTTAATGTTTCTCAGTTTTGTCTTTCATTTTCCACAGAAATATTTTAGCCTCCTTCACGCTACTCAGATCTCTGACGCCCCTCCTCTCGGTTGGAAAAACCTAATATCTTAACAAATTAAATGTCTACGTGGAAACCTGATGTTACCATCACCAAATCTTCAAATCTGTTTTCATCTGCACCATCATCTACTTTTATGATCCTATCTATTAACCCCTGGCTTCTTGAACACTTCACTCAGTCTCCCTCCCTGAGTCTTCAACCTCTCATTCTCTACTAAATCTTACCCCTCAGGATTCACAGATGTTCCAGCATTTCCCATTTTACAAAATAATACAGTCCTTTATCCGATGTCTACTTAATTGCGTCAGTAATACTCTAGCTGCCAGACCACTTTCCCCAAGTCCTTCATGTTTAAGTTTCTTTGTAAGCTGCCTGTGCACCATCTACTTCATCCCTTTTTAATGCACTGAGATTTGCCTCTGTCCCTGTCAACTTCTACTGAATCACTCAAGATTATCTGTCACTTAGTCCATTGTCTAGTGTTGAGTCCTTGTCTGTCTTCAACGACGTTCATCGCATTTGTGCACTCCCTTCTTTTTGTTTCCAAACTGCGATTTCCACATCTGGGGATAGGTTCTGTGTTGTTCTCTTTGTTCCTGACTTTTCCATTTCTCTCCCCAGTGCCTGCAACAGATTCCCAAACTTGTCACTACACTAAAAACTGCAGGTCTTAATTTGAATGTCACTTCTCAGGCTTTCTCTAACCCCCAATTAGTTCTTTCTGTTATATATTGTCAAGTCAGTATCTTTCATACTATTAACACAAACTGCAAATACATGTTTGCCTGCTGATTTAATTTCTGCCTCCTTATTAGATTTGCCCTCCATTAGGTTCAACGTTATAAATTAGGCACCAATCATTTTCCCTTGTACATAGTCAATTTTCAGTCATATGTCAAATGAGTGAATTGTGTATGTATATGTATGTATATTCATAAGTACTGTAATCTGTGTTCTGCTGGAGTAGAAATTCTTAACCTGGGGTTCATGGACAACCAGTGATGTGATAATCCCAGGACTTTTCATGTAAGATTTTATGCTTTCCTTAGGGAGAAGTTCCCTGGATCTCATGTAGCATTTAAAGAGATTGAGACACCCTACCACGCAGAAAGTAAGAACTCAGTGGCGGTGGTAGTTCTTCAGTCCTTAAGTCATGTCCGACCCTTTGTCACACTACGGACTGCAGCATGCCAGGCTTCCCTGTCCTCCAGTATCTTCCACAGTTTGCTCAAGTTCATATCCATTGAGTTGGTGATGCTATGTAACCATTTCATCCTCTCCTGCCTTCTTCTCCTCCTGTCCTCAATCTTTCCCAGCATCAGGGTCTTTTCCAGTGAGTTGGCTCTTTGCATCAGGTGGCTAAAGTTCTGGAGCTTCAGCTTCAGCATCAGTCCTTCCGATGAATATTCAGGGTGATTTCCTTTAGAATTGACTGGTTTGATCTCCTTGCAGTCCAAAGGACTCTCAAAAGTCTTCTCCAGCACCACAATGTGAAAGCGTCACGAGCTTTCAAAGTGGTAGGGAGTCCCCAAACTTCACCTCTCCAGCTTCTTGCTATTTCTTACCTTTAACATCTCCTACACCACCACAACTACTTATAACTATCTCATAATTAACTAGATTATAATAATCTGCTTCCTATTTGCTTGGAGAAACTGATTAAAAAAACATGCGTTCTTGAGACACCATACCTAGTTTAACTAGTTTCTAATTCCTTAAACCACTAACATATTCAGTGATACTTTATCAAGCAGAATGAAAGTTTCACAATCCTGTTAGGAAAAAATATTTAATGAACTCCTAAGCTTATTGTAATAAGCCTGGGACTGCATAGTGGCTGCCTGTTTAAGATGAGACAGGTTCTGCAGGCCTGCTTCATTCACTTACAAATCATTCCAAAACATCGCTACACTGAGGGTGTGAACCAGGGGGTCAGGGTCAAAAACTCAAATGCCTGCACATGTCAAGCAGATCAGATGAAGGTATGTGGGGGCCTTGTGAACTGAGACAGTGCAGCCCCATACTATTGCTAGCGTGTAAAAATGCGGGCTTGGCACAGTTGTCATATCAACAACCATCCAGAGGTTCAGATAGTTAGTGAAATATCCCATCTTTTAACTTGGCAATTAATTTTTATGTGCATATTTAAAATTCACATAGGTCAAACAAAACACAGTTGCAGGCAAGATAAAGCCTGTAGGCTGCTAGTTTCTAAACAATCATTTCTATAAAAAAGCTTTAATCATTTTAAACAATTTTGGCGGTAACTTTCAGTTAGTCAAAATATATTAAAACTAATGAGCCTGTGTGCATGCTCAGTTGTGTCTGACTCTGTGACCCCACGGACTATAGCTCTCCAGGCACCTCTGTCCATGGAATTCTCCAGGCAAGAATACTGGAGTGGGTTGCCATTTCCTACTCCACTAATGAGGTTACCATCCCATAAATATTTATATACACTTGACCAATATGAAATCACAATACTGCTTTAAGGATTCCAAGTTAAAAAGTAATTTTTACATTAATAAGCACACTATTGTCATAGGTAGTGAAGATTAAAAACAAGTCCTTATGTAAGTTTTTTTCTGGCATTAGTCAAAGAACAACTAAAATATCCATCAACGTGATACTTAAGAGTCATCAATCAGTGAATACTGCCTTTCTCGAGCTGGAAAGAATCTGACTTTCTTCCAAGGCATCTATAAGGAAGACACTAATGCACATGATGGTTCTGCTTATTTCTTAGTGTGCAACCCCAGTGTTTTTATTTTTAAGTCACAAGGTCAAGAACGACAAGACCAACATTAAGAGCAACAGCCACCACAAAATCTCATAAATCACTTTTATGTAAGGTCATTGATTTCTGCTAAGGCCTAAACAAAGTTAATGTATAACCAAACCCTGTGAGCTGTGCTACCAAAGGGAACCAAGACAAAAAATATAATCATTTTGTAAATGACTTACTCTGTGGTGACAGCAGGAGCTAAGGGATCAAACTCCATTACTTCACAGTAATTGGGTGGCTGGAGATCGTTCTTTGTCATCGCTGTAGGCAACAAAAAGAAACACACATTGTGCTCTCTGTCTGACTCTGACCTCACACAGAAGATCCTAAGGAACACCTGACAACCAGAAACAAGCACACTGGTGTCCCAGTGCTACTGCCCAGTACAAGTCTACAGACGCCCAGACTCGGACTAAAGGTTCATGCGCCTCAGCACTCAGAATATAGTGTTCAGTGCAACACAAGCATTTCCACAGTCTCCTCATGTCAGTCACGGGGCTTCCCTTGTGGCTCAGCGGTCAAGAATCCACTTGCCAATGCAGGAGATGTGCCTGGATCAGAAAGATCCCCAGAGAAGAGCATGGCAACCCACTCCAATATTCTTGCCTGGGAAATCCCCTGGACAGAGGAACCCAACAGTCCATGGGGTTGCAGAGTCAGATGTGACTTAGTGACAAATGACAACAACAGTCATAATGAAATCTGCCTTAAATTTACCTCATGTAGCTTAAAAATACAAATGCATTCTATAATTTCTTCTCTCTGCATATCTGTCTTTAGTCACCAATAAATCTCTAGCAGACCCATCTATTCTCATAAGTTTCCTTATTTGGTGCAGATAATAAGGTCTTAAGTACCTGGATGATTGCTGGGCAGAGGTGGCAGTCTCTGGTTTGATGGTGTTGCTGGAACGGTCTGTAGGCTAACTGGCTGCAGTAATACTGAATTTGAATGTTCCAGAAACTGAAGAGAGCAAAGCACACGTTCAAATAAACATTCTAAGCTTTTATGATTTTGATTCCTAGCCTTCCAAGTGGCACTATCCCAAGAACTATATATTCTTAATCAGATAAGAATTACTAATGATTAACTATTATTTTAGTTTTTAAGGTAATATCCCCTTATAAAACCTACTGCTTTTCTGTCTGGTTTCATGCCCCCTGCACCTTAATTCCCATATAAAATGTAAACTAAAATATATTGCTTAAAACCCAAAAACCAGGAATGTATGGCTCACTCCAGAGTCTCCTGTCCCACACTGAATATAAAACCTTGGCCTCAAAGAGGCAAAACCATTAAGTACAAAAAAGCGTATCTGTCAGACCTGGTCAAGAGAATGCCTCACCACTGGGGACATGGAGCAGAGCCCTGTGGGTCCTGTGATTATCTGAGGGGACATGGGTCATATGCTCTGAAGCAGGCAGAGCCGGTGCAGCTGAAGCAGAGTAAGGCAAGGGAGGGGGCCGGAAGTACAGCTGGAGAGGCAATGGGAGAGGTCAGAGCGGCTTCTCAGGCTTTTATCGAGTAAAGTGGAGTCAGAAAACCACAGGTGGCTTTAGAGCGAATGAGTAACATAAACTTTATTTTTAGAAAAGATTTGTTCTGGTTTCTGTTTGGAGAACAGATTGTACGATGGGGTGGGGGTGGAGAGGGAGGCGGAGGCTGGAACAGCAGCCCTGTGGGAAGCCACTGCGGTCCCCATCTGATGTAGCTTGCACTGGGACGTGAAGGGGAGGTGGGAAGAAGTGGCTGCATGACAGATATATTTTGAAAGCAAAGGTAAAACGGTAAAGGCCAAGGACAGCTTCCCAAGGTTTTTGACCTGAACAACAGAAACAGTGGCCATTTACAGAATGGGGAAGACGGCCGAAACAGCAAATCGGGAGCTGAGGCTGAAAGCAAGCAAGGGGAGATGTGAAGTGGAAGGTGGAAATGTGAGCTCTGCACGTGGGGAAGGGGTATGGACTGGAAACAGCTTGTAAGTGCTCAGAGTCTGAATGGTATTTCTTGATACGAGACCAAAGACCAGAGAGGAAAGAATGTGGGCAGAGAAATCTGAGGCCTGACTCCCGGGGTCTCCAACACTGAGAGGCTGGTAGAGGAGAAGAGGTCAGCAAAGGGATGCAGAAGAGAGCAGCGGGAGAGCCTGAAGGGCGCAGTGTCGGAAAGCACGCGTGCAGACGGGAGGAGGTGACGGGTCTCAGCTGCTGCTGATCAGGCAGGATGAGCGCTGAGCACTGCAGGACTAGTCAGTCATCGGGAGGTCTCTGGTGACCTTGACAAGAGCTCAGCCCGTGAGGCGGCTGAGAGGAGAACTTGCCTGAAGTCCGTCAGATGATGGGAGCAAAGAGAGCACAGATAGCAAATAGAAACAGTTCCAGGGGAATTCTGTTCCTTTACTATCTTTCTAATGGAAGTGAGACCAAAGAGGCAACAAGGAAAAGCCCTAACAAGGGCTTCATTAACACCTTATGAAGAAATTTTGCGCAGAACGTGAGAATTAAGGACTGGGAGCTCCATTTTAGCATGATAATCTGCTCCCTGGGGGCACTGCCCGGGAAGTCCTTCATTACTTACACTCTCGTATGTATGACTTGAGGCGAGGTTTTGGCTGGTCCTTTGGGCAAACCTAGGATAGTGTGATAATAGAGCATGATTACCCTACAGTGAGAACACAGTGCAAAAAGATGACCTTCCTGGTCTAAAAGCAATACCCACAATGCACCTTCAGACTGCACAGAAGTATTAATTGTATAGAACAACTGCCAGTGGTGGTGGTGCCCACCAGGTCATAATGCCCAAACGCCAAAGAGAATGAGGACAAAGCACTGGTGCTGGGCAGCAGCAGCCCGAGACCTGGAGCGCACTCTATCGGTCACAGCAGAGCCTTCAGTCTCCGCATGACAGCAGCTACTTCTAAAGGATGAAAGGCAAGGCAGAGTAGAGGTTAGGATGCAGGGACAGTTTGCAGTTGGGAGTAAACACATTTGCCCTGTCTCTTTCACCAAATGCAACTATAAAATCTGGATAGAAGGCATGGGGCAAATATCTGAGAACTGCAAGGTAAATACTAATTACAGGCTAATTGGGAAAGAAGACTAGAATTGGAGTATCAATGAATTGTTGGTGAACTTACCATGTTCTGCCCCTCTGGGTATTTCCAAACTGGCATGCAGTGCAGCCTAAAGCCCACCTGGACAGCGAGGACACACAGCTCCAGGAGAAGACGCTCATTCTCACTCAAGGAGCAGGAAGGGAAACCCCAGTGCCCAGAGTGTGCAGGGCAAGCCTCGTCCCTTTCTTCCTCTTCCTTCTCTCACTCGAATCCCCGGGCAATCCCAAGGCGGCCGCAGTGACAGCAGAGGCAACGGGGACCGACAGGGGCTTAAACCTCTGAGAGGCAACTTCCACTCTAAGAGGGGAACTGTGATCATCCCAAGAGGATGAGGCAAAACCTTGTTTCTTTTACCCTTTCTGTCCTGCCGTTTGGTCCCCAGTACAAGCGTAGTCAAGGAAATGCATGACACAGTAAACCTGTAGCTTTTTGACTGGAGAGACCAAAAAGGGAATCCCAGGAAAGCAAAGAATCAGGGAAATCACAAAGACAGAGGAATTCAGGACAATGACTTCAAAGTTGTTTATGAAATCCTGGGCTTACACCTTGATCTATGCATCCATGGCTGATCCCAATCAATGCCAAGTGAAAGTGAAAGTGAAGTCGCTCAGTCGTGTCCGACTCTGCGACCCCATGGACTGTAGCCTACCAGGCTCCTCCATCCATGGGATCTTTCAGGCAAGAATACTGGAGTGGGTTAAGGATGTTGAGAAATGAACACACAGCCTGCTGTCCAGACCTTATGGTGACAAATGGGTGGCACGCGTGTGGGACGCATCTCAGTAACACTCAACGGCTTTGAAAATGTAACTGACATCAGAACGAAAGCACACAGAAGGCAGGCTGAAACTGCAGCATAAACGTCACTGGGTTGTCTGCCTGCTAAAATCAAAGTACCAACATTCAACACAGGACTTAGATAAGACCCAGTGTTTCATATCATTAAAAATGCTCAAGATACAACCCCAAATCACTACGCATATGACGAACTGAGAAAATTTAAACTTCTAAGAGAAAAGACAGCAGTGCTTGATACCTATGAATAGAGGACACAAATGATTAAATTATCTCACAATTTTAAAGCAGCTTTTTATACAAATGCTTCAACAAGAAACTGTGAACACTGGAAAAAAAAAAAAAAACATTCAATAGAAGTTCTCAGCAAAGAAACACAAGATAATAAAGAAGAGTCAAATGGTAATTTTAGAATTAAAAAATACAATTAACTAAAATTTTTAAAAATACAGAATGAGCATGAGCTAAACAGCAAAATGGAGATGACAGAGGAAATCGAGTGAGAAAAGCCACGAACAGAACCCTATGGGTCTATGAGACGGCAACAGTCCAATGGGGTCATCCAAAGTCCCAGAGGGGGAGTGAAGTATGTAGTGCTGAAAAGCATATTTGAAGAAATAAAGGCTGAAAACTTCACAAATTTGGTGACAGAAAAATCCACAGATTCAAGAAGTTCAGTGTAATAAGCTGAATGGAGGTTCCCAAAGAGTTATGTCCTTGTCCTAATTTCTGGAATCTGTGACTGTCACGTTATTTGGAAAAAGAGTCTTTGCAGATATAATTAAGGATACTGAGATGATGTTTGAGTGGGCACTAAATCCAACGATATATGACCCTAAAATAGAAAAATGGGGATCTGGGGAGGGACTTGAGAAACTCTGGGGAGAAGGCAATGTGAAGATGGAGAAAGAAAGCAAAGTGTGTGGCCACGAGACACAGAAGTAAAGGAGTGCCCACGCTCCCCAGAAGAATCACTTCTCCCCCCAGAGTCCTGGGAGGAGACGCCTTGCTTCCTTTCAGACCTCTAGTCTCCAGAACTCTAAGAAGGTGAGTTCCATTACCCAGTTTCTGGTAATGTTTTTGTGATAGCCACAGGAAACAAATACACTCAGCAGAACAAAGACAGCCATACTTAGACATACCATAATCAAACTGTTTAAATAGAAAAAAATAAAAGTTCTTGAAAGCACAGATAGAAAGAAGTAACACGGAGTCAACACAGAACAAGAATTTGAATGAATGTTAGATTTCTCATTAGAAGCCATTTAGGCCAGAAGACACTGGAGCAGTGTTTAAAAACTGCTAGAACAAAAGAACCGTCAGCCCAGAACCTTATATCCAGTAAGAGTATCCTTCAGGAACAAAACTGAAAATGAAATACTCACATAGAATATACTAAGAAACCTTCACTGCCATCAGATCTTCTCTAAATTAATAATGCAAAAAGAAATTCTTCAAAGACAAGAGAAACTGTACCAGAGGAAAATGAAAGGAAAGCAACAGGAATGGTAAATATTAGGTAAATATGACAGACTATTCTACTCTTCCTGAGTCTTTAAAATTTATTTAAGGGCTGCAAGTAAAAACTGTATTATGAAAAAATTGTAAAATAATTTTTCATTGGTAGTGGTTTTTTAACATATATATACATAATATATATGATAACTATCATATAAAGGGGAGAGCTGTATAAAATTTCTATATTTCACTTCAAATGGGAAAATACTGGTTTTAAATACACTAAAAAAATTGCAGTTCCTAGAGCAACCAGTCCTCCCCTCCCCATATATAAACTGTACAAAAATATAGTATCATAATAAAATGGATATCAAAAACATCCAAAGAGCCCAAAGTATGAAGGAAAGAGGAAACAGAAAAAACAAAACACAACCAAAAAAACAGCAAAGGAAACAAACAGAAAAGCGAATCACACAACAGTGGTCCTAATCCAGACATATTAAATATAAACAGTCTAAGCATACCAATTAAAGACAGATATTATGAGAGTATATAAAAACGTATGACCCAACCATAAGTTATCTGCAAGACACTCACTTCAAATAGTTAAAAGTAAAAAGTTAGATATACCATACAAATATAATCAAAAGAAAGTTAGAGTGGCTTTGATTACAATCAAAGTAAACATCAAGGTAAAGACAATTACAAAGGATAAAGAGGGACATTACATAATGATAAAAAGAGTCAATTCTCCAAGAAGACAACAATCCTGAATGCAAATGCACTGAAAGAGCTTCAAAATACACGAAGCAAACAATTTTACATAACCTTTCCAGAAATATCACATACCATATGACTATTCAGACCCTATTGTCAAGAAGACCAACTGTAATGACAGAACAGACTGGTGGCTGCTGAGGCTTGGGGGTGGGGGGTGACTATAAGGGACTAGCATAAGGAAGTTTTTTTGGATAATGAACTATTCCATATTCAGAGTGTGGGGATGGTTACATGCATCTATATATATGTCAGAAAAAACACAGAGCTCTGCAGCAAACAAAAAAAGGGTCAATTTTACCATATGGAAATTGTAAAAATAAAATTAGAGTGAAAAGAAAAAAAAAGAGACAGAGCAGGTATTGAAATCAGATTCACTTGAATTTGAATCCTCCTTCTGCACTAGTTGGACAACCTTTGTTTGGCAAGCTGATATTTCTCGGTCTTGGTTTCCTCACCAGTACAGTGAGTACTGGGGGTACCTACCTCAGAGCACTGGGGGTACCTACCTCAGAGCACTGCAAGGAGCACTAGATTAAGGAACCAGAGAGCATGTCTTATTCTTAGCCTGCTGCCCGATACTAAGTAGGCTATAAATATGACTTTATCCTATCATCATCACTGCTTTTCAGGAATCTGGTCCATTATGAGAAATTCCATCACTCATTTGTTCTGTGATAAATTGTACTGCAAACAAAAGAGGGGTGGGAAAACCTTAAGACTGCCAGATATTTTGACAGCTGATTGCGCCTCTTATAATCTTTGGGCTTCCCAAGTGGCTCAGATGGTAAAGAATCTGCCTGCAATGTGGGAGAACCAGGTTCGATCCTTGGGTCAGGAAGACCCTCTGAAGAAGGGCATGGCAACCCACTCCAGTATTCTTGCCTGGAGAATTCCATGGACAGGGGAGCCTGGCAGGCTACAGTCCATGGAGCTGCAGAGTTGGTCATGACTAAGCAACTTTCACTTTTTTCTACAAGTAATCTTTCGCACATGATTCAACTCAGACTGATGCCTTAGCTAACTTTAGTGGTTCAATTTCCAACACTATAAAAAACCAGACTAGTGATAGTTTCATTCAGGTAAGTTTTCAAAAATTAGAAAAAATATGTTCAAAAGACATTGTCTAGAAAACAAAACAGATGTCACCCATTATCTTTCATTCCAGTGAATTCTAAGAACTATTATAATTATTTTGATATCTGGATCTTGGGTAGACAATCAATATAAAGTTTCTAATGATCAGCTGATCACTGTTTTATGGTTCCCCAGAGACTCTTTTTAAAACTAAAGATTCCTGCTATTGAATCAGAGTTTCTGGGGTCTAGCCCTTTTACTTTTTAATAGTCACTCAAGTGATTTTTATGCACCTTGAAGTATGAGATCCATGAAACCAAGCAGCTATTAGCTAGGATTTGATCTTTGTGTGGTTTTATACATTTTTTTTTGTAATGGGATTTCATTTATATGGTCAATCTTTCCCAACAAGATTTTCAGGATAAAGGAAAATAGAATCAGCTACTTCAGACCACATGATTTACTAAGCGACTTCACTGGAGTTCTGCCTACAACATTTCAACAATTACTTGCACCACAGAAGTCAATACCGGAAGGTGTCAAGTTAAGGTACTGACCCAACCTCATTGTTTGGAGGTTCAAACGACAGCACGTGAATCTTTCCTTTCTCTCTTCTCCCCTTACACACTTTTTCCCCTCTTTTTCTCCCTAGTTTGATTCTCCTTTCTCTTCTCCTCCCTCTGCACCTCTTTTTAACCAGAAAAGTGACTGAAAAATATCTAAGTCCAATGACATAAAAATACAGCCAAGATATGCTGTTGTATGAAAAACAAAAGAAAGTTTTGAAACAGTACATACAGTTTGCTGCCCTTCATTTAATAAAGGAGAAAAATAATTCATATTCCTATTTACATAAAGACCCTTTGGAAGGATAAATAAGAAACTAACAGAGGGGTTCCCTGGGTGGAAGCAGGTATGACCCAAGGGTAGGAACAGGCAGGATAGGAGTGGGGTAAGATCGAGTATTATCCTTGTACATCTTTTAATACTGCTTTGATATCTGAAACATGGAGGTGTATTGCCTATTACCTGAAATACATATATTTAAAAGGGAAAAAAAGAATATAGGCGTTGACGGAAGGCAAATCTAACTTCTGCTTATTTTTTTTTGCTATTTATCTACTCCATCCTGCCTCCTCTTAACCTTAGGTTAAGGTTTTTCAGTCACTTTTCTATACTTTGTTTAGGTTCTTCTGCATTTTTCTTATATTTCTTTATGCAAAGAGAGGCAAATATTAGCATATATTATTTCCCACTTTCTTACACAAATGCAAGAGAGTATATACACAGTGCTTTGCAGCTTTACTTACTTAATAATAAATACACTGGTGATTGTCCCTGATGTAAGGGCCTACTTTTCTTCCCCAGCAGCATAATACAGTGTGTAGATGTTTATTTAATTATTCCCCAAACTGAAGGGTATTTGAGTTGTTTCCAATTATCTATTGCACAAATGTTGTCAAGAACAACTGACTTTATTTTGCATAAGTGAGCATAAATACCTAGAAGTGAGACTGCAAGTCCAAAGGTATGTTTATAATTTTACATACATTTATAATTTTAACAGAAATTGCCATGTGCCCCCTAATAAGAACCGCACAGTTTTGTTATAGTATTTGTCTCTCCACAGTCAACAAAGCACGTTAACAAACATGCAGACTTATGCCAATCTGTGAGGTTAAAAAATAGTCTTATTGCGTTTTAACTTATACTTCTGTAAGTAAGGCTGAGCATCACTGAGCAAAAATATGTTTTTAGGCCCATTTGTATTTCTTTTTTGGTAAACTATCAGTTCACCAGACCTGCTAGTTAATTAGTATATGAACTTGGGTAAGTTCTATTCCCTAAATCTCAGGCTTTTTTCCTATAAAATGGGAATAATGATAACAGCACTGATTCAAGAACTATTGCAAAGATTAAATGAAATAAAAACAGCTCAGCAAAGTATCTCCCACATAGCGAGTGCTCTGCAATCTGTGTGGCCATTTCTGTTCCCCTCACTGTCAATACAGTTTTCCTACCTCCTGTTACCACTATAAAAAAAACAGAGAAACAGGATTTATTGAATGCTTATTATGTACAGAGTGCTATCCTAGGAGGTACATGTAGCATTTCACAGAATCTTTTGAAGAATCCTAGAGAGGATTCTTGGAAGAAAAATGAAGGCTCATGCTGGATAAGTTTCTCATTCAAGGTCGCACAGCTACTAAGAAATAGTACTGAAAGTCTAAATCAGTTATGTCAGATCCCTAGCGAAAATGAATGTGTTAGTTGCTCAGTCATGTCTGACTCTTTTCAACCCCATGGACTGTAGTCTGCCAGGCTTCTCTGTCCATGGAATTCTCCAGGCAAGAATACTGGAGTGCGTTACCATGCCCTCCTCCAGGGGATCTTCCTCACCCAGGGATTGAACCTGGGTCTCCTGCATCGCAGGTGGATTCTTTACCATCTGAGCCACCAGGAGCAGTACTGAAATTCTGTATCAGTTATGTCAGATTCCCAAGTACTCCACCTTTTCTATTATGCCATGTTTTCTTAAATATGAGGAATGAGACTGAATTAGTTCTGGAGTATTACTAACATACTTACAGGGGTGTTTCTGTATTTTCCAAGGCTAGCAGATCCACCTGTGTATTAAGACTGGGTTTGAAGTTGTTTGGTACAACTGGTCTCAGAGAGCTGAAATCTAGAACACAAAATGTACTTGTTCAGCTTTAAAACATTCTGTCCATCAGTTCTGTTGGATTTTCCATTGCCACCATCAAATGAAAGAGATTGAGATTAGTTTTATCACCATAAAATCATGGTATCTCCTCAAACAAAAATTAAAAAACATTTATGGCAACTGGAGAGAGAGAAATTCCCTGTCATAAAAAGAGGATGCTGTGAAGGTAACAATTATTATACTGGGTTTTCTAAAATCCCAGGCTGACTCAGAATGGAAGGGATTTTATGTCTTTTCCTGTGAAGCACAAAAGTAAAAAGTGTGGTATACAAAGTTCTACTCTCACCTCTCCAAACTCTTAAGTTTCCATAATCATGAGATACCCCATAGAGAATAATTATTTCTCCCCCTCTGAAAACACTGATAAAAACTTGAAAACTCTTCAATATAATAGATTCCAAACATCCCACTGGTCTAAGCAAGCAGCCAACATTTTAGAAATGGAGGAAGGGAGGAATTTATAAGAAAACCACAAATTGAATAATACTGAATATTTTGATTCTAAAAAAATCTTGCTAACATAAATGGCAAACAAACTCATTTTAACTTGGCAGAAAATTCTGGATTTCAGGATTTTTCATTATGTTTGGTGGTAGTTTAGTCACTAAGTTGTGTCCAACTCTTGCGAACCCATGGACTGAAGCCCGCCAGGCTCCTCTGTCCATGGGATCCTCCAGGCAAGAATACTGGAGTGGGTTGCCATTTCCTTCTCCAGGGGATATTTCCATTCCAGGGATCGAACCCAGGTCTCCTGCATTGCAGGCAGATTCTTTACCAACTGAGCTACGAGGGAAGCCCCCATTTTACTTTGTAATTTACCAAAACTCTTTGGGAAGGATAATAGGAAGTAACAAATAAATTAGACAAATAGCTAACTCTAAGCCTACAGTGCAACATCATCCTTTACTTTCACAAAAACCCATTAATGCAACTCACTTAGTAGGAAAGTCTCAAGAGTTGGGTGGCTAAGAAGTAACAGAACTGGACTGGTGCATTTCAACTTGGACTTCTCTGACTCAAAAGTCTGTGATTTATCCTCTACATTTCACCTCATGAGGCCTCATAACTCCTGATTTTCTCTATCTGTATCAAATATTCCCTTACCTGATGCTGTAGTATGGCAGAGAAACCCAAAGATAATAGTGAACGGGTTCAGAGTACGTGTAAATGTTGGCCATGGAGTTGAACAAGCTCTGTAAGTAGGCCAGGTGAATTCCAAGCCAGTGGGATGGGTTTCAAGGACCTCCTTCCCTAGACACATCCCATTCCTGTACTGGGTAGACCTAACCACTGGCGAAGAAGTAATTACATCTCCTGATACAGTTCTCTGATACTCAAATTGACTTCAGTCCTTCTCAAGTTGCATTTAATCAAGAAACCAAGGAGAACTGTTTCACATTAAGCTCTTCTGCTGGTCTGAAAAGACCCACGTGCTTATTTACTTAAGTCTGAAAGCTGAGCATTCAGGGTGCTGACTTCTCCCAGGGTGGTCCTAGGTGTTGGAAGGCTGGGACTCAGGTCAAGGAGATCTGAGGATGGGGCAGAAGGTTCACTGGTAGTCTGAAAACAAAACAAACAAAAACACAATTTAGAAAAAACTGCATAAGGCAGTTTATCATGGCCTTCTCCCCAGAGACTTTCCTTTGGAAAAAGGAAGATCTTATTTTGGAGGTATCCTTGGAGAGAATTCTCCATTCCATTGGCAACACTAGGAGTAATCCCATCTCACCACTAACATGGCTTCCCTGCTTAATTAGAGAATCTTCTTATGAGCTCTTATCAATAACTCAATAAGTCATTAAGGCAAAGACTTGTTTTAGGTAAGCTTTGCACCTTACCATGCAATTTGTAAAATTTTCCATTGTTTATTTTATAACATTTCTATTTACTTACATTGGCATCTTCCCTCTGGCTCTTATTTTGCTCTAAAATCCTTTGTTGGTTTCGAGTAAACCTGTTTGAATTAACAAAATGCAAGTATTTAAAAGAAAACATGTGAAAATGCTGTAATATTTAACAAATTATTAATATGCAAATATTCACCAACTTCATCCATAATCAATTCCCAATAAAGTACTTTAATAACTTTTTCCCAGTTCTATGAGAAAATGGACAAATATTATAAACACTAATAATTCAATCACCAAATTTTATGGTCTCTATTAACATTATGTATTTCCTTGTACTATTTTTTTTTCTGTAAGTTAATCTATTTTAAACTTTATTGAAATTACATTTACATAATTCAGTATCATAATTCCCATTATGTTGACATCATTTTTCTAGTTATTCAGAAATACAACGTTTAGTTGTTGTATATTTTGCCTTATGAATATATCAGAAAGTGAAAGTGAAGTCACTCAGTCGTGTCCAACTCTTTGTGACCCCATAGACTGTAGCCTACCTTAGACTGTAGCCTACAGGCTTCTCCATCCATGGGATTTTCCAGGCAAGAGTACCAGAGTGGGTTGCCATTTCCTTCTCCAGGGGATCTTCCCAACCCAGGGATCAAACCTGGGTCTCTTGCATTGCAGGCAGATGCTTTACCCTCTGAGCCACCAGGGAAGCCCATGAATATATCACATACTTAAAAATTCTCCTTATTCCCAAATATGCTTCCAATTTTGCCTAAATTGTCAAAAGTTACCATTCTACATAAAATTCACATACAGTTAACATGTTTTCATTGTTTAATCTTCATTTTTATAAGATGCTTGGCACCCAAAAATATTGACCTTTTACAACTTTGTTTTAATTTTACACTGTTCCTACTTTACTGTGGGTAAAGAAGGAGCAGGGACACAAATCAATAAGAGAACAGGTTTGAAAGAATAGTGACGTTGAAGGCAGAAATCCAAAGTACAAGTGTTAGCTTTATTACTGAGGAGTTATAAGACCATACATTCGGCCTTCAGTTGTCCAACTACTCACAGAGAATAGTAGTGTTTGAGCCATTTCCTCAGAAAGCTATTTTAAACAGCAAAATATAGGAAGATAGGTAATATATGGATGTGGACATGCTTTGCAAACTAAAAGCTGCTTTAGAAACACATAGTATTACTATTACGACACATCAGTTCCATGAACCTATACACTATAAAGTCTAAAAGCTTACTCTGAATTAGAATATGGCTTAGATTTCAGGATTTTCCCTGTTCTAACACACAGGCTCTTCTTCCATTTATTAATGGCACTGGCTTCTTATGTGCAAGGTATGACCAACCCTCACAAACCAAGCCTTGAGTAACAAATTTCTGTTTCCTTATTTGCACAACTATTCTCTGGATGTAACGAGTGGAAACTTTTGGAGATTCCGGAACAGGATGAGTGTATTTTGCCTGTGGGATGGATGTGAATCTTTAAGGAACAGAGGGCAGACGTTGGTAAGCAGAATCATCCCCCTACCAAGACATCCATATAGTAAATCAATGGAACAGTGAGTATGTCAGGTTAGAGGGCACATGGGCTGAAGGTTGCTAGTGAGCAGACTTTAACTGAGAGATTGTCCTGGACTGTTTAGATAAGCCCAGAGTAATCAGGAAGGCCCTTAAATGTGGACAGGGAGACAGAAGAAGGAAGCAAGAGGGATACAACGTGGGAAGGACCCAGCCAGACAATGCCGGCTTTGAAAACGGAGGAAAGAGGTCAGGAGCCAGGGAAAATGGCATCAACTGCGCGCTGCAGGGAAACGATTCTCCTCTAAAGCCTTCAAGAAGAAACAAAGTCCTGGTTCAAAGCTCATTCAGAAAAAGCTGTTCACAGAAGTAACCCACTCTCCTAGCATCAAGACCAAATAAATAAACATTCCTCCTCAGAGGAAGCTTTTTGTAAGTGGTCTTATGGTTTGCAATAATAGAATTCTTCAAAATGAAAACCAGGAGTCGGCACCCGACTGAAAACCGTATGGTTTTCCTTAGACATCTTCCTACTTAGAAAGATTTACACCGAAGCAAACAAAGGGTGAGGACCGTGAGAAGCTGCTGAGGGAAAGCGAACATGGTCGCGGGGCTCACATCTGCCTCTGGGCGCCCCGGCACATCTGGGCAGAACAGCTGCTCGCTCTCACACTGAGACACAGGGAAACCTTGTTTCACAGCTGTGCATCTACTTCCCCGATTCTCTTGGTTCATTCATGATCAGCGGGGGAAAAGTCCAGACCATAATTTAGAAGACTCAATGGAACAAGAAGAGGAGGAGGACAAGAAATTAACAAATTAACGAGCTAGCACCGGCTAGCTGCTTTCATCTACATTATCACATTTAATTCTCAAAAAACAAACACAGTAAACAAGCCCTTTCCAAACAGTAGTAGAATTCCCTTTAATAAACAGGGGAAAACCCAAGTCTTAAAAAGTCAAGCAATCGGTCCTGAATGAACAGCAGAGTTTGAAGCCGGGCCTGTTTACCTCTTTCCCTTAGTCACACGGGTCCCCTTCTCCATCAGCTGGTGGAAGACAGGGCCACTAACTCCAGAAAGACTCAGCAAAAAAGGTTCCCCTAAGGGCGTCTTGAAATGTCACTTTGAGGAAAACCTCTGGAATTCAGTGAGTAGGGGCCACATAAGGGAAAACTGTCCTACCCAAATGCCAGTACAGTCCCTATTCCAAACAAAGATCTAGAAGCAGTTTGGGGATCTTTAGAGGACCAGGAAGGCCTAGGGATAGGTTTGCAAAGAGCCTAGGAGACTTGCCTGAAGCTGTTTGTATTCAGCACTCTACAGGAAGACTGAGGAGAAAGCCACCTCAGTCAAAGCAGCTGCCCTGCCTGCCCCTCCCTGGGGATGGGTCCTGGCACGGCCCGCCCCCCTCCCGCCCCCCCGGCCCAGGCCCGCTGTGCCCTGGCCTGCTCCTGATGCCACCAGCGCCTCCCCCACCGTCCTCAGCTCAGACGGGACTTCCGCACAGAAGCTTCCCTGCCTTCTGGCATGCACCAGGTCTGGCTGTTATTCTCAGCAAACAGACCTCTAATCAGTTCATCTATCCCACTTTCCAAGCATGTGTGTGTGTGTGTGTAAATATATATATATATTATTGAAGATGCTTTCCTGACTATAGGCTTGACTATAGATTACAATAGATTATAACACTATTACTTTGATGAATACATAAATGACTTGGAAACAAACATCTAACAAGTGAACTATGAGAGAAGAATGGACTGTTAAGAAGCTATTAAAAATAATGGTTTAGCCAAAGCATTTAAGAACATAGGGTATACAAATACAGTGAAGAAAATCAAAGAGAAACAAAAAGATACGTTCTTTATATAATCATGACTATAAAACAAGTTTAGAAAAGAACTAAAATGTTAGAAACCTGTATCCACAGGTTCTTTATCTGTGGATTCCACATCCAAGGATTCAACCAACCTCAAACTGAATATATTTGAAAAAGAAAAAAAAAAAAATCTCAGAAAGTTCTAAAAATGAAACTTGAATTTGCCATGCACCAGCAACTATTTACATAGCATTTACATTGTATTTACAACTATATACATAACATTTACATTTATTAGGTATTATAAGTAACCCAGAGATGATTTAAAGTATACAGGAGGATGTACATTAAAGTGTACATGTAACCTATGCATTGGTTACATTTAAAAACTACACCATTTTACATAAAGGACTAGAGAATCTGTAGATTTTGGTGTTGCTGGGGGCATGGGTTTCTGGAATCAATCCCCTACAGATACGGACGGAAGATTGTATTTAAAATTTTTGCCTTCATTCTTTTCTGAATGGAATTTTAAAAAAAAGTTCATGTTCATATACAGATTACCCTCCCTGCTCTGATTTTGTCTAGACTATCTTCTTCTTCTCTTCTCACTACCATTTCCATGTGGTTCTCCACCTCAAACTCAGGGTAAACCCCACTTGCACGACAATGCTCAGCTTGTACCACTGGTCTGTCTGAGAGCCAGTGATGTGCGCAGTGCCGACATCTGGTGACTCAGATCCAGGCTCTGTTCACAGGTCAGCATGTAAACACAGCTTACACCACCCGCAAATGCCTCTCGCACGGCCCAGGTCACGCTCATCCCCGCAAGCCGTATCACACCTTCCTGGAAGAGCAGGACCAGAATTCCCTGCCTTGGGAGGCAGGCACGTGTGTTCAAACGTGTTCTTGATCTTTCTGAGCGTCCACTGGCAGGCACTCTGAGAACACGGAGCCCTGGAGGACGGTCAGAGGGTGCCCACTGCTCACCTCTCACACCCAAGGATGGCATTATTCAGATCCTCGTTCACTTGAATCAGCTCAGCAGTGACGTCTTCATTCTCCACCACCACAAGCAGGTCCATGATCCTCTCCTGCATCTCCCGACCCGTCTTATAAAGTTTCTGTCAAAGAAGGAGAGAGATTTCTTCTTCCATGCTAAAAACCAACTCATTTGCCCTTCTGAATGACTGCAACCAAGGCTTCCCTGGTGGCTCAGACAGTAAAGAATCTGCCTGCAATACTGGAGACCCAGGTTCAATCCCTGGGTCAGGAAGATCCGCAGGAGAAGGGAATGGCTACCCACTCCAGTATTCTTACCTGGAGGATCCCATGGAGAAAGAAGCTACAATCCATGAGGTTGCAAGGAGTTGGATATAACTGAGCGATTAACCCTTTCCCTTTCATACTATTGTGACCACTTCCACATGAGTCACCTATGGGAGATTACCAAAGTATGTAACTATGGACAGCTCATCCTTTCTCTATCAGAAAGACATCAGAACAATATTTTCCTCTAAAAATCAAAATAGGGATCATAAAGACAATAATGTATTATACACTGCTGTAACACTGGACTAGAAATTATAACTAGTGTATAGCAATTCTAGGTTTGTGGCTTATTAGCTATGCTGAGGCAGGAAAAATAATCACTTGCTTTCTAAATCTCAGTTTACTTACTTGGTAAGTGAAAAATACACTACTTGCACACACATCTACCTCAAGGGGTAACATAAAAATCAAATGAGATGTGTATAATGGGGAACTCTATAACTATAAAGTATAAAACATAAAGTGCTATTGTTATTTGTGGTAATGGAAGAAAGAAGTAGTTAAAATGCATTTACAGTGTATAATTTTCCTGTTATGTTTTACTTAAAGATGTCAAGTTTATAGTTACAACATCACATTCCAAGGTAAACTGAACCTGGATTAAAAAACTAGTTATCAATCCCATCTTTATTTAGACGGCCTGGAATCACTATTATACAAGATTCCACTCCCCAAACCAGCTTTTTCTCATAAGCATCAGAAGCACCTACAGCAGACTTACTGATTCAGAACCGCCGAAATTGAGAGTTTGGGAATTCACATCTTTTAATAAGCATCTCAGTGTTTCTCATGTACACTGATATTTGAAAACTGCTACCTTAAAACTGGGGGCTTCCCAGGTGGCTCAATGCTAAAGAATCTGCCTGCCAATAAAGGAGATGTAGGACACACGGGTTTGATCCCTGGGTTGGGAAGATCCCCTGGAGAATGAAATGGCAATCCACTCAGTATTCTTGTCTGGAAAACCCCATGGACAGAGGACTCTGGTAGGCTACAGGCCGTGGGGCCACAAAGAGCCAGATGGGAATGAGTAATTGAGCACACACACATCTTACAACTTAATTTCTCCTAGGCAAACCCTCAATAAGCCTGAGGAGCATAAAACTGATATTAATATTCCTTAAAATCCACCATGGCCAGAATTTGCCCACGTAATAGTACACTGCTGTCTGAGCCACCAGAGAAGGCCAACAGTACATCAGAATCAGGCAAAAACTCAGGGACATTCCCCTTTCACAATGAAAGCAGCAGAGCTGGCTAAGTTGTAGCACTATTTATTACATTATCCAATCTCTTCCCTCATGAAAGACAGACCTGCTGAAAAACTTACACTTTACAAAACCATTTAGCATCTCAAACAATCTATCACAAGAGTTCCAACAGGAAATCTCTAAATAAATCAAGCCACTACTAGCTGGCATTTAGACTCAGAGGTAAAGGCTACCCCATCTCCACAGAATCTTAACAAAAATGTTAAGACAGGAGAGAAGGGAAAGGGGGAAAAAAAGTGAAACAGAGAGATGTCAGACTGGGTTTTCATACTCACATTGCACAACTAAAAAAACTGGCCACATTCCCAATGATGTGGTAACTGTCAGCAGCAGTTGATGAACTTTTCCTTAAAGTCTCAGATACCAAATAGTGTTTGCTTTGTTGACCACATGGTCTGTGTGGCAACTACCCAGCTCTGCCATGGTGCAAGCAACCAGGGTCAATATGTAAACACATGGCTGTGGCGGTGTCCTCGCAAAACAGTCAGGTGGTGGCTGAGCGTGACTCACATACGGTCCCGTGGAAGAGAGCAAACGAAAAGACTTTAGACTCAGTGGACCTAAGGCCTCTCCCGTCTACATACCTGATACGGGCTCTGGTTAAAATTTAGCCTCAGTTTCCTTTCTCATCTATAAAACAAGGATAACCACCATCATGCAGGGTTGTTGTAAGGACAGAAAATGATGCGGTTGAAACCCCGCTGTGGGACTTCCCTGGTAGCACAGTGGATAAGAATCTGCCTGCCAACACAGGGAACATGGGTGCGATCCCTAGTCGACGAAGGTCCCACGTACCACGGAGCCTCTAAGCCCGTGTGTCACAACTATCGAAGCCCACACACCCGCAGCCTGCGGCCCACAACAGGAGAAGGCACCTCCATGAGAAGCGAGTATGCCAAGATGAAGAGTAACAACCCCCCTGCTGCAGCCAGACACCCAGCTCAGCCAGCTGAGCTGCTTCAAAGCAACGAAGTCTCAGCGCAGCCAACAATAAATAATTAAATTAAAAAAAACACAACACTCTGTCTGCAATATAGGGCAGTCAATGAATGTATTATGGATACCCAAGGAGGTATCACTAGCAGGTTAACTAGCTAATACGTTCCTGTAATACCTGTGCCACTACCCAGGACCCAGTATTAAACAAAGGAAAAAACTAAGAACAGCTTTTGCTGCAATGCCATGAGGAATGAGAACTTTTCCTCTTTCTGCATTAGCGTGCAAAACAGTTCATCTTCTTGCTCACTGGCAGCCTTGCTAAAACAATGTCATGATCAAGGAAATACAATGGCTGTTAGATGCCTGTGACAAAAATGTAGAAATTGATTTGAAATGAATTTGCAGCCAACATCAATAGCCCCTCGTCATGGGAAGACCGTCCCTTTGCCCTCTCAAGAGACAGATGGAATGGAGACATGAAAGGAACACCACATTTCTCAGCAGGTTTGCAAAGCAGAATCTGAAAAACTTCTTCAAAAGCCGGCCCGCTCTGATCTTTGCAACTGATGTCTGTCTCGGAAGAAAGTCAAGCCACCTGGAAACGCTGTAGATCAAGCACCATGAACCAAAAGGACGGGTCAGAAGCCCCCCCATAGCAGGCTCTCACAGGGCTCTGGATGTGGGGAGCCAGGGGGAGGGAGTCCAAACACAGAGGCACAGCTGCTGGTGCAAGTGCCATCACAAGGCCCCAGGACTGCCTCACTTCCTGCCGTATCAAAGCAAAGGCAGGCTGCAAAGCCAAAGGGAATGTAACAATCATTTCAAAAGTCTCGGGAGTGAAACAAAAAGGAGCTCACCTAGAATCGCCGCTTCTGGCGTCCAGATGGCTCCCACTTTTCCACAGAGCACTTGGGAGTTAAGGAAGAAGATTCTGTCACACTTTAACTCCAAACGCAACTGCCCCACACCTACCAACACAGGGCAACTCCGTAAAAAAAAGTAAAGTATCTGAACATATCCTTTGAGAAAGTAATAACGAGAAGAAAGGCATTTGCTTGCAAGCCTTCCCTGGAAATAGTATGTCTAGCCCTACCGCCATCACACACCTCCTCTCTCCAGGCCCTCCCCCCCGGAGAGCGAGAGAACCCAAGACGATGCTGGCCACCTGTGTCAGAAAGTCAGTCCAGGTTCACAGTGAGAAGGGAGCACTACACTGGATATGATGAAGCCTCAGGAAGACAAGGTTTGTACTCCAGCCCTATCATTGCTGCCACTGCCATGGACAGATCATCACCTTTCTAAATATGCAGCCTCCTCTGTAAAGGAAAGGGAGGTGGCCCCAAAGGTATTGAAAGGGCCTTCCACTCTTAACACCTTACAAGTCTCTGAATGGGAAAGACAGTAAGAGTCATTAGAGCAGATGACTTTTTACCAGTTATTCTCACAGGACCAAATTTCCGATTCATATGATTTTAAACTTTTCTAATAAGTCAGAGGAAGACTTATTCTAGTTGTGCTTTTAAAATCTGGGCTCACTGTATTCTACAGAAGACTAAAACATTCTCTTCTTTCACTGTCCTACCAGGTCAAGGCAAAAACCAAAACGGGAGCTCAGCCACTCACGGGTAAGAGTAAGGTGATTCAGAGTTAATGCGAGAACAGAACATGCAACGACGTTTCATTGCTGTGACCAGAACAGATACCTATAACTCATCACAAGGCTCATTAGACTGGATGCACCTCAGAATCTCAGCACACCACTCTGGCAAACTAAAAGAAATCTCGTCTCTGCCCCTTATGAAGTTATGAAGTTTGAAGTCCCGGAGCAACAGAGTGGCTGGGAAATGTGTTTCACCAAAATAGTTTTAATGCCTAAGAGTCTAACAAAGAGAAAGGAGCTCTGAGAATTAGCAGGTCTTCAAGAGCTAACTCTTCCGCATAGATTGGAAGAACAGATAGGGGATTCCAAGTAAGTATACTAGATTTCAGACAGAAGGAAACAGGCAGGGATCGTGTTTCAAATAAATAGAACAGCTGTGAGAAGTTATGTGCCAACAGACAAACCAGGAAATGATTCCAAGTAGAGGCTGCTTTTAACAGTAACAGATTGCATACATGACTATGATGGTTGGTAAAGCATAAGAAGAGCCAAGATATTTGTGAGTGGAGACTTTTCCTGTGGGCTGCACACCTTTTTGCCTTCCAGACCCACCTTCCACACGCTGCCTTGCTGAGTGCCCCAAGGCTGACCCAGAGGGAACATGCCACCAGGCCCCGTGCCATCTCACTTCTGACTGGCTCAGTGGATGGGACCCACGGGGAGGAGGCGGGAGAGTGCAGGGGGATGTGGTCAGGCTCCTTGTCATCGTTGCTCCTTCGGCCACAGACACCACTGCCCTCACGGCTGCCTGCCGTGTGCAACTCTTCCCACTCGTTCTGGAAAAAGTTCCCTCTTGCCTATTTATGCCTAGAGAAAGCAGCTGACAGCCCAGGGTAACAAGCTAGCTCCTACGGTTTCGCTGAACCCTGCGGTATCTTGCTAAATAAACAGTACCTTAATTTAATTCTTTTCAAATTACCCAAATGGAGCATGCCATCTGTTTGACCGATAAACCCTAGAAAGCACAAAAACAGAGCAATTTAAATATTATGGTAGCAACACAGGGATAGACAAAGAGATCAAATCAAGAGAACAGCCTCTGGAAAGATATCCTTGCTCTGAAATATAGAATGTGATAAAGAGGTGTTTGCAATCAGTGGAGAAGGTATAAATTGTTAAAAAAGTCATTCAGCCAGCCAGCTATAGAACTGAAAAAGATAAATGGAGGTAAAGTCTCTAACTCAAACCAAGGATAAAAATTTTAATTTTAAACCACATAAAACTGAGGGAAAACCCATGGATGTATTAAAGATATCTTTGCAGAGTGACTGCATGGTTCAGCACTGCTTGGGAGCAGAACCTGAGTAGTAAACAAGGCGAGCCTGTGGAGCATCCACTCCAGCAGGCAAAGGTGGCTGCACAAACGTGCAGGAAACATCAGCAGGCTGGAGGGATGACATGCGGGCACCCCTGGGAAGTGGCTGACTTTACACTGGGGGCCAGGGAAGCCCCCTCAACGAGGTAATGTGCTAAGTTAGAAGGATGAGAAAACGTGGGCTGTTAGAAGACACAGGAAGCATGAGACTCAAGGGTGAAACAGCTCCCCAGCAAGAACGAGCTCTGCATGTCTGGGAACGGAAGGGTGGCCAGACCAAGGAGGGCACCTATGCTATGGAAGGAAAGGCAGGAGGAGATGGGGAGGTTTTATGGCCAGAGGAAGGAGGCTGGGTTGTATTCCCAATGTAAAGGGAAGCCAATGGAGGGTTTCCAGCAACATGATCTGGTTTACTTTCTAACAAGTTACATAGAGACGTTCGGTACCATCAGTCTTTAGGGAAATGCAAATCAAAAGTATAAGATACCACCTCACACCTAAAGTGGCTAAAGAAAACTGAATACAAGTGTTGGCTAAAAGTGGAGAAACTGCAACCCTCTGCATTGCTGGTGGGAATGTTCAATGGTGCAGGCACTGGGGAAGACAGTTTACCAGTTCCTCACAAAGTTAAACAAAGAGTTTCCATATGACCCAGTCATGCTACTCCTAGCTATATACTCAGAAGGGCACACGCGTTCAAACAAAGACTTACACACGGCTGTCCACGGCAGCACTAGTCACAATAGCCAAAAGACAGAACAAGTCAACTGCCCATCAACTAACAAATACATAAAATATATTCAAAGTATATACATATAATGGTATGTGGGCTGTAAAAGATCCTATGACATGGGTGAACCTTGCAAACATTATAGTAAGTTAAAGAATCATATTTTATAATTCCATTTATATGAAATACTCCCAAAAGGTTAAGTCCATAGGAACAGAAAGCAGGGAAGTGGCTGCCTGGGACCGGGCAAAGACAAGAATTGGGAGAGACTGCGCAATGGGTAGAGGGTTTCCTCTGGGGATGGTGGAAATGTTTGGGACCTAAATAGAGGAAACTGGGGGGAAGGGATAGTTAGGGAGTTTGGGAGGGACAGGTACATACTCCTATATTTAAAATGGATAACCAACAAGGACCTCCTCTATCAGTACAGGAACTTTGCTTAATGCCATGTGGCAGCCTGGATGGGAGGGGAGTCTGGGGGAGAATGGATGTATGTGTATGGATGCCTGAGTTCCTTTGCTATCACAACATTGTTAATTGGCCATACTCCAGTACAAAATAAAAAGTTAAAGATAATAAACAGAGGAAATGGTTGTGAATGCGAATGCCGCTAAATTGGACATTTTTATTTTTTGGCTATGCCACATGGCTTATAGGATATCTTAGTTCCCTGAAAGGGATCAAATCTGAGCCCTCAGCAGTGAAAGCACGGAGTCCTAATCACTGTCTCCAAGGAATTCCCTAAATTGCATATTTAAATTGCAAGCTTTAAAATGATTAACTTTATGTTATGTAAATTTTACTTCAATTAAAGAAAAAAAAAAAAAAAGCTATACAGTTCTTGGTTTCCTGCACAGCACTGTACTCTGTCCTGAAAATATCCCTGACAACAAAATACCTAAAAATATTGGATACAATATAAAAATATTTTAATGTACATGCCTAAACTTTGAAGAAAGCATAAGAAGTCCTCAAAGGCTAAATCCAAATAGGATCCACAGATATGGAGGCAATACAGGCACAAGCGTCCGAAAGGCACGTCTCTAATCACCCCAAGAGGCAGGAGACCAAGCCTGGGGCCTGAACAAGGTGCTGAGATGGATCGAAGACCCCCACGCGCAGCTGGAACATCTGAATGGCTACAACCTATATATGAAATATATATATATATTGATCTGTGCCACCCCCCTCCCCCACCTCATTCCTGACAGAACTCCTTAATCCCTTGGAACTTCCCAGGTGACAGGAGCATCTTTTGTTCTGACAAGTAAACTCTTGATGGGCTTCTGGATGGTGGCTGGTCACGAGAAAGACCAAACATGATTAAAAGGTTGGAACTTTTAGCCCTGACCTCTATCCTCAGGGTATGGAAGGGGCACTGGAGATGACAGCTAATTGATCATGCCTACTTAGTGAAACCTCTATAAAAACCCATCAACTTGGGGATTCAGAGGGCTTCCAGGCTGCTGAACATACACACTGGGATGGGATGGGAGTGCACTCCAACTATGCAGGGATACAAGCTTCATGTTTAGAAATGCCCTAGACCTCACTCTTTGTATCTCTTAACCTGGTTTTCCATCTGCGTCATTTGTAATATCCGTTATAATAAACCAGTAAATACATGTACGTGTTTCCTAAAGTTCTGTGAGCCATTCATGCAAATTTTCGAACCTGAGGAGAGTCCTGTGGGAACCCCCGGTTTATAGCCTGATGGTCAGAAGTACAGGAGACTCAAACTTGCAAAGGGCATCTGAAGTGTGGTGGTCTTATGGGACCAAGCCCTTAACCTGTGGGATCTGATGCTAACTCTGGGTACTTAGGGGATCCCAGGTGGCTCTACTGGTAAAAAACCCACCTGCCAATGCAAGAGAGGTAAGAGATGTGGATTCAGTCCCTGGGTCAGGAAGATCCCCTGAAGAAGGAAATGGCAAGCACTCCAGTATCCCTGCCTGGAGAAGGAGGAGCCTGGTGGGCTACAGTCCATAGGCTCCCAAAGAGTAGGACACGACTGAAGCAACTTAGTATGCATGCTGGGTACTTAGTGTCAGAACTGAATTTAGTTTTTTAAAAAATATTTATTTTTATTTATTTGGCTGCTCTGGGCCTTAGATGCCCTGTGGCATGTGGAATCTTTTTTTCCATTACAGCATGCCCACTCTGAGCTGTAGCATGGGGGATCGAGTACCCCACACAGGGACTGAGTCCCTTCCATCGCGAGCACAAAGTCTTAGCCAATGGACCACCAGAAAAGTCCCAACAATTACCTGATTTTAAGACATCCAGCTGGCACTGGACAATCGGTCAGTGTGGGCCAAAAACCTGCACATTTGCTGTCAGAAGTGTTAAGTTAAAAACTTAGAATAAGCAGCTCCAGAGAAAAAGCTTCTCTTTGCAGGAACATGGCAAAGAGAAGGAGACGCCCCAGCTCTGTCGGGCGAACTCTAGCAGCCTGACTGCATTATCATCTCTCAGGCTCTCTGAGAATCCATGAGTCACTTCAAGTCCTTTTGCTCCGGCCTGATTAGTGACACTGGAAGTTCTCCACTCATGGAGGGAGGTGCTGGTTACTACAGAGCTCTTCTGAGGAAAGTCCCATGGAAGGGTGTCTTCCTCCTGGGGTGGTGGGAACCTCGGGCGGCTGACCCCACCTTCAGCGTTGGGCTGTGACTGTTCTCCCTCTTCTGGTCCTCTGGTGGTCTGTCTAGGTTCTCCTGTAATCCTTGGGATGTAGTTTTCAGACCATGGACTTTAAAAAAAAACACAGTGTGAGAGGTTTGAGTCAAGGTTTAGTTGGGCACCTCAGACAGCTCCGAGAAACTGTTTCAGAGATGCAGGGAAAGGACAGTATGTATGTGATTTTGGTAAAGGGGCAAGTGAAAAGAAAGTATGAGTCGCTCGGTCGTGTCTGACTCTCTGTGACTCCATGGACTGAAGCCCACCAGGCTCCTCTGTCCATGGGATTCCCCCGGCAAGAATACTGGAGTGGGGTGCCAGTCCCTTCTCAGGGGATCTTCCCGACTCAGCGACTGAACCCTGGTATCCTGCATCGCAGGCAGACTCTTTACCGAATGAGCCACAAGGAAGCAGCTGGTAAAGGGAAAGGACATGCAATGAAGCACGTACTCTTTGTAAGGTGAAGCTTCTGTGAGTCATGAGGAAGAGTCAGTCACCATGAAGGACTTTCCTGCTTCTCTAGATATGAGCAGATAAAAGAACTGGGCTCATAAAATTAGCTCCTGAGAATACCTAACTATCTAAAGAGCCGTCCTGCCAGTTTCCCGGGGCACACCCTGCATCATTTCTGCTTTCCGCCCTGAACTCCTTCAGCGGGTGTTGAAGGTCAGCAGCTACAGCAGCACATGAGTTAATCCTTGCAGAGGTAGATGGCAAGTGCCCATGGCAAGTGCCAATTTGTAGTTGACAATATTTTGTCTGTTGTTTCAAAGAGGTTTGGGAAAGAGATGAACTATTTTAACAAGTTAAAAGAAAAAAAAGGATTGATTAGCTAGTTTGGGAGTTGAAAAAAATAGTGTCTATTTCCCAACTCTCAGAGTGGACTTCAGACCCTATAATACTTCTGGACAGATGCACTCTGTACGCCCTGCGTTGCTCTAGGGCCCTCAATGCCTCTCATCTGGCCCCCAACCCAACTCTGAGGAGCCCCCTCCCGCAGGCTCCTGTGGAAGCCTCCCAGGGGCTTAGCAGGGGAAGGTAGGCAGGGAGCCAGTGATGTCTGGGGGCCCTGCTTCACTAATCTATACCATTTACAGTTGTGAGAAAACCTCTGAAAAAGTACAAATGAAAAAAATTACTTTGTTTCTCTACAGTTTATCTTTGCCAGTTTCATTTTCAGATTCCTAAACCAAGATTCCTTTCCCCTATTTCCATAAATTGCATCATATTATTTTAGATCAACCATAGTGAGGTAGGATATTATGAAACAAGAAATATATATTTGGTCTTCATCCCCAGTTCCTAACACAGAGCTTCTAAAACCCTTGGGATTTCCTGAGTAGTAAGTATGAGAGAAATGGCCTTTGTTATACTTAGTAACTCCCTTTCAACCAAGCAGGAGTTTATGCTAACGAGGTGATTCTTGGCAGACAGGGGCGGCTGCCTGAGAAACCGAACTGACCGGGATCAGAGAGCTGAAACTTGCAAACCAACCCCACAACCTCCAGGACGGGAGGGGGCCGGGGCTGCCTTAATCACCAGCAGTCTGTGACTAAATAAATCCCGCCTCTGTAATGGAATCTCTATAAAACCCTGAACGACTGGGTTCAGAGAGCCTCTGGGTGGTGAACGTGTCCAGGTGCTCTGAGGATAGTGAACCCCAACTCCGCAGGGACAGAGCCCCTCTGTCCAGGACCTTCCAGACCCTTCCCTGCATGTATTCTTGGTCAATGAGAAAAATGCTGCCTGCCCCACCGTAAACAAAGGATGCTGCAGCTGTCGGCTTAGAAAGTGGTCACAACCTGGAAGCCGAGAGTTATGTTTCCTCTGGTGGGAATTTTGGAGACTTCAAGTCTGGGAGACAGCATCTCCAGTGACCCGGAGAACTGTTCCAGGAGGCGGGGTGAGGGTGAGGGAGGAGTCAGGTTATACAGAAGCTTGCAGCAAGAGCAGGTAGTCTCAACATCAAAAGATTACTGCGAACTAAGGAAACAAGGTATCTCAAGTTAAGGAATTTAGCGCTTTTCTATAAATGGGAAGAAGCAAGAGTCTGGGCTTACTGAAATGGTTCCTTTCATTTGCATCTCACTATCTGGGGCCAGCATACTGTGATTTTATTATCCACATCCTTAATTCCTTGCTCACCACAGGGAGCAAGGGCAGTTAGCATCAGCAGGGCTGTTGGATGGCAAGCAGTGTTCTTCCAGGGCTCAGAAATTCACATCTGGAGGGCCAGAATCCCAGATGGCTGTGACCTCCTTGTTCATAGATATAGCAGGAAACAGTCCCTTTCACAGAGCCAGTGAGCCATCACGTTACAGCCTCCCCGACGTGAGCCCTGAGGGAACTAGGCTAGAAGCAGGATACCTGCTATTTAGCAGTCGGCCTCTGCAGCCACCCCCACCCCAGAGCAGGGGACGCTGGCCCCAGATAACCAGGAATAATTTCAGAGAGCCAGACTCCTACATCCTCCCATACATAGAAAAGCACTACCTTTCTTAACCTGAGAAGCTTGGTTTTCTTAGTTAATCAATTACTTTATTGATGGCTATGCTGGGTCTTCACTGTGCACGTGGCCTTTCTCTAACTGTTGTGTGCGGGCTTTTCGCTGCAGTGTTTCTCTTACTGAGGAGCATGGCTCTATCATGTAGGCTCAGCCAGCAGCTGTGGCTCGTGGGCTCCACGCGGGCTCAGCAGCCGTGGAGCACAGGTTTAGCTGCTCCGCAGCACGTGGACTCTTTCCAGACCAGATCGATCCCGTGTCCCCTGCACTGGCAGGTGAATTCTTAACCCCTTGACTACCAGGGAAGCCCTGGTCTTCTTTAACTAACAGTAACCTTTTCATGTTCTTAGAGAAGGAAATGGCACCCCACTCCAGTATCCTTGCCTGGAAAATCTCATGGACAGAGGAGCCTGGTGGGCTGCAGTCCATGGGGTCACAAAGAGTCGGGCACGACCGAGCAACTAACACACTTTGATGTTCTGGCTACCTGGTCTTTGTTACAAAAACTCTTACATATGTCTCCTCCCGGCTTCTTCAGAGTAGTACCTTAGAGCATGTGACAAGCTGTGCCTTGGGCCTCAGCCCTCAGTTTTGTCCATCAAATAAAACACAATTCTAAACATTTAGGTTGAACATTTTTCAGTTGACATCATTTGGCTGTTTGCCTGTATCCTCTGTAATGAACTGATAATAGTAAGTAAAGTGTCTCCCTGGATGCTGTGAACCATTCTAGCAAATTACTAAACCTGAGGGGGGGGACGCAGGGCCCCCAGTTTGATTTGTAGCCAAAACGGAGCAGAAGGGTGGGTAACCTGAGGACCCACGACTTGTGATCGGCGTCTGAAGTGGGGACAGCTTTGTGGGACTAAGCTCTTTACCTGTGGAGTCTGTGATGTTTCTGGGTAGCTGGTGCCAGAATTACTTAATGTGAGGGAAAAAAATTCAGACCTAGTATCCAAAGTGTTGTGAGTAGAGAAACAATTTCCTTTTATGATGTTATTTAGATTACTAGAAAAAGTTCAAATACTTGTCAAAAGAATTTAAGAACAGCACCCCCCACACCAGATCTCTATGTGCTCCTACCAAAAAGCAAAGAGAGACAAATAAGTTGCACATTGAATAGGTTCCATAAACAAACTGACTGAGGGCCAGAACCATTCAACTTGAATTGGCCATGAGTGCGTTCGAAGCTGGTTTACAGCCCAGTCTCTTTACGATTCAAGGCAACACACAGCCCTAAGCTCTGGCATCAAAACAGCAACCAACAAATCAGCATTATCCTAGCAAAATTCAACCAAACATCTGGACCCGAAGACTTGGACACAAAAAGGCATTTAGTACACTCCAGGATGGCAGCAAATAAAAGGGGATTCACACATTTGAACGGGATGTTTCAGTGGACATCTTACGAAAGGACTGTTAGCCACGGATGGATGAAAACATGAGAGAAAAATCCTATCACTACATTTGAAAGCGCTGAACGGCTGGGGAGACTGTATGCAACTAGGAATATTGCTGTGTCCCTTCTTAAAAAATATTATGTGCTACATACCCTTCTACTTTGATACCAAATTTTAAAAATTTTAGTTTAACATGCTAAATATCGTGAGTCACAAAATTTCTATCCGTAAACATCCTCAGTTGTGGATTTTTAAAAAGGGATTACTACATAGGAACTCTAATCATTAATTTTCTTTTTAACCTCCTCGTATCAGCTCAGTTGTGTCTGACTCTTTGCAACCCCATGGACTGCAGCACGCCAGGCCTCCCTGTCCATCACCAACTCCTAGAGTTTACTCATGTCCATTGAGTCGGTGATGTCATCCAGTCATCTCAACCTCCGTCATCCCCTTCTCCTCCTGCCTACAATCTTTCCCAGCATCAGGGTCTTTTCTAATGAGTCAGTTCTTCACATCAGGTGGCCAGAGTATTGGAACTTCACCTTTAGCATCAGTCCTTTCAATGAATATTCAGTAGTAATTTCCTTTAAGATGGACTGGTTGGATCTCCTTGCAGCCCAAGGGACTCTCAAGAGTCTTCTCCAACAACGCAGTTCAAAAGCATCAATTCTCCAGTGCTCAGCTTTCTTTATAGTCCAACTCTCACATCCGTACATGACTACTGGGAAAACCATAGCTTTGACCAGCTGGACCTTTGTTGGCAAAGTAATGTCTCTGCTTTTTAACATGCTATCTAGGTTGCTCGTAGCTTTTCTTCTAAGGAGCAAGCGTCTTTTAATTTCAGGACTGCAGTCACATCTGCAGTGATTTTGGAGCCAAGAAAATAAAGTCTGTCACTGTTTCCATTGTTTGCCCATCTATTTGCCATGAAGTGATGGGACCAGATGCCATAATCTTAGTTTTCTGAATGCTGAGTTTTAAGCCAACTTTTTCACTCTTCTCTTTCACTTTCAACAAGAGGCTCTTTAGTTCCTCTTTGCTTTCTGCCATTAGGGTGGTATCATTTGCATATCTGGGGTTATTGATATGTGTCCTGGCAACCTTGATTCCAGCTTGTGCTTCATCCAGCCCAGCATTTTGCATGATATATTTTGCACATAAGTTAAATAAGCAGGGTGGCAATGTACAGCCTTGATGTACTCCTTTCCCAATTTGGAACTAGTCTGTTGTTCCATGTCTAGTTTTAACTGTTGCTTTTTGACCTGCACACAGATTTCTCAGGAGGCAGGTAAGGTGGTCTGGTATTCCCGTCTCTTTCAGAATTTTCCAGAGTTTATTGTGATCCACACAGTCAAAGGCTTTGGCATAGTCAATAAAGCAGAAGTAGATGTTTTTCTCAAACTCTCTTGCTTTTTTGATGATCGAACAGATGTTGGCAGTTTGATCCCTGGTTCCTCATGAATCTCCTCATACATAGGATTTACACAGATAGAAACTAAGTCCAATGATAAATGACTTGCCCATGACTAAGAACCCCAAAAATCATTACCAAAATGATGTAATATTCTTAAGTAAAATATCTTAAAAATAATACACTTAAAGCCACTGATCCAAAATATTGATTGTTTTTCAATGTATATTACACTGTGATGTTCTATAGGATATTAAGAGATATTTAGTAAATGGATAGTCTTTGGTCAATAAGTGTAAATATCAGGTTAAACAAAGACTCTTTAAACAGATGAACAAAAAAATACTCAACAGGGTATTCACCCTGGTAGTCCAGTGGTTAAGAATCCACCTTACCATCCAGGTGACTTGGATTCAACCCCAAGTGGTAGCATTAAGATCCCGCATTCCCCAGAGCAACTCAGCCATGTGCCACAATGACCGAAGCCCACTTGCCCCGAGCCAGGGCAGCACGACCAGAGCCCATGTGACGCCAGCATGGAGCTGGCGCTCCAGAGCCCGTGTGATGCCAGCACAGAGCTGGTGCTCCAGAGCCCATGGGCCACAACTGTGGAGTCCTCGTACTGCAATGAAGATCCTGCAGGCCACAACTAAAACCTGGCCTGGCCAAATAAACAAACTTGGTAATTAGTTCAAAACCACTCAACAAAACATTAGCCAAATCTAGCAACAGAAAAAGAATCATACACCATGATCAAGTCAGATTCACCCCAGCGTCACAAGGATGGTTCAACAAATGCAAAATCAACGTGATACACATCAACATAAGATAAGACAAAAACCACATGATTGTCTTAGTAGATGCAGAAAAAGCATTTGATAATTCAACATCCATTCATAATAAAACTCTTATCAAAGTGTGTAGAGAAGGAATATATCTCAACATTTCAAAAGCCATTTATGACAAATCCATAGCCAACATGATACTAAGTGGTGAAAAGTGGGAAACCTTCCCAGTCTCACCACTGTTTCAACACAGTATTGGAAGTCAGAGTCAAAGCAATTAAGACACACACAAAAAAGAAATAAAATATATCCAAATTGGAAGGGAAGACGTAAAACTGCCAGTATATATGCAGATGACATGATACTCCATATAGAAAACCCTAAAGATTCAAGAGATAAACTATTAAAACTGATAAATGAATTTAGCAAGGTGAGCTGCTGCTGCTGCTGCTGCTGCTGCTGCTAAGTCACATCAGTTGTCTCTCACTCTGTACGACCCCACAGACGGCAGCCCACCAGGCTCCACCATCCCTGGGATTCTCCAGGAAAGAACGCTGGAGTGGGTTGCCATTTCCTTCTCCAATGCATGAAAGTGAAAAGTGAAAGTAAAGTCGCTCAGCCATGTCTGACTCTTAGCGACCCCATGGACTGCAGCCCACCAGGCTCCTCTATCCATGGGATTTTCCAGGCAAGAGTACTAGAGTGGGTCACCAGTGCCTTCTCTGAGCAAGGTAAGCAGGATACATTATTAATACATGGAAATGTGTTGCATTTCTTTATACTAAAAATGAAATATCAGAGAGTAAAAAACAACAATTAAAAAAAAAAAACATTTAAAGTCTCATCAAAAAAAAAAAAAACAAACCTAGGAATAACCCTAACAAACATGATAAAACTGAAGATAAAGAAAACTGTAGATGATTCAAGGAAATGGAAACATATCTGATGCTCTTGGATTAGAACTAATACAGTTAAAATGGCCATAAT
The DNA here is from genome assembly GCF_032452875.1 of Bos javanicus. Taxonomy (NCBI): domain Eukaryota; kingdom Metazoa; phylum Chordata; class Mammalia; order Artiodactyla; family Bovidae; genus Bos; species Bos javanicus. The sequence goes on along the minus strand of NC_083886.1, from coordinate 6,315,703 downwards.
ACTCAATGCAATCCACAGATTTAAGGCTATCCCTATCAAATCACCCATGACTTTTCACAAAATTCGAATAATCCTAAAATTTACATTGAACCATAAAAGACACAGAATTGCCAAAGTAATCCTGAGGAAAAAGAACAAAGCTGGAGGCATACCCTGGGCAGACTTCAAACAATACTGCAGAACTACAGTAATCAAAACAGTGTGTCACTGGCACAAAAAACAGACTTCTAGATCAACGGAACAGAACAGAGTCCAGCAATAAACCCATGGTCACACCTACAGCTATGTAGCTCACACTACACCTACGGTCGGGTAACCTTTGACAAAGGAGGTAAGAATAGACAGTCTCTTCGGCCAGTGGTACTGGAAAAGTTGGAGAGTCACACATAAGCTGATGAAGTTAGAACATACCCTCATACCATAAACAAAAATAAGCTCAAAATGTCTTAAAAACTTAAACATAAGACATAACGCCATAAAGCTCCTAGAAGAGAACATAAGCAAAACATTCTCTGATGTAAACTGTAGCAGTGTTTTCTTAGGTCAGTCTCCCAAGGCAATTGAAATAAAAGCAAAAATAAACAAATGATATCTAATCAAACTTATTAGCTTTTGCACAGACAAGGAAACCACAGTTCAGTTCAGTCGCTCAGTTGTGTCCGACTCTTTGTGACCCCATGGACTACAGCACGCTAGGCCTCCCTGTCCATCATCAACTCCCAAAACCTGCACAAACTCATGTACATCGAGTCGGTAATGCCATCCAACCATCTCATCCTCTGTCGTCCCCTACCGCAAACAATACAAAAAGAAAACCTACAGACTAGGAGAAAATATTTGCAAATGATGTGATCCACAAGGGCTTAATTTCAAAAACGTATAATAATATACTGAGTTCATACAACTCAATAACAACAACAACAAAAAATGCACATCTCAATCAAAAGACACACATCTGGCCAAGAGGCACACAAAAAGATGTTCAACATCACTATTTATTAGAGAAACGCAAAGCAAAACAGCAATGAGGTCTCATCTCACACTGGTCAGAATGGCCATCACCAAAAGTCTACAAATAATAAATGCTGAAGAGGGTGTGAAGGGAATGTAAATTTGATGGGAATGTAAGCTGGCACAGCCACTACGGAAAACAGTATGGAGGTTCCTTAAGAAACTAAAAATAGAGTAACCATATGACCCAGCAATCCCTCTCCTGGGCATATAAAGAAAAGATGAGAGCTCTAATTCAAAAAGAAATGCAGACACAATATTCACAGCAGCACTATTTATAACACCCAAGACCAACGTAAGTGTCCAGCAGCAGATGAATGGATAAAGAAGATGCTCCCAAGCTGTGGCTTTAAACCCTCTATGCACCAGAGGGATACCACAAATTCAAACCCATTGATGGTGGGTGGGAGTGGCAGGGGCTCCTTGGGGGTCTATCTGACTCTCCTGTGCTCTCTGCAGGTAGGATTGCATACACATAGCTTGAGAAATGACCTGTTCTTTTTTCTTTACCTACTGGCCACAGTACGGTGACCCCTGGATTAGAATAAACAATCCAAGACACTCGAGACTGCCCACAATGAGTACACCACAGAACTCAGAAGGAAATGAAAGATGCTCTGTGACTACAGACCAGGGAAGCCACAAGAAGATGGGAGTAGGCGCAGCTAACAAACAACTAAGGCATGACGACCCCTACCCATGCCTCTCTCCCCACAGGGCACAAGACAGAGAGGCAGGACTATCTGTGTCCAAGTGGGAGCAATGCTTGGGACAGAGACAACGGACACTGTTTGCAGATGCTGGTAGCGTCCAGAAAAAATAGGAACATCAAGGAGATCAAACCAGCCAATCTTAAGGGAAATCAACTTTGAATATTTGTTGGAAGGACTGATGCTGAAGTTGAAACTCCAGTATTTTGGTCATCTGATGCCAACAGCTGACTCCCTAGCAAAGTACCTGATGCTGGGAAAGACTGACAGCAGAAGGAGAAGAGGGCATCAGAGGATAAGATGGCTGGATGGCATCACCGAGGCAATGGACATGAACATGGGCAAACTTAGGGAGATGGTGAGGGACAGAGAGGCCTTAAGTGCTGCAGTCCATGGTGTCGCAAAGACACAACTGGGTGACTGCACAACATATAACTCAGAAACTACCTCCCAATACATCCCACCCAGAATCACCCCATGCTAATGATGCCATTATTGTTGCTTAGTCATTAAGTCATGTCCAACTCTTTGTGATCTCATGGACTGTAGCCCACCAGGACCCTCTGGTCTATGGGATTTCCCAGCCAAGAATACTGGAGTGGGCTGCCATTTCCTTCTCCAGGGGATCTTCCTCACCCAGGGATCAAACCCGAGTCCCCAATACTGGCAGGCGGATTCTCTACCACTGAGCCACCAGGAGTCCCACGTCAATGCTACATAGTCTGAGAACTGCAGCAAATGCAGAAATATGCAGACACAGTGCCAAGCACAAGATGCAGCAATGGTGTCTTCCCCTCAGCATGAGCAAGCTGGGTCACAGAGAATGCAGACCAGCTGTCAGAGGTCTCACACACAAAATGAGCTAAAGAGACTTCCCGGGCGGTCCAATGGTTAAGGACCTGCCTGCCAGTGCAGGCGACACAGCCTGATCACTGGTCCTGGAAGACCCCACATGCTGCAGGGCAACTGGGCCCATGTGCCACAACCACTGAGCACACACGCCTGGAACCAGTGCTCCACGACAAGAGAAGCCACCACAGTGAGAAGCCCGTGTGCGGCAGTGAGGATCCAGTACAGCCAAAAATGAGTTAATTACTTTTAAAAAATGAGCTGACTATCACTAATCTGTCCAGATATTTGAGAAATACAATGAAAGAGGTGATGAACAAGAGAACTTGCACCCAACGAAAGAGAATCCACAGAGCAAATGGAAAAGCACCTTTACAAATTATTATCCTTAAAGATAAAAGGGGAAAGCTCATCTATGAAAGAAGTACTATAATGAAATACATTTTTAAAATAAAAAAATTGTTGAAATAACAAATGGTGCTGGGAAAACTGGACAGCCAGTTTATGTCAAAAATGAAATTAGATCATCCGTTAAGTCCATATACAAAAACAAGCTCAAAATGAATTAAACATGTAAATGTTGGACTGGTCACTTTACAACTCTTAGAAGAAAACATAGGCTGAATATTCCCTGACATATATCACGGCAACATCTTTTTAAATCCATCTCTCCTAGAATAATGGAATAAAAGCAAAAATAAACAAATGGGACCTATTTATGCTCAAAATTTTTGCATGGAAAAGGAAGCAATAAACAAAACAAAAAGATAACCTACAGACTGGGAGAAAGTATTTGCAAATGATGTGACTGATAAGGGATTAGTCTCCAAAATTTAAAACAGCTTTTGACACTTATAGCATCAAAACAAACAACCCACTCAAAAAATGGGCAGAACATCTGAATAGATATTTCTCTAAAGAGTATATACAGATGGCCAATAGACACATGAAAAGATATTCAAAATCAAAAGATATTAGAGAAATGCAAAATCAAAAGATATTAGAGAAATGCAAATCAAAACTACAATGAGATTATCACCTCATACCAACAGAATGGCTATCATCAAAAAATCAACAAACAACAAATGCTGGAGAGGGTATGGAGAGAAAAGGAACCCTCCTGCACTAGAAAAAAATCTATGACCAACGTAGACAGCATACTAAAAAGCAGAGACATTACTTTGCTAACAAAGGTCTGTATAGTCAAAGCTATGGTTTTTCCTGTAGTCATGTATGGATGTGAGAGTTGTACCATAAAGAAAGCTGAGCGCTGAAGAACTGATGCTTTTGAACTGTGGTGTTGGAGAGGACTCTTGAGAGTCCCTTGGACAGCAGGGAGATCCAACCAGTCCATCCTAATGGAGATCAGTCCTGAATACTCACTGGAAGGACTGATGTTGAAGCTGATACTTTGGCCAACTCATGTGAAGAGACAACTCATTAGAAAAAATCCTCACGGTGGAAAAGATTGAACACAGGAGGAAAACGGGATGACACAGTATGAGATGGTTAGATGGCATTACTGACTCAATGGACATGAGTTTGAGCAAGCTCTGGGAGATGGAGCTCCCAGAAGGAAAGGGAAGCCTGGCATGCTACAGTCCACATGGGGCCACAAAGAGTTGGACACGACTGAGACTGAACAGCAACAACAACACAGCCACTCTGGAGAACAGTATGGAGGTTCCTTAAAAAACTAAAAATAGAGCTACTGTATGACCCTGCAATCCCACTCCTGGGCATATACCCAGAGAAAAACATGGCCCCAAAAGAGACATGCAACCAGTGTTCATTGCAGCACTGTTTACAATAGCCAAGACATGGAAATAACCTAAATGTCCACTGAGAGACAAATGGATAAAGAAGATGTGGTGTACACAATGGAATATTAACAGCCATTAAAAAGAATGAAATACAGCCATTTGCAGCAACATGGAAGGACCTAGACAATGTTATACTGACTGCTGTCAGTCAGACAGAGAAGGAGAAATATCATATAACATCCATTATATGTGCAATCTAAAAAGAAATGATATAAATGAACTTACTTATAGAACAAAGACACAAACAGAGAAAACAAACTCATGGTTGACTTACAAAACAGAAAGAGACTCACAAACAGAAAATGAACCCGTGGTGCCCGGGGGGAAGGCTTAGGTAAGTACTTTGGGAAGGTCATGTACACACTGCTATATTTAAAATAAATAACCAAAAAAGACCTACTGTATAACACAGGGAACTCTGCTCAATGTTATATGCCAGACTGGATGGAGGGGTATTTGGGGGAGAATGAATACATACATACGTATGGCTGAGTCCCTTCACTGTTTACCTGAAATTATCACAACATTTTTAATTGGCTATACCCCAATACAAAATGTTTTTGGTGTTAAAAAAATAAATAAAAATAAAATTTAAAAAACTATTGAAATAAAACGTTCATTAGCAGGGCTGAATAGACAAACCGATATTCAAGTTTAAAAGAAATAATACGTGAACTGGAGAAGCTTTGCTAGACCTACAGCACAAAAGAAGGAAGAATCAAAATGTATAAAAGAGATGGGATAAGAAAAATATAACTGAAAGTCTCAACATCTAAACGATGTTCCATACAAAGAAAATAGAAAGAATACTAGAAAAGAAATATCTGAAGTAAGAGCTGAGAATTCCCGGAACTAAAATAAACATAAGTTGACAGTGCAAAAGGCCTATCAAGTGCTAAGCAGGTTAAAGTTACGGGAAATACACATATGCACACACACCCCTGTACACAGTATAGTGAAATTTCAGAAGCATTAGAGAGAAGTCACAAATACAACCAGAGAAAACAGATTATGAAACAAAGGTGCAAGAATCCATAATATACTTCTCAATAGCACCACTGGGGACAAGAACAATGAAGCAAGCACTATCTTTGAAGTACTTATGGAAAATAATTCTGTATTAACCCCTTTTATCTGTTGAAGGATAGTAACTATTTTTAGAGAAAACTGCGAGCCTTTACACAGCAGCCAAAAGACATCTTTGGACATGTAAACCCTCAAGGTTTACCACTAGTAACGATTTAAGGAAACAGCAATTAAATATAAGTGGTAATGTTGAAAAAGGGCATTATTACCATTTACTGTTTCCCAAACAAGCGATAATCAAGAAAAAATTCACTTCTAACAATCAAAGGACTTAAAGGAAAAATAACAACATGAGGCTTGGGGAGTGGGGATTGGAGAAAAGCAAAAATATGTCAAGTTTCATAACTTTTGGGGGAAGAAAAAGATTTAGAAACTGATTTTTTTTCCTCTGCTTCTAAAATTATGTTAGAAGTGTGTGCTAAAATTTAAAATAGATAATTAGAACAAACCTATCAGAGGGAAGAAAGGGTCTGGATGTAGAGACACAGAAAAGGGTCTGGGAGGGCGCCCATCGCAGTCAGAATGAACAGCTGGTGGTCCTTCACATGCTCACACAGGTCCAAATGCACCGTCTACTCGCTTGGTCCCAGCCTCAGCAATGCCTCTCTCTGAACTTTTCCAGAAACCCTCCCCTTTCTCTGTGCCCCCCACTCTGGAACCTACAGTATGATAAAATACATTTCTATTAGAGCAGAAATTCTATAACACTTGATTTTACAAAACACTCTTGCTTACTAGTCCCAAGTCCCTTAAGGACTAGGGACAGCCTCCTCATTCTATATCCTTTACTACACTGTAGTTACTCATTATGTTTGTTGAATAGATAGATACAGAGGCAACATTACACATTTAAAACAATTACAGACTAACCGAAATTGTACATGGCAAGGCTATCGATGATTAATGATGTTAAATTATTTATTGCAAGAGGGTAAATACCACATCAAACTTACTACTGCATTTCTGATAAAAGTCATCCGTGCATCTTCCTGTTAAGTTTAAAAAAATCAAGGAAAGGCGCGGGGGGATGGACTAGTCAATGTGAGGGTGTCTTCCATCTCACAGGCTCAAAGTTTAGAGAATAAGAGACACTGCTACTGATCGTCCGTGAAATCATACTACACCTGCAGAAGCTCTATGTCCTCATGGTTCTCAGAGCCAGGAATATTCTCCATCAGTATGGCAGACATCACTCTCACATTCATTTTCACCATATCCAATTCACTGTGTAGTTTTCCAATCTGTAGACGGCAACACAATAACCAGGAAGTGAGACATAGAGAACAACTCTGCTTCCTGCTTGCAGAGAAAACGCTTCTGTAAAATTGAGTACTTTCAAATTTATATAAATGTACATATAATTATTTTACAGGTGTATAATCTGTCACCTTTTAAAAGGTCTTGAGAGCTCTTGCATTACATTTAAAAACATGCTCTAGGAAAGCTGATGAAGGGGAAAAGTCAGATTAGAACCAAGATGGAGAAAAGAGAAGATGATCATACCAGGAACCTGGACAAAACTGCAAATGTGAGTCTGGATTTCCGGGAAACCAATGGGGGAGGAAAAAAACGAATGTTTTATAGTCCCATTGTATTAAAGAAGGAAGAATCAAAAGAGAAACAGGTTTTTTTTTTTTTCCTTCCTGGATTAAATTCCAAGAGGAATTAATCACATGGACTACTACATAATACCAAATAATAATAATACAAGGTCTTTTTTTTTTTAAACTTTGGCCACACTGGGCTTTCTTGTGGTGTACGGGCTTAGTTGTCCTGCGGCAGGTGTGATCTCAGTTCTCCAAGCAGGGGTGGAACCTGTGTCCCCTGCATTGGAAGGCAGATTCTTAACCACTGGACCGCCAGGGAAGTCCCTACAAAGTCTTAAATGATAGTTCCCTTATAGCAGGATAAAAATGAGCTTCATTTAATAATTGCTTGTCTAAACCTTTGATAAACAGATAATAGACAAAGCAGTAAATGTAATTTGATTGGCACAATTAATATCAGTAATAAGACTACCATTCCCTGAGCTGTCTGAAATGGCATATGGGCAGTCTTATCAGGGGCAACAGGATCAGCTGCTTATATAAACTCCAGGTACAGCCAAGCCTCCACAAAGCCACATAAGCCACTAGACAAGCACAGTTGTTAAAGCTCAGGCTTTCAGAATCAGGCAGAATTCATAGGATTAATTCCACTTAGAGCTGAACCATCATACACATACACTTCAGTCCCCTTCTCTGTAAAATGAGGCTAAAAGATACCTCCACCTTATGATAACATTGCTAAGAATAAACAAACTGCAAAAAAAGTCATGAATAAATACAATCATTGCTATTGTTACCTGTTCTGGGACCAATGTAATAGTGGAGATCTTGGGAACTATAGAAGGAAGAGCTGGTGCAGAAGGAACAGACGGTGGTGGATTCAGGGACATCTATGAAAAATGGAAATATTATTATTTGAATTAACTTGGCCACTGCAAGCCCATTTTTCCATTCAGATGACTCACTCACTAGGGCGAGTTAGCCCTCAGGGCAAAGCCTTCACAAAGGTCAGACTGTGGTATACACATGAATTGCTTTTTCTACCAAGGCAGGACTCACCAATCTACAGAAGGGAAGAACTACTGTTTTTACATTATGGAAAGAACCACTGTGTTTATGTTATGTTTTTACATTACATTACAGGAAGCCAAGAGTTGACTTATAGTCAGTCTCTCAAAGTGTTATAAGTTCAAAACCTGAAAAGTTATTTACAGACTTGAGAGTGAATACATGTGAACATAAAGAGACTCTTCTATGGGCACAGTATTAATAAACAAATTTATTACATGACTACTAACAGAGACCCTTGCCGATCTAGCACCAATCTTTTCTTTTGAAAACCGCCCCTACTCTGCTCTACCTAAACGATTTCTATATGAAGCCATCACATTCTTGTAAGACCTCACTTAACTTGTGCAGAAATGGAAAACTGACCCATGTTGATTCAATGAGTCCTTCCTCTGCAATTGTGAGCTTTGAATCTGAAAAAGCTAAGGCTGCAACATGAAAATGTGGGAGCTATATTGTCTACCATTAGCGCCACCCTGGGAGCCCTGCACAGAGTCAGACGGAAGTGACTTAGCAGGCACATGCATAGCAGGCCTGGCGTGTTATCTACCACATAGAGAAAACTGGTCTGTGAGGAGAGAACGAGCTGATTGTCAAAGGGGAGCAGACAAGTAACGAGGCATTTGAATCTTGGTTCTCTGGTGTTCCAAAGATCCAGTTAACACCAGCCTTCTTGTGGCCTGGTTATTCTATGAAATCACAGATTCATCTTTCGGCTTAAGCTAGGTGGAGCTAGAGTCGTTCCTTTCAATGAAAAAAGACCCAAGCCCTTCACTGTCTTTCTCTACACAGGTCAAAAAAGGGCCTCCTACCTCTTGTCTGGCTGTTTCAGTCTCTGCATCTGATGAAGGAAACTGAACCCCTTTCTTAAGGAGGTCCAGGTACACATCTTTCACTTCACTGACATCCACGCCTCCTGGGAAACCCTGCGACCATGTCTGAATTCAAGAGACGGAAAGTTTCAGAGAGCAAAGAGCAGTGAAACAAAACACAATTCTGAAAGTGACCACCAAAAAATCAGAGACTGACAATTACGAAGCTTCCTCAGAAAGAGAAAGCTACTTTTGAATGCCATACACAAAATGTACAGTTTTTGCAGTTTTTTTTTTTTGGGGGGGGGGGAGCGGTTACTTGTTTTTGGCTGTGTCACACAGCAGGTGGTATCTGGGATCCTAGCTCCCTAACCAGGGACTGAAGCCGTGCCCTCGGCAGTGCAGATGCTGGAAGCACATTACCTTAACCACTGGACCACCAGCAAAGTCCAAAACGTCCATTTTTAGAGATTAGAATAATGTAAAATATTTTTAATCATCAGACTGCCATGCCTCAACAATTTAGTGATACTCTACAATAGATACTACTGATTGTTTTTTGCTGTACTAAATCTAAAATTAATAGACTCTAAAACAGCATCTGTAGATCTTTTGCCAAATAACTCTGCAGGCAGTGAGTTACTGACCAGAGAAGATAGTTTCCATATCTGCAAAATAAATGTATACATCACTATCTCTTCTGTCTGACCCAGATAAAACAGAAACTGAGAGACAAGTATGGAAAAGGCTATAAATTCTTCAGAAAAAGGCCAGAGTCCAATGCCAAGAAATTATTATACGGAAAACAGAATAATAAAAACACTTTGAAGCTCAATCCCAGGCTTATAAAGGATCACTGAGCCAACTGGGAGTTAGGAAATTAAGCTTCTTAGACATTCACTATCCCATCAGGTATATAACAGACTTACCTTAATGAAATTCAAAATTCTATTCTGAATGTCTATTGGCAATGTGTATCTGGGATTCAGCAGCTTAACTAGACTATCTTTAACAAATTCCTTCTTCACAATCAGAGACTGGAAACTCGGACCACAGTTCTGCATGCACATGTCAATAAGCTGAAGAGAAAAATCAAACATTTTATCTCTTTGGCAAAACCACCTCCAAAATATAAGATAAAAATTGCTAAGTGATGATTTCCACCAGCACAAACAAAATTTGGTTATCTACTAAAATATATGGCAAAATGTTCAGTTCTGGGAATGTGAGGAAATTTAAGGCATAATGCAATTGCTTAGCAAACAGACAGTCTTGTTGGGGAGCCAGGACACAATTATAAGAGAACTCATAACAATGTGAGGTGGTAATGTCAAGGGCCAGTGCGAGGTGCAAACAAAGCATGCTGGCTCTAGACAAGGTGACATTTGTCCTAGTGTTTCCAGCAAAGTCCTGCTGAATTCCTATTGCCCCAGCTTTATTAAGGACATCATCTCCTTTCACTTCCAAAAATGTCCTTGCCTGGATGAAAACTTACATGGTTACTCCAGCTACAGACCTTTACAGGCAGATGTGACCATTTAGGGCCAGGTGTTTAAGACTTTTGGAAAAAGGTGGTCCTAAGCTGGCCTTTGAAAAATGGTCAAGAAAAGGATAAATGCATATAAAGCAATAGTCTAGACAGGTAAATCGTAAAAAAATTTATGTACAGGTGATGAAGTGTATGAGCTGTGAGAAGGAAAACAAGTTTTCTGGTTCGAAGAGGCTTCTTTATATCGGCAAACTGGAGAGCCTGGGGAACTGGATGGATAAAGTCTGGAGGGGCATCCTCCAGACTGTGCAGAAAGCTGTGCGGCAATGTAAAGAATCTGGACATTATTGAGAAGGCACCAGGAAGCCACTGGAGGGTCCTTAGTTTGTCACCATCACACCTCCGTCCTGAACTTGAGAGAAGGTTGGTGCAGCACCCTGCCAAAGCAACTGGAGGGCAAAGACCCTGAAATGATGGAGAGATCCAGCAAGGACCCCCTAATACAGCCTGATGCAGACAGGCTTAAACTGTCTTAAACTAGGATGATGAGGGTGTAAGAAAGGGGAAGACATGAGAATTATGAAGGAAGGACTTCCAACAACTAGGTATTTGTTGACAGGGAAAGGCTGAAAGTTAAATGACTGTTACTCTGCATGAGATTGATAGCACTTTGGATGGAAATCTGGAAGTGGATGGGATAGTATGACTGGCCTAAGGTCAAAATGATGGGTTGAAACTTACATATTTTGAGTTTATAAGTGATGCAGACTGAATGTCTGTGTCCCTCCCAAATTCCTATGGTGAACCTCTTAATCCCTAACATGATGGTATTTGGAGGAAATTAGGTCATGAGGCTGGAGTCTGCATAAATGAGATTGTTGTTGTTCAGTCGCTAAGTCATGTCCGACTCTGCGACCCCATGGACTGCAGCACACCAGGCCTCCCTGTCCTTCACAATCTCCCAGAGTTTGCTCAAATTCATGTCCATTGAGTTGGTGATGCCATCCAACCATCTAGTCCTCTGTCGTCTCCTTCTTCTCCCGCCTTTCTTAGAAAAGAGGGATAAGAGAGATCTCTCCTTGGCCACATGACGATACAACGAGAAGACAGCCATTGACAAGCCAGAGGGCGGGCCCTCCTCAGAGACTGGACCTGCCAGCACCCTGACCTTGGACTTCAGATCCTCATAGACTGGAAGAAATAGAAAAGTCTATTGCTTAAGCCACCCCATCGACGGTACCTTGTTAGGCTGCTCAAGATGACTAAGACAAAAGGACAGAAACATTCAAGTGGAGATTTCTGGCTGAGAGCTGTACATGCACAGATACAGTTCAGGAGAGACTTAAGCCCACAGGGAGTACCTGGGGCTGCCTCGCATGAGCAGAGAGGAGGAGGCACGGTGGGATTCAACTGGGAGGCTGGAAGGAGGATGGAGAAAGGCAGCCCAAGAGCAACCAACGGAAACTGAGGCATAAAATAAACAGAACATAATGCTCATAAAGTCAAAAGTGGGCAGGATTTTCAGGACGATGGAGTGTCAAACAGTTAGGAATATGGAGTGAGAAAAACTCAGGTAGGTTTGTTGATTAGTGGAGTCATCAATCATCTTGAAAAAAAGATTTTCAATACAGCAACATGAACAGAAGACAGGCTAAGAAAGAATGAGCTGGTAGCAGATTTCTGAAAGTGATCTAAAAACACAATGAAATCTCTAGTGTCCATGCTTCCACCTTCTCAGAGGTCATAAAGACCATAATATGACCAGGATAGGTATAATCTCTGTAGAAAAGGAGTCCTGAAAATTGATTTTATACCATGCTCTGTACTGTGTCACTTTAATGGCAATACAAATAGAAGAAGATATGAAAGCTATAGTTATAAGGGCATCGCTGCTAAAAAAGCAACCATAAAATACAGAAGCTGAGCACATGCAGCACATGAAACATAGGGAGAATCTTTAACCAAAGGAAAATAAAATCAGAATCCAAAACATATTAAGATGAATCTATTTTAATACAAGTTGTTTCGAGAAAGACAAGTTGAATAACAAACGGCTTTTTGCTTGATACACTATTATGATGAGGAAAAGCGCCTCTAGTTCAACGGGAATTTATAGAAATACTTCACGTGACCAGTTAAGCAGTCTTAGGCAAAATACTTTGCCTCCAAGTCTCATCTTCCATAATAGTAAAAGAAATGCTAAATATTCCACAAACCACTTTTTACTGTTGGAGTATCAAGATTTTATGTTAATGGGCAACATTCCCAGGAGGTTACCTATAAAAATCAAAGAGTCAATATGAAACGCTGAGAATGTTAACATCTGGAGATCATAAACCATGCCCTTTGTGCTTTCCCACTGGAATCTAGAGTGTCAGGACCACTTACTTCTATGCTATCACCTCTTCCTTCATGTCACGGTACCTCTCACACCCCAGCCCACTTAGCTAAACAATAAAACTTAGAGTGGTGACTTGGAAAAATCAAATACCTTGTTTCTACACATTTTGGAATTGGGCTTTGGTGCAATTTATGTGTTCATATAACCTATGAACATGGAGCTACCCAGGTGGGATTCAACTGGGAGGCTGGATTCAACCAGGTGGCACAGTGGTAAAGAATTCACCTGCCAGTGCAAGAGATGCAGGAGATGCAAGAGATGTGGGTTCGATTCCTGGGTTGGGAAGATTACCCTAGAGGAGGAAATGGCAACCCAGTCCAGTATTCTTGCCTGGAAAACTCCATGGAGAGAGGAGCCTGGTGGGCTGCAGTCCATGGAGCTGCAAAGGGCTGGACACGACTAAGCGACTGAGCACACATAACCTATGAACCAAGAAACCATAATCTGAGGTGGAGAAGGGAACCCAGGAGGAGGCAACAACTGAGAGACTGCAGAGTATGCTGATCTGAGGCTTCACAGCTGTCCCTTTGCACGTGGCTGGGCAAATCACTTATCGTGACTAAGACTCAGGATCATCAACTGCAAAATGAGCCTACCTTCTTCCAGAGACCTGCTGTAAGGCTTAAGTGGAAAATGATGCATATGAAGAGCCTGACACATAGCAGGACCTTAATAAATGTAAGTACTGTGATTGTCTGCTCACACAGATAATTTCCCATCAAGAAAGAAAATATTGATGAGCCAAGATAAGTATTCCTTTCAAAAATGTTAGGGAAAAAAAGCTCCATGGTAGTTTTATTTCTCATGGTAAATTTCTAAATGAAACATAGTAACCCAGGCTCCAGGGTCATCCAGAGCTGAAAAACAAACTAAGCTAAGGCCACTTTAGGGGATGAGCTTACTTTGTAAGTTTCTAGAGGAATAAAGACATTTTACACTAATTCTGAAGTCCCCATAACTCACCACCTAGGGGGTGCTTCAACTAATTGATTCCCAGGAACCTATTCAACCACTTTCCTCTTCACAATAATAGTATCTTGCTGAGACTTATCATAACTGACTCATTCAAGTAAAGACTAGACTCTAGATATCCATTGACGAATGGATAAAGAAGTTGTGGTACATATATACAATGGAATATTACTCAGCCATAAAAAGGAACACATTTGAGTCTGCTCTAATGAGGTGGATGAACCTAATACCTATTATACAGACTGAAATGAGTCAGAAAGAGAAAGATAAATACCATATTCTAACACATACATCGGAGAAGGCAATGGCACCCCACTCCAGTACTCTTGCCTGGAAAATCCCATGGACGGAGGAGCCTGGTAGGCTGCAGTCCATGGGGTCACTAAGAGTCGGGCACGACTGAGCAACTTCACTTTCATGCATTGGAGAAGGAAATGGCAACCCACTCCAGTGTTCTTGCCTGGAGAATCCCAGGGACGGGGGAGCCTGGTGGGCTGCCATCTATGGGGTCGCACAGAGTCAGACACGACTGAAGTGACTTAGCAGCAACACATACATATGGAATCTAGAAAAATGGTACTGAAGAATTTATTTACAGGGCAGCAACGGAGAAACAGACATAGAGAATAGACTTACGGATATGGGGAGAGGGTGAGATGTATGGAAAGAGTAACATGGAAACTTACATTACCATATGTAAAACAGATAGCCAATGGGAATTTGCTGTATGGCTCAGGAAACTCAAACAGGGGCTCTGTATCAACCTAGAGGGATGGGATGGGGAGGCAGATGGGAAGGAGTTTCAAAAGGGAGGGGATATATGTATACAAAAAAAAAGAGTTATCAGTTCAGTTGCTCAGTCATGTCCGACTCTTTGCGACCCTATCAACCGCAGCACGCCAGGCCTCCCTGTCCATCACCAACTCCCGGAGTCCACCCAAACCCATGTCCATTGAGTCAGTGATGCCATCTAACCATCTCATCCTCTGTCATCCCCTTCTCTTCCTGCCCTCAATATTTCCCAGCATCAGGGTCTTTACAAATGAGTTAGTTCTTTGCATCAGGTGGCCAAAGTATTGGAATTTCGGCTTCAGCATCAGTCCGTCCAATGAATATTCAGGACTGATCTCCTTTAGGATTGACTGGTTGGATCTCCTTGCAGTCCAAGGGACTCTCAAGAGTCTTCTCCAAGACCACAGTTCAAAAACATCAATTCTTCAGCGCTCAGCTTTCTTCATAGTCCAACTCTCACATCCATACATGACTACTGGAAAAACCATAGCCTTGACTAGACAGACCTTTGCTGGCAAAGTAATGTCTCTGCTTTTTAATATGCTGTCTAAGTTGGTCATAGCTTTCCTTCCAAAGAGCAAACATCTTTTAAATTCATGGGTGCAGTCACCATCTGCAGTGATTTTGGAGCCCAAGAAAATAAAGTCTCTCACTGTTTCCACGGTTTCCCCATTTATTTGCCATGGAGTGATGGAACTGGATGCCATGATCTTCATTTTTTGAATGTTGAGTTTCAAGCCAGCTTTTTCACTCTCCTCTTTCACTTTCATCAAGAAGCTCTTTAGTTCCTCTTTGCTTTCTGCCAAAAGGGTAATGTCATCTGCGTATCTGAGGTTATCGATATTTCTCCCTGCAATCTTGATTCCAGCTTGTGCTTCATCCAGCCCGGCATTTTGAATGATGTACTCTGCATATAAGTTAAATAAGCAGGGTGACAATATACATCCTTGACGTGCTCCTTTCCCTATTTGGAACCAGTCTGTTGTTCCATGTCCAGTTCTAACTGTTGCTTCTTGACCTGTATACAGATTTCTCCGGAGGCAGGCAAGTGGTCTGGTATTCCGATCTCTTGATAGAAAGAGTTATAAAGCCTCATAACTAAATAGTTTTTAAAATAAGACAAAACAACAGGCTTCTTGACAAAACCGCACCACCAACTAATAGTAGTAAATCAGAGTCTAGTCAGATCCCAGCAAAGGCTAATGAAGGCTAACAAGTCCATGGAGAACCTAAATGACAGATAATACAAAGGACATTTATAATCGACTTTGACAGGCTCTCATCACTTCACCATGATAAAATGGAAATGTAATATATGAGGATCCACTGTTAAAGAGTTTATTGGTAAACAAATAACTGCCTTTGACAGACACTGGATATTTGTTTCTGTGACTAATTTCTCTCATAATTCAGTTCAGTTCAGTTCAGTCACTCAGTTGTGTCCGACTCTTTGCGACCCCATGAATCGCAGCACCCCAGGCCTCCCTGTCTATCACCAACTCCGAGAGTTCACTCAGACTCATGTCCATCGAGTCAGTGATATCCATCCAGCCATCTCATCCTCTGTCATCCCCTTTTCCTTCTGCCCCCAATCCTTCTCAGCATCAGAGTCTTTTCCAATGTGTCAACTCTTCGCATGAGGTGGCCAAAGTACTAGAGTTTCAGCTTTAGCATCATTCTTTCCAAAGAAATACCAGGGCTGATCTCCTTCAGAATGAACTGGTTGGATCTCTGCTTAAGTTTATATTAAAGTCTGTTCTAAAAAATTAAACACACCACTCCAGTGCAGTGAGTAGTCTGAGGTGAGGTGCCTGGGCCATTAAATAAAGAACTCAGGGAAAGCTGCATGAAGCTATCAAGAATCAAAGGCCAATTCAAAGAAGTCCAAGAAGCAGGAACCTTAATGAACTCTGCCCCTAACAATGAGGAGCTATTCTGGCTCCTAACCTGTGACTCTCACCTTTACTTTGGCACAGGTCTTAGACTCACTTGCTGTCACGTGCTGGTATGGAAATCAGGAGGCGAGAATGAAACAGTTACCAGAGATGGAACAGGGAACAGCCTTCCTGTGAGCAAGGCCTGAGTGATCAGATGACCTGCAGGAGAGAAAGTGTGGGGACTCACAGAGAGATGGGATATAAGACACAACACTCGGGAACAGCTCAGCTTCCTCAGGGGAGAGTCCTGATTCGTCCCGAGGGAAGGAAGCTGGATGCAGGAAGTGATGGACCAGGGACAGAAAGCCACCACCGAAAGGTCAGGTAAGCTGGCTGTAACAGAGAGACAAAGGTATCATACAGAATCCACAGCTGTCAGAAGGTGAAACACCGCATGCTGAAATTTGGAAAATGGCGTAAATTCATCTTCTGCCCTTAGGTTCCTCAGTCAATTCTCCTAACCTTCAGCAGCTCTGGGACGTCCTCCATTTCAGGGCACAGCTGTATACCTTTCTACCCCAAATCACAATCACTCCCTGAGTCCTTCCTGGATGCTAGGAGAAGGGGATGGGGGCTGAAGGACACTCAGTCAGTCAACACCTAATACCCAAAATCTTCCACCACAAAGAAGTTGAAGACACAAATGAAACACAGTGACTGTTCTTTCAAGGGGCATGATTTGTTCAGGCAAGCAAGGTGGTGTGGGGCCAGGGCATGGAATTTAGAATCTGAGACCTGCACTGAAATCTTGCCTATGCTACTTAAAAGTTGGAGGGGAAAAAAAAAAAAAAAACATCACTTAACCTCACCAAGTATCAGTTTCTTCATCTGAGAAGTGGAGTCAATAATACAACTTCTTCACAGGGTTGTTGAGAGCATCAGCCAAAGTGAAAGTGAATGTCGCTCAGTTGTGTCCAACTCTTTGTGACCCAATGGACCACAGGCTGCCAGGCTCCTCAGTCCATGGAATTCTCCAGGCCAGAATCCTAGATGGGGTAGCCTTTCCCTTATCCAGGGGATCTTCCCAACAAAGGGATTGAACCCAGGTCTCCTGCATTGCTGGTGGATTCTTTACCAGCTGAGCCACCAGGGAAGCCCAAGAAGACTGGAGTGGGTAGCCTATCCCTTCTCCAGCAGATCTTTCTGACCTGGAAATCAAACCAGCATTTCCTGCACTGCAGGCAGATTCTTTACCAGCTGAGCTACCAGGTAAAGTACCAGGCAAAGGTGATTTTCCATCACCAACCCACTGTTCTCCTATTTCCCCTGGAGCACCTTACTCCTCTCTCTGGTTCCCTCCACTCCATGACCTTCCTGAGGAGGTGACCATGGTGAAGGAGAGGGGAGAGGTCCAAAAAGGTGGAGGAGACGATCCCTCTAAAACTGTATTCTGACCCTAACTTGTAGGGTTTCTTCAGTGACAGTATCATTAAGACTTCATTTCTTCTCCAAGTAAGCAAGAAGTGCTAAGTTCTTTTCCCCTTGAAGCTAGAAAAGGGGGGCAAAGCTCAGCTCTGCTCCACAGCCCTCTAGATAACCATGCCCAACCCTCCTAAGGGCAGTCTGATGCTGGCAGAGGAGCACCACAGCCCGGTGTGGCGTGGGGCCAGAAGGAGGTCAGCAAAGGCACTCAGAAGACACCAGAAAGCACACAGCTCAGGCAGCAGGCAGGGTCTACAAAATGTACCGACGTGAAACTGGCAACTCATCCAGCAACTGCAGGGGTCACACAGCCAAAGTTGGGGGAAAACGGGAACATATCAAATAAATGTCTACAGCCATATCAAGAAACACGGTGCACAGAATTGTTTCTATCAACAAAGAACTTAATTCAAATTACATCAGGCAGCAGAACTTGGCTGGGCCCTAGAGAGCTGCCAGCACCTCAGAATTCCAGAGATGCGCAAGCAAGGCAGGGAGCTAAGAGGGGGGCGTTTTTCAAGCTTCAGTTCTCCCCACGTGTAACACGTACACAGACTTCTTGATCAGCTCAGTTCCTCCAAGTTGTTCATTACCAGTTCTTATCTCCTAACCAGGAAAATATGATTTTCCAGGAACACTCATTTTCCACCAAATTAAATGCTCTTACAATTAACCAAACTCCCTTGATTCTGTAATTCTCAGTAAATGAATCATTTTAATCCATACTGTACATATTTTTTGCTCACCTATTATCTCAGAGTATTTGTATCCTTTAGACCCAAAATTAGAAATGTGACTATAACTTAGGCAATCTTAATCTCAATTTAACATTAAAGTACTTACTGACAAGGTGAGTTGGATTTCTTTATGATTATAGTTTTTGGAAATCCTTTTCTTCAAAGCTTTTACTGCATCTTTTGGCCTACAACAATAAACACAGTAAAATCATCAATGCAGGCCCTGTGGAAAGCAAGTCCATCTCTGAAAAGCACTCTGCAGCATGAAAAGAGGAACGGCTGAGGAGACACCCAGGGTCTTAGTTCTGCTGTGTGACACTGAGCAGATGACTGCACTTGTTAGACCCGTTTCCTCATATATCTAGGCAGACAGTACCAACTACCTCCTTGTGAAAACCAAGTAACGTATTCAGATGATCACTGCCTAGAAAGCACTACATGTGAAATGCATTCACACCCACAACCCTCTCTATGTCAATGCACAGAACCACCTTACCTGAAATGAATTTCTGAAAATGTGACCTATGTTTATTATTAGTATTTCCTACACACCCTATTGTTGTTTTTGTTGAGTTGCTAAGTTGTGTCCAACTCTTTGAGACCCCATGGACTGTAGCCTTCCAGGCTCTTCTGTCCATGGGATTATTTACGCAAGAATACTGGAGTGGGGTGCCATTTCCTCCTCTAGGGGATCTTCCTGACTCAGGGGTCAAACCCGCATCTCTTGCATCTCCTGCATTGGCAGGCAAATTCTTTACCACTAGCACCACTTGGAAAGCCCCAAGCACCCTACAGGCAGTGGGATATAGGAGGAGGAGTTAGGACTAACTAGGACTAATTGATGCTACAATTTTATGTTACAAAAGGAAGAACCATGTATAAGTAGACAGTCCAAATTCGCTTCAAGATGATCAGTTTCAGGTAAGTAATGTGGATGTAATGTACAGCATGATGACTGTAGTTAATTCTGCTATATGATATATTTGACAGCTATTAAGACAGTAGACACTAAAAGTTCTCATCACGAGGGAAAAAATTGTCTTTGTAATTTTATGAGGCGTAACTGTGATGCTAACTTATTGTGGAAATTGTTTTGTAATATATGTAAGTCAAGTCATTTACTGTACATTTTAAACTTATACAGTGTTGTATGCCAATTACACTTCAAAAGTTAAAAAAGATACAAATCCTTTTTGCATATTACCTTCTAATTTTGTTATGTTTGCATGGGTAGAATTTCTATTTTATGATAATATAATTATATAACATTACATATATTTACAATTGTAACTCTTATAATAGATATATTTCTCAAGGATCATATATAAAATCTAAGATTAAACTCTTGGAAAAGCTTAAAAGAATAAAGATACTGTTTTAAAAGAAAAAAATTGGGGAATTCCCTGGTAGTCCAGTGGCTAAGACTGTGAGCTCCCAAAGCAGGGGCCCAGGTTTGATTCCTGGTCAGAGGACTAGATCCCACACGCCCCAACTAAGACCTGATGTGGCTAAATAAATAAATATAAATAGAAAAGAAAAAAAAAATAAGTAAAACAATTTTACACTGAGATCCCCTTTTTGCACTATCAAGGAAGAAGTCAGTATTATAAGTGAAGAAAAGGTTCAGAAGAACCAAATGCGGGAAATAAGATTATAGAGAAACCATTATAAATACTTAAAAGTACTAGTTAGTACTTTAAGCACTTTCCACTGATAGAGTCAACAATTAAGTGTAATGTTTTCTTCATCAGCATCAGTTCTGTTCAGTCACTCAGTTGTGTCCGACTCTTTGTGACCCCATGGACTGCAGCATGCCAGGCTTCCCTTTCCATCACTAACTCCTGGAGTTTACTCAAATTCACGTCCATATGCTGTCGAGGTTGGTCATAGCTTTTCTTCCAAGGAACAAGCGACTTTTAATTTCATGGCTATGGACACCATCTGCAGTGATTCTGGAGCCCAAAAAAACAAAGTCTGCCACTGTTTCCACTGTTTCCCCATCTATTTGCCATGAAGTGATGGGATCAGATGCCATGAATGTTAAGTTTTGGTTTTAAATAGAATGTTAGTTTTCTGAATGCTAAGTTTTAAGCCAACTTTTTCACTCTCCTCTTTCACTTTCATCAAGAGGCTCTTTCTGCCTCTTGTCTTCTGTCACAAAGGTGCTGTCATCTGCGTATCTGAGGTTATTGATATTTCTCCCGGCAATCTCGATTCCAGCTTGTGCTTCCTCCAACCCAGCGTTTCTCATGATGTACTCTACATAGAAGTTAAATAAGCAGGGTGACAATATACAGCCTTGACGTACTCCTTTTCCTATTTGGAACCAGTCTGTTGTTTCATGTCCAGTTCTAACTGTTGCTTCCTGACCTGCATACAGGTTTCCCAAGAGGCAGGTCAGATGGTCTGGTATTCCCATTTCTTTAAGAATTTTCCACAGTTTGTTGTGATCCACACAGTCAAAGGCTTTGGCATAGTCAATAAAGCAGAAATAGATGTTTTTCTGGAACTCTCTTGCTTTTTCCATGATCCAGGGGATGTTGGTAATTTTATCTCTGGTTCCTATGCCTTTTCAAAATACAGCTTGAAAATCTGGAATTTCACCATTCACATACTGCTGAAGCCTGGCTTGGAGAATTTTGAGCAATACTTTGCTATTGTGTGAGATGACTGCAATTGTGTGGTAGTTCGAACATTCTTTGGCATTGCCTTTGTTTGGGATTGGAAATGAAAACGGACTTTTTCCAGTCCTGTGGCCATTGCTGAGTTTTCCAAATTTGCTGGCATACTGAGTACAGCACTTTCACAGCATCATATTTTAGGATTTGAAACAGCTCAACTGGAATGCCATCCCCTCTACTAGTTTTATTCATAGTGATGCTTCCTAAGTCCCACTTGACTTCACATTCCAGGATATCTGGCTCTAGGTGAATGATTACACCATTGTGATTATCTGGGTCATGAAGATTTTTTTGCATAGTTCTTCTGTGTATTCTTGCCACCTCTTCTGCTTCTGTTAGGTCCATACCATTTCTGCCCTTTATTGTACCCATCTTTGCATGAAAAGTTCCCTTTTTATCTCTAATTTTCTTGAAGAGATCTCTAGTCTTTCACATTCTATTGTTTTCCTCTATTTGTTTGCATTGATCACTGAGGAAGTCTTTCTTATGTCGCCTTGCTGTTATTTGGAAGTCTGCATTCATCAACATAAACTAAGATAATCTCGTTAGCTGTTCATGATTACTTTAAATGTGCAGGAAAATCAAGAGAACTGTATCCCTTACAACAAGTTATAATTCAGACTAAGTCACAAAATAGGCTTAATGATTTTGTTTTTTAAATTTCAACTTCTTAAAGTTTAAGAAGTGTAACAAAAGATACCATATTGTTTAAGAACTGAGTGTAAACATGGATGAGTTGGCATTCAGAAGAAAAAACTTGTCTTGTGACAGGCAGAGGAAAACAACTGCTAGATTATTTTCTGGTTGATAATGACAACTGCTCAGAGACAGTTCACCACCAGGAGTCCACTAGCTTCTTCATAATATTTTTCAATTACAATAACATAAAATATTGGCCATCAGAGCAAGAAGAATTCCTAATGAAAGAAACAATATCTCCCCCTCTCCTTAAAGAATAAGGGATTTGAGCCTCACAGAGACAAAATTTGAAATTATTAAGGAAAAGGCAAAGAGAAGAATTATAATGGATTCTCAGATATTCCACATGCTGAAAAAAACAGCCATCCTAATATTTCAAGCTGACATGTCTTCAAAAGGCAGTGGGTGCTTAAAAGGTGATGGAAACACTATTTCAACAAGAAAACCAAAGTCTGCAAGAGAAAACTCAAGTTTGCAGGAGAAAACACACTATAGTTCTGATGCTTCTTACGAGACAAACACATGAACCACACTCTGAACTCACCCATCCTGGGTGGTGTTAATTATGTCACAGATGTGCATGAACTGGCCCCAGTCTTCCGTCTGCACTCCAGCAAATGTCGCCTTTTCTGCAAAGAAAAAGTTATGTTGAGTTTGAGCTATAACAGAATAAAACATGTCTCAAAAAAAAGTGAAAGTGTTCATCAGACACTCAGTCACGTCCGACTGTTTGTGACCCCATGGACTATAGCCTGCCAGGCTCCTCTGTTCGTGCAATTCTCCAGGCAAGAATACTGGAGTGGGCTGCCATTCCTTTCTCCAAGGGATCTTCCCAACCCAGGGATTGAACCTGGGTGTCCTGCATTGCAGGCAGATTCTTTACTGTCTAAAGCACCAGAGAAGCCCCAAACATGTCTGGTTTTCTAGAAACAATCTGCCTGGGGTTCCCTAGCAAGCACCATTAAGTTTACATCACCAAAAGACAGACAGTTTTGTTTTTTTGTTTTTTTTTTTGCACAATTCCCAGTAATTCAAGAATCAGTCAAGATCCAGGTTCAGAGTGCTGCTGTTGCCACAGTAATAAATGACCTATTAATAAAGGCTTCAGGGCCAGAACAGCCCACCTAAATCTCCATCTGCCTGCCTGTCTTTCAGAGAAGGCATACTGCTAAGTATTTTATGCAATTTCATTTAACCCACTGTCAGAGATGATGACACAGAAGTTCAAGAAGGTTAAGGAAATTACCCAAGGCTACACAGCCAGTACAAGGTAGAACTAGCATCAAATCTAGGTTGTTTTTGTTTGCTTTTTTAAGTCACGTATTCTCCTTGGCCGAGTGGTGTTGAGAAAAAGAGATCTACTGAAACTGCCTGTGTACTTGCCAGCACCTGTATTAACCAGCGCTGCACCAGACATAACTTGAAGGCTCCTGTACCTGGAACCTCATCAGTAGACAATCAAATAGTTTTTCCCTGTCCAGACAGCCTCCTTAAGAATACAGAATGCCACCTACAAAGAGGATCATAGAACACTCAACCTGAGTGATCTTAACATCTTTCCTAAAAGGAAAGGAGAATATTCCTGAGCGTGAAAACATGAGAACAGGGAAAGGAGCAAAAATTAATTAAAAGGATTAAAAAGAGGATAAAGGTTTGGCTGGCGGAACTCCAAAGCCAATCCTGCTCCCCACCTAGGAGCAGCACTATCTGCATTTGGCATTCAAAATGGACAAAGCTTACCAAACTTGTGTTTAGTCACAAGGTTCTTTCAACCAGTTTCTTTGCTCCCCATTCCATGCTCCTTCCTTCCACCTTCCCATCTTCCTAGAAATCTCCTACTCATCCTTCAAAAGCCATGGCAGAGTTAAGTTCTCCCTTTTCATAAGTTTTGGGTGTTTTACATTTCTCTTCCTTTGCAAAGGTACTGTACTATAATCACTTCCCCATATATGTGTGCATCTTCCCCATACTTTGATGTCTGAGACCAGGTCTTGCCTGTGCCTGCTTCAGGTCCAGGCATACAGTTGGCAGTCAGTAAACGTGCAAACCACCAAAGAATAAATCAGATTATGAAGATGCAGTCCGACTCCATTTCTGGTCAGAGCTTATTTTAACACCCGACAGAGAAAAAGCCAGCAACGGTTTGGAAAGCATTTCCTCCTCAATGGAAGTTACACTCACTATCTCATAAAGTTGTGGGAACCAAGCTTAAGGTTGAGTGGCGTGTACTTTTAAAAGAGCAGTAAACTAAGCTGCAGGATAAACTGTCCAAATTTGAGTCTCCTGATTTCCTCGTCCCACCAAGTTCGCCGACATGATCACGCTCTGCTTGGCACCTCCGGGCACGGGTGTTACACACGATTCCCGAGGGAGGCACGGAGCCGCGTCTGTGAGCAGCCCCGGGCCGGGCTCCGGCTTCCGCGTACGTCGACGGGGGCGCGCCCACGGGAGAGCCAAAGGAGTCGGGGAGACACCTGCGTGGCCCTCGGTGGCCCGCAGAGGCCTCTGGTGTCCCCGAGAGAGAGCCTGGCTCCCCTCCCTTCGCTCCTGTGCTCAGCACGTCCCTTCTCTTTGTTCCTCTCGAAAAAGGAGCTCGGGCTGTAACGGCCTGGAATCCGCGAGCACGCGTCTGGACACCTGCCTGTGCCGGCGAGGTCACTGCACTCACCCTCCTGGAACCTTCCCCTCGCAGAGCGGGCACAACACTTGGCTCGCTCTCGGAGAGGCTCGCCCTGCCCCAGAGGGCCGCACCCCCGCGGAGGGCCAGGCCCGCCGCCCGCGACCCCCGGGCCACCTGTCCGCTCCCACGCCCACCGCGCTGGAAGGCGCTGGGGAACAGTGCGGAGCCGGGCTTCGAGAGAGACGGGTCGCAACAGGGGTATCGCCGCACCGGCGGGCGCGGGCCCGGGAAAGTTGCGGGGAAGCGGGGAGCTCCTCGAGCCGGGACCCACGCGGTTCCGTGCGGCGGGGAACGGAGTCGGGGTGCGGGGCCCCCCTTACCTATCAGCTGGCCCAGGGAGTTCGCGTACGGGTCCCGGTGACTCCTGCCGAACGCCATGGCCGTGCTGCGAGCGCGCCCGGCCTCCGCCGCCCGCGACTCCTCCCGCACGGCCCCGGCTCCTCCCTCGGCTGCTGCGGGGCGCCGAGCGGGGCGGGGTCCCCAGGGGGCGGGGTCCAGGGAGGGGGGCGGAGCGGGGTCTCTGGAGGGGCGGAGGCGTGGGCGAGGGCGCGGAGGGGCGGGGCGGGGTCCTCGAGGGGGCGGGGTCCTGGTGGGGGCGGGGCGGTGGGGGGGGTCCCCCGGAGGGGTCGGCCGCGCGCGCACGTGCAGCGCCCCGGGGACAGGCTTCAAGGCCCGGGGGCCGCCGCTGGGGCCCGAGCGCGGATCCTGTTGCTCTCGGGGCAGGGCGCTGCCCTTCTCGGCGCCTCCTGCGCCCCCTTGTAGAGAAGGAAACGCGGAGTTACACAGGCCACGGTGAACATTAGCCACGTAACCCGCCCAGGTCAGCGTCTGGCACCCACAGAACAAATGTTTAGCCACTGAGGGAATCGAGCGCCTGGAAATATTTACCCCGCCCTGCTTATTGACCCGGCCCCGAGATCCGGGATCGAAGGCGTGTCCCTCGCCCTTAGGCTGCAGGTGAGGGTCAGGAGGGCGGACTGGCTTCAAACCAGGCGCTGGCCGTCGTCTCGCCCCAGTTTCCTGAGGGACCGCGTGGCGCCGCCGAGCGAGCTCCGGGCTCCTTCTGGGAGCCGTCCTCCTGCGAACTGAAGGAAAGGAAAGGGCTTTCCTTCTGCCTAAGCAGACTGTTCTGCTTTGGAATGTAAATCCGAGCTTGAGCTCTTCAACCGCTTCCCGGTTGCCCTTTCCCTCTTCTGGGGCATTCGATGAACATCGGATTGGCTACCCCGACAGTCTTCCGTGACTCCAGGGCCTGCTGGAGGCTGGGTGTCTCCAAGGTGATGGCAGTTAGCACCACATGGGCTCCCTGCACTTCCAGGTCTCACTTCCTGCGGTCCGCTTGGGCCCAGCTCTACGAACCCTTCTTTGGTCCTGGAAATGGTGAGGAGATCTGCCTTATGTTCCTAGTCACATATGTAAGCACATAAATCAAAACCAATCCCAATGTGCACCAAGGGGCTAACTCACTTGGGTGTTTTGCTCTAATTTATTTCTGATTTTACTTGACCCTTGCAAGCTAATACTTGGGATTCTAAAATCTAGAGTGAAACATTTTTGTTGTAAATATCTCCTACCTGTGATTAATACTCTCCACATGCATATCCAGGGGAACTCCTTTATATGGTGCTACTTATCAGTTCCTTAGTCATCACTACAGCTTCTGCTGACACTGTTGAAAACCTCTTGTGACATCACCAACCTAATCTCTTTCATATTATACAGTGTACAAAGCATTTCACTCTCTGAACCCTACAATCAAGCAACCTTAAAGAGAAAGTCAGTTTCAGGTTAGGCTGCTGTTGATGTCATAGCCTTCCATCAGGGCATGAGAACAAGGAAGGAATCAACAAGCAGATTTTTAACATAACTGCTACTTCTCATGCAAGAGATTTTTTTTTTTTTATTTCCCCAGATAATCATGATGATGTGATCACTGACCTAGAGCCAGACATCCTGGAATGTGAAGTCTAGTGGACCTTAGAAAGCATCACTATGAACAAAGCTAGTGGAGGTGATGGAATTCCAGTTGAGCTATTTCAAATCCTGAAAGATGATGCTGTGAAAGTGCTGCCCTCAATATGCCAGCTAATTTGGAAAACTCAGCAGTGGCCACAGGACTGGGAAAGGTCAGTTTTCATTCCAATCCCAAAGAAAGGCAATGCCAAAGAATGCTCAAACTACCGCACAATCACACTCATCTCACATGCTAGTAAAGTAATGCTCAAAATTCTCCAAGCCAGGCTTCAGCAACACGTGAACCGTGAACTTCCAGATGTTCAAGTTGGTTTTAGAAAAGGCAAAGGAACCAGAGATCAAATTGCCAACATCTGCTGGATCATGGAAAAAGCAAGAGAGTTCCAGAAAAACATCTGTTTCTGCTTTATTGACTATGCCAAAGCCTTTGACTGTGTGGATCACAATAAACTGTGGAAAATTCTGAAAGAGATGGGAATACCAGACTACCTGACCTGCCTCTTGAGAAACCTATATGCAGATCAGGAAGCAAGAGTTAGAACTGGACATGGAACAACAGACTGGTTCCAAATAGGAAAAGGAGTACATCAAGGCTGTATATTGTCACCCTGCTTATTTAATTTATATCAGAGTACATCATGAGAAACGCTGGACTGGAAGAAGCACAAGCTGGAATCAAGATAGCCAGGAGAAATATCAATAGCCTCAGATATGCAGATGACACCACCCTTATGGCAGAAAGTGAAGAGGAACTAAAAAGCCTCTTGATGTAAGTGAAAGTGGAGAGTGAAAAAGTTGGCTTAAAGCTCAACATTCAGAAAACAAAGATCATGGCATCCAGTCCCATCACTTCATGGGAAATAGATGGGGAAACAGTGGAAACAGTGTCAGACTTTATTTTGGGGGGCTCCAAAATCACTACAGATGGTGACTGCAGCCATGAAATTAAAAGACGCTTACTCCCTGGAAGGAAAGTTATGACCAACCTAGATAACATATTCAAAAGCAGAGACATTACTTTGCCAACAAAGGTCCGTCTAGTCAAGGCTATGGTTTTTCCAGTGGTCACGTATGGATGTGAGAGTTGGACTGTGAAGAAGGCTGAGTGCTGAAGAATTGATGCTTTTGAACTGTGGTGTTGGAGAAGACTCTTGAGAGTCCCTTGGACTGCAAGGAGATCCAACCAGTCCATTCTGAAAGAGATCAGCCCTGGGATTTCTTTGGAAGGAATGATGCTAAAGCTGAAACTCCAGTACTTTGGCCACCTCATGTGAAGAGTTGGAAAAGACTCTGATGCTGGGAGGGATTGGGGGCAGGAGGAGAAGGGGACGACAGAGGATGAGATGGCTGGATGGCATCACTGACTCGATGGGCATAGGTCTGAGTGAACTCCGGGAGTTGGTGATGGACAGGGAGGCCTGGCGTGCTGCAATTCATGGGGTTGCAAAGAGTCGGACACGACTGAGCGACTGATCTCTGAATCTATATAAATATTTGATTTGAAATATAAATATTATATTTATTTAAAGTATATCAAAATATATATTTGATTTATATGCTTAAGTATATATAACAGAAACAGGCTAAGTAGCCAGGCTTTGTCCCCTGTGGACACTTTAAGATAACGGTTATGGGAGGGACAAAGAGGGACTAAACCCTGTTGAGTAGAAGATCAAGAGCTCCCATCCTTGGGGCAAGGGAGACACTGCACAAGTGCAGAAAGGCTCCTTAGGGGTCAAAAGGAGGGGGCACTATCCCATAATATGTGATGCCAAGAGCCCCCCCCCCATTAGGCCTCTGGGCTAGAATTCATCTTGGAAAAATGTTGCACATGCTTGTGCGATGGGTCCTAGGGCAGGTCCGGTGTGGAAAAAGAATCAAGATAATTGACCAAAAGTAAACAAAGATGCAGAATAACTGCCTTCCACAAATGATTTAACTGCCTCTTTACTGTGCTCCTCCTCATTAAGACATCCACACCCTTGCTCTCCAGGTGTGAATCTTTGCCTTGCTTCTGTCTTAATTAAACAAACTTTCTCTGTGTGCTCTCCCAATTGTGTGTGTCTCTAATAATAAACTTTATACCTGTTTTTACAGTTTTTGTGTCCTTGAAAAATGCATTTTTCAATGGGGCAAGAGCCAGGGAAAATTTGCTTCTAGCCTCTAGTCTTGATGATCTAGTGGGTAGGATTCCTGGTTTTCATCTGGGCTGCTGCTGCTGCTGCTAAGTCGTTTCAGTCGTGTCCAACTCTGTACAGCCCCATAGACGGCAGCCCACCAAGCTGCTCCATCCATGGGATTTTCCAGGCAAGAGTACTGGAGTGGGTTGCCATTGCCTTCTCCTCATCTGGGCTACCCAAGTTCAATTCCTGGGCAGGGAACTAAGATTTCACTTCAAGCCACCATTCACTGCTGTCTCTCCAAGATCTCTACCCGAAGCTTTTACTTCCTCATGTGCCCGTGGAGGGTGTTGTGATGGTTGCAGCCTTCTTTCTGTGTTCTGCCACTTTCTCTATGATCCCCCAAGTCCCCAGGGCTGAAAATCAACCCTGTTAATGTTATTATGGTCTGAGAGTAGGATAGAATTCACAGCTAAGTCAAGGTCAGAGAAGAGGCAGACTCCCAGAAAGAAACAAGAATAAAATTTCTGGGTGCCAGGAGCAAAATCTCACCACAACTTCAATTCTAAGGAAACTTTCTAAACACAAGTCGTAATGCTGCTACTGCTACTGCTACTAAGTCGCTTCAGTTGTGTCCGACTCTATGCGACCCCATAGACGGCAGCCTACCAGGCTCCCCCGTCCCTGGGATTCTCCAGGCAAGAACACTGGAGTGGGTTGTCATTTCCTTCTCCAATGCATGAAAATGAAAAGTGAAAGTGAAGTCGCTCAGTCGTGTCCGACTCTTAGTAACCCCATGGACTGCAGCCTTCCAGGCTCCTCTGTCCATGGGATTTTCCAGGCAAGAGTACTTGAGTGGGGTGCCATTGCCTTCTCCAAGTCGTAATGCTAGGTAGAAGCAAAGAAAATCTTTACTTTAAATACACTTAAATGCCTGGAACTGGCAATCTATTTTATTGTAGTCTTCCTACGCCTGAAGGCAGGAGTTATGCACTTCATTTTTACAAATATGTAATCTGAAACTCAAAAATAAATAGCTTGACCTGAGTTTGAGTCATGGCTGCTTGATTCTAAAGCCTGTATTTTTGTTACTACATGAATCTGCTCATTAAATATGTCTCATTTATTTTAAAGGATCTATTTGATTCAAAGGGAGACCTCGTGAAGAAGATAGGAATAGGAGTCGTCTGCCACAGGGTCCTCCTGTTGTTCCTATACTTGTTCAAGCATGCTAATATTATCTGTGGAAAAGTGCAAGTCGCTCAGTCGTGTCTGACTCTTTGCAACCCCATGGACTATACAGTCTATGGAATTCTCTAGGCCAGAATACTGGAGTTGGGTAGTCTTTCCCTTCTCCAGGGGATCTCCCCAACCCAGGGATCAAACCCACATTACAGGCGGATTCTTTACCAGCTAAGCCACAAGGAGAGCCCAAGAATACTGGAGTGGGTAACCTATCCCTTCTCCAGTGGATCTTCCCCACCCAGGAATTGAACCAAGGTCTCCTGCATTGCAGGTGGATTCTTTACCAAATGAGCTATGTTATCTGTACTATAACAATATTCTAGGTGCCACCTGCCAATGCAGGAGATGCAGGTTTGTTCCCTGGGTCAGGAAGATCTCCTAGAGGAGGAAATGGCAACCCACTTCAGTATTCTTGCCTGGAAAATTCCATGGACAAAGGAGCCTGGTGGGCTGCAGTCCACGGAGTCGCAAAGAATTGGACATGATTGAGCAACTCAGCACGCATACACGCTCTAAGTATGTTACATACATGCTCTCATTTAATTCCATAATAACTCTATGAAATCATTACTATTATTACTCTGTTTTACAGACTAGAAAAACCACAGTCACCTTGCTAGTAAAGGACTCTCTGATTCCAAAAGCAGAAACTTTATTCTATGTACTGTCATGGATAAAGCCTAGATGGTAGGTAGTACCATTTACTTTTTAAAAGATGGGTTCTAGATATGGTACCTGGAGAATGAGGTGACCGATCATGGCAAATACACATCTGGAAACAAAGCTGATCCATCATTAGGTTTTAGGCAGTTAAGAGTCTTTTTCACCCTCTCGATTGACTCTGTTCTTACCACTAAAGTTTTTAGGTTGTCAAATCTGGACTGCTGCTGCTGCTACTAAATAACTTCAGTGGTGTCCGACTCTGTGCAACCCCAGAGACAGCAGTCCACCAGGCTCCCCTGTCCC
The DNA here is from genome assembly GCF_032452875.1 of Bos javanicus. Taxonomy (NCBI): domain Eukaryota; kingdom Metazoa; phylum Chordata; class Mammalia; order Artiodactyla; family Bovidae; genus Bos; species Bos javanicus. The sequence continues at coordinate 6,284,682 of NC_083886.1, read as the reverse complement.
TGGGATTCTCCAGGCAACTACACTGGAGTGGGTTGCCATCTCCTTCTCCAATGCATGAAAGTGAAAAGTGAAAGTGAAGTTGCTCAGTCGTGTCCAACTCTTAGGGACCCCATGGACTGCAGCCTACCAGGCTCCTCTGTCCATGGGATTTGCCAGGCAAGAATACTAGAGTGGGTTGCCATTGCCTTCTCTGCACATGCCCTTATAAATCACATAGTCCCTACCCCATCATCTTATAGATGAAAACATGGACAGCCAGAGAAGGGAAGTGACCAGCCCCAGGCCATTCTGCTCCAGCTAGGAGATTGTAACATAATAGCCTTCCCCTGACTCCCCGACTCTTCTGCTACAAGCACCTCTTTTCTGTTTTAATATTTAAATTAAAAGTTGTGTTTCCCCAACCCTCCCCACAGTATTTTCTCTAGACTGCTCTTTATCCTTCTCTTTATCTAATGGGTTCAGTTCCAAACACCTCCACTCTCCTCCCTAGCTGTCCCAGTATGGACTACCATTTGATGGACATTTCCATAGCTATCTGATCATCAGATCTGAGCCAGTTAACAGTCACATCCTCTTTGCCCTCTCTGCTATGTGATGCCATCCCAGCCACCCTTCTTTCCCCTTCACCTTTCAGGGCACCTCCCTGTCATATCCTCCTTTTTCTGGCTGCTACTTCTCATGAGCTTCATCTGGTTCCATCTTCCTCCCTACCTGCTAAACCTGTTAGCCTTCCCACAGTTCTGTAGCCTGCCTCTTCCTCTTTATCCATTTCCCTCAGGATGCCTTCTCCTTGTCCCTTCTCCATGAAAACTTTCCTGACCAAGAGAACTGAGTCCTCCTTTCCTGTCTTACAGATTTCTTTCTTGGAGCTTATAACACTGTACTGTTTCTTTGTTTAGAAGTATGTTCCCCACTTCTAGATATAAGCCCCTCAAGGGACTAGAATCTGATTTGTTAGGTTTGGTATCCAGACATTTTAAAGGCCTTGCTGTTGTTGTTCAGCTGCTTTAACCAATTCAGTTCAGTTCAGCTCAGTTCAGTCATTCAGTCGTGTCCGTCCATTTGCAACCCCATGAACTACAGCACCAAATTCTCATCACCAACTCTCGGGAGTTTACTCATGTCCATTGAGTCAGTGATGCCATCCAACCATCTCATCCTCTGTCATCCCCTTCTCCCCTTGCCTTCAATCTTTCCCAGTATCAGGGTCTTTTCCAATGAGTCTGTTCTTCCCATAAGATGACGAAACTATTGGAGTTTCAGCTTCAGCAACAGTCCTTCCAATGACTGATTCAGGACTGATTTCCTTTAGGATGGACTGGTTTGATCTCTTTGCAGTCCAAGGGTCTCTCAAGAGTCTCCTCCAACACCACAGTTCAAAAGCATCAATTCTTCAGTGCTCAGCTTTCTTTATAGTTCAACTCTCACATCCATATATGAGTACTGGAAAAACCATAGCTTTGACTAGATACACCTTTGTGAGGAAAACAATGTCTCTGTTTTTAATATGCTGTCTAGGTTGGTCATAGCTTGTCTTCTAAGGAGCAAGAGTCTTTTAATTTCATGGCTGCAGTCACCATCTGCAGTGATTTTGGAGCCCATGAAAATAAAGTCTTTCACTGTTTCCATTGTTTCCCCATCTATTTGCCATGAAGTGATGGGACTGGATGCCATGATCTTCATTTTTTGAATGATGAGTTTTAAGCCAACTTTTTCACTCTCCTCTTTTACTTTCACCAAGAGGTTCTTTAGTTCCTCTTCACTTTCTGCCGTAAGGGTGGTGTCATCTGCATATCTGAGGTTATTGATATTTCTTCCTGCAATCTTGATTCTAGCTGTGCTTCATCCAATCTGGCAGTTCGCATGATGTACTCTGCATACAAGTTAAAGAAGCAGGTGACAATATACAGCCTTGACGTACTCCTTTCCCTATTTGGAACCAGTCTATTGTTCCATGTCCAGTTCTAACTGTGGCTTCTTGACCTGCATACAGATTTCTCAGGAGGAAGGTAATGTCATCTGGTATTCCCATCTCTTTAAGAATTTTTCCATCCAGCTCTAATGTTAATAGAGCTAGACTTATACTGATCCCTTTCCTCCACCATCTCAATATTCTGCCTGACTTTCTTGTTTTGATGAATGTAGTTATTGATATGTTGGAATCACCTGTGGTGGTGGCTTTTTAGCTAAGTCGTGTCCGACTCCTGCGACCCTGTGGACTGTAGCCTGCCAGGCTCCTCTGTTCATGGGGATTCTCCAGGCAAGAACATTGGAATGGGTTGCCATTTCTTTCTCCAGATCTTCCTGACCCAGGGATCAAACCCGCTTCTCCTGCACTGCAGGCAGATTCTTTACCAACTGAGCTACAAGCTACTGTAAAGAATAATGATACCTGGGTCCCACCCTCACAGATTCTGATTTAATGAACCTGGATGCATCAAGGGTATCAGGATTTTTAAAGGTCCCCAGATTGGCTTGTACCATACTTTGAATACCAGATTGGAAATACCATGCCTTCCTAAATAAAAAAATCTTGAAATTATCCTCAATTTTTTTTCCTTCTGTCAGTTTCAGATTCCTTTTGATCTTGGCAAGGCAGCAGTAAGCAATGAAGTTAAATCTTAATTCCCTGCTGGCCTGGAATAGCCTAGATATGCTGAATCTGAATAGCCTGGATGAAAACCAGTAGTCCTACTGACCAGACTAGCAAAGGCTAGAGGCTAGAAGCTCTTTTTCCCTAGATCTTTGCCCTCAGTGAAAAATGCATTTATCGTGGAGGCAGAAACTAAATGCAGGTACCGAGTTTATTAGAGACAGAGCACAACAAGTGGGAGAGCACACAGAGAAACAGATTGTTAAGACAGAAGTAAGGCAGATCTGCACATCTAGAAAGAAAGAGTGTGGGTGTCCCTCTTAGGAGGAGCACTGAATAGTGGTGATTAAGTCATTTAAATAGGGCAGTTCTTCCAGGTCTTTGTTTACCTTTAGTCAATTATCTGGCGTCTTTTCCCACACATAGTCTACCCTGGGTGTACACGTACCCGTCGGCCAATAGGGGCCTTGAAGTGAAGACTTTTGGGAGAAGCAAGACACGTTATGGCCTGACATCATCCCCTGACTTTTGACCCACGAGGAGCCTTTCTGTGCATGACTAGTGTCCTACTTGTCCCAGAAAGGGGGCGAGGGGCAGCGGAGAGTCCTTAATCCTTTACTCAAACAGTGTTTTGCCACCTCTTTGTCCTTGCCATGACTTTACCTTAAAGGTGTTTACAAGAGACAAACACTGGCTATTTACCCTGTTTCTGTTGTCGTTTCCATGCAGAGGGCAAACAGGAAGCTGACTGTAAATGCCTTAACTGGGGCCCACCTTGCTCTTGTCTCAGGAAATGCTAACAGTTCTAAGCAGCTAGCCCGAAGCCCACTTCTCTGTGCCTCATGACACAGTAAACAGTTGTAATGTAAGCTAGTTTTAAACAGAGGCCACTTGTAAATGTGTAACCTGGAGCCCATCTGTCTCCGGCCTCACTTTGCGTCTTTTTTCCGTCTCCTTGCGCTATCTTTCTCTATGAATATTGCTCAATCCAGCAGTTCTTAAGTACTATAAGACTTAATATTCTTTAGGGATGAAATTGGACTGAAGCTTGGGTTCTCTCAAACATAGCCAAGACCCTCTGCATCTAAAGACATATTACTACTAATTATCTTTAAAAATAAGTTTTTACCCAATAATTCTTGCCTATTATTTTTGAAAGCTATATGTACAAAGACATGTGTTGACTCTATTTCCACAGTTATTTTTAAATATCTGAATCATAGCAACTTTTTATTCTGGAAATTAACTTCCAAGCTCAGTCTTTTCTCTCCTCTTGCTCTTGGGCTTTCGGCTGAGGTCAGATACCCAAGATAAGAGGGGGCAGGAAGAGACAGGGTGATGGCAGCTAGCACTTGTTGATTTGCTACGGTGCCAAATGCATTTTCAAACATGAAAACGTGCTTCGGTATCTCTAATACTAAAAACAGTTATAAATTAAGACTCATTATTCCCATTTTAATAACTGACTTGTCCAAAGTCACTCAGAATTGGGAGATGGATTTCAGTTTGTCTCACTCCAAAGCTTAGGCCCTTTTCCATTTCGTCACGCTGCACCCAGAGCCAGGTTCCAATCAATCGCTTCTTCATTGATCTTGGGAAGTACCTGTGCAACTGAGCAAGACTCTGCAGGACCCTCCCAGGTACAAAAACCCTTTCATGTCCCCCATTCTTGTTTGTAGAAAAAGCTTCAGTCTCCTAGGCCTTCTCTGTGTTCCAAAGAGCAGGGATAAGAAGGTAACAATTAGAGAAGTGAAGGGATGTAGAAAATGAGAAAGAAAAACCAGTCAATCAAGAAAAGTAATGATAGCTGAAACAACAATTCAGCAATAAAACAGAGTCCTAGAGAAGGCAATGGCACCCCACTCCAGTACTCCTACCTGGCAAATCCCATGGATGGAGGAGCCTGGTAGGCTGCAGTCCATGGGGTCGCCTGGAGTCGGACATGACTGAGCGACTTCCCTTTCACTTTTCACTTTCATGCATTGGAGAAGGAAATGGCAAACCACTCCAGTGTTCTTGCCTGGAGGATCCCAGGGATGGGGGAGCCTGGTGGGCTGCCGTCCATGGGGTTGCACAGAGTCAGACACAACTGAAGCAACTTAGCAGCAGTTCCTCCTCAAGGGGGATATACACAACACTCTGAACTGTGTCTTTGAGTTGTCCCACAGAAACTAAGACCGCCCCCCCCACCCCCCACCACACACACACACAGATAGAAGGTGGTGACTAAAGCTGACAACAGATAGACCCCAGACTGGTTTGAACCAGAAGGATGATAAAGAAACCTCCTGATGTTCTTGAAACATTGCCCTGTTACCTCACCACCAGCCAATCAGAAGAAAGTTCACAAGCTAACAATGCAACCTGCAACCTGCACCTCAAATGAGGTGAGTTGTTTGTTTTTAAAAGACCTTCCCTGAAAGCCATTGGGGAAGGAGTTCAGGTCTTTTGAGCACTAGCTGCTCTTTTTCTTTTCTTTGTTTGATGCCCTGCACAAAACACTGTACTTTGCTTTTCCACAACCCAGTGTCAGTAGACTGGCTTTGCTGTGCATCTGGTGAGCGGACTCAAGCTTGGTTTGGTAACACCTGCAGCATCTAGTCCAGCACCCCTCATCGAGCAGTGCTAAGCAGAAGTTTGTTGAATGATTTCAAACACTGACTCTTCTTCCATAGTTGGTCTTTGAGCCACAAAAGTGCTTTCATTAGCTTCCTTTATGCTTATAATTAAGAAGTTCCACTGACATCTGGCACTGTGTGCAGGTCAGGAAGCAACAATTAGAACTGGACATGGAACAACAGACTGGTTCCAAAAAGGGAAAGGAGTACATCAAGGCTGTGTATTGTCACCCTCCTTATTTAACTTATATGCAGAGAACATCATGAGGAACTCTGGGCTGGATGAAGCACAAGTGGAATCAAGATTGCCCGGAGAAATATCAATAACCTCAGATATGCAAAAGACACCACCCTTATGGCAGAAAGTGAAGAAGAACTAAAGTGCCTCTTGATGAAAGTGGAAGAGGAGAGTGAAAAAGTTGGCTTAAAGCTCAACATTCAGAAAACTATGATCATGCCATCCAGTCCCACGGATGGGCTCCAAAATCACTGCAGATGGTGACTGCAGCCATGAAATTAAAAGAAACATGCTCCTTGGAAGAAAAGCTATGACCAACCTAGATAGCATATTAAAACGCAGAGACATTACTTTACCAACAAAGGTCTGTCTAGTCAAACCTATGGTTTTTCCAGTAGACATGTATGGATGTCAGAGTTGGATCATAAAGAAAGCTGACCGCTGAAGAATTGATGCTTTTGAACTGTGGCATTGGAGAAGACTCTTGAGAGTTCCTTGGACTGCAAGGAGATCTGACCAGTCCATCCTAAAGGAAATCAGTCCTGAATATTCATTGGAAGGACTGATGCTGATGCTGAAACTCTAATACTTTGGTTACCTGATGTGAAGAACCGACTCATTTGAAAAGACCCTGATGCTGGGAAAGACTGAAGGCAAGGGGAGAAGGGGATGACAGAGGATGAGATGGCTGGATGGCATCACCGACTAGATGGACATGAATTTGAGTGAGCTCTAGGAGTTGGTGATGGACAGGGAAGCCTGGCATGCTGCAGTCCATGGGGTCACAAATAGCTGGACACAACTGAGTGACTGAACTGAACTGAACTGATATCTGGGACTAAAGAGCAGTTGTTAGCTAAATTTTTTCATCTCAAAGGATTCCAATAAGGTTTTAAACCGAAGTTTTACCTGAAAAATAAACCAAGGGAATGGATATTTTCATAACCTAAGTCAACTTGCTTTTCGTGGCTTTCATGACCTCAATAGTTCACACTTATTTGGAGTTTGCAATTTAATTCCTGTGTGTTGTGTTGGAAATCAAGCTCAGATTTCAAGTCAGATCACCTAGTTTCAAATCACAGATCTCAAATGATAAAAATAATTCCAATTTTATAAGGTTGTTTTGAAAAATGAGATGATATATGTGTAACATTTAAAATGCTGCTCAGAATATACTAAAGCTCAGTAAATATTAGCTAGTTTATTAATCTACTAGGTGGACTGAATAATCTACTAGGTGGACTGAAATGTCCACTATTAGAAAAATGCTCTTGAGGTTTGGCAAGGTCTCTGTAAAAGTCACTAGTTAAATATGCAAGTGTCACATATCTAAGAAAATAATGTCCTGTTAGCAACCACCTGGTAGCTCAGCAGTAAAGAATCCACCTACAATGCAGGAAATACAGGAGATGTGGGTTCAATCCCTGGGTTGGGAAGATCCCCTGGAGGAGGGCATGGCAACTCACTGCACTTCTTGTCTGGAAAATCCCATGGACAGAGGAGCCTGGCAGGCTACGACCCATGGGGTCACACACAAAGAGTCGGACACGACTGAAGCAACTGAGCACAGTATTATAGCAGTCACATATTTAGTTTCTATTGGCATGCTGTGATTTATGTATGGTTTCTTGATCAATTTACTGAAAAAGTCTTGTGGGAATGGGGATCAAAACACCCAAGCGACTCAGAACTAGCGTTCAGGCTGGAGTGGGGAAAAGAGCCGGCTGGGAGGATGCTCCAGGGACATTTATCCTCCAGGAGAACCTTGGGAGAGAATGTGGACTGCAAAGAAAACAGAGACATTAATTTAGATGTTAAACGTGGTTCAAATGCCAATGCTGCCATTCACTAACTGTGACCTTTGACAGGCAAATCATTCTTTCAGAACATGTTTCCTTATCTATAACAGGGGAGCCAATTCCATATTTTCAGAGTGTCTCACGATTAAATGACACAACATTTGAACACTTGAAACGAATGCCTTGGCATATTGCTGGTGCTCAAAATTGTTAAAGCCCAAAGCCAAAAGTAGGCTTCTATTCCCTACTTTCTGCAACATCATTTTGGTTATGCCTTTTAGGATGCTGATTATAATCCGAAGTTGTTTTGTATGATTTTTTTTTTTCATTTATTGCCTGTTTGCTAAAGTTAATATTGCCCCTTTCAAACTGCAAAACATGCCCTTTTGTTATTCTACCTTGCATTGCAGGGAAGACCCACCACACGGCTTCTGATAGCCTCTAAAAACACACCTACCCAAAGAGATTTATTTTTGCTCCCCCACATTATGAACTCAGGCCCAGCTGTTCTCTGCCTAAAAGGCAATACTCAAGAGACAGGTGCTGGTAGGAACAGAAAGTTTGCTTTATTCAGTGAGTCAGTTCAGTCGCTCAGTCATGTCTGACTCTTTGCGACCCCATGGACTGCAGCACGCCAGGCTTCCCTGTCCAGCACTAACTCCTGGAGCTTGCTCAAACTCATGTCCATCAAGTCAGTGATGCCAATCCAACCATCTCATCCTCTATCGTCCCCTTCTCCTCCTGTCTTCAATCTTTCCCAGCATCAGGGTCTTTTCCAATGAGTCAGTTCTTCCCATCAGGTGGCCAAAGTACTGGAGTTTCAGCTTTAGCATCATTCCTTCCAAAGAAATCCCAGGGCTGATCTCCTTCTGAATGGACTGGTTGGATCTCCTTGCAGTCCAAGGGACTCTCAAGAGTCTTCTCCAACACCACAGTTCAAAAGCATCAATTCTTCAGCAGTCAGCTTTCTTTATGGTCCAACTCTCACATCCATACATGACTACTGAAAAACCATAGCTTTGACTAGACAGACCTTTGTAGGCAAAGTAATGTCTCTGCTTTTTAATATGCTGTCTATGTTGGTCATAGCTTTTCTTCCAAGGAGCATGTGTCTTTTAATTTCATGGCTGCAGTCATCATCTGCAGTGATTTTGGAGCCCAAGAAAATAAAGTCTGTCACTGTTACCATTGTTTCTCCATCTATTTGCCATGGGGTAATGAAACTGCATGCCATGATCTTCATTTTTTGAATGTTGAGTTTTAAGCCAGCTTTTTCACTCTCCTTTTTCACTTTCAACAAGAGGCTCTTCATTTCCTCTTCGCTTTCTGCCATAAGGGTGATGTCATCTGCATATCTGAGGTTATTGCTTTATTCAGGAGACCACCATTCTGGTCTCCTGATGGTGGATTCATGTCCAAAGCCCAATTTCGAAGGCTCTGATTGAATGAAAGTTAAGAAAGGAGAACTATTAAGGGAGGAAGTCAGAGTCTGTTATCTTCCATTGTGTGCAGACTTTCTTCGGATTGGTTGGTGGTGAGGTAACAGGGTGGTGCTACAGGAGTCTGGTGTTCAGCCAGAAGCTACCCTCCTGTACCTGGGTGGGGGCCTTAATTCCTACAGAAGAACTCAAAGATTATTCTGTCCATTCCCTGAAGTGGAGTGAGGACCCTGACCAGAGGCTGCACCATTGTTTCTTGACTGCTCCTCCTTTGTTTCTGCATTCTCTCCCTTCCCTGATGAGCAACTGTTTGAAGCTCCCCTTTGGAACTCAGGGCTTCCCTGGTGGCTCAGAGGGTAAAGCGTCTGCGTGTAATGCGGGAGACCTGGGTTAGATCCCTGGGTTGGGAAGATCCCCTGGAGAAGGAAATGGCAAGCCACTCTGGTACTCTTGCCTGGAAAAATCCCATGGATGGAGAGGCCTGTAGGCTACAGTCTGTGGGGTCGCAAAGAGTCGGACACGACTGAGTGACTTCACTCACTTTGGAACTCAGGGAAGCCCAAGGAGGCTGTGGCTGCTGCTGCTGCTAAGTCGCTTCAGTCGTGTCCGACTCTGTGACCCCATGGACGGCAGCCCACCAGGCTCCCCCATCCCTGGGATTCTCCAGGCAAGAACACTGGAGTGGGCTACCATTTCCTTCTCTAATGCATGAAAGTGAAAAGTGAAAGGGAAGTCGCTTAGTCGTGTCCAACTCTTCGAGACCCTGTGGACTGCAGCCTACCAGGCTCCTCCATCCATGGGATTTTCCAGGCAAGAGTATTAGAGTGGGTTGCCATTGCTTTCTCCGAAGGAGGCTGAATGAAGCCTATTTCCTACAAACAAGACATGTAGCAGTAGCCTCAATGTCCTGCTGCATTTCACCCACATCCTTATCTCTCCTTCATCCTTCAACCTACTTTAATTTAGCTGTAAGGTCCCTTTAATTTATGATTGTTTATTTTTTAATTTAATTTATTTGTTATTCTTTGCCTTTTCTTACTGTTCATGAGGTTCTCCAGGCAAGAACACTGGAGCGGGTTGCCATTCCTTCCTCCTCCTTGTTATTTTTGCCTGTGCAGGGTCTTCATTGCTGCGTGCGGGCCTTCTCTAGCTGCTGCAAGTGGGGCTACTCCAATTGCAGTGCACAGGTTTCTCATTGCTGTGGCTGTGCTTATTGCAGAGCACAGGCTTTCAGCGCGTTTGCTTCAGCTTTGTGGCCTGTGGACTCAGTAGTTGTAATGTGTGGGCTTGGTTGCCCCAAGGCATGTGAAATCTTCCCAAATCAGGGATCAAACCCATGTCTCCTGCACTGGCAGGTGGATTATTAACCACTGGGCCCTCAGAAAGAGCTGGTCTTGCCCATACTAAGATCCAACAGATTTTTGTTTATTTGTTTGTTTTTGCTTTTTCTGCTTCACCACAACGTGGGATCTTAGTTCCCAGACCAGGAATTGAACCCATGACTCTTGCATTGGAAGCATGGAGTCTTAACCAGGGAAGTCCCTCGTCTCGCCCAGTACTAAGGACAGTCCTATCGATTCATCTTACTTTTTCTCCTAATGCCGTTTGTCACAGTTGACCTCTGCCTGCTTATTGAACACATTTCCCCTCTCATGTCTTGTGATGAGATGGTGCACTCTCCTCTGCTTTCTCATTTTTGTACGGTGCTGATCTAAGCCTCTCTCTGCCCCGGCCTCCTTTTATCCTATTACTTTGCTTTACTGTCTTCACAGCATTTACCACTATTTGAAATGGTCTGATTTCATGATTCGTTTGCGTGTTTATAGTTATCTCCCCCTCATCTGGCTCTGTGAGGGTAGAGGAAGTTCTGTTTGTTCACCGCCACGTTGCTCAGTGACTGTGGCATTGCCAGTACGTTCCATGGTTCATTGAAGGTTAGAGTGTTGCAAGATGCCCTATTATTTTAGAAACTATTAATAAGATAAAAGGTATCTAATTAAACTATGACCTACTGCTTCCTGGTCACTTAGAATTTTTATTTTATATTTGTTTAAATAACCTTTTGGGATATAATAGTCCTGAATTTTTTTTTTTTTTTTGCATATATGACTCCTGTTCATACAAGGAGCAGAAAAATGGAAGCAAACAATATAACAAAAAAAATTTCCCATACATAATTCAACTTTTCTGGCTCATTCCTGACTCAAATGTCAGTGTGTCAGCGTATTTTCCACACCACGTCATACTTTGTGCCGTCAAGAGCACTGGTGATTCAGCATTCCTCAGACCGCTCTCTTGTTTCCTCCTAGTATTTCATCCTAGACTGTTGACAGCCATTTTGCAAGATTTGCTGGTGGTACTTTCTTTATTTTACCAGAAAGTATCAATGAAATGTTTCTCAAGCAACAAGGAAGATTGTCTTTTTTCTTCCCAAATGGTCCTCAAATAGACTTGGGGAGGGATGGCCGAAACCTGGAGTGGCCACAAACAATAGCAAGCAGACTGTACGTGTCCAGGGAGTGACAACTCTAGCCACATCTGGTGACAAATTATAACACACAGGTTGCCAAATGCATCAGAAATGATAAAACACGAAAAATGATATAATATGAAAAAAAGAGTATTTTAGAATTGTTGAAATTCCTTAGTAAATATTTATAGATATTCAGTGAGTGAATAAATGAATAGAACCCATGTTGCTGCTGTGTAAGGCAACGAAAGTCTAAAATAAACCACCTAAAAAAGAAAAAATCACCTATGAAAGAAATTCCATGTTTTTAAGGATTAGTTCATCAGCCTTTAAATTCTGAAACCAGCAAGGAATTCTTGATGAGGATTATAATTGTATCTAGAGCAGGGTTTTCAATAGAGAATGCATTTTTTCACTTACCATTTTATTTATCATTTGTTTTCTTATCTTAGAAGCCCACTTTAGTGTACTTTAAATTATCCGCTTTTAAAAAGGTGTAAGTATTGCTCACATTTTCAGTAGGATGTCCTGGGTTTCTGCATATGGAGAATAGAAAACATTTCATTTTTTTGGTAACCATGAGAGGGCAGCCTTGTTTCACTTTTCTGAGTCTCCCGCAGGCCTCGCTGCGTTGCAGCATTCTGGCAGAATGACTCCTGGCAGCCGGAGGAGGCAAGGGCAGGCGCTGTGTTTTCCAGAGTGCTTTTCTGCTAAAGGCTGGCTGCTCTGCGGAGTCAGATGGATGCTGCTGCTCTTGCTTTTCCTCCTAGCCTTCACATTGGCAGTAAAACCTGATGTTTTTTAGCAGGGAGATGGTTGTTTGGGGATTGACATGTATCACTAATGAGATGGCTGCAGAAAGGGATGGTTTCATAAAAGCCATGTCTGGGATTTGAACCTCTGGATGGCAGATATATACCTAGAGTTGTGCAAGCTTCGAAATACAGTAGAGGCTGCCTGGAGAGGCTACGCTAGGAAAGATGTGAGGTTGAAGGGGGTCTAGCAATTGGCGTAGATGATCAGGGATAATAGAAGATAAAGCCTTATGTTTTATATCCTTATTAGATCATTTATTCATTAATTATTGAATTTTATTATATGGAGGTACAATATGAACTCCCACCTATTCAATTTTATTATACAGTGGTGCAATATGAACTTCCAAGTTATTGAGAGAGACTGTCTAGTAAAAGACAGTTGCAATTCTGTCTAAGTGGTGAGTACAGAATGGAAACAAACTTTGTATGGAAGATTGGGTGCTGGCATGGATTAAAGGTCTGACTCTAACCCTATCCTAGGCTGCCCAGACCTTTCTCCATGTCAGCACCCAACCTTACATACAAAGTTTGTTCCCATTCTGTACTCACCACACTGCAGTGAACAGGAGGGTGACAAAACCTTGGTTAAGTCTGGATCTCACAAAATCTGCACCTGATTGCTTTATAGGGAGAACTTCTACTTTCAGAGATTTTTCAATCTCTAGAGGGGGGATAGCACTTAACAAAGGTGTGTCCAGATTCCTTTATAGTTAAAGGTCTGTCAGCTTTGCTAACTGAGCCATGAGAGCTTATGGCAACATTCACTTGTTTATTCTACAGACGCATATTCAGTTCAGTTCAGTCGTTCAGTTGTGTCCGACTCTTTGCGACCCCATGATTTGCAGCACGCCAGGCCTCCCTGTCCATTACCAACTCTCGGAGTTCACCCAAACCCATGTCCATTGACTCGGTGATGCCATCCAACCATCTCATCCTCTGTCATCCCCTTCTCCTCCTGCCCTCAATCTTTCCCAGCATCGGGGTCTTTTCCAATGAGTCAGCTCTTTGCATCAGGTGGCCAAAGTATTGGAGTTTCAGCTTCAACATCAGTCCTTCCAATGAACACCCAGGACTGATCTCCTTTAGGATGGACTGGTTGGATCTCCTTGCAGTCCAAGGGACTCTCATGAGTCTTCTTCAACACATCAAAAGCATCAATTTTTCGGCTCTCAGCTTTCTTTATAGTCCAACTCTCACATCCATACATGACCACTGGAAAAACCATAGCCTTGACTAGACGGACCTTTGTTGACAAAGTAATGTCTCTGCTTTTTAATATGCTGTCTAGGTTGGTCATAACTTTCCTTCCAAGGAGCAAGCGTCTTTTAATTTCATGGCTGCAACCACCATCTGCAGTGATTTTAGAGCCCAGAAAAATAAAGTCAGCCACTGTTTCCACTCTTTCCCCATCTATTTGCCATGAAGTGATGGGACCAGATGCCATGATTTTCGTTTTCTGAATGTTGAACTTTAAGCCAACTTTTTCACTCTCCACTTTCACTTTCATCAAGAGGCTTTTGAGTTTCTCTTCACTTTCTGCCATAAAGGTGGTGTCATCTGCATATCTGAGGTTATTGATATTTCTCCCAGCAATCTTGATTCCAGCTTGTGCTTCCTCCAGCCCAGCTTTTCTCATGATGTACTCTGCATGTAAGTTAAATAAGCAGGGTGACAATATATAGCTTTGATGTACTCCTTTTCCTATTTGGAACCAGTCTGTTGTTCCATGTCCAGTTCCAACTGTTGCTTCTTGACTTGCATACAGATTTCTCAAGAGGCAGGTCAGGTGGTCTGGTATTCCCATCTCTTTCAGAATTTTCCACAGTTTATTGTAATGATCTACACAGTCAAAGGTTTTGGCATAGTCAATAAAGCAGAAATAGATGTTTTTCTGGAACTCTCTTGCTTTTTCGATGATCCAGCAGATGTTGGCAATTTGATCTCTGGTTCTTCTGCCTTTTCTAAAACCAGCTTGAACATCTGGAAGTTCATGGTTCACATATTGCTGAAGCCTGGCTTGGAGAATTAAGGCCCCTCTTTTGCCAGCACCCTAATAATTACTGGTATATGAAGGAGATAAAATCCAATCTCTGTACTCCAAGTACTCACATCAAATAAGGAAGAACTCATAACTTAGTGGGCAAAGTTGATTTTTTGTGCAAATTGACAGAAAATTCACTTTTCATCAAGTCCTTGAATCTAGGGATCACAGTTTTTTCTCATTTTATTTTTATCTGGCTTTTAAAAAAAATCAGACAAGCTCCAAAGTGGTAGACATGATATTATTTCATTATTAGCCTTAACCTCATGTTATAAGGTGAATATCCTACTAAGTTCCTTACAAAAACACCAAATTGATTCCAGAGTTAAACAGAAATGCTTTTCAGATCATGTACTGTTTTGATATTTCATATCAGAGGTTCTCAACCTGATTGGAAATCCATTCTAATTCACAGAGAAAAAAGTTATTAAAGAGATAGTGTGGGATCAATATCACTTTTAAGTGAATTTATTTATATTTCACCCTCAGAAAAGTAATCTATATAATTTGAATGTATGCATATTTATTTGATCAGTAATATGCATACAGATCCAAATGCTTCTTAAGACAACTCTGACACTTTCTCCTGAGGCTTTTAGCTTCAGAATACCTGCTATACTTCTGAGCCCTTCCTAAGAAAACTGATATAAAACCCCTTTTCAGAGCACTTTCTTGCCTGGCTGTGTTCTAAATCAGGGATCAGCAGGCACTTTCTGTAAAAGGCCAGATAGTAAATATTTCAGGCTTTGTGGGCAACTACTAAACTCTGCCTGCCCTTGTGGTGCAAGAGCAGCCACAGATAATACATAAGCGAATCAAAACACAAAAACAGCTGGCAGGCCAGATTTGGGCTGTGGGCCATGCTTTGAAGATTTCTGTTCTAAGTCATTTGACACCACCATTTTCGCTGATTGGATCAAGAGAGGGAACTGAAGTGAGGATAGCAAATCTATTAGCCAGTCTCCAGGTAGTCAGCAGCCTTAGTAAGGACCTGGTATGAGACTTAGTATCAAGTAGTGTCTCTTGTTAGACTGCTAGCTAGCTAGCTAGCTAGCTAGGGCAATCATTAGTAGGATCAGCTACAGCAGGAGCCCAGAGTGGTCAGCAGCTATTAGAAAACTAAGGTCAAAAGATAGAAAAATGATATCCAAATAGAGAGTGAAGTAGTGGGTTAATAGTATCAGCAGTAGAGAATCTGAGAGGATTACCATTGATAAGGTTTGTCAGACTTTTGATGCTGACGAATCTTGCGAATTGTGTGTCCTGAAAAAACTCACAGTTTTTAAACCATATTCCAGCTTCAGTCCAGCCATTCCTGGGTTTCTGGGAGATTTCTGTTGTTCTTAATTCCACATGTAACCACACAGTTGATTTCCCGTTGCTACAGGGAACCGCCAAGAATCTCTATTTCTGATAGTTCTGAAGAGCCTAATACTCTCCTCTGCCTGCAGGTTGAGAGTCAGAGTTGT
Source organism: Bos javanicus (assembly GCF_032452875.1). Taxonomy (NCBI): domain Eukaryota; kingdom Metazoa; phylum Chordata; class Mammalia; order Artiodactyla; family Bovidae; genus Bos; species Bos javanicus. The sequence continues at coordinate 6,269,197 of NC_083886.1, read as the reverse complement.
ACATGAAATATTCATCAGTGAATACTGACTATGTGAAGAGATTTTCTTTGTTAATCATTCATCTTAGACTTTGTGTCTAGTCTTTGAATGGATTGAGTGTGTCTAAGTGAAGGTTCCCTTGAAAAGGCACAGACATTTTCTCTGGGGCCTTTGACGAGGAACTGCAAGGCCCTTCGGGGCTGTTCAGTGAGGCATTCGAGCTCCAGATGGTGAAAACTGTTCCGTGACACGTCTAGTTTATCCCAGTTGTTGCTTCTATTGAGGATCTCGGGGAAACCTTTTCATATTCTCACCTGAGTGCAGTGAAGGATTTTGGGTTGCATGGGAACAGGTTTAAAGGAAGGTTACATTATTTATCAATATGCTTTCATGTCAGTTATCCCTGGCCAGAGATGAGTTCTTCACATCACTCTTAACAGCCCCTGGAATTTAATTCAAGCTTCGTCATTTTTGACAGTGTTTTATGGTCCCCTTCTCTGACTGCCAATCTTAAAATAACAGATTTTGGAAGAAATTTTTGTCCTTTTCTTCCACAGTATAAGAAAGAAGGTGCAATTTTGCAACTGTTCAGGGTAGAAAGATTTTTTTTTTTTAAGGGCTGAGTTCTTGGATTTGTGAATATATCTCCTTTCACAGCTATGCTGAAATATAGTTCTCTGATTTATTCTTATTTATTATTAAAAAATTTTAGCCAATCACCAAGCTGCATGATGGCTCAGACGGTAAAGTGTTTGCCCGCAACACAGGAGACCCAGGTTCGATCCCTAGGTTTGGAAGATCCCCCAAAGAAGGAAATGGCAACCCACTCCAGTGCTCTTGCCTAGAAATTCCATGGATGGAGGAGCCTGGTGGGCTACAGTCCATGGGGTCACAAAGAGTTGGACACGACTGAGTGACTTCATTTTCTTTCACTTTGTTTCTACTTTTGGAAACTATTTCCTATATATCTAGAAGTACACTGAAGTTATTATGAATTTCTTAGCATTCCCTCTTCAGAGAAGGCAATGGCAACCCACTCCAGTACTCTTGCCTGGAAAATCCCATGGATGGAGGAGCCTGGTGGGCTGCAGTCCATCGGGTTGCTAAGAGTCGGACACTACTGAGCGACTTCACTTTCACTTTTCACTTACATGCATTGGAGAAGGAAATGGCAACCCACTCCAGTGTTCTTTCTGGAGAATCCCAGGTACGGGGGAGCCTGGTGGGCTGCCGTCTATGGGGTCGCACAGAGTCAGACACGACTGAAGTGACTTAGCAGCAGCATTCCCTCTTAAGAGCAGTGAAAACAGATATGGCTGTCATCATTCTGGTAGGGACTAAACTGAATTAATAGCATAACTAAGATCGAAAACTTGCTATGCGCTATACACTGAGGCGCAGAATATTGTTCACTTGCCCTAGGGCTCACAGTAAGTGGTAGGTACTTTTGATTCCAGTATGTAACCACTATTCTGTACTGCTTCTACAGCTTTGTGCCATGAGTGCAGCTTCCAGAAAACTGAACTCTCCACACACAGGCCATGGATACCTGAGGAAGAAGACCCAGGTGTAAGCAACACGATCTTTGATCCTTCTAAATTTCCAGTTTTCTTTAAGCAAGAGAAACAGACTTTTCTGGGTTGGATTTTAAGTAGCAAGTCAGACAGTCAAGGCGATGTATTGATACCTTCTATCAGGCACTTTCACAATGAGGTTATTGGTCAGAAAAGGGCAGTTCTGGGACCAGAGGGTGTGGAGATGGACAGAGGCCTGTGGTATACCCTTGATTTACAAGAAGCTTGTCTTTTCTTTATAGAAAGCTATGTTTCATGCTGCTTACATAGCTGTTTCCTGTTCTAATTCATTTTTGAGCTCTCTGTTGGATTTTAATTACAGACCTATTAATTCATGGAAGAGTCGACAGATGTTGTAGGTTGGTCATAGCAAACGAATAGACAGGTGCTGGATGGAAAGTCTTGAAGACTCTTCAGTGATTGAGTCACAGATAAGTTACTACTTGGAACTAAGAAGCACACCCAGGAAGATGTTTAGTTACCTGGAACACATTTTTAGAAGGAAAGAAACTGAGGTTGAAAGCGCAGATCGCAGCGTAGCTTGCACTTACCGTTGCAGTGAGGAGGGTGAGGTGAGGTTCCTATAAGGAGAAGGAATGGCTTTGATATTGGGATGGGTCACCCGGAAAGACTCCAGCAGAGTCCCTTGGGAAGAGAGAAATAAATGGAGACAAAAGAGGGTAAACTGATGCCTTGTTTTTAGCAGTTTGCCCTCTGACCTCAAAACTCTAGAGACTGCAAAATGATAGAAAATTCCCCGTTTGCCTCAGTTAAGAGCCTAGAAGCAAAGCATGGAGACTGGCCAAAATGTTTTCCCGTAAAGTCCACTTCCAATTTCAGAACTTTGTCCCATTGTTGAGAGAAAAAGCCATGCCAAGAGAGCCAGAGTGCAAAAAAAGCCCCCTTGTCCTGATGCAAAAGCGTCCCTCCAGCTGGCTTTGCCCCAGCCCAACCCTAGGAAAGTGGACATCAGAGCAAGCTGGTCAGCCTCCTTCCATTTGGAAGCAGCCCTCGCTCTGCCTGGCACCTGAGGGAAATCTAATAAACATTTTAACACTTTTTTAAAATTCTGCCCGTAAAAGTACAGCTCGCAGTCTAAGGATGCCATCCTGATCAGCACCCCTGCCCTCTGAAGACTGAAATGTCTTCCCCCTTACTCTGCGTCATCCTTGGGAAGGTATAAAACGAGGGTGGGGGAGAAGCCAGGAGTCTTGAGTTGCCTGCAAAGATCAATACTTCTCTCTGTAGGGACTTCAGACCATTCAAACGTCACGTCCCTAGGGCAGGATTGCTGTCAGTTGAAATTACATATAAAGGATTAAGTGTATTCAAGAAGGACTTACTAGAGTGGTAAGATTGTGGAATAAACAAAGATAACTAAAAATCTCTTCAACTCCTAAAGGGTAAAGATAAACAAATGCAGTTAAGTAGTTTTTCTAATATGCCCTCTAATATGCCTTTCTAATACATAGCTCTTACCAATCTTTAAGACACACCCCCACCCCCACCCTCTGAGGCAGAATTAGGTGTCTGTTCCTTGTGCTTATTTCTAGCATACATTTGCATATTTATTTTTATACCTATTCATGGCAGAGAATGTAGTTCATTCTGCTCTTAAGTATTAGTTGTATTATTTAAACATGATGTTATTTAAAAAAATGTCAACCAAAACAACTGTTTCAATGGTATCAAACATTATTTTTCCTGAAAAATTTCTATGATGAGGCAGTTTCTATAGGCAAAGTATGTAACTATGGTTCCAAAGGTCATGAGGAGGTCCACACTTAATTGTCTCAAGTGAAATGGCTTCTTTCCCTTTAACCACCAGTATCCTCATTAGCAGGGCTTACCTACCCATGGCTCAGTGGTAAAGAATCTGCCTGCAATGCAGGAGATGGTGGTTCGATCCCTGGGTCAGGAAGATCCCCTGGAGGATGGGATGGTAACCCACTCCAGGATTCTTGCCTGGAGAATCCCAGGGAGAGAGGAGCCTGGCAGCCTACAGTCCATGCGGTCGGGAGAGTCGAACACGACTGAAGCAACTGAGCATGCAGACACGCATCCTCATTAGCAGAGCATTTCTTACACCCTCTCTTTATGACTCGTTATATCTATTTTTATTGCAAAATAAAACTCAGTCTCTCAAACATAGTAGCTGCAATAGGTCAGCAAAATCTGTTTTATTATACCAGGTGGATGACAGATTTTTTTCCTTCCTACTGGCATTGTGAGTTCCTGGCAACCCTTTATAACCGACACTTGTCCTTGCAATGAAAATAATGTTTCTGGAATTTTCTAATAACCAAATTATGTTATGAAAACACACCATTCCTGTATCTTATGCTTTCCACAACTGGCTGCACATTAAAATCACCTGGGCACGTTTTACACACTGCAGCTTCTTACCTGCACGTTGGATCAACAGAATCAGAATCTCAAGGGAATGAGGTCTGGGAATCTACATTTTCAAAAAGCTTCCCCCAGGATTCAGAGGTACAGTTGGATTTGGAAACCACTGTATGTGAATGCTTACTTCTTATAGCCTCTCAATGTTTAGAAATCCTTCAAGTGAAAAAATAATCATTTTTTCCCCCAGTTAAGATTATTGCAGACAATAGTTTCCTAATTAGTAACTGTGGAAAGAACATAATCTATTGTTAGTTCATATTCATAAAATGATCATACAAGGATAAAGTATTTCCCAATTAACACTGAAATGAAGATTGCCAAGGAAGGCTGGACAAAGATGTGATGACATGATGGATGTACAAGTATCACAACAAAGGTTAGCATATCATAGCTTAATAGATGATCAGAGATATATTTCCTTCCTTATATATTTCCAACCTTTTTATTTTCCTTAAATACAGAGAACAAAAATATAAAGATATTTAAAAAGTGAAACATTACATAATATTAGTTATCTCTGGGATGTAACTGGAGCCAAATATAATATTTTTCCTTTTACTTCTTCACTGACCATTTCCTTAGTATCTAGCAAACTAGCCTCTGTAATTAGATGTCAGTTCTTTTCGGTCCTTCAATAAGACAGTCCCAGTTATCTGTTTTTCTGGAAGACTAGCAACAGTTTAGATAAAAATCCATCTCTTTTTTCTCTTTTATCCCAAAGCACTTTGTACCTCTGCTGCAGAGTTATCACACACAGGCTTTTAATTACCTAACTGTGCATTAATTTTGCTATTTTGATTAGTCCTTATAAATGAATGGATATTGAATTTTAGATATAAACAACAATAGCAGTAAAATTGATTCTTGTTCTCAAATGCTTATTTTAAGACTCGTTTGTGCTAAGAAATTGGAGAAGGAAGCATTGTCTAGGGAGTGAAGGACACTTGGTCCTAATAACGACTCTGTTGCCAATTGATGTATGATTTGAAACAAGTTACTGGACTTCCCTGGACCTTGATATTCCCACTTGCACAATGAAGAATTTGGATAAACTCTTTTTAAAATACCTTATGGCTCAATAAGTCGATAATCCTAATTGAGGAGGCAGGGTATGTCACATGAACAGACATAAGAATGCTTACAAAGTAATTTAGTAGTAAGTACACACAAGTGTAGACAATGTATATTAAGCATTTAGGTGGGTCAACCAAGAGAGTGACCCCACTTGGTAGGCCTACTCAAGAGAGACATTGACATCTTGACTGATGAGTTCTATGCCACTAAACTGTTTACAATAAAACATTTAAAAAGAAATGGTCATTATCTGAGGCCGAACTACACTTATTGAAGTCTCCACAACAGGTAAACAGATCAAGCAAAATTGGACTTGCAGTTGCCAGTGCCAAGCACTTCCATATTCATCACTTAACTATAGACTATTGCAGTAACTTGTTAAAGGTCACTTGTCAGCAAATGGCAGACTACAGATCCCAATGTAAACCTTCTAAGTCCAGTGTTCTGCTCAACTGAGTTTAGTTCAGTTGCTCAGTCATCTCCAAATCTTTGTGATCCTATGGACTGCAGCACACCGGGCTTCCCTGTCTATCATTAACTCCTGGAGCTTGTGCAAGCTCATGTCCATCAAGTTGGTGATTCCATCCAACCATATGATCCTCGGTCGTCCCCTTCTCCTCTCGCCTTCAATCTTTCCTGGCATCAGGGTCTTTTCTAATGAGTCAATTCTTCCCATCAGTTGATGAAAGTATTGGAGTTTTAGCTTCAGCATCAGTCCTTCCAATGAATATTCAGTACTGATTTCCTTTAGGATGGACTGGTTGAATCTCCTTGCAGTCCAAGGGACTCTCAAGAGTCTCCTCCAACACCACAGTTCAAAAGCATCAGTTCTCTGGCACTCAGCTTTCTTTATGGTCCAACTCTCACATCCATACATGACTACAGGAAAAACCATAACTTTGACTAGACAGACCTTTGTTGGCAAAGTAACGTCTCTGTTTTTTAATATGCTGTCTAGATTGGTCATAGCTGTTCTTCCAAGGAGCAAGCATCTTTTAATTTCATGGCTGCAGTCACCATCTGCAGTGATTTTGGAGCCCAAGAAAATAAAGTCTGGGGGGCCTGGCGCGCAGGCGCGGGAGCAGACGTCAGGCGCGCCCCACTCTAGCGCCGTCGCTGGGACCTGCGAGGCGGTCCAGCACGTCTGAACCTCGCCCCAGCCACTGCCTCAACTTCTCAAGTGAGCAGGGCTCCTGCTTCCACTGTCTGCTCAGCTCACTGCCCATCTGGGTCCCCGAGGACTTGTCTCCAATTGAAAAAAAAAAAAGAAAAAAGAAAATAAAGTCTGTCACAGTTTCCATTGTTTGCCTATCCATTTACCATGAAGTGATGGGACCAGATGTCATGATCTTAGTTTTCTGAATGTTGAGTTTTAAGCCAGGTTTTTCATTCCTCTTTCACTTTCATCAAGAGGCTCATTAGTTCTTCTTTGCTTTCTGCCATAAGGGTGGTGTCATCTGCATATCTAAGGTTATTGATATTTCTCCCGGCAATCTTAATTCCAGCTTGTGCTTCATCTAGCCCAGCATTTCGCATGATGAACCTGCATATAAGTTACATAAGCAGTCCATTGTTCCATGTCCAGTTCTAACTGTTACTTCTTGACCTGCATACAGGTTTCTCAGGAGATGGGTAACGTGGTCTGCTATTCCTATCTCTTTAAGAATTTTCCACAATTTGTTGTGATCCACATGGTCAAAAGTTTTAGCATAGTCAATGAAGCAGAAGTAGATGTTTTTTCTGAAATTCTTTTGCTTTTTCTATGATCCAACGGATGTTGGCAATTTGATCTCTGGTTCCTCTGCCTTTTCTAAATCCAGCTTGAACATCTGGAATTTCTCAGTTCAAATATTGTTGAAGCCTAGCTTAGAGAATTTTGAGCATTATAATGCGTGTATGAGATGAGTGCAATTGTGCAGTAGTTTGAACATTCTTTGACATTGCCTGTTTTTGGGATCGGAATGAAAACTGACCCTTCCCAGTCATGTGGCCACTGCTGCGTTTTCCAAATTTGCTGTTCTGCTGTATCATTATTGCCTACCTTCCGCTTAACCTCATCCATTGCATGTAACAAATCGGTTTGACTCTAGACCTCAAAGAAGCCAGTCAACTGGCTTTTATCTGTCTCCTGTAACCTTTGGCTTCCATAATGCTTTTACATTTTTAAAGTTTTATTAAAAACAATTTTTTTTGGCTGCACCGTGTGACATGTGGGATCTTAGTTCCCTGACCAGGATTGAACCCTCACTCTCCTGAGGGGATGCACGGAGTCTTAACCACTGGACTGCCAGAAGTCAATGAAGTAATATTTCTTATAATTCTCCAACCATTGTTTTTTTTTTCTATTGATGACATTGTAGGAGCAGGCAGCTGCTGTTTTACATATCAGCAGGGACCAAAACCCTCAATGCGTATCTGGCTTGCTTGAGCCTCTCCTTCAGTTTCCACCATATCCAGCTGATTCTTCCAACAGTGTTTCCTTTACTTTGAAGCATTCTTCTCAATTTTGTGGTGGGAGAGAAAACATTATCATTAAGTTTCCTTGTAATGCTTTCCTCCAGTCCATCTTGCAAGCCTTTAGCACACACACACCCTGGCTGGTGCCACTGGAGTATTTCCTTGAGTTGCTGCTAACAGATTAATGGATGGTGGTTTATTAAGATGCATGGACGTGTCACCTAGTGCCATGCTAAGCATCAGCTGCTCTGGAGGGCAGCTGCAGTTCTTCTCCTGAGCTCTCAGCCCAAAATTAAATGATCAGGCCATTCCACCAGTGCCCAGAGCAGCCTTCTGCATTTCCTTCTCTGGAGTCCTCCCTGGGAAATATTCCACACAATGAAATGAAAATAAACTGAGAGAGAAGTCTATCTATCACATGCCAGGCCAAATACCGTGTTTCAGAAAGCTCAGAAACGATAATGTGATGTTACACTCTTTCTCAGTCAGAGGCAATTGCTGGTTTCAAACTGCACGTGGCGAGCTGGAATCACCTTGCAGATGGCAGCCATCCTGAGCCTGCGATTGCAGCAGGTCTTCACCGAGTTCGCCTTTGAAAGTGTGATTTTTCTTTCAATACTGCTCATTAGAGAGTGTGCTACAGACCAGAGGGAACATGTCATGCACTCAGGTTGAAATAATCCTTAAAAGTTACATAAAGGATGCTCCTATTAATTACTGTATTTTGTTCATTGTGAGAAAGCAGAAATGTAACCAGTTAAGTCCATTTGGCTCAGATACATTTTATAATCCTTAGGAGAAATGTATAACTTGAAGATTTTGAAAGAGGAGAAAAGATTAGCTAAAAATGATTAACTTCTAAGTGTGTAATAGAAAATCCTCTGTTCCGTTTAATATACATTCTTTTATAGATGAAGAATTTTTGAGGTTCAATAGTGCATGGTCATTTTTTAAAACAGCAAAACTTGTATTATTGTATTCAGGTAGCAATTTTGTTTTTACTGTTGAATAAATAGCTCGGTTGGTAAAGAATCCACCTGCAATGCAGGAGATCCCAATTTGATTCCTGGGTTGGGAAGATCCGCGGGAGAAGGGAGAGGCTACTCACTCCAGTATTCTGGCCTGGAGAATTCCATGGACGGTATAGTCCATGGGGTCTCAAAGAGTGGAACATGACTGAGTGACTTTCACTGTCACTTTCACTTTGCAAATGATAATTTATGATTTCCTACATGTGACAGTTCTACTTGGAATCCAGTATTGTTGCTTGGAGATTTCCCATGGACAGAGGAATCTAGGGGGCTACAGTCCATGGGGTCACAAAGAGTTGGACACAACTGAGTGGCTAAGCACAACCACCATCACAATCTAGATATACAATGTTTCCATCACCCCCAAAATGTCCTTTTTGCCTCTTTGTAGTCAATATCCACCACCCCCACCCCCCGCCTTACCCAAGCCTTGGTAACTACTCCATGTGTTTCTTTCACTATGGTTTTGCCTTTTCCAAAATGTCATATACAAGGAATCAACTACTTGTACCTTTTAATCTGACATTTTCATTCAGCATAAAGCTCTTGCACTTCCTCCTTGTTGTTGCATGTATCAATAGTTGTTCCTTTTTATTGCTAAGTAATGTTCAAGTGTATGGATATACCACACATTTTTGATTCATTCACAAGGCAATGGACATTCCCTCAATCCCCCCAGATTTTGGCTATTACAAATAAAGCTGCTATGAATATTCATGACAAGCCTTTCTGTGAACATATATGTTTATTTCTCTCGGGTAATTACCTAGTAGTGGAATGGATGGGTTGTATGGTCAGTATGTATTTAGCTTTTTTAGAAATTGCCAAGCTGTTTTTCAAGGTGGTAGACCATGTTACATCCTCCTTGTGAGAGTCCCCTTTGCTCTATATCCTCACCTAGTACCATGCTCGGATGTTTTAATTTAGTGCCTCCAACAGGTAGGAAGTAATATCTCATTGTGGTTTTAATTTCCATTTTCCTAACAACTAATAAATTATTAGTTATTAAGTACTCCACAAATCAAGATATTGGGTATCTGTCCATGTGCTTATCTGCAATTGGTATATCTTCTTTGATTAAGTGTCCATTCAGATCTTTTCCATTTTTAATTGTGTTGTTTGTTTTTTATTATTGAGTTGTTAGAGTTCTTTTTTAAAAAAGTATTTATTTATTTGGCTCCACTGGGTCATAGTTGAGGCACTCAGGATCTTAGATCTTTGTTGCAGCATACAGGATCCTTAGTTGTGGCATGCAGGGTCTTTTAATTGTAGCACGCATGTTCTTTGTTGCAGCATATGGGATCTAGTTCCCTGACCAGGGGTTGCACCCAGACCCCTGGCACTGGGAGTGCTGAATCTTAACCCCACTGGACCACCAGGGAAGTCCCTGAGTTACGAGTTCTTTGTATATTTTGGATATCAATTTATTATCTGATAAGCATTTTGGATGACTCACAAGCAGGCATTAAGATTGCCAGGAGAAATGTCAGATATGCAGATGATACCACGCTAATAGCATAAAGCAAAGAGGAACTAAAGAACCTCTTGGTAAAGGTGAAAGCAGAGAGTGAAAAAACTGGCTTAAAACTCAACAGTCAAAAACCAAAAATCATGGCATCTAGTCTCACCACTTCGTGGCAAATAGAAGGGTAAAAAGTGGAAACAATGACAGATTTTATTTTCTTAGGCTCCAAAATCACTGCAGACGGTGACTGCAGCCATGAAATTAAAAGATGCTTGCTCTTTGGAAGAATGGAGAAGGAAATGGCACCACACTCTAGTATTCTTGCCTGGAATATCCCATGGATGGAGGAGCCTGGTAGGTTACAGTCCATGGGGTTGGGAAGAGTCGGACATGACTGAAGTGACTTAGCAGTAGCAGCAGCCTTGGAAGAAAAGCTATGATCAACCTAGACAGCAGATTAAAAAGCAAAGACAGCACTTTGCTGACAAAGGTCTGTATAGTCAAAGCTATAGTTTTTCCAATAGTCATGTACGGATGTGAGAGTTGGATCATAAAGAAGGCTGAGCACTGAAGAATTAATTTTAAACTGTGGTGCTAGAAAAGACTCTTGAGAGTCCCTTGGACTGCAAGGAGATCAAACCTGTCCATCCTAAAGGAAATCAATCCTGAATATTCATTGGAAGGACTGATGCTGAAGCTGAAACTATAATACTTTGGCCACCTGATGTGATGAGTCAACTCTTTGGAAAAGACCCCGATGCTGGGAAAGATTGAAGGCAAGAGGAGAGTAGGGTTGACAGAAGATGAGATGGTTGGATGGCATCACGGACTCAATGGACATGAGTTTGAGCAAACTTAGAGAGATGGTGAAGGACAGGGAGGCCTGGCATACTGCAGTTCATGAGGTGGTTGCAAAGAACTGGACAAGACTGCATGACTGAACAACAACAACAATGCATTTTTTAAATCTTTTCTCCCATTTTGTAGATTTTACTTTCATTTTCTTAGCAGTGTCTTCAAAGAGAAGTACTTAATTCTGATGAAACCAGATATTTTTAAATCAATTTTTTTCTTTGATACTTTATGCTTTTTGTTCCTATCTAAGAAATCTTTACCTCACTTTCTTTGATAAGGACAACAGTTCTTCAAAACCAAAAGATGAGTTCTCCATGACCTCAAAACTTTCCTAAAATTTGCTGTGCAAATGTCTTCCAAATAAGACATTTTAAATACAAATATATACAACATTTCTAGCTGTATTATTTTAGTTCACAGTGGTCTTTTCCTAATGAAAACTTCTTCACAGTGATAGAGCACCTTTAGTTTTTTGTTTTTTTTTTTTTAATCATTTTGGCCATGGTTTTCGGCATGAGGTAGGGATAGAACTCATGGCCACTGCAGTGAAAGCATGGGGTCTTAACCACTGGACTTCTGGAACCATTTGGTTCAGGAGGTAATTTGGGGAGGGCTCCAAAGTGCTCCAATACCATAGTCCTAAATGTCTCAATGCAGGTAGAATGCAGTGAAAGGCAAATCTGTGATAGATAAGAAGGGATTTATTACAATGCAGGAGATCTGGGTTCTATCCAAGAGTTGGGAAGATCCCCTGGAGAACGGCATGGCAATCCACTCCAGTATTCTTGCCTGGAGAATTCCATGGACAGAGGGGCCTGATGGGCTACAGTCCCTGGGGTTGCAAAGAGTCAGACACAACTTTCACTTTTATTGGAATAGGATGCTTATAAGGTTTACAGTTGGGTGGCCAATACATGCTGTGCCCACGAACTTACTGGGCTACAGATTTATAGTCAGAGTAGGGAGGGGGAGAAGAACTTTGCATTTCCTGACTAGATCTCATACTTCTATTATCAGCTCCCCCTTCAAGTTGAGCAGGGGAGTTTTCTTGTCCCTACATGTTCAAGATGGAGAAGGCAATGGCACCCCACTTCAGTACTCTGCCTGGAAAATCCCACGGATGGAGGAGTCTGATAGGCTGCAGTCCATGGGGTCGCTAAGAGTTGGACATGACTGAGCGACTTCACTTTCACTTTTCACTTTCATGCATTGGAGAAGGAAATGGAAACCCACTCCAGTGTTCTTGCCTGGAGAATCCCAGGGATGGGGGAACCTGGTGGGCTGCCGTCTCTGGGGTCGCACACAGTCGGACACGACTGAAGTGACTTAGCAGCAGCAGCAGCAGCACATGTTCAAGATAGGTCCACAAATTATTGTTTTTATGTGTGCAAAGAGTATGTCCTAGGGATCATTAACTCACTGGGCTCATTGGACAGTACGTGGGTCTCATGCCACTGTTTTATTGTTTTCAGCAAGTGTCATGCTTCTGTTGCGTGGTTTTGTTGCTAAGCAAGCTTGCTTGGTTTTGTGGTTAAGAAAGCTTGCTCTCTTGAATAATTGTAAACTTACAGGTGTCTCCCATATTTTTTCTACTTACAATCCCCGGTGAAGTCAATTGTTTAACCACCTGTGCATGTGTGCTTAGTCACTTCAGTCATGTCTGACTCTGTGCGACCCAGCCTGCCAGGCTCCTCTGTTCATGGGATTCTCCAGGCAGGAATACTGGAGTGGGTTGCCTTGCCCTCCTCCAGGGGATCTTCCCAACCCAGGGATCAAACCCATGTCTCCTGCATCTCCTGCATTGGAGATGGATTCTTTACCACTGAGCCACTGCGGAATTTGTCCCTTTACTCTGTCCCTATCACCACCAAGGAAGTCCCACACCTTTTGGTATTTTTATGCATGTGATTCATCATTAGGTACAAAGGTATCTTCAGATTAGATCAGTCGCTCAGTCATGTCCGACTCTTTGTGACCCCATGAATCGCAGCACGCCAGGCCTCCCTGTCCATCACCAACTCCTGGAGTTCACCCAGACTCACGTCCATCGAGTCAGTGATGCCATCCAGCCATCTCATCCTCTGTCATCCCCTTCTCCTCATGCCCCCAATCCCTCCCAGCATCAGAGTCTTTTCCAGTGAGTCAACTCTTCGCATCAGGTGGCCAAAGTACTGGAGTTTCAGCTTTAGCATCATTCCTTCCAAAGGTATCTTAGAGTTTTTTTATTTGCTTAATACCATGAGCTTCCCGGATGGCTCAGATGGTAAAGAATGTGCCTGCAATGCAGGAGACCTGGGCTTGATCCCTGGGTCGGGAAGATCCACTGGAGATGGGAATGGCAATCCACTCCAGTTTTCTTGCCTAGTGAATCCCATGGACAGAGGAGCCTGGCGGGCTATAATCCTTGGGGTAGCAAAGAGTTGGGCATGACTGAGCAACTAACACTTTCACTTTCATGAGCATATTATTTACTGAACTAAGTTATTTGCTATTCTTTGATCTATATTTCTTTTTTTATTACTCAACTATAGGAACATTAGCTTATCATTTAATGATACGTTGAAAAACCACAGCCATTTTCTTTTGAAATTTTGAATAAAGGCAGAATCAACTCACAATGGAGAAAGCTGTGTGAGTAAATCAGCACATACTGGTTTATGTGAAGTGCTGATTTATTTAAGTAAAAAGGGTGAAATTTCATTCATAGTTAATAATTGTGTTACTGAATATATTCTTACTTTTATGCTCCAGTTTTGCAGGGAGGTTTTTCTTACAGCTTCATCTTTGACATGGTCTATTTCATAAAATGTTTCATAATTATATAGAGCTCTGCACAGAAACAAAGCACAATACCAGAATCAGAAACTTACCTCATTGGGTGTAACATACTGTGCTCACCTCAGTCTTATGGTAAAGCATCTGCCTGCGATGCGGGAGACTCGGGTTTGATCCCTACATTGGGAAGATCCCCTAGAGAAGGCAATGGCAACCCACTCCAGTACTCTTGCCTAGAAAATCCCATGGATGGAGAAGCCTGGTGGGCTACAGTCCATGGGGTCACACAGAGTCGGGCATGACTGAGTAAAGTCACTTTCTTTCTTTCATTTATTTATTTACTTTTGGCTGCACTGGATCTTTGTTGCTGTGTGTGGGCTTTCTCCAGTTGTGGCGAGTGGGTGCCCCTCTCTAGCTGTGGTGTGTGGGCTTCTCTTTCTGGTGGCTTCTCTTGTTGCAAAGCATGGGCTCTAGGGCTTTTGGGCTTTAGTATAGTGCACAGGCTTAGTTGCCCCTTGGCATGTGGAATCTTCCCAGACCAGGGATTGAATTCACGCCTGCTATGTTGGCAGGTGGATTCTTAACCACTGGACCACCAGGGAATTCCTCAGTCCTTAATCTTATTGCTGATCATGCCAGTTATGAAGATCCATAGTTATTCTACAAAAAGCATGTATTTTGATTTCTTCTCTACACGGTCAGTTACTTCCTCAGCCGTATCACTGCACAGCACTTGGACTTCTGAGTTACGCTTTGTTGCACCTGTGTCTGTTTCTTATGCTTGATATAAGTTCTGAGAGGACAAGGACTATGCTTTATTCACCTACATGTCTCCAGTACCTAGCAGAGGACCTTCATATAGGCACATCAATATTAAATCCATGTCCGAATTAGTAAAAATTAACAAAATTCTAATTTTCTGTATTAATTTTTCTGGAAATAATGCAGTGGTTCTTGGAGATCACAAGCTAGGTTTCGTGGTTAGATGGACTTGGGTTCAAGTCCCATCTCTGTTACATCTTGACTATGCCACACTGGAAAGAACTTTACCTGCTGCACATTGATTTGCTGATGTGAATAATAACTCTCAGCTTCAGGCTGTTTTAAGTGTTGAATGAAATGAGTTACATAAAGTGCATAGCACAGGCTATTCAGTACATGACGGCTGCTATTAGTGGTAGCATCAAAATTTATTTCTATATCTGTGTTCACATTATGACATTATTCTGTCTTAAAGAAGTTTACTATATTGAGTTTTACAGGCTACCATCAAATTGTAAACTTTTTTTTAAGAGTAAATTGGGCTTTTTGTATTCCCTGAACCATTCAGAATTTCCCCCACTTGTCTGGAATTTCACTTTGAGTGTCCCAGACTGTGTTCCATCTATTGCTGTTTGCTTAGTTTGAATTTTCTTAATGGTGTGTTGTAGTTGAATCTTATGTCAACTCCAAGGGTTGTGACTTCCCAAACGAAAAGTGCATACAGTGGGTAACTATGTTTTCTTTATTCTCCTCACAAATATAAGGCTCTCATCTGGTTTCTGCGTTACTCAGAGAGGGTGGACTTACTACCAAGTACTGAGAAAAGGTCATAATCATCTAAAATGTTTGTAAAAATGTTATCATTTAAAAACATTTTAAAGTTATTATCTACCAATACCCACACGCATCCAGGATCTCTACCTGAATGCACATGATACCTTTTATTCATTCACTCACTCATCTGTTTTTCTACTTAAATACTTAAGTTCCTACTACATTGGCTCCTGAACCCAGTCTTGCAATTCTTAGTGGTATACAAAGCTGCTTCTTACAAGTGTCTTAAATCATAAAATTCTAGATTAAGTTCACCTAGAAAATCTGTATTGTTATGAAAAATAATAGCATCCGAAAGCATTTTTACATGAAAATAACTGAAAGGGTATGGTGCATATCTCAAAAGTTAAAAAAATTAATCCCTGGAGAGAGATGGATTTAAACTATCTTCACAAGCACACAGTAAAGTTCAATCAGCCTTCAAGAGTACCCCTGAGCCCTTCCAATTTCACATCTTCTAACCCCCCACAGATATTAAGACATTGTGTCTGTGCCAACAATTTTCAGATTTCTTGTGAACTGAAGAATTCAAACATGGCAGAGACAATCTTCCCTAGAACAGTCTGTTTTTATAATTTCTCTAGTGTGAATTCATGCCGATTCTTAGCTTGACTCAATAGAGTTAAATATATATCTTGTTGCATCTGATAATATAACACAAGAAAAAAAAATATAACAAGAAAACCATGATTCCTGGAATCATTTGGGCTTTGTCTTCCATGAAACTTTATTTTTACAGTCAGATGTCCTCCGCATAGTACAGTCAGGTTATTTTGGCCTCAAGTGATAAAATTTTGCCCCTTATTTTCCCTCCCTTTTACTCTGTGACCCCTTTCTCTGCCTCCCACCTCTCTGAAAACCCCCCCACACGCTGACAAACCACAAACACCTGGGTCTCCATTTCTCCAATATTTCTGAAGTCTTTCACTAGTGTTTCCATTAGTTTGTCTTCGCTTCCCTGAAGCAGGATAATTGATTTGCCTATATCCAGATCTATACATTATGTATTAGTAGATGAGAAATCATGCGCAAATGGCAGGACTTGGCAGGAGGCATCAACACAGATTAGCTCTAGCTGATCAAATAATAACCACAAGCCAGCTCTGCTCTCTGCTCAATGAGTCTCAAGAGGGAAATCACAGAAATCTTTCCTATTTTTCAGAATGGCTTTCCTTTTCTTGTACTTTTAATAAAAACGACTATTCCCTAGGCATCCTAGGGTAAAATTTAGTCCTAATCAGTAACAGTCATCATAGCATTAAACATTAAAGGGAAGAAATGTGATGAGGCTGTCAGAGTTCAGGGAATAATGGAGGGAGAACTAAGCTGGCATTAAAGCACCAATTAAGCACTTTCTGAGCAAAATGTGGAGTTCAGGAAAAATCTGAAAGAGCTGGGTAGCTGACAGGCTGATCCTGAAAAGAAAAGTAGTGGTGCATCTACTGAATCAACAAACAGAACCTGAGGAAAAGGAGTTGCAAGTATTTTTCAGGCAGAGAGAAAATGGTTTTTCAGTGATGGCCTGGAGGCTAGTGGTGTAAATTTCCACTCAGGCCTGAATATCTGTAAAGGGTCCATGCTCTTTTTAGAACAGAACAGAATCTGTATGAGTGCTTGACAAGTCTGATTTATGGCTTCTTTGGGAACTTTGCACTCATCATCATTAGAGCTGGAATTTTTGCTTAGCCCACAGCTTTACTACTCTTTCAGGAAGCTGTGACTTCCTGCTTGGGTGTTAACCCTACTTCAGGAGCGGGGTGGGAGGGATGGAGCTGAGGACTGGCAAGTGAAAGGACATCAGTTGAGTCAGAGACTGATCTGTGTGCTAAAGTTTCCAGCTAGTGTTGGTGGAGTGAGTATATTTATAGGACCTGCCAGGTACATTGAGACTAAGAGACCTTACAGGGTGGAGATTAATATTCTAGATAAGGGAATTTAGAAAGGTCCCTGGACCAATTCAGGGAGACAGGGTATAGGGATCAACTTAAAGGGAGTGTGATGCAGCATGTGAAAGCAAGTGCATTGGCAATCCAGAAGAAATGTCAGATCCTATCTTTTAACTTCCTGCCTTTGCGCAGAATAGTTAAAAGTCAACTGGCAGATGGATTACTTCTATTTTTGACTTTGGCCTCACTGACCCTTCTGATGTCTTTAATTCCCTTGTCTCTGACCTTATGGGCGTCTAGGTTCTGTGGTAGTAAGTACTCAGGCTTACGCACTGTACATGTGGAGTTCAAATTCCGCCTCTGCCACTTAACCAGCTGTGTTACCTGAGTCAAGTTCATTCATTTCTTGGGGGCTCAACATTTTTGTTTACAAAGTAGAGAAAATTATTCCTGTCTTGCAGAAGTGTGATGATTAAATGGCATGAGGCGTGTTGTGCAGTTGCTCAGTCGTGTCCCACTCTTGCGACCCCATGGACTGCGGCACACCAGGCTTCCCTGTCCTTCGCTGCCTCCCAGATTGCTCTGACTCATACTGATTGTTGACGATGCCATCGAACCGTCTCATCCTCTGTCACCCTCTTCTCCTTTTGTCCTCAATCTTTCCCAGCATCAGGATCTTTCCCAGTGAGTCAGCTTTTCACATCAGTATGGCCAATGTATTGGAGTTTCAGCTTCAGCATCAGTCCTTCCAATGAATGCTGCTGCTGCTGCTGCTAAGTCGCTTCAGTCCTGTCTGACTGTGCGACCCCAGAGACGGCAGCCCACCAGGCTCCCCCATCCCTGGGATTCTCCAGGCAAGAACACTGGAGTGGGTTGCCATTTCCTTCTTCAGTGCATAAAAGTGAAAAGTGAAAGGGAAGTCACTCAGTCATGTCCGACTCTTCGAGACCCCATGGACTGCAGCCCACCAGGCTCCTCCGTCCATGGGATTTTCCAGGCAAGAGTACTGGAGTGGGGTGCCATCGCCTTCTCTGTTCCAATGAATATTCAGGGTCAATTTCCTTTAGGATTGACTGGTTTGATCTCCTTGCTGTCCAAGGGACTCTCAAGAGTCTTCTCCAACACCACAGCTTGAAAGCACCACGTCTTTGGCGCTCAGCCTTCTCTATGGTCCAACTCTCACATCCATACATGACCACTGGAAAAACCATAGCTTTGATTACATGGACCTTTGTCAGTGAAGTAATGTCTCTGCTTTTTAATGCACTGTCTAGGTTTGTCATAGCTTTCCTCCCAAGGAGCGAGCTAATTTCATAGCAGCAGTCACTGTCCACAGTGATTTTGGAGCCCAAGAAAATAAAGTCTGTCACTGTTTCAATTCTTTCCCCACCTGTTATTTGCCATGAAGTGATGGGACTGGATGCCATGATGTTAGTTTTTTGAATGTTGAGCTTTAAGTCATGCTTTTCACTTTTCTCTTTCATCTTTATCAAGAGGCTCTTTGGTTCCTCTTCACTTTCTGCCTTTAGGGTGGTGTCATCTGCGTATCTGAGGTTATTGATATTTCTCCTGGCAATCTTGATTCCAGCTTGTACTTCATCCAAGCCCGACATTTTGCATGATATACTCTGCATATAAATTAAATAAGCAGGGTGTATTACAGCTTGATGTATGGTGTATAAAACCCATATTACATGGTCTGATATGCTATAGTTATTAACATGTCTTCTTATCAAGAATCTGACAGGTCCTGACCTAGATTTGCATCTTGCTCATTAATTTGATGACTTATTTTTAGAAACGGTCATCCCTAGCAGGTGTCAGTTTCCTGTATGTTCTTGGCCCAGTGTCTTGGCACTCTACAGGCTGGGAATTATTTGCCATTTCATGAGTATCACCATGGAGTGCCCTTTGATTGTGCAGTCATTCCAACTTTTGGGTTGTCCCTGTGATATTGTGATTTACAATAGGAAATATATGTTTGGCTTTCATCCCTCTTTCTGGCACAGAGCTCCTAAAAACCTTGAAATTTCATTAAGTGATGAGAGCCACAAAAATGTCTTCTGTCATGTTAATGACTTTTAGACCCCTCCTCAGCACAGGGACTAGCCGGGCACCTTGGCACTCCACCAGCTGGGGCTTGTTTGCCATTTCATGAGTACCACCAGGGAGCGCCCTTCGGTTGTTTTAGATCTCTACCTTCTGGGTTGTTCTTGTGATACTGTGATTTACCATAAGTAACGTATATTTTGGTGGCTCAGAGGATAAAGCGTCTGCCTGCAATGCAGGAGACCCAGGTTCGATTCCTGGGTTGGGAAGATCCCCTGGAGAAGGAAATGGCAACCCACTCCAGTATTCTTGCCTGGAGAATCCCATGGACAGAAGAGCTTGGCAGGCTATAGTCCACGGGGTTGCAAAGAGTCGGACATGACTGAGCAACTTCACACACACGATGTATATTTGGTTTTCATCCCTCTGTCTGACACAGAGCTTCTAAAAATCTGGAAATTTCACTGTAATAAGGAAAACTACAAAGGTGTCTTCTGTTAATGACTTTTAGACCCACCCAAGCAAGGGGACTGGTTGCCAGGAGACCCAACCAAGTGATTAGTGTTGGAATTTTTAGTGTCCCCCACTTCCACACACCCTCTGGGGAGGGGAGAGGAGTTAGAGGTCAAATCAATTGCCAATGGCCAGTGATTTAATCAGTTGTGCCTTGTAATGAAACCCCCATAAAATCCCAAAAGCTCTGAGTTCAGAAAGCTCCCAGGTTGGTGCACACGTGGAGAGGCAGGGAGAGTGCAGCCTGGGGAGGCATGGGAGCACTGAGCCCTTCCCCATGCCTTACCCTGTGTATCCACCCCCCACCCCATCAGCCTATTCCTGAGTTATATTCTTTTATGGTATACTGATCTAGTATGTAAAAGGCTTCTATGAGTCCTGTGAGTCACTCTAACGCATTGGTCAAACTCAAGGAAATGATGTTAGAACTTCTGTCTATAGCTGGTTGATCAGAATCACAGAAGTCAAGTTTAAGTTGGCAGGGGAAGCAGTCCTGTAAGACAGAGCCCTCAGCCTGAGGGATCTGACACTCTCTCTAGGTAGATGGTATCTGAACTGAATTGTAGGACACCCAGCTGATGTCAGAGCATTGCTTATTGGTATTAGGAAATGCCCTAACCACCCCACAGTGGAGTTGGATACAGAATTCTTAGTTCCTTAGCTTTGAGTTTTTCTGTCAAACTATTAGTCTTATTAAAAGATCCAAACTTCCTTCAGGATACCACCTAAGCAGATTCCTAGTATTTCTTCTCCACTATTCAATGGTTCCTCTATAGGCCTTACAGTTGGTCTTCTGTATCCCTGGGTTCCATATTTATGAATTCAACCAACCCTGGATCAAAAATATTTGAGAGGGGCTTCCCCAGTGGTCCAGTGGGTAAGACTTCACCTTCCAAAATGCAGAGGGTATGACTTTGATCCCTAATCAGGATGCTAAGATCCCACATGCCTTGCAGTCAAAAGACCAAAACATAAAACATAAGCAATGTTGTAACAGATTCAATAAAGACTTTAAAAATGGTCCACATCAAAAAAAAAAAAAACTATTAAGAAAATTTGGGACAAAATTTCCAGAAAGTTCCAAAAAGTAAAACTTGAATTTTCTTCACACTGGCAACTATTTATATAGCATTCTCTTGTGTCCCAGCTGGTAAAGAATCCACCTGCAATGTAGGAGACCTGGGTTTGATCCCTGGGTTGGGAAGATCCCCTGGAGAAGGGAATGGCTACTGACTCCAGGATTCTGGCCTGGAGAATTCCATGGACTATACAGTCCATAGGGTTGCAAAGAGTTGGACATGGCTGAGCAATTTTCACTTATATTTATTAGGTATTGGAAGCAATCTAGATATGTTTTAAAGTGTACAGGAGCATGTGCATAGATTATATGCAAATGTTAATAATATACCATTTTATATAGGGAAGTTGAAAATTCACAGAATTTGTTATCCTTTAGGGATCCTGGAACCAGTCCCCTGTAGATAATAAGC
This sequence comes from Bos javanicus, assembly GCF_032452875.1. Lineage (NCBI taxonomy): Eukaryota > Metazoa > Chordata > Mammalia > Artiodactyla > Bovidae > Bos > Bos javanicus. The sequence continues at coordinate 6,248,044 of NC_083886.1, read as the reverse complement.
ACTGACTGTGTTTGTATGGTGCTGGATGATCAAGAGTTAATTTAAGAGCTAGTGATGACATTATGACATTACCTATTTTTAAACCTTAGCTGGTAAGCCCCAATATATATGCATTTTCCCTGTGCATTAAGCACTTGGCTAAGTGTTTCAACATCAACCAAGATATAAGATAATGCACTTTGAATTCAGTATAAACAGCATATTTAAATAGCCAAGCACCATTCAATAGTCCCAGGCACAGGTCATAGGAAATGATGTTTCTGCTTTTTTTTCCTTTAGTAGTCTCCCTACATGACAGAAACCAGGATCTATAATCACAAATACTAAGGGCTCACTTTAAAGCAAATAGCTGGTTGCAACAACTCTGATTTGAGAGAAATACCTCACCTTTACTAGCATATAGTTTGCTTTGCCTGAGGAGATTTGATTTTTTCAAGCTGATCATCTTCTTGGGTAAATCTCCTTTTCTGAAAGCATATCTTTTACCTGTGGCACTGTCAACTCCTGCCTTGTTCCTCCTACCCTTGGTTTTCTTCGATGACAAATTGAAAACATCCTACTTAAAGCACATCATTTCTTATGTCATTCCAGCTCAGTGTGGTGGAGGACAGACATGCTTTGAGAATGACTACAGTCCAAGCAGGAGCCTACCCTTTGAGCAGGGACTCCACTGACTAGGCTTCTGGATTTTTTGGCCATGGTAGGCAGATCAATGGCAACATTGCTGATTGTCCTCACTATTATGACTCTAATTTTTCCATTTTGTAAAATCCGAGAAGCTACACTTGATTCAATATCATCCTCCCTTTGAACAGAGATGTGTAAAGGTAAAAGAGAATTAAGATGAAATCAGAAATATCAAAGATTTGATAATATGATAATGTAAAAGGACAGTCATGTAAGGTAAAATGCCTTTTAAATTATTTCTTTCAACAATTCCTCTTTGTTTACAAACCAGGGAAGTATTGCCATAATTATGGGTATAGTCAGCACATTGAAGGGATATGATGTAGAGAAAAAAACCTTTTGTGAAGCAGTTTTTAGGGCCTAGAACACAGCAGTAGACAATGGCCAATGATTCTTTCAGGTTGGGTCCATGTGCAGACACCCATGGCTACCAGGTGATGGACATTGATTTATTTGAAGATAGATGATGGTACCAGATGCCTCTGCTCTGTAACACTTTGATTCTATTTTTGTTGAACTTGAGAGGTTAGTTATAGGTGTTTGGGTTTCTCGAGAGGTGTTTTCCTCTCAAGAAAACAGGCCAGATCCCTTATGAAAAATATTTGAGTAGGAGCAACCACGGAAGCTGTGTAGATAAAGTCATTCTTTACCGAATGGATGTGATGAAAGAACAAACCTGTCCCGTGTTATCACATATACCAGGAGCTCATTTGTTAGTCATGCAAACTTGGAAACATTTAGGGATTTTATCAGTGAGAAAACAGAATCTCAGAGAGATTAACTGACCTTGCTTAAGATCCCCTTGGGAGTAATTGGCAGAGGTAAGATTTGAACTATGTCTGTCTACCTTTTCATACTCATGGGTTTCTCAAGGCAAGAATGCTGAAGTGGTTTGCCGTTCCCTTTTCCAGTGGACCACGTTTTGTCAGAACTCTCCACCATGAGCTGTTCACTTTGGGTGGCCCTACATGGCATGGCTCATAGTTTCCTTGAGTTAGACAAGGCTGTGATCCAAGTGATCAGTCTGGTACAGTTGAAACTGTGGTTTTTCCAGTAGTCACGTATGGATGTGAGAGTTGAACCATAAAGAAAGCTGAGCACTTAAGAATTGATGCTTTTGAACTGTGGTGTTGGAGAAGACTCTTGAGAGTCCCTTGGACTGCAAGAAGAACAAACCAGTCAATCCTAAAGGAAATCAGTCCTAAATATTCTTTGGAAGTACTGATGATGATGCCACATTTCCAATACTTTGGCCACCTGATGAGAAGAAATGACTCATTGGAAAAGACCCTGATGCAGGGGAAGATTGAAGGCAGGAGGAGAAGGGGATGACAGAGAATGAGGTGGTTGGATGGCATCACCAGCTCTATGAACATGAGTTTGAGTAAGTCTGGGAGATGGTGATGGACAGGGAGGCCTGGCGTGCTGCAGTCCATGGGGTTGCAAAGAGTTGGACATGACTGAGCAACTGAACTGACCTGACCTGTCTACCTAGAGCACATGCTCTGTTTGTTGAAATCTACTGTATTAGACATGTGGTGCAATAGAAGAGGAAATCAACTGAAATGCATGGCAGGACCTGGAGATGTGAATGCCAACATGGGCACATGAGAAAACTTCCTGGAAGAAAGAGAATTATAGTAAAGGCTTGAAGGATGGGTGGGACTTGGAGTGAAAGAGACAAGGGCCAGGGAGAAGTGGGAAAGAGGTATGTTTCAGGCTTCAAAATGAGGGCATAAAAGAGGTGGAGGAAAATGGGTTGTTGAAAAATGGCAGAAAATTCAGTATGACTCAAATATGAGCTTCGAGGAATCAAAAGGAGTGTGCAACGAATGATAAGACTAAAAATGTGGGTGGAGGCTTTAATATCTCAGCCCAGTGTGTGATTACCTTCCAAGTAGCTTACACTGTAAGTGATGTGACTTCAGAGGAGGAAAAAGCAACGTGAGCGTGTGCTCCTTGAGTCATTTTTGTAGCGGAAATTCTATGCTGACAGTGCCTCTCCCTGGCTCTGTCTTCCTGAGTGATCTTTGAAAACACAAACCCTGGATCTGTGTGTAGCAGAGAGCTTAGCAAGTCAGCTGGTGGATCAAGGAAAATTCTGTCATTCCTCAAACCCAGAGTTATCTGTTCCCTCAGCCAGCATTGCTGCCAGAGACCCTGGAGAAGTCTGAAAGCATTTACCCATTCACAGGCTTATCAGGCAGAGCAGCTCAGAGGCTGTTTGTGAGAAAGACAGGATAGCAGGTCTCCAAAGAGAAGGAGGAAAATAACAGAGCAAAGAGAAAATATGTGTATGTATGTCAATGTGTATCTGTATATATGTGTGCATGTACTTGTATGTATGTGTATCTGCCTACTATCCATCTTCATCTCTCTAATCTCTTCTTCACTGAGCCTTCTCATTTAGCTAGATACCTCTTTTCAGAAAAGGAATTCTTCACCAAAAGAAAATTGACATCAGATTTAGGTGGGGAATTTCCTGACTCAAGCAGGGCTGTTTTCCAAAAACAGTATATGTAGTCTCAAATAAATTTTCAGGATTAAAGTCTGAACACATAAGCAGATATCTATGTCAGAGTTTTTAAGAAAGGCCGAGTGAGTAGGTAAGCAGCCTGTTTGGAGACAGGTGTGATAGACAGAAGGAGTGAAGGGGTCACAGCACACAATATATACAGGTTATTGTTTTATTATCTGGTGAGAATTTAGAAGGTTCTAATTCAAGATATTCATGTGCCTGTGTGGCAGTGGGATAGTGTAGAAAGTAGATGGACTTAATAGTCAGACCTAGGTTGAAATTAATTCATTTATATAGCACGTATTTATTATGCACTTGTTATATGCTAAGCCCTATGATAGAAGCTGAAGATAGATTAGAATATACGAGAAAAACACCTCCCGCATGGAGCCTGTGTCACTGAGTCCGGTCTAATACCACTGGCCACACAACAGGCCGATGAATCGAGAGATGAGTTGCTGGGGCAAGGAACAGAGTCTTTATTTGGAAAGCCAGCAGACTGAGAAGATGGTGGACTAGTGTCAGATTCAGGTTTTTTTAATACTAAAGTGGGAAGAGGGTACGCGGTTGGTCCATGTAAACCTTTTGGTGTTGGAATCCTTTGTTCTTACAGCGTCCACACAAGTCAGAAAACAATGTTCCTGTAAACCTCCAACAAGACAAATGTTCTTCTCTGTCTGTCCTGCAACTTTTTATCTCCATATGAATGGAGAAGTATTCACCCTTAAAGGTCAGAGCCTTGAGCATGGGCTATCCTGTACAGTTCAAGCTATAGGCAGCATTCTTTTAGGGATTAATTTGTAGCCAAAGCAATAGAATACAAAGGTTAGGGTAAAAGAAACTAACATGGAGTCATATTTGTTCTTCCCTATTACTCTTGCATTCCCTTCTGATCTATAGATTCTCTGTCATCTGCTCAACACCATTCATAGAAAATCTCCTCCCAACATTATCACAGGAGTTGGCATACTATGGATCTGCAGTCCAAATCTGCTCTGACACAGCCATTTTTGTACAGCTCAAGAGCTAAGGATTTTTTGTTTGTAAATGGTTGGGAAAAAAATCACAAGAAGAGAAATATTTTGTGATGTGAAGATTACATGAAATTCAATCTTCATCATCTATGAGCAAAGTTTTATTCGAATACAGCATTGCACATTTGCTTGTATCTGTGGCTACTGTCAGCCTCCAATGGCAGAGTCGAGTAGCTGTGTCAGAGACTGTAAGACTCATCAGTTCAGTTCAGTTCAGTTCAGTTCAGTCACTCAGTTGTGTCCGACTCTTTGCGACCCCATGAATTGCAGCACGCCAGGCCTCCCAGTCCATCACCAACTCCCGGAGTTCACCCAGACTCACGTCCATCAAGTCAGTGATGCCATCCAGCCATCTCATCCTCTGTTGTCCCCTTCTCCTCCTTTTTCAATGAGTCAACTCTTCATATGAGGTGGCCAAAGTACTGGAGTTTTAGCTTTAGCATCAGTCCTTCCAAAGAACACCCAGGACTGATCTCCTTTAGAATGGACTGGTTGGATTTCCTTGCAGTCCAAGGGACTCTCAAGAGTCTTTTCCAACACCACAGTTCAAAACCATCAATTCTTCAGCACTCAGCTTTCTTCACAGTCCAACTCTCACATCCATACATGACCACTGGAAAAACCATATCCTTGACTAGACGGACCCTTGTTGGCAAAGTAATGTCTCTGCTTTTCAATATGCCATCTAGGTTGGTCATAACTTTCCTTCCAAGGAGTAAGCATCTTTTAACTTCATGGCTGCAATTACCATCTGCAGTGATTTTGGAGCCCCCAAATATAAAGTCTGCCACAGTTTCCACTGTTTCCCCATCTATTTCCCATGAAGTGATGGGACCAGATGCCATGATCTTCGTTTTCTGAATGTTGAGCTTTAAGCCAACTTTTTCAGTCTCCTCTTTCACTTTCATCAAGAGGCTCTTTAGTTCCTCTTCACTTTCTGCCTTTAGGGTGGTGTCATCTGCATATCTGAGGTTATTGATATTTCTCCCAGCAATCTTGATTCCAACTTGTGCTCTTCCAGCCCAGCGTTTCTCATGATGTACTCTGCATAGAAGTTAAATAAGCAGGGTGACAGTATACAGCCTTGAAGTACTCCTTTTACTGTTTGGAACCAGTCTGTTGTCCCATGTCCAGTTCCAACTGTTGCTTCCTGACCTGCATACAGATTTCTCAAGAGGCAGGTCAGGTGGTCTGGTATTCCCATCTCTTTCAGAATTTTCCACAGTGTATTGTGATCCACACAGTCAAAGGCTTTGGCATAGTCAATAAAGCAGAAGTAGATGTTTTTCTGGAACTCTCTTGCTTTTTTGATGATCCAGCAGATGTTGGCAATTTGATCTCTGGTTCCTCTGCCTTTTCTAAAACCAGCTTGAACATCTGGAAGTTCACGGTTCACGTATTGCTGAGAGTCTGAAATATCGACCATCTGGCCTTCTGCAGACCCCTGCTCTAAAGTTTCTGCCCTTCCTCACAACACATTCTCCTCCCAGTTCACTCTCCTCTGGCTCCTATCTTTGTCTGTCCCCTGTGACTGCCCTTGTCCAGGAAAACAGTATTTTTCATGTTGCCAGATCCAGGGATTTCCTGTTACTTTTCAACCACATTGCACGCAGGTGGCAGCTCTCTTCTCATAACCCCTTTCCTCCTGGCTTCCATGAGCTGCGTTCTCATTTCTCTTCACCTTACTGTCCACTGTGCCACCGCCCAGTCTAAGTAAAGCTGAAGGTCTAGAAGCACCCATGGTACTTAGCCTGTGCTTGTCTCCCATAAGGCATTCTGATGTTGTAAGCTCCCTCACGAGATTATGCCTCCATCTGCCCTCGGCCACCTTTGGGCTTACTCCCTACAAGCTCTGGCATTGCCTGGCTGTCAGTTGCATGGAAAGAGAAACTGTGGTGCGTTTGAGGCTCACTGGGTCCCGTGGTTGGGGACCACAACTGCATCTCCGTTCCCTGTTCTCCTGGGGGCTCTATGGTCTAGAGGAGAGCTGTAGAGCGGAAAGCCAGGAGGCCGTCCTGCAGCAACATAGCTTTCCATAATGTGCTTTGCCCCATGTCTACTTGGTGAGAGAACGGCATCGCACAAGGAGGACATTGTGTTAGGTCACATGTGATTTTTCCTAGACAGAGTAAACTAGGATAGTAGAAGCATGAAAACTTTCAGCAGAAAAGAAAAAGACATTCAACTGTCTGAAGCACAGACAGAAGCTTTTTCAGCCCTATGTCAAGGAAATGAGGCATGAGCCTCTGTACAGGAGCACCCCTCCCTGGGGACTTCCCAGGGGGCGCTAGCGGTAAAGAACCCGCCTGCGGATGCAACAGTCGTAAGAGACGCGGGTTTGATCACTGGGTCAGTAAGATCCCCTGGAGGAGGACATGGTAACTCACTCCAGTACCCTTGCCTGGAAAATCCCACGGACAGAGGAGCCTGGTGGGCCACAGTCCATGGGTCGCGAAGAGTCAGACATGACTGAAGCGACCTAGCACCCACGAATCCCTCCTCAGGCAGGGCTCCCTCGGCCTTGGGCAGATGGCACTTCCTTCTGTTTAGTTCCACCTGTGTATCTCAGGCTTACAAGTAGCATTCCCACTTTGAGGGCGAAGGATGTTTCAGTATCACCTGGGCCATTCTCTATCCCTGCTGAGCTGTGGGTGTGGGTTCTTCAAGTTATGTCCTGAGATTCCAACTGTCATTATCAATAGTGCTCAGCTTACAGTTAGGTAAGTCTTGAGTAGTTTGCCCTAAAACCACAGGCGTATTGGATTACTTACCACTTGAAATAGTTAGGGAGTTCTAGAACCTCTGAACCTGATGACCTTGGCTTGATGGAAAGCAGTGCTTTTGTTGCAGCTGAGAAGACCCCAAATCCCTGTGTCCCACCAGCACCTCTGAGGTCGAGGACTAACAGCAGCCCCGCCCCCCGAACCCTGCCCCCCGCGACCCTGGATTCTCTCAGGTGAGCAGCAGCCTGACCTCTGTTTGCCTGCAGACATCCTGGCTTCTGTTCTCAAGCCAGAGCCCTGGGGATTGGCCAGCGGCTTTGTCCTTTATTCAGTTGCCTTCTGTGGGAACAACCAGGTCATTCTGAGCTTTACTGTTTTCTTTTTTGGTTCGGTTATTTCATTTAGGAGGGTTTCCTGGGTTAATAGCTGCTTCATCTCCTTCTCCCATTTTTGGGAGTGGGTCCTCCTTCTCCCTACACGGCACCTGTGAAAGACAGATGCTGTCACAGCATCACCAAATATGGCAAAAGAGCTATGGCCTCTTGGAATCTGGCATATGATGACTATTTCAACTTCCTATTCTATTATGCATGGAATTGAAGATTCTCCGTGAAATCATGTTACTCTGAAAACAAGTCCAGTGGACTTTGGCCACCCACAGCACGTGTGGTAATAAAGTGGTGCAGTGTGGGGAGGACTAATACTTGGGGCTTGAGGGAGAAAGGCAAGAAGATAGTGGCATCATTTCAAAGTCTAGAGGCTTATCTCAAGTTATGATTTCAAGTGAGCTGCTTATTCTAGAAGAATCCTTAGAGGATCATGTAAAAATTTTAATGTGTTTAAAAGTATATGTTGAGTTGTCCCCAAAGAGCAATTTCGTTAATTGCTGGTATTACTACAAGCTGGAATTGTAATCCTTTTCTTATATTACAGAACATGCTTCAACCAAAGTATCTTCCTTATATGCTCTCATATTAAAAACAATAAACCAGAAATATCTTCAAGGATGCTGTTGACGTAATTCTTTTCAGATATCATGGGGTTTCCAAATGAGACCTGTTTATAATAATGTCATCATTCAGTTTCCCAGAACTTTCACTTATTCTGTTTTGAAATAGTCAAATATTCATTAGTAATTCCTCATACTGGAGGGACAATGTTGTTCCAAATGGGGCTACCTGGAATGGGGAAATGACAATTGTCCTGATATTGTATGATCGAACTAAGACCATAGGGGTCGTCTCAATTAGGCTGAAATACAGACACCATGCTACACCATTATCACCTGTGTTTTCAAGTTGGGAGCATGTGGTTCCTGGTTTCTGTCTTTTTCTTGTTCCTGATAACTTTCTCAACATTTTCAAGGACCCCCAAAATCCATCTGTTGCTTCTGTTACCTCAAGAACAGTTAAAAGGTTTTAATATGATCTCAGGATCACGCGTCACCTTCTCAGTGAAGCCTTTCCAACCTTCCCTGTCCATTCTCTGCCTCCTTGCTTGAGGCTATTATGTCCTTCTTCACATTACCCCAACATTTTGTAAACATGACATAGTAATTAGCAAGTATTTACATGCTTGCCTTTCTTCTTTTCTAAGAAGGACTGGACAGTATGTTTCTTTTTTTAAAAAAATATGTATGTATGGCTGGGTCTTCCTTGCTATGCTGGGGCTTTCTCTAGTTGCAGGGCACAGGCTTCTCATCACAGTGGTTTTCCTTGTTACGGAGCACAAGCTCTAGAGCGTGTGGGCTCAGTAGCTGTGGCTCACAGGCTCTAGATCGTGTGGGCTCAGTATCTGTGGCTCACAGGTCTAGAGCGTGTGGGCTCAGTAGCTGTGGCTCACAGGCTCTAGAGTATGTGGGGCTTCAGTAGCTGTGGCTCACAGGCTTTAGATCGTGGACTCAGTAGCCGTGGCTCACAGGTCTGGAGTGTGTGGCCTCAGTAGCTGTGGTGTATGGGCTTAGTTGCTCTGCAGCATGTGGAATCATCTCAGACGAGGGAGTGAACCTGTGTCCCCTGCATTGGCAGATGAATTCTTAACCCTTAGACCACCAGGGTCTACGCTTACTCCTTGGAAGAAAAGTTATGACCAACCTAGATAGCATATTGAAAAGCAGAGACATTACTTTGCCAACAAAGGTCCGTCTAGTCAAGGCTATGGTTTTTCCAGTGGTCGTGTATGGATGTGAGAGTTGGTCTGTGAAGAGAGCTGAGTGCCGAAGAATTGATGCTTTTGAACTGTTGTGTTGGAGAAGACTCCTGAGAATCCCTTGGACTGCAAGGAGATCCAACCAGTCATTTCTGAAGGAGGTCAGCCCTGGGTGTGCTTTGGAAGGAATGATGCTAAAGCTGAAACTCCAGTACTTTAGCCACCTCATGCGAAGAGTTGACTCATTGGAAAAGACTCTGATGCTGGGAGGGATTGGGGGCAGGAGGAGAAGGGGACGACAGAGGGTGAGATGGGTGGATGGCATCACCGACTCGATGGATGTGACTTTGAGTGAACTCCAGGAACTGGTGATGGACAGGGAGGCCTGGCGTGCTGCAATTCATGGGGTCACAAAGAGTCAGACACGACTGAGCTACTGAACTGAACTGAGACCACCAGGGAAGTCTTGCACTGAATGTTTCTCAAAGGCAGGGGTTGCATTTACCAAATTTAGTCTTCTTAGTGCCTAGAATAATATCCAACACACAGTGTGCGTGCTGTGTGCCCAGTTGTGTCTGAGTCTTTGTGATCCCATGACTGTAGCCCACCAGGCTCCCTTGTCATGGAATTTTCCAGGCAAGAATACCAGAGTGGGTTGCCATTTCCTTCTCCTCAACATGCAGAAGGCACTCTGAAAACAGAAAGTATCTGCTGATTAAATAATTAAAGTAATTTTATCAACTGACACATATTTACTGAAATGCTCTATTTTCTGCTCTGTGCTGGTGCTATTAGGGCTATAAAAGGGTCCGTCATTTCTCTACTCTTGGGACTTTACGATTTAACCTGAAAGAGAAGGCTGGCAGACTTGAACCAATTAGACATTGTTTGCCAAAGAGTGTGCTGCAGAACACTAGCTGTGGGAGAGCTACATCAAAAAGGACTCTGTGGTCAATTAAGTTTGAAATGTTGCAGATTATATCCTCCTTCAGAGATTTCAATGTACTTATGCACCCTAAAGGCTCTGAGAAATATTCTGATAAAGAAGCCTGTGTAAATATTAAATTGCATGTGACCAGGAGCCTTTTTTATGTGGGTGACACCTATCAACATTCTGTGCTTCCTCAGAATACTCTGATTTGAAGAACAGAGGTAAGTGTTAAGCCGAGTTAAACTACAGCGATGAGCAAAGTAGTGCAAAGAAAGGGACATTATCATTATGGGTTTTGATAGATAGGAAAAGATAGATCCTAGCATCAGTCTAGCTTTGGGGAATTGAATTAAGGAAGGTTTTATAACCTAAGTTCCTTTTTTAAAGAAATGTAATTAATTTTTGTTGAAGTACAGTTGACTTACTCGGTGGTGTCAGTTTCTGCGGTACAGCGAAGTGAATCAGCCACACATAGACATACATCCTCTCTTCTTAGGAGATCCTTCCCATTGAGGTCAACACAGAGCACAGAGCAGTCTCCTGTGCTATGGTAGGTCCTCATCAGCTTAGATAACTAGTTCATACATGGTAGTGTATACAGGTCAGTGCCAATCTCCCAATTCAGCCCCATCCCCACCTTTCCCCCTTGGTATCCATACATTTGTTCTCTATGTCTGTGTTTCTATTTCTGCTTTCCAAATAAGATCACCTATAACATTTTTCTTGGAGAAGGAAATGGCAACCCACTCCAGTGTTCTTGCCTGGAGAATCCCAGGGACAGGGGAGCCTGGTGGGCTGCCGTCTATGGGATCACACAGAGTCGGACACGGCTGAAGTGACTTAGCAGCAGCAGCAGCAGCATACACCATTTTTCTAGATCCCACATGTATGTATTAATGTGTGATGTTTGCTCCTCTCTTTCTGATTTACTTCACTCTGTATGACAGTCTGGAGGTCCACCCACATCTCTGTAAACGACACCAGTTTGTTCCTTTTTATGGCTATAATCTCGGTTCTTCTATGTTTCTCTTCCAATTGTGATAACAGTTGCGCTCACCCTTCCCGGGCAGTTAGACGGCTCCTCCCGCCGGTGGTTGTGGAGACCCGTCACACAGCGTGCTGTTTCCGTCATTTCAGTGCAGCTCTGGGAGTTAATCACTGCAATCTCTTTCACAAATCAGAGACCTTTGGATAGAAAGTGAATGTGACCTCCCTGTAGTCACACAGATAGTAAGTAGCAGAGCCAGGACCCATAATCAGGTTTGATTCCAAAATTCTGTAATTAACCATTAGTTATGCATTCTGCTGCATTCCCGCAAAGACTGGGGCCTTCCCTGAGAAAGAGGAACATGAAAATATTTAGAGGCCTCTGATAGTTCCTTCTTTTGCCTAAGTGAGTTTGATAGTAGGTTTTATATGTCAACTTGACTGGGCCACGGCACCTAGGTCATGCTTCTGTGAGGGTGTATTCAGATGAGATTAATATTTAAATTGGTGAACTTTGAGTAAAGCAGATCGCCCTCTATAATGTATATAGATCTCATCTGATCAATTAAAGGCATGAAGAGAAGAGAAAACTGAGCTCCCTCAAGCGATTAGAAATTCTGCCAGCAGATGGCCTTAAGACTTGAATATCAGTTCTTCCTGAGATTCCAGCTTGCCAATCCAACTTGTGGATTTTGGACTTAGCTCTTTCATAACTGCATGAACCAGTTCCTTAAAATAAATCACACACACACACACACACACACACACACACACACACACAATTTATCAGTCCTGTTTCTTGGCAGAAACATAAAACAGAGAGGAAAGGAAACCATACAAACATCCTCTCAAGTTGCAGTTTCAAGCCATGGAGTTCCTAACCCAAGGGAGAGGGCAGACATTGTTTCCGTAAGTGGATAGTTCGGCAGCAAATGTAGCTGTGGAGGCCAGGACTCACCATCCTATGCTCTGGGCCACTCTGCGGACAATACAGCAATCAGAGCATAACTATCGCTCTGCACAGAGCTCTCCAGGCCTTGAACTTCAAATGGAGTAATGTACCTTCCTTGAAATTCTGTTTTCTTTTATGAAAGGCATGTTTCCATAGAATTTCTTGACTCACTCATAGTGAAACTTCAAGCCTGTCAGGAACACCATTCACCATCTTTCTGCGTTAAGGTTAGCTCTGCTGATTCTAACCCTGTGACTCTGGACAAGTTTGAGCACCCTTTGTCTCTGTTTCATTGTCTGTAAAATGAATACACTAACAAGATCTACCCCCAGAGGGTTTTGTGAAGTTTAGGTAAAACAGTACATAAAGGTGCCCTCAAATTACTACAAGGTAATCATTCAAATGTTAGTGATTGTGATAATAATTATTAGATCTTAACAAGAATTGGCTTTTCAGCCATGTTAGGTAGTCTATTAATGCTCCTTAATTTACTGACCCCACACCCTCCTTAATAAAATTTTCTGTTCAAGCATCACTCTATAGCAATGTACACGTCTTCGGCTACTCTCAGTACTTTAGTTGCTGGACATTTACAATTACACAGATTCTATTCCCTGCTCTCAAGAAGCTTGGAGCCTTTATTAAACCAGTAAAGTTCAACTGCTAAGATTCCTTAGTTTCTAAGGAGTTTAGCAGTACATTTCTAAGGCTCTTACTTTCATAAAGATCTACATTACTGCTCAGGCCCAAAGTTGAGGCATTTACCTTGATTCTTCCCATTTCTTTACCCTTTATATCTAATCCAGTAGCAAAATCTCATTACTACCATCTCATCACTTGTATGTATTCTGAATCTATCCCCTTCACATCATCACTGTTCACACTTGTGGAATTCAAGCCACAGTAAGAATTTTGTTTTCTTTGCCCAACTTGATTGAAAAGGGAATGTGTAAAACAAAGAATCCTTCACTGAAAGAAAATTCTGGGGCAATTTTGTTTATACAGTTGAGGTGCTGTTCATGAAAGACTTTACTTTGATCTGATAAGAAAGCAGAACTAAACGGAAGTTCTGAGTATCCAATTATTCAGGTTGAAAGTGGGTCCCAATAAGACTAGATTTATCTGTTTTTCTTCTTGTCCCAAATGGTAGATTTCCTCTTTTAAGATTTTCTTTCATCTCTCATAAATCAAGTTTTATTGTCAAATTCTTTTTATCTGAGTTTGCCTTTAAGCATTTGCATTGTAACCTTTGATCTCTTCTTGAGAAGAGTAGGTGGAATCATAAAACATAGAAAAGGTGTTGATTCCTAAACTATTGCTCTTCTTTTTCTATGTTGCAAATGACATTGATGTAATTTCCCTCCACTTTTTGCTTCCTTTCTTCTTCCAAACATATGTTATCTCCAGAAGTTTCTGAGTGGAGGGAAACTAGTTCAGTCTCTGTTTTTTTTTTTTTTTTTCCAGCATCCATCAGTTTTAGAATAAAGAATTATGATATTTCTGATTCAAAAATCAATGTGACTTATTTTTCTTACACATCCTAGCCTATTTCCCTGCCATTAGTCACCTCAATTACACTATTAACACCTAACAGTGTCTTTGCTTCATTTGTTTTCCATCATTACCCAAGTTTTCACCCAGTTTGATATAAAAATATCAGAGTGGTATTTTTTTTTTTTTTTTGACTGTGGCTTGTGACGTGTGAGATCTTAGTTCCTGACCAGGGATTGAACCTGGGCCATGGCAGTGAAAGCACTGAGTCCTAACCACTGGACCACTGGGAATTCCCGGAGTGGCGTTTTTAAAACTTAGATAATGCCAACTCCAGCTGAAAACTCTTGAGTCTCTCCACCAGGCCCACCAGGTTTCTGTTCCTCCTATCCCTTTGACTCAGTCAGGAGACTCCAGCCACACTGGCCTCTAAATACTTGGACTATCTCGAGCCTGTATGACCTTAGGGCTTTGAACCTTAGTTTGTTTATATCTGCTTCCTTCCCATCATTCATGGCCCATCTCATATATCATCTCTTCAGAGAGGCCTTCCCTGACCACCTACCCCAAGTGCGTCCACCTCAGTGCTCCCTATCACCTCGCCCTATTTGTCTCCATCAAGACATTTACTTCAATCTGAAATCAATGAATTTATTTATTTGATTTTATGGTATGTTGTTTCTTGTTTCCCAGTATGATCATAAACTTCTGAGGACCATGAGCTTGTCTGGTTTGCCAGTGTATCCCAAGCACCTAGAATAGTCCCTAGAACATAGTAGGTGTTCAATAAATATTTGTTCAATGAATAACTAGTTACCTCGACATGTTTCCTAATTATATTCTGATCTTGGACACATGTGTGCCTCTTAATTGGTGGTTTAATTCTAATTATGGGTTCATTTGAATATATGAAAACAAATAATGCCAGCTATTGCTTGGGTAGTCTTATTTTCATGGAATAGGTTGAATTAAACTGTAGTCTGTGCAGTCATAATATATTAGGATGTATATTGATGAATAACTTCCAGCAGCATCATTTCTTGAACATCAGGGGAAACGCAGTAAAGATGGCAGAGACCGCAGGGATATCATTGGCTAAAAGCCCATAGATGTGTGCTGTGCTAAGTTGCTTCAGTCGTGTCTGACTCTTTGCAACCCTATGGACTGTAGCTCACCAGGCTCCTCTGTCCATGGGATTCTCCAGGGAAGAGTACTGGAGTGGGTTGCCATGCCCTCCTCCAGGGGATCTTCTCGATCTAGGGATCGAACCCAAGTCTCTTCTCTTGCATTTGCAGATGGGTTATTTACTCTTAATACCATCTGGGAAGCCCTGAAAAAAAAAATGCCACACTGCAGAGGAAATGGGCAGTATACATGGGACGAGCAAAGCCCCCACTACTAAATCCAGGCTCAAGAACCAGGTACAGACAGGGTTTGAACCCATGACCTTCAGTTTATGAGACCCAGTGCTTTACTACCTGGCCACAGATGCGTAAGTACCTGAAAATCAGGGAAGAGTATTTACTACCCTTTTAGCCCCCACCCCTTTCACCACTCACATCAAAAGTCTTCCTTAAACATTCTTTAGCACAATCTCTCCCTCAGGCTGTGGACCTTTCCACAGTCGAGGAGAACAAAGGAAATAAGTGACAGATTTTATCTAGTGCCTCTCCCAATGTAGCTGGAATTTAATTTCAATAAAGCAGATGACTTCTTAGGGAGGGTGAGCTGAGCTATTAATTCATGGGAAGGAAAAGAGGAGGTTAAATGTGGGGCTATCAATCTGAGCAATGTCCTTGCAAGACAGATGATACCATCTTTCCTTTTCAATAGCCTTTCTGGCATCTAATTTGCATGAGTTGTGAGATAATGCTCAGCTCTGTCTCATTTGCAAATTTGGAAACAGAGGGGACTGATGCTGGGGCCTCCAACAGTAAATCCAGAAAGTATCGCAAGGTTAACTCTTCCCCTTTAGAGACAGAAATGATGTGCTGGTCATTTCCTGGATGAAAAAGAAGGACCTGCAAAATTATGGGGATAAATACTTAAGTAAATACTATTACAGCCCCTGAAATAAAAGCGTCAAAAGAAGAAATTTACTGTCTCCAAATTGAGGGTATCTGCAGAATGTCACACCTTACTGAATGAATAAAATTCTTATCATGCAAAAGAGCAATCAGCAAGGTTGACAGTCAGGGCTTCATGATATTTTTGGAATAGCTATCAAAAAGGTTTTTGGATTTTTTGTTTTGTATTTCCAGTTCCTTATTTGAACTGCTAGATCCGTGGCATTCATTGCTTCAAATGAAAAAGAAAGCCAAGGAAAACTGGAATTTTTTTTTACAAAAGAATATAAGAATGTAAGATGAATAAGAAGCAAAAATCAGGCCAGCAGAGCAGATAGGGACTGCATAGGTTGGGAGTTGGAAAAAGTATGAGGAGAAGCATGCAACATAGGCTTAGGTAATACAGGTCTCTTTAAAAATGGGTGGGAGGATATCCCCACCTTGATTTACCCCCCTCAAGATAATTTAGGCCGAAGAGAGCACTAAAAAATAGCAGGTATATCTGAAGACTCTGCATGCTGCTTCTAGAATAGAATCTCAGGTAACAAGATTGTACCAAAGGGAAAAAGGTGGAAGGCTGTTCAGATATTTATACCCATGTCTTGCAAGGATGAGGCATATCTCTAAAACATTTTAGCCCATCCACATATCTTAAGTACTTTAGATTTTCCCAAAGAGAGTTCCATATCTAGAGTTCATTGCGTTATTTAACATGCTACACATTTCAGTAATGAAAACCATTTTGGCTATTTTCTATGCTAATTAGCCAATCTTCAAGTGTTGACTAAGATATGAATAGAAAAGTGCTGTTGGTTATTGCCTGCAGACTGAGGCTCTTCTGCCATAATGCCAGCTGACCACCCTCACTGACACACGGGTTTTTCTGTGCTTTTTTTTTTTTATCATGGTAGGGATGTATTAGCAGAGAGCAAGGGAAAAATAGGTGCCTCTTCATGGCTTTTGAATTTCTTAAGTTTAGTATCTAAGAGTCATATTCAGATTATTAAGAAAAAGCGTTACAAATATCAATTTTTTCCCTCAGTATAGAAAAAATTATGCAGGTCTGGGAGAGGGAGACAGAAGGGAGAGGAAGTGATGAGAGGAAGCGCGTGTTAGGGCTGGAGTCAAGGAAGCCCATGGAAGGGACTTTGAGTCAGTGTCCTCATACTTCTCAGACTCGACTTGAGCAAGGAGTGACCAGAGCCAGTCAGTGGTGCGGGTGATCATCCAGTCTCCCTGCTCGTGACCGGGGTGCATCACCTGTGCCCAGGGCCTCGGTTAGATTTCTTTATGGCTAGTGACATCTCCCTACCAGTCTTCAGTGCAAGGTCTACTGAGGATCCGGAGGAAAACACTTTTTGCACTTGGAGACTGCTCTGTTCCTGCCCAACATATCTGATGTGAACAACTTATGGCTTACCTCCATCTTGTAAGATCCTAAATAAGTCATAAGCCCGAGAGGAAAGCGGGATGCGACCCCCGAAGAAGAAGGTAGAGAGCCCTGTACCTGTCATGGCAGTAATGGTGAGAAAGGCTGTGTTTCTACACCTGTGTAGGGTGAAGTGGAAACAGCTAATGATCCCCTCAGAAGCAAGAAAGTGGTAAATTATCCTCATCCTGACCTAGATTTGCATGTTTATTTCTCTTAATTGGACATATAAGAATTTACTTACTTGCTAGAAATTCACCTCAAACAGCTCATCTTGTGGTCTGTGGAAAATATGCTGTGGACCACTTAGATACTTTTGTTTGATTAAGCTCCTCTTTGTAGGGCCATATGATCAGTCTCGGAGAAGGCAATGGCACCCCACTCCAGTACTTGCCTGGAGAATCCCGTGGATGGGGGAGCCTGGTGGGCTGCAGTCCATGGGGTCGCTGCGGGTCTGACACGACTGAGCCACTTCACTTTCACTTTTCACTTTCATGCATTGGAGAAGGAAATGGCACCCCACTCCAGTGTTCTTGCCTGGAGAATCCCAGGGACGGGGAGCCTGGTGGGCTGCCGTCTATGGGGTCGCACAGAGCCAGACATGACTGAAGCGACTTAGCAGTAGCAGTAGCAGCATGATCAGTCTTAAGTTGATCTTGCCTCATTTTTCCTTCACTGTTAATCCTTACATTTTGCCTGGATCCTTGCTGGCAATTTGTGCAAACTAATTTATTATGAAGTAATGGAACCACATGCCATGAACTTCACGGCAAATAGATGGGAAAAAAGTGGAAACAGTGACAGACTTTATTTTCTTGGGCTCCAAAATCATTGTGGACAGTGACTGCAGCCTTGAAATTAAAAGACACTTGCTCTTTGGAAGAAAAAGTATAACAAACCTAGATAGCATATTAAAAAGTAGAGATATCACTTTTCTGATAAAGGTTCATATAGTCAAAGCTATTCTTTTTCCAGTAGTCATGTACGGATGTGAGACTTGGACCATAAAGAAGGCTGATGCTTTCAGGCTGTGGTGCTGGAGATTTCTTGAGAGTCCCTTGGACTTCAAGCAGGTCAAAGCAGTCCATCCATTAACCCTGAATATTCACTGGAAGGACTGATGCTGAAGCTTAAGTGCCAATACTTTGGCCACCTGATGCGAAGAGCTGATTCATTTGAAAAGACCCTGATGATGGGAAAGACTGAGGGCAGGAGGAGAAGGGGAAGGCAGAGGATGAGATGGTTGGATGACATCACTGACTCAAAGGACATGAGTATGAGCAAATCTGGGAGATGGTGAAAGACAGGGAAGCCTGGCATGCTGCCGTCCATGGGGTTTCAAAGAGTCAGACATGACTGAGCACCTGAACACATTTATTATGACATACACAGAGCTCTAACTTTTCAAGAAATTTCTCCTCAAATAAAATTAATTTTAGTCTTTACATTTCGTGAAAATAAATATCCCACCTTTAGCTGCATATAAAGAGAAAACCTACCTTAGGAAAATATAGCTTTCCAAGCTTTTGTCTCTGGAGAGAAGTAGTTCTGAATAGAATGCAAGGAAAAGGATGAAGAAAGAGCTAACTGACCAGGTTTGGACTTTAAAAGACCATGTAGGTAACTTCACAAGAGCAAAAAACAAGGAACTGAATAAAAATATGTACAGTTCAGTTCAGTTGCTCAGTCGTGTCTGACTCTTTGCAATCCCACAGGATTTGAATAGACATTTCTCCAAAGAATATGTACACATGGCCAGTAAGCATTTGCTCAACATTGCTAGTCATCAGGGAAATGCAAATCAAAACTAGAATGAGATACCACCTCATACCTATCAGGATGGCCACTGTAAAAAAAAAATAAGACAGGAAACAACAAGTGTTGGGGACAAAGTAGAGAAACTGGAACTCTTTTGCACTGTTGGTTGGAATGTAAAATGCTGCAGCCACTGTGGAAACAGTATGGATATTTCTTAAAAAACTCAAAGTTATCATATGATCCAGCAATTCTACTTCTGGGTGTTGACCCAAAAGAATTGAAAGCAGAGTATTGAAGAGATGTTTGCACATCTGTGTTTGTAGCAGCATTTTTCACAATAGCTAAAGGGTGGAAGAAACACAAGTATCCACTGATGGACGAATGGAGAAACAAAATGTGGTATATGCATACATCGAATATTATTCAACCTTAAAACAAAAGGAAATTATGGCACTGCTACAGTGTGAATGAACTTTGAGGATGTTATGCCAAATGGAAGTGTTAGTTGCTCAGTTATGTCCAACTCTTTGGGACCCCATGGATGCCTCCCCCCGCCCCCCGGCCCCTGCCAGTCTCCTCTGTCCATGGAATTATTGAGACAGGAATACTGGAATTGGTAGTCATTCTCTTCTCCAGGGGGATCCTAGGTCTCCTGCATTATAGGCAGATTCTTTACCATCTGAGCCACCAGGGAAGCCCAAGTATGATAAGTCAGTTATAAAAAGACAAATGCTATATGATTCTACTTATACAAGGTACCTAGGCTAGTCAAACTCATAGAAACGGCATGTAGAATGGTGGTTGCCAGGGGCTAAAGGTAGGAGGCAGTGAAGAGTTATTATATAATGAGCAACAGCGTATTAGCTTTGTTGGTTCAAAAGAGTTCTAGAGATGGATGATGGTGTTAGTTGCAGAACAATGGGAATGAACTTAACACTACTGAACTGTATTTTTGAAAATAGTTAAGGTGGGAACTTTCATGTTATGTTTATTTTACCACAAACAAAAAACAAGACCATGTAAAGAGGAGGCCATAGAAATTTGCATGCTTTCTAGTTCAGCTCATTAGTATAACAGAGCAAAAAAGTATCTGAGGCTACAATTTGAGTCAAGAATAAAAGGTGGAAATTTTTGTGAAAGGTTCTTGAATCACATATTTCACAGAAACTAGTAAGGAGAGAAGAGGCTATGTGATAACAAAATTAACTTTGAAATCTCAGTCACTTATTCAGAAAAAAGTTTATCAATTTATTTGCCAAATAATTTACCAATTAATGAACCAATTAGTTACCAATTACCAGTAGTCACTGATTAGTTATCAACTCATATTATTACCAACTAATTTCCAATTATACCTAATTACAAAAATGGTCAATTAATGAACTTATCAATGAATTCACCAATGATGCTAGATGTTCAGTGTGGGAGAGGCTGCACCCTCTGATGATGTTCCTTTCTTATCATGGCTTCTAAGTTTTCTGAAGTGTAGAGGAAGAGAGTACAAGAAGATAGTATAAAATTTTAAAAAATATGTATTTATTTTGGCCACATTGGGTCTTACTTGTGGCATATGGGATGTAGTTCCCTGACCAGGGATTGAACCTGGGCCTTCTGCGTTGGGAGCATGGAGGCTTAGCCACTGGACCGTCAGCAAAGTCCCTGGAATGGTTTTAAGTGTTGTGCTTAGATTGATACACATCTGTTCTTCTAAATTTCATTGGTCAGAATCCACAGTGCCACCTTAACTTCAGATTGAGCAATGAGTTTGTTCTTCCTGGATGTCCAGGAAGAAGAAAATGAAAATAAAGATTGATAGATGCATAGCATTGTTTCAGCCACAGGGAACTTTCCTAGATGTGAGAAATTAATAAATGAAGTTAACTATGAATTTCACACTCATTAAAAAAAAATCAAACCAGTAGTGAAAATATAATTATTATTCCAACTTTAATATTCTTACATTTGCTTCAAATATGTATTCATCCTGTTCTTCCTCTTTAAAAAGAATGACTTGAGAGGCCCTCCAATGGGATAAGAGTAGAGAAATACGGAATTAATTATGGAAAAGGTACTAAAATGTTACTTTGGGTTTCCTGGATATCTTGGTGGAAAACCTCAAAGACATAATTTTCTAAAAATGTTTCTATTTATTAGGGAATCTAATACTTTTCTTGCTCTAATTTTGCTTTTGATATGTTTTATATAGAAAGTATTATACAACATGCTATTTTCAATAGCAATTTTGCAAGAAATAACATATTTTCAGTCCTTTCAATAAGAAGACAAAATGTTAAACTAGTCTGTAAAGGCATTTCTATAGTGAATTAATAGAATAACCCTTGCACGTAGCGTTCTGGGCTACTTGCTTTGATTCAGAGATAAAGCTTAGAGAATTGAGGGAAATGAATATTTAGCAAGTCTCTCAGCCTATCTCTGTAGAATATCAGTTGCTTTGGAAGAATTTGCAGATTAGATGGGTAGAATATATTATGAAGATCAGTGTCTCCTTTCTTACACATAAATATTCTGTTATTGATTGAAGGAGATTCATATGCTTTAGAAGAAAATGCACAAGGAGAAAAGTTAATATTTTGATGGGAAAACTAAGGAACCTGACTTGAATTTTTACTGTGAGTATAAATTTTAAAAGGGTTGAGAGCACAGCTTTTTAAAAATTTTAAAACATTGGTTAAGTTTTGAATTGACAGTGCCTAGAGCCCATTCCTATGTGATCTATTTTTCACAGGGGTGATTTAGCAAAGGCTTGGAAGAATCGTTTGGCGCTCATGACCTATTTTGAGATGACTGACCCATACATTGTTCCCATCTGTGTGATCAAAGGCTTCAGCAGTCTGCTTCTGATGTGTTAAGCCACCTGGTTATGTCTTCCTCACTGCCCGGTTGTAAAGACACACCACAGACCTCTGAATGGTCTTTTTAGTTAGGACTTTGGACCTTCCTTGCTTATTCCTGATGTAATCTTTTGTCTGATCTAACCCCCTTCTGACCTTAAACTTCTGACTCCTTCCTTCAAATCTTCCATTTCTGGCATTGTGGATTCCTCCCTTCCTTTTTAAAACTGCTACTTTGGCACCTTCCTTGCAGCCATCATCAGTAAATTTGGGCTTGCGTGAGTGTTTCTGCTTCTTTTCGAACAGCTGTACATTGGTTGCTACCCTCTAGTCTAGGGTTTCTGGAAACTCCTATAATAGCACCAAATCTTTGCTTATCAGGCAGATCAGCCCTACCTTCCAAAGAGTAGATAAATCTATTCTTCTAAATGTCTAACTCTTAACATTCTCTGTCCAGTAAAATTTGAACTTATAAATCTTCTGTGGTATACCAGTTGAATCTATAGCCTGCCAATTCTTTATGAAGGCAATGAGTAGAAGACTGCTTTTGTAAAAGGTATGGTTTCTTTTTTTTTTAAATTTTTTATTATACTTGGAATGCATTCCCAAGGGACATATACTTGAGCCATTAATTAGATTAAATTGCTTGCAAGCATCTGAAATACTTTCTTTAATTTAAGGTGGTTGATCAGATACTCAATAAATGGGTGGATTTAGCATTGTGCAATGAGGTAGAAGTTGAATTCTACATATATGCCTTTGCCCTTATACAGATTTTTCAAGTTGGAGCATTTAGAATTCAAAATATTTGTGATTTTTTTTTAAACTAGAAAATTGCTATGAGATTTTGTGTTTCTAAGCAGATTCTGCAATATTTGATATTTTGATCTGTATAGGTCTCAACTTGGATCATAAAGTTGACCAGATAACTTGTAGGCATCTATCTACATTGTTGTGATGTCTCTCTAGGTAACTTTCATGGTCTGGGACTGGCCAAAATAGCTCTGGGTGACTGGAAAGAAAGAACCATTCTATCCACTAGGCTGAACCTTCTGCTTCAACTGCTATATCTTCTCCTTTTCTGCTAGGTATTATGGGCAAATCTCTATTGCCTGGAGGGAAAATGGCTGAGGAAAAAATGGAGAATTAGCCCTTGTTCTTCAGAAGAAGCCCCCCTCATAGAATGCTCAGCTGTGGCCAGTGCCAAGGCTTCAGATTAGTCCTGTGGGACCCTTGAGTGTCAGCCCTGCTGGCCACCAGAGCCGGGTGATCCAGAGGCGGCCCCTGGTGGCAGCCACAAAAATCAGGGGATCAGAGGAGGGTACAGACTCCTTTCTGGAGACAGTGAGTTAGACGAGGCCGAGAGGAGTGGGAAGATGGTGCTGCTGCCTCCCTCTTTCCCTCCCTCCAGGACAGTATTGCAGCAAATGAGCTTCCTTTCAAGGAATTCTGGGCACTTTTCAACCAGGTCCCTCTGCATGAGGCCCTTGGGTGGGTGAGTCTGAGTGCAAGAGTTTCAGAGTTGTTTCTGAGTTCATTAGAGTCTTGTGGGGCTCCTGGACATCAACCCTATTGCCTTTCAAAGCTAGATGTTTTGAAGGTGGGTCTTTCAGGTGCAAATCTTAAAAGTTGGGGTGCCCAATGTGAGGTTCAAATCCTTCACTTCTCAGGCAGAGAGGTCTCTCCAATTGTGAGTCATCTGCTGGTGCTAAGTCACTTCAGTCATACTCAGCTCTTTGCGTCCCTGTGGACAGTAGCCCACCAGGCTCCTCTGTCCATGGGATCTCCAGACAAGAATACTGGAGCGGGTAGCCGTTCAGGCAAGAATACTGGAGTGGGTAGCAGTTCAGGCAAGAATACTGGAGTGGGTTGCCATTCTCTTCTCCTGGGGATCTTCCCTATCCAGGAACTGAACCCAGGTCTCCTGCATTGCAGGCAGATTCTTTTACCATCTGAGCCACCAGGAAAGGGGGTGGGATTTATGTCAACACTGTGTGTCAACCGCTCCTACCTGCTTGATTGTGGGTTTTTCTTCATTTGCCTGATGTGTAGTTTGTGGTGTTTTTTAGAGGAAATTCAGAATCACATAGCTGTAGATTCTGAGTATCCATGGAGGGAGGTAAGTTCAGGATCTTTCTACATTACCATCTTGAATGAGAACCTCTGTAGTCCTTTAGCTGAGGTGAGAAACATGTCCTGAATACTCTGTGGTCCCAGATAACCAATGCAAATTTGACATTAACACAGCCCCTCAGAGTTCACAAAGACTAATGTGCAGCTGAATTATTTAGAAGGATCGACAGTTCTTTATCTTATCCATATGTATTGCTTGGTGATCCAGCAAGTTTGGTGCAGTTATGATGAGAAGAGATTTTAAAGATAAGGTTAATCAGAATGTCCCTCTTAGTTAAAAATCAGCTCAGGGCTAGATAAAAATGTGTACTCTGTGAGACGAGAATCAACCTCATCAATATATTCCACTCCTCTTCAATAATCTCTCAGAATAACTTTGTTTGAACTGCACCCCTTCAGGAGTGCTGCTGCTTGTCAATAGATTAGTCACCAGGGCTGGAAAGGTAGGAGTGGAAAGAAGCAGAAATGATCAGAAATCCTTAGGATAAACAATGAATGGGACTGGATTGACTTGGTGGGCCTGGTTTAAGCAGCTCTGCTATATTGTTTTCTCCTCTAAAATGGGTGCCCATGAAACCCTGGGGTTGTGTGATGCAAAGTAAATGGTTTGTTCTCAGCCTGTCAGAGGTTACCCGTGTAGGCAAAGTCTAGCAGATTTATTGATTCAATACCGAGTCTTAGTGCTACCTTTTGTCATTGCCAGGCCCTAGTGTTAATTCTGGACCCTTGCTGGGTAGTAAATGCCTGCAGTTGTGGTAGAGACAATCCACATACTTCCCTTCTGGGGTAATTTAGGTTAGACTGTTTCTAGATCACAGGAGGTTAGCTGCAAAATACTGGTGAGTGGATTTAGTGCTTGGCAAAGACAACACTCTTTAAGAATCCTGACTGGGAGAGGCTGTGAGGCGTCTTCAATGGAGCTGTTGGCTAGTCCAACTTTGACTTGCCGTATATGCTGCTTTTCGGGACTTGTCAGGTGGTGCTAGTGGTAAAGAACTGCCTGCCAAGGCAGGAGCTTCAGGAGATGTAGATTCGATCCCTGGGTCAGGAAGATCTCCTGGTGGAGAGCATGGCAACCCACTCCAGCATTCTTGCCTGGAGAATCCCAAGGACAGAGAAGCTTGGCGGGCTATAGTCCATAGGGTTGCAAAGAGTTGGACACAACTGAACCGACTTAGTGCTCACACTGGTATGCTGCTCCTTAACTGCAAGGCCAACTGGGAGCAGAGCTAGGTTGTCTCAAAAGACGCCATGGGTCTGCAGAAGAGGGAAGTGATCTCCTGAGAGACTCCTTCCCTAGCTGCCTGCAGCACTTCTGGGCTCCTGAGCATGGACAGCTGAGTTAGTCTGGAATGACCAGGAGTCTAGTCATTCCAGAGTGAAGGAAGAACATAATCAGAACCACAAGCATTTCTTTTGCGGAGGATGGAGGAGGGACATATAGTGAAGCTGGAAAAGCAAGAAGGATCCAGATTGCAATGAGACTGTTTGTAATACTCCATGAGGAATTTGAACTTTGAATAAAGTATATAAGTATGTATTTTATGGATGTATTTTAAAAACAGAAGCAACTTGATTAGACTTGGGATACATCTGACAGCAGCCCTGAGAGCTCCTGCTAAGGGAATTTTGGATTTGGTAAAGTAGATTTGTTTTTCCAGTAGTCACGTATGGATGTGAGAGTTGGACTTTAAAGAAGGCTGAGCACTGAAGAACTGATGCTTTTAAACTGTGCTGTTGGAGAAGACTCTTGAGAGCCCCTTGGACTGCAAGGAGATCAAACCAGTCAGTCCTAAAGGAAATCAGCTCTGAATATTCATTGGAAGGACTGATGCTGAAGCTCAAACTCCAACACTTTGGCCACTTTCACTGGGAAAGACCCTGATGCTGGGAAAGATAGAAGGCAGGAGGAGAAGGGGATGACAGATGAAGAAATGGTTGGATGGCATTACTGACTCAATGGACATGAGTTTGAGCAAGCTGTAGGAGATAGAAGGACAGGGAAGTCTGTGCTGCAGTCCTGAGGGTCGAAAGGAGTCGGACAAGACTGAGTGACTGAACAACAGCAAAGCAGATTTGCCCAAGGCCTGGCTGGTGATGTCATAGATACTGGTGAACCAATGAGGTCTCCATTAAGATCAGGAGATTTCATTTTTTGAAATTATTTTTTGAAATAATTATAGATTTACAGGAAATTATAAAATCAATGCAAAGATGTTCAGTTCAGTTCAGTTCAGTTGCTCAGTCGTGTCCGACTCTTTGTGACTCCATGAATCGCAGCACGCCAGGCCTCCCTGTCCATCACCAACTCCCGGAGTTGTGCATTGAGTGCATTGTGCATTGAGTCTGTGATGCCATCCAGCCATCTCATCTTCTGTCATCCCCTTCTCCTCCTGCCCCCAAACCCTCCCAGCATCAGGGTCTTTTCCAATGAGTCAACTCTTTGCATGAGGTAGCCAAAGTATTGGAGTTTCAGCCTCAGCATCAGTCCTTCCAATGAACACCCAAGACTGATCTCCTTTAGGATGGACTGACTGGGTCTCCTTGCAGTCCAAGGGACTCTCAAGAGTCTTCTCCAACACCACAGTTCAAAAGCATCAATTCTTTGGTGCTCAGCTTTCTTCACAGTCCAACTCCCACATCCGTACATGACCACTGGAAAAACCATAGCCTTGACTAGATGGACCTTTGCTGGAAAAGCAATGTCTTTGCTTTTGAATATGCTATCTAGGTTGGTCATAACTTTCCTTCCAAGGAGAAAGTGTCTTTTAATTTCATGGCTGCAATCACCATCTGCAGTGATTCCGGAGCCCAAAAAAATAAAGTCTGCCACTGTTTCCCCATCTATTTCCCATGAAGTGATGGGACCAGATGCCATGATCTTAGTTTTCTGAACGTTGAACTTTAAGCCAACTTTTTCACTCTCCTCTTTCACTTTCATCAAGAGTCTCTTTAGCTCTTCTTCACTTTCTGCCGTAAGGGTGGTGTCATCTGCATATCTGAGGTTATTGATATTTCTCCCAGCAATCTTGAGTCCAGCTTGGGCTTCTTAGTTGTCCTCAATAGTAACACCTCACCATCTATATAGTACAATTGTCAAATCCAGGAAATTGTCATTGGTACAGTCCACAGAGCTTATTCAGAGTTTACCAGTTCACATTCACATTTCTGTGTGTGCGTAGCTCTATGCAATTTTATCACATGTAGATTCTGTTATCATCACCCCAACCAAGATACAAAACTGCTCCATCACCTCAAAATTCCTCATGATACCCCATTGTAGTCACATCCACGGCAATCCTGTGTCTTCACCACTCCCCACCCACCATTCCAAGTCCTTGGGAAACACTAATATGTTTTCCCTTTCTGTCATTTTGAAACTGTTATAGAAATGAAATCACACAGTATAAAAACTTTTGAAAGTCTTCTTTTTCCCATTCAGCATAATGGCTTTGAAAGTTATCCAAATTGTCTTGTGTATCAATAATTAGGGCATTGTCTATTTTGTTCCTACAATAGGTCTCAGTTGGTAACAGTTTAAATATTTAAATAGAGGCCAAAGAAAGGGAAATGGTGGCTAACTGTTAAAGGAATTTTGCATTCGATTCTGGAGGATAATTATTACATATAACATGTCTGGAGGAATTGAGGGACTTTTTGTCAGCCACAGTAATCTTAGATAGAGCTCCTGTTTCGGTTTTCTTTTCCTGTGAT
Organism: Bos javanicus; assembly: GCF_032452875.1. Lineage (NCBI taxonomy): Eukaryota > Metazoa > Chordata > Mammalia > Artiodactyla > Bovidae > Bos > Bos javanicus. Next base: position 6,220,621 of record NC_083886.1, on the reverse strand, counting down.
TTGTGCTTTTTTTTTTCTGGTTCTCTCTCCATATGCAAAATGGGAGCTGAAGTAATAGACCTCTTTTTTTTTTTTTCCCTGTACAGTGTTTTGGGAATCATGAAATATCATGAAAATCAGACAACCTGGCTTTGTGTCCAGGCTCTGCCTTATACCAAGTCTCAGACTTGAGGGACTCAAATTTTTTCCTCTGGAATGTGAGGGATTTAAAATTTACATTTCTGCTGAAAGTGTCATTAGTAGGATTAAAGGAGATTATATGTTTTAGAGCAATATTTAAACTATCAGAGATTATTTGAGGGGAAGGATGGTTTTTAATATTGACATGTAGGAAGCGATTAAAAAATTGCTTTTCTATTCCAAAACCACAGATTTAAAACATGAGAGGCAACTCAGTGTAGGAAAGAACAGGGCAATCAGTTCCAGCTATTAAAATCTGTGTCATCCAGAAAATTTACTTAACTTTTCTCAGGCTCAGGTTTATTTTTAATTTACAAATGTATTTAATGCCTATTTTTGTAGTGTTGTAGTGACAGGAGATTGCATAAATAATGTGAAAAGATCTTAGGTCACAGTATTTAACAGTGGTAGTTCTGCCATATTTACTATTTACAAGTGTTACTATTTTTATTTATTTGTTAGTCCCTGTGAATTGATTGTTTTTGGAAAATACCTATTTACTTAACTTTGTCAGTTTCAACACAACAGTTGAAATTTTGTTTCTTGCTTAGGTACCCTATCTTGCCTAGAGCAGAGATACCTGAGATCAAGCCCCAGCTCTGTTACTCCTGCCTTGGGCAGATCAAATAATCTTCCATCTCTTTCCTTATCTGTGAAATAGGATCTAATAACCCTTTGCCTGTGGAGATATTTTTTAAGACTATGAAAAGTGCCTAACAAAATGACTGCTGTATAGCAGGTATGGGGGGTAACAACAGGCATCCTCAAGTTTAAAATGAAAAAGTATCTACTGCCCTAGTGTGGAGTGGGCAAGTTACACATTATAACTGAGACTCTTGCTCTTGTTTGTTGGTTGAGGGGTGGTTGAGATCAGGAATTGAAAACAGGTGGCCCAAGGACTGACTTTTCCTTCTGAATGTGCTTTGTTTGATCAACAAATCTCTGCCTCTCTGTTCATCTCTCTCTCTCTCTCTGTCTCTCACTTGATTTTGGTACTTTGAACTTGAAATCCTTTAGGAGAGGGAGAATCTTGTTCCACAGCTCCCATCACTCCCTGTTGCCTGATACCAGACTGTTTCACACATTTACTTTACATACCTGGACATTGAAAGTACTTGAACTTGACACAGTTGAAATGGACCACCAATCCCAAAGTGTGATCTATGGAATGTTAATAAATAGTTAAAATAAACTTCACAGCTAAGTACATTTGGAAATGGTCACCAAACAAGTTAAACAGAAATCTTTACTGTTTCTTTCCTGTTGACAGAAGAATGTGGTTTACTCATTTTAGCAAATATTTTAAAGCTATTAAAAAAACAGGGTACTATCATATATAATGACATGGATGAATTTCACAAAGAACATTGAGGTAAACATCTAGACTCAAAAAGAGATGTAGTGTATAATTCAATACATTTAAAGTGCAAAAACACATAAAACTCATAAAAGAGTTGGAAGTTAGAAGAGTTATCTTTTTGTATGTGTGTGGTAAAATATACACAATATAAAATGTACCATTTAAACCTTTTTTTAGTGTACAGATTACTGACCTGAAGTACGTTTATAGTGTGAGCAGTCATCACCACTGTCCATCTCCAAACTGAACTTCCATACCCAGGGATCAATAACCCACTATTCTGCCCTCTTCCTGCCCTTTGTTGTGTAGTTGCTAAGTCCTGTCTGACTCCTCTGCAGCCCCGTGGACTGTAGCCTGCCAGACTCCTCAGTGCACAAGATTTACCAGGCAAGAATACTGGAGTGGGTTGCCATTTCCTTCTCCAGGGGATCTTGACTCAGGGATTGAACCTGGGTCTCCCTGCACTGGCAGGAGGATTCTTCACCACCGAGCCACACAAGGAAGTCCCCTGTCCTTGGTAACTACTAATTACTTTCTGTTTCTATGAATTTGACTATTGTAAATACACAGGTCTTCACTATTGAATTTCTTAAGTACCAATGAAGAGAGGAGTATAGGTTTCACCATTTCCTAAAAATATTTGATAACAGAATTCCTATCTTAGAGCATCTTTCAGGATTAGTGAGCCATGAAACAATCTACCAGGAAATTTCAGATGATTGTGGCAAGTGATAATTTACTCCCAGGTGACTGGGTCTAGAGATTTGAAATAAATGGGCTTCCGTGATAGCTCAGTTGGTAAAGAATCAGCCTGCAATGCGGGAGACCCCGGTTTGATTCCTGGGTCAGGAATATCTGCTGGAGAAGGGCTAGGTTACTCACTCCAGTATTCTTGGGCTTCCCTTGTGGCTTAGCCAATAAAAAATCCGCCTGCAGTGCGGGAGACCTGGGTTCGATCCCTGGGTTGGGAAGATCCCCTGGAGAAGGGAAAGGCTATCCACTCCAGTATTCTGGCCTGTAGAATTCCATGGACTGTATAGTCCATGGGGTAGCAAAGAGTCAGACATGACTTAGCGACTTGCACCCAGCACTCATTTATCTGAAACATGTGCAAAAAATACAAAAGAAACACACAAACACATGGACATACCAAATATAAATGATACTGAGTAGAACTGTTATCAAACATTATAGTTTCAAAACTTACACATTTATGCAGCAATTAAGAAAAAACACCTAAGTCTTTTAAAGACAGTACTCACTCTGCTGCTGCTGCTGCTGCTAAGTCACTTCAGTTGTGTCCCACTCTGTGCGACCTCATAGACGGCAGCCCACCAGGCTCCCCTGTCCCTGGGATTCTCCAGGCAAGAACACTGGAGTGGGTTACCATTTCCTTCTCCAATGCATGAAAATGAAAAGTGAAAGTGAAGTCGCTCAGTTGTGTCCAACTCTTAGCAACCCCATGGACTGCAGCCCACCAGGCTCCTCCGCCCATGGGATTTTCCAGGCAAGAGTAGTGGAGTGGGGTGCCATTGCCTTCTCTGGTACTCACTCTAGCTAATCGATTTAGTTGTACTATGAAAGCTTGAAGTTTAACATAACATCATTTCTTTTTTTTTTTTTTAATTTTAGGTGCTATTTATTTGAAAGCCAGATTCTGACTCTTTTATATTTAACAGATATATTAAGTAAATGTGACTTCAGAAAGAATTTTTTAATGAATTCAAATACAGTATCAAAAGAATAGTTGATTTACTTGCAGAAAAAAACAGTAATTATCAACACATTTGTCAAGACATCATGTTAAAAATAAATTTAAATGTAACACATTAAGCCATTGTGCTTCTTGGTACATTTTTTCTTTCACTTATGTGATAAATACATCAGCATCCATTAGCATTTGTTAAGCTCTCATATGAGCTAAATGTTGCATTGTATTCTATTTAATACATTGGAGAAATCGACAAAGCCCAGTCTGTCCCTTCATTTCCATGTCACCTCTACTAAAAAAGCTTTCTGTTAAATATGGATGGTGAGGTAGACCTAGGGCCAGACTGCTTGTGTTACAATCCTAGTAAACTATGTGTCATAGTTTATAAGGAGTTTAAGTTTTTTCAGTTCAGTTCAGTTCAGTGGCTCAGTCGTGTCCGACTCTTTGCAACTTCATAACTGTAGCACGCCAGGCCTCCCTGTCTAACACCAACTCCCGGAGTTCACCCAAACTCATGTCCATAGAGTTGGTGATGCCATCCAGCCATCTCATCCTCTGTCATCCCCTTCTCCTCCTGACCCCAATCCCTCCCAGCATCAGTGTCTTTTCCAATGAGTCAACTCTTCGCATGAGGTGGCCAAAGCACCGGAGTTTCAGCTTTAGCATCATTCCTTCCAAAGAAATCCCAGGGCTGATCTCCTTCAGAATGGACTGGTTGGATCTCCTTGCAGTCCAAGGGACTCTCAAGAGTCTTCTCCAACACCACAGTTCAAAAGCATCAATTCTTCGGCACTCAGCCTTCTTCACAGTCCAACTCTCACATCCATACATGACCACAGGAAAAACCATAGCCTTGACTAGATGGACCTTTGTTGGCAAAGTAATGTCTCTGCTTTTGAATATGCTATCTAGGTTGGTCATAACTTTCCTTCCAAGGAGTAAGTGTCTTTTAATTTCATGGCTGCAATCACCATCTGCAGTGATTCCAGAGCCCCCAAAAATAAAGTCTGGCAGTGTTTCCACTGTTTCCCCATCTATTTCCCACGAAGTGATGGGGCCAGATGCCACGATCTTCGTTTTCTGAATGTTGAGCTTTAAGCCAACTTTTTCACTCTCCTCTCATTTTTTAGTTGAAGTAAATAAATAATGTTTTGTCATTTAATCAACAAATATTTATTGTATGAGGACCACACTATATAGTAACTCATTAACAATGCCAGGCACTCCTTGGGCACTGCAGAGAGAACAGTGAATCAAATAGGCAACAATTCCGGCCCTCAGGGAGCTTCCATTCCAGTGATGACCCACATAACATTTCTTGAAATACAGCTCAGTTCAGTTCAGTTCTGTAGCTCAGTCATGACCGACTCTTTGTGACCCCATGAATCCCAGCACGCCAGGCCTCCCTGTCCTTCACCAACTCCTGGAGTTCACTCATTCTGGGCTAAAAGGAGGCATCAGGAGATTCCATTGTTTTGATGTTTGCCCTTTTGAATATTGTATGGGACAGATTTTTTTTTTCTTTCTATTTAGAATGCTCCTGATAATTTGTATTACAATTCAGTACGATTTTAAGTGCATTAAATACAGTTAAAGTAAACAAGGGAACACTATGGTAAATCAGAGGATCCTTTTATAGTGAGCATATCTTATTTAGATTTATTCATTAGTTTATTTTTTAATTTTAATTTTGATGAGTACAATATTTATGACAATGGGAGGTAGGTTAAGGATCTGAACCTGGGAATAAATGGAAAGGAAGAAAAATGTAGCCAGAAATAGAGCAAGAGCGCTTCCCTGGTGGTTGTTTTAAGTGAAAGAAACAGAAAGAACAGAATAGTCTACTACTTCCACCACATGGGACAATAGACTCCTGCAATGAATTGATCCGCTTTCCACACATCTATATTACATGTGTTTGCCTGTTAAAATGCCCATACCAAATCTCATAGACTGGGAATCTGAGAATCTGGCTGAATGTGAGGATGGCTTGAGGGCCACAGAGTTAAAGTGGACCCAGAGACAGCATCTAGGAATGAAGCTTAAAATCCCCCCCAAAAAACTCAATCTGAAGGGTGAGGCATAATTTCATGGATGGTAAAGAGGCAAATGCTGAAAAAAGAAACACTAAAGACAAGTTTGGTCTTGGGATATAAATGATAGATTGCCAAGGAAGGAAATGCTGAGATGTAATTCCAAGAATTCTTTTAGACATCTTGTAGTGGTTGAAGGGGAGCAGTTAGTGGGTTTGCACTCTAGCTTCTTTGCATATAGCTTTCTGCTAATTCTGTCTGTCCTATGTCCTGCCAAAGATAAAGCCTGGCTAGAACTGCCTGGATACACTCTGGTAGAAGACTTCATGGTCTCAGTAGCAAGGAGGAACACAGGAAATGGATTCCTGATATCAGTCTCCTGGGTATTAAACTTTTATTCAGTTCATTTCAGTTCAGTCGTGTCCAACTCTTTGCGACCCCATGAGCGCAGCAACCAGGACTCCCTGTCCATCATCAACTCCCTGAGTCCACCCAAGCCCATGTCCATTGAGTCGGTGATGTCATCCAACCATCCCATTCTCTGTCGTCCCCTTTTCCTCCTGCCCTCAATCTTTCCCAGCATCAGGGTCTTTTCAAATGAGTCAGCTCTTCTCATCAGGTGGCCAAAGTATTGGAGATTCAGCTTCAGCATCAGTCCTTCCAATGAACACCCAGGACTGATCTCCTTTAGGATGGACTGGTTGGATCTCCTTGCAGTCCAAGGGACTCTCAAGAGTCTTCTTCAACACCACAGTTCAAAAGCATCAATTCTTTGGTGCTCAGCTTTCTTTATAGTCCAACTCTCACATCTATACATGGCTACTAGAAAAACCATAGCCTTGACTAGATGGACCTTTCTTGGCAAAGTACTGTCTCTGCTTTTTGATATGCTGTCTAGGTTGGTCATAACTTTCCTTCCAAGGAGAAAGTGTCTTTTAATTTCATGGCTGCAATCACCATCTGCAGTGATTTTGGAGCCCAGAAAAATAAAGTCAGCCACTGTTTCCATTGTTGCCCCATCTATTTGCCATGAAGTGATAGGACTGGGTGCCATGATCTTCGTTTTCTGAATATTGAGCTTTAAGCCATCTTTTTCACTCTCTTCTTTCACTTTTATCAAGAGGCTTTTTAGTTCCTCTTCACGTTCTGCCATAAGGGTGGTGTCATCTGCATATCTGAGGTTATTGATATTTCTCCCAGCAATCTTGATTCCAGCTTGTGTTTCCTGCAACTCAGCATTTCTCATGATGTACTCTGCATATAAGTTAAATAAGCAGGGTGACAATATACAGCCTTGACATACTCCTTTTCCTATTTGGAACCAGTCTGTTGTTTCACGTCCAGTTCTAACTGTTGCTTCCTGACCTGCATACAGATTTCACAAGAGGCAGGTCAGGTGGTCTGGTATTCCCATCTCTTTCAGAATTTTCCAGTTTATTGTGATCACACAGTCAAAGGCTTTGGCATGGTCAATAAAGCAGAAATAGTTGTTTTTCTGGAACTCTCTTGCTTTTTCGATGATCCACCGGATGTTGGCAATTTGATCTCTGGCTCCTCTGCCTTTTCTAAAACCAGCTTGTACATCTGGAAGTTCACGGTTCACATATTGCTGAAGCCTGGCTTGGAGAATTTTGAGCATTACTTTACTCGCATGTGCTGCTGCTGCTGCTAAGCCGCTCAGTCGTGTCCGACTCTCTGTGACCCCAGAGACGGCAGCTAGCGTGTGAGATAAGTGCAATTGTGTGGTAGTTTTAGCACTCTTTGACATTACCTTTCTTTGGAATTGGAATGAAAACTTACCTTTTCCAGTCCTGTGGCCACTGCTGAATTTTCTAAATTTGCTGACATATTCAGTGCGCAGCACTTTTACAGCATGATCTTTTAAGATTTGAAATAGCTCAACTGGAATTCAGTCATCTCCACTAGCTTTGTTCATAGTGATGCTTCCTAAGGCCCACTGACTTCACATTCCAGGATGTCCGGTTCTAGGTGAGTGTGAGTGATCACACCTTTGTGATTATCTGGGTCATGAAGATCTATTTTGTACAGTTCTTCTGTGTATTCTTGCCATCTCGTCTTAACATCTTCTGCTTCTGTTAGGTCCATACCATTTCTGTCCTTTATCGAGCCCATCTTTGCATGAAATGTTCCCTTGGTATCTCTAATTTTCTTGAAGAGATCTCTAGTCTTTCCCATTCTATTGTTTTCCTCTATTTGCATTGATCGCTGAGGAAGGCTTTCTTATCTCTTCTTACTATTTTTGGAACTCTGAATCAGATGCTTATATCTTTCCTTTTCTCCTTTGCTTTTTGCTTCTCTTCTTTTCACAGCTATTTGTAAGGCCTCCTCAGACAGCCATTTTGCTTTTTTGCACTTCTTTTTCTTGGGGATGGTCTTGTTCCCTGCCAATGTCATGAACCTCCATCTATAGTTCATCAAGCAATCTGTCTATCAGATCTAGTCCCTTAAATCTATGTCTCACTTCCACTGTCTAGTCATAAGGGATTTGATTTAGATCATATCTGAATGGTCTAGTGGTTTCCCCCACTTTCTTCAATTTAAGTCTGAATTTGGCAATAAGGAGTTCATGTTCTGAGCCACAGTCAGCTCCCGGTCTTGTTTTTGCAGACTGTATAGAGCTTCTCCATCTTTGGCTGCAAAGGATATAATCAATCTGATTTCGGTGTTGCCCATCTGGTGATGTCCATGTGTAGAGTCTTCTCCTGTGTTGTTTGAAGAGGGTGTTTGCTATGACCAGTGTGTTCTCTTGGCAGAACTCTGTTAGCCTTTTCCTTGCTTCATTCTGTACTCCAAGGCCAAATTTGCCTGTTACTCCAGGTGTTTCTTGACTTCCTACTTTTGCACTCCAGTACCCTATAATGAAAAGGACATCTTTTTTGCATGTTAGTTCTAAAAGGTCTTGTAGGTCTTCATAGAACCATTCGACTTCAGCTTCAGCATTACTGGTTGGGGCATAGGCTTGGACTGCCGTGATACTGAATGGTTTGCCTTGGAAATGAACAGAGATCATTCTGTCGTTTTTGAGATTGCATCCAAGTACTGCATTTTGGACTCTTGTTGACCATGATGACTACTCCATTTCTTCTAAGGGATTCCTTCCCACAGTAGTAGATATAATGGTCATCTGAGTTAAATTCACCCATTCCAGTCCATCTTAGTTTGCTGATTCCTAGAATATCAATGTTCACTCTTGCCATCTCCTGTTTGACCACTTCCAGTTTGCCTTGATTCATGGACCTAAAATTCCAGGTTCCTATTCAATATTGCTCTTTATGGCACCGAATCTTGCTTCCATCACCAGTCCCATCCACAACTGGGTGTTGTTTTTGCTTTGGCTCCATCCCTTCATTCTTTCTGGAGTTATTTCTCCACTGATCTCCAGTAGCAAAAACTTTCATTACTTAATGTCAAAATATGTAAAAAGTTACATTCCTGAGAAACAAAGGGAAAAAGCTGATTCTTAATGGACATGGGAATTCATGCCCTAAATTTAAGTTAAAAGTAGTTTTATTCTATTTCAGTCATAAAAGATATGCATGACAGAGAGATTTGATCTAAAAAGGGCTCTATATTTTGGAAAATCTTGATGTTGATATTATATATGAAATGCAATTTTAATTGGTTGTAATTGAAAATTTAACTATTTAACTAACAGGTCATTTGTATAATTTGGGTTGGCAAATGCAGATCTAGAGTACTTTTTAGGAAAAAAATGCAGGTGGAACCTTATTTATCCTGATAATCTGGAAAATATATTACATTCTTCCCTTCATGATTTGGAACATATTGAGCTAAACTTTAATAGCTTTAACAAATATACAAAAATATTAAAAATTTATGACTCTATTCCAAGATAATGAGTTATTTCTTTTGGAAAGTTGGTATGGAACTGGTATGAAATTACCATCTGTGAGACTTGGTATGGGATTACCACCTATGAAACAGTTCCCTAAAAAGCGATCCTGCCAAAATATGACTGAGAAGTCATTAGGAAAAATATGTGTCTATAGAATGAGAGTACCAGTAAGGTTTTTCAGTAGCTTTTGAGACAGAATTTGAATAAGTCTTGAAAACTGGGTAAATGCCTACTTTGTGCTCAGCACTTTTCTACATCAGGGATCAGCAAACTATTTCTGTAGATAACAGGGCAAATATTTCAGGCTTTGTGGGCCATCTGGTCTTTATTGCAACTACTTTGTTCTGTCTTTGTAGCCCCAAAGCATCCATACACAATCTGTAAAGAAATGTAGTGTCTGTGTCCTAATAAAACTTTATTATTTACAAAACAGGCAGCTGGCTGGATTTGGCTGCAGGCTGTAGTTTGCCTAACCCTGTTCTAGGTACTAGTCCCAGATTAAGACTGTTGGCGCTAGTGGTAAAGAATCTTACTGCCAATGCAGGAGACACAAGAGATGTGGGTTTGATCCCTGGGTTGTGAAGATCCCCTGGAGATGGGCATGGCAACCCACTCCAGTATTTTGGAGTGGGTTGAGTTTTTAAAACTCAGAGTCATGAGTTTTTAATATTTTTGTATGTTTATTACAGCTATTAAAGTTTAGTTCAACATATTCCAAGTCATGGAGGCATCTCAAAGGAAGAATGTATGATCTTTTCCAGATTATGAGGATAAATCAGGTTCCACCTGCAATCCCATGGACAGGGGAGCTTGGCGGGCTACAGTCCATAGCGTTGCAAAGAGTTGGACACGACTGAAGCGACTTAGCACAGCCCTGCACATTGATCAAAACAGACAAGGTTCTCATGTGGAGCTTGCATTATGGCACTAGGCTGAGGGTAGGGGATTGCAATAAAGAGAAATAGAAATCAATAAGCAAGAAAAATATGACATTGTGCCAAGAAGCACCCCTTCTGCCCCCAGTGGGTTTCCCCTTAGATTTCATTGCCAGAACCTAATCACATGAACCCACCCTCTGTTGCAAGGAAGGCTCAGAAAGTAGGGAACAGGTTTGTTTTGACTGGTTTAGATCAATCATGATTGACCACTAGGCTGGCTACACTGCAAACATCAAATGAATGAGTTTCTGCTGGTGAAATGAAGGGAGTTGGAAATTAAAGAGACTACTATGAAGATTACAGGTCATTGTAGAAATGCTAATTATAGAGGAAATGAGAATAGCAGAGTGAAGAATTGTATCCACACTGTGATCACCTATATTAAGGTAAATTACTGAACATTTGAGCAGTGCTTATAAATGCACATTTCCTAATGTAATTCTCATAACAACTTTATGAGGAGGATAATATTTTTGTTCCCTTTTTAAAAGTGAGCAAACAAAGATTTAGAAAAATTGGGTAATTTGGCAAGGGTCGCACAGCTAATAAGTAGTCCATCAAGGATTCAAATTAGATTCTCTGTTTCTGAATCTTAACTTCTTTCTATATAGAATTTGTGTACAGAATGACTCTTTTAGTAACAGAATGTATGGAGCTATGAAAAGGAATATACAAGGAAACATGGATAAATGAAAACAGTTCATGTTTTTAGTATTGGGTTAGAAATTGAGATATATGTGGTATTTCTTTCTTTAAAATTCTTTTAGATTCAATTTTAATGATCTTATGACCAACATAAAATTGGATGTGGGCATTAATCCTTGATGGGAAAAGAAATAATTTACACTCTTTTTGCTAGACCTGTACTTCTTTACCTCCCTTGAGATTTTAATTTTTGATCCCTATAGTTTTTATGATTTTTATTAAGATATTAACTACATTAAGCATACACATATTAATTGTACAGACTAGTGAATTTTTCAGATGTGTAAATCCACATAATTACCCCCCAGATCAAGTCAAAAAACATATCCAAGGTCTCAGAAAGATCAATTTTGCCCCCCTTCTGGGTGGTTTCCCTTCCACCAGGTCTAACCACTATTCTGACTTCTACCATCGTAGACACGTTTTTGCCTATTTTTTAAAAAATAGTATTCTGTATTAGTTTATTTATTTTTGGCTGTGCTGGGTCTTCATTGCTGTGTGCGGGCTTTTCTCTGGTTGCAGCAAGTGGGGGCTACTCTCTAGCTGCAGTGTGCAGGCTTCTCCTTGCAGTGGCTTCTCGTTGCAGAGCGTGGGCTCTAGGGAGAGCGGACTTCGTAGCTGCAGCGCGTGGGCTCAGTAGTCGCGGCTTCCGGGATCTAGATACTGGCTCAGTAGTTGTGGCACGAGGGTTTGGTTGCTCTGTGGCATGTGGGATCTCCCTCGGTCAGGTATCGAGCCTGAATCTCCTGCATTGGCAGGCAGATTCTTTACCACTGAGCCATCAGAGTAGCCCACGTTTTTGCCTATTTTTAAGTGTCAAAGAAACAGAAACATAACACATGCAATCTTTAGTGTCTAACTTCTAATATTTAGTATTTCATCTGTGAGATTCATCTATACAGTAACATGTATCAGTAGCTCGTTCTTTTTTGTTGCTCTGTAGTATTTCAGCATATGACCATTCCCCAGTTTTGCTCATTGTACAATGGATGGACATTAGGTTGCCATATTCAGTTTTTGGCTATTATGAATAAAACTTCCATTAACATTCTTATACCAGTCTTTGATGGATCCAACACTCATTTCTACTGAGTGCCTATCCAGGAGTGGCCTTGCAGGGTCACAGGGTATATGTATGTTTAGCTTTGATAGATACGACTAAACGTTTTCCAAAGTTGTCCCAATTTAGATCCCTACCAGTAAAATAAGAATGTTCCATTGTTTCATATCCTTGCCAGCATTTTGGCATTGTTGATCTTTCATTTTAGTCCACTCAGTGGATATGTGGTAGTTTATTTAATTTTGAATTTCTTTGATAATTAATTAAGATGGGGCATTTTTCATGTATTTATTGGCTATTTTGACATTTGATTTTGTAAAATATCTATCCAAGTCTTTTTTGCATTTTAAAATCTAGGATGTCTATCTTTTTCATATTGATTTTTTGAGAGTTCTGTATGTGTTCTGACATACATACATCCCTATCACTTGATTCTCTTTTATACTATGTATATTACAACTATCACTTCATGCTCTTTGATACTATAGTGACTCTTACACAGTCAAGTCAACCTTCTGTATTCAATCTTCTTTGGCTAACACTTGCTAACTCCTGCTCTGTGTGTGTGACATACCTCCATGTGGTGAAATGTTCCTTTATCTTTTATTGTTAAGAACCTCACCTTCTTCAAAATTCAGAGGAAAACTTAGCTCTTGGATGTCTTTGTGTGTATGCATCCATAATCTTTGGTCACTTTAATACTGATTTTCTTCTCTCTCTAAAGAGGGCTGATTCATCGCCTGTATTGGTTCTAGGTTTGTGAATATATATGTGTGTGTTTGTGTCTTAGCACATAGTTGACACTCAATTAGTGAGGATTCTGTTGTCTAATCTACAAAGAGCTATAAATAAATATTTATGTGTCATAAATTCATAATTATATAACATAGACGTAATACATTCTAAATAAATATTTTCTTCTTTGAGTAATTTCAGGAACTGCTTCACTTGATTGTCCTCATTTCTTTTTAATCTCACATGCAGTTTGAACTTTCTCAGCACTTGAAAATTAAAATGGAAAATTAGGTTCAATTTGGAAGTCAGAGTTTATTGTTGAATAGAATGAAATAACATCCCAAGAGGTTTGTTTCTTAACATTTAATTTTGTTAACATTTTATAAGTTTTTAAATAAAAGTACATGATAATTATAGAGCAAATACTTTGCAATCATAACCCCAGTCAAGAAATAAGCCATTTCCAACACCCAGAGCCTGTGAGGCTCTTCTCCATCAGACTACTTTCTCTCCCTTCATAAAATCATTAATTTTATGATGCTTAATCCCTTGTGCTTTCTTAAATCATTTTACCATGTATGCAAATATTCCTGAATAAATTTAGCTCTGCAAGTTTTTGAACTCTATATTGTATTAATCCTACTGTAAGAATTCTTTTAACTTGCTTCTTTGGCTCAACATTGTTTGAAAGATGAATTCATGCTGTGTGTCAAATCAATTTATTTTTATTTTTGCACATACGCTGTTGTGCGGATGGACTTGTATGAATTACTATGTTTTATTTATCTGTTCTGTTGTTGATAGATTTTTGGATTATCTCCAGTTTGGGGCTCTGGCACAGAATGGTGTTATCAACATTCTTAAACAGGGAGCTTGCTCAGCATTTGTATGCATTTCTAGAGTAAATGCTAAAAAATGGTATTACTGGTCATATGGTTTATACATCTTTAATGTTCTTAGATAATGACACACCAATATCCTCCAAGAATTTGGGGAAGACAGTAATAATAGTCAGCTTTGAATGATTTCCAGTCAAAGCTTGATTTTGGAGCTGGTTCTGAAGGCAAAGAATATGATGCAGGGAAGAAGTTTATTATTTCACCTGCCTAGTGATAGCAAGTGTATTGTTTGTGGAAGAATCAGGAAGAAAGTATGATGGAATAGGTACATAAGCTGCCATAAGAAAAAAATGGGGGTACAAACTCTGCCTCCACTACTGAACTGCTGTTGATTTTCAGCCCAGGTTCAATTTCATTACCTGGAAAATATACTAACAGAGACACACAGAATTGTAATAGAAAATAAATGTATCAAATATGAAGTGTGTAATGCAGCACTTTGCACATGATAGATTCTTAAATGTTATTTCTCTGTCTGTTTAAGAAGGAAAGTATTAACCTGTCTTAATACTCACCCTCTACTTCCTGAGATATTTGAGTGAGACTTTTAGATGTGTCTATTTTCAGGGTATTTCTCAGTCAATCTACAAAGCCAGAACTAATTATAAACCCTCCAACAAAATCCACATGCATTCTCAAAGGAGCTAGATTCATATATTTTAAGATTATTAAGGTAATTTCCCTCTGCCTATGTCATATACAGATATTTTGCACTTCATATTCTAGCCTGAAACCATCTATCATCATTATAAGAGCTTAAATTCTGTATTCCATTCTACAAGGTAGGATGCTATACTTCATGCTTGTGAAATGAAGGGTTTAGTCTGATTCTGTGATTTCTGTATTTTCTTCCACTTATCCAATTCCAGGGTCCCACTTTGAGCTTCTCTCTGATTAAGTGTTTAGTGTGACAAGGGGAAATTTAGTTTAACATAAAGTTGGCTTGCTACAAAGACTCGGGTAATTAAGAAATCTTCATTAACTTGGCAAGACCTTTTTAGCTAGCTATATTTTGCCTTAATTATGGTAATAATAACAAAGTCAATGAACTTACTACCTTTCCATTAACTGCCTCCAAATGTTTTATTCAGAAGAACAATGATTCTTGAAGGGTTATATATTACATGTCTCTGCATGATGAGCCTTATCATTTGATTAGATCACATAATCTTTGAGTTCAAGGTGAAAACTAGCTATGGAAACATTAACATGGGCTTTAACTCATACATGCCATTATGAAAGCCTTAAAAAATATACTTGTTAACTTTCTCATAATGATCTGCTGCTAAGTCGCTTCAGTTGTGTCCGACTCTGTGAGACCCCATAGACGGCAGCCCAACAGGCTACCCCGTCCCTGGGATTCTCCAGGCAAGAACACTGGAGTGGGTTGCCATTTCCTTCTCCAATGCAGGAAAATGAAAAGTGAAAATGAAGTCGCTCAATTGTGTCCAACTCTTTGCAACCCCATGGACTGCAGCCTACCAGGCTCCTCCATCCATGGGATTTTCCAGGCAAGAGTACTGGAGTGGGGTGCCATTGCCTTCTCCAGTCATAATGATCTAGATACTTAGTATTTTGGCCTGTTTCCTTTTAACATTTGTAGGGGTCAAGTGTCAATGGTTTGTCTTTCACATTCCTATGTGTTTAGCTGTATTTAAGGTATTTAAGATTTTTAAAAAAATTTATCCGGCAAATTCAATTTTCATGGTATGCAGTTCTTTGCCTTTATGGCAAGTGAATAAAGTTGTGTATGCAACACCACAGTTATGACACTGAAATTTCTGTTACACGAAAATTATCTGATAATTCTTTTTTGTAGTCAACGTTTCCCCCAACTTTACCCTCTGGCCATCACGAGTCTGTTTTCTTGCTAATAGGTTTGCTTGACCAGAATGTCATAGGATAAAATCTAACAATTTTGTGACTGACTTCTTTGTCCAACAAAATGCATTTGAGAGTCATTCACGTCCGTGTGAATCAATAGGTGACTCTTTTTCATTGCCGAGTAGTAGTTCACTGAGTGACTGCATAGTACTTTGTTTATTCATTTGCAAGTTGAAAGACACTTCATTTATCTCTGGATTTTGGCAGCTATGAGTAAAGCTGATGTAAACATTTGTATACATTTTGTATGTGTGTAGACATAAAGTTTCATATTTCTTGGTCAAATACCTAGGAGTGAGATTGAAGAGTAGTATGATAGTGAAAGATGCTTAGTCATGTCCAACTCATTGCAACCCCATGGACTGTACAGTCTGTGGAATTCTCCAGGCCAGAATACTGGAGTGGGTAGCCTTTGCCTTCTCCAGGGGATCTTCCCAACCCCAGGATTGAACCCAGGTCTCCTGCATTGCAGGCGGATTCTTTACCAGATGAGCCATAGTTAGTTAGTTCAGTCGCTCAGTCGCCTCTGACTCTTTGCGACCCCATGAATCGCAGCACGCCGGGCCTCCCTGTCCATCACCAACTTCCGGAGTTCACTCAGACTCACGTCCATCAAGTCAGTGATGCCATCCAGCCATCTCATCCTCTGTCGTCCCCTTCTCCTCCTGCCCCGAATCCCTCCCAGCATCAGAGTCTTTTCCAGTGAATCAACTCTTCGAATGAGGTGGCCAAAGTACTGGAGTTTCAGCTTCAGCATCATTCCTTCCAAAGGAATCCCAGGGCTGATCTCCTTCAGAATGGACTGGTTGGATCTCCTTGCAGTCCAAGGGACTCTAAAGAGTCTTCTCCAACTTCTCCAAGTTCAAAAGCATCAATTCTTTGGTGCTCAACTTTCTTCACAGTCCAACTCTCACATCCATACATGACCACTGGAAAAACCATAGCCTTGATTAGACGGATCTTTGTTGGCAAAGTAATGTCTCTGCTTTTGAATATGCTGTCTAGGTTGGTCATAACTTTTCTTCCAAGGAGTAAGTGTCTTTTAATTTCTTGGCTGCAATCACCATCTACAGTGATTTTGGAGCCCCGCAAAAGAAAGTCAGCCACTGTTTCCACTGTTTCCCCATCTATTTCCCATGAAGTGATGGGACCAGATGCCATGATCTTAGTTTTCTGAATGTTGAGCTTTAAGCCATCTTATTCACTCTCCACTTTCACTTTCATCAAGAGGCTTTTAGTTCCTCTTCACTTTCTTCCATAAGGGTGGTGTCATCTGCATATCTGAGGTTATTGATATTTCTTCCCTGCAATCTTGATTCTAGCTTGTGCTTCTTCCAGCCCAGCATTTCTCATGATATATTCTGCATAGAAGTTAAATAAGCAGGGTGAAAATATACAGGCTTGACATACTCCTTTTCCTATTTGGAACCAGTCTGTTGTTCCATGTCCAGTTCTAACTGTTGCTCCTGACCTGCATATAGGTTTCTAAAGAGGCAGGTCAGGTGGTCTGGTATTCCCATCTCTTTCAGAATTTTCCACAGTTTATTGTGATCCACACAGTCAAAGGCTTAAGCCCAAAAATACTGGACTGGGTAGCCTATCCCTTCTCCAGGGGATCTCCCCACCTGAGGAATCAGACCAGGGTCTCCTGCATTGCAGGTGGATTCTTTACCAACTGAGCTATCAGGGAAATCTGATAGTATGATAAGTGTATGTTTAATTACAGTAAACCACTAAACTATTTTCCAAATTGGCTGCACCATTTTCTTCCAGTTATGTATGAGAATTCTCAGCACTCCATATCCTATTACTTTGTTTTGTCAGCTTTTTACATTTTAGCCATTCTAATAGTTGAATAACTGTGCTTTATTATACTTTTAATGATGTTGATCATCTTTTTACATGCTCATTTGCCATCCACACATTTTCTCTGGTGAAGTGTCTGTTTAGATCCCCTGCACCCAACAAAGTACATTATTTCCTTGTTATTGAATTTTAAGAGTTCTTCGTGGTTTCTGCTTGTAAATTCTTTGTCAGATATGTGACTTGTAAATGTTTTCTCCTAATCTGTGGCTTGTATTTTTATTTAGTAGTATCTTGCCTAGGGCAAAGTTTTTATTTTTTGATGAAATCCAGTTTATTATGATTTTCCTTTTATGGATTATACTTTTAGTGTCATATCTAAGAATTCTTTACACAACCTGAGGCCAGAGATCTCTTATATTTTCTTGTAAACTTTTTACAGTTTTATATTTTACACTTAGATCTATTTTCTGTTAATTTTTAAATAAAAAGTAAGATGTAAGTTGTGATTCATTTTTATTTCTGCCTGTAGATATCCAGTTGTTCCAGCACCATCACTGAAAAAACTCTTTCTCCATTAACCTGCCTTTTCAATTTTGTCAAAAATCAGTTGTCCATATATAAGTAGGCCATTTATGAACTCCCTATTCAGTCCTAATGATCTAAGTGGCTATCCATTCACTATACTATCTTAATTAATGTAGCTTTATATTGTCTTGAAATTGGGTAATTTGAGACTGCTGACTTTCTTCTTTTAAGAATTTATTTGGTTATTTTAGTGGCGCTGTCTTCCCATAAATGTTAGAATATGCTTGTTGAAAGTGTTGTGGGGAATCTGCTATACTCCAATATAAAATAAAAAATTCAAAAGGAAAAAAAAGGTTGTGAGGTTTTGATTGGAATTGTATTGACTTTTTAGATCAGATTAGACAGCAATATTGACTCTTCCAATTTATTGATATGGTATATTGCTCATTTATTTGAATCCTTTTCAATTTTTCTTTCTTCATCAATGTTTTATACTTTTCATCACATTGTCCTGAATGCATTTTGTTAGGTTTATACTTATATATTTAATTATTTTGGTATTATTGTAAATGATACTCTTTCAAGTTTTGATTTGTAATTGTTTGTTGCCGATACACAGAAAACACTATTGATTTTTGTATATTGACCTTGAATTCTGGCACCTTGTTAAACTCAATATTTCTAGAAGCTCATTTATAGATTGCTTTAGATTTTCTATATAGATAATCATGTCACCTGTGAACAGAGGAAACTTTATTTTTTTTCTAATCTGTATGTTTCTTTTAAAATTCCTCCCTCAAGACACTGGTTGGATCTTTCAGCATAATACTGAAGAGGAGTGGTGAAAGCACGCTTTATTCTCAATTTTAGGATGAAAACATTTGGTTTTTTACCATTAAGTATGATGCCGTCTGTGGAGCATTTTATTTATTTATTTTTAATTTAAATTTATTTATTTTAATTGGAGGCTAATTACTTTGCAATGTTGTATTGGTTTTGCCATCCATCAACATGAATCCGCCACAGGTGTACACATATTCCCCATCCTGAACCCCCCTCCCACCTCCTTCCCTGTACCATCCCTCTGGGTCATCCCAGTGCACCAGCCCCAAGCATCCTATATCATGCATCGAACCTGGACTGGCGATCCATTTCTTATATGATATTATACGTGTTTCAATGCCATTCTCCCAAATCATCCCACGCTCTTCCTCACCAACAGAGTCCAAAAGACTGTTCTATTTTATAAATGACTTTTATCAGGTTAAGGAAGTTCCTGTACGCTCATAGTTTCTGAGAGGTTTTTTTCTTTTAAAAATCATTAATTTTTTCTCAATTGTTTTTATGCATTTATTGAAGTGATTATGTGTTTTTTTCTTCTTTAGTCGGCTAAGATGAATAATTATATTGATTGACTTTTGAATATTGAGACAATCTTACATTTCTGGGATAAAAACCAAACTGTGCATGATCCATCTTATATACTGTTTGATTTGCTAATATTTTAACTTTATTTTTATGGATTTTTTGAATTTATGCACCAAATTTTTTATTTTTGTAATGTCTTTGAGTTTGCTATCAAGGTAATGCTCGTCACAGGAGATGATTCTGGATATCTTCTTTCCTCTTCTGTTTTGTGGATGTAATTGTGAAGAATGCATATACTCTCTTCTTTAAATCTTCTATGGAATTGACCTGTGAAATCACTTGGGACTGGAGTATTTTTGTTAAAAATTTTAAACCAGGAGTTCAATTTATAGGACTATTCCAGTTATCTATTTTTCTTGAATGAGTTTTGGTAGTTTGTGTTTTCCAAGGAATTTGGACCATTTCATTTATTTTGCTGGGTTTATGGGCTTAATGCTTTTTGTAGTACATCCTTATTATTTTAATATCTGTGCTGTCTATAGTGATGTACTACTTACATTCCTGATATTGGAAAATTGCATCCTCACCCTTTTTTTTCTTGGTCAGTCTTTCTTTAATGATTATAAGTTTTATTAATCTTCTTAAAGAACCAACTTTTGGTTTCATTGAAATTTCTCCATTATTTTTTATATTTTAATTTCATTTATTTGAGATCTTAGGAACGTCAGAGGAGAAAAAGTCTATTGCGTTTTACCCAGATACCTGCCATTGTTACTGTTTTTCTTTC
This sequence comes from Bos javanicus, assembly GCF_032452875.1. NCBI lineage: Eukaryota > Metazoa > Chordata > Mammalia > Artiodactyla > Bovidae > Bos > Bos javanicus. The sequence continues at coordinate 6,200,753 of NC_083886.1, read as the reverse complement.
ATTCTTGAAGGTTCAAGTTTCCCTCTGGTTTAATTTTCCTTCCACCTGAGGCACATCTTCTTGTGTTTGTTTTATAACAGATCTTCTGCTGATAAACTTCTGAAACTTCACATGTTTTTCTCCATTTGAGATTGGCTTTATTTTGTCTTCATTTTTTAAGGGTCTCTTTTAAAATTTTTTTTATACTGGATACAGAATTCTCATTGAGTGTCCTTTCCTTCAACACTCTAAAGGTGTTATTCCACTTTCTTGTGGCTTTGAAAGTTTCTAAGGAGAAATCTATAACTCACTTTGATAACTTTCCTCCTTTTACTTTAGACGTTAGTGGTTTTTCTAATTGTATTAAAGCCTGTTCAAGCGTGAGACACCCGGGGTGCAGAACTTGAGGAGGCGCCCCCTCCTGGTGGGGGCGGGGTGTGAACAGGCTGCGCGCGCACAGCGCTGAGAGCCTGGCCCTCAGATGTGCTTCCCGAGCGCTTCCGTCGCCTCACCCTCGGCCTAGCCCCGCTCCCCCTGCTCCTCAGGGTCTCCTGTCTCCCTGCTCAGGATGACGCCTGCTAGCCTCATGCAGTCTTGTAATTGCACACAGCCTGGGCTGCCGGGGTGTAATGAGGCCAGAGGAAAACTCAACAAGGACATCCCTGTACGCTCCCTGGACCGCAAGCATCGTCTCCCCACTTTCTCTGGCCAGAGAGACGGGTTTTCCCTCAGGGGTTCGGGTGCTCTCACTGTCCACACCCAGCCCCACTGTGATACGGCTCAGCTGTGTAACTTGGGCTGCCTTCCAGGCACGTCTAGGAGAAAACAAGAGAGATTGAGATCGAGAGACAGAACCTTGGGGGTTTTCTTAGGCACTCACTACTTCACAGGAGGCCTTTTCTCAGTCCTCTAGCTGGTGGCTAGTCTTCTTCCCAGGTGGCTCAGTGGTAAAGAATCTGCCTGCCAATGCAGGAGACGCAGGAGACTCGGGTTCGATCCTTGGGTCGGGAAGATCCCCTGGAATGGGAAATGGCAAGCTTCTTGCCTGGAAAATCCCATGGAGAGAGGAGCCTGGCCGGCTACAATCCATGAAGTCATGAAGACTCGGACATGACCGAACACGCACTAGCCAGAAAAAGAATGTTTCTTTCAGACGTTTTGTTTTGCATTTCCACACCTCATTGCACTGAGATCAAGGAAGTGGAAAAAAAGGAGGAACAAAACAATGAACTCCACAAACTCTGGCTGTTTAAAATTCTCCATTATATGCTTTTTGTATTCTGTGTAGAGTATTTAGTTGTAAGCAGTGGAAGAGAAGTTGTATGATAAATTTATTCCATCTTGACACAGACTGGCACTCCTAAGGTAATTTTGAAGGTGGAAAATATAAAGATGAATAAATTCCTGACTGATTAAGAGAGTGATGACCACATTTTTGAATCGTTTATCAATGGATTGACATTTTAAAATATATCTCTGGAGGCAAATTATTTGAAACTTGATGTGTTCTGGAAAATCTAGATGTGTTTCCCAAATCTTTCAGATCTTAAGCCTGGATTAGATGTCTCTTCTTTATATTGTCAAAATACTATGATTTATTGCTTTCTTAGTTTTTTTTCCTACACTAAATTAAAATCATCCATTTCCTTATCTTTCTCTCACATTAAACCATTTAGTTCTTGAGAAAAAGAACTATGTCTTATTCTCTTGGACATTCTCAGCGTTGAGTAATAATGCCTGGCAATCGATAGGCATTGAATAAACATTTCCTGAATAAATGGATAAACCAAGCTATGAAAGATTCATTCACACCTTTTCCACATACAAATACTTAAAAATAAAAGATCCTGTCACCCACTTGTGCATTATACTCGCAAATGTTGTGAAGCCAACCTGTCCTTTGAGATTTCAAATACTGAGCTAAGTCTAATATGGTCCCACACTTTAAAAAAATTTTTATGAAACATATTTAGCCTTTTTATAGCTCATTAACGAAGTTGTGATAGTTTCAGGTGGACAGCAAAGGGACTCAGTGATACATATCCATGTATCCATTCTCCTCCCAACGCCCCTCCCATCCAGGCTGCCACAAAACATTGAGCAGAGTTCCTTCCCTGTGCTATACAATGGGTCCTTGATAATTGTTGTAGTTTAGTTGCTCAGTCACGTCCAACTCTTCGTTACTCCATGAACTGCAGCATGCCAGACTTCCCTGTCCTTAACCATCTCCTGGAGTTTGCTCAGACTCATGTCCATTGCATTGATGATGCCATCCAACAAGTTCATCCTCTGTTGCCCCCTTCTTCTCTTGCCCTCAATCTTCCCCAGCATCAGGGTCTTTTCTAGTGAGTTGGCTTTTTGCTTTGGGTAGCCAAAATATTAGAGTTCCAGCTTCAGCATTAGTTCTTCCAAAGAGTATTCAGGACTGATTTCCTTTAGGATGGACTGGTTTGATTTCCTTGCAGTCCACGGGACTCTCAAGCATCTCCTCCAGTACCACAGTTTGAAAGCATCAATTCTTCAGTGCTCAGGCTTCTTTATGGTTCAACTCTCACATCCATACATGACTACTGGAAAAATCATAGCTTTGACTAGATGGACCTTTGTCAGCAAAGTGACATCTCTGCCTTTTAATACACTGTCTAGGTTTGTGATAGCTTTTCTTTCAAGGAGCAGGCATCTTATAATTCCATGGTTGAAGTCACTACCTGCAGTGATTTTGGAACCCAAAAAAAGAAAGTTTGTCACTATTTCTGTTGTTTCCCCATCTATTTGCCATGAAGTGGTGGGACCAGATGCCATGATCTTTGTTTTTTGAATGTTGTGTTCTAAGCCAACTTTTCCACTCTCCTTTTTTATTTTATCAAGAGGTTCTTTTGGTCCTGTTAGCTTTTTGCCATAAAGATGGTGTCATCTGCATATCTAAGGTTACTATTTCTCCTGGAGGTCTTGATTCCAGCTTGTGCTTCATCCAGCCCAGCATTTTGCATGATATACCCTGCATATAAGTTAAACAAGCAGGGTGACAATATACAGCCTTGACATATTCCTTTCCCAATCTTGAACCAGTCCATTGCTCCATGTCCAGTTTCTTGACCTGCATACAGGTTTCTCAGGATGCAGGTCAGGTGGTCTGGTATTCCCATCTCGTTAAGAATTTTTCACAGTTTATTGTGATCTGCATAGTCAAAGGCTTTAGTATAGTCAATGAAGCAGAAGTAGATGCTTTTCTGTAATTCTCTTGCTTTTTCAATAATCCAATGGACGTTGGCAATTTGATCTCTGGTTCCTCTGGCTTTTCGAAATCCAGCTTGTACTTCTGAAAGTTCTCAGTTCACATATTGTTGAAGCCTAGTTTTTCATGCATATTCTTGCCACCTCTTCTTAATATCTTCTGCTTCTGTTAGGTCCATACCATTTCTGTCTTTTATTGTGCCCATCTTTGCATGGAATGTTCCCATGGTATCTCTAATTTTCTTGAAGGGATCTCTGGTCTTTCCCATTCTATTGCTTTCCTCTATTTCTTTGCACTGTTCACTTAAGAAGGCTTTCTTATTTCTCCTTGCTATTCTTTGAAACTCTGTATTCAAATGAGTATATGCTTCCTTTTCTCCTTTGCCTTCCACTTCTCTTCTTTTCTTAGTTATTTGTAAGGCCTCCTCAATCATTTTGCCTTTTTGCATTTCTTTTTCTTGGGGATGGTTTTGATCACCACCAAATTAACCTCTGTTCATAGTTCATCAGGTACTCTGTCTATCAGATCTAATCCCTTGAATCTACTTTTCACTTCCACTATCCTTCCAAATCCTAAGGGATTTGAGTTAGGTCATCCCTGAATGGCCTAGTGATTTTTCCATACTTTCTTCAATTTAAGTCTGAATTTTACAATAAGGAGTTTATGATCTGAACCACAATCAGCTCCTGGTATTGTTTTGGCTGACTGTATAAAGCTTCTCCATCTTTTGTTGCAAAGAATGTAATCAATCTGATTTCAGCATTGACCATCTGGTGATGTCCACGTGTAGAGTCACCTCTTGTGTTGTTGGAAGAGGTTGGTTGCTATGACCAGTGTGTTCTCTTGGCAAAATTCTGTTAGCCTTTGCCCTGCTTCATTTTGTACTTGAAGGACAAATTTGCCTATTACTCTAGGTATCTCTTGACTTCCTACTCTGACAAAACATGGTCCACTGGAGAAGGGATTGGCAAACCACTTCAGCATTCTTGCCTTGAGAAATCCATGAACATTATGAAAAGGCAAAAATATATGACACTGAAAGATGAACCCCCAGGTCACTAGGTGTCCAATATGCTACTGGAGAAGAGCAGAGAAATAGCTCCAGGAGAAATGAAGAGGCTGAACCAAAGTGGAAACAATGCCCAGTTATGGATGTGATTGGTGGTGAAAATAAAGTCAGATGCTGTAAAGAGCAATATTGCATAGGAACCTAGAATATTAGGTCCGTGAGTAAAGGTAAATTGGAAGTGGTCAAATAGGAGATAGCAAGAGAAAACTTCGACATTTTAGGAATCAATTAACGAAAATGGGTGGGAATTGGCAAATTTAATTCAGATGACCAGTATATCTACTACTGTGGACAAGAATCCCTTAGAAGAAATGGAATAGCCCTCATAGTCAACAAAAGAGTCTGAAATGCAGTACTTGAGTGCAATCTCAAGAATGACAGAATATCGGTTTGTTTCCAAGGCAAACCATTCAGTATCATAGTAATCCAAGTCTATGCCCCAACCACTAATGCCAAAGAAGATGAACAGTTATCTGAAGACCTACAAGACCTTCTAGAACTAACACCAAAAAAGAGGTTCTTATTGGTTATTTTGAATAAAGCAGTGTGTACATGTCCATCCCAAATTCCCTAACTATCCCTTCCTCCTAGGCTTCCCCCAGCAAACATAGGTTTGCTCTCTAACTCTGAATCTGTCTGTTTTGGAAATGTGTTTATTTGTATCATGTCTTTTTAGATTCTGCATATAATGGATGCCATGTGATGTTTCTTTTCTCTGACTTACTTCACTCATTATGACAATCTCCAAGTCCATCCATATTGCTGCAAATGGTGTTAGTTTATTCTTTTTAATGGCTGTGTAATATTCTGTTATATGTCTGTACCACATCTGCTCTATTTATTCCTCTGTTGATGGGCATTTAGGTTGCTTCCATGTCTTTGCTATTGTAAACAGTGCTGCAATGAACATTGGGATGCATATATCCTTTATCTCCAGATCTATCTCCCGATATATTCCCTTATCCCAGAGTGGGATTATAGGGTCCTATGGTAGCTCTACTTTTAGTTTTTTAAGGAAGCTTCATACTGTTTTCCATAGTAGCTTTACCAATGTAGGAGGGTTCCTTCTCTCCATACCATCTCTGGGATTTATTTTTTGTGGATTTTTTGATGATAGCCATTTTGACTGGCCCACACTTTTTTTTTTTTTAGATTCTCAGGGACTTATGTTCTTTTTTGTTTTTTTGGTTTGATGTTTCAATACAATTACAACTTACCTCCTTTGACACTACTTTGGCTGCACAGTTAATCAAGGATGAAACTGAGCTTTTTTTCTTTATTTCCTAAATTCTTTATGGAAGGTGTGTGTGTGTGTGTGTGTGTATGTGTGTTTGTGTGTGTGCATGCACACAATCTTCAGGAAAGTACATGATGATGAAAGTTATCATTTTGCAGACAAAAATTTAGTATTAGATGCTTTTAAGAATCTATCCATCACATTACTACATAATCTCCTTTCCTTTCTCTAGATTTAATTTCCTTCACATTATTATACAGAATGATTTATCTTTTCATCCTTCTACTGAGTTTGGGTCTACTTTCACACATCCAAAAACCCATTAATGGACTCTGCTAAAATCAAGAGTAAGCTAAACTTTTTTAGTCCAACAGAAGGACTGGCAGAGGCTTTAAAGCTTCAGTTTCCTTTTGCCCTTCTCTTAGTGAGTGTGCATGCATGCATGCTAAATTGCTTCAGTCATGTCCGATTCTTTGTGACATTGTGGACTGTAGCCCACCAGGCTCCTCTGTCCATGGGATTCTCCAGGCAAGAATACAGGAGTACTGAAGTGGCTTGCCATGCCCTCCTCCAGGGGATCTTTCCAATCCAGGGATCCAACTCACATCTCTAATGTCTCCTGCATTGGCATGCAGGTTTTTTTTTTTTTTTTTTTTTTACCACTAATGCCCACTGGAAAGCCCCTCATGAGCTTAAGTATAAGTGTTAGTCATTCAGCAGTGTCTGGCTTTTTGTGACCCCTACTCAGGCTGCTCTGTCCACGGAATTTTCCAGGCAAAAATACTGGAGTGGCTAGCTGTTCCCTCCTCCAGGGGATCTACCTGACTCAGGGACTGAACCCAGGTCTCCTGCATTAGTGGCAGATTCTTTACTGCTGAGGCACCAGGGAAGCCCTTAATGAGCATATAGACACATTTTCAAGTGGTATGATTTAAACCATACTCTCTACCCTGCTTCCCTACCTCCACAAACGCAGGAACAGTTAAAGTCCACTTTGGGTTTCAAATGACAGTTTAACTATACTGTTACACTTCCTGGTGTACATACATATTCATTTCCCAAAGAGCAGAAAAATGCATACCTCACTGAGTATGCCTACCAGTTTGCAAAAGAAAATGAGATTTTCAACTGGAAGACCTGTGCTTGAAACCTGGCAATATAGCTTCCTATTTCATTTGAGATATCTTTATCTCAAACTGTAGAGAGCTCTTTACTTACATATAAATACTTATATATAAAGATAAATAAATAGATAAATGTTAGTCACTCAGACATGTCTGTCTCTCTGCAACTCATGGACTATAGCCCTTCAGGCTCCTTTATACATGGAACTCTCCAGACAAGAATACTGGAGTGGGTTGCCATGCCCTCTTCTAGGGGACCTTCCCAACACAGGGATCAAACCTAGGTCTTCCACATCGTAGGCAGATTCTTTACTGCCTGAGCCACCAGGGAAGAAAGATAAAAGCCACCCATATAGAAAGATACTTATATATAAATCTGCATATTTTGATTCATCTATTTATTACATCTTTCACCTATGTATTACCTCTTTGGACCTCAGTTTTATCACCTGTAAAATGAGAATAACCATAATTTTGGACTCAAATTGCCTTTTGGAATTTATTTGGCTTTTACATGAATCTGGCTAAATGAAAAGGAAAAATGTTCTGGAAAATTACTGATAGTGATGAGCTACTAAGAAGCATATAACTGTAGTCAAATGCCTTGACATTATCGTTAAATAAATCCATTGGAAGCTTAATGGTCATCTTTCAAATCCACTTACTGTGATAAATGTTCACAACACTAAAGTCACTGGATTTGAAAGTCTAGCTTGCATCACTCCTCACTTATTAAGTAATTTTTTTTCACATTTAAAAGGTAATATTACAATAAAATAAAAGAAAGCTTAAACAATAAACTATAAGACATTTACTATGTATTATTCTAATCCAATAATTGATTTCCTAGTTTTCAAATGCCCTTTCAATTTTACATGCATATGTTAATTTGTAATCTTGGTGATCAGATTTCCCTCTTCCGACACCTCCCTCCCCCCCGCCCCCATTGAGAATCTATTTTGCATATGGTGATGTAAGTTTCCATATTACTCTTTCCATACATCTCAACCTCTCCTCCTCTCTCTCCATGTCCCTAAGTCTACTCTCTATGTCTGTTTCTCCATTGCTGCCCTGTAAAGAAATTCTTCAGTACTATTTTTCTAGATTCCATATATGTGCATTAGAATATGATATTTATCTTTTTCTTTCTGACTCACTTCACGCTATATAATGGGCATTAGGTTCATCCACCTCATCAGAGGTAACTCAAGTGTGTTCCTTTTCATAGCTGAATAATATTCCATTGTGTATATGTAACACAACTTCTTTATCCATTCATCTGTGGATGGGTGTCTAGGTCACTTCCATGTTCTAGCTATTGTAAATAGTGCTGCAATGAACAGCTGGATACATGTGTCTTTTTCAATTTTGGTTTCCTCAGGGTATATGCCTAGGAATGGGATTACTGGGTCATATGGTGATTTTATTCCTAGTTTTTTAAGGAATCTCCATACTATCTTCCACTGTGGCTGTATCAATTTGCATTCCCACCAACAGTTCAAGAGCATTCCCTTTTCTCCACACCTTCTCCAGTATTTATTGTTTGTAGACTTTTTGATGATGACCATTCTGATTGGTGTGAGGTGATATCTCATTGTGGTTTTGATTTTCATTTCTCTAATAATGAGAGATGTTGAGCATTTTTTCATGTGTTTGTTAGCCATTTGTATGTCTTCTTTGGAGAAATGTCTATTTAAGTCTTTTTCCAACTTTTTGATTGGGTTGTTTTTCTGGAATTGAGTTGTATGAGCTGCTTGTATATTTTGAAAATTAACCCTTTGTCAGTTGTTTCATTTGCTATTATTCGCTCCCATTCTGAGGGTTGTCTTTTCACCTTGCTTATAGTTTCCTTTGATGTGCAAAAGCTTTTAAGTTTAATAAGGTCCCACTTGTTTACTTTTGTTTCTTTTTTTCAATGAAATATGAGCCATGCCATGTTTCCATGAAACTATGAGCCATGCCGTGTGGGGTCACTCAAGACAGATGGGTCGTGGTTGAGAATTCTGACAAAATGTGGTCCCCTGGAGAAGGGAATAGCAAACCACTTCAGTATTCTTACCTTGAGAACCCCATGAACAGTATGAAAAGACAAAAAGATAGGACACTGAAAGATGAAATCCCCAGGGGAGTATGTGCCCAATAAGCTACTGGAGATTAGTGGAGAAATAGCTCCAGAAAGAATGAGGAGACAGAGACAAAGCAAAACCAACACCCAGTTGTGGATGTGACTGGTGATGGAAGCAAGGTCTGATGCTGTAAAGAGCAATATTGCATAGGAACCTGGAATGTTAGGCCCATGAATCAAGGCAAATTGGAAGTGGTCAAACAGGAGATGGCAAGAGTGAACTCGATATTCTAGGAAATCAGTGAACTAAGATGGACTGGAATGGGTGAATTTAACTCAGATGACCATTATATCTACTACTGTGGACAGGAATCCCTTAGCAGAAATGGAGTAGCCATCATGGTCAACAAGAGAGTCTGAAACGCAGTACTTAGATTCAATCTCAAAAATGACAGAATGATCTCTGTTCGTTTCTAAGGCAAACCATTCAATATCATGGTAATCCAAGTCTATGCCCTGAACAGTAATACTGAAGAAGTTGAAGTTGAATAGTTCTATGAAGACCTACAAGACCTTCTAGAACTAACACCCCAAAAAGATATCCTTTATGTTGTAGGGGACTGGAATGCAAAAGTGGGAAGTCAAGAAACACCTGGAGTAACAGGAAAATTTGGCCTTGGAGTACAGAATGAAGCAGGGCAAAGACTAATAGAGTTTTGCTAGGAGAACGCACTGGTCATAGCAAATAACCTCTTCCAACAACACAAGAGAAAACTCTATACATGGACATTACCAAAAAAGCAAAATGGCTGTCTGGGGAGGCCTTACAAATAGCTGTGAAAAGAAGAGAAGCAAAAAGCAAAGGAGAAAAGGAAAAATATAAGCATCTGAATGCAGAATTCCAAAGAAGAGCAAGAAGAGATAAGAAAGCATTCCTCAGAGATCAATGCAAAGAAATAGAGGAAAACAACAGAATGGGAAAGACTAGAGATCTTTTCAAGAAAATTAGAGATAGCAAGGGAACATTTCATGCAAAGATGGACTCGATAAAGGACAGAAATGGTATGGACCTAACAGAAGCAGAAGATATTAAGAAGAGGTGGCAAGAATACACAGAAGAACTGTACAAAAAGATCTTCACGACCCAGATAATCACGATGATGTGATCACTGACCTAGAGTCAGACATCCTGGAATGTGAAGTCAAGTGGGCCTTAGAAAGCATCACTACAAACAAAGCTAGTGGAGGTGATGGAATTCCAGTTGAGCTATTTCAAATCCTGAAAGATGATGATGTGAAAGTGCTGCACTCAATATGCCAGCAAATTTGGAAAACTCAGCAGTGGCCACAGGACTGGAAAAGGTCGGTTCTCATTCCAATCCCAAAGAAAGGAAATGCCAAAGAATGCTCAAACTACTGCACAATTGCACTCATCTCACATGCTAGTAAAGTAATTCTCAAAATTCTCCAAGCCAGGCTTCAGCAATATGTGAACCGAGAACTTCCTGATGTTCAAGCTGGTTTTAGAAAAGGCAGAGGAACCAGAGATCAAATTGCCAACATCCACTGGATCATGGAAAAAGCAAGAGAGTTCCAGAAAAACATGTATTTCTGCTTTATTGACTATGCCAAAGCCTTTGACTGTGTAAATCCCAATAAACTGTGGAAAATTCTTCAAGAGCTGGGAATACCAGACCACCTGACCTGCCTCTTGAGAAACCTGTATGCAGGTCAGGAAGCAACAGTTAGAACTGGACATGGAACAACAGACTGGTTCCAAATAGGAAAAGGAGTATGTCAAGGCTGTATATTGTCACCCTGCTTATTTAACTTCTATGCAGAGTACATCATGAGAAATGCTGGACTGGAAGAAACACAAGCTGGAATCAAGATTGCTGGGAGAAATATCAATAACCACAGATACACAGATGACACCACCCTTATGGCAGAAAGTGAAGAGGAACTAAAAAGCCTCTTGATGAAAGTGAAAGAGGAGACTGAAAAAGTTGGCTTAAAGCTCAACATTCAGAAAACTAAGATCATGGCATCCGGTCCCATCACTTCATGGGAAATAGATGGGGAAACAGTGGAAACACTGCCAGACTTTATATTTTTGGGCTCCCAAATCACTGCAGATGGTGATTGCAGCCATGAAATTAAAAGACGCTTACTCCTTGGAAGAAAAGTTATGACCAACCTAGACAGAATATTAAAAAGCAGAGACATTACTTTGCCAACAAAGGTCCCTCTAGTCAAGGCTATGGTTTTTCCTGTGGTCATGTATGGATGTGAGAGTTGGACTATAAAGAAGGCTGAGCGCTGAAGAATTGATGCTTTTGAACTGTGGTGTTGAAGACTCTTCAGAGTCCCTTGGACTGCAAGGAGATCCAACCAGTCCATTCTGAAGGAGGTCAGCCCTGGGATCTCTTTGGAGGGAATGATGCTGAAGCTGAAACTCCAGTACTTTGGCCACCTCATGCGAAGGGCTCACTCATTGGAAAAGACTCTGATGCTGGGAGGGATTGGTGTCAGGAGGAGAAGGGGATGACAGAGGATGAGATTGGCTGGATGGCATCACCGACTCGATGGACATGAGTTTGGGTAAACTTTGGGAGTTTGTGATGGACAGGGAGGCCTGGTGTGCTGCGATTCATGGGGTCACAAAGAGTCGAACATGACTGAGCGTCTGAACTGAACTGAACTGAGAAGGGTATGGCGACCAATATTGGCCAATATGCTACAGTATTCTTGCTTGGAGAAACCCCCCTTGACAGAGAAGCCTGGCAGGCCAGTCTACAGGGTTGTAAAGAGTCACCAAAGAGATACCACCAAAGTGACTCTGTGTACATAGGCACAATTTTTTTTTTTTTGCGTGTGGCAGCTCTGCCCCAGTGAGAGTTGAGTGTGAAGGTCACGCAGCTGCTTGGCTTGCTGGGACCCTGGTGGCGCCAAGTGTGCAGGGACATGTGCTGCCTCTGCACTAGGGGTTGTGGCCCTATCAGAGTCTTTTATAGAGCCTCTCGTAGCTGGTGATCAGAATGCCTCTGTGGCCAGTCTTTCTCTGTAGCTCTGCCCATTCAGGCTCTTAGAGGGCTTCCTTGCCTTGGGTCCTTCTCTGTTTTTTGACGCATCAGGCACATAGAGGGACACCCCTGGGTGGGTTCCTACTCTGTAGATCAGTGTGTCAGGCACTTAAAGGGGCACCCTGGGTGTGGTCCTACTCTGTAGTTCAGTGCATCAGGCATTTGATGGGTCAGTCTCTATTGTTCAGCTCCCATAGCTGGCTTGTGGGGAGAGAGTCTATGGTGATGGCTCCACCCCCTGTACATGACTCAGCAGTATCGCCTTGCTTCCATGGCTGCCTGGCCTTCCTCCACAGGCATTTCCCACAACAGTCTCTTCCCTTACACCCCCTTGATCTGTCTCTCTGTAGTCAACAGCAATCCTCAACCCTGGGATTGCTTTACAGTTCCCAAACTCCAGCTCTAAGCCACTGCACCTTCCAGGGGATCTGTGTCCCTGTCCAGGGTCTGTATGGCTGTGGCAAGGACTATCTGATTCTCATTCCATTTAGGCTGCCACAGATCAGCTGTTTCATTCTCAGCCTTAAATGTTCCTCCCCGGACTCAGACAATTGCCCTGATATGGGGATCGGACCCCTGCGTCAGTTCCCCACCTGCTGAGAGCAGATCCAGTCCTACTAACACTCCTGTTTTTCCCCCAGTTCCTTCATCCTACTGAGTTTTGCTTGGATCCTAACGGGTTTTGCTTGGGTCTATACACTCTTTCCCACTGTTCAGGGACTCCTACCTGTTCTTAGCTGGTGTTCCTCATGCCCCTCTGTGTCTGAAGGTGTATTCCTGATGTATCCATGGAGAGAGATGTACTCCACGTTCACCTACTCCTCTGGCATCTTGTTTAAGTGATCAGATTTATAATCTGTTTTTACTTAATATTATGCTATCATTATTACTTTCTACAATGGTCTGTAGTGCTCATATTATCTTAATAACAGTATATTACATTATTTCACGAATTTAATGTGCCGTCACTTACATGACCATTTAAATATTTTTCAAATATCTGCTGTTATAGACATTAGTGCACTATCTTCATAGATTTAGCTTGTTGTCATTATTTTGTTCTATTATTTCTTTAGGATCCATCTTCTATGTTGTGCTGTGCTAAGTCACTTCAGTTGTGTCCAACTCTTTGTGATGCTATGGACTGTAACCCACCAGGCTCCTCTGTCCATGGTATTCTCCAGACAAGAATACTGGAGTGGGTTGCTGTGCCCTCCTCCAGAGGATTTTCCTGACCCATGGATCGAACTCATGTCTCTTATGTCTCTTGCATTGGTAGGTGCATTCTTTACCACTAGTGCCACATGGGAAGCCCCAGGATTCTTCTTTTAGGAGACTCAAAAAATTATTGTACTACCTTACACACAGGAATATACCAGGGTCAATAGAATATTCCCGTTTTTTTAGAATATTTTAAACTTTTGAATAGTTTGAATTATTTATTTATTAAAAAATTTTTTTTCCATGCCAAAAAAAAAAAAAGTTTAATTTCATTCAGTACAGTGTAGCCACAGAGTTTTGTTTTTCAGAGTCCAACACATCTTGGCATTAGTCAATGACATGCCTGCTGGAGCTTCGAGGTCTGTCACTGCTCACATTGTCAACTTTGGACCAGCCGCTCTTGTCCCATCCAGGGGAGGGCTGACGTTCTGTTGAATAATTTTATAAGTACAGTTATCTCAAGATTGGCTTTACATTTTTATTAATAGTGAGGTTGAACATTTCCCATAATTTTTTACTTAGAATTTCCTTTTATGTGACTTAATTGCTGCTATCAGTTGCCCATTTTATCTACTTGTGGCTTGAGATATATTTTTGTAATATATATTAACAACCTGCTGTAAACATTTTTTTCAATTTTTTCTTTCCTTTTTAACTTGTTTTATTTTTCAATGTAAATGCCTTTTAATTTTAGATGGTCAAGCAAGTCTTCTATTCTCTTTATGGTTTTTTAGATTACTTCAAATAGAGGGAATAATCATTTCCCCAAGGATCTGACAGATAATATTTTAACTTTTTTTCTATTTTCCTACACTAAAAACCTGATATTTAACTCTTAATCCCTGAATTTATTTTGAAAAGTTGGTACTCATATACATCAAATTTGCAGATTTAATAAAATACTATGCTGTCAGGTTTCTGTGTACAAATATGGAGAAAGAGAGATAAAATTGATAAACAAGAATTTAGGAGAATAAAAAAAAAAATCCAAGGACAGAGAATTATTGCAAACTGACCAATGTGTAACTATATCTTATTTCTTCACATAACCATATTGAAAAACTGATGAACATTTGAAAAAATTTTATCTTATAAAATTCTCATTTTTCTGTTTTCTGCTTTTATGAGTTTTGAAATTATATATTTCTTGGAAGTTTGGTGGAAATATTCTGCAGTATTACCTGAATGTGTATTTTTTGTGAACATTTTAAGATAGTTATGAAACTGTCTACATCTCCCTGACTGTTTTTGATGTTATTATTTTTTGCTAATATATTTTAACTTCATTTACATTTTCAAAATGTTTGACATACAGTTTTTCTTAGTACTTTCTTAGCATTTAAAAAAATCTTTAATGTAACTGCAATTATTTCTCTTTTTGTTCACATTTTAGTTTGTTTCTTCTGTCTCTTTTTCTGAATTAATTTTCCAGAGAATTAGTTAGTTTATCTCTTTAAAGGGTTGAATTTGTCTTTGGTGATGCTCTGTAATGACTTTGTTCTGCATTTCATTTATTTTCACTTTTAACTTAATTACTTTTTCTAATTTTATTATGCTTCACTTGCTAATTTCAACTTTTTAATTTTCTAACATAAGTTTATTTTAAGGCTAAAATTTCCCTCTAAAAACCATTTTAGCTATATTCCACAGATTTTGATACACAATAGTTTCTTCTAAGTATTTTACTCTTTCTGTTATAATTTCCCTTTAAACTTTTCAGTGATTTAAAAGAGATATTTAAAAATTTCCAGATCTTTGGAAATTATTAATTTTTATTATTGATACTTAATGTAATTGCATTGCAGAAAGAAAATCTAATCTGTATAATGTTAGTTCTTTGAAGTCTTTTGAGACTTGATTTACGGTCTGTAAATGCTAATTTCTTAAATGTCCGTTGTATGCATGGAAAGAATATATGTTTTAAAATCAATAGGTGCTCTATGGACACCTTATCTTTGACAAAGGAGGCAAAAATATGCAATGGAGAAAAGATAATCTCTTTAACAAGTGGTGCTGGGAAAACTGGTCAACCACCTGTAAAAGAATGAAACTAGAACACTTTCTAACACCTTACACAAAAATAAACTCAAAATGGATTAAAGATCTAAATATAAGACCAGAAACTATAAAACTCTTAGAGGAAAACATAGGTAAAACACTCTCTGACATAAATCACAGGAAGGTCCTCTATGACCCACCTCCCAGAGTAATGGAAATAAAAACAAAAATAAACAAATGGGATCTAATTAAACTTAATAGCTTTTGCACAATGAAGGAAACTATAAGCAAGGTGAAAAGGCAGCTTTCAGAATGGGAGAAAATAATAGCAAATGAAGCAACTGACAAAGAATTAATCTCCAAAATATACAAGCAGTTCATGCCGCTCAATACCAGAAAAAAAAAAAAATCAAAAAACAGGCCAAAGAACTAAACAGACATTTCTCCAAAGAAGACATACAAATGGCTAACAAGCTCAACATCACTCATTATGAGAGAAAAGCAAATTAAAACCACAATAAGGTACCATCTCACGCTGGTCAGAATGGCTGCCATCAAAAAGTCTACAAACAATAAATGCTGGAGAGGGTGTGGAGAAAAGGGAACCCTCTTACATTGTTGGTGGAAATGCAAACTAGTACAGCTACTGTAAGATTGAAGATTGAAGGTGGAAGGAGAAGGGGACGACAGAGGATGAGATGGTTGGATGGCATCACCGACACTATGGACATGAGTTTGAGTAAGCTCCGGGAGTTGGTGGTGGACAGGGAAGCCTGGCACGCTGCAGTCCGTGGGGTCAGAAACAGTCAGACACGACTGAGGGACTTCACTTTCTTTCTTTTCTTTCACATCTTGTCATGGGCTTTCCATAGTCTCAGAGTGGTCATGCAAATGAATCTTTCCTGCCCTTTTGATACAGGAGAAGCAGGTTGGAAGTGAATTGTTCCTGGTAGCTTTGGGTGCAGTGAAACCACAGGTGTCATATTTGACCACTGAAATCCTGTCTCCATAGGATGATGACACATATCAGTGGAAGTGACAGCCAAGTTGTCACAGCATGCCAAATCCCCACATGCTGTCAATCTGTGGACTTCTCCTTTGGGAGAGACCTTTTCTGAAATGTTTATTAGAAAGCTCAAAAAGCAAGCTTGACTTCCAAGCACCATTTATAGCTTTTGTAAGGCAAAGACTGTCTTACACAGTGTTCTAGAAAATGTTCATAATTTTGGAAGAAGGGAACAGATAATATTAGTCAATAAATCTCGCTATCTGAGAGCAAGATTTGTGTGCCCTCATTTACATTCCAGACTAGGAAATGGTCTTTCATTGGATGATAAGAAAAAGACAGAAGCTCGTTCATGACTCTTCTATTAAAACCAAATTTATGAGTGAAAAAGATATAGTGACTGAAAATTTTCAAGAATTATGAGGGAAGAATTGAGCAGTGTGTTCTGCAGCTTTTGCTCTTGCTGTCTCTAATAAATCTGCACTGCCCAATTGCTGCTCTTATCCCAGGGAGCAGCATGATGATGAAAATCTCTCTTCCACATTAGCAATCTGAACTGTGTAACAAAATGTCACTTTGCTGAAGATTAGATGGCAGCAGGGGGGTCAAAAATGCAAATACACTAGTCAATTGCACAAAAATTACCCTGCTTCTTGTACCAGCTGAAGGAAACTTGCTTCTAGGGCTGAAATTTGTGTAACCTACCTCAGGCAGGATTTGATTTTTGTCATCAGTTTTTTTTTTAAAGTCACAGTAAGGAAAGCTGAACAATTTTGTGATGCTCAGCTGTCAAAACTCTTTTCCATAAGGCCCCAGTCATTAAGAGTAGGCTACTGGCACAGACATCGACAGAATGATCAGTGAAAAGGCAAGATGACCCAGACCCTCAAACACGTAAACACTTAATACACACTTAAAACTTCATCTCACATCATATAGCCAAAAAAAGTGTTAGATTTTAATATAATGAACTACACAAGCATTATAGGAAACTGTCAGTGATTACGTCCCTGATCTCTGCACCGGAATGAAGTTTGCAGGATAGATGCAGGCAATACAGAGTGCTGTGATTAAAGCATGGCTCAGCAGTCAACAAGCTGCAATTTAATTTTAGCTAGCAACTCACTAGCTGTGATTAAAGCATGGCTCAGCAGTCAACAAGCTGCAATTTAATTTTAGCTAGCAACTCACTAGCTTTTTCACTTAGGCAAATTGCCTAATCTTTCTAAATTCACAATTCTGCAGTCTGTAAAATGGGAGTGACAGTAAAAACTATCTTGGGTAAATTACGTTTCATCATCTCAAATAGTGGTAAAATAATAAAGATTGTCACAGTATATAGCAAGTGGGTAATAATAAAACCTAGTTTTTTTTTTTTTTTTGGCCAGGACAAAATAAAGTAGTAGATAAAGCTATAGCATAATAATTGTCTCATAATCACATCTTTTGTCATTGTCAATTTATACATTGGAACAAAGAAGGGAAAGATATGTCTATGTAAAACTCTACAACTATATAAAAGGAACAAAGGGAACCATCAAGCAAAATATTTTTTAAAATATGTCTAATATGTAAACTTTCTTTAGA
Source organism: Bos javanicus (assembly GCF_032452875.1). Classification (NCBI taxonomy): domain Eukaryota; kingdom Metazoa; phylum Chordata; class Mammalia; order Artiodactyla; family Bovidae; genus Bos; species Bos javanicus. The sequence continues at coordinate 6,183,149 of NC_083886.1, read as the reverse complement.
TCCACTTTTTTTTTTTTTTGGTGGAATAGACTCACTAAATAACTTTTAGTGAGTCTATTGGCAATGCATTCTCTTTACTTCCTTTTTTCTTTTTCCTGAAAGCATCTTTATCTTATCCTCATTTTTGAGTGGTATTTTAATAAGATATAGAGCTCCAGGCTTACTTTACATATATTATTCTATTATTTTGTGGCCTTAATTGTTTTTACCATGAAGTCAACTGTCGTTCTGTCATTATTCCCCTGCATGTAATGTTTTTTTTTTTCCCTTGGTTATTTTTAATATCTTTATTTAAAAAGTTAGTTTCAGATATTGTATTATTTAGTTTTTAGATTTATAGTTGCCCCTTGAACAACATGGATTTGAACTGTGCAGGTCCACTTACACATGGTGGATATTTTTCAGTAAATACATATTACAGTCCTGGAGGGCTTCCCAGGTGGTGCTAGTGGTAAAGAATCTTCCTGCTAGTGCAAAAGAGGTAAAGAGACAGGAGTTCAGTCCTTGAGTCAGGAAGCTCCCCTGGAGGGGGCATGGTAATCCACTACAGTACTCTTGCCTGGAGAATCCCCTGGACAGTGGAGCCTGGTGGGCTACAGAGCATAGGGTCACAAAGAGTCAGACGTGAGTAAAGCCACTTAGCACACACACACAGAGCACTACATGACCCACAGTTAAATAAATCCAGGGATGCAGAACTGTGGATACAGTGGGCCAAATGTGAAGGTATATGAGGATTTCCAACTGTGTGGGGTCAGTGTCCCTAACCCCTGTGTTGTTCAAGGATTAACTGTATTTTTTCTTGTTATACTGTGGAAATCTCTTATTAAATTCTCAATATATGCACTTACATCTTTGTCTTTTTATATAAACTGTATATTATTTTTACCTTAGTGATTTTAAAATCTTATCTGAAAATAGCAAATCTGATTTGTTCTGAGTATATTTTTCTTGAATGACATTTTCCCCAACTTTACATGTTCTGGTCCTTCCCCTGTGCTACCCTTCCCCTACCAAATCCAATAAATTTTCATTGACTAGTGGATATTTTAAATGACACTTTATGGAGACTGGATTCTGTTATCTTCCACTAAAGAATGTTGAATTTTGCTTTATTAGGCAGTTAAATTACTGATTGATCTTCCTGTACCTGTGAAGACTAGGTTTTTTAATCTATAAGACCAGGTCTCTTTCTTGCTGTAATTCCCCTAGTGCTAATTCTTTAGTTCTGAAATGTTTCCTTTACTCCTTAAGTTGTTAGTCTTATTTCCAGAAAAAGCTTGAGATATTTTCCAACTTCCTCCAATTTTAAGATAAAGAATTACATATTTTCCCTTATTCCGCTCTTTTAGGATTCTAGTTGCTCTGGTATCCTTGGCATCTCTCTCTCATGTATGTGCAGTTCAGGGATTAGCCAAGCATTTGAGGAAAATCTCACATGCAAATTTGGGAAGATCTGGATATCTTTTTTGTCTGCAATTTGCCCCTTTAATTTCCAACCTCTTTTGCAATTCCAAACTCCTTTCTTGATTCCTTAGGTCAAAACCAAATCAAAACAAAATAATCTATGTCTTGCTTTGAAAACTGTAGCCACTCCATGCCTGCAGCTATGGAGTACCCTTATGGAACAAATTATATAACATATATCTCACTTAATATGGTGAGACTTTCAAGAGTCAAATGCCTTCCATGTTCTACCATGTTCTATTTGATTTTGGTTGCTTTACTGTGATTTCAGTCATTTAAAAAATTTCAGTCATTGAGTCATTTAAAAAATTTTTTGTTCAGAGTTTGTGTTATTTGCAAGAGGGATAGTCTGATATGAAAGCTCTTCCATTAGTAACTCTGTGTGTGTGTGTGTGTGTGTATGTGTGTGTGGTCAGTCATGTCCAACTCTTTGCAACCCCATGGACTATAGCCCACCAGGCTCCTCTGTCTGTGGGATTTTCCACTCAAGAATACTGGAGTGTTGCCATTTCCTTCTCCAGAGGAGTTCCCTAACCCAGGGATTTAGCCCACGTCTCTTGTGTCTCCTGCATTGTCAGGTGGATTCTTTACCACTGGGCCACTTGGGAAGGCCCTGGCAGAATTTACTGGAGAATCAGACTCCAGGAGGATACAGAACACAAAAAGCATTTTAGGGAAACAGTGCAAAACTGCGTGGTTGCCAAATTTATGTTGATCTTACAGTGAAAGAAGAAACTCTCTCACATGAGTATGCCATTCAGAGAGGTGATTCCACATCTTCAGACTACAATGTAGCGAAAACCCAAGAAGATAATTTTGTTAGAGTCCAGATTTACAAGAAATGTTCAAGGTTTTATTATTTTAGAGGCCAGTATTAATCAGAGTATCCTTTGCTTGTTTTTTGGTTTGTTTTTTATCTTAGGGTGAAAATGTTGATTATTTTTATTTTCTTCTTGAATGATAGTTATTGAGATGTAGAGATTTGATCATTTGGGAGTTAGAGATTTTATGAGTTTGTCTCATGTCTCATTATGCCATATGTAATATTCCTTGGTGGCTCAGCAGTTAAAAATCTGGCTGCAATACAGAAGATGCAGATTTGATCCCTGGGTCAGGGGGATCTCCTGGAGAAGGAAATGGCAACCCACTCCAGTGTTCTTGCTTGGGAAATCACATAGACAGAGGAGCCTGGAGGGATACAGTCCATGTGGTTGCAAGAGTTGGACATGACTTAGCGACTAAACCACTACCAATATTCTTTTTTGGGAGTTGAAAATATGCATCAAGTTCCTTAAAGCTGTTCATATTGTTTTGTCAATAATTCTAATATACAAAAAGAAAGTGAAGTAGCTCAGTTGTGTCCAACTCTTTACGACCATGTGGACTGTAGCCTACCAGGCTCCTCCATCCATGGGATTCTCCAGGCAAGAGTACTGGAGTGGGTTGTCATTTCCTTCTCCAGGGATCTTCTCGACCCAGGAATAGAACTTGGGTCTCCCGCATTGCAGGCAGACGCTTTAACCTCTGAGCCACCAGTGAAGCCCATAAAGCTCACACAGATTGATGAGAAAACCACTATAATTTGAATGGAATACTAGGCATATGCTTGAATTAGAAAATTGACAGAGGAATATGTAAATGAAAAAGATGGGAAAATGCTTCATATCATAAAAAAATCAAACAAATTCAAAGTACAAAAACAAATACAATTTTTATGGTATTACATTAGTGAAGACTATAATACTTAATATTAACAAGGATATAATTAAATGGATATTTTTGAGTACTACTGGTAGAAATATAACTTGACAAAACTCTTTTGAAAACCATTTGTTTATATGTTTGAAAGCCTTAAATATTCTTAAATTTTGATCCAGTTATTATCTTTCCAAAATGCTATTTTAAGAAAATAGTCAATAATTTAGAAAAGATATATTTATATGTATATTAATTAAGAAAATTTTACTCAGTGCTAGTTAATTAAATATATGCTAAAATGTTTAGAGGAGAGGCTTATAGTTAATTCCAAAATGCATCAAAATGTATTGAAGGATGTATAGAGGAAGAATAAGTGGATGGATATATTCTCAGCTAAATATAATCAAACATTAATTAGTTAATGTTTAATTAATAATAAACCTAGGAGTTTGGTATGCTATTCAGAGAATGAGTCTTTCCACTTTTCAATATATTTAAAGTTTTTAAGTTAAAATGTTGGGATTAAAAAAAGAAAAGAATAATTAACAACCACAAATATTTGAAAATAGTCTAATGTATAATAAGTTAGCTATAGTGCATACAAATGATAGATTAATGAAATAGTCAAATAATGTTTTAAATGAGTTTTTAACAAAATTTGTTTAATGAGCTTATATTAGGAGAGAATTAGAGAATTCAGTGTACCCTTAATTTAAAAAAAGAAAATTATATGTATTGTCAGTTAAAAAAAGCTAACCAGAAAGAAAGGAACCTACATTTTACTATTTTTAAAAAGTTCTGGGTTCTAGTATTATAGCTGCCTACCTTCCTTGTGTTTTCTCCCCATATTCCAGATGCTCTGTAGGTCATGTGTGTTAGGTTTGATTGTTGGTGAAACGTAGTACTGCAGAGGTAAAACATCAGCCTGAAACCACATCCATTTGTTAAGTTTCAGTTATCTTAGAGTTGTAGATTGGAGACTCTGACTGACACAGGTCACTATGGGCTAAAATGACTGGACTGTGTCCCTTTTTTGGAGACTCAAGGGGAGAATTTATTATTGTCTTATCCAGCTTCTACAGGCCACCCCTAAAACTTGGCAAGTGCCTCCTCCCTTCAGTAAGGTTGCATCTTTCTGACTTTTCTGCCCTAGTCACATCTTTAGGTTACATTATTTTGCCTACCACAGCATATATTACTTCTGTAAGCAAAACACGTATGTATTTAAAGTTAAAAACCACCTTAAATCATTTCTAAAGTAGTTCACTTACAAATCTCTATCTTAAGAAATGATAAGAAATATAATCCTTGGTTTATATAGAAGATTATTCATTGCAGTTTTAATGATAATTGTGAAAAACTACAAGTAATAATCATTCCCCCAAAACAAATAAATGTAAAATAGTTTCATAGAGTATGATACTTATTATCCTGTACAGTCATTAAAAATGTTTATGACTGTTTTTATCTTCTTGGGAAATTCTCAGTTAAAATGTTGTGCATAAAAGCAGAATAAAAGCCTATGTACTGTTTGATTTTTATGTATATACTCTATGGGTGTATGTATAATCTTACTCTCTTATATATATATGTATGTGTTGTGCTGTGCTTAGTCACTCAGTCGTGTCCGACTCTTTGTGACCCCATGGACTGTAGCCCACCAGGCTCCTCTGTCCATGGGGGTTCTCCAGGCAAGAATACTGGAGAGTTGCCATGTCCTCCTCCAGATGACCTTCCCAACCCAGGGATGGAACCCAGGTCTCCCACACTGCAGGCAGATTCTTTACCATCTAGGCACCAGGGAAGCTCATGTATATCTATGTTTATGTGTATGTGTATATGTATATATATGTATAAGGACAGAGATGAAAGGTAGCACTATACAGCAAAATGTCAAGAAAGTGCTGTCTTTCTTGGTGGTGGCATTACAGGTGATTAAGATAATTTTCTTCCTAGTTTGTGCAAAAGAAAATAAATTAATTTAAAAATATATACATGAGTGTGTGTGTGCATATATTTGCATATACAGTTGACTCTTGAAAAACACAAGTCTGAACTATGCAGGTCCACTTATATCGGGATTTTTTTCCAAAGTACTACACTATCTGCAGTTGGTTGAATCCAAGGATGCAAAGAGCTGACTATAAGTATACATAAATTTCTGACTACATGGAGAATTAACACCCCTGACCCTTACCTTGTTCAAAGGTAAACCGTATGTATATATGTACACACACACACACACACACACACTCACCAAATAATATATCAAATATTTAAGGTGGGGTCCTCACTGTTCACTTTCTAATGAGGTATTTAGCTTCCCAATAGAGAAAGCTAGTACTTCCTATTTTCTACTTAAAGAATGCTATGATTTGTTATCTGTTTGTTCTATATTTATTGAGTCCCCATTATGCAAACAGCATTGTGAGGGGCCTGTGGAGCTGTTAAATTTGTCTTTGTCAATTTGTTTTTGATGAGTGAAGAAGATTTTTCTATGTCTGTTTCTTCTCTCTGCTCTTTTTTTTTTTAATACTAAAGATAATTTTTAAAATTGATATATTTCTAAACAGAAAACAACTTTCACACTTCTCAAAATAGCTTTCTACTATCACTTGAAATTCAGGTGTTTATTGGAATTTTCATATGATGATCCCCTTAACAACTTCTGCAAAACTATCTATTTTTCAAATACTTTCTAATGCAGGCCATAATGGTAAGAGGATATTTCAGAACTCATTTCTAAAAGAGCTCTATCCCCACTAGAATGAAACATTGTATAACACTTAAAGATGATGTTTAACATCATTGAATTTATTTTTTGAAGACAGTATAAAGAGAAAGAAGCTAGAAATTCAGGTGCAAACAGAAAATCAAGATTAAAAAACCCTCATGCTCTGATAATATTTTATTAATATTAATATTATTAACTATGAATGGCTCATCTTTTGGTGATGTAGCTTCATCTTGTTAAGGTTAGAAAGAGAAGGAGATGAGGCTGGGTGTGGGTGAGAGAAACCCTTTTGATTTATCACAACTCAATGGATTATTTTAATCCCTTAATGAGGCTGTGGGCATCTCTGAGTTCACATTGACTTCTTTCCCATATGTTTCCACTGCTTGTTTCCCTATATACATTTTAAATTGTTCTAATTTTCTATTGAAAATATAAAATTCCAAGTGGCCAGTTAATAAGATTCCAACAGTTTTTAGAGGAACATTTCTTCAGCAATATGTGAACTGTGAACTAGATCAAATTGCCAACATCTACTGGATCTGGAAAAAGCAAGAGATTTCCAGAAAAACATCTATTTCTGCTTTATTGACTATGCCAAAGCCTTTGACTGTGTGGATCATTACAATAAACTGTGGAAAATTCTGAAAGAGATGGGAATACCAGACCACCTGACCTGCCTCTTGAGAAACCTGTATGCAGGTCAGGAAGCAACAATTAGAATTGGACATGGAACAACAGACTGGTTCCAAATAGGAAAAGGAGTACGTCAAGGCTGTATATTGTCACCCTGCTTATTTAACTTATATGCAGAGTATATCATGAGAAACAGTGGGCTGGAAGAAGCACAAGCTGGAATCAAGATTGCTGGGAGAAATATCAATAACCTCAGATATGCGGATGACACCACCCTTATGGCAGAAAGTGAAGAAGAACTAAAGAGCCTCTTGATGAAAGTGAAAGTGGAGAGTGAAAAAGTTGGCTTAAAGCTCAATATTCAGAAAACGAAGATCTTGGCATCCAGTCCCATCACTTCATGGCAAATAGATGGGGAAACAGGGGAAACAGTGGCTGCCTTTTTTTTCTGGGCTCTAAAATCACTGTGGATTGTGATTGCAGCCATGAAATTAAAAGATGCTTGTTCCTTGGAAGGAAAGTTATGACCAACCTAGACAGCATATTAAAAAGCAGAGACATTACTTTGCCAACAATGGTCCATCTAATCAAGGCTATGGTTTTTCCAGTGGTCATGCATGGATGTGACAGTTAGACTATAAAGAAGGCTGAGTGCCGAAGAATTGATGCTTTTGAACTGTGGTGTTGGAGAAGACTCTTGAGAGTCCCTTGGACTGCAAGGAGATCCAACCAATCCATTCTAAAGGAGGTCAGTCCTGGGTGTTCTTTGGAAGGAATGATTCTAAAGCTGAAACTCCAATATTTTGGCCAGCTGATGTGAAGAGCTGACTCATTGGAAAAGACCCTGATGCTGGGAAAGATTGACGGCAGGAGGAGAAGGGGACAACAGAGGATGAGATGGTTGGATGGCATCACTGACACAATGGACATGGGTTTGGGTGGATTCCGAGAGTTGGTGATGGACAGGGAGGCCTGGCGTGCTGCAGTTCTTTGCTGAGTCACAAAGAGTTGGACATGACTGAGTGACTGAACTGAACTGAATTTGAGAAGTAGGTTTTGGTATCTGAGAAATCTTTATTCAGATCCAGTCTCTGCTATTCTGTGAAGACACTTCAAACTTAAATTCCTTCATCAGTAGCAATAGGGGTAAAATAACAAAGTAATTCACTATTTTCTTGTGAAATGAACTAACAGGGGGCAGTAAGAAAAATGTTAAAGTAAATGAATTAAAAAAAGTCTTAGAGTTCATTTACCTACTAGGTTCTGAGCTTTTACTGAGAAACCAACTTTATATGGCATGCAAGTTTATTTCTTGGGAAAGATAGATATGGGGAGTGAAGCTGTTCCTAAAAATGATATACATGTGATTTGTTTCCAAGGCCAACCATTCAATACCACAGTAATCCCAGTGTATGTATGCCCAACCACTGATGCCAAAGAAGTTGAAGTTGAACAGTTCTATGAAGACCTATAAGACCTTCTAGAACTAACACCAAAAATGATGTCCTTTTCATCATAGGGGACTGGAATGCAAAAGTAGGAAGTCAAGAGATACCTGGAGTAACAGGCAAGTTTGGTCTTGGAGCACAACCGGAAGCAGGGCAAAAGCTAACAGAGTTTTGCCAAGAGAACACACTGGTCATAGCAAACAAACCAACAAACCAAGAGACGACTCTAGAGATGGACATCACCAAATGGTCAATATCAAAATCAGATTGATTACATTCTTTGCATCCAAAGATGGAGAAATTCTATACAGTTGGCAAAAACAAGACCTGGAGCTGACTGTGGCTCAGATCATCCGTTCCTTACAGAAAAATTCAGATTTAAATTAAAGAAAGTCAGGAAAACAACTAGTCCATTCTGGTATGACCTACATAAAATCCCTTATGATTATACAGTGGAGGTGATGAATAGATTCAAAGGATTAGATCTGGTAGATGGAGTGCATGAAGCACTACAGACAGAGGTTCATAACAGTATACAGGAAGCAGTGACTAAAACCATCTCAAAGAAAAAGAAATGCAAGAAGGCAAAGTGGTTGTCTGAGGAGATCTTACAAATAGCTGAGAAAGAAGAGAAGTGAAAAGCAAGGGAGAAAGAGTAAGATATACCCACTAAATGCAGAGTTCCAGAGAATAGCAAGGAGAGATAAGGCCTTCTCAAGTGAACAATGCAAAGAAATAGAGAAAAACAATAGAATGGGAATGATTAGAAATCTCTTCAAGAAAATTAGAGCTATCAAAGGAACACTTCATGCAAAAATGGGCATGGACTTTTAAGGACAGAAATGGTAAAAACTGAACAAAGGCAGAAGAAATTCGAGGAAGGGGCTAGAATACACAGAATTGTACAAAGAAAGGTCTTAATGACTGAGATAACCATGATCATGTGGTCACTCACCTAGAGCCAGACATACTGGAGTGTGAAGTCAAGTGGGCCTTAGGAAGCATTACTACAAACAAAGCTAGTGGAGGTGATGAAATTCCAGCTGAGCTATTTAAAATCCTAAAAGTGATGCTGTTAAAGTGCTGCACTCAATATGCCAGCAAATTTGGAAAACTCAGCAGTGGCCACAGGACTGGAAAAGGCCAATTTTCATCCCTAGTCCAAAGAAGGGCAGCGTTAAAGAATGCTCAAACTACCGGACAATTGTGCTCACTTCCCATGTTAGTAAGGTTTAGCTCAAAATCCTTCAGGCTAGACTTCAGCAGCACTTGAATCTAGAACTTCCAGATGTACACACAGGGCTTAGAAAAGACAGAGGAACCAGAGATCAAATTGCTAACATTCACTGGATCATAGAGAAAGCAAGGAAATTCCAGAAAAATATCTATTTCACTTTCATTGATTATGCGAAAGCCTTTGTGTGGATCACAACACATTGTGGGAAATTCTTTAAGACATGTGGAAAATTCTTAAATATCAGACCATTCTACCTATCTCCTGAGAAACCTGAATGCAGCTCAAGAAGCAACAGTTAGAACCTTACATGCAACAACTTACTGGTTCACAATGGGTAAGGGAGGTAAAGGTTCACAGGGTTATATATTGTCACCATGTTTATTTAATTTATATGCAGAGGACATCATGTGAAATGCCAGGCTGAATGAATTAGAAGCTGTAATTAAGATTGCCAAGAGAAAGATCAACAACCTCAGATATGCAGATTACACCACTCTAATGGCAGAAAGGGAAGAGGAACTAAAGAGCCTCTTGATGAAGGTAAAAGAGGAGAGAGAAAAAACTGACTTAAAATTCAATATTCAAAAGACTAAGATAATGGCATCTGGTCCCATCTCTTCATGGCAGATAGAATGGGAAAAAGTGGAAAGAATGGCAGATTTTCTTCTCTTGGGCTCCAAAATCACTGTGGATGGTGACTGCAGCCATGAAATTAGAAGACACTTGCTTCTTGGAAGGAAAGCTATGACAAGCCTAGACAGCATATTAAAAGCAGAGACATCACCTTGCCAACAAAAATCTGTATTGTCAAAGTTATATATGTTTTTTTCAGTCACATATGGATGTGAGAGCTGGACCATAAAGAAGGCTGAGCACTGAAGAACTGTGATACTGGAGAAGACTCCTGAAAGTCCCTTGGAAGGACTGATGCTGAAGCTGAAGCTCCAATACTTTGCCCATGTGATGTGAACATCTGACTCATTGGAAAAAACCCTGATGCTGAGAAAGATTGAAGGCAAAGGAGAAGAGGGCAGCAGAGGATGAGATGTTTGGATGGCATCATCGATTCAAGGGAGATAAACTTCAGCAAACTCCAGGAGGTAGTGAGGAACAGAGAAGCCTGGCATGCTGCAGTCCATGGGGTCACAAAGAGTCAGACACAACTTAGTGGCTGAAAAACAACAACAACGAATGTAATCACAGAATTCATGGTACTACTAAAAAGGTTCTTGATGAAAGAGGAGAGTGAAAAAGTTGGCTTAAAGCTCAACATTCAGAAAACGAAGATTATGGCATCTGGTCCCATCACTTCATGGGAAATAGATGGGGAAATAGTGGAAACAGTGTCGACTTTATTTTTTTGGGGCTCCAAAATCACTGCAGATGGTGATTGCAGCCATGAAATTAAAAGACGCTTACTCCTTGGAAGGAAAGTTATGAACAACCTAGATAGCATATTCAAAAGCAGAGGTATTACTTTGCCAACAAAGGTCTGTCTAGTCAAGGCTATGGTTTTTCCAATAGTCATGTATGGATGTGAGAGTTGGACTGTGAAGAAAGCTGAGTGCTGAAGAATTGATGCTTTTGAACTGTGGTGTTGGAGAATACTCTTGAGAATTCTTTGGACTGCAAGGAGATCCAACCAGTTCATTCTAAAGGAGATCAGTCCTGGGTGTTCTTTGGAAGGACTGATGCTAAAGCTGAAACTCCAGTATTTTGGCCATCTCATGTGAAGAGTTGACTCATTGGAAAAGACTCTGATGCTGGGAGGGGTTGGGAGCAGGAGGAGAAGGGGACGACAGAGGATGAGATGGCTGGATGGCATCACCGACTTGATGGACATGAGTTTGGGTAAACTCTGGGAGTTGGTGATGGACAGGGAGGTCTGGCGTGCTGCGATTCATGGGGTCACAAAGAGTCGGACATGACTGAGGAACTGAACTGAACTGAACTGAACTGATTATCTACAAGGATACTCAACCATTTCCAACTGAATGTCCTTGGACTCCACACCTTGCCTGTTTGACTGCTTTCTGTCTCCCCGAGCTCTCTGAGTTTTGTTGTTCAGTTGCTCAATCATGTCCAACTCTTTGGGACCCCATGGACATCAGCACCCCAGGCTTCCCTGTCCTTCACTATCTCTCTAAGTCTATTACACCTAATTCCTTTTTGTAAGTTTATACTCACTCCACTTAACATCAGAGGAAATTTGATCTGAGGCAGAAGGAATAGACTGGCTCTCACCCCACAGTCTCAGCATAATTTCTTCTAGGTTTTGATGCACAGGGCTGAGATTGTGTTTTTATCTTTATTTCCTTTTTTTTTCAAATCATTTTCCTATAAGACATCAATGACAAGGGGCCTTACTTGTCACAGTAAGTTTGACCTTCCTGGTGCTCATGTAAAACAGAGTCCTTATGAAACTTTATCCAATCACTGTAGCTCTTCTAGTCTTAAATGGAACATCCTAATTCTACCTACCTGCTTGGACTTGAGAGTATCGCCTGCGTTGGATCTTTCCTGCTTTGTACGGTTCACCTGTGGGCAAGCTCACACATGATACTAATTTTTGACCTGAGTTAATATTGTAGCATCTACTAAAGAATGTTTTTAGCCAGACCAAAGGTCCAGACCAGGAGGACCAATAACACTGCCTCTGCAATTCTGTTCTGAATTCTTTGAACAAATATTTATTGAACTTCCTCTGTATGCCAAGATGCCAGAATATAGAGTTGATCACTATTGAGAAATTCTAATGTATAGCACTGACTACTCATAGCAAGAACAAAATAACTGTTAAGACTTGGATGGAGGAAGGGAGTCTCCAAGGGAATGATTGTGTTTGTGTGTATGTGCATATGTGTATATGGTGTGTGTGTGTGTGTGTGTGTGTGTGAAAGAGTGAAGGTAATATTTACTGTGACTGACCAATGGAAGCCTCAGCAAAATAGCAAGTGTTGGCCGATGGCTAACATCTCATTTGCTTTCCCTGTGAAACCACACGCTCTTTCTTCCGAGGCTGCCATAGTGACACTTTCTGAGGTCAGCGCATGAGCCCAGTATTGGGAAACGGCATTTAGCATAGCTGGCGTGTTCCTGAGGCAACAGTTACCTACTGAGAGCAATAGGAAGGCAAATTGCTTCTCAATTTTATGCAACACTGACTTGTCAACCCAGAGGATGCATTTCATTATCGGGGACTTTGTTGGGGCTTAGTCTGGATGGTGTATTGAGGCAAATCTGCCTGTCAAAGCAATACTTGAGGGTTTTATTTCTTAAGTTTTTTCCTTTTATCAAAAAGATAATTAAAAGCAGGTGAAAAAGTACAATTAAAAATGTTGGTAAAAATAGAAGAAAAAAGGAGAAAATGTAAGCTGTCAGGCAGCCCATTTTCTAGGTATCTAGACCAACTGCAGCAGTCGCTCCTCTGCCCCAGGAAGGGCTTCCTGGTTTGTAAAGTGATGAGCTGCCCTGTTCTCTTCCCTTCCATTTTCCTCTTATCATGACTACAAAGGAAGGACATTTCTGTGACCCCATTTCACCATTTTAAGATGTCAGGGTTTCTGAATTCTATACCAGTTTGGCCCCACTGCCTTAGGATTCTGTCACATAAGCTCGAGGATCTGAACCCTTATAGAACCCTCCTTTATCATTAATCCAAGTACCCAAAGAAAAATATATTCTTATCCACTCATGCAACAGAAGAGAAGGTTTTGAAAACTACTTCAAAAAAGTTTTGAGAACACTCTAAGTAATAGTGGTTTTCAACTTTTTCTTAGCTCTGGGGCCCTTTGTTAAAATCAAAGCTTTCAAAAATGTGGTGGAAATGGATGGCGACTTAAAACCTCACATAAGACACTCCAGTCTGGGCCCTTTAAGTAGCTCCTTGAACCAGTGTCTTAAAGCCATCTGAGTATGTTAAATGTAACTCATGCTTATGAAGGAAAATGTGAAATATTCAAAAAAAGAAAAAGAGAAGGAAATCATATCACACAATAACTACCTTTAAACATATGTGCTTGCATATATGTGTTTGCTTTTAAAGTTTTGAAAACACATAATTTTATGTCCCACCTTTTATTTGGAATTTTAATATGCATAGTATCTATTCTTTGAAAATACTTAATGCTGTTTTATGTGGCTCTGGCCTTTCCCTACATAGTTTTTCCCCCCCCAAATGTTGTCTACTATTATGACTAGTATTATGACACATGGCTTTGTACATGTCCCAAGGATAAATCATAGAAGTAAAAAAAAAATTATGGTAAAAACATTTTATGAGAGAGAAAGAGTAAACAAAGCCTCATGAATGTCTGTATGTCCGATGTTCCTCAGCTATTCCCCTGATTGAATACAGGCTTGATTGTTAAACCCAACGGGGTAATATGAACAGAAGTGAGCTTGTTGAGTGGGAAGAAAGTTATTAGTTTGCTTCCCAGGCATTCTGGTAAATGCCTAAGGCTAATATTTCAGGCTTTGAAGGTCAGATGATATTTTCAACCACTATTCAGTTCTACTGTCATAGACTCAAAGTAGACATAGATAAGATGTAAACAAATGGGCATGTTTTCGTTTAAAGCTGTGTTCACATAAAACTTTATTTATAAGGACAAATAGGAGGTGGACTGGATATGATCTGCAGTCTATAGTCTGCTCAGTCATGACTTCAAGCCCAAAGTACTGATTAGAGGTTCACTAGTGGGCAGTTCCGGAGAAGGCAATGGCACCCCACTCCAGTACTCTTGCCTAGAAAATCCCATGGACGGAGGAGCCTGGTAGGCTGCAGTCCATGGGGTCGCGAAGAGTCAGATTCGACTGAGTGACTTCACTTTCACTTTCATGCATTGGAGAAGGAAATGGCAAGCCATTCCAGTGTTCTTACCTGGAGAATCCCAGGGAAGGGGAAGCCTGGTGGGCTGCCCTCTATTGGGTCGCACAGAGTTGGACACGACTGAAGTGACTTAGCAGCTGCAGTAGCAGTGGGCAGTTCAGTTCAATTCAGTCGCTCATTCGTACTTGACTCTTTGTGACCCCATGGACTGCAGCACACCAGGCCTCCCTGTCCATCACCAACTCCTGGAGATTGCTCAAATTCATGTCCATCGAGTTAGTGGTATCATCCAACCATCTCATCCCCTTCTCCTGCCTTCAATCTTTCCCAGCGTCAGGGTCTTTTCTAAGGAGTCAGTTCTTCCCATTAGGTGGCCAAAGTGTTGGAGTTTCGGCTTCATTATCGGTCCTTCCAATGAATATTCAAGACTGATATCCTTTAGGATTGACTGGTTGGCTCTCCTTGCAGTCCAAGGGACTCTCAAGAGTCTCCTCCAATACCACAGCTCAAAAGCTTCAATTTTTGGCACTCAGCTTTCTTTATAGTCCGGCTCTCACAACCATACATGACTACTGGAAAAACAACAGCCTTGACTAGACTGAACTTTGTTGGTAAAATAATGTCTCTGCTCGGGGTTGGACATAGCTTTTCTTTCAAGGAGCAAGCATCTTTTAATTTCATGTCTGCACTCACCATCTGCAGTGATTTTGGAGCCCAAGAAAATAAAGTCTGCCACTGTTTCCACTGTTTCTCTATCTATTTGCCATGAAGTGATGGGACCAGATGCCATGATCTTGGTTTTCTGAATGTTGAGTTTTAAGCCAACATTTTCACTCTCCTCTTTCACTTTCACCAAGAGGCTCTTTAGTTCTTCTTCACTTTCTGTCATAAGAGTGGTATCATCTGCATATCTGAGGTTATTGATATCTCTCCTGGCAATCTTGATTTCAGCTTGTGCTTCTTCGAGCCCCAGCGTTTCTATTGATATACTCTGCATATAAATTAAATAAGCACAGTGACAATATACAGCTTTAGCATACTCTTTTCCCATTTGGAACTAGTCCATTGTTCCATGTCCAGTTCTAACTGTTGCTTCTTGACCTGCATACAGATTTCTCAGGAGGCAGGTCAGGTGGTCTGGTATTCCCATCTTCTTAACAATTTTCCACCATTTGTTGTGAACCACACAGTCAAAGGCTTTGGCGTAGTCAATAAACCAGAAGTAGATGTTTTTCTGGAACTCTCTTGCTTTTTGGATGATCCAGCAGATGTTGGCAATTTGATCCCTGGTTCTTCTTCCTTTTCTAAATCCAGCTTGAACATCTGGAATTTCTTGATTCGCATACTAATGAAGCCTGGCTGGGAGAATTTTGAGCATTACTTTGCTAGTGTGTGAGATGAGTGCAATTGTAGAGTAGTTTGAACATTCTTTGACATTCCCTTTCTTTGGGATTGGAATGAAAACTGACCTTTTCCCATCCTATGATCACTGCTGAGTTTTCCAAATTTGCTGGCACATTGAGTACAGTACTTTAGCAGCAGCATCTTTCAGGATTTGAAATAGTTCAGCTGGAATTTCATCACTTTCACTAGCTTTGTTCATAGTGATTCTTCCTAATGCCCTCTTGGCTTTATATTCCAATATATCTGGCTCTAGGTGAGTGATCACACCATTGTGGTTATCTGGGTCATTAAGATCCTTTTTGTATAGGTCTTCTGTGTATTCTTGCCACTTTTTTTGATCTCTTTGCTTCTGTTAGGTCCATACTGTTTTAGTCCTTTATTGTGACCATCTTTGCAAGAAATGTTCCCTTGGTATCTCTAATTTTCTTGAAGAGATCTCTAGTCTTTCCCATTCTGTTGTTTTCCTCTATTTCTTTGCATTGATCCCTGAGGAAGGCTTTCTTATCTCTCCTTGCTATTCTTTGGAACTCTGCATTCAGATGGGTATATCTTTCCTTTTCTCCTTGCCTTTTGCTTCTCTTCTTTTCACAGCTATTTGTAAGGCCTCTTCAGACAACCATTTTACTTTTTTGCATTTCTTTTTCTTGGGAATAGTCTTGATCACTGCCTCCTGTACAATGTCAAAAACCTCTGTCCATAGTTCATCAGGCACTCTGTCTATCAGATCTAGTCCCTTGAATCTATTTCTCACTTCCACTGTATAATCATTAGGGATTTGATTTAGGTCATATCTGAATGGTCTAGTGGTTTTCCCTACTTTCTTCAATTTCAGTCTGAATTTGGCAATAAGGAGTTCATGATCTGAGCCACAGTCCAGTCCCAGTCTTGTTTTTGCTTGACTGTATAGAGCTTTTCCATCTTTGGATGCAATGAATATAATGAATCTGATTTTGGTATTGACCATCTGGTGATGCCCATGTGTACAGTCATCTCCTGTGTTGTTGGAAGAGGGTGTTTGCTATGACCAGTGCCTTCTCTTGGTAGAACTCTGTTAGCCTTTGCCCTGATTCATTTTGTACTCAAGGCCAAACTTACTTGTTACTCCAGGTGTCTCTTGACTTCCTACTTTGTATTCCAGTTCCCTATGATAAAAAGGATGTCTTTTTTGGGTGTTGGTTCTAGAAGATCTTGAGGTCTTTATAGAACCACTCATCTTCAGCTTCTTCAGCATTACTGGTTGGGGCATAGACTTGAATTACTCTAATATTGAATGGTTTGCCTTGGAAATGAACAGAGATCTTTCTGTCATTTTTGAGATTGCATCCAAGTATTGCATTTTGGACTTTTTTGTTGACTAAGAGGGCTACTCCATTTCTTTTAAGGGATTCTTGCACACAGTAGTAGATAAAATGGTCATCTGAATTAAATTCACCCATTCCAGTCCATTTTACTTCGCTGATTCCTAAAATGTTGACGTTCACTCTTTCCATCTTCTGTTTGACCACTTCCAATTTACCTAGATTCATGGACCTAACATTCCAGGTTCCTATGTAATATTGTTCTTTACAGCATCAGACTTTACTTCCATCACCAGTCTCATCCACAACTGACTGTTGTTTTTGCTTTGGTTCTGTCTCTTCATTCTTTTGGAGTTATTTCTCCACTCTTCTCCAGTAGCATAGGTGGAGACCCCTGTCTCTGCAGCAGACACTCCAACACTTAAAGGCAGGTCTGGCTCAGTCTCTGTGGGGTCTCTGGGTCCTGGTGCTCACAAGCTTCTGGTTGAGCCCTCTGAGCATTTCTGGGTTTGGTTCTAAACCTGATTTCACCCCTCCTACCATCTTGCTGGGGCTTCTCCTTTGTCCTTAGATGTGGACTGTCTTTTTGTGGTGGGATCCAACATTCTCCTGTCAATGGTTGTTCCACAGCAAGGTGCAATTTTGGAGTTCTTGTAAGAGAAGATGAGCGCATGTCCTCATAGCCCGCTATCTTGCCTGGTTCTCCCTCGTGGGCAGCGTCACTGTAGATATGAGTCTAGGTTACTGAGTCTGATTAACACTTCTCCAGGTCTTGCAGCTAGTAAACTGAGGAGGGCCAGCCAGCAGAGTTGGCGTCTTCCTTTTTCTTTTCCCCCGAACATGTGTCATTGTACTGGACCCAAGGCTGGTGACAGTTGGATCCAGGCTTGCATGTGAGAAGCTGGTGGCCCTCCACAGGCCTTAAAGGTAAGCTGCAAGACTTTCCTGGTGGTCTAGTGGTTAAGCGTCTATCTGCCAATGCAGGGGACACAGATTTGTTACCACGTGCTATGGGGCTACTAAGCCCATGCGCCACAACTACTGAGCCCATTGCCACAACTATGGAAACCCCCCGGGCCCTGGAACCTGCACTCTGCACTGAGAGAAGCCTCCACATGTGAAGCCCGCGCAAGTAGAGTAGCCTCCACTTGCCACAACTAGAGAGAGCCCGCACGCAGTGACAGAGACCCAGCCGAGCCAAACATAAAAATAAATTCATAAATAAAATTATTTTTAAAAGTTAAGTTTCATGAAAGTAAAAGTTAAAGTTGCTCAGTCATGTCTGACTCTGCGACCCCATGGGTTATCAGTCCATGGAATTCTCCAGGCCAGAATACTGGAGTGGGTAGCCTTTCCCTTCTCCAGGGGATCTTCCCAACCCAGGAATGGAATGAGGGTCTCCTGCATTGCAGGCAGATTCTTTACCAGCTGAGGTATCAGGAAAGCCTCCAAACTGCAATATTATCAGCAGTTTTCTTTAAGGAGTATTCGGCAAAGTTCAGCTAAAAACAAAGAGAGAATTTATGAATCATTTGCTGTAACTTCTTTTGTGTTAAGCTTTTATGGAAATCTTGCTTATTAAGAGGGTAGTAGGGCATGGTTTGAGAATTCTTGGGTCCCCTAGTTAAATACCATCAACATTTCACCCCATAATTTTCATGGAAGCAATAGCTTTTCCACATGCACTGTTAACAGGACCTTTCAGCACAATGGACTGTATTTTCTTCCCTAGCTAAAACCAAAAAATGTCACTCGAGTGTCCATCTGCATGTGACTGTTGTTCGGAGAACAGCATTTAGAGATGGCAGGAGGTCAGATGGACTAATCTGATTGCAAGGAGAGCAGGGACTTCTGACCTGTCCCATAGGATCTTCTGTGAGGAAACTCTAATGAAAAATAGATTAGATTTTTACCAAGTGGAGCTTCGGATGTCAAATGCCTAAGTTGTACCGTTTCCCATCCTCATTACAATTACTGTCATAAGAATTGATTCACATCATGCTATTTTTGTGTGTGTGTGTCCTTGTTGCAGTTTTACCAGAAAAAAAAAAAAAAAAGATCCGGGAGTGCATTCGCTGCATGGCCATGGGAACCACTGGTCCCTGTAATTGTGAGGTTTATTTTCTTGCTCAGGCAATCTGTATGTGGAGGTGCTTTATGAAAACTCATGTTCTCAGCTAGGAAAAACACGCCATGGGATGTGGAAGAGGCAGAATTTGTTTAAAGGAGCAGAAATGACTGTCAGTAGCAGAAACTGGTGGCATAATTTATATATGCCACATGATAGAGGGAGTGTGCTGGTGAAGAATTTAAAGGAAGTAAGGATAACAACTAATAATAATAACCGAGGAGCAAAAAGCCAAATGGCAAAGGCTTCTGTAGTTAACTTTTTAAGATCAAGGTATTTAAATCATGCCTCCAAGGGAATACTTTTAAAAAGAACATTGAGAGCGATATGGAGACTTTCTAGTCCATTCTCTGCATTGTGCAGATGGGGACAGAGTCCTAGACCTCAGTAATGATCAAAATGTGAACCTGTCCACAGATCTCTGACTCTCAAACCTTTGAATTCCTTTAACCCATAATTTTCTATCTTGAGGAGCAAATAGTTTTGGACTCATTTCTCATTCAGACTTGGGCTCTGCATTGCTTTTCCTTTAGTGGAGATGGGTCAACATTTTATGAGGTGTATTTTAAGAGTTCTAGTCCTAAGAGAAGGCAATGGCACCCCACTCCAGTACTCTTGCCTGGAAAATCCCATGGATGGAGGAGTCTGGTAGGCTGCAGTCCATGGGGTTGCTAAGAGTTGGACACGACTGAGCGATTTCACTTTGACTTTTCACTTTCATGCATTGGAGAAGGAAATGGCAACCCACTCCAGTGTTCTTGCTTGGAGAATCCCAGGGATGGGGAGCCTGGTGGGCTGCCATGTATGGGGTTGCACAGAGTCAGACACGACTGAAGCGACTTAGCAGCAGCAGCAGCAGCAGTCTTAAGAGATAATTCATGTTGGGGAGGGGGAGTGGATGGGGGAAGTTTCTTAGTTAAATACATTTTGGAGGTAGCTGGAGAAGCTACTCCCTGCATCCCTCTCTTGGATGGAAAGACTCAGTTTAGAGTCTGTTTAACTTTATTTAACCCAGAAAATCTGGAAAGTATTTTGTTCTGGAGCCCATTTTTGATGTGTGTTAATAAAGGATTTGGAGAGGGCAATGGCACCCTGCTCCAGTACTCTTGCCTGGAAAATCCCATGGACGGAGCCTGGTAGGCTGCAGTCCATGTGGTCGCTAAGAGTCGGACACGACTGAGCGACTTCACTTTCACTTTTCACTTTCATGCTTTGGAGAAGGAAATGGCAAGCCACTCCAGTGTTCTTGCCTGGAGAATCCCAGGGACAGAGGAGCCTGGTAGGAGGTTGTCTATGGGGTCACACAGAGTCAGACATGACTGAATCGACTTAGCAGCAGCAGCAATAAAGGATTATAGAATAAAATTTGGGAAACTGATTTGGACGGGACTGTTCACATACTCTTGTCCTGTGACGGACTTGGCCTCACTGAGGGTGCTAGTTGTAGCAGTGATTTCAGTTACTGTTCCAGAAAGAAGAGTGAACTAGTAATTTTCATTGAGATTCCATGATGTGACTTGCAATGCTCTTTATTTTATAATCATGGTTCCCTTTTCATTCTTTCATAGCCCCATACAGTAGATTTTATTTTCCTTATTTTATACAAGGAACTTGAGATTCTAAGAGACAAAGTGGTGTTTCCAAAATATATCATAAATTACTTGTACAAAGGAGATAAGCAACCTTATCTAAGCAGGTTATTTTTCTGCAAAAACTGGGCTCTTTGAAATAGACCGTAGAAGGCAAAGTCAGGTAATTGTTTCCTGGAAGAGTGAGAGACATCCTAGACTTTCAGTGCTAAAATGGGGAGAGTCTCAGGGAGCCTGAGATGAGTCGGTCACCTCACATTTCTTCCTCTTAGCGGCAGAATAAGCAGGTGAGACATCCCTGAACTCTTTTCTGCTGAGGCTGCCCATTGCCTCAGAATCTTACTTGACACTGTGCTCCAGATGGCCTCCGCCAGTCACCCGAAACTTGGTGTGTGTGTGAGTGGGAGGAGGGTTGAGGAGAGGGTATTTTTCATCTCTGCTCTTTGTCATGTTGGCTCATGTGAAATCTCTTGCCTATCAGATAGCCTGAGTGCTGGGGAGGGTGGCTCCGCTTGGAGATTCTGCTGCTGTATTTCAGATTCTAAGCCTTATCCCTTATGGAATAACTGATTGGTTCAAGATCAAGAAAGGTGTATGACAGGGCTGACTGCTATCACCCTATTTGTTTAATCTGTGTGCTGAGCACATCATGAGAAATGCCAGGCTGGATGAGTTATACGCTGAAATAGGTGGAAGAAACATCAACAGCCTCAGATATGCAGATGATACCACTCTAATGGCAGAAATCGAAGAGGAACTAAAGAGCCTCTTGATGAGGGTGAAGGAGCAGACTGAAAGAGCCAGCTTAAGACTAAATATTAAAAAAACTAAGATCATGGCATCTGGCCCCATTGCTTCATGGCAAATAGAAGGGGAAAAGGTGGAAGCAGAGACAGATTTCCTCTTCTTGGGCTCTGAAATCGCTGCAGATGGTGACTGCAGCCATGACATCAGAAGACCATTGCTTCTTGGCAGGGAAGCCATGCTAAACCTAGACAGTGTGTTGAAGAGCAGAGACATTTCTCTGCCAACAAAGGTCTGTATAGCCAAGGCTATGGTCTTCCCAGTGATCAGGCACGGTTGTGAGAGCTGGACTATAAAGAAGGCAGAACACCAAAGAATTGAAGTCTTCAAACTGTGGTGCTGGAGAAGACTCCTGAAAGTCCCTTGAACAGTCCAAAGGAAGTCAAACCAGTCAGTCTTCAAGGAAATCAATCTTGAATATTCACTGGAAGGACTGATGCTGAAGCTCCAGTATTTTGGTCATCTGATGCTGGGAAAGATTGAGGGCAGAAGGAGAAGAGGGCATCAGAGGATGAGATGGCTGGATGGCATCACCAATGCAAGCATGAACTTGGGAAAACTCTGAGAGATGGTGAGGTCTGGGGGGCCTGGCGTCTCAGAGTTGGACATGACTGGGTGACTAAATGATAACAACAACAAGCCTTATCCACCAGGAAATGAGCTGACATTTAGTGATTCTTACTTCCCTTCGGCAGATAGCTTTCATTTGTGACCGAAATCCAACCTTCCCAATTCCCAACCCATTAAATCTAGACCAGTCTTATTCTTGTATTTTATTTTAGTCTCAGGTCTTGGTCCTCAGAACATGCTTTAGGCTAGTGATCTACTCAATATCAAAAAGGGTGATTCTACCTATTTGAAATTAGAGTCAATTTACTGCAGCTTTTTTTTTTTTTTTTGCTGCAGTAGAAATATGTTTCTTCTCTCTTTAATCAACATAAAATCTTAATTAATCATGTCATAGATCAAGGTACATATTAAAATGTGTATTCCAGAGTAAATAATGAAGTCCTTCAAATCTCAGGTTATATGTTACCTTAGAGGACATTTTCTGATATCCAGAGCTGAAAAGCAGCCTTAATCCTCAGTCCTATACAATTTTTAAGTAAGCTTCTAAACTAGAGCATACATGACATAAAGAAACAAATCATAAATATTCAGCTTGATGCATTTTACAAAGTGAATATTCTTATAATTACTACCCAGATTAAGAAATAGAATATTAACAACATTGTGGAAGTCCTCCTCCTGCTCAAAGCCTATGCCCTCCTCCAAAAATCAACCACCTTCCTGATCTGAATCACTGCAGAATAGATTTACCTGTTTTTGAGCTTTATATTAAGGGAATCTTTTGTGTCTGGCTTCTTTAATTTGCTATTATGCTGTCACAGGCATTCAGGTTGTTGTGTGTAGCAATATTTCATTTTTTCTTATTACCACATAGTATCTATTATTAGTCCTAATGCATTTATGCATTCGACTGTTGAGAGATGAGATAAACAGAGGATAAGATGGTCGGATGGCATCACTGACTCAGTGGATAATGAGTTTGAGCAAACTCCAGGAGAGGGTGAAGGACAGGGAAGGCTGGTATGCTGCAGTCCATGGGGTTGCAAAGAGTCAGGCATGACTGAGAGACTGAACAACTGTTGAGAGGCATTTGTTTATATTCCAGTTTTGACTAGTATAAACAGTGTTGTGATGAACTCTCCCACATGACTTTTTACTGTGTACATATAGTATTTCTATTGGGCGTGTAGCTAGGAGTAGAATTGCTGAGTCATGGTGGTGGATCCATATGTTCAGCTTCCCAGGTGGCTCAGTGGTAAAAGTATCTGCCTGCCAATGCCAGAGATTCTGATTTGATCCCTGGGTTGGGAAGATCCCCTGGAGAATGCAATGGTAACCCACTCCAGAATTCTTGCCTGGGAAATCCCATGGACAGAGGAGCCTGGGGGTTAACAGTCCATGGGGTCGCAAAGACTCAGACACAACTGAGCACACACTTACACACACACATACAGTGGTGGATCCATAAGTTCAGCCTTAATAGATAATATCAACCAATTTTCTAAAGCAGTTGTATTCATTTACACTCCTAGCAGCAATTAGAAGTATTCTTGGACTTTCTTTGTGGCTCAGCTGGTTAAGAATCTGCCTGCAATGCAGGAGACCTGGGTTTGATCCTTGGGTTGGGAAGATCCCCTGGAGAAGGGAAAGACTACCCACTCCAGTATTCTGGCCTGGAGAATTCCAGGGACTGTATAGTCCATGGAGTCGCAAAGAGTCAGACACAACTGAGTGACTTTCACTTTCACTTTCCTAAGCACTCCACAGCTTCATCAGTAATTAGGATTTATTATATTACAGTAAAAGAAGTATTTTTCTTAGGAAAGTTTTTTATGGACGTTGATCCCCTTATTGATGCCTCTTGCTCTCCTGCCTATTGCCTTTCCAGAAAATTCTCTAATTCTTTAACCCCTCTACCTTTCTCATTCTGCATTTTCTTTCATACTCTTTATTAGGAACATGAGTATCTGCATTTGTGAAGACAGCAAAGGCAATGGTAACAAGAAAAATGAATCTTTGGAATTGTAGGCATCAGTATTATGTGTGTCTTTTTTTAAAGATTTAAATTTTTAGAGCAGTTTTAGGTTCATAGAAAGTTGAGAGAAAGATATGAGAGATCCCATATGTGGGGGTAGGGGATATATGGGATCTCTCATATCTTTCTCTCAACTTTCTATGAACCTAAAACTGCTCTAAAAATTTAAATCTTTAAAAAAGACACACACAATACTGATGCCTACAATTCCAAAGATTCATTTTTTTTTGTTACCATTGTCTTTGCTGTCTTCACAAATGCAGATACTCATGTTCCTAATAAAGAGTATGAAAGAAAATGCAGAATGAGAAAGGTAGAGGGGTTAAAGAATTAGAGAATTTTCTGGAAATAGCCTCCCATTATCAACATTCCTCACAGAGGACTGACTACATGTATTACAACTGATAAACCTACATCTTTATCATCCAAAGTACATAGTTCACATGAGAGTTCACATTTGGTGTTGGACATTCTATGGGTCTGGGAAAATGTATAAAAATAATATGTGTCCACCATTATGGTATTATACACAGTAATTTCACCAGCCTAAAAATCCTCTATGTTCCATCTCTTCATCATTCCCTCTCTCCAACCCCTGGCAACCATTGATCTTTTTACTCTTTTCATAGTTTTCATAATTTTCCAGAATATTATAAACACACACACACGCATACAGTCATACAATATGTAGCCCTTTCAGATCAGCTTCTTTCACTTAGTAATATGCATTTTAGTTTCCTCCATGTCCTTTCATGGCTTGTTAATCCATTTTCTTTCTGTGTTGAATAGTATCCCATTGTCTGGATATACACCAGTTTATCCATTCGCTTACTGAAGGACATCTTGATTGCGTCGAAGTTCTGGCAGCTATGAATAAAGTTTCTGTGAACATTTGTGTGCAGGTGTGTTGTGCAGACTCCAGTTTCCAACTCTGAATATGAAGGAGCACAATCGAAGGAGCTAGATCCCAGGTAAGAGTATCTACAAGATTTTTGATTGTTCTATCCGTGGCCTGCCCCACTCATTTCCTGGAACCCCCATCTCTATACCAGATATTTCCACTCAGATACTCTTCAAATCCTTTAAACTCAACAAATCTAACATTAAAATCATTACCTGGCCTGCCAAACTAGCTTAACTTCTGAATTCTTTGTTTTTAGTAACCTCCGTTCTCCCATGGCTACCTGGCTTAGCAATGCCTCATCGTCTTTCTACCTCCCTCTTTCCCTCCATATACAATTAGTAACCAAGTTTTCTAATTCTTTTATTCCAAGTTCTCCTTTGTTAGAGCCTCCACTTTCCACTGCCACTATCTTAGCTCAGTATCTCATTTTTACTCAAGCTATTACAATATCTTCTTCCTTGTTTCTAACATCACCGACTTAATGGACGCGAATTTGAGCAAGCTTCCGGAGATAGTGAAGGACAGGGGGGCCTGGCGTGCTGCAGTCCGTGGGGCTGCAAAGAATCAGACATGACTTAGCGACTGAACAACAACAACTTCCTTGTTTCTAAACTTCCAATTATTTGATTAATCCATTTTGTAAAATCCTGTTTGCCAAATAATTTTTCATAAGTGATACTCAGATTGTATTGAAAAATTATCAGTTTCTTCCTAGTAGCTGGTGATTTAAGTCAAAGCTCACTCATCATCTTGTCAGTCAAGACCCTCTGTATTCTGCTTTATACAGACCCCCTCTCTTCTGGCTGCTAATCACCTCTCTTGATTGACTTTTCTCTCTCCCCTGATACACACTGTGACTTCCTGCCTTTGTGCTTAGCTCAACTTGTTCTATTTTCAAAGGTTCCCCACATCTACATTTATCTCTTTTTGCTCCTCAAAACAAAATGAATAATTATGATTTTCCTAATTGTGTACTGATCATTCTATGTATAAATTGTCTCACTCACCAACTAAACTACAATCTCTCTAATTAGAGCTCTCTCAAATTTGACTAATTATGAGTCATCTGAAGTCTGTAAATATATACAGATTCTTAGGTATAGCACAAGTCTGCTGCATCTTAAGTTCTATGGAATATGGAATTTCTATGGTAGATGTGTGAAACATCATCTAGTCATATAAAAGACACTGATGTTTCTTCTCACATATTACCTATGGTGCCTTAATGTTCTTTGTGTATAATGTGATATTTGTACTAGATTACAAGACTGCTTAGGGCTCAGGACAAATCTTTGTCTCTGTATGCCTTCCATTTCTCAACACAGTTATTTGTACATACTAGATGCTTAATAGGGCTTCCCTGATAGCTCAGTGGTAAAGAAATGCCTGCAACACAGGAGACCCTGGTTCGATTCCTGGGTTGGGAAGATCTGCTGGAGAAGCAATAACCTACCCACTCCAGTATTCTTGGGCTTCCCTTGTGGATCATCTGGTAAAGAATCTGCCTGCAATGTGGGAGACCTGGGTTCAATCCCTGGGTTGGGAAGATTTCCTGGAGAAGGGAAAGGCTTAATAAGTATGGATAGAATAAGTATAGATTGAATAGCATAGATGCTTAAGGAGTATAGACTGAATAAGTAAATAATATAGTTCCCAGAAATGACAGTAATTATTAAAAAAATTATCAGAAATATTCTAGCCAAACCTAATCCGTTCTTGACTTTACCATCTTTTTCTAAAAATGTCTTTTATCATATGCTGATCTCTCTTTTTGGCTGACAAAACCTATATTTCCAGGTTTAGTCACAGGTTACAATTAATCTTGTGTCAATATCTTTTATTTCTGGGAAACCCTATGCCTGAATCAATACAGGTACACTATGTTTGATGGAGGAAGGAGAATATTATTCAGTCTAAAAGAACTGTGAGCCTAGAGTATGGTATGAAAATCATGACTATAAAATTATCTTCCCCATATGTGTGAAGACAGAAGATATCGAAAAGGCCTGTGTAGTTCTTACAATTGCTCATGGTGATTTATTCTACTTCAAATCCCTTCTAAGTTTTTCTGAAGAAAGATAAGGCCAAATTACCTGCTGGTGCCTAATCTTTTAGTATGATTACTTAAGAGAACACTTTGGGGCAGTTTTGTGCTTTGATGATATTATGGCGCATTCACCATTTAACAATGGTGAGATGATTGTCATTTACAGGACCCATCCTCCCTACACAATGGTTTCTGATTAGGATAAGACTGAAATTGTTGCTGATTAGAGTAACACACTGTGGTTGGCTGTTTGTGCTCCATATCTCCTTCTAAAAAGGTGGCACCTGTAAAAATCAATAATGCATGAGTTGAGAAGCTGAGATGGCATTTCTGTTAAGTCCAGAAGGAATGACAGAATCAAACTTTCTCAGCCTCCAAGTTTCTCATTTTATTCATATCAGAGGGTTTATATGGAGCACCCGTGCTGGGCTTTTCACTCTACCAGCTGTTGTGGATTAGACAAGAGAAATGTAAGTCATTATTCCTACCCTCAAGTAGTTTATGATTTTATTGGGTGAGACAAGACATTACATATGCAATTAAAAGGCAATGTGAGGCAATATGTGGATAAGTTGAAAAGCACGTTATGTAAGGAGAGAATGGGATCAGATTTATAAGAGAGAGAAGTAAATGGGCCATCTATCCTTAAGGGGGGTTGGATTTAAGAATGGTCCTGATTTTATGTGAGAGTAAAATGAAATAAGTAAATAAGGAACGAGACCACCAATAGAGCTGCTTGTATTGTTTGTCTTTTAGGCATGGGGTTGAATACTGAGTAGAAAATCTAAGAATTTTTAAGTGGACAACTTGAATAATACTTAATATCTTGTGTTCATTACCCCTGAAGGTGCCAGAACATAAACAACCTTTTTCTAGTGGGGGTATCTCATTTTGCATTTTAAAGTGATTTGATTTACAACTGGGCTATTCATTATCTTCATCAGTGGCAGCCTTCCAGCCATTCATTTGCAGTCTTTGCATTCTGCTATTTTCCTGCTGTTTCTCTTTGTGAGTGCACTTCTCTCTCTGCAGTGATCTATGGTGCTCAAGAAAGGATTTTTAAATTGACAGGCTGAAAGATACCAGCATTGGGAGAGTTTATTAAACCCACAGCCAATGAACTTGGTTCAGCCAATGTCTTTAAAAGAATGAGTGTCTGAAAAGCTGCAGGGCCCTGTATCGTTTTAGCACTGAAAAATGAGACAGAGATTTTGAACAGTGTGAAATGGACATTCTGTTCTGCAGTCGAAAGTGTGTGAGAGAGGAAAGAGACTGTACCAGAAGAAGAACGAAGAAGAAAGTCTGAACAGGGACAGATTTATGTAAGTGTCCATTTTCCAGGGACTCTTGGGAGTCTGTTTTTTCAAGGGTCAGGGCTAGGGAGCAGGATTTTTCTGGATAGATACCAGAAGTTCTACAAAGGTGACCTTTGCAGCTTCTTTATTTTCCTGTTTTGAGGGGGTGGGGGTGGGGGAGAAATGAAGCTTTAAATGAAACAGAAAATGCCATGGGTTATTTAGACACCTATTTACTTTTCTGGCATACATTGGACCAGATGGTCCTGGAGAGTTTGTCCAGTGCTTGATTTTGAGAGTCTCTGTCTACTGAGAAAGCAGTTTGTATTTAATTTAAATATAAAATATAAACTCTGTTGAACATTTTACAACATTGGCCAATCAGCTCAAATAATAACGCAGTGAATTTTGTTAAATGTACATTTTCTAGTATGTTACCTGGACTATAGATTCCAATTGCTACATTCATCTGTCTGTTCAGCCTCACTTATTGAGCACCTGTAAGTGACAGCTCCTTCATGAATCATAGCCTCCCCTTTATGGATCACAAGCTTGTCATAGCGAAAAGGCTTGCATAACTTAATGAAGCGCATAACTTAACGAGCCATGTCCTGCAGGGCCACCCAAGATGGATGGGTCAAGATGGAAAGTTCTGACAAAATGTGGTTCACTGGAGGAGGAAATGGCAAGTCATTCCAGAATTCTTGCCTGGAGAAGGCCATGGGCAGTACGAAAAGGCAAAAAGATATGACACCAGAAGATGAGGCCTCCCAGTTTGGAAGATTTCCAATATGCTGCTGGGAAAGAGCAAAGGGCAATTACTAATAGCTCTGGAATGAATGAAGTGGCTGGGCCAAAGCAGAAATGACGTTCAGTTGTGGATGTGTCATAGTGAAAATAGAGTCCAATGCTGTAAAGAACAATATTGCATAGGAACCTGGAATGTTAGGTCCATGAATACAGGTAAATTGTATGTGATCAAGCAAGAGATGTCAAGACTGGACATCAATATCTTAGGAATCAGTGAACTAAAATGGATGGGAGTGGGCAAATTTACTACTGTGGGCAAGAAACCCTTAGAAGAAATGGAGTAGCCCTCATAGTCAACAAAAGAGTCTAGAATGCACTCCTCGGGTGCAGTCTCAATGACAGAATGCTTTTGGTTTGTTTCCAAGGCAAACCATTCAACATCACAGTAATCCGAGTCCATGCCTCAACCACTAATGCCAAAGAAGCTGAAGTTGAAAAGTTCTATGAAGACCTACCATACCTTCTAGAACTAACACCAAAAAAAAAAAAAAAAGACTTTATTATAGGGGATTGGAATGTGAAAGTAGGAAGTCAAGGGATACCCATGGTAACAAGCAAGTATGGCCTTGGAATACAAAACAAACCAAGGCAAAGGCTAACAGAATTTTGTCAAAGGAAGATGTTGCTCAGAGAATATATCCTTCTCCAACAAACCAAGAGATAATTCTACACATGGACATCACTAGATGGACAGTGCCGAAATCAGATTGATTATGTTCTTTGCAGCCAAAAATGGAGAAGCTCTATACAGTTAGTAAAAACAAGACCTGGAGCTGACTGTGACTCAGGTCATGAGCTCCTTATTGCAAAATTCAGACTTAAATTGAAAAAGTAGGGAAAACCATTAGTCCATTCAGGTTCCATCTAAATCAAATTCTTTACGATTTGGAATTTATACAGTGGATTTATACAGTGGAGATTATAATTAGATTCAAGAGATTAGATCTTGTAAACAGAGTGCTTGAAGAATTATGGACAGAGGTTCATAACACTGTACAGGAGGCAATGACCAAAACCATCTCAAAAAAAGAAAAAGAAATGCAAGGAGATAAAGTGGTTATCTTAAAAGGCCTTACAAATAGCTGAGAAAAGAAGAGAAGTGAAAGGGAAGGGAGAAAGGGAAAGATATACCAATTAAATGCAGCATTCCAGAAAATAGCAAGGGGAGATAAGAAAGCCTTCTTCAATGAACAATGCAAAGAAATAGAGGAAAACAATAGAATGGGAAAAACTTTGATATCTCAAGAAAATTGGAGATATCCAAAGAATATTTCATGCAAGAAAAGGCACGACAAAGGGCAGAAATGGTAAGTACCAAACAGAAGCAGAAGAGATTAAGAAGAGGTGGCAAGAATACACAGAGAAACTATAGGAGAAAGGCCTTAATGACCCAGATAAACATGATGGTATGGTCACTCACCTAGAGTTGGACATCCTGGAATATAAGTCAAGTGAAGCTTAGGAAGCATAACTACAAACAAAGCTAGTGGAGCTGATGGAATTCCAGCTGAACTATTTAAAATCCTAAAAAAAAAAAAGAAAAAACATGCTGTTAAAATACTCACTTAATATATCAGCAAATTTGGAAATCTCAGCAGTGGCCACAGGCCTGGAAAAAGGTCAGTTTTCACTTGAATCTCAAAGAAGGACAATGCCAAAGAATGTTCAAAGTACTATACACTTGTGCTCATTTCACATGCTAGCAAGGTTATGCTCAAAATCCTCCAAGCTAGGTTTCAGCAGTACGTGAATGGAGAACTTTCAGATGTACAAGCTGGATTTAGAAAAGGCAGAGGGATCAGAGATCAAATTCACTGGATCATGGAGAAAACAAGGGAGTTCCAATAAACATCTACTTCTGCTTCACTGACTACCCCAAATCTTTTTGACCGGTGTGAATGTTCCACAACAAACTGTGGAAAATTCTTAAAGAGACAGAAGTTCTAGACCACTTTACCTGTCTCCTGAGAAACCCATATGTGGGTGAAGAAGCAACAGTCAGAATCAGACATGTAACAACAGAATAGTTTAAATTTGGGAAAGGAGTATGACAAGGCTGTATATTGTCACCCTGCTTAATTTAACTTCTATGCATAGTACATCATGCGAAATGCTGGGCTGGATGAACTATAAGCTGGAATCAAGATTTCCAGGAGAAATATCAACAACCTCAGATATGCAGGTAACACCATTCTAATGCCAGAAAGTGAAGAGAAACTAAAGAGCCTTTGATGAGGGTGAAAGGGGAGAGTGAAAAAGCTGGCTTGAAACTCAACATTAAAAAACTAAGATTATGACATCCTGGTCCCATCACTTCATGGCAAATAGGAGAAAAAGTGGAAGCAATGACAGATTTTATTTTCTTGGTCTCCAAAATTATTGGAGATGTTGATTGCAGCCATGAAATTAAAAGGCGCTTGCTCCTTGGAAGGAAAACTATGACAAACCTAGATAGCATATTAAAAAGCAAAGACATCACTTTGCCAACAAAGGTCCATATGGTCAAAGCTATGATTTTTCCATTAGTCATGTATGGATGTGAGAGCTGGATGATGAGGAAAGCTGAGAGCCAAAGAATTGATGCTTCCAAATTGTGGTGCTGAGAAGACTCTTGAGAGCCCCTTGGATTTCAAGAAGATCCAACCCAGTCCATCCTAAAGGAAATCAACCTTGAGTATTCTTTGGAAGGACTGTTGCTGAAACTCCAATACCTTGGCCACCTGATGGGAAGAGTTGACTCATTAGTAAAGACCTTGATGTTGGCAAAGAGTGAAGGCAAAAGGAGGTGGGGGAGGCAGAGGATGAGATGGTTATATAGCATCCCTGGCTCAATGGACATGAATCTGAGCAAACTGTGGGAGATAGTGGAAGGCTGGGGAGCCTAGAGTGCTGCAGTCCAAGGCATCACAAAGATTCAGACGTGACTTAGCGGCTGAACAACAACAAGTGACAGGAGATAAGTATACAATGAGAACGAGGCCCTCAACCTCAGGGAGCTTTCAATCCAGTGGGAAAATTACCATGTGTAATTTGTGATGGAAGCATAGACTTGGAAGTCGGAAATGATTCCAGGACTGAGCTGAGTTTTCATACCTTTTAAGAGCTGACTAAGCAAATGTGGAAATGCCAACAGATTATGTATCACAAGGCTTTATTAGAGAGTTAAGTTCATATGATACTGGAATATGTTTTGTTTTTAAATTGTACTCGACTGTAATGCATTGAAGAATTGATGCTCTTGAACTGTGCTGTTGGAGAAGACTCTTGAGAGTCTCTTAGACTGCAAAGAGATCCAACCAGTCAATCCTAAAGGAAATCAGTCCTGAATAGTCATTGGAAGGACTGATGCTGAAGCTGAAACTCCAATACTTTGGCCACCCGATGCAAAGAACCAACTCATTGGAAAAGACCCTGATGCTGGGAAAGATTGAAGGTGGGAGGAGAAGGGGATGACAGAGGATAAGATGGTTGGATGGCATCACTGATGTGATGGACATGAGCTTGAGTAAACTCAGGGAATTCCTGATGGACAGGGAGGCCTGGCATGCTGCAGTCCATGGGGTCGCAAAGAGTTGGACACGACTGAGCTACTGAACTGAACTGTAATGGCTATCCAAGTATAATGTTACTAATGTATTTAATAGTAGTTATTATAAAAAACTGAAAGAAGAAAATGCCTAAAGGATAAAGGATTCATTTATCCATGTATAGTCTGGTTGTGTCATGTAGATTCAAAACAATTTTATCTGTAATAAGCTAAACTCTGACGGAAAGGACAGTATATTGCATTGTCTTGGCCACCACTTGTAAGAGACTCAGGAAGGTTGCATACTAGCTCTACTGATATGTATGTTCTTGAGTGTTTAGTTATTTCCTCTGGTTGCCTTTGAGGTGGGGAAAAGAGCTACTTGAATTAGTAAGTTACAGTGGTCATCTGAAACAGGAATATGAGAAGAAATTATATATTTTGTGGAATTTTAATTTCTGGTGGCTTCAAACAAATAACAGATTTCCTAATGTGTGACTTTGGTCACAACCATTAATGTACCCCATCCATCTATTAAATTGGGGGAAATAACATCCTTTCTTCTTTATAGGGTTGCAGTGTGTGTAAAGGTCCTTCATAGACTAAAAGCTTGCCACATTCTGTTTGGGGGTCAGGAATACCAAATTAATCCCTCTCTGGAAAATCCTGACCTTTCAAAATATTCCATACTGCTCTTGATTTTCAGTTTTCTATCTCCTTATTTTATATGTAAAATAATAATTCTAGAATTCACTGTATATGTGTACAAACATACAAAAGGGCTGGATTTAGTTATACATTCACAGAATACTTTTATTTTTCTTTTACCATCTTCTTCAAGCTTCTTCAAGCTACCTTTCATATAAAATTAAATGACCCCTTAAGATTAACTCTTCAGGCCTAGCAGGCTGCTTTCTCTTCTGAGAATCCTGCTCCATAAATTGGTGCTCTGAGATCTCTATCACTGTCACATCATTAATTGCAGTGCTTAATTTTTTTGCTCCCTTGCTCAGGTGTATTATCATTAAAGACTCAGTGTGATTTGTTGGAGAGTCTGGGAGCTGAATTGCTATAGGGAAAAGGTTGGTAAGTGTGAAACCTGCATGAGTTGAGAGTCATTCAAACTCAGACCTGACAATACATCAGGAAAATATAAGATCCAATTCTAGTTCAGTGTCCTTCATGGGAATCATGATATTTTTAAGCCTGGAAAGGATCTGAGGGAGAAACTACTTCTGCCATATCTTGTCCTCTTATTGTGGAAATGATGCAGAAATGAATGAAATGATCTGGCCCAGGTTTTGCTTCAAGCACCAAAGCTCAAGTCTCTCAGCTTAGAGCTCTTTCTATGACATTCTTCTCCTTCCCCTTCTTGGTATTGTAAATTTCAGGGCCCTGGTGCTTCACAGTCCATTGTAGGATTTCAGGGCTATATAGTGAGAGTGTTGCTTTTTGGTCATATTATTCAACTTCATGTTTCATCCTAGTAGGCAGGAAAATGGATTTTAATTTAATCTTTCATTATCATAATATTAAAAATTGTTTAGATGAAAACATTTAGCTCTTAATGTGGCATGTTTGGCTCTATTGATATAAATTAATGTAGCTTATAAATTAAGTACAAATATGTGCTGTAGGATTTAGAAAACCTGCATTCCATTTCTCCTCTCTCTACCATTTGGCTGTGAGATTATCAGCATTTCAATGTTTCAGAATTTTAATTTACTTTTCTGCAAAATGAGAAGATAACTATCTACTATATAAGATTGCCATCTGGCTTAAAATAATTTGTGAATGTGAAAGCTCATGTTGTTTATAAGATATAATGCACATACATTGATCTTATCACTTAACTGTGTGCTCCAGAGCCCTCCAGCTTTGCTGCTTCCTATATGTGGTTGAATCAAGTCACATACAATCCCAGCATTTCCTAGGTAGCTCCTCTGTAGGAAGTATGAAAGGGGAGTCTTCTTTAAAGCTTTTCAATTCTGATCATAGATCACCTTCCTTGTTGAATTTTAGTCAGATCTGAATTCTAATCATTAAGAGTTTTGACTCTGGCAATGAGAAATATCAGGGAAAAGTCCTTTATATTAAGAAATCCCTGGGTTGGGAAGATGCCCTGGAGAAGGGAAAGGCTACCCCCTCCAGCATTCTGGCCTGGAGAATTCCATGGACTGTATAGTCTATGGGGTTGCAAAGAGTCGGACATGACTGAGCGACTTTCACTCACATTAAGAAATCACAAATTAGGAGAAGTAACAAGGAAACAGAGGCAATAGAACAATAGAAGGCTTAGTAGTCAGAGCCTTAAAAGACACTATAGTTTACTTTGAATGTTCATTTTGAAGCAGAATTTTTGTGACTTTCTCCCATGCTCCATGTCCATGCTAATGTTAACAGATGTCCCACCTTCCAAAACAGAGGCAAGCTTGGCAGCTCTTCTCAGCGACAAATTTAATTATGACTGCAAATGTGATAATGGAGCAACCTTTCCAAGTTTTAATTGGATCTGCATTTGGCACTAGCCACCTTCGTTTTTACACCATATGGGTAACGGCGGAGCAAGGTGCTGTCTCATGCCCTTGCTGTGTATTAGTCAACTCTTGATTATCTGCAGAGGAACCAACCATATAATGGTCCAGTCACGGCTCTTTTATAACCCCAGCCAGTTCTCCCTGAACCTAAAAGGTGAATCGACTGCCCACCCACATTGTCACTTGGTTTAGTCTTGAGAACTATAAACTTATTTTAACATTTATTTGGCAGAGACTATTAATTCTATGTCAACTTATTCATCACTCCTTGCTATCAAATTCCATTCCAAATGTAATACTCACATAATCTTAGACAAGTACTCTGTTTTTTGGTTTGCAAAATACAGTACAAATTGTGCCATCCAGACACTAGTCCTATGGCTAGGAAAGGTAAGTGTTGCAGGTAAAGAAACTGAGTTTCAGAACAGTTGAGTGACTCATCCAGGATCATCTTATAGGTAGGAAGTGTGACTTCAGTCTTATGTCCCTAAAGTTAGGGCTCTTGCTTCTGTATGATGCGTTCTCCAGAAGGACAAGGGGGTAATTTAGATTATCTGCTCTTTGGAACTATGTATGTGTCAGTCGTGTCTGACTCCTTGAGACCCAGTGGATTCTAGCCCACCAGCTTCCTCTGTCCATGGAATTCTCAGGCAAGAATACTGGAGTGGGTAGCCGTTCCCTTCTCCAGGGGATCTTCCTGACCCAGGGATCAAACCCAGGTCTCCTGCATTGCAGGCAGATTCTTTACCTTCTGAGTCACCATGTATACTAGAGCTTTTCTTCATTAGTGCAGATAATGGAGAATTTGAGCTTGAATAAACATGAGAAAAGATGGAGTGTATAGGTAAAGAAGCAGGGAAATTGTGATATGGATATGATATCCATTATCTTCCTATCCATTCTTCTCTGTCCCCCTTAGAACTATTATCTTCTCATAGTTTCAGGCAGGCCTGTGGTTTTTCACACACGTGAGGTATAGATGAAAAAGAAATACAATTTTTAGTATAAGCATTGCCCAAAAGTATTAAAATAGTTGTCATGAACATGTCAAATTTTAAGCCAACAACATACATATTGAGTAACTATTGGGTCCTTGCCAGGTGCTTGGTTAGATTTTGGGGATAAAAAGATAACTAAAATATATTGTCTTTTAGAGGGAAAGGAAGACATAAATGACTTTGACACTTAGTAAATGCAGAGTTAAAAGGAAGTTTGAAGTGCTGTGAGAACCCAGAGTGGGAAAAAAAACTTATTCAGTGTGGTGGTGAATTGCAACCCTTCTTGGCTTAATTTGGCACACATG
This sequence comes from Bos javanicus, assembly GCF_032452875.1. Classification (NCBI taxonomy): domain Eukaryota; kingdom Metazoa; phylum Chordata; class Mammalia; order Artiodactyla; family Bovidae; genus Bos; species Bos javanicus. Next base: position 6,146,848 of record NC_083886.1, on the reverse strand, counting down.
GGAGAGCTGAAGCCTTTAATAATCATGAAACTTTAAAAAATCTCTGGAGTCAAATGAAGCTATAATTCCAAATTAAGGCTGAGTGTATAGAAATACTTAACCTTTTAATGTTAAGGCTAAACCTTTTAAGATCAACTGTTCGGAGCCATATCTGAAAGGAGTCTTTTCACTCATAGAATGTACAGTCAGCATAAAAGCGTGATGCTGAATAAAGCAGAGAACGCGCTCTCAGCAGCATAGCAGCATAGATCATTAGGAGGTAGGCAAAGCCAAATAATGGAAGGACTCCAATTTAAAAATCTTGCTTTGGTCACAGCAAACATCCTGGGTGATTCCAAAGCATGTTGAAATAGTAAGGTTCCAGGCTTCACATAGTTCCAAGAAGGGCTCTGAACAATGTTGTCTGGGCTGGGTTCGGGGATGGAAGGAAGGAAGCTGCCTCACAAAATGTCCCATGCTGTCTAAATGCAGAGCAAGGGGGTGGGCTCTCCAATTTGTCAAAAACTCATTTTCAGGCCTCTAGGTCTCCTAGCAGCAAAATGGTTTCTGGAGCCTGCCTTCTCTTTTTCTGTGCCAAAATAGGAGTATTTACCCAGATGCAAAAGATGAACAATAATTACATTAAAAAGATTGGAGTGCTTAAAAAATATGGATTTAATTAAGCATTTCTACCATTTGGGGATAGAAGGATTCTGATTTGGAGGCACATGTAAGATGCAGCTTCTATCTTTTCACCACTTCTGGAATCATGGTCCTAATGTGCCTCACTTCTTGGCCTTGCTCTTGGTCAAGTGGGTGGTTAACATGGGAATGATCCTGTTTTTTTTGGTAAACATTAGTTGGTTAAATTAGATGGGGAAACAGTGGAAACAGTGACAGACTTTTATTTTTGGGGGCCCCCAAATCACTGCAGATGGTGACTGCAGCCATGACATTAAAAGACACTTGTTCCTTGGAAGGAAAGTTATGACCACCCTAGACAGCATATTCAAAAGCAGAGACATTACTTTGTCAACAAAGGTCCGTCTTGTCAAGGCTATGGTTTTTCCAGTAGTCATGTATGGATGTGAGAGTTGGACTATAAAGAAGGCTGAGAGTCGAAGAATTGATGCTTTTGAACTGTGGTGTTGGAGAAGAGTCTTGAGAGTCCCCTTGGACTGCAAGGAGATACAACCAGTCCATCCTAAAGGAAATCAGTCCTGAATATTCATTGGAAGGACTGATGATGAAGCTGAAGCTCCAGTACTTTGGCCACCTGATGGGAAGAACTGACTCCTTAGGAAAGACCCTGATGCTGGGAAAGATTGAAGGCAGGAAAAGAAGAGGACGGCAGAGGATGAGATGGCTGGATGGCATCACCTACTCGATGGACATGAGTTTGAGTAGGCTGCAGGAGTTGGTGATGAACAGGGAAGCCTGGCGTGCTGCAGTCCATGGGGTCACAAAGAGTTGGACACGACTGAGTGACTGAACTGAGCTGAACTGAACTGAACTGAGTTGGTTAGAGCATTCTTCCTCTGGTACAAAAAATAAGTGATGTTTGTGTGTGTGTGTGTGTGTGTGTGCGTGGGAACGCGTGTGCGCCCACATGCCTGCACAGAATGCAGCACAAATAGTGGATGCTGCAGTAATTCAGTTTAGAGTAATACGGAGGTCTCCAATTCCATTTTTTATTTTTCTGTCATTTCTTTCCCCATAAATAGCCATTGTGCCGACGTGGCCATAATATGAAGTAAGCTGGAAGAATGATGTTCTGAAAAAGGTCTGGCTCCCAGGGCAGAGAGGTACATTTGGATCCACTCGTGAGGCTTCCTGGGTGGTGAAATGGTTTGCTGCTGCTGACGCTGTGTTCTCCCCTGTGAGTGCAGACCGTTAGTTCCCATTTTACAGAATCACAGTCTCTTTCAAAGCCTTTCCTAGTTCCCTCTGGGAGTCCTCAGATGTGGGGCGTCTGCACACACATGCGCAGCAACAAGCTGGGGCGGGATGCTCTGCTCTGCTCTCTGGTTGAGCTTTCAACACGCTTGGCAGCGCCCCGTGCCAACTCTCAGGCCGTGGGGCTTTGGGGGTTTGGTTTCGTCCAGAGTGTGGGGGGATTCAAAGTGTCGGGTGTGCAGCAGTGGAACAAGGGTTTGGGGATGGGCTAGGTGTGATAAAAGTCGCTCTCACTCTGATTCTGCCTCACTTCATAACATGTCCTGAAGAAGCAAAATTTGTTCCCAGAATCTCACATATCCCTTATCAGACGTTAACTTATAGTTTCTGGCCTTATTTTCTCTCTCTGTAGGACTTTGAATCCTGTCCTTCTGGCCAGCAGGGAGACAGATGCCCAGCAATTTCCTCCCAAATCTAATTCTCTCCTCTATCTTTGACTCAAGGCTCCCTGTATGAAATTCTTCCCTCATACATCAACCCTGCACCATAAAATCATATAAACAGATACCCAACAGTGTCACCAGCCTGTCAGATCCACAAACAGCTCAGTTCTGAATCTCAGGTTTGAATCTGTGCAACCCAAAGACACGGCAAAAAAAGCAGTAAAACTCTGCTGGTAACTAGAAGGTTTCTCGAGTTAGTATCTTACAATAATAATTCAGAAAAGTAGTAATTCTGATACTTATCAGATCCATTTCAATGACAGAACAATGTAATATACTTGGTCAGTGCAAAGTGAGTTTTGGTAAGTATATGCTGGATTCATCCTAGTTATACGAACAGAACAACAGAATTATAATTTGGCAAATAATAATGCTTGTTTACCAGCTGAGCCACAAGGGAAGCCTGAGAATACTGGAGTGGGGAGCCTATCCCTTCTCCAGTGTGTCTTCCTAACCCAGCAATTGAACTGGGGTCTCCTGCATTGCAGGCTGTGCTATCAGGAAAGCCCTGTAAACATACAGTGCCTTTTAAAACACTTTCAGAACCATCTTGCTTTTAGGAACTATTTCTAAATGTTGATTTGAAATACACTTTGATTCAGGCATATCACTTACCATATTTTTATTGTACTTTATGATAAAGTGACAATAAAATAATAATAATAGATAACATTTGTTAGAAATTTACTGCAATCAAGCACAGTTCTAAACATTTTATGTATATGAACACATTTAATCCTCTTTACAACCCTATGACATGGTTATTGTTATTATTAAAATTTTACAAATGAGGAAACTGAGGGTCAGGGAGGTTAAGTAGTTTGTCAAAGTCCTGCAGCTAATAAGTGGTGAAGCTGAGATTTTTTAAACCTTGGCAGTTTACTAAATTTCTTCATTTTTCTTCTATACTCCTTTTATCTTTTATACTTTTTAATAAACTTGTGGCAATGCATGGTAGGTATTTGCTTAGCATCTTTCTTTCCCTACTAGATGCTCCCTGACAGCAAGGACTATAACTGAATGTAGCTCTGTGTTACACCTGGTACACGGTCAGGTGTGAAGTGTCTACTGAATATAGAATATAGGATTCATCAGTGGACCTCAAGACTATTTATCTATTTCTGTTTTGTGCATGGAAAATCATCTCAGACAGAAATAACAAAGAACATGTGGGCCATATTTGCATATTGTTCCCAACTAATTTGTGGAGAAAATCTCTTCCTAGATGAAGAGTTATGTGATAATCTGAAACATGACAGTAACTAATGCAAGACGATAAGCCGGTATAGCCAGTGTGTGAGAAAGCCCCAAACGAATGACAAATAAGGAGGAAGGAGCAGGCCTGGGATCTACTGAGTTGATAAAAAACATAGAGTAAGTTAGTGTTTGATTGAGAACTAAAACTGAAGTCTTTCATCTGCCAGGTTAGAATGTTACTAGCTGTTAGATGCAACAGATTGTGGGTCAGTTAAGCCTGTATGGGATCCAAACCTACAAGAAGATAAGAGGATAGAAAAGAGCTCAAGTTACTGATTTCCAAATGCTTGAATGATCAAATAGAAAAAGTAGTTGATTTATAAAACTCCTGGGTCTGTAGCTTACTAAATTACTCATTCACTCACTCACCCGTCACATTTATAATTAGTGCTTACTATGTACCAAGTTCTGTTTTAGTCATGGATGTCTCTGGGTTTGAAAAAGAGTAGAAAGCCCTATGTTTTGGAATAACTTTTCTGACGAGGCAAACATTTCTTGGCAGCAATGTGACACTGTGGGAGGTGTTTAAGAAACCATAGCTGATTTTGGATGTGAATCATGTACCTGACTAGTTTTATCAATTTAACTAGCATATTTTGAGCACCCACTATATTTAAGCATTGTGAGAAGAAAGTGACAAAAAATTCCTGCACTCAAGTTACTTACAGTGTACTTAATTAGGTTTTACAGAGGGGCTTTCCAGGTGGCACAGTGGTAAAAAGTTCGCCTTCCAACACAGGAAACTCAAGAGATACAAGTTTGATCCCTGGATCAGGAAGATCCCCTTCATAAGGAAATGGCAGCCTGCTCCAATATGTTTGCCTGGAAAATTCCACAGACAGAGGATTCTAGTGAGGCTACAGTCCATGGCATGACAAAGAGACGGACATGACTGAACAACTGAGGGCACACACACACACACACACACACACACACCAGAAGCTGTGGGAGTCCATAGATGGGGAGGATCTTTTCATGTAATATAAGCTGAAGAAGTGCATACATTCATTATGCCTTGGTTGAGTGTCTGTATCTAGTGCTCCCAACAATCATGCTCTGTTCATCCTGCTGGGTACCAAAGCTTACCATTTCCAGATCACTTTTGTAGTCGGCTACGGCAATGTAATTGGGTTCTACACAACAGAATGTGAGTTGAAGTGTTACATACCTGTCCATAAAATTCTCTCACTGTCCTTACTCTGTTTTCATTTGGTGGTGGAAAAGAGAGGGCTCTAGGAACCTAAGGTTGGGTGGAGCCATGACATACAAGAAGCTAGGATGAAAAATCACGTGCTGGTGCATGATGGGAGGTGGCACGAGTGAGCAGGTGGGATAAGCCACGATAAGCCAGCGTGATTTGGGGTCTGTGGCTTGCAGCAGTTAGCCTACCTTAATTATGCAGCACCAGCGCTCGACTTACACAGTGCCAGATTCTAAAAGCCAGGACACTAAGTCCAGACATAAGGAGGGGCAAAAATAAAACTTGTAATCACGAACTGCGTTCACATTTACAAAGCTCTTTCATGTACCAGTAGATAATTTTGTCATTGGGTCTTATAATAACTCCAGGAAGACAGCGCAATAGCACTATGTCTACTTTTCCAATAGGGAAACTAGGCTCTGTGTTGTTAGGCTACTTGGAAACATGGGACTATCAAACTTTAGTTCAGTTAGGAAAAAACTGCTCCTGGGGACTATCTCCTAACTAGGGCTTTTTCCTAAGACAAACTTTTACTCAAAAGTCTTTCCCAGCCTCTGCCTCCCTGCTTTAACCAGATCCATGAGTGTGGCATGAGGAAGAACACGAGAGAGGTGGGATCACCCTCTGGGGGCCCGCTGACGGTCCTGGGATTGCCGTGGACTCCAAGAGCACAAACTAGCCTCCGCCTCATGGCAGAACTGGGCCTCCTCCCTGCCTGGATTACTGTAATAGTTTTCTGGGTTCTGTAACTGTAACTTCAGAGCAGATACCTTTTCTCTTTTCACTCCTTATCCAGTACAGGCAATTCTACTCTCCCCAGAGCATCAGACTGCCTGCAGCCCTTGGCTTAACTTTTCTCAACTTTGTTGATATAATTGTGCATTTTATTCTTTCTTATAAAAGGAGATTTTTCTCATTCAACATTTTTACATAACTTACAGGGACTCTGTACTGGCAGTAACTCACTTCAAATCCTCCTACCCCAGTGAATTTTTCTAATTCAATTTAACTTCATCATTTTGTGCAACTAGTATGCCTAACATATTTTACTAGGGATTGGGCATATAAAAATACTAGTGTATACAGATGTATAGAACAGTCTTTTGGACTCCGTGGGAGAAGGCGAGGGTGGGATGATTGGAGAGAATAGCATTGAAACATGTATATTATCATATGTGAAACAGATTGCCAGTCTAGGTTCGATGCATGAGACAGGGTGCTCAGGGCTGGTGCACTGGGATGACCCAGAGGGATAGGATGGGGATGGAGGGGGGAGGGGGTTCAGGATGGGGAACACATGTACATCTGTGGTTGATTCATGTCACTGTATGGCAAAAACCACCAAAATATTGTAAAGTAATTAGGCTCCAATTAAAACAAATAAAAAAAATACTAGCGTATGATTCCCACTGTTAAATGGGTACTTTTCATGGAATAGTTTATAAAAATATTTAAACCAATCAAAGTGGCTTGAAACTCAACACTCAGAAAACTAAGATCATGGTGTTTGGTTCCATCACTTCATGGCAAAGAGATGGGGAACAAGTGGAAGCAGCAACAGGTTTTATTTTCTTGGGCTGCAAAACCACTGTGGGTGGTCACCACAGCCATGAAATTAAAAGACATTTGCTCCTTGGAAGGAAAGCTACGACAAACGTAAACAACATATTAAAAAGCAGAGACATTATTTTGCCGACAAAGGTATGTATGGTCAAAGCTGTGGTTTTGCCAGTAGTCACGTATGGATGTGAGAGTCAGACATAAAGAAAGCTGAGAGCCAAACAATTGATACTTTTGAACTGTGGTGTTGGAGAAGACTCTTAAGAGTCCCTTGGACTGCAAGGAGATCAAATCAATCAATCTTAAAGGAAATAAACCCTGAATATTCATCGGAAGGACTGTTGCTGAAGCTGAAGCTCCAAACCTTTGGCCACCTGATGCAAAGAACTGATTCCTTAGAAAAGACCCTGATGCTGGGAAAGATTGAAGGCAAAAGGAGAAGGAGGCAGCAAAGGATGAGATGGTTAGGTAGCATCACTGACCCCAAGGACATAAGTCAGCAAACTCCAGGAGATAGTGAAGGACAAGGAAGCCTAGAATTATATAGTCCACGGGGTCACAAAGAGTTGGACACAACTTAGCAACTGAACAATAACACAGCAACAAACGAACTGATATTTATATTCATTTGGAATGACCTTATAAATGTAAGTTTATATACTTATAAACTTACCTCCAGTGAACAGCTGATTATACTGCATTGTTTTGTGAGAATAGAACATATGAGACTCATCAGCAAAGAACTCTGAGGATGAGAGAGCAGATTTTACCAGGCTTGTCTATGTCTGCAAGACTAGATAAGCCTAGTTGTGGGTCAGGGACTTATTAATCTAGACTCTTTTGGTAGCAAGTTATAGAAAATGCAATTCAAATTGGTATTTGAGCCAAGGAGAATTTATTGGCTCCTATCTGTGAAGCATCTAGGCCATATATCTGTGTATCAGTGGGATTAGAAAAGAATCTTCTAATTTCAAAGGTGGGAATTAGAAAGATTCTTTTCCTTCTAGGTAAATGGGCCTTTTCACACAGAAATAGAATCACTTAATGTAGTACTCTTGCCTGGAAAATCCCATGGATGGAGGAACCTGGTAGGCTGCAGTCCATGGGGTCGCTAAGAGTCTGACACGACTGAGCAACTTCACTTTCACTTTTCACTTTCATGCACTGGAGAAGGAAATGGCAACCCACTCCAGTGTTCTTGCCTGGAGAGTCCCAGGGATGGGGGATCCTGGTGGGCTGCCGTCTATGGGGTTGCACAGAGTCGGACACGACTGAAGTGACTTAGCAGCAGCAGCAATGTAGATAAAACAAAAGCAAGCTTTAAGGCAACTACTTGTCTGTCTTAGATATAGTAAGAAACAAACTAAAGCATTTAGTTCAGCAAGGGTTAACAGATTCTCATCAATATGGCCAAGGAGATGGTATAAATGCCCTGATAGCCTATGGTCCTCCATCCTCAAAAAAGTTGGGTCATTTTTTTATCCTTATAAGATGAGGAAACACTTGTCTAGTCAGTGGCTCCCAGCAAGTGTAGTAGCAGAAGGACAGGCTGGTGTGTGTCTTTTATCTTGGGCTCCCAGGAGAGATGGACCCTCTTTTTTATGGCATCGTCTTTGTATGAGTGAAGTAACTTAAGCACACCAAGTTTTGCCAAGGCATTTAGACAATGGTGAATGCTGAATGCATAAAATTACAAATCTTTTAAATATATAATTAAAAACTACCTGCATACTATCATTATATACATAGCAGTTGTACCTAAATTCAAATTGCAATGGTATTGTCAAGTTTTTGTCAAGTTGGACTAATCATCTTTTTATCAGTGGCCAAAAGCTTTTAATGATGCTGTTGAACTATTTATATATTAAAGATATTCTTTTTACAAAAAAATTTAAAGGGCTTCAAGGCCCAAGTTCTCAAACAAAGGGTCATTCTCTTCAATTCTCTGCTATCCTTTCCTCTGTGTTGATTCTTTCTCAGGCAGATTCTCTGTTTAATAAGCTAAGACTGCTGCTGCAGTGTTACATTTCATCCCCTCATTGTCCAACAGAGAAAGTCTTTCTTCCCCCAAATTGAAACAAAGTTCCTTCAGTTGAGTTACTGAATCCTCTTAGGTCATGAGCCTATCCTGAATTAATCACTTCCCATGAGTGTCTAGGTTTTGATGATTCAGTTGGCCAGCCTGAGTCATATACCACCCACACCACAGGGACTGGGATAACCAGGGATTACTGAATCAATTGCTTGTATTACACTATAGGCTTCCCAGCTCTAGGCCAATTTAGACCCCACTTTAGACCGATTCCTTGCTTCAGAAATTTTTACTTGTACCATTCTCCTTCCTAAGACCTATTTCTTTTTGATTCAAAATTCTTCTGTTTACAAGACACAGAAAGCAAGTTATGGCCACTAAGGCCACACATAAAAAACACAACAAACCCACAGACAGTTGCTGGAAAGATCACTGGGTGTCTCTCAGGGTCAAAGGATAAGTTCAGTGCACCTGTGGAAGAGCAAGGAGAAAAAGAGTCCCTAGTATTTCAGATGCAGGATTGCATGGTATTTTCTCTTGAACAATGGTACCAATGTCACTCTATTGGAGTCTTTCAATCTCTCTCTCTGAGTTAAAAATATCCAGATTCTCAGAACAGAGCTTTTGATTAGCCCATCTTGTGTCAAATGTAAACCTCTGGATCATTTAGCCATTGCTGGGAGACTGAGCCACATAATACAACATGAAAAAAAAAAAATACTGTCATCTCTTTTTAAAGGTGGAAAATTATGTTTATGGAAATAAAAATTTCCAATGCTGCATAGCTAATAATAGCAAAGCCAGTTTCAGTTTAGTTCAGTTCAGTTGCTCAGTCCTATCCGACTCTTTGTGACCCCATGAACCGTAGCGCACCAGGCCTCCCTGTCCATCACCAACTCCGGAGTCCATCCAAACTCATGTCCATCAAGTCGATGATGCCATCCAACCATCTCATCCTCTGTTGTCCCCTTCTCCTGCCCTCAATCTTTCCCAGCATCAGGGTCTTTTCCAGTGAGTCAGCTTTTTCCATGAGGTGGCCAAAGTATTGGAGTTTCAGCTTCAACATCAGTCCTTCCAATGAACACCCAGGACTGATCTCCTTTAGGATGGACTGGTTGGATCTCCTTGCAGTCCAAGGGACTCTCAAGAGTCTTCTGTGGAAGACATCCGCTTCCGGGACCGCGGCCATTGAAACCCTCGACTCCGCAAGCCCGCGGAACTGGACCCGTCAGCAGAAGCTGACCCCGGGCCCTAGCGTCCCTGAGTCCCGGCTGCCCTCGCTCTGCCGCCCGCCTTCAGAACCAGACATGTTGGAGCATCTGAGCTCACTGCCCACGCAAATGGATTACAAGGGCCAGAAGCTAGCTGAACAGATGTTTCAGGGAATTATCCTTTCTTCTGCAATAGTTGGATTTATCTACGGGCACCTGGCTGAACAGTTCGGGTGGACTGTCTATATAGTTATGGCTGGATTTGCTTTTTCGTGGTTGCTGACACTTCCCCCATGGCCCATTTATCGCCGGCACCCCTTCAAGTGGTTACCTGTTCAAGACTCAAGCACAGAAGACAAGAAACCAGGGGAACGAAAAGTTAAGAGACATGCTAAAAATAATTGATCGGGGTTTTCATGATTCAGCTTTACTGTTGTACCTGTTTTTGTTTTGTGTGACATGAGCTAAATTGTTTTCATATATAAAAAACATAAGCTAAAAACCACCACCAAAAAAAAAAGGAGTCTTCTCCAACACAACAGTTCAAAAGGAAGTTTAGTTCTGATTAAATGTTTTTATTAATACTCTGCATATAGTATCATGCCTGTTAAACTAGCTATAATGGTATTCTAAGCCTATTCATTGTTGAATGTGATGGTTCTGTTTTTACATTTCAGTGCCCTCTTTGTTTGTGTTTTATTAATTCCTTTATTTTAATCAGGCCACATTTAAAAATTCTAGTCGTTCTCAACAAGGCAGTGTCTTCAGGGAATGAGTACGGGCTGGTGTCAGGATTAAAAATGGGATGTGTTCATCAGAGGCCAACTCACCCTTGGACAGTTATCCCTTCTCTTTCAGTGAGTGTGTCTTTCTGAGAGTTCTTTCCTTCTCACTTGTAGAACTTTGAGTTTAGATTTTTTTTTTTTTTAAAGAAAGAATTCTCTTATCATACCACCCTACCGCCATGAACATCCATGATTTGAAAATCCAAATTCTAATAGTTTCTACTCACAATATGTGGAAAGATGAGTCAGAAGCACATTTCACAGTAAGAATGAAATGTGGCAGAACTAGATAGGAAACAGCTGATGATGGTGACACAGTTCTGTGAGAGCTACGGGGCTGCTTCCTTTGCCAGTTCTGGACACCAGACATTTGACTATCAGCGGCTTTTGACTTCATACTGATATTGCTAGTTGATAGTACAGGTCAGGTCATTTTCTAAAATACTTTTTGGAAGTTATAAAATATATATTCAATCAGCAAAACTTATTTTAGAAGCATACCTATATATCTATGAAACAAGTTAAATTTTACACAACGTTGTTTTGTATGTTTATTGTTTAGGACGTGATTCTAAGTTTAGCTTCTTAGCCTCTTTACTAAAGAAGAGTTAAAGCGCTTATGGTGGCCCTATCTGACTTTTCTTCTTTCACTGTTCTTTTTTACAGATGGGTTTCTCCTGATTTCAGGCAGCTCTCATCCCACACAGTTCATGCTGGGTTAGTCACTTCTTACCATTAGGGAATATTACGGTCCATAAGATTCAGGGCCTCTCAGCTGACAGTTGCTCATATTTCACTACTAAGGCCAGAGTCCTTATCTTTATCTAAACATTCTGGGAGCTTCCCATTGCCATTGCTGTTTCCATTTTCTGCTTGGTCCCTTTGATCTGTATAACTGAATAAAACCATTTCCAGGCATGGGATAGCTTAAGAAAAGCCTCCTTGCTACAGAAATAAAACAACTCTGGCATACTATGCTATGCTAACTCACTTCAGTCATTTCCGACTCTGTGCGACCCCATAGACGGCAGCCCACCAGGCTCCCCCGTCCCTGGGATTCTCCAGGCAAGAACACTGGAGTGGGCTGCCATTTCCTTCTCCAATGCATGAAAGTGAAAAGTGAAAGTGAAGTCGCTCAGTTGTGTCTGACTCTTAGCAAACCCATGGATTGCAGTCTAACAGGCTCCTCTGTCCATGGGATTTTCCAAGCAAGAGTACTGGAGTAGGCATAGTATCATCTAATATTCCCTTTAACTCCTTGATTTCCTTCTTTCCCCCTTGTTTCCTCCCTCCCTGGCTATATGGACAAGTGGAGCCTTGTTGCTCGAAGCTTCTCAGGTCAGCGTCGGTGTAGGTTACAAAAGCATATGTTGATGCGGCCTTCAGAGAGTACTGGGAGCCAAGAAACTCACCAGAAGATGTTGTGATACACCCCTCTAATGTTTGACCCTATCGCAGGAAAACTGGCTCCAAGGAGAGTAGGGCCATGTGCATGAGATAACTTTCCTTTTCTGTACTGGAAAGTCATCAGGAAAATTATAACAGATTAGCATCTGACAGTCTGCAGAGCATTTCTACATGCATTATCTCCTTTAATCCTCACAACTCTGAGGTGTTATTATGATTCCCCCTTTTCAGAGGAGGCTCAGAGTTAGGTACTCAGAGCCAGCATTGTGTCTGGATCGAGATCATTTAGCTCGGGATCTCATCTCTTTCCCTGATGCTTCATGGCTGTACCAGAAAAGGGTGCCATTTTTGTGCCTTTCTAACACAGAAACATAACTTGCATTGGCTTTGTGTGAGTATCCTGAGAACAGGTCTGCTAAACAATTCCCTTAAAGAGAGACCTGACAGGCAAGAAGGGGATCAACTATAGGGCAAATGAAGGAAACTTGCTTTAGATAAAGGATTGAAAATAAACTGTAGATGAAGATCAAATGAAGCTTCCTAGGTGGTACTAGTGGTAAAGAATCTGCCTGCCAATGCAGGAGATGCCAGAGATACAGTTTGGAGCCCTGGGCTGGGAAGACCAAGTGATCAGGAATGGGACAAAGAGGTGCTATTTTTTTTTTTTTTTTTCTGTAATCAAGGAATCCACACAACTTGTACTTTAACAAATAGAGGCAAACAAATTGCATTCTTTTGCATGAGAATATTCTGTGTATTCAAAAATCATAAGAATCAATATTTTAAAAAGAGTTGAAATATTACATGTGTTGAAAAAAATCTTGAAATTCTCTAGAATAAGTCAGCTAGCCGAGGCTATGACTAGCAAAGTTAAAACAGAAAGGAAGGCTTTTCTTGCTAAGAGAAACTGCTGCAGCAGCCAGAGAAGCCCCTTCAACATGGGGCTTGGAAGAAAAGGAAGCCTTTCCTTCCTTTCCTATCGTGAAAGGAAGCCCCGTCTGTGCTTGTCTTAGGTGATGAAGGAAGAGACCGGCTAAGGCTTTTCCTCCCTCTAAGGTTTTTGATTCTATAGAGGTGAAATGCATTCTGGACATTTGAAGACAAGCCTAAAATATGGAAAGCAGCCAAGGCTCCTTTTCTCAGTGTGACAATGTTGCTGACACACAGCTGGAGACTGATTTATAAGGAAAGTCTTTAACAAACTACAACACATATGGATATTAGGTAGTTCCTTTACCCTGCATAAAACAAAGTGATAAATGGTGTGTGAATTTTAAAGACATAATTTCTCCAATAAAAACTCTAAAACATGGAAGTTAAAATATCTAGTGATTCTCTCATTTCAAATTTACAAGGTGACTCATGGAAGAGGATTGAAAAAACTTAGTAGAAGTCTATTAGTCTCTTATTTAATGCTAGTCTTATATCACCATTTTCGTGCCTCACATTTATAAAATGCACTGTGATTTTCCTTAGAAGACTGAGGTGGGTTGGATTTATCACCAGGCTACCCGCTCTGCATGTCTATGATACCCAATTTTTATTGTTCACAATTGAATTAGGATGATTTAAAGCAGACCAAATCAGAAGCAGATCCTTAATCTATAAATCTTTGAAATTTATGGAAGAAAGTCAAGAAGACCAAATCAAGAGAAAGGTCGAGGAATACGCCAAAGTTTTATATGGCATCTGTCAACAAGACATCTAAGGTAACTCAATTATCTCCAGTTCACACAATTCTTCTTTGGACATTTCAGTTTGAAATTTTATCCCCTTGGGAGTCTAAGTAGCCAGCCTGGCATCAAGGTCTAGACCAAGGATTGGTATAACCAGAATCAGCCCACTGTCTGCTTTTATGAATAAAGTTTTATTGGAACACAGCCAAGCCCATTTGTATTGTTTATGGCTGTTCTCACATCAGAATGGTAGAATTGAGTAGTTATAACAGTCTGACCTGAAAACCTGAAAATATTTACTGATTGGCCTAAGTCTAGTCCCATTTATGCAAGTGTCATAAGGCTATAAAAGGGACTTTTTCCTTCCTATTCTTTGATTTACAGCAATTTATTTATTTTTTTTTTCAATTGCATATCTATTATTTGGAAATTCATCAGATCTGGCTGTAGATCAGATTTTGTTCTTTACATTCAAATGACCATTTGACCTGGCAGACATTTCTCAGTCTGTGATTTCTCTATTTTACCATTTAAAAGTACTTTCAATAGAAAGATTACAAAGTCATTTCTTGGACTTCCTTGGTGGCACAGTGGATAAGAATCCACCTGCCAATGCAGAGGACGCAGGTTCAATGCCTGGTCTGGGAAGATCCCACATGGCATGGAACAACTCAAACCATGCGCCACAACCACTGAACCTGTGCTCTAGAGCCCGGGAACCACGTGGAGCAGTAGCCCCTACTCACCGCAACTAGAGAAAGCTCGAGCATAGCAACAAAGACCCAGCCCAGCCAAAAATAAAACAAGTAAGTAAAAAGTTTAAAAAGGCATTTCTTGGCTACTTAGCTAGCTTTACAGATTGTTGTAGGTCCTGATAATATCCACAGAAATCTCCAAGTGATCTTTTCAATGACATTAGATCACGAAGTGTCCATGGCTCTCCTCTCACTCCCCACCCCCACTCTCATGTCTCCAGTGGTCAGAGTGCATGGTCCTGGACAAAAATATGCAGGAGACACATAGAGCCCTTTCAGACAAAACAGCTTTAATTTTCACAGTTTTCCTTATTGCAGAAATTGAGATTCCTATAAGGAAATAACACTCTCTTTAGTGTGTTTGAGTTGAAATCCTAAAACTATAAAGCTTCCTGCAAGCAGTCTGCTCATAAATCCTTTTAAGCATGCAGCCCTTAACACAAGTCCCTACTAAATTAAATATCAAGCAGAGCTAGGAAAGGACTGGTAGGTACACTTGATTATTTTATAAGGTTGAGGGAGAGAAAGTGGGGCAGGAGTTTGAAACTATGATTGCTGCTTCTCCCTTGTCATTTTCCTCATCTCCTGAAGAATCACAAGAAACTCCGTTTCCCTGGCCATTCGTGTTCACTGTTTTCCTCGGCTCTGACACCAGTGCCAAAAGGACTTACCCAGAGGACAGGGGAAGGCAGGGTAGTTTTCTTTTTTATTGTTGAGATTCTTCCTTTCAACAAGGAATAGCTGTCTTTGGGGCACTTCACCACATCACCTGAAGCAATAAAACAATTCACTAGTGACTCAACAACTTGTAAATTTCTCTCCTCTATATCTCAACTCTCAATAACTTGCAAGTCAGAAGTGAAATTCTCCAAATACCCCCTCCTCCTAATATGACAGAGGAAAATAAAAATCATAGTATCCAAAGAGAACTAGAAGCATGAGTATATTTCGCAACACAAGGGAGGCACTTGGGTTTTTCGGACAGTGTGCAATCATTGAGTTCTACTCCTTGAGTTGTCTTTGCCTAGTTATATGTCCTGAAGGAGCCCTTTCATATCAATAGGTTTGTACATGTGAAAAAGGAGAGATCAGGGTTGGATTTTTAAAGTCTGTCTGGCATGTATATTCAGATTATATTCAGATTCTGAACTATGAGGGCTGTCAACCTCTGAAACAGGTTTTTAGAGAATGGCAGTCTTGGAAAATTTATTGTCCTATGTCATCTTCCTCCTGGTCCTAAATAAGCCTATTTAGAACTTGCAGTGAGAAAGTACAAATCCTTGAATACCCTTGATAAGAGAAATGGTCCTTCTGTTTGAAAGGTTGTGCTTCTTGACCCAATGTGTATCTTTGGCAGGTGCCCAAGTAGAATGATGAGAAAAAGAGGAAGTTGCTGCCTTTCCCACCAGAGCAGCTGAAACCATCGTGACCCTTGGAGATGGCTTTCGCATACTAAAGGGGATTTCAGCATTTTACATATTGTCTCATCTAGAGCCAAGGGAACAGACAGTAAGTTAAGTAGCTTCCTACCTAGGCCTATAATTTTATGATTTTCTTAAGTCTACAATTGAAACCTTGATAAGCACACATTTTTATTGAGATGAATCTTGCCTTAAGAGCTGCAGGTGGGACATAGTTTATTAAGAGACTCTCTATTAAGAAACATGTAATCCTCCCTTAGTTTTTATACAAAAAAATCTTGACAGTGACATTGTAGTATTTGACCTTAATAACTGCACCTGGAATCATTCACTAAGAACACCAGAGGAATTTTGCCAACAAATTTAGCTCTGCACATTAACAATAAATGATTCTGAAATCACATTCATCTGCACTTTTTAGGAGGTTCTAAAGCAGCTCAGTTAGCTTGATGAATTAGTTCTTTCTCTGAAATGGGAAATCATATAACTTATTATTAGCACATTTTATGGAAATGACACTAATCCAAATTGTTAGTAATTTAAGATGCATATTTCAGAAGTGCGTGATTTAATTCAGTGAAATGGATGAGATTAAGAGTAAATTTCCTCCCACTTCTTGTCATGAAATACAGTACATGGAGGTGTTATAATGCATGGGAGGTAGATTTGGTAACACAGCATACTTAGGGATTTAAATCAAAGGATGTCTTTCTCTGGCATTCCACTCAGGGGTCCTATGTAGAAGGAGACTGCTGCCCGCCTGTGGAAACCAGTGATTCTTCTGCAATCTTTCTAAGTCTACAAGCACTTGGAATGCATCAACCTTGAGACTATCCAGGAAAGAAATATCTGTTGAGGAACAGGAAGAAAAAGAAAGAAAAGCCATATTGTTCAAGCCCTAAAAAAATGCATAAACCTTTTCTTCTTACACCTTGTACCCCAATATATGAGTAAGAGATTTAAGGTCAATCTTTTAAGAGGTCGAAATCAGAGTTTCAACCTGGCTGCTTCACTTAGAAGAAAGTTATTCATCTTCACTGCTCCACCTTAGGTCAGGACCCTTGACATTTTCACCTGGAAAAGTATTGCAATAGCCCTGTAACTGATTCCTTTGCAACCAGTTCTGCCTCCGGCCCATCTGCTTCCCACATTGTTCACAGAGTCATCTTGTTGAAATAGAATTTAGATCCAATCACTCCCACGCTTAAAAATCCTTCAGTGTCTCCCATAACCCATAACCATCACAATGAAATCCAGATTAGTCAATAGTGGAGCCAGGCTCCTTCCGTGTGATCTGGTCTCCCAGAGGGATGCTCAGCTCCGGTCCAATCAATCTATGTGCAGTCTCTCAAATGGTTCCTGTTCTCATGCCCTTGACTTTCTGCACATGCCATTCACTTCTTGTTTGAGCTGAAACTGCAAGGATGAGAAATGACAGCCAACTTTCTTGGGCACTTAATTATGAGCCAGATAGAATTCTGAGGGGCTTGCATTTATTAGAGTCAGATAGAATTCTGAGGGGCTTGCATTTATTAAGGCATCAGTACACTCAGCAACAGCACGAGTTAGTACTCTTATTATCCTTGCTTTATAAAGGAGGGACCAGGAGCATAGAGCAATTAAATAACTTGCCTGAGGTTACACAGGGAGGAAGAGTCAGATCTGGGACTCCTCACCACATGCTTAGGACCACAGTGCTCTGCTGCCTCTGGGTCTCAGGAAGCATTTATTCATACTTTACCTTTCAGATCAGGGATATTTTGCTGGGATGTTCCCATTATATCCCCAATCTGAAGACAGTATTGTGTATCTGTGCTTTGTATCCCATCTCCCTGTTATGTCATATAACTTGCTAAATTCCAGGAGAGGCAGGCATCTTGCCAGTGTCTTCTGCCTTTTTATACTTAGTGCTTCATAAGTATTTGTGGAATGGAGAAAAACTCATTGTTTCCTCTCTTAAATTATTTCCTTTTAAGATTGTCTATATTTCACGGGCTTTCCAGGTGGCAAAGTGGTAAAGAATCCATCCATCTGCCAATGCTGGAGATGCAAAAGACATGGGTTTGATCCCTGGGCCGGGAAGTAGGAAATGGCAACCGACTCCAGTATTTTTACCTGGAAAATCCATGGACAGAGAAGCCTGGTGGGCTACAGTCTGTGGTGGTGTGAAGAGTCGGACACAATTGAGCACACACATACACATATTTCTAGTGAATAAATTAGCCTCTAGCAGCCAGGAGGTACTCAGTAAATGTCAGGTGATGAAAGAACAAATGAGTTTATGGCCTATTTCTTGGTGCCCCTAGGAAGTAGGAGATCAGCTTCCATAAAAAATGCCATAAAAAAGTTCTCTTAATTTTCTTTATCATGTTTTTGGCCACTCCCTTAATTATAAATACCCCTACTCCATGCAACTATGAACTGTAAAGAAAAATTTCTATGATGTAGAAACAAGAAACTTCTCTTGTGTTACCTTTGACTTATAGAGTACAGCACATTGACTTTTAACACAAAAATAAAAAATTACAACAAAATGCTTTCAAGATTACTATTTGCTATAGCAATAAAAGTGAAGGGAATGCCTACTATATGCTGGGTCCTAGTGTAATCACTTTATATGATTTTATTTAGTTCCTAGCACTTTTAGGATAAACATTACTCCCATTTTAGAGATGAGAAAGCTGAGGTTGAGAGTGATTAAATATCTTAGCAGAAGTGACACTAAGAGTAATGTGCAGAGTAAAAATCCAAACCCAGATCTGTCTGACTCCAAAGTATCTATCTGATTTAAGATCTATTTAATGGTTTGGTGTCTGAGGCCAGGGTACCTATGTAACTGGCCACTCTTTGAGATTACACATTCTCCTCAACTCACCTCTTTGACAAGCCTATCTATTTCACTCTGCAGGGGTGGGCTCTGTACTGAGTTGACAGTGTAGTAGGAAGAAGACATCATTTGCTAGCAATAAAGAGAGCAACTCCTGGGGCTAGACTGGCGGTTTGAATCCCTGTTTGCTTACTATGTGTCTTTGGGTGAGTGGCTGAACTCCTCTGCGCCCAGTTTCTCACCTGAATCAAAGGAATAACAGTAAATGAACCAGTTTACCATAATAAGACCTATCTTATGGGGTTGTGGGACTCTGACTCCTGATCTCTGACCTAAGTTCCAGCTTCTGTATTAGCATCCCAGCGCTGGAAACACTGCTGTCTCCACACCTTCTGAGTTCAGCGCTTCTGGAGTCTTGCTTGTTCTGACTCCAGTATGCCGCTCCTCAGTCCAGGCTCTGCCACAGGATGGAGGCATGTGGTCGTGAATGCCAACAATCCTTTTGCTAATGTATTCTTTCCCCAAGAAAGGATGAAAGGATGGAAGTTTCTTGCTTCGGCTCTGTCATGCAGTTTATGTAGACACCCTGAAATATACATTGAAGTTAATTACTTAGGTTAGCAATTGCAATTCCCAGTAGTAGTAAAGAAGCTAGCCATTTGTAAGTCATTTGTAGTAATCTTTAGTAACTGACAATTAGCCACTAATTAGCTCATTTGCTTGTGTTGTTTTTACTTAGTAAGACATTTAATGAGTTAATCACAAGCAAAAGAATTGAAGGGTAATTAAATGACAATTAAAGGGTTTTATATGTAAGCAAAGCACATTGTTTTAAATAATAATGTTTGAAACTAAAACAATGGACTAAATGATTTTAGGTAATGTGATAATAATTGTTCTATCCCTTACTACCAATTTTCATGGTGCATTAGTCTTGCTTGATGTGCAAAAGACTAAGGAAACCTTAGTTATCAGAGTTTTTCAACCTCAACGCTATTGACATTTAGAGCCAGATAAGTCTTTGTTGTCGGGGCTGTCTTATGCATCACTGAATGTTCAGCAGCACCTCAGTCCTCTACCCACTAGGTGCCAGTAGAACTCTCCATTTGTGACAACAAAAATCTCTCCCGTCATTGCCAAATGTTCCCTGGGAGGGGGGGGCAAAACTGCCCTACTTGAGAAGCACTGGGTTATATTATATGGGTTATATTATATGGGCTTCCCTGGTGGCTCAGAGGGTAAAGCATCTGCCTACAATCCAGGAGACCTGGGTTCGATCCCTGGGTCGGGAAGATCCCCTGGAGAAGGAAATGGCAACTCACTCCAGTACTCTTGCCTGAAAAATCCCATGGACGGAGAAGCCTGGTAGGCTACAGTCCATGGGGTTGCAAAGAGTCAGACACGACTGAGCAACTTCACTATAATTTCACTATATAATATAACCTGTTCCTATTTTTCCTTTTCCTCAAAGCTATTTTATTTGCACTACTTACCTGAAGCTGGTTTTTTAATGCTCACTCCACTGACTCAACTGAAATAACTTAGCACAACTGAAACAGGGACAAGAGCACTGAATTTGGTACCTGAAGCCTGACCCCTAGTAAGTGTCCTACTTACACATGTGAGTAATAGAGCATTTTAAAATCTTAGTTCCCTCATCTTTTTAACAAGGGTAAGAGAATGATTTCTAGGTTTTGAATAGGGTCCTAAGACTATGAAGGCAAAAAATGCTTTGCAATATGACCTTTAACCTTTGGTCACAAGGATTATCTAAACCTTCCCTGATCCATTGTCTGTTCGTTTCTTTTATTGAAATGCATTTATTGAGTGTTTTCTATATGCCAGGCACATTTCTAAGCACTGGGGAGATAGCAGTGAACACAGCAGACACACAGCAGTGTGTTACATTAGAGTGAGAGCTAGCACAAAGACAATTAAGCAGAGAGTGGGGATGGAGTATCCGGGTTTTAGTAGGGTGGTCTGAGAAGTCAGGTTAGAAGGAGCTTGAAGAAGGGGAAGCAAACCATGTGGATATCTGAGGGGAGAGTAATCAAGACAGAAGGAACAGTCAGGACAAAACCTGTTTTTTTCTTATACAAAATTTGAAAATTTATGAACTTAAATAGACATCTTAACTGATATTGTTGCTCATAAATTAAAATTGAGCATTTTGTTACAAACATCTCAGACTTTTTCCTTTTAAAATATATTAATGCATATTTTCAGGATACTTAAAATATGCATAATTATACCTTTTTACTATAATATTGGGATAATTTGAAGAAATGAGGAATAACTTTGTATATTCCAACTAAGGATAGTGAAAGCAAAATTTTATTGAGAGTCAATTAAAAAAGAGAGAAACACTGTTGTGTTACTGTCTTTTAGTAACACTAATTAGTTATTTTTGTCAATTTGAGTTGATTGACAAGAACTCAGCACAACATTAAGAATTCACACTATGACCTAGGGCTTCCCAGGCAGTGCTAGTGGTAAAGAACCCAACTGCCAATGCAGGCTAGATGTAAGAGATGCAGGTTTGATCCCTGGGTCGGGAAGATCCCCTGGAGGAGGCACAGCAACCCACTCCAGTATTCTTGCCTGGAGAATCCCACGGATGGAGGAGCAGTCTATGGAGTCGCACAGGGTCAGGCATGAGTGAAGCACAGAACACAATGACCTATACAGTTAGAAAATCTCAGGATATCTATAAAAGCACCTCTCATTAGGCTCATAGAGAGCCTAATAAAATAGATAAATATTGGCTTTAGAATCTTAATCGTACAATACAAATCAGTCATAACTGCAATGAAGACCACATGCTCTTCTTGCTAGATTTTCATATTCTTTTCAGGCCACAAAGTTCAAGGGCAGATCATAGGTCTCATTTCATATTTGGTAGCATAAAAGCTGATTTTTTTGAGTGATATTTCCATCAGTGAACACTGTGGTTAATTGTACAATAGACTGGCAGTCGCACAGCCATTACCTGAGTCTCACAGACTATCTGTTCACCAGTTGAATTAGCAGTTCGCTAGTCTTTATGTCAGTGTCTCTTGGATCATTTAGAATGTATTACTCTCTAGTAATTTCTCAGAAAAGGCCCAAAGGAACCATTTAGTCCTCAAATCCTTGCATGCTCATAATAGTTTATCTGTGGGTCTTGTACTTAAAAGTCAGTTTGCTGGTGTGTAAAATTCTTGGCTCAGATTATCTTTCCCTTAGTTACTTAACATATTATTCCATTGTTATCTGGAATGATGCACCTGTGTAAAAATATGATGACACCTTTATTTTTTTTTTTCCTTATAAGTGAATTGGTTGGTCTGCATGGATATCCAAAGGGTTTTTTTTTTCTTCTTTTTCACAACAGTCCTATAGCTTTACTAGAATAGATCTCGGTTTGGGTCCTTCTGGGTTGATTTTCCCAGATAGATTGTGTACCCTTACAGAATGTAATGTCAACTTTTTTTTTTTTTTTTCTTTTAGTTAACTTAGAGGAAAGTTTTATTTGGTTAAAAATTGTATATTT
Organism: Bos javanicus; assembly: GCF_032452875.1. Taxonomy (NCBI): domain Eukaryota; kingdom Metazoa; phylum Chordata; class Mammalia; order Artiodactyla; family Bovidae; genus Bos; species Bos javanicus. Next base: position 6,124,806 of record NC_083886.1, on the reverse strand, counting down.
GTTCTGCTCCATTGCTCTGGTTAACTTCCTCAGGGATTCTATTAGAAGTTTTGCATCAGATTGTATTTTTCCAAAGGTGGTCACACACATGCTTCCTCCACCCTCATGCTCTCCTCACATTATAGCTGACTCAGTTCTCATCAAGAGGTGAGTCTCTGCTCCCTCTTCTTGAATCTGGATCATGCTTTGAAACTACCGATACCAATGGATGAAAAAGAAGTGATACTATATGACCTCTGAGTCTAGGTCATGAGGAGAATACAGCTTCCTCCTGGCTATTTCTTGGGCTACTTGCCTTTGGGACCCTGCCCTCAGGCTGTGGGAGGCCCAGGCCACCTGGAGAGGCCACATTCCAGTATTCTGGCCAAGAGATCCAGCCAGGCTCTCAAAAATAACCAGCATTGACTGCCAGGCGTATGAGAGAACAAAGGTTTAGAGGATTCCAGCCCCGTATCTTCCAGCTGAGGTCTCAGACATCACGGAGCAGGGATAATCTCTTCCACTGATGTTTGTCTGACTTTCAGAACCAAGAGGGATATTATATGGCTGTAGGTTTGGGGCATATTTCAGAGAAGGCAATGGCACCCCACTCCAGTACTCTTGCCTGGAAAATCCCATGGACGGAGGAGCCTGGTAGGCTGCAGTCCATGGGGTCGCTGAGGGTTGGACATGTCTGAGCGACTTCACTTTCACTTTTCACTTTCATGCACTGGAGAAGGAAATGGCAACCCACTCCAGGCAACAGCCTGGAGAATCCCAGGGGCAGGGGAGCCTGGTGGGCTGCCGTCTATGGGGTCGCACAGAGTCGGACACGACTGAAGTGACTTAGCAGTAGCAGCAGTTGGGGCATATTTGATACATAGCAATAGAAAGTTAACACAGGTGTATTGGTTCTTCATTTTCTAAAACAATTTCTTTTAGTTCTTTTTGGTTTTTCACTTTTTTTTTCTTTTCCAACTTCCATTGACTTATATTTATTTACTTCTGGGTTCCTTCTAGTTTAGTCAGTCTTCATTTCTAGATGATTTTTTAGCATTTTATTTTAAATTTTTCTTGAGCTCTGTCCTCTTATTTTACCTTTTTATGTTGTACTCTGTCTTAGGTCACATTCATAAGCTTTTAGCTTACTTGAGGAAGTAGGTCACCATTTTTTATTTGTGTTGTGCATATGTCTTTCTGGTGTATTTTCATTATTTGTAGTGGTATTCGTTTGTCCTCTGTTTTGCTTATGAGAGCTTTGTAGGTCATATTGCATGTGTCCGTACATGCTCAGTCTCTCAGTTGTGTTCAAGTCTTTGGGACCCCATGGACTATAGCCCGCCAGATTCCTCTGTCCATGGGATATTCTAGGCAAGAATACTGCAGTGAGTTGCCATTTCCTCCTCCAGGGGACCTTTCCAACCCAGGGATTGAACCCATGTCTCCTGCATCTCCTGTACTGCAGGTGGATTCCTTACTGCTATACCATCGGGGCTTCCCTATGAGAATTTTGTAGGTCATATTACCTCCACCCTTTTTGGTTGCTCATTTTCATGTGAAACTAGTTTTCCTGAATGTTTAGGGGAAAGGGTTGGGTTGAAGTAGTCATTCTGGTTTCCTGTGCTTGAGCTCTTTCAATTTTTTCCCTCGAAATCATTTTGAGAGCTGCCTCTTGGTAACTCCTGCCCCCCCTACTGGTATCTCTTTTTCCCTGTGCCCCTCATCCCTGTCCTGTCCAGGAGGGATTTTCCTTCCAGCAACTTCTCCTCAGGGAAGGCATTTGTCCAGAAAGGAGCATATTTTTCAGCATCTTCAGAACTCTCCACAGATTCCTTATACCTGCTGTCTATAAGAAGTGTTCCAACTCCTCCCAGGATTGGCTCCTGTCCTCAGTCGACCTGTGACATGTGCTGTTTAGTGCATTTCTGTTGACAGTTTTGAGGTCCCCTGTTCTCAGGTGTGTGTAATGCCGGTGGCTTCATCCCACCCAGATGCTGATATCACAAGGGCCTTCTGGCTCTAAGTGGTCATTCCCCACCCTTATATTTTGGGGTTTGTGGCAATACCTTTGTTATATCATGTTGTCATGGGTGTTGTCTGTCTGAGTTTTGCTTTGAGATTTTAGTTGCTGTATCTGTTTTCATGGGGGGTTCAAGGAGAATCGACATCATTGCTATGGTCCCGGTATTCCATCTATGTATTTTAATCTCACTCTCTTGTATGTGTTTCTGAGGCCACTTCAGAAGCTCTTGTTTATAAAGAGAGGATATAAATAAATTTAGAGAAAAGTCTGTGGCATATGACCCTGCCCTCTTAAAAGTCAGCCTCCAGAAATTTGGCAGGAAACAGAGCCACGATCTTTGTAAATGGTGCCCATTATAGTGCCCATTATAGTGTCCTCTGGAGAAGGCAATGGCACCCCACTCCAGTACTCCTGCCTGGAAAATCCCATGGACGGAGGAGCCTGGTAGGCTGCAGTCCATGGGGTCGTTGAGAGTCGGACACGACTCAACATGTCCTTTCCACTTTCACTTTCACTTTCCACTTTCATGCATTGGAGAAGGAAATGGCAACCCACTCCAGTGTTCTTGCCTGGAGAATCCCAGGGACGGGGGAGCCTGGTGGGCTGCCACCTATGGGGTCGCACAGGGTCGGACACGACTGAAGCGACTTAGCAGCAGCAGCATAGTGTCCTCCACATAAAAAACAAAAACAAAAAACCAAAAAGCTTCTTATCCTAGAAATTTTAAGCTTCGCAACATGAAGAAATACAGGGCTTCTTTCCTTGACACGCTGTCTTACAGTCAAAACGCTCTTTGTCTACAGTTCCTCTCAAGACTTCAGAAACTCGAGAACTACTCGGAATGTGAGCGGACGGGGCAGGAGTGAAGTGAAGGAGAGGAAAATGGTGGGGATGATGCCAGCGCTGAATTCTCGAGTCACGTTACTGAACATAGTGGTAAGTTTCTTCTCCGTGTTGCCTTTTGCCCAACAGTTTACCCTTAACAGTTGGAAACAGCAGATGACAGAAACTAACTCCCACGAAGAACTGGTGGGGGAAAAAAACGCTGGAGAAAATGAGTAATAGATGTAATGTCGTGAGCCCTGCCCTTAAGCTCCTGTCTTACATATTCTCTGAAGGCTGGTGGAATTATCAGAATCCTCAGTGCAGAAACCTGCGCTAGTCTCCTGATGTTCCCAAGCTCATGCTGAGCAGTCAGCTGAAACCCAGCTGTTGCTGACTTCACCTTACTTTTAAGGTGTTCAGGGAGATTAGATTTGAATTACGTTTGGGAATAAATCTCCACTTTACTACTATGAAGCAAATAAATCCTTAATGGTATTAAAAAGGCACTTGAAGGTTTCTTTCTGCCTTTTTTTTTTTTTTCCGCACCCACCAAATCTTACTTTCTAAACATATTGCTGAGTTAAGTGTAAACCAATCAGTAGCATATGGCTTAATCTTCTCTCACATCCCCTTTGGGTGTGAGGAATTAATTGACAAACTTAGTAGCAAAAGCTTCCTTGTAGTGTTTGGAACCCCAAACTCAGGCAGCACGCCTGGAATCACTTAAGGACTCCAATTTCAGTTAATGCCCTTTTCTCTATAAAAAAAAAGTCTTAGAGGGCTAATGGGAACGCAGCCTTCATACCTGGTAGGTTCTTTACCCACTGAGCTATGAGCGAAGCTCTGAGGAAGTTACCTGGTGACTGGTTACAAAAGCTGAGCTGAAATGACAGGCGCGTAACCGGGCCTGGTGGGAACCCCAATCAGCTCTTGCTGGAGGCCTGATGGGGTGAGCTCTGGGGCTGGGAGACTTTGGGAGCAGAAGGCAAAATCAATCAAGACAGCACTCTCTGCTTAGATTCTGGTCAACGTTAGAGCTGCTTCAGACATGGGAAATATCTATAGTAATTAACAGTGGAAATCACACTATCAGGGACCCTAAGGCAATCTGCATTCTACTTTTTGGTAAACTCGCTCTCATTACTTAAGACACAAATAATTGCCTTCTGACTTTTAAAATAATTCATTTTGCTCTTGCTTAACCGTGAACACTCTCCCTGTTAGCAGAAGGAGCAGGAGCCGTTGTCTGCGCTGTGCTTCTGGGGACTCAGAGACATGCTGGGCCAGTCTTTTTGGCTGTGGGTCTTAACCTCATAGAATCCATTTTGTCATCTGTAACATCGATATGATAACATGTACCTCACAGTACCGCAGTGAGAATTCAATGAAATAATGTCTACAACGTGCTCAATGCAATAAATGCCACATCACAGGGGCTTATAGCTAGATGTCTCACAATTTGCTGTCTTCTGGTTTATGAAGCGCTGCACGTCGATGGCAAAGATTTCCACATCCTGAAGGTGACGGCGGGGTGACTGTGAAGTTCAGGGGGTTCTGCTTGCATGTAATTTGGCCAAAAGTTTTAGGAGTTGGAATGAGTCTTAGAAAAGTTATTCCCAAAAGCCCTTTAAAAGACATAACTATCAAAAAGCAAGGTGCCCCTGAAACCTCAAGCTGCTGTTTTGTGACACTGTTACATATGGGAATGGAATCTCCTTTCCCCAAATAACCACAAAATTCAATCAGTGTAATTACAGAAATCACAGCTGACTCATATTTTTCTTCTGCTTTTTTATGTAGCTTTATTATTTCTGTCACTAGTTGCGTTATAGCTGTTTTATAACTCTCATAATGTTTTGAGATATCAAACTGCAAATAACATTTTTTTTTAATTTTGGGAAAAAATAAAATAGAAAAGAACATGGAGAATAATATTGCACCTATGTACCCACCATGGAAAATGAATAAATGTGAAACTGACAAATTTCTTTTTACTTCTGATATTTCTTTTAAGCTGAAGTTTCTATCTCATTAATCCTGTTCTTGCTTGTGTGCCAAGTTGCTTCAGTCGGTGTCCTAATTTTAGCGACCTGATGGACTATATAGCCTGACAGGCTCCTCTGTCCATGGGATTCTCCAGAAAAGAATGCTGGAATGGATTGCCATGCACTGCCCCAGGGGATCTTCCTGACCCAGGGATCAAACCTGTATTCTTGTGCTTCCTGCATTGGCAGGTGGGTTCTTTTCCCAACTAGCGCCACCTGGGAAGCCTTCATTTCAGTTCAGTCGCTCAGTCATGTCCGACTCTTTGCAACCCCATGGACTTTAGCACACCAGGCTGCCCTGTCCATCACCAGCTCCTGGAGCTTGCTCAAACTCATGTCCATTGCATCTGTGTTGCCATCCAACCATCTCACCCTCTGTCATCCCTTTCTCCTCCTGCCTTCAATCTTTCCCAGCATCAGGGTCTTTTCCAGTGAGTTGGTTCTTTGTATTAGTTGGTCAAAGTATTGGAGTTTCAGCTTCAGCATCAGTCCTTCCAATGAATATTCAGGACTGATTTGCTTTAGGAATGACTGGTTGGATCTCCTTGCAGTCCAAGGGACTCACAAGAGTCTTCTCTAACACCACAGTTCAAAAGCATCAATTCTTCAGAGCTCAGCTTTCTTTATAGTCCAACTCTCACATCCATATATGACTACTGGAAAAACCATAGCTTTGTCTAGACAGACTTTTGTTGGCAAAGTAATGTCTCTGGTTTTTATTATGCTGTCTAGGTTGGTCATAGCTTTTTTTCCAAGCAGCAAATGTCTTAATTTCATGGCTACAGTCACCATCTGCAGCGATTTTGGAGCCCTAAAAATAGCCTCTCACTGTTTCCATTGTTTCCCCATCTATTTGCCATGAAGTGATGGGACTGGATGCCCTGATCTTAGTTTTCTGAATGTTGAGGTTTAGGCCAACTTTTTCACTCTTCTCTTTCACTTTCAAGAGGCTCTTTAGTTCTTCTTCGCTTTCTGCCATAAGGGTGGTGTCATCTGCATATCTGAGGTTGTTGATATTTCTCCTGGCAATCTTGATTCCAGTTTGTGCTTCATCCAGCCCAGCATTTCCCATGATGTACTCTGCATATAAGTTAAATAAGCAGGATGACAATATATAGCCTTGACGTACTCCTTTTCCTATTTGGAACCAGTCTGTTGTCCCATGTCCAGTTCTAACTGTTGCTTCCTGACGTGCATACAGATTTCTCAGGAGGCAGGTCAGGTGGTCTGGTATTCCCATCTCTTGAAGAATTTTCCACAGTTGTTGTGATCCACACAAAGGCTTTGGCATAGTCAATAAAGCAGAAGTAGATGTTTTTCTGGAACTCTCTTGCTTTTTTGATGATCCAGCAGATGTTGGCAATTTGATCTCTGGTTCCTCTGCCTTTTCTAAATCCAGCTTGAACATCTGGAAGTTTACAGTTCATGTACTATTGAAACCCAGCTTGGAGAATTTTGAGCATTACTTTACTAGTGTGTGAGATGAGTGTAGTTATGCAGTAGTTTGAACATTCCTTGGCATTGCTTTTCTTTTTGATTGGAATGAAAACTGACCTTTTCCAGTCCTGTGGCCACTGCTGAGTTTTCCAGATTTGCTGGCATATTGAGTGCAGCACTTTCACAGCATCATCTTTTAGAATTTGAAATAGCTTATCTGGAATTCCATCACCTCCACTAGCTTTGTTTGTAGTGATACTTCCTAAGACCCTAACGTTCTTCTTACTTAGAGTCAATCCTTAACATAACTTTTGTGTAAATCTTCCTAGTCCATGCTTTTGAAAAATTTTCACTATATACAAAAGCTTAAAATTTATATGTAATAATATTTTGTATTTAAAAAAAATTATGTGAACATTTTGAAACTCATTTCATTCAACAACATTTTAGAGAGTGATCCATGTTGATTGACACATGCCAATCTACTAGCTCACATTAGCCACTGAATTATATTTTATTATGTGACTGTACCAGAAGATTGTTTATCTCTTATTGATTTACATTAAAGTATTTCTTAACTGTTTGCTCTTTATTTCCCAAAATGCTTTAGTACTTTAACAACATGTAAACTTACAAAGCTGCAGGATAAATAAAGCATGCTTCTTTTGGTAACATAACCAGGAATAAATCATCACTTTCAGGATAGAATTCTGTGAGAAATTTTGCCCACTTGGAACACCAGCATCTTGACTGTAATGGAATCAGTTCAGTATGTTGGTTTTATATCTGTGGATCTCAAATTTTAGTTTTTACTAGTATCACCCAATTTGTGTCCTTAAACAAACTCTCTAGTTTTCCCCTGGCTTATATTTTGGGAAATCCCATCTGAAGAGAGACCCCACGTCCAAGGTAAGAGAAACCCAAGTAAGATGGTAGGCACTGAGAGAGGGGATCAGATGGCAGACAGACTGAAACTACAATCACAGACAACAGGCCAATCTGATCACATGGACCACAGCCTTGTCTAACTCAATGAAACGAAGCCATGCCGTGTGGGGCCGCCCAAGACAGCCGGGTCATGGTGGAGAGGTCTGACAGATGTGGTCCACTGGAGAAGGGAATGGCAAGCCACTTCAGTATCCTTGCCTTGAGAACCCCATGAACAATATGAAAAGGCAAAAGCATAGGACACTGAAAGATGAACACCCTAGGTCAGTAGGTGCCCAATATGCTACTGGAGATCAGTGGAGAAATAACTCCACTGTTGGTAAGTTGGAGCAATTGTAGAGCTACTCTACTTATTTTTCTTCTCTTGGGAATCATTATCCTGTGCTACCTAACATACAATGTCTGAAAATCTTTGTTTCATGTATTTCATCTCGTTTTTAAATTATTTCAAGCAGGGAGAATCTAGTCATTCTTACTGCATCTTGCCATGCAGTAATTTTTGTTTTTCATGAATATGATCCTAGATTTCATTCATATACATACAGTGTACCGAACAACTGAGGTAAATAATTTCATAGTACTTGAAACTAGATAACACTCAAACTTTTATGTTCAGTATCCATTTGAAGAAATTCATGACTAACCTAGACTGTAGCCCAAAAATTGTGATTAGAATGAAAATGTGTTTAGAGTGAGGGATGATGACTGTCTTCAGGAATTTATTCTCCATGTAGCAGTCAGAAATGATTTTTTAAAAAATCGGAAATCCAGTTATATTTCTAACTTTCTTAAGACCCTCCCATGGTTTTCCATTATACAAGAATAAAACCTAAACTCCACACAAAAGCCTGTAAGCCCTGTGTGATCTGGCAAGAGCCGGTTTTCTGATTTTCTCTCCTAACAGTCTATTCCACTCCCTCTGAGCTTTACTCACACTGACTTTCTTGTTCAAAAATATTAGGTTCGTTGCTACTTTAGGGCCTTAATTCTTGCGGTGTCTTCTACCTGGACAGTCTTTCTCTATATCTCTCCAGGGTCGGCTTGTAGAAAAAATCATTCACATTAGTATTCAGGAGTTACCTCTTCAGAGAAGCCATCTCTTTTTATATAGCCAATTCCCACTGTACACTGTGTTTTTCAGAGCACTCACCACGGTTTTTCTCTGATTATATTTTGTGTTTTTGTTTACTTATTTGTCACTGTCTTTTCTCTCAGCACGTAAGCTTCATGAGGAAGGGACTTTATTTGTCCTATTTGCTATTACATGCCCAGTCTTTCGAATGGTATCTGGCATACTGTAGCTATGCAGTAAATTCTCATTTAATGTGTGAAGAAATGCAGAAGACCAGAATTTTATATGTGCTCCAGATAGTATTCCTCTAATTATACCAGAGATAGAAATGAGAATGATCATTACTGAGCACCCATTAAACACAAGTCACTTTACATATATCATCTCACAGAATAGGACAAAATAAAATCATTTTATAGATATCAGATAAGGTTCAGAAGGATTACTTTTTTTTTTTGTCTCGTTATTAGAGGAGCAGGGATGTAAATCTCAGTTGATTTTCTCCAAATGTCATCATCTTTCTATCATACTTCAGTACAGATCTTCAGCTTGGTCAATAGAACACTAATGAGTTCATTAACTTCATCTAAAGGAATCGGTCCCCTGAGTCACACAACATTCTGAGGGGATGAAACAAAAGATGATTTTGCTTTGTGGTGGCTGATTCAGTGCAGGGAAAATAACAGACCTATATGGGCAGAATGGGCAGAATATGTGCGTACCCCATATCACTGCTTCTTGTCCCTCCTCTCTCTTTTTGTCAATCTTTATACTCTCAAGACAGTTTTAAAGTCCCATCTTGTATATAAAGTCCCATGTCTCAGTGTGGTCCTGCTACTGATAACTCCTTCTCAGTGTCTGTTTTTCCAGCCTTTGCATTCACTATATTGCTATCCAACATCTTTCCAACAAATGATCATGTTCTTGCTAAGCTTGTCAGAGTTCAATTTTTGCTCTGAAAATAAAGAAAACCTCAGAAAAAATGGAGTCCGGCAGCCCTGAAGGGGGAGCTCTCACACCCTCATTGCAGGAAGCAGGAAGAGAAGAATTCTTTTGACAACTGAGAACATAAATCTCCTGGGAATTTTATTTCCTGCTTTAAAGAAGGAAGAATCCTCTCTGTTCCAGCAACAAAGCTCTAACCACAGTGTACAGGTGGTGAGAAAACACCAAAACTGTATAAACTCCTTTTCTTCTCCAAGGAAATTTTGTTCAAAACAAGCCTCCCCAGTTTCTTCCTAAAACCTAACAAAAGCTGACCTTCTTTTTGTCTCTTTGAACTTGCCTGTTTCACGATACCTTGCTTGCCCTGAACTGAAGTTCTCTGCTTTCCTCAAGCCCATTTTGCTGGTAAAATAGCTACTGTCTTATTTTTGAGGTTGACAAGTCAAATAAGCTGTCTGCTAATGTGTTTTGGATGTTGAAGGCTTTTTCCTAATTATAACATTCTGATTTTGACACAAAAGTGAATGTAACAGATAAATGAATTATTGTGGGGTAGAAAGAAGGTTTTTTTTGTTTTGTTTTGTTTTTTAACTTTTTATTTTATATTGAGGTATAGACTTCCCTGGTGGCTCAGATGGTAAAGCATCTGTCTACAATGCGGGAGACCTGGGTTCGATCCCTGGGTCCAATCCCTGGGTCGGGAAGAGCCATTGTGCTGAAAGGTACTGTTAACAGTGCATGTGGAAAAGCTATTGCTTCCATGAAAATTATGGGGTGAAATGTTGATGGTATTTAACTAGGGGACCCAAGAATTCTCAAACCATGCCCTACTACCCTCTTAATAAGCAAGATTTCCATAAAAGCTTAACACAAAAGAAATTACAGCAAATGATTCATAAATTCTCTCTTTGTTTTTAGCTGAACTTTGCCGAATACTCCTTAAAGAAAACTGCTGATAATATTGCAGTTTGGAGGCTTTCCTGATACCTCAGCTGGTAAAGAATCTGCCTGCAATGCAGGAGACCCTCATTCCATTCCTGGGTTGGGAAGATCCCCTGGAGAAGGGAAAGGCTACCCACTCCAGTATTCTTAGGCTTCCCTGATGGCTCACCTGGTAAAGAATTCACCTGCAATGCGGGAAACCTGGGTTCGATCCCTGGGTTGGGAAAATCCCCTGGAGAAGGGAATGACTACCCATTCCAGTATTCTGGCCTGGAGAATTCCATGGACTGTATAGTTCATGGGGTCACAAAGAGTCAGACATATCTGAGCAACTTTCACTTCACTTCATAGCTGATTAACAAACAATGCTGTGATGGTTCCAGGTGAACAGTGAAGGGACTCAGACATGCATATATATGTTCCATTATCCCCCAAACTCCCCTCCCATCCAGGCTGCCATGTAGCATTGAGCAGAGTCCCATGTGCTATATAGTAGGCTGTAAGGAGTTTCTTTATATGGTAGTTGGTAGACCCTTGAGTGCTGCTTTGACCTTTCACTAAGCTAATGACTCTGTGTTATTGAAACTTTATGTGTTTCTAGATCACAGTCTGCCTGCAATGCAGGAGACCATGGTTCGATTCCTGGGATGGGAAGATCCCCTGGAGGAGGGATTGGCTACCCACTCCAGTATTCTTGCCTGGAAAATCCAGGCAAGATGGATGAGCCTGGAGGACCCCAACTATGAGGTCAAAAAGAGTAGGACATGACTGAGTGACTAACACACTCACACTCAAGGGGAAAAAAAAACACATTGTTAAGACGCCTCCACTTTCTTGCACTTCAGTTTCAAGGGTCCTTTTACACTGAATGTTTGCTGATTTGGTAGCAAACTGAAGTTTTCATTCTCTTACTCTTTGGGATTGAGCTAGGCCTTTGTCACGTGAACTGGTTTAGAAAGTTTTCTTCTTGGTAATCAGCTTGCCTTAAGACACGCCCTTGAGAAAGGAGCTTTCATATTAAGAATGCAATTTATGCTATATCTTCTTCAGGAAGAAAACAGGGCACATGCATCTACCTCAGATTCCAGGTAATCGATAGACTTTCAGCAATACTTCATTTACAGAAGTCATTTAGGCACATTCACATTTCCAGCAAACCAGAAGTAATTTAAAAGCTCAGTATACTGGGTTGTTACTCATCAAATCTGGCCTAGGTGTCCCATTCCTTATAAGGATTGAACAGAAAAAGCTAGATCTTTCAGTACTCTAGCTTAATTCTGGGATTCTTATTCCTCAAAACCAGATTTACATTTCAAAGTAAAATGGCTCTAGGAGGCAATTAAAGAGATGGGACTATCTCTTTAGACTATCAGATCACTTTACCTGTCTTCTGAGAAACCTGTATGCAGGTCAAGAAGCAACAGTTAGAACCAGACATGGAACAGTGGACTGGTTCAAAATTGGGAAAGGAGTACATCAAGGCTGTATATTGTTACCCTGATTATTTAACTTAAACGCGGAGTACATCATGAGAAATGCCAGGCTGGATGAACCTCAAGCTGGAATCAAGACTGCTGGGAGAAATGTCAGTAACCTTAGATACACAAATGATACCACTCTAATGGCAGAAAGTGAAGAGGAATTAGAGAACCTATTGATGACGGTGAAACAAAAAAGTGAAAAATCTGGTTTAAAACTCAACGTTTAAAAAACGAAGATCATAGCATTGGGTCCCATCAGTTCAGTTCAGTGCAGTTGCTCTGTTGTGTCTGACTCTCTGTGACCCCACGGACTGCAGCATGCCAGATTTTCCTGTCCATCACCAACTCCCGGCACCTACTCAAACTCACGTCCATTGAGTCAGTGATGCCATCCAACCATCTCATCTTCTGTCGTCCCCTTCCCCTCCCACTTTCAATCTTTCCCAGCATCAGGGTCTTTTAAAAAGAGTCAGTTCTTCATATCGGTGGTCAAAGTATTGGAGTTTCAGCTTCAGCATCAATCCTTCCAACGAATGTTCAGGACTGATTTCCTTTAGGATGGACTGGTTGGATCTCCTTGCTGTCCAAGAGACTCTCAAGAGTCTCCTCCAACACCACAGTTCAAAAGCATCAATTCTTTGGCGTTCAGCTTTCATTATAAAGTCCAACTCTCACATCCATACAAGACTACTGGAAAAACCATTGCTTTGACTAGATGGACATTTGTTGGCAAAGTAATGTCTCTTCTTCTTAATATGCTATCTAGGTTGGTCATAGCTTTTCTTCCAAGGAAGAAATGTCTTTTAACTTCGTGGCTGCAGTCACCATCTGCAGTGATTTTGGGGCCAAGAAAATAAAGTCTGTCACTGTTTCCATTGTTTCTCCATCTATTTGCTGTGAAGTGATGGGACTGGATGCCATGATCTTAGTTTTCTGAATGTTGAGCTTTAAGCCAACTTTTTCACTTTCCTCTTTCACTTTCATCAAGAGGCTCTTTAGTTCTTCTTTGCTTTCTGCCATAAGGGTGGTGTCATCTGCATATCTGAGGTTATTGATATTTTTCCTGGCAATCTTGATTCCAGCTTGTGCTTCATCTAGCCCAGTGTTTCTCATGACGTACTCTGCATATAAGTTAAGTAAGCAGGGTGATAATATACAGCCTTGATGTACTCCTTTCCTGATTTGGAACCAGTCTGTTGTTCCATGTCCAGTTCTAACTGTTGCTTCCTGACCTGCATACAGATTTCTTAAAAGGCAAGTCAGGTGGTCTGGTATTCCCATCTCTTTAAGAATTTTCCACAGTTTGTTGTGATCTTGTGATCTACACAGTCAAAAGCTTTGGCGTAGTTAATAAAACAGAGGTAGATGTTTTTCTGGAACGCTCTTGCTTTTTTGATGATCCAGCGGATGTTGGCAATTTGATCTCTGGCTCCCCTAGCTTTTCTATCACTTCATGGCAAATAGATGGGGAAAAAGTGGAAATAGTGATAGATTTTATTTTGGGGGCTCCAAAATCATTGCAGATGGGGACTGCAGCCATTAAATTAAAAGACATTTGCTCCTTGGAAGGAAAGCTATGACAAACCTAGACAGGGTATTAAAAAGCAGAGACATCACTTTGCTGACAAAGGTCCATATAGTCAAAGCTATGGCTTTTTCAGTGGTCATGTATGCATGTGAGAGTTGGACCATACATAAGGCTGAGCATGGAAGAATTGATGCTTTTGAGCTGTGGTGCTGGAGAAGACTCTTCAGAGTCCCTTGACCTGCAAGGAAATTGAAGCAGTCAGCCCTAAAGGAAATCAACCCTGAATATTCACTGGAAGGACTGACGCTGCAGCTGAAATTTCATTACTTTGGCCACCTAATGTGAAGAGCTGATTCAGTTGGAAAGACCTTAATGCTGTGAAAGATTGAGGGTGGAAGGAGAAGCGGGTGACAAAGGATGAGATGGTTGGATGGCATCACCGACTCAATGGTCATGAGTTTGAGCAAACTCCAGGAGATAGTGAAGGACCGATAAGCCTGGCGTGCATCCATTGGGTTGCAAAGATTTGGATACAACTAAGTAATCAACAATAACAACAGAAGGCAGTAGAAGCTAAGAAACACAAAGCAGAAACAGGAACACAGTGTGTAATTGCAATTCTGAAAGACTTTAGTATAATGTGTGGGATTTAGACACAGATCTGTTAAGAGTGGGAACAAAAATGAAATCAGGCAAAGGCTTAGAAATGTACTTGGTTATGAAGATTGTAGGGCTTCCCTGGTGGCTCAAATTCTTGGTAAAGAATTTGCCTGCAGTGCAGGAGAGCTGGGTTTGATCCCTGCGTTGGGAAGATCCCCTGGAGAAGGAAATGATAACCCACTCCAGTATTCTTGCCTGGACAGTCCCCATGGACAGAGGAGCCTGGCAGGCTGCAGTCCTTGGGAGTCGCAAAGAGTCGGACACGACTGTGCAACTAAGCAAAGTCCAACACAGGGAGATTGGATTCTGGGAGGGAAATGGAAAAGTCCTGTGGTAACATTTTGAGGAAAGGGATAAAAGGGATGGTAATCAGGTTTCCAAGCAGAGGTTACTTCTCTGAATTGGTAACGGACTGAAAGTGAAAGTCGCTCAGTCGTGTCTGATTCTTTGCGACCCCATGAACTATACAGGAGTGGGTAGCCTTTCCCTTCTCCAGAGGATCTTCCGGATCCAGGAATCAAACTGAGGTCTCCTACATTGCAAGTGGATTCTTTACCAACTGAGCTATCAGGGAATATGAAGAAAAGTGGCACATGAGTAGGGCTCAGGAAGAGCTCTGTTCTACAATGGACTCTTCAAGTTCTAGGGTGAGGGAGCTCAAATTTCCAAAGGTATCAGCAGCCATAGAAACTCAGCAGAGAGAAGAAACCTGGAGGGAAGGGCCTTCACTGAGATCATGCCTCATTTCCAAACCCCATCAGATCTGGGAGGAAGAAAGAGAGAGTGTTGATCAAAAGTATGGAATAGGACACTGGAGTGGTGGAGACGAGAGGTGATGAGGGACCAAATAGGGAGGGCTGAGCAGAGGATAAATTGTGGTGCTGCTGACGAGGAAGACAGGGAGAGATGGTGTTGGAAAGGAAAATGATGGGTAAGTAGAGGTGATTATGGTGATGGGGGAGGTGGGAGGGGATTGGAGTGGCAGTGGCGGTGATGGTTCAGGAAACAGATTCTGAACATGTATTTCTGGAGTGATTATTCTAAATCTTACACCTGTGGGGATTGGTAGGATAGACTCTGGATGGGATTTTTCAACAGATTCAGCAGAAAGATTCTAGATAGGGCAGATTCAGAGGAAGCAAGGAAAGGGCTGATGTATATGACCTCCGAAGAACTAGAATTGTCTTTTACTATACTGCTTGCAAAGATCAAAGAGATGAATTTACATTTTTAAGTATTGATATTTCAGTCTTTTTTTCTTAATTAAGCTTGGATAAAATTAGAAACTGAAATGCTCCATGATGAGACATATTAGAAGTACCATATGCAGGGACATTTATCTCTAAATTAATGTAACTGACTGGGAAAAGGAGTCAGGGAGACAAGCAGTTTCTTACTTCTCTGATAATCTAGGGAGAGAGACACATTTGAGACATGACCAAGTGAAAAATATATTACTAGATCTTTACAGGTAACTGGCAGTAAGCAGTGGAGATTGTAATTATTACAAATATTTTATATTCCATTCATGTCCATTGCTTATTGGACCTTCCTAATGTTATATAATAATATTTTCAAAGACTCATAGAATTAAGAACACTCATTCTTGAATGGGGTAGGTGCTGTATTGATACTCAGTCAAGAGACATGATGTGTGAATTTTCTTTTTTTCTGCTCACGGCTCCTTCAAATAGTGATTAAATCCTCTTGTCAGATTTACAGCTCAAGGAACATTTGAGGTATGCAGCTTTCGGCCCAGCTTCTAGTTTCTATCAGAAATTTAGCTGGTTTGTTCTTGCTATAATAAGTTGAGATCTGATCTTACTCCCCAGTGGCTGCCCATGATACTCTAAACTACTAGAGGACATGTGAGCAACATCAGCAATAACACAAATGAACCCAGAGAAGAACGAAAAGCTTTATACTCTGGCTTCAGCCTACAGTATCATGAGTGTTTTCTCTCTCCCTTGCTGCCTCTGGTAACTGTTTGTGGGAATGTAGGGTAAACAGAAGGGCCACTCTCTTTCAACCCTCAAATTCTTTTTCTCTCTCTTCCTCCACTTTCACCGAGGATTTCAGCCTTGATGTGGACGTGGAAAGCTGTCTTCTTCAAATATCAGTGCTTGGTCAGGAGAAGGGAGTTGTTCAGTTTCTGGCTGGCAGCAGTCATGGAGAATGGGGTGGTATATAAAGAAAAACGTGTTTTCCTACTTTGTTTCAACATAATGAGTAAACCATCAGTCTTACAGTTTTAGATTTTCAAGATAATTGTACATTTTTGACATTTCATATATGTCACACATGAATATCTGTTCATTAAGCAAAAAATCAGAAAAGTCTATTTCAGAGTTCCTGAGCCAGAGGAAATCTAAAAGTGTTGGTTGGATTGAAGCAATGTCCATTCTTTGAATGTTAAAAAGAGCAACCCTATGAAAGGCCCTTTTCATACTGTTCATGGGGTTCTCAAGGCAACAATACTGAAGTGGTTTGCCATCCCCTTCTACAGTGGACCACGTTTTGTCAGAACTCTCCACCATGACCCCTCCATCTTGGGTGGTCCTACACGGCATGACTCATAGTTTCACTGAATTAGACAAGGCTGTGGTCCATGTTATTGGTTTAATTTTCTGTGATTGTGGTTTTCATTCTGTCTGCCCTTTGATGGATAAGGATAAGAGGCTTGTGGAAGCTTTCTGATGGGAGGGATTGGCTGTAGGGGAATCTGGGTCTTGTTCTGATGGGTGGGGCCATCCTTCAGTTCAGTTCAGTTCAGTTCAGTCACTCAGTCGTGTCCGACTCTGCGACCCCATGAATCGCAGTACGCCAGGCCTCCCTGTCCATCACCAACTCCCGGAGTTTACTCAAATTCATGTGCATCGAGTCAGTGATGCCATCCAGCCATCTCATCCTCTGTCGTCCCCTTCTCCTCCTGCCCCTAATCCCTCACAGCATCAGGGTATTTTCCAATGAGTCAACTCTTCACACGAGGTGGCCAAAGTATTGGAGTTTCAGCTTTAGCATCAGTCCTTCCAATGAACACCCAGGACTAATCTCCTTTAGAATGCACTGATTGGATCTCCTTGCAGTCCAAGGGACTCCCAAGAGTCTTCTCCAACACCACATTTCAAAAGCATCAATTCTTCAGTGCTCAGCTTTCTTCACATGCTTAGTAAATCTTTAATCCAATTTTCTGTTGATGAAATCCTAAAAGATAATGCTGCTGCACTCAATATGCCAGCAAATTTGGAAAACTCAGCAGTGGCCACAGGACAGGAAAAGGTCAGTTTTCATTCCAATCCCCAAAATGGTAACACCAAAGAATGTTGAAACTACTGCACAATTGCACTCATCTCACATGCTAGCAAAGTAATGCTCAAAATTCTCCAAGTTAGGTACATGTTAGGTACAGGTAACTTCAAGTTAGGTACATGACCGAGGACTTCCAGATGTTCAAGCTGGATAAAGCAGAAGAACCAGAGATCAAATTGCCAACATCTGTTGGATCACAGAAAAATCAAGAGAATTCCAGAAAAACATCTACTTCTGCTTTATTGACTACACCAAAGCCTTTGACTGTGTGGGTCACAACAAACTGCAAAAAATCCTTAAAGAGATGGGGATACCAGACCAGCTGACTTGCCTCCTGAGATCCAGAAGCAACAGTTAGAGCCAGATATGGAATAACAGACTGGTTCCAAATTGGCAAAGGAGTATGTCAAGGCTGTATATTGTCACCCTGCTTATTTGACTTATATGCAGAGTACATCATGTGAAATGCCAGGGTGGATGAATCACAAGTTGGAATCAAGATTTCCAGGAGAAATATCAACAACCTCACACATGCAGATAACACCACCCTTATGGCAGAAAGTGAAGAGGAAGTAAAGAGCCTCTTGATGAAAGTGAAAGAAGAGAGTGAAAAAGCTGGCTTAAAACTCAACATTCAAAAAACTAAGATCATGGCATCTAGTCCCATCACTTCATGGCAAATAGATGGGGAAACAATGGAAACAGTGAGAGACTTTATTTTCTTGGACTCCAAAATCACTGCAGACGGTAACTGCAGCCATAAAATTAAAAGATGTTTGCTCCTTGGAAGAAAAGCTATGACCAACATAGACAGCATATTAAAAAACAGAGACATTACCTTGCTGACAAAGGTCTGTATAGTCAAAGCTATGGTTTTTCTAGTAGTCATGAACGGATGTGAGAGTTGGACTATAAAGAAAGCTGGGTGCCAAAAAATTGATGCTTTTGAACTGTGGTGTTGGAGAAGACGCTTGGGAGTCCCTTGGAAGAACTGATGCTGAAGCTGAAACTCCAGCACTTTGGCTGCCTGATGTAAAGATCTGACTCACTGGAGAAGACTCTGATGCTGGGAAAGATTGAAGGCAGGAGGAGAAGGGGATGACAGAGGATGAGATGGTTGGATGGCATCACTGACTCAATGGACATAAGTTTGAGTAAGCTCTGGGAGTTGGTGATGGACAGGGAAGCCTGGTGTGCTGCAGTCCATGGGGTTGCAAAGAGTTGGACATGGCTTAGTGACTGAACTGAACTGAACTGATGAAAGGCCCTGATTCCTCTTTTAAAATATGATGAAAGCCATTTCATCCTTATCCAAAAATATGCACATTTGGGCATGCTTGTTATCTTCTCATTTCCAAAAATTAAATTCAGGAAGGGATCTCTTGCTTTTAAATATTACTACTTGTATATGCAGTGGTTTATTCCTGAGCACACAAGGAGAATTTTTATAGAGTCTTTTATTCATAAACGGATTAACTACCTTTTACAACCCCAAATTGATAACACCCTTCTCTCCGAAAGCTCTGAGATGCTGTAGCTTCTCTTGTGAGTCAATGTATACTCCGTGTTTCATGTATACATTCATGTCTGCAAATATAATTAGGAAATTCTGCCCCTTAAAAAATGCTATATCCCAAAACCTAGCAGGAACATTTTTGATTATTCTCTTTTTTGCATTAGAGTCTCTACTATATTCCTTTCATGGTGAGAGTTAGCTACCTTTAAGGGAAGCTTAATTCTTCTATTTTTAAGGCAAATGGGGTCAGAAATAATTTAAATCACCTCGGAGGACCATGTGTTAACTCTCGGGAAATGCTAATCCCTGAGTTTATGAATCTGGCCCTTTGATGGTTATGTGGGCCAACCCAGAATATTTATTTCTTTTCTTTTCTCAGAACTATTTTAAAAATAAAATCTAAGTGGTTCTTTGGTGGGGGCCCAGATAGAGAAAAATTAAGCTGTTTTTCATGTTGATTCCTTTCTTTTCCGAAAGACAGCATCATAGATTCCAGTCTGCCACCCGACACGATCAAATGAGCCAACTATAAAGTGCTCCCCTTCCTGCTGCATTTCTTTGGCAGCCCTTCAGACAGCCCTTCTGCTGCTTAAAGGTGTTGGCGGTTTTCTGCTCTGAGGCCTGGCTAGGGTGGAAGGGTAGAAAAAGCTAGTAAAAGGGAAAAGCTTTGTTTACCTGCATCCGACTAATTCTCTAAGGTTTGGTTTACTCACTGCACTTCAAAAAATGCATCAGGAGAGAAAGAACTCTCAAATCCCTTGATTGCCCATCTGTTTCACCTACAAATCAGGCTATCCTCCCCTGATTGCTGTAATATTTCACCCTGCCTTCTGACTTCAGAACTTCAGTTCACATAAAGTAGTCAAGGAGAGTGTTTATAACAGAAAAGCTTAATAAAACCAAAGGAGGCTGGAAATGGGTCACTGACGGGCTGTTATCATTGTTCACGGATTTTTTTTTTGTTATTGTTGTTTTCTTTTGTTTTCAGCTAGAGGGTAAAATTCAAGTCTCAGGAACATCTACTACAGACCTCCTCCCCAGAGACATGCTGCCGGAATGACTCATCCATTTCCTAGATGGAAAACACAGAAAAAAGTGATTGAAGCCAAAAGTGACTTTCACTTGGAATTAATCATTTTTTTAGTTACCCATTTTCTTTTTTCCCTCTTTAGGATCAACACAAAGATAAAGAGGCTGGCTTTGTGGGCATGCAATCTATGCAGTCACCGAGTCTGAGTCCCCGCGCCCAGAAGAGCTTCTTGATTTGTTTAATGGTTTTTGGCCCCCTTAAAATTTTTAATATTTGTTGTAAATTATTTAATTGGTTCTGAGGCAAATTAGAGGTAATGTTTATTTTGATGATGAACTGTGAATAATAACAGAAGTACCAGACTGGAAGATCTCACCTAGGATGCATCACTAATTAATAGTCTGAGCACTGGAAGTTAACCATTTAATCTATCTGGTGAACTTGGTGAGTGAGTTAAACTGGAGCAGTAGTTTAAAGCAGATGATACATTCCTTATGATTTTTGATTTTTGCTGCAGTGGGGAAGAGCTTCCCTGGTGGCTCAGATGGTAAAGAATCTGCCTGTAATACAGGAGACCTGGGTTTGATCCCTGGGTCAGGAAGATCCCCTGGAGAAGGGAATGGCAACCCATTCCAGTGTTCTTGCCTGGAGAATTCCATGGACAGAGGAGACTGGTGGGCTTTATAGTCCATGGAGTTGCAAAGAGTCAGACATGACTGAGCAGCTAACACTGCTACTACTGATGGAGGGGAACGAGGGGACCGGCCTCTGGGTCCCTGTTCCTGCTTCAGTGTGAAGAGTGGGTCTTTTGTCTCTTGCATGTTCCAAAGGTCTCTTCAGGGTCAACTACACTATTCTAGGAATAGTATTCTTGGAAGTCAGAACTTATGACTGGGGATGAGGTAAAAACAGAGAGGCATAGAGTGCAGTGATTTTCCAGGATGAAAGGAGTTTATGTAAAGATTTGGATTGGGAAGGGCCAGATGCCAAGAAAATTATGATGGCAAATTAAACTCCTCACTTGCCAGCTGAAATACTGTCTGCAATGAATTCTTCCTTGATTCACCTCGTTTCTTCTGACATTTCTTTCATCTGAACTCCCATTGGCCTTAAGATCTTATCACTCATTTGACACAAACATGCTGCTTTAAATAACATTTTGATAAAAATGCTAATATTAGCATTGCAGTACTGTATTTTTTGTTTCTGGTAGAATAAAAGTTTCATTTGGATGGCCTACCTCACCAGCCAGTTATAACTTAGCACATGGTAATCTATCAAAAATAGTTATGACTGTGTTTATGGAATGGATAAATAGATTATAAGCTCCTTGAAGATGGACAAAATTAATTTCTACTTCATGTGTTTCTCTCAAGACTGAGCAGAAGATTATGTGTATTCCACTGATACTGTTATGAAGTGATTTAACAATTGCTTCCCTGGCATGTTGCCTGGGGGAGGTTTTATGAAGGTACACAGAAAGTTTTAGTATACTATAAAATAGGAAGTTCATATTCAGTTTAATTTTCTGGAGGAAACTGATCTTTCTTAAAAAAAAAGTCTCAAATAAGCAAACACACAAAGAAATAAATAAGCAAACACACAAAGAAATAAGAAATGTAAAAGACAAGAAAAAAAGCAGCCCATTTTTCTTTCATTTCCTAGCACAGTGACTTAAGTGCACAAAAAACCCTAATCTTTCAGAGGAAGTTATCCAAATGGAAATTATCCTCAAAAACAGTCTCAATTTCAGCGCTCAGGTTGTAGAGCATAGTCCAGCAGCCTCCTGAAACCATAGCCTTAATTTTGCAGGTCATATTGGAAAAAAAAATAAAATTCCCCTTAGAAATTATTTGATTCACAGTCAGTCCTTAAAGACCATATTTTAACCAAACATATAAACCAAGAATTAGAGCTTAGTGCCCCAAAACAAAGTATGGATAGAAAGTGTCCGCTCACTGTACATTCCATAAAAGCTTCCCTGAGACCAAGAGAAATTTGACCATAGTTAGGCAATTATACACCACACTAAGAATGAACAGTTTCAATTCAAGATGGCCATAAAGGACGCGACTAAACCCACTTCCTCATACAGGTACATATGGAAAAATGTCCTTTGTTGGGGAGGGGGAAGATAAACTAGCTAAGCAACTCCTACATTTTGGGTGAACAAGAAAAACCCACATCCGAGAAGGCAGGAGAGACTGAAACACAAATCTCTGACACCTTGCGCAGTAACCCATGATTGGAGAGAACCCCAAATTCTGGGCTTCTCTGTAAGGAGTGAAGGGTTTTCACCCCCATATCTAGCTTTTAAGACTTGCACTTCAGAAATGAGCCCCCAGAGCATCTAGCTTTGAAGCCAACTAGACTATAGCAAACTGAGAAATAATCCTTAAAGGTTTTGCATGGACTCAGCCACCCTCAGACCCAGCACAGAGGCAGCTGTCTGGAAAAGACCCAGTCTCCATGGAAGAGGCTCATCTTAGAGTATTGGCCTGAGAGCCAGGTATCTGATTTAACACACATCCGGGGATCTCCTGAAATACTCTCCAAAAAGATAGAGGCTGATGGATGCCATCTTTGTGATTTGCCTGTATTCATGAGTTTGTTTTTTTTAATTTTAGATTTCACATATAAATGAGATCACACAGTATTTGTCTTTCTCTGACTTGCTTTACTAAGCTTAATGGTTTCAAGTTTCACCTGTACTGTCACAAGGGCAGAATTTGCTTTCAGTGGCTGAATAATATCCCATATATGTATATGTTATATATACAGACACACACCATATTTTCTTTATCCATTCATCCACCCATGGGCAATAAGGTTGTTTCCATGTCTTGGGTATTGTAAATAATACTGCAAGGAAAATGAGGGTACAGATACCTTTCTGAGATAGTGATTTCATTTCCTTCAGATGTATATCCAAAAGGAGCATTGTGGGATCACATAGTAAATTCTATTTTTAATATTTTGAGGAACCTCCAAAGTGTTTTCCGTAGTGGCTGTGTCAATGCACATTTCCCCCAACAGTGTACAAGGGTTCCCTTTTCTCCACATCCTTGCCAGCATTTATCTCTTTTTATTGGATAATAGATGGTTTAACAGCTAGGAGGTAATATCTCACTGGAGCTTTCATTTCTGTTTCCCTGATAATTATTGTACTTGTATACATTTCGGCCATTTGCATATTCTCTTTGGAAAATGGTCTGTTCAAGACCTTTGTCCATTTTAAAATCAGATTTTAAAATGGCTTCACTGTTGGAAGGGCCACTGTGAGCAGGTAGGCTGCTGGCTGTGTCCCGCTGCTAGGTGCGGTCACAGGCCAGGCTCTCAGGCAAGGCACAGGCTGTCTTTAGTCATCCAGGGGCTCTGTGGGCCAGGCTCTGTGGTTTTCAGGGTCACTGTTCAGGTTCTCTGGCTGTGCTGGGCCACTGGCTGTGCTCAACGTTTGGGCAGGGCTGCAGGTTTGACTTCCTGCCTGAGTGGGCCTGTCGGACAGGCTCTGTGGCTGTGTATGTGTGACTGGAAGCTATGCTCAGCAGCTGAACAGAGCTGCAGCTTTGATTCTTTGCTTATGTTCTGTGGATTAAATTGACATGCATCACTCTAAACATTCTCACTCTGGGAAACACAGTACCAGACACTGTTCTGTAACATTTCAGTTAAAATCTAAGTTAAAATACATTTTAATAATTGAAATACTTGATCAAGATCCACACAGCTATTGGGCATTGAATCCTGAATTTGAATCCCTTCTTTGTCTGATTTTAAACCCTGTTTTATTCTCAGATGTTTTAGGCAATGGCACCCCACTCCAGTACTCTTGCCTGGAAAATCCCATGGATTAAGGAGCCTGGTGGGCTGCAGTCCATGAGGTCGCACAGAGTCGGACACGACTGAGAGACTTCACTTTCACTTTTCACTTTCATGCATTGGAGAAGGAAACGGCAACCCACTCCAGTGTTCTTGCCTGGAGAATCCCAGGGACGGGGGAGCCTGGTGGGGTGCCGTCTATGGGGTCACACAGAGTCGGACACGACTGAAGTGACTTAGCAGTGGCAGCAGCATGGAGTTCAGCGTATTTTGTTTGGGCTTCACAGTGTTTTATTAAAAGGGCTTGTAATTATATATATGATAATCTTTGGATTGACATGTATAAATATCTTTTGGAAGATGAAAAATAACATGGCTGAGATGAAATACATACTGGGTAGGTTCAAGAGAAGTTTAAATGGAGCAGAGGGATAGATTAGTAAACTTGAAAGAATATCCAGAATAGAACACAACAGAAGAAAAAGACGAAACAAAAAATAAAGTGTCAGTGAACTAAGAGATAATGTCAAATGACCACATAATTATGAAAATGGAATCCTTGAGGGAACAGACTGGCCATTGGCAATGGTCTAAAATTCTATAAAAATGTGCAGATGGGCCAATATTTGGTCAAGGCATCCAATGCTCAGATACTTGCTTGAGATTCAGCAAAGTTTTCAGAGACACGGTCCCATCAGGAATGCCCTGGTTAAGGGAGGAAACCCTCTGTCGCGTGTGGCGAAGACACTGCTATTCTAAAGTATGTGAAATCATTCAGCTGATCTCAATGGGCTGCTGAGGTTGTTGCCAAGGGATCTGAGAGAGGGGTGAACTCCTCTAAGACTCTAGTATCTAGCAAGGACCGTCTGTGGAGGGGTGAGGCTGCTCCCTCTGGTTAGGAGAGGTACAGCAGAGGGCCCAGATTTGGTCCAGCCCTTAGCAAGGAGGCTTCAGTGGCTAAGACATGCTTGCAGGGGCTACTTCCATGGCCCTGGGCATGATGGGAAGCTACATGTAGATGGTCACAGGCTAAGGGATCTCTGTTCCTAAGACAGCCCAGTATGTAGCCAGCAATTCCCACCTAGTGGCATAGAGCCTGGGACCAAGAAGTGCAGCTTCTTATGCAAGAATCCCATGGAGAGCTTATGGCCATGTCAGGTGGTCCAGAAACTCTGGGACACATGAAAAGAGTTTACTAAAGTCCTTAGAATGAAGGAGTCTCTGGAGAGCCTTAAGGAGAGTACCTACTCTTTTGTAATTTGGAAAGATTCTACAGACTTTCTTTGGAGGCAACCCTGTTCAGAGTGGGAAGATTTACAAATAATGACATAAATGGGTTTAAGTAAAAATTTGTATGTTGCTTCTAGAACTCTCTAAAGCCTTATTTTATAATTGTAGATGCTGAGAGTCCATAGCTGTTTATTGACAGTGTCAGGAATGCAATGGCCTTTGATTTACCAAATAATTTTCAGGAATTTAATTGAGACTTTGAACCATGTTTGGGGCAACAGCTCATCCCCGCCTTTTTGAGCTCTTTTATGAGTATTTGTTGGAGAAGGGAATGGCAACCCACTCCAGTTTTCTTGCCTGGAGAAATCCATGGACAGAGGAGCCTGGTGGGCTACAGTCCATGGGGTTGCAGAGTCGGACACGACTGAGCAACTAATACTAGACTACACTTTGAGTATTTGTAGTTATCAAACAGTATATTAAATGAGTCATCTTGGAAGAGAATGCCATCAATGTAATGTCATATCTATGCCCCAGGAGAAACTTAATGCAGTTAAGATGTTGCCTGTAAAGATTATGTGTGATTAAAAGCTGTTGAGGTACCTGATGGCTGGTGTGTGTGTGTGTGTGTGTGTGTGTACCCATATATAAAATATCCCTTCAGAAATGATGGCAAGCCATAGTTGAGAGACGGCTTAAAAAGGCACTGAATGGAACATAGCCAAACCTATAATGGTGAATATTTACCAATTCTAATTAGATAGAATCAATAATTTCAATCATATGCCTTAATGGTGGGAACATGGCATTACATTTGAAGTAATCTACTGTGAAGCACCATTCACTCCTACCAAGTTTAAGAATAGACCAAATTGAGCTGTTAAGTGAAGTAATGAGGATTATCATCCCTTATATAAGTAGGTGTATCTTTGAAAGCCCCGTTTACTTTACCCTGGGCCAGATTAACTGCACAGTTGCTCCTGGGCTCACTTTTTGTTTACATTGGCAGGCTGGATCCTGTAGGCATTTGTATGCTACACTTCTGGAAGCCAGTCACCTGGATGAGTTAAACCCCCCCAAACATATTCACCTTCCTAAAGGAACCTGTCTATTTGTTCAGATTCTCCATAGCAAATGTTTATTCTAGAAACATAGCTGGCATGCAGTTGGTATGTTGAGTCTGAAACAGACTGCTCACTAACTTCCTTCTGTGAATTAACCCAGTTTGGAAGACACTGCAGTATATAGGTTGGTATCTGAACTGGGTCTGGTTTTTGGCTTTTCCCCTTCTAACATTGCAAAAAAAAAGCAAGTCAGTTCCCTCCGTAAGCTTATTTATAGAATGGAGGTATAATAACACGTATTCTAAAGTTATCATGTATCTTCAATGAAATCTAGTTTACTGACTACAAAATGATAATCAATGTGTAGCCTTCAGCGCATCCCCCCTCCACACACACTTTTATTTCCAAAGGCATGTTCCCACCTTAGACATTGTAAACAATCAATTACATTTTGATTGCTCGTGGGGTGTCCAGAAGGGTCCTCTTCTCTTTAGGCTGACTCTCTCATAGCTGTTTATAGCTTTGTTGGGCTTTACTTATACCATGTTTAGGTACCTTGATCTCTTATTTCTAGAATTTCCTCCGATTTTTAAGTTTGAAGTAGAAATCTGAAATTGCTTCTACCATAGGAAATTCATTTCCTGTAACAGTGCATGCAGCAGATGGTGTTCTCTGATCCTTCTGCTATACTCTGAAGGGTGAAGGTGGTTTGCATTTTTTTTTCTTGATGATACTATTTCTCGTGAATGAAGAACATGAAAATAGAACTCACTGCCTACTCCACTTCTGCTTAGAAAACTGTCCTTCAGCTTTGCTCATTTGTATCCATCCTTTAAACCTTTCCACAGCCCACTTATCCCTGAGGCAGCCAAAGTCTCTTCTTCCATCTGACAACACGTCTCCCACACACCTTATATAATACTGGAAAAGAAGAGACCTTACCCACCACCAAGTGTAATATTTTGAATTATTCTTCATACCAAATTTGCTCAATTTTCCTTAGCCATAAATAAAACGAAGATTCAGTTCAGTTCAGTTCAGTTGCTCGGTCATGTCCGACTCTTTGAGACCCTATGAATCGCGCACGCCAGGCCTCCCTGTCCATCACCAACTCCCAGAGTTTACCCAAACTCATGTCCATCAAGTTGGTGATGCCACCCAGCCGTCTCATCCTCTGTCGTCCCCTTCTCCTCCTGCCTTCAATCCTTCGAAGCATCAGGGTCTTTTCCAATGAGTCAGCTCTTCGCATGAGGTGGCCAAAGTACTGGAGTTTCAGCTTCAAAATCAGTCCTACCAATGAACAGCCAGGACTGATCTTCTTTGGGATGGACTGGTTGGATCTCCTTGCAGTCCAGGGACTCTAAAGAATCTCCTCCAACACCACAGTTCAAAAGCATCAATTCTTCGACGCTCAGCTTTCTTCACAGTCCAACTCTCACATCCATACATGACCACTGGAAAAACCATAGCCTTGACTAGACGGACCTTTGTTGGCAAAGTAATGTCTCTGCTTTTGAATATGCTATCTAGGTTGGTCATAACTTTCCTTCCAAGGAGTAAGTGTCTTTTAATTTCATGGCTGCAATCACCATCTGCAGTGATTTTGGAGTGCCGCCCCCCCAAAAAAAATCAGCCACTGTGTCCACTGTTTCTCCAACTATCTGCCATGAAGTGATGGGACCAGATGCCATGATCTTAGTTTTCTGAATGTTGAGCTTTAAGCCAACTTTTTCAATCTCCTCTTTCACTTTCATCAAGAGGCTTTTGAGTTCCTCTTCACTCTCTGCCATAAGGGTGGTGTCATCTGCATATCTGAGGTAATTGATATTTCTCCCGGCAATCTTCATTCCATCTTGTGCTTCTTTCAGCCCAGCGTTTCTCATGATGTACTCTGCATAGAAGTTAAATAAGCAGGGTGACAATATATAGCTTTGATGTACTCCTTTTCCTATTTGGAACCAGTCTGCTGTTCCATGTCCAGTTCTAACTGTTGCTTCCTGACCTGCATAGAGGTTTCTCAAGAGGCAGGTCAGGTGGTCTGGTATTCCCAGCTCTTGAAGAATTTTCCACACTTTATTGTGATCCACACAAAGGCTTTGGTATAGTCAATAAAGCAGAAATAGATGTTTTTCTGGAACTGTCTTGCTTTTTCTATGATCCACTGGATGTTGGCAATTTGATCTCTGGTTCCTCTGCCTTTTTGAAAACCAGCTTGAACATCTGGAAGTTCACAGTTCACATATTGCTGAAGCCTGGCTTGGAGAATTTTGAGCATTACTTTACTAGCGTGTGAGATGAGTGCAATTGTGCAGTAGTTTGAGCATTCTTTGGCATTGCCTCTCTTTGGGATTGGAATGAAAACTGACCTTTTCCAGTCCTGTGGCCACTGCTGAGCTTTCCAAATTTGTTGGCATATTGAGTGCAGCACTTTCACAGCATCATCTTTCAGGATTTGAAATAGCTCAACTGGAATCCCATTATCTCCACTAGCTTTATTCGTAGTGATGCTTCCCAAGGCCCACTTGACTTCACATTCCAGGATGTCTGGCTCTAGGTGAGCAATCACACCATCGTGATTATCTGGGTCATGAAGATCTTTTTTGTACACTTCTTCTGTGTATTCTTGCCATCTCTTCTTAATATCTTCTGCTTCTGTTAGGTCCATACCATTTAAACCAGCTTTCAAGCAAGCATGTATCCTAATATTGAGCTAGCCTTGTGGCTCAGATGGTAAAGAATCTGCCTGTAGTGCAGAAGACCTGGTTCAATCCCTGGATAGGGAAGATCCCCGGGAAAAGGAAATGGCTACTCACTGTAGTACTCTTTCCTGGAGAATTCAATGGACAGAGGAGGCTGGTAGGCTATAGTCCATGGGGTTGCAAAGAGTCAGACATGACTAAGCAACTTTCACTTTCACTTTTTCCACTTTTCATGTCTAAATATTAGTCACTTAAATACAAATAAAAGATGCAAGCTGTATATAGAGTGGGTAAAGAACAAGATCCCGCTGTATAGTACAGGGAACCATAGTCAGTATCCTGTGACAAACCATATTGTAAAAGAAGAATAAAAATAGATACAAATAATGTATACCTGGTGCAATGGCACCCCACTCCAGTACTCTTGCCTGGAGAATCCCATGGATGGAGGAGCCTGGTGGGCTGCGTCCATGGGGTCGCTGAGGGTCGGACACGACTGAGCGACTTCACTTTCACTTTTCACTTTCATGCATTGGAGGAGGAAATGGCAACCCACTCCAGTGTTCTTGCCTGGAGAATCCCAGGGACGGGGGAGCCTGGCAGGCTGCGGTGTATGGGGTCGCACAGAGTCGGACACGACTGAAGCGACTTAGCAGCAGCAGCAGGTGCAATAATTTAAACATTATGTAAGTATTTAGAGTAAGATTAATAGTGTTTTGAGAAAGAGAAGTATCATATGACATCCCTTGTTATGTGGAATCTAAAAAGAAATGTTACAAGTGAACTTTTCATAAAACAGAAACAGAGGCACAAACTTAGAGAACAAGCTTATAGTTGCTGGGGGGGAAGGATGGGGGAAGGGATAGTTAGGGAGTTTAGAATGGACATGACACACTGCTCTATTTAAAATGGATAACCAACAAGGACCTCCTATATACCACATGGAACTCTGCTCAGTGTTATGTGGCAGCCTGGATGGGAGGGGAGTTTGGGGAAGAATGGATACTTGTGTATGAATGACTGACTCCTTTGCTGTTCACCTGAAACTATCAGTATATTGTTTGTTAATCGGCTATATTCCAATACAAAATTAAAAGCTTAAAAAAATGAATAGTGTTTTTTCTCAAGCTCCAATTCTGCTCTTTTCAATATATCCACTGTTAAAAATAAAATTGTCATTCTATATATTTTATTTATTTATGCAAGATTATACCAATTATGTACATATATAATTTTATTTTAAAAGCAAGATCACAATATATGTTATTCTGGATTTTTTTCACTTCACTGTATTTCATGAATACATTTTCAGGTCAACACTCAAAGATATAACTCAGTTTTTAAAATAAGTAAATTGTATTCCATACTAGGAATGTGTATCATTTTCTCAAACATTCTCACATTGAGAGAAGTTCCAAATTTCCCAGGTTTTTTGCTAATAAAATGATGCTTTTATAAACATTCATATGTCTATATTTTATTTTTAAAATGAATTCCTGGAGGTAAGATTGCTTGGTTAAAGGATGTCTGTATTATAAATTTTAATATATACTGCCAGAAGGCTATTTAAAAATTGTTGCAAGTTAAACCTTTCCACAATGCCTGAGTAGACTTGTTATTTCCCTGTTTCATGAAATGTTAAAATTTTTCAGTTGGAAGGAAAAATTTGGCCTTTTAAAAATTTGTGTTTATTTTGTGTTTTGTCACTTATTCTACTTGATTGTATTTTCATGTTGGCCTTATGCATTTCATTTTCTGTGATTGTTTCTTCAGATACTTTTGTTCATTTTTATTGTTTTATTTATTCTTTCCTAATCAGTTTGAAGGGCCTCTTTGTAAATTAATAAAAATTATTCTTTGCCTTTCATATGTAATGTACATAGTTTGTATTTTCCCAAGTTTATCTTTTATTTTTTGATTTTGTATATATTTGCCATAAAAATGTTTCTACGTTTTATGGAATTAAATTATTTAAAAAATGCTCCTAGATTTTCTGCTTCCCTTAAGAAAATGTTGATAAGGAGTGGGTATTTTTTGAAACTTTTTATTTTGTATTGTGGTATAGTTGATTAACACCTGTATTAACTTCGGGTGAACAGGGAAGGGACTCAGCCATAAATACACATGTATCTATTTTCCCCCCACGGAGAAGGCAATGGCACCCCACTCCAGTACTCTTGCTTGGAAAATCCCATGGACGGAGGAGCCTGTCAGGCTGTAATCCATGGGGTCGCTAAGAGTCGGACACGACTGAAGGACTTCATTTTTCACTTTCATGCATTGGAGAAGGACACGGCAGCCCACTCCAGTGGTCTTGCCTGGAGAATCCCAGGGACCGGGGAGCCTGGTGGGCTGCCGTCTATGGAGTCGCACAGAGTCGGACACGACTGAAGTGACTTAGCATAGCATAGCATTTCCCCCCCAAACTCCCTTCCCTTCCAGGCTCCCACAAAACACTGAGCAGAGTTGCATGTGCTACAGTAGGTCCTTGTTGGTTATCCATTTTAAATAGAGCAGTGTGTACATATCCATCCCAAACTCCCTAACTATCCCTTTCCCCTAGCAACAATAAATTCTTCCCTAAGTCTGTGAGCCTGTTTCTGTTTTATAAGTAAGTTCATTTGTATCATCTCTTCTTAGATTCCATGTATCAGGTATATCATACTGTATTTCTCCTTTTCTGGCTGATTTACTCCACTCTGTATGATATGCTTTAGGTCAAGAAATGAATATTTTAAATAGAAGATTTTACATACAAATTCTCATATTTTTCTCATTTTGAAGAACCCATTCAGACTTAAAACCTTAGGCTAGATTTTCACTGCACATAAGGAGTTTTCTCACAGTGTGTTCTCATTTTTTGGAAGTGTGTCTTCATGAATCACATTTTTAAATGACTGTACTCGTTGTGGATTTATTGCATCTTAGTCTGAAATATACTCTTCTTCACTGTGCTTTGGATACTGGAGCTGAGCCCTGTAGACGCTTCTTCTTCCCGGCTGACACAGTGTAGTTTTGATAATAAGGTGTGGTGGAGCAGTTCTGCAAGACCAGAGCAGGAAGAGGTTTTCCTTCTTCCAGTCTGCTGTGATAGCCACCACGTTGGTTTGTGTGCACGTGTGTGTGCAGGTAATGGAGGGAGACATGCTCACCTCTGCAGCCTCACGGTTGGTTGCAGTCTTCACTCTTCGGCAGTTACTTCTTCCATTCAGCAGCTGGCTGACCTGTAGTCTAGCTGTCGTGGCTGCCCATTGGCAAGCTGCTTTTCCACGACTGGTTGTGCGCTCCTGCAGCAGCCGTACCTTTCCTTAGAGATCTGAATTCAGTTTGTGGAAAGGACTCCGACAGGTTTCTGTATTCCTTCCTTGTTTGTTTTCCCTCAGTCCTAGAAACAGTGCTGCTTGCTGCAATTCGAACTTCAATTGCTGCTCTGCCATATAATTCTCTCTGACTGCTTTTAGTGTTAACCATTCTTTACTCTTTATATTAAATTTTCCTTGTTAAATTACTGGTGTGATGTCTGCCTCTTGAGTTGGCCTTATCTGAAATGTAAACATAACGTTAAGGTTTCCGGGAGAAAGCAGATAATCCTGGCTACTGTGCATCAATAAGGATGGGTATGTAGACTTACCTTAGAAGACAAAGTTACAAATATCCACCACAGTGACAAATGAAGGCAATGTGATAGATAAAATTCCCAGTATAGAACGTGTGAAGTGAAGTCGCTCAGTCGTGTCCGACTCTTTGCGACCCCATAGACTGTAGCCTACCAGGCTCCTCTGTCCATGGGATTTTCCAGGCAAGAGTACTGGAGTGGATTGCCATTTCCTTCTCCAGGGGATCTTCCCGACCCAGGGCTCGAACCTGGGTCTCCCGCATTGTAGACAGACGCTTTACCGTCTGAGCCAAAAATCTATTGTAGTTTGTGTTTTGCCTTACAATGTTTGTCATGACTATGGATCACCTATATTCTTATTTATTACTATTTTCCCTTCAACCAAACCATAGTTACTTGTTTTTAATTTTCATACAGTCTTAGATTCACAGAAAAATTAAGCAGATTGTGCAGATCAATCCATTTTAAACTTAAATAACTTATTCAAAAATTAACATAAAATGGTAGATAGTAAGAATATACGTTTGGTCAGAAAAAATGCTTGGATGTCCATCAGCAGATGAATGGATAAGAAAGCTGTGGTACATATACACAATGGAGTATTACTCAGCCATTAAAAAGAATACATTTGAATCAGTTCTAATGAGGTGGATGAAACTGGAGCCTATTATACAGAGTGAAGTAAGCCAGAAGGAAAAACATAAATACAGTATACTAACACATATATATGGAATTTAGAAAGATGGTAACAATAACTCTGTATACGAGACAGCAAAAGAGACACTGATGTATAGAACAGTCTTATGGACTCTGTGGGAGAGGGAGAGGGTGGGGAGATTTGGGAGAATAGCATTGAAACATGTAAAATATCATGTAGGAAACGAGTTGCTAGTCCAGGTTCGATGCACGATGCTGGATGCTTGGGACTGGTGCACTGGGACGGCCCAGAGGGATGGTATGGGGAGGGAGGAGGGAGGAGGGTTCAGGATGGGGAACACATGTATACCTGTGGCGGATTCATTTTGATATTTGGCAAAACTAATACAATTATGTAAAGTTTAAAAATAAAATAAAATTAGGAAAAAAAAAAAGGACAGAAAGAGAAAGACAAAAAAAAAAAAAAGAATATACGTTTGGCATAAAGAGTCAACTGCTAAAAAGTATTTAATTATTAAAATGAAATATTCACATATGAACAAAAATCATGTATTATTATATGTACTGTGTTTGAGAAAGAATAGACCAGAATATCTCGGAGGCAACTCTCCTTCTAGCCCTCAAATTCTGGACTATGGGCACAACTGTGTCCACGTGCTTTTTGTTTATTTAAGGAGAGGGGGAAGATCAATTGTTGCAAAAAGCTATCTTTTATAAACAGCAAGAATATGTACCTATCTATCTACACATCTACAATTGCATCTATGTACATATCCACAAATGTTTCTGAATACATGGCTAATATCTAACATAATGTCTTAATCTATATACCATCATTTCCTTTTTTACTGGGGATTTGTTCACTTACTTGATGGACTGACATAAATCAGCCCCGTCATTATCCCTCAGCCATTCCTGACATTTTTATTTAAAACATAACCTTGAAAGGACAAAAACAAATTGCTTTCTCCATACTCTGTAAAACTCTATGGCAATCAAATAGTGCTATTCATGATTCATCAGCTATCAGGAAATGCTTTCAGGGAAGATAATGAGGAAGAAATTTCAAGGATTTTCTACTTTTGTTGAGTTCGAGCAAAGCAGGTGGGGTTGCTGTTGCTACAGTAACAGATCTGTCTGCATTAGTTCATAGCTTTGTCTTTAATAATAAGAAATTGGGTTCTGTGTGTGTGCATGAATGTTTGTGTACTTCTATTCCATTCAACATTAGATTTGTGAGCTAGCTTTATTGTAATGGCATATGCACATACAGATCAATTTAAGGGCTAAATCAGTCTATTTTTAGACCTAACAAATAGACTGTTCCCTCTTTTTACTAATAGCAATAAGATTGCAATGAACATACATGTACCTATCTCCTTGAACATGAAAAAGAATCTTTAGAGAGCTTAAAGTGGAATTGCTGAGTTAGGGTTAGTATTAATTTTCAATTTTATTGGATGGACCAAAGTTAAATCGATTGGATAAAAGTACAATGTATCTTTGTACTTACACAATACTGTATAAAAAGCAATATATGTTTCTATTTTCCCATATTGTTTCCAAAAGTTAATTTCATGAATTTTATTAATTTCATCCAGTTAAACAAATGTGTGAAACAGTGACAGACTTTATTTTTTTGTGCTCCAAAATCACTGCAGATGGTGACTGCAGCCATGAAGTTAAAAGACGCTTGCTCTTTGGAAGAAAAGTTATTACCAACTCAGACAGCATATTAAAAAGCAGAGATATTACTTTGCCAACAAAGATTCATCTAGTTAAAGCTATGGTTTTTCCAGTAGTCATGTATGGATGTGAGAGTTGGACTATAAAGAAAGCTG
Organism: Bos javanicus; assembly: GCF_032452875.1. Classification (NCBI taxonomy): domain Eukaryota; kingdom Metazoa; phylum Chordata; class Mammalia; order Artiodactyla; family Bovidae; genus Bos; species Bos javanicus. Next base: position 6,090,140 of record NC_083886.1, on the reverse strand, counting down.
AGCACTGAAGAATTGATGCTTTTGAACTGTGGTGTTGGAGAAGACTCTTGAGAGTCCCTTGGACTGCAAGGAGATCCAATCAGTACATTCTAAAGGATATCAGTCCTGAAAATTCACTGGAAGGACTGATGTTGAAGCTGAAACTCCAATACTTTGGCCACCTGATGTGAAGAGCTGACTCACTGAAAAAGACCCTGATGCTGGGAAAGATTGAAGACAAGAAGAGAAGGGGACGACAGAGGATGAGCTGGCTGGATGGCATCACCTACTCAATGGACATGGGTTTGGATAAGCTCTGGGATTTGGCAGTGGACAGGGGGGCCTGGCGTGCTGCAGTCCATGGGGTCACAAAGAGTTAGACACGACTGAGCGACTGAACTGAACTGAACTGAGGCTCCTCTTTCTGTGGAATTCTCTAAGCAAGAATACTGGAGTGGGTAGCCATTCCTTTCTCCAGGGGATCTTCCTGACCCAGGGATTAAACCCAAGTCTCCTGCATTGCAGGCAGATTTTTTGTCATCTGAGTCACCAGGGAAGACCATAGTGGTAATACTCACATGCAATGTTATCTTATCACTATAATGAGAATGACTTTAGAATTTTACAATTGAAAATGACATTTATTATCAGTTTATTATCTCACTCTTTACATGATTAAGGTACTAAGATGATTAGAAGTGGATATTAAGTTTTGCAAGTTATCTTTTCAGTATGAAGATAATCACATGATTTATCTATTTTGACCTACTGATATGAGTTAGATTTAAAATTTTTCCACTTAAGCTCCTTTGCATAAAGCTGAGTCATATTATACTTTTAATTATGTTTATGTCTTGAGTTTACTATTATTTAGAATTTTTCCATCAGTGTTTTTAGGTATGTGCTTAGTCGCTCAGTCATGTCCAACTCTTTGTGACCCCATGGCTTCTCTGTCCATGAAATTCTGCAGGCAAGAATATTGGAGTGGGTTGCCATGCCTTCCTCCAGGGGATCTTCCCGACCCAATCTAGGTCTCCTACATTGCAGGTGGATTCTTTAAGGTCTGAGCCACCAGGGAAGCCCCTGGCCTAAACTTTAGTTCTCTTTGTCCTATCTTACATCTTGCTGTCAAGATCTGCCAGCTTTGTATAATGAATTGCAGAGTTATATCTTTTTTATTTGCACTACAATCGTTTAGGTGGCATTTGCATTTTCTGCTAATTAAAATTTTGCAAGGAATCACTTATAACCATATTTGGAACTGGAATTGGTTTTTGATTATATTTCTCAATTCCTTCTTCATTCATTATTTTATTCTCTTATCCTTCTTGGTACAATTTTGGTCATTTTTGCTTCCTTAGAAAATATCCATTTTACTGTAATTTTCAAATATAAGCACAGAATTATAGACTATTCAACCATTAAAAATATCCTCTGCATTGATGGTAACATTCTTTTCTATACTACTTTTGGGGATTATATTCTCTTTATAGCATATATCTTTATTATTTCTTTCTTCCTGCCACTCTTTGTCTAATTTGATGTTAGTGTTTTATAAATTACTGTGCTGAATGCTTGGTTTATTTTTATCTCTTATTTAATGATGACATCAATTATAGTATAAAATTTCATCACAATAAATTAGTCCATATCCCATAAATTTTTACCATAAACTATTCTCTTCACTGTTGCTATACATATTGTCTTATAAAATCAGCTTTATTTTATTCTCTTGCCCAACTGTTATTTCAAAAAGTCTTTTCTATTTTTAAATGATTGATTTTTTTGGTTGGAAATTTTGTCTTTATTTCAGGATTTTTAATGCATTATTTATATGGTCTTTTTATGTCTTTTTTTTTTTTTTTTGCTGTGAAATATTTTAAAGTTTCTTTACCTTGTTCTGTTAATAGTATGTGCTGATTTTAATGTGTTCTAGGGCAATTTGAAGCATATGTTATTCTTATTTGTAGGGTACAGAGATATACATCCTTCTAATAACTTTTGTCTCTAATCCCAATGTTGACCCCTTGCAATCCATGCTCCATGCTGCTGTTGGGGAGGATTGAGGAGGAAGGTTCACAAAAGGAACTGGGTTGGGCTATAATTAGACACAGGGATAAGCATCAAATGTCTGTGGGTAACTGAGACATTGTGTGAGAATTGCCTCAATATATCTCGTTTTGTTTCTCTTTACATGCCTTAGCATTCTGCATTTTTGGATTATGTCCTGAATTCTCTAGATCACAGAATATTTTACATATTAAAAAACAGTGTGCAGTAGTTAAACAGTTGGAACCACAGTCCTTGCTCTTCTCATTTTTTGTTGCTGTTGTTTGGTTTTTATTTCATAATCATAAATTTAACTTTGCAATCCAGTTAAACTTGGAGGGGCATAAGGAAAACATGGAACCCAAAGAACTGCCGTGAGAGCACAAAGATTATAGGTTATTTCGAGCAGATGGGGGTGAAAGGGTGCTCTCCTCAGCTACAGAAGGAGTGGTCTGGTGGTAAAGTTAAACACAGGTTAGATTAATGAGATTTGTCCACAGTCAGCAATGGTGATCTTGCTGATCTTGCCATTCCAGGATCCAAAGCGCTCCATGTCTTCTACAATATTCATGCCCTCTTTCACCTTGCCAAAGACCACATGCTTGCCATCCAAGTACTCAGTCTTGACAGCGCAGATGAAAAACTGGGAATCATTTGTGTTGGGGCCAATGTTTGCCATGGACAAGATGCCAGGACCCATATGCTTCAGGATGAAACTCTCATCATCAAAATTCTCCCCATAGATTGACTTGCCATCAGTGCCTTTATGGCATATGAAGTCACCACCCTGGCACATAAATCCCAGAATTATTCTGTGAAAGCAGGACTGGCATGTAATAAATCATCAACAAATACTTTTTGAATAAACAAGTTTTGGGGGTACTTAATTTTTATAAATAAAATTTAAAGTTCAAGTGAAAGGTTCTACATTGTAAGGCTCATAAATGGAAAGACTTGAATTTGAACCTAAATCTTCTGATACTGAATCAGATTTTTTCCACTGAAGTGCTTCTTAAAATTTTGCAAATTCCTTTTGCAGCCAAACAAGGACAGGCATAGTTAAGGTAAAATTCTGCAACATTTAATGGATTTGGGGTTTTGCCAGTTTTTCATTTGGCATCTATCTCACATACATTGAGTTTTTGTAAAATAATTATATATATATATATATATATATATGTATATACCTATATGAAATCTAAACAGTAATTATCTCAGTATTTTAAAACACAGCAAAGGACTGACAAAGAATTACGGAATGAGATGAGCAACATATGCAGTTTTCGTGTGTGCATGCTAAGTTGCTTCAGTTGTGTCAGACTCTTTGTGACCTTATGGACTGTAGCCCACCTGGGCTCCTCTGTCTATGGGATTCTCTAGACAAGAATACTGGAGTGGGTTGCTCTGCCATCCTCCGGGGGATCTTCCTGGCCCAAGAACTGAACCTGTGTCTCTTATGTCTCCTGCATTGGCATGTGGGTTCTTTACCACTAGTGCTACCTGGGAAGCCTAGTTAGATAATCTATGCACACTTATATAAGAAACAACAAAAAATATTATAAATATTGGTTCTAGGATGAACTTTTATTCTGTTCTTACATAGGAACTGGTTGAACCAAAAGTAGGAAACAGCAAAGAGCAATGTCTCTCTTAGTTCTATTTGGATAGTATTTAAAAAATTATTTTCATTTACATTTTCCATTGATTCTTTTCTGCATTCCGTGCTACGTATACCCTATACTTGTTTTTTACAGCTTCTTTTTTTAAAGAGTTCTGAGTACTAAAACTAGAGAATTTTCAGTATTTTTTTTCTCAGTATGTAATTGCTGAATGTTCAGACTTTAGAGACGCATCATTGATTATATCCCTGGATCTAACTATCTGTAGTCCTATTTATAAAGAAGTTGAGGAGGTTTTCTCTTCTCTCACATACATAGCTTGCATGCGATCATGCGCGTGCACACACACACACACACACACACACATGCTTCTAGAAGCTCTGTGTGGAGAAGCAGAATGCTTACTCACTGCCGCATATTTCTGGAGGTCCAGCCACAATGTCTGACACCAAGCCAGCACTCAACATCTGTCCAAGGTCTATTTTGTGCTCTCTCTGTTTCTCCATCTGAACCTCTGATCTGGGCTAGAGCAGTATGTGGGGATGAAAGTCAAGAGTTTTTGGATTCTGCAGGGTACAATTACCCTAATACCAAAACCAGACAAATGTGTCACACCAAAAAGGAAAATTACAGGCCAATATCATTGATGAACAGAAATGTAAAAATCCTCAACAAAATACTACCTCACAGAATCCAACAACACATTAAAAGGATCATATACTGTGATTAAGCGGGATTTATTCCAGGGATGCAAGGATTCTTCAATGCAAATCAACGTGATATACCATATTATTAATAACAAATTGAAAGATGAAAAGGATAGATAATCTCTATAGATGCAGAAAAAGCTTTCAACAAAATTCAACACTGTCAACTACAAAGTAGCATTTACCAAGGACATTGTCAACGACTGAACAACAAAGGCATTTGCCATCTGCCTCTATGGAGACTGAACCCCATGCTGCTACAGCTGTTGACCTTCAGCAACCCCCGAGGGAGTTCAGGGTGGAGTGAGGTGCTCTGCGCTCCAGGGAATCTGGTGGGACAGGTCTTTAGATAGTTGGATGCTTTTAGGAACAGATTTTATGATCTCAATCCTTGCATCTCCTCATATCTAGAGAAGCACTAAGTCCCCTCCTGGTGACATCAGATCCTCATGACTAACAAAAACCTTTTGTAAAATGAGTGTTTCATGGCATTGAACTCCCCTTCACCAAAACCTTATATATATTGACTTTCCCCCACTGCTGCTTTGGAGCAGTCTCTCAGAGCTATCTGAGATGCTGCCTCCCAGGCTGAAGTCCTCATTTTGCCCCAAATAAAACTTAACTCACAACTCTCAAGTTGTACATCTTCTTTTTTTAGTTGACAGCACCCATTTTTGATAAACACTCTCCAGAAAGTGGTCATTGAAGGAATCTACCTCAACATAATAAAGGCAATATATGACAAACCCACAGCAAACATTATTCTCAATGGTGAAAAACTGAAAGCACTTTCTCTAGATCAGGAATAAGACAAGGGTGCCCATTTTCACCACTATTATTCAGTATAGTTTTGGAAATCCTCACCACAGCAATCAGAGAAGAAAAGCTTTACCTGCCCTGTCACTTTAAATAAAAATCTTTGATGCACAAAGCTCTGAATGAGTGAGACTGTGTCTTTGGTCCCAGAGTTAGACCTTCTCCTTTGGAGATCACAGAGTTGTCACCAAACACTGTTCACCATTCACCATAACCTATCAATATTTTCCTAATGAGTACAATATTCAGTATACACATTGGGATGATATCACAAACTTAGTGTATGACTTAAATAGTTCTCAACCCATGTTTTCTGACACCAAATCTAGAATTTACTCCACTATGCCACCTAATTCTCTGGATAAAAGGTTTCAAAACACTTGACTTCCAAACACCATGGTATTTGCCTCTTTGGTTTGTGAGAGTTGTACCACTTTATCTGCGCTAAGTGAGGATACAGAAATGTCTCTGTTCCTGTGCTTAACTGTTCTCATAATGGCTCTTGAAATCCCTCCAGGAGTGTCTGCTTTGCTTTCTACCATTCACCTTTAATCTTGCTAGTTAAGTTGGGCTGGTTAACCACCATCCAAAGTGGACCATTTTTTTCAGGTGACCATAAATGGGGAAATTCTTCCTAATCCAATCACTTGTGCCAAAGGCATAAGTATTACTTTAGCTTAAAGCACATGATTTGTTTGCCACAGAATACTTTTTGGGTATAAGTTTCTTAGCAATATTTTTTGAAGCTTCTAATACATTGCTTCCCACCTGCTCTCTGCAGGTCATACAGCTCCCTTCTTTGTGATTATATAGCTCAGAGGATGCTCTATCCTACTATTGTAAAATGTTCTTGTTTGGCCACTTGAAGTCATGTCCAATTATTCCACCCAGAGGCAATGCCATAGTCTTCCTTAAAAATCTGTTTTCCAAGGTCAAAGTTCACAATATCTTCTGGTTCTGTCATAATGCCATCTTAATATTTACCCTTTTGTATTAAATGGCAAACCATCACTACCACTTTCTGATTGTGGAGAAAAATTTGTAATAGTAAGCTAAGCAAAAAAATGCAATTAGAATTCTTCTATGGAACAAAGGTCTATTAAAAATGACAAAATGAAGCAATATCTTTAAATATCTCAAATTTAAATACTCTGATAGTGAACAAGAAAAGGAAATTTAAAACATAGCTTTTAATTCTGTTAAGAATTAGAGTCACAATAGTTTCTGGAATAAAGTAGATGTTCAATAAATGTGCTGAAAAAAATGAATGAGTAAATGGTTAGTGCATATACAGCTTACCTCCTTGTTCATTGATTCAGAAATGCTTTTAGCCATCCTAGAAAATGGATTGTTTTCCTACCAGTCAATCCTAACCTTTTCTGAGTGATCTAAGCACTAGTTAGTCTTCTATTTATCTTTGCTGTTGCTCTCAAGCCAGGCTTCAGCAGTATGTGAACCCGGAACTTCCAGATGTACAAGCTTGATTTAGAAAAGACAGAGGAACCTGAGATCAAATTGCCAATATCTGTTGGATCATAGAGAATGTACCAGAATTTCAGAAAAAAAACATTTGCATCTGCTTCATTGACTATGCTAAAGTCTTTGACTGTGTGGATCACAACAAACCGTGGAAAGTTCTTTATTTTTTTTTTTATACATGTGTTCCCCATCCTGAACCCTCCTCCTGAAAGTTCTTAAAAAGATGGAAATACCAGGCTGCCTCACCAGTCTCCTGAGAAACCTGTATTCAGGTCAAGAAACAACAGTTATAATCAGATATGGAACATCAGACTGGTTCAAAATTGGGAAAGGAGTACCTCAAGGTTGTATATTGTCACCCAGTTTATTTAACTTGCATGCAGAGAACATCATGTGAAATGCCAGGCTGGATGAATCCCAAGCTGGAATCAAGATTGTGGGGAGAAATATCAAATATGTACATGACACCACTCTAATGGCCAAAAGTGGAGAGGAACTAAAGGGCCTCTTGAGGAGGGTGAAACAGGAGAGTGAAAAAGCTGGCTTAACACTCAACATTGAAAAAATGAAGACTGTGGCATCCAGTCCCATCATTTCGTGGCAAATAGATGAGGAAAAAGTGGAAACAGTGACAGATTTTATTTTCTTCAGCTCCAAAATCACTGCAGACAGTGATTGCAGCCACAAAATTAAAGACACTCCTTGGAAGGAAAGCTATGACAAATTTAGGCAGTGTATCAAAAAACAAAGACCTCATTTTGCCGGCAAAGGTCTGTACAGTCAAAGCTTTGGTTTTTTCAGTAGTCATGCACAGGTGTGAGATTTGGACCATAAAGAAGGCAGATACTTTCAAATTGTGGGGCTGGGGAAGACTCTTGGGAGTCCCTTGGACTGCAAAGAGATCAAACCAGTCAATTCTAAAGGAAATCAATCCTGAATATTCGTTGGAAGGATTGATGCTGAAGCTGAAACTCCAATACTTTGGCCACCTGATACAAAGAGTTGACTAATTGGAAAAGACCCTGATATTGGGAAAGATTGAGTGCAGAAGGAGAAGGGGGTGACAGAGGATGAGATGGTGGGATGGCATCATCAATACAATGGATATGAGTGTGAGCAAACTCTGGGAGATAATGAAGGACAGGGAAGACTGGCATGCTGCTGTTCATGGGATGACAAAGGTCAGTTACTACTGAGTGACTGAACAACAACAACAGTTTTGTAGAAAGTTTCCTAGGCTCTCAAAACACTGTTCCAGCTCCATAGAACATCAAAATCCTATCTCCCCATTGGAATTAAGGTCTATCTCCATTGCAATGAAACCTTTATGCTGTCACTTTCTGGATACCTTGTTAGGATACCTCTTTGGGGGCGCTAAAACCTCTAAAACAGCAAGGCCTAGGGCCATGGGTTTGGGGAGCAAAATACTTTAAAATGAGTCAGTAGATACACATAATTTGACACATTTTCACTTTCACCAGCCACTTGCTCACCTTGCCCTCTCTTCCTAGGCAGCTCTCATTTGGAGTTTCTACCAGAGTGTTCTCTGGGGCTAGGCAACTTTATTCCTGCTCTTTGAATAACAGGGCAAGCAGGTGTACAAACGAGGAAGACCATACATGGCTTAATTAACAGCACTTAAATGTGTCATTATATCCTTACCCCTTGCTGTACAAGGGGTATATCACCAGTTGCAGGGAAGGACTAGTTGCAGAGAATCCTTATTCAGTAATTGTGTGCGTGTATGCTCAGTTGTATCTGACTTTTTCCAATCCCATGGACTGTAGCCTGCCAGGCTCCTGTGTCCATGGGATTTCCCAGGCAAGAATACTGGAGTGGGTTGCCATTTCCTTCTCCAGGGGATCTTTCTGACCCAGGGAATGAACCCATGTCTTCTGTGTCTTCTGAATTAGGAGGCAGATTCTTTACCACTAGGCCACCTGGGAAGCCCAAATAATAATCGAAAACGTATGCCTTGTCTGCATGGGAGGGGAGTTTGGGGAAGAATGGAGACATATATATGTATGGCTGAGTCCCTTCACCTGAAACTATCACAGCATTGTTAATCAGCTATACCCCAATGCAAAAGAAAAAGTTAAAAAAAGTAAACAAATAAAATAAAACAATGATAAATGGTTAAAAATAAATAAAAAAAGAAAAAACAAAACATGTGCCTTGATGCTCCAGGTCATTCTTTGTATGAAAAGAGAATCTAAAGATAATGATGACTTTTTTATTGTTTACTATTATTACATGCTTATCTTTACATAAATTCTGTGTCAATTTTGCTTTATTCTTTTTCTTTTTTTCTTTCTTCTGTTTTGCTTAATATGGGTCTTAATTTCTTCTCTCAGGGGTTGTAATCCCCATTCCTCCTACAATCAACCTTCTCAGCTGTCTACGGTAAATACTCAATAACTATGTGCTTCTGTCAATGCTTTCAGGCTGATCTAGTTTATTATCCAAGTGGGTTATATCATCTCCCAATAAGTAGATGGGATGGAATAATTAAAGGTCAGCTCAGGCAGTTAGAGAACTGTATACCCAGACTGCATTATTTTGACTCTTTATAAACTGTCTTTACTGAGCTAGGTTTGGAATGACACCAAGGTCAGTATTGAAGGGTGTTATACAAGAAACAGCTGTGTGAATCTTGCAGCTGCATGTTTTATACTGGTATTGAAGCTTTATAGTCTATTATGTTACACAGCTTCTTCTATGTGAGGATGCAGAATAAATTCCATTCATGCTCAAGCAGGAAAGGCTGGACTTCCTCTTGACAATATTGTAAATCTAGTAATTAATCATATTTTCACTCTTCTTTGCTCAGAAAACCAGATATAAATATGCATGTCCTCTTGTGAAAATGTATTATCTGTTACAAATTTTGCATCAGTCTTATCTTTGACATTTTTTTATTTCATGGCTTTTTCACACCAATTATCTCACTTATTTCTAGGTTTTACATTATTCAATTGTTCACTTTTCTATAAGCTGCCTCAAATTCTTCCCCCTTGTCTTGAATAAGTCAGATAAGCATCTATAAATAAAAACTTTGTGGATAAATACCCATAAAGAAATTTCAATATTCAATAGTTGGTTTAATTAGCTTAAAATACTTAAGAATAAAATTAAATTTAAAACTGATTATAAAACACTTCTGATTTTAAGCTCACTCTTAGAAAGCATAAAAATTATATTGTTTTAAATTTATATTCTGTTAAGCCAAATGTATATGTCTTTCTACCATTAATTTCTTCTGAATTAATTTTTCCAAGCCATATAATTTTAAATCATTTTAACTTTCTATCATTGGATTATTACTGCATTTTCTAATTACTTAGGGAGATTCATTCTGGAAATATGCAGATGAGATTTTAGGTTTCTTGTTCAGGCTTTTGATTTTTTTCTATTTAGGAATTTTCACATCTATATAATCTGAACCTTGAGATTGAAACCTCTTCAAGGTCAGGGCCCATAATGACTCTACTCTTTATTATTACTCACTGATAAAGTGCCGTCACTACTTACTACCTCTGTGAACATGAACAGATGGCATCTCCTTTCTGGACCTCAGTTTCCTCATTGATAAAATGTGGATAATAGCAGTAATCATTTCCTAAGTTTGTTGTGATTGATTTAAAGGATTAATCATATCAGGCATTTGTAACAAGTGCTTTGGGTATATTAGTAATGGCAAAGTAGCTGCTTAGCCAACAAATACCCAAATCTCAGTTGTTTTACAACACAGAAGTTTATTTTTCACTCTATAAATGAGAGAGGGTCGACTTTGTTCCACACAGTGAGTCAGGGGCCCAGCTGATGGAGTCTCTGCCATCATCAGCATGTAACTTTTAAGTTTCTCTTGGATGGTCTATTATCTGTCTATTTATTTCAGGTGACAGTGCTGGGATATATGCCTGGGGAGGAGGAGAAGGGTTAATGGAGAAATTCAGAAAACATCACTTCTGCCCACATTCCATTGGCCATAGTACATGGTCCTCTTTATATCTGACTGCGGCTGGGAAAGGTAGTAGCTATGTGGGAAGCTTCTTCCCAGCAGTAACTCTTTCCTTCAGAAGAAGAATATGAATCCTTGATAGACAACTTGATGTCACCAACTCACAGATATATGGCAAGTAATTGGCACGTGTTGAGTATTGTTTATTTATCTTTATATACCACTCAACACAATATATCATACTTACAATTTCCTTGTTAGACTTTCCAATTAGGCTGGAGTCCTTTCAAGTCATATGGAGACTATTTCCTGCACAGAGTCCCTGATTGTTGGCAGAACTGAAGAATAATGTAAGTTCTCATCAAACGTTTGATGAATGGATGTCTGTGGATGGCATACACTTAGGAAATACGTATCTGATCTGTTGTTGAATATACAATCATAATTACCATTTAGTATTAACCAAAAATTACAAAAACCTCTACAGTTGGAAGCTTAAAGTTCCAAAAAAAGTGAATGACTTTTGTTGCTTGGCCTCACTGAATATCAGCAATCTGAAGAAAAACAAGCTATCTGAGTGTGGATGGATTTGAAGAATAAAAGATGTCGCTATGGCAGTTAACGACAACATGGTCACCCCTTCAAAGTATTATATAATGGTTGTCACTGACTTCCTATTTCTCCACATGCTTTTTGGGAAATAATAAAGCTAGATGTATAGTACAATTGATTAATGATTTTATAATCTAAAATCAATATCTAGAGTTGTCTAGTATCGACCATGCTTTCCTCCAGTGCTCCAGTTGTGTTAATGCCCACTCTGCCAATTAGATGACGTTCAATCTAACAGGGAATGGGCTGTTGAACACAAAGTCACATTCCCTCACAATTTATTTCTCAGTTTCTATTAGTCACAAAAGAGGACTCCAACAAGGAGTGAGTAGCTTGTAATCTTACCTCTGCATTCTCAGAGCCTTATATCCATATCTGTTGGGGGCCAGCGTGATGCACTCCACCCGTGGCAAAGGTCATGAGGAAGGAGGCTCGACATACGCAAAGGCGGGATTGAGCCTCAGGAGTCCCCCTTGGAAATCCTCGAGCATCTACCCCCATAACCAGAGCCTGCTTACTTTACTACTTTGTGCTCTCACCTACACCTCTGACTTTATGGGGGGTTGTCCCCCACCACCTCTTTCAGAGAAGGAGTTAACTTAGAGCTCCAGTTAATAAAAACTCCTGGGCGTGACAAGAGTGTTTTAACCTAGAAACTCCTCTGAAGGTTCTCTAGCCTGCCTGACAGGCTTGTCCGGCCACATGTGATTGCTCACAGCCTCCCAACCGTGAAAAGCACGAGATGCTTTAAACCTTCTAAAAACAGGTTCCTTAGAAAAGTTAGAAAACCATTAGTATAAGTATAGTGGGCTGATTAGAAATTGTATTGGTGAAGGGTTTTTCATTTGTTGAGCCAATGTTTGTTGCTAAGTCTTCACATCCCCTGCCCTTATACACACTAATGAATATATAAAAGAAATAAATATTAACCTTTGATATTAATCACATTAGACCTTAGGCTAAGTAAATTGTTTCCTTAACTAAAACCCACTACACCCTCACCCTATAGGAATGTAACTTTATCTGGTACCTTCGGAAGGTGGAGTCTTTTTTAAGAATAATCACCCCTGGAGAAATAAGTGTCCTGGTTGACTGACCGCTGTCACAAGGAGAGGGTCATAAATTGTCAGCAGGCCCTCTGGCCAGAAGATGATGTAACACCCCTAAGACCTCTGTATACATTTGTATGAAGCACCTGACTTTGATAAAAGTCAGGACTGCTGACCCTGCGTGACTTTTGCATAACATCTCAGTGTATAAAAGTAGACCATGGAAAATAAAGAATTGGGATCAGTTCCTCGAAATACTGGTCTCCCCATGTCGTTCTCTCTCTCAAACTCTGGCTGAGTCTCCATCTGGAGCGCGGAACCCACCAAGCTTACTAATTTTGCCTGGGCTTCTAAGATCCGACCGGAGAGGCCTCAGTGTCTCCTCTCCTTTGGGAGAATGGAAGGACGCCTGCGGCCTACGTAAGTGGTGCAAACTTCTTGTCTTGAAGTTTTATTGGTCTCCCGCATAAACCAAGCTACCCAGCCTCTTTTCTCCACTGAACTTTCCTACTGAGCTATCCTCATTCTATTACTCTTTACATCTCTAATTAATATCTAATTGATAATATCTAATATCTAATTAATATCTAATATCTAATTCATATCTAATATTGTATCCTGATCCTTGCCGATGCTGTCCCTGCTTCGAACTCCCTGGATCAGCCAGGGCTGGACCTCGGCACATATCCATGTCTTTTATGACATGCAACACTTTCCTCTTGTGTGAAGGCAATATCTTAGAATGCTAGAGTAACAGAGGTAAAAACTGGCATAAACTGTCGTGTCACTATTCCTCTGGAACTTTCACATCTCCTCCTCCTTTTCTGGCTTCTTTGAAGTCAGGACAAAAGGAGGGTTCTAGAAGGTAGGAGAGAATTTTTTTATTTCGTTGTTTGTGTTTCTCTTGTGGTTGTACATGCACTATCTCACGGCAGGCATCCAGATGTTGACTCTTCTGCAGGTTTACCAGTGGCTTCTCCAAAGGGCCCTACAGGCACATCTCTCATGCACAGGCTCCTGACAGGGGTGCGGCTGGACCTCCTGACACCCTCCAAAACTTTTGCCTGCAGCAGAAATCCCTACAACCTCTTACAAGTTGCTTGCTCTATTTCAGCAAAGCATGCTCTTTGGTAGAAGCCCAGCACAACAGTTACTTGTGCCCTAGGACACTCATACCTCCTTATTCTTCCAAATCCTGAAGCACAGTCTCCCCAGATTCTATCTAGGAGTGATCATCTATCACTATGTATTAATAATGGCCCTCTTCTAAATGTACAGACAAGGGATGATTCAGCCAGTCTCTCACCTTCAGATTTCCCCAGTGACTACTATTTGTGTTCATTTGTGCCCTTAAACTCCTGGCTACGCAGCAGACTCTTTAAACATCTCTATCCCTAGCTTCACTTTGGCTCCATAGCAACGTGGGACTGGCCTATGAATTTTTCTTGCTCAAAGGGCATTAAACCAGTATTTAACCACTTCTTTTCTGATATCAACCCAATATTTAAACATTATTTCTCTTGGCATGATAAAGGGGAGATGCCACCTTTAGAGAGAGACAAAGGAAAAGAATTCTTCCCTTGTATGAAAATTCTCCTACCAATTCCATTCAATAATCATTTGAATTTCTAGACTCATAAGACAGAAACAGAAGATGATTAAAAGTTTTCATAGTCACTGCATTGATGTGTTTATGTTTTAATGCAACATGGATTCATCTTATATTCAATAATGATTTGATAAGAATTTGTACAATCATAGATCAAACCATTATAGGGTCTTTAATTATTTTAAATTATAAAATCACATGCCAAATTCAATTTTTCAGTTCCCCTGACTTTCTACTATATTCTTATTTTTGTGGTTTTTTTTTTTGTTTGTTTGTTTGTTTTGCTTTGTGCTTAGACCCTTTCTCTTTTCTTACAAATCACACCTTGTAAGTCTGTATTTCAATTTAATTTTCTTTGCATAACCCAAGGGATATATATCATAAAAATCTGTTGTTTTGCCACAAACAAAGGGGTTCTGATTCTGAAAGTAAATATAGTAACTTGCATGAATATGTGTATTTTGGCTAGAATTTTATGTGATTATAAGTTAAGTATGTTGTCTACTGAGGATGAACGCTAGCTATTCCTACTTGTCTCCCCTGTATCAGTCAAATTCATCATTAATTTCCTTGTTCATTTTGTTATTCATGATGGTGCTTAGATATTTAGCCATGCAGAGAGAAAAAAAAAAAGATCTTGGGATTTTATTGTTTTCAACCTGAGAGCTTCAGTTAAAGTCCTAAGATTATAACAAATGTTCTATTTAATATACTATTGGACTTCCCAGGTGGTGTTTGTGGTAAAGAACATGCCTGCCAACACAGGAGACACAAGAGATGTGGGTTCAATCCCTGGGTCAGGAAGATCCCCTGGAGAAGAGCACGGCAACCCACTCCAGTATTCTTGCCTAGAGAATTCCATGGACAGAGGAGTCTAGTAGGCTATAGTTCATTAAGTCTCAAAGAATCAGACATTACTGAAGCAACTTAGCATAGCAGAAAATATAGTTACTCTAAACAGGAATTTTAATGGTATATTTTCTTTTTTGTAAAATACGGAAAAAAAAAAAAAAACTTAAATAACTTACCTGAGACTGTTGCCACATATTATCATTCACATGAGTCAGTTGAAACCACAAAGCTGAATGAAATGCAGGTGCTAGAAGGTGGGGTTAAGCGGTCCTTTTCCCCACACCAGACTGACAGCACACACATTCCAGATTTCTCCTTAGCAAAATTGCAAATAGCCACACATCTTCAACCTTTAGAGTGATGTATGAACATTCAAAAATCCCCTACTGTTAAATTCACAGATGCGTAGGGTCTGCTATATGGAAGTAATTGGATTGTTTGAAGGATTAAAAGCAATTAAATTTTTTTTTTTTTTCTGATTCTGACATCGTAAGTCAGACTACTTGACTAAAACCTTTTTGATGAGTAGGATTCATTTGCTTCCCTGGTGACTCAGCTGGTAAAGAATCTGCCTGCAGTGTGGGAGACCTGGATTCGATCCCTGGGTTGGGAAGAGCCTCTGGAGAAGGGAACGAGTAGCCACTCCAGTATTCTGGCCTGGAGAATTCCATAGACTGTACTGTCCATGGGGTCGCAAAGAGTAAGATAGGACTGAGCAACTTTCACTTTTCTTTCAGGACTAACTTACTCATCTCTTTCCTCTTCCACTATTCTAGTGGGGTTGAACACATGATCTTTAGAGTGTCGCCAACTTGGATTTTGATCTGGAACCTAATGGTATCCTAAATCACCCCATGATTCAGGAAACTAGCAAGTGGTTTGACCTCTTTGTCAAGGTTTTCTCCCTTTTACAAAAAAATTCCCCAAAACCAGGTGTCTACATTTGCTGTTTCCATTTCCTTTATTTTCAGTCTCTTTTGAACCCACATTAAATTGATTTTTTATTTCCTCTTTCACTGAAAGAGTATTGCTCTCAGTCTTTATGATCACCATGGTACCAAATACTGTAGGTGATTATTATTCCCTATCACATTAGGTCTATCAATATCATTAGGAAGAGCGGATCAATTCTCTTCTTGAAATACGGTATCCTGTTCATAGCACCAACTGTCTTGCTGTTCACACTGTCCTCACTGTTTGCTGAACCCAGGGTAGGCAAGGAGTGAGCTAAGAGGCTGGAAGAAGATGCGAGGAATCGTAGAAATACAAACGCATTTATGCTCTCCTGGATGACTCAGCAGCTGCTGCAGCAGCCATAGCATAACCTAACCTAACACAACCTCGCTCCTGGCTGGCGCAGTGGCCATAACTGTATTCTCTCCTGGTTGCCACAGCAGCTCTAACAGTAGACACACTAAATTCTCTCCTGTCGTGGCTGACCCAGTGGACACGGCCCTGACACAGCAGTAATGCTGCAGCTTTCTAAGTGGAACTCACATACGCCATACCGTACACAGCCTGCGACCAAGTGAGTGCCTCTTGAACTACAGCGCATGCGCAGTGCTGTAAACGAGCTCCGCTGTGGTGTGGTCATCATTTACAAAACGTGGGGCGAGAGAGCCTGGACACGCCATCTTGGCTAATTTGCTCTCTCCCCACAAATACTTTCTTCGCTTTGCTTCTAGGAACTACTCTCTACGAGTTTCCCTTTTACTTTTCTCTCTTCCTCAATTTCTGTTTTTTCTTCTTCATCTCCCTGAAGTCCATTCTTCAGAGCTCTTCTCCTCAGCTTCTATACTCATTCCCTAGGTTATCTCTCCCAGTTTCAGGGTTTTAAAAGCCATCTGAACTCTTAAAAGCTCCTAAATTTATATCTACAACCCACATGCCTCTCCCAAAATCATTCTCCTACATCCAACTGCCTACTCAACACATCCCCCTTAGATGCGAAGTTGTCATTTCAGACCTAATATGGCTAAAACAGAACTCTTGATTTCTAAGCTCCCAATCTGCTCCTCCCACAGGATTATCTTAGTGACTGGCAGCTCTATCCCAGTCATCCTGGCCAAAAATATTGGAGTCAGCTCGAGTTCCCTCTCTTTTATACAATTATTTCAGTGACACCTTCAAAATATATCCTGAATCCAATCATTTCTCAAGACCTTCTTTACTGTCTATTTTATCTGAAATGATATTGTCATTCACTTGGGTTATTATAACCTCCTATTTTCCCTTGTCCATAACCACAAAGTATGTATTCCAATAACAGAAGTAACTAAATTCATATTTAGTTTGAATTCAGACTTTTGCTAAAGGAATGGTTGAATGACTGATGCCTATTATCACCAGGTGGCTATTAGGAGATCATGTCACCCAGGCTCACCCTCAGGATTTGAGATGGCTTTGAGACTCCCTCACCAATCAACACACATATGTGCATGTCTGTGTACGCAATTCTCACTTCTTTTTTCTCTCAATAGGCTTTAAAGAGTGTCTTTTAACTCTTGGTAACGCTATTCAGTAAGACACTGAGTGCCCTTTAGGTAGAGAAATGTGAGCTCCACCTCAGAGCAAAATATGAGGTTAAGCAGGTAAGACATTCCAAAGGATAGAAGTAAGAGCTTTTTTTTTTTTTCTTTTAAGGACTAAATTTCTTTCTATTATAAAGGAAAATTAACAATGAATGTAATCTGGAAAAACTGCTATCTAGTTGGGGTCTTAGATATAGTTGGCTTCTGACTTCGCAGTGACAGGATATAAAGATCAGTGACCACTGGTAGACTTTTCCTTCCTTAAAAGGGCCCTAATCAGCATTTGTGCTGGCTTAGGCTGTTTCTCACTCACTCTGACCCATTGCATTATTTATTGCCACAGTCTGAGGCTTGAATTTTACCTTAGCCCTGCTTGTCTCATTGCCCTACTTTTAGGTTTCATTCTATGTGGACTTGATCTGCCTTTGGCTATTAGGTTCATCAAAAATGTTCAGTTTTCAATAATAACTTCTAGTTCTTTGAGCCAGGTTCCCCAGGGCCTTTAGATCCACAGCCAAATTACAAAAATGAACAAACAGCTTTTCCACTCTCACTAATAGGAAAGCAAACCTCTCATCACATTCTCAGCAAAGTTGGCCTTTCATCAAAGTCTCTTATTTGGGGTGATTGGGTGAAAGATGTAATCAAAGGACATTTAGTTCAAACAGAAAAGTGTGGAATTGTTAGCACTTCAGTTCAACCTTGCTTTGAGTATTCAGGCAATAATAATTATAGCTACAAAAGCTACTTGCCTTGTGTTAGGCAATATGTTCTATTCTTTACTTTTAACTCTACTGATAGATTTTGTAAAAAATATGGACTATTTTTATCTCTTTTCTATATAAGAAGATATGAAGTTTTGAAGAGTTGAGTGACTTGCCAAAAGTCACAGGAGAGGCAAATTACAAAATGGAGATTCACGAAAGTACTCCTAATGCCAAAGACTATTATTTTAAAAACTTCCCACTGCTGTCCCCCTTAGAACAAGGGGCAGTGATGATGAGGCAAGGCGTGTTGCTTTCTCTTTCTGTAAGAGAAAGAGCCCAATGCTTGAGTCCTCTCCTGGTCATTTTCATTTCTGTCCTGAAAGTGTAAGGTAGCAGAGTCATTTAGATGCCCCTTTCGTACCCAGGATGAAACAAATGATTTCTTAATGTTCCCTACTTGGTAGGAGCTTAAGGAAGCTACTTATTCCTTTATGTCATTGAACAAACCATGAGGTCAGGATTTTTTTTTCTCCTGGCAGATTCTGAAAAAAATGGAGCCAGAAACGTTTTGGAGGAAAAAGCCACATTTGAGCAGCATTCTCTGGAGCTATCCTGTCCCAAGGCATCCACTTTCTTGTGATTTATTAAAAGTAACTTTGACTCGAATGCTAATGTTTAAATTCGATTCTTAGTATATCAACTTCACTGTTTTTTAGAGAAGGCCTGTAATTCCACCTAGCTGCATTAATAAGGCCCAAACCTATGTAAATAACTTTTGAATGTCTGAAAGTGAAAGTACTTCATGGACCAGACTGACAAAAACAAGGAAACCCAAACTCATTTAAGCCAATAATTGGATCATTCCTACTTTTGGCAATTCCTTATGTGTTCCCCAATAAATTAACATGATTATACTTGAGGCCCCGAGAGCATCAATTTTCACTTTAAATTAAAAAGAAGGCGCCTTGATAGATCTTTTATCTGACCAGCAAGAGGTCTCCAGAGACTCCAGGAACTCATTAATATATTGAGCTTTGAAGTTTTGATTTGGCAGAATATTTATGTTGAGTCAGTATTAAGTGGTCTAATGGTCAAATTCCTTCTCAGCTAGTTAACTCCCTGGGTTAGAAAGTGCTGCTAGCAAAACCGTTTATTCTTTGTAGAGTAGAGAAAGTTGCTGTTCCAAACTATTGGTTGGATTGTTAACCCCAGTTTGTAAATGTTCGCAGTGTTTCACAAGGCAAAGCTGCTGCTGCTGCTGCTGCTACTGCTAAGTCGCTTCAGTCGTGTCCGACTCTGTGCGACCCCATAGACGGCAGCCCACCAGGCTGCCCCGTCTCTGGGATTCTCCAGGAAAGAACACTGGAGTGGGCTGCCGTGTCCTTCTCCAATGCATGAAAGTGAAAAGTGAAAGTGAAGTCGCTCAGTTGTGTCCGACTCTAGTGACCCCATGGACTGTAGCCTACTAGGCTCCTCCATCCGTGGGATTTTCCTAGGAACAATCAAACCGTGGCCTTCGTTAGTGCCTTTTGTACTTTTCCAAGCTTGATCTCATCACTGAAGGAAAACAAACAGCCTTGCTTTCTTTCTACCTCCAAGAATCTTGTTTTTCATGGTCAAATACACACCAGTTTTTTTTTCTTTCAAACTCTTTCTTTTGTATTAGGGTATAGCTGATTAATAATGTTGTGACAGTTTCAGGTGGACAGTGAAGGGCCTTGGCCATACATATATGTGTATCAATTCTCCCCCAAACTCCTCTCCCGTCCAGTGCCACATAACGTTGAGCAGAGTTGCATGTGCTATACAGGAGGTTCTTATTGGGTATCCATTTTATTTTTATATTTTTTTAATTGAAGGATGATTGCTTTGCAATATTGTGTTGGTTTCTGCTATACATCAACATGAATCAGCCATGGGTATACATATGTCACTCCCTTTTGGACCTCCCCTGCATTCTACCTTTCTAGGTTGTCATGGAGCCCTGGTGTGAGTTCCCCGTGTCAGACAGCAAATCCTCCCTGGCTGTCTATTATAGCAGTGTGTACATGTCCATCCCAAACTCCCTAACTATCCCTTTCCCCCAGCAACCGTAAATTCATTCTTTAAATCTGCGAGTTTCTTTCTGCTTTGTAAATAAGTTCATTTGTATCATTTCTTTTTAGATTCCACATATAGGGGATCTCATACAATACTTCTCCTTCTTTGACTTACTTCAACTCAGTATGACACTGTCTTTGTCCGTCCACGTTGCTGCAAATGGGGTAATATGCTGTTGTATGTATGTACCGTATCTTCTTTATCCATTCCTCAGTCGACGGACATTTAGGTTACTTCCATGTCTTGTCTATTGTAAACAGTACTGCAGTGAACATTCGGGTGTGGGTATCCTTTCAGATCATGCTTTTCTCCAGATACACGCTCAGGAGTGGGATTGCAGGGTCACATGTTAGCTCTGTTTTTGTTATTTTAAGGACACTCCATACTGTTCTCCATAGTGGCTGTACAAATTTACATTCCCACCAACAGTGTAGAAGGGTACCCTTCTCTCCACACCCCCTCCAGCGTTTATTATTTGAAATTCATATCATCCTTTAAAAGAGAAAGCAGAGGCTGTTTGTATTACACCTAAAGGCATCAACATTAAGATTGATCTAGCAGCACATATTACTTTATACCAAGGACCATTTTGCCAGTTACTCCATTGTTAGGGGAAACCCTTGTGATATC
Organism: Bos javanicus; assembly: GCF_032452875.1. Classification (NCBI taxonomy): domain Eukaryota; kingdom Metazoa; phylum Chordata; class Mammalia; order Artiodactyla; family Bovidae; genus Bos; species Bos javanicus. Next base: position 6,069,440 of record NC_083886.1, on the reverse strand, counting down.
TGAGCAAGTATGGATAGAGACAAGGGTGGGTGCACTCTTGGCTTCCATCTTCATGTGCTTCTTTATTCAATATCTCCACTCAATAAATTCAGAGGAGTCTCATATTTAATATATAAATATACAACTCTGGTCTTCTTTTTGTGGAAGCTTGAATGAGGCCCCTTCTGAAAGATAATTCTACTTGGAATCTGTGAATATGACTTTATTTGGAAAAGGATCTTTGCAGATGTAATTGGGTTAAAAATCTTGAGTTGAGATCATCCTGAATTGTCCAGGTAGGTTCTAAACCTAACGACAAGTATTCTTATAAGAGGTAAAAGAGAAGATACACAGAGAAGGAGAAGTTAATTTGAAGGCAGAGACAGAGATTATGGTCATTCAGCTCTAAGCTAAGAAATGCCTGGAGCCACCAGAAGCTGAAAAGCTGAGGGAAGATTTCCTCAGCTGAGGCTTTCCTAGAGCCTTTGGAGGGAGAGCTGAGGCTTTCCTAGAGCCTTTGGAGGGAGAGCAATCCTGCTGACACTTTGATTTGGGACGTCTGCCCTCTAGAACTATGAGAAACTAATTTCTGTTGTTTTAAGCCACCAAATTGTGGCGGTTTGTTATGGTAGCCCCAGGAAAATAACTCCCTCTCAAATCTGCTTCAGCCCCACCCTTCAAATGATGGCAGCTCTGATCTTGCAGCTTAAGCCAAAAACCTTGCTGTGAGGGAGGGGGAGTCACCCTTGACCCCTTTCCTCTCATCTAATCCATCAGCAAACCCTGTTCTGCTACCTTCAGAATATTCCATGAAGTCAATTATTTCTCATTATTTCTATTGCTACAGTCATCATCTCTTGCCTGCCATATTACAAAAACCTATTAACTCATCTCCCTGCTTTGATTGTATCTTACTACTACACATCATTTTCAACAGAACAACAGGAGAAAGGCTTTAAAAACCAAATCAGATCATGACGTTTCTCTATTTAAATAATGCCAGTGGTTTTCCATTTTACTGAGTAAAAACCAAAGTTCTTACAAAGCCTGTAAAGCCCCAGGCCAAGTGTTCCATACCCTTAACTCACTGTAAGAACTGTTCAGAGCACTTTTTAAAAAGTTGCAACCCTTGCCTGTAAAGACACCCCATTCCCATTACCCTGATTAGTCTCTCCCATTACACTTAGCTTTCAAGTTTTAACTACGTGATTAACTTGTTAATTAAGTATATTGTCTGATTTCCCCCATTAGAATGTAAACACCATGAGGGCAGGGTTGTTTGTTTTTTGTTTGTAACAACCAAATTTTTGCTTACCACTGCTGTATCCTAAGCTCCTAGAATAGTGGGTAGCAAATTCTTTGATAAAGGGCCAGGGAGAAAATATTTTATTTACCATGTGATTCATATTGTTAGGGGAAGCACACTGATTGAAACCGCCGACCCTGGCCAGGCACCATAGTAACCATTTGCATGAGTTGTTTTATGAGTAGGAGATCGTGATAAGGAATACGGAACTAATAAGCCACCACTGATCAGAAGAGTTCAGAAAGGGTCAAAAGGAGACATCGCTTGTCCGTCCACTTCCCAGAATCCCTCTCGCTACCATCCATCTTGTCTGAGTGATGTGTGCGCCACCAGGAAAGACTCTGAATTAGAATGATTGGCCAAAGACCACCCGGAAACTAATCTCATCACCATAAAACCCAAGACTGTGAGCCACACGGCAGAGCAGTTCTCCTGGGTTCCCTTACCCTGCTGCTCTCCATCTGGGTTCCCTTTCCCAATAAAATCTCTTGCTTTGTCAGCACATGTGTCTCCTCAGACAATTCATTTCCGAGTGTTAGACAAGAGCCCAGTTTCGGGCCCTGGAAGGGGTCCCCCTTCCTGCAACAATATGGTCTTTGTTCTTGCTGTTTAATTTTGCCATTGTAATATGAAAGCACCCATAGACTGGTGTAGCCAAGTTCCAATAAAAGAATTCTACTAGTTTTCTGGTAACATCTTTAGCATCTTCAATGTATAGTATTATGTCATCTGCAAACAGTGACAGTTTAACTTCTTTTCCAATTTGAATTCCCCTTATTTATTTTTCTTCTTTGGTTACTATAGCTAGGACTTCCAAAACTATGTTGAATAAAAGTGGTGAGAGTGTTCCTGATCTTAGAGGAAATGCTTTCACCTTTTCACCATTGAGTATGATGTTAACTGTAGGTTTGTCGTATATGACCTTTATTATGTTGAGGTAGGAGAAGGCAATGGCAACCCACTCCAGTGTTCTCGCCTGGAGAATCCCAGGGACGGGGGAGCCTGGTGGGCTGCTGTCTCTGGGATCGCACAGGGTCGTACACGACTGAAGCGATTTAGCAGTAGCAGCAGCATGTTGAGGTATGCTTCCTCTATGCCCACTTTCTGAAGAGTTTTTATAGTAAATGCATGCTGAATTTTGTCAAAAGCTTTTTCTGCATCTATTGAGATGATCATATGGTTTTTATTCTTCAGTTTGTTGATGTGGTGTATCACTTTGATTGATTTGTGTATATTGAATAATCCTTGCATCCCTGAGATGAATCCCACTTTATCATGGTGTATGACTTTTTAAACTGTATTGTTGAATTTGGCTTGCTAGTATGATGTGGACCATTTCTATTGAATTTTTTACAACATTGCTTCTTTTTTTCATGTTTTGTTTTTTGGCCACAAGTCATGTAGGATCATAACTCCCTGATCAGGGATTGAATTCTCATCCTCTGCATTGGAAGGTGAAGTCTTAACCACTGAACCATCAGAGAAGTTCCTGGTCAGGTTCTTGGTTTGGGACCTCTTACTGGTTTAAAAAGTGGAAGATTTTATTTTCTTGGGCTCCAAAATCACTGAGGATGGTGACTGCAGCCACGGAATTAAATTCACTTGCTCCTTGGAAGGAAAGCTATGACAAATCTAGGTATGTATTAAAAAACAGAGACATCATTTTGCCAACAAAGGTCCATATAGTCAAAGCTATGGTTTTTCCAGTAGTCATATACAGAAGTGAGAGATGGACGATGAGAGCTGAGAGCTGAAGAATTGATACCTTTGAATTGTGGTGCTGGAGAAGACTCTTGAGAGTCCCTTGGACTTCAAGGAGATCAAACAGTCAATCCTAAAGGAAATCAATGCTGAATATTCATTGGAAGGATTGATGCTGAAGCTGAAGCTACAATACTTTGGCCACTTGATGCAAAGAGCTGACTCATTAGAAAAGATCTTGATGCTGGGAAAGATTGAGGCATGAGCAGAAGGAGGTAACAGAGGATGAGAAGGTTGGATGGTATCACTGACTCAATAGATATGAGTTTGAGCAAACTCTGGGAGATAGTGAAGGACAGGGAAGCCTGGTGTGCTGTAGTCCATTCGATCACAAACAGTCGGCCATGACTTAGTGACTGAAAAACAACAACTGGTTTATAGACCACCATTGTACCCACACAGGGCAGAGAGCCGAGAGTAAGGAAGCCCTCTCATTGTCGTAGGGACACTAATCCGTTTATGAGGGCCCCGCCCTCGTGAAGCAAGGCCCCACTTCTTAATACTATGGGGATTTAAGTTTCAACATATACAATTTAGGGCACCACATTTAGTCCATAGCAAATATCTTGTATTTGTACATTATTTTAAATGCTGGACATTTTCACATGTATTAGTTCAGAGGTCCTCATAGAAACCCTCTGATGGAGCTGAAGCTGGGATCCTCAGACTCATAGAACTTATGTGATCTCAAAATCCCTCAGCTGGAGGCAGGACAGTATGAGAATTTTATCTTGGAATCCTGACCTCTGGCCATGTGCTATTCCCATCATGACGACCTCATTTAAAAGTGATTTGTCTTGTAAATAATGTGATCCCTCTAAAACATCAAGCCTTTCCGTTTCAGTCTGGCACTGCAACCCTCCCATCCCACGCCCGAGATCTAAGTTACACGGAACAAAGACCTACAGGATTCTCTCTGTGTGGCACCTGCATCTGGTTGTACTTATTTGCTGAATAGATTCCACAGTGGGCTATATTTCTAAGGTTTTTCCCTCCTCACGTTTGATTCAAAGCAATGAAAGATGGAAGAGAATAATACACACAGGAAAAGCATCGCATAGAATACAGAAAGGGCACTGGGATATGGTAAGAGTGAAAATTTTGATTACGTACATAGCTCCGGCCAGACGGAGTTGGAGGAAGTTCTTGCTGTGAGTTCTCTTTCACTTCACCTAGCTGCACAGCACGTTTGGATACCAGGCATCTATGCCCTGGCATTAAGAGTGTTTTTCCTGTGGGGATTTCTGGGACGTCAGTTTGTCAACATGGGGCAAGAAAGTGCATCATGAGGGCTGATGCCAGCAAACCAGGAAGATTGCCTCAAAGAATGCACCTGGGCTGTGGCTCCCCCATGCTTTGTGTGCATCCCATTTCCACAGAGAAAGCAAACACATCACTTTGCTTCTTGGTCTTCTTACTCCGCTGGACACCGATGGAGAAAAATTTAATCAAGAACACCTATGCATTTCTATTTTGCAAGTATTATTTCTTAAGATAATTTCTTTCAACCCCCTTCTTGCTTTCTTCCTTCTTCAACCAAAAAAAAATTTTTTTTTTCTAATTTCATTATAACCACAGTAAAGAGGTCCTTCATAATTCATGAATTTTTGCTCCAATCAAATCTCGTTAATTTTCTGTGTCACATAAGTCTTGAGGCCCATTAATCTCAGGATTATTGAAAAAAGGATGCAGTAACTTTTTAAGTTATTAATGCTATTTATATGGGCCTTTGTGTACTAATCTGGATTTTGAAAATGTAGCTAGGATTGGGAAGAAAAAAGATGAAAGAGGCACTGTGACTAAAAAGGCAGTGGTACCCAGGAGCTATGTTGGTAATAAGATCATTTGAACATATTTTGATAATATGCAGGCACCAAAAGTGTTTGAAGAGTGGGATGAAGAGAAAGGAGAGTATTGGAAATGGCAGGGGAATGATTTTCTACTGTATCTCAGCTCTGCCAACAATGCAACCAAGGAAGAGGAGGGCTGAATGAGCACAAAATTTTGGTTGTTGCACAAAATAGGATCAAAGAAAAGGGAAGAATAATCAGAGGTAATGATGATAATTTGTTTTTTAGTTCAGAAATAATTGACCTGCACTGAAGACATAATTATGGTACATTAAGGAGATTAAAAGAAAGACAAAGGCAGAGGCATGGAATGAAAACAAACAGGATTCAAGATCCTATAATTATGATGTTTCTATAACCACAATATTTTGATAGTAGCCTTTCAACCTATAATGCAGGAATAGCAGAAAACCAAGGCTGATTCCATTTCAGTTGCCAGATATGGGTTTTCTTTTTTTCTTCCTGTTTCTTTTTCTTTTTGATTTCTTCTAACAGCTGCTGATACTTGAATGGAATCTGCTAGTAGTAAGGATGTGGAAAGTGGAGAGAAAATGATGATTTATTTAGATGAGAAGAGTAAGTCTGCAATGCGAATTCTCCACTTCTGCCTTTTCCTCCAGCTTAAGCGAGGGTATTTTGGGCTCAGTCTGAAATTCTAGAAGCTCTCAGCTGGGCCTTATATTAGATATGAATTTCCCAAAGTGTGACTTATGAGAAACATAGGATGATTTTAGTTTATATGCAAACAAGTTTTTTTGTTGTTGTTGCATTCATTATGGATTTTAATGAGCATTTATAATACTATTTATCCCTCAAATATATATTATCATAGTTGTTATTTGTTTAGGATGAGGCCAAATAAACAGTCAGTTTAAAGTATAATGCAATTAAATAATTGTGCTAATAGTGTATGACTTTGGTACAAATCATGATAGAAGCTTTTATAAATTACTGATGTTTGTGAAATGCTAGTTAATCCTTCCCTTTCTTTCATCCCATGGAGCTGTTGCATCACAGCTCCATGGCAATACAGTGGGAGAGAGGTATGGTCGCAGTTCAGAAACACTGTCAGAATGGAAACGGTACTGCTATATACTGCCAGGTCTTCTCTGGTGGCTCAGATGGTAAAGAATCTGCCCACAGTGCGGGAGACCTGGGTTTGATCCCTGAGTTGGGAAGATCCCCTGAAGAAGGGAACGACTACCCACTCCAGTATTCTGGCCTAGACAATTCCACAGACTGCATAGTCCATGGGGTTGCAAAGTGTAGGACACGACTGAGCAACTTTCACTTCACATGCTGACCACAGGTCTTCCCTGGTAGCTCAGCTGGTAAAGAATCCTCTGCAATGCAGGAGACCTGGGTTCTATCCCTGGGTTGGGGAGATCCCCTGGAGAAGGGCATGGCAACCCACTCCAGTATTCTTGCATGGAGAATCCCATGGACAGTGGTGCTTGGCGGACTGTAATTCATAGAGTTGCAAAGAGTTGGGCATAACTGTGACTAAGCACATACACATACTGACCACATCGGTGTTCATCTCAGCAATCTGTAATCTCCAGAAATCTGGGCTTGAATTATGTAACATGTCAACTTCTTACTGTTGGCAGGTTCGGTATTTGTCTAGAGAGTGTGCACAGAGAAACCTAGAGGTGCCACCAAAGCTGCATGGTGTACATGTATTTTCTGTCTCAGTGTGTGTGTGTGTGTGTGTGAGGGGGCAGGGGTGCTAGGTTGATTGCAGGCATCATATGCCTCAATGTATAATGGGTGGTGTGCTTGCCAGAACCACACAGACTCTTCAGTCAAGACGGATCTGTCAAGAAAAACATACAGAACCTATTGTAAAAAATTCAGTTCCCACCAACTCAGTTTTCTCCTTAGCTAGCTTCACCTGTTAAACAAAAGACACACACGTTTTGTTTAATCTAGGGCTCAATCAATCATTTTTGGAGGTTCACTTCACTGCTTACTTAGTTTTTAGGAGGTTGCTACTCACCACTCACTGTACTTTCTAACTGAACTTCTAAAAATCTTTTCAATAACATAAAAACTAGAACTGACACCCAAACTACATGCTCAGAAGGAAGTGAGACAGGTTTTTCTAAGCACACAAGGTGAGCCAAGTGGGTTGCAGAGTCTAGAACAAAAATGGTCTCCAAGTTGGGAAACATAAGCATAAAAATACAAGGAAATTGGTTAAAAATTCCTCTAAGATAGAAATATCTTGCCAGGTAGACCTCAGAAATGCATTTAAAATTCTTTCAGGATTAGTACTCAATTCTCCCATACTTTTATCTTTCTGCTTTGAAAGCCGCCATCTACCGCTCTCATTTGGAGCATCCTCCAGGATCTCGGTGCTCAGTCACTAAGTCTGCCCTTTGCTCACGTCTCTGATTGTGAGTATTCTTTCCCCCTAAACTCCTGCAGGTCATTTTCCTCACCCAATTCCTACATTAGTCATCTTTGGTAGGGGGCATTATTCAGCTTACAAAACACGATTTCTAACTCATTTGCCTTTCAGAACTCCTATTGTAGAAATGTTTAAGGTTGGACAAACGAAAAAGTCACTGGAAGTGTATATTCTTCAGTTAGCCATTTTATTTAATGTCCTTGCAGATTACATGAATTCTTAAATATCTGTCATGTATTGCACATCTATCTGTCTACCCATCTATATTTGTAGTGTGTGGTTCACTGGGTACTGGTTTCTTGACTGCAGTTGTTGGTCAAATCCATGTTCAGTTAACATTTAGAGTGTTTAACTTGACCTTTCTACCCTGAACATCTTCCTCCCTCAGCTTCCATTTCAGACGTGTTTAAAGGGCTCCCTTCCTCTGTAAATCTTTGTCTTATAGAGTTTCTCCAGATTCTTCCTCTTGAACTCCCTTGCTATTTGCCTAGTTAGTGTTATCAATCTTTTGCTTCAGATTCATTTCCTGCATTTTCTTTGACTTGACGTGTCATTAAAAAATTATTTCTACCTTACTCAGAATACTATCTTGGACTCTGTTTAGAATTCAATCTTGACACATCTACCTTGTTCCTTTAAGATTTTTTTTTTCCCCTCCCATATAGTAATATAATTAGACAGGAGGGTGAAATTAGTTCAACAATAAACCTTTCCCTACAACTCTACAACATTTTAACTTATCAACTGCACTGAACATGGCCCCACATAAGAACAGGTGCAACAAATCCCTGCCACACTCAGAAGTTTAGCTTAGAGTTGACACCAGCATTTGTGTTGATATTTTCCACCCATACCTCTCTGGCCAGCCTGGATTGTGACACTCTAGTTTTAGCTTAAAAATGGCCTCAGATTCCTTCTCAGCACGATGCTTGAGACAACCATTGCCAGTCTTTAAAGGGAAACTTATACGCATTCTTGGAATAAATCCATGGAAGGAAACTTGATAGAATCATATGGGCATTTGTAGAAGGAAATAATAGATTGTGTAATAATTTCACTTGCTCCCTTACTTCACAGGGCATTTTTAGTAGCTTTGATAAGTATTATTTTTCAAGTACTTGGTGCAAGTGCCTGGGTACATTAGTCTGTTTGAGGTCTGTAGGAAAAAAATCAATATTAAACCTTCCAAGTCTGACAGCTCCATTTCAGACATGCCCAATTTACCACACTTCAGCTTTAAGCAACCTGGGTCAGGAAGAAGGCTGTGTTCTGCTTCTGTGTGACACCTTCTGAGCATCCATTGTCAGCCGTAACAAGCTGTGTATTGACGTTACTCAATATACCTTATCTGCCAAGATGCATTCTAGCCATTTAAATAAGGACGTAGTTTTAAACTGGCAATGAGAAAGACTAGCATAATGCTTACAGTGTCAAAACTGGAGCATGCAATGTCACTCAGTGACTATACAGGTGTTGGGAAGATACAAGAAGCAACTTTTTAGTTTCCAGGAATTTCGCAAGGAAAACTAAGGACCTCCGAATCTTTTAATCAGTTTTTTCTTTCATAAAGAATTACTTGCAAAACAAACCATCTTCCTATCTCTTCATCTATTGTCTTTTATTTATACTAATGTTTATGAATGTGTGTATATTTACAGATATTGTGTACGTATGTGTGTGTGTATATATATTTCTGCTGTTCATTCTATTTCTGCACCTCCTCTTGTATTCAGTTAGTGAGGGTTAGTTTCGTATTCTTTTTGAGTCATGGATTATTCATGGAATTGCAGCTTCTTAAGGTTGTGTGCTCTATATCTCACTCTGATGAACACCACTTGGATCTCCCACATACAACCCCTTCCAGAGTATGCTTGCACATCAGAAAAATCACACCAACCTTCTCTTTTTCCTTGTTGTCCAAAGCACCACTCTGCAAGCCTTCGTAGGTATAACCAATTTTATTAAAAGGTTGGAGTCACCAAAGGAAATTACAGTATAACAGAGGAAGAACAGTTCGTGAGAAATACAATTATTCCCACACTGGAAAGCATCCTAGAATTTCACCTTTGGAGGGATAATGGTTGACTTTGAGTGTGGGGGTATCTTTGGAATGTGTTTTGCTCCTTACTCTGTATCACTGTGCTCATATGCATCTCTTTCTGGGACCACTGCTTTCTTCTACTTGCTATGCTTCTGGCTATCCACACTATTCCCTACCTACATGGAGGACTTATGCCAATGTTTTAATTATTTGTTTAAATATTATTTAGAATAATGGTTCTAAATCAGATGCAAGCTAAGTGGTGCTCTTTGAATTTGTGAGACAATATGACATTATGTTTGATTTTTAGTATGTGGAAATTCAGCCTTAGAACTTTCCTTCTTTCTTCCTGAGAAAACACAATTCTATGTGTGATATCTCCAATTTAATTTTTTGTAAGTAATTCAAATAAAAAACAACTCTGTGTAAGCTAACAAAATGTCTTCAGGCCAAATTTGTCCTATAAGCAAAACTACTGCATTCCACCTAAATCCTTAAGGCAAGAGACATGTTTTCCCATCTTCCCTAATAAGTTGAGAGATTGTTTTTCTTACAGTGGGGACAGTACTTCACATTATAATTAGAATGACTGTACCTCATGTTTTGCCTGAAGCAGTCCTGGTTTATGGCAATAATCATAGTATCCAGTTTCATTTGTCCTAGATTTTTCATTTTTTTTGACCATAATATTGTTGTTGATAGCCACATTAAAATAAGCAATGTGCCTTTGATTTTTTCATTTCTACTTCCAGTTTCTGCCATGTCCAGTGTGAGATGCTTGTGCAGTGAAGAATTCTTACTTTAACACATGGTTAGATATGAAAAATGACTAGTGATGGCCTATTTCTCTTTTCTGATTCTCTCCAAATGCAAGGGAGCTAACACCCTAACGTCTTCGTTTGAATGAAAGCATCAAGTGCTTGCTAGTGAACTCTTTTAGGAGAACCTAATGGCAGAAAGTGAAGAGGAACTAAAAAGCCTCTTGATGAAAGTGAAAGTGGAGAGTGAAAAAGTTGGCTTAAAGCTCAACATTCAGAAAACGAAGATCATGGCATCTGGTTCCATCACTTCATGGGAAATAGATGGGGAAACAGTGGAAACAGTGTCAGACTTTATTTTTTTGGGCTCCAAAATCAGTGCAGATGGTGATTGCAGCCATGAAGTTAAAAGACGCTTACTCCTTGGAAGGAAAGTTATGACCAACCTAGATAGTATATTGAAAAGCAGAGATATTACTTTGCCAACAAAGGTCCATCTAGTCAAGGCTATGGTTTTTCCTGTGGTCATGTATGGATGTGAGAGTCGGACTGTGAAAAAAGCTGAGCGCTGAAGAATTGATGCTTTTGAACTGTGGTGTTGGAGAAGACTCTTGAGAGTCCTTTGGACTGCAAGGAGATCCAACCAGTCCATCCTAAAGGAGATCAGTCCTGGGTGTTCATTGGAAGGAGTGATGTCGAAGCTGAAACTCCAGTCCTTTGGCCACCTCACGCGAAGAGTTGGCTCATCAGAAAAGACCCTGATGCTGGGAGGGATTGGGGGCAGGAGGAGAAGGGGATGACAGAGGATGAGATGGCTGGATGGCATCACCGACTTGATGGACGTGAGTGTGAGTAAACTCCGGGAGTTGGTGATGGACAGTGAGGCCTGGCGTGCTGCGATTCATGGGGTCGCAAAGAGTCAGACACGACTGAGCAACTGAACTGAACTGACTGAATGTCTATTTTTAGGTAGAAAAGGGAGAACGGTTTATTGCTGCTGTTTCTGCGGGCTGCTTCAGTCGTGTCTGACTCCCCACCCCATGGACTATAGCCCCGCCAAGACCCTCTGTCCATGGGGATTCTCAGGCAAGAATACTGGAGCTGATTGCCATGCCCTTCTCTAGGGAATTTTCCCAACATAGGAATCAAACCCAGGTCTCCTGCGTTCAGGAAGGTTTATTACCAGGGAAGCCCTTTTGTTGGATACTTGGTAAATTTCTGTGGTCGTGCCTTGAGATGTTAGATGCAAAAAGTACTAGACACAGTGAGAAATTTGCAGAATTATAGGTTAGATATATGTGAAACATTTGTTGTTGGAGAAATATTTATTGGAATGCTGTTGCCACAGTGGTTTTTGTCATTTATTCTAGGGTTACTCTATCTAAAACTATTATTTTACTATTTCATTATGCTTCTTTTTTTTATTACTTTGTAATAAATTATTGTTGCATGAGCTAAAGTAAAAGATATATATTTAATAAGAGATTAAAATGAATTTTTGTTTCTTAAAAACATATTGATGAATATGAAGCTTTCGTAAGATTTTATTGGCAATTACTATTCATTAAGGATGTTGTCATGATAATGATGACTGTATAAAATCCAAGAGTGGAAAACATACTAAATAAATAAAATATTAAAGGAGCATCAGCATCTATTTTGAAAGTTAGTAGTTACTTTAGGAATATAATCTCTTTAACAATTACTGAACATACAGTTATAGAAGGTGGACTTGCATTTCATCTTGTGAACCATGACTTTTCATTTAGATCAAAGGATGACTTCAAATTAATTTATTTTATTGTTTATTTCAACTTTCCTTATGAGCATAATGAAAGTAATTGTTGCTTACAATTTCATTAGCAGGATTTTGTAAAGATTTCAATGATACTTCAGTAGAGTGGCAGATTCATGTTGATGTAGGGCAAAACCAATACAATATTGTAAAGTAATTAGCCTCTAATTAAAATCAATAAATTAAAAAAAAGAACAAAAACAAACAAACAAACAAAACAAATACTTCATGTAGAAAATAAAGTTAGATAAATCTTTGCAACCCCATTGACTATACAGTCCATGGAATTCTCCAGGCCAGAATACAGGAGTGGGTAGACTTTCACTTCTCTAGGGGATCTTCCCAACCCAGGGATTGAAACCAGGTCTTCCAGATTGCAAGGGAATTGATAAGGGAAGCCCAAATTCAACAATAGTGTAATTTTAAGTCCCAGGTGGCCTAGTGGCAGAGAATCCGCCTGCCAATGCAGGAGACCTAACAGATGCGGGTTCAGTCCCCAGGTTGGGATGAAACACAGGAGATGTAGGTTCCATCCCTGGGTCAGGAAGGTCCCCTGGAGGAGGAAATAGCAACCCATTCCAGTATTCTTACCTGGAGAGTCCCATGGACAGAGGAGGCTGGTGGGCTACAGTCCGTATGATCACAAAGAGTCCAAAACGACTGAGTGTCTGAGCACACATAATGGCTGTCAATATCTAATGTTTAAAAATGACAGCATGATGTGCAAGTTATGTTTGTTTAGTTTGTTTTTCTTCCCTGATCATTCAGTGGTAAATAATCCACCTGCAATGCAAGAGACACAGGAGATGCAGGTTTCATCCCTGGGTTGGGAAGATCCCCTAGAGGAGGAAAATGGCAGCCCACTCCACTACTCTTGCCTGAAAAACCCCATGGACAGAGAAGCCTGGTGGGCTACAGTCCAAAGGGTCACAGAGTTGGACACAACTGTGACCACATTCACACACGCAAGTCCCAATTAATGGAATCAAAATCATTCTGCCCAAATTATAATATCTAACAGTATTGTCAATACTATTATGAATTTAGTTGAATCTGTCTACATTTACTACAAAATATTATGTGGAAAAAATATGAATATAGATTTTAGTGGAGTATGGTGGTAAAAATAATGTTTTTATTAAAGTAAGAGGCCATGGAGCAGAAATGTACTTGAAGCTGGTTGTGGTATACACTTTATTTACAACTGTGTCTAAACAAAATATACTATTTTACTGATCAAAATGGAAACTGTAGATATCAAAATAACAAATATTGCCATATATGTCTACTTATAATAAATAGACTACAAATTTTTTGGTTATGAACATGGTGTTGAATTTTAAAAAATACTTCAGCATGGCAGTGTATGCTTACTGTGGTTCAATCATTCAGTCCTGTCCAGCTCTTTCCGGCCCCATGGACTGCTTCCCTGTCCTTCACTGTCTCCTGGAGTTTGCTCAGATTCATGTACACTGAGTCAGTGATGCTCTCTAACCATCTCATCCTCTGCCGCTCTCTTCTCCTTTTGCCTTCAGTTTTTCCCAGGGTCTTTCGCAGTGAATTGGCTCTTCTCTGAGTTACCCATCATGAGTCAGAAATGTTTGATTTGTGATAAGAAACTAGAAAATAAACTAAATGTTTTATGATGGTGATGGTAATAACATTTTTTATAGTAACTTGTTTAATTTTGATTGCATTTTGTTCAAAATTAATTGGAGACCTGTGACAAATTGTTTAACACATCAATGCAAAAAAATCACAACTCTTGAAGTATTTAGCAAGCCTGAAAACAGGAAGACAGTGAATTTGGTTTCTCAAAGAGGAAGGGAGAAACTGAAGAAATAATAAAAACCTAGATTTTAACGTTGCTATTCAAACTGTAGTCCCAGGCAGCATTGGCATCACGTGGGAGCTTGTTAGAAATGCAGATTCTCCCCCACCCCAGACTTACTAATCAGAATCTTCATCTTAACATGTTCATTAGGCTTTTGTATTTACATTATAGTTTGATAAGCACTGGTGTAAAAGAATTCATTTAGAAATTTGGTGTACCTCGACAAATGGGAAGAATACTTTGATGACACTTAAAAAAAAGTATTGTTCTCTGCTTGGATGACAAGAAGTTGAAAAGGCCTGTGAAGATGTGGTATCTAAATCTGGCAAATTATACAAAATAAGGAGAGTGAAAAAGCTGGCTTGAAACTCGTAATTCAAAAAATGAAGATGATGGTATCCAGTCCTATCACTTTATGGCAAATAGAAGGGGAAAAACGGGAAGCAGTGACAGATGTTATTTTCTTGGGCTCCAAAATCACTGCAGATGGCGACTGCAGCCATGAAATTAAAAGACACTTGCTCCTTGGAAGGAAAGCTATGACAAACCTAAACAGCATATTAAAAAGCAAAGATGGCACTTTGCTGACAAAGGTCTGTCTAGTCAAAGCTATGGTTTTTCCAGTAGTCATGTATGGATGTGAGAGTTGGACTATAAAGAAAACTGAGCTCTGAAGAATGGATGCTTTTGAGCTGTGGTGTTGGAGAAGACTCTTGAGAGTTCCTTGGACTGCAAGGAGATCCAATCAGTCCATCCTAAAGGAAATCAGTCCTGAATATTCTTTGGAAGGTCTGATGCTAAAGCTGAAACTTCAATACTTTGGCCACCTGATGCGAAGAATTGACTCTTTAGAAAAGACCCTGATGCTGGGAAAGACTGAAGGCAGGAGGAGAAGGGGATGACAGAGGATGAGATGGTTGGATGGCACCACTGACTCGATGGACATGAATTTGAGTAAGCTCCGGGAGTGGCTGATGGATGGGGAGGGCTGGTGTGCTGCAGTCCATCCAGTTGCAAAGAGTTGGACGCGGCTGAGTGACTGAACTGAATATACTTGATGGTCAATAAATTACTTTAAAAATCATATAATTTTAAATTGTCTCTCAAAAGTGTTGGTCTCTGAATAGTATATCATAATGCAGAACTGTGTTACCTTCTTTCCATTTCTTTCTCCTTACTCTTTCCAAATTACACCTCTTCTGATCTGTTTAAACAAAAAGTTAGCTTTAAATTATCTATTTTCTTAAGTGTGAAAAACCTCATAGAAGTTTGAAGTTGTCACTTTTAAGGGCTCATCTAAATTAAATTCTTTGACAAGAACAATAATCCTCTTCAGTTTTGAGGGGTGGGAAAAAGAATAGAGATAGGTAGTTTCAGAAGTACAGTTACAGCTAAATTCATTTAAAATTATTTTAATAGCTATTCATTTATGTTGGCTCTATGCATTGGAAGGATTGATGCTGAAGCTGATGCTCTAATACTTTGGCCACTGGATGTGAAGAGCTGACTCACTGGAAAAAACCCCGATGCAACAGAGGATGAAATAGTTGGATGGCATCATGGACTCAATGGACATGAGTTTGAGCAAACTCCGGGAAATAGTGAAGGGCAGGGAAACCTGGTGTGCTGCAGTCCATGGGGTTGCAAAGAGCTATGACTGAGTGACTGAATAACAATATGCCTAATACACTTACTATACCACATGTATCTATAGTATTACTATCTCTACCGTCACCAGTTCAGTTGAGCTGAGTCACTCAGAGACTCTGTGCCACCCCGTGGACTGCAGCACACCAGGCTTCCCTGTCCATCACCAACTCCTAGAGTTTGCTCAAACTCATTTCCATTAAGTTAGTGATGCCATCCAACCATCTCATCTTCTGTCATTCCCTTCTCTTCCTGCCTTCAATCTTTCCCAGCATCAGGGTCTGTTAAAATGGCCCGAGTCAGTAAAGAATAAAACAAAAAACAAACAGAAAATAAAATGCAGATTAAATTTAATTAGTCTGGGGTGGGGCTTAAAAATCCCCATCTCTACAATGCTGCCAGAGTAAGCCAGTGCTGCTGGTGCACAGACATGTTCTAACAGCCAGATTCTAGATCACAACATTCCAGTTAAAGTACCTTATGGAGTTTGAAGTTTTTGGCTGAAGTACCAGATATGTTTAAATAAAATTCTAAAAGCATCATCTCAATGAAAACTGCAATTATTTAGAAAAAGTATACTTTTACTTAACTCCCTCATTTTTAAAAACCTTTTATTTTGTATTGGGATATTGCTGTTGTTCAGCATATTGGGATATTGCTGTTGTATCGCTCAGCCATATCACTCTTTACAGCCCCATGGACTGCAGTACGCCAGGCTTCCATATCCTTTACCATCTTCTGGAGTTTTCTCAAACTCATGTCCATTGAGTTGGTGATGCCATCCAACCATCTCATCCTCTCTCACCGCCTTCTTCTCCTGCCTTCAGCCTTTCTGAGCATCAGGGCCTTTTCCAATGAGTCAGCTAGCTCATTGCATCAGGTCGCCAAAGTATTGGAGCTTCAGCTTCAGCACCAGTCCTTCCAATGAATCAGCCCCTTCAAGTTTCCTTCTGTCTCAACTGTACATCCAGTGACTGTGATAATGTATTGACCAATCAATTACATTTTATTTGGTCTTATTTCAGACATTCTTGATTAGGATTTCCCTTTGTAGGGATATTTTCTTTGCCGTAACTACCTTTGTTGGCTCCGCATCTCATGCTTTGCTCAGCCACCATCTCACCCACCATAAGACTCACTCTCTGAGTTTATAATTCTACCTTCTTCTCTTTTAAGGAAAGTTCTGGGAGAGATATTTTTCTTTCCTATATTACTGCATGGGATTATTAGCCAGTGATCTATTTCTCTGGTATACTGATTTTTGACAAGCATTTGTTCCCGGTTAGACTTCATCTTTCTACTTTAGTACTTGCCTTTCTAGCTACCAATCAATGAATATTAGAACAATACAGATTTAGTAGAATATGAGAATGAGCAAAAGGCACTAAAATGATAGTTTTGCTGAGTCTCAGAAATCATCCAATTTCCATTCAAAGCCTGCAATGTCTTTTGTTCTGACCTTTTCAATTATTTCTGTTATGAATCATTTTTGTGTGTATTTGAGAATTGATTCTGCTACAAAGATAGTTTTCCAAGAATGATATAGTTTGTGGCAGTCTCCCCTGTTTGGATCTCTGAAAGAAGCTATTTTCTGTACCATACATTTGGACAATAGAATATGCACTGCATTTTCAAAGGCATTGTTTCACTTATTAATACTGCATTCCTACTAGGTTTGCTCATGCTTGATTCAGAGCTATTTTCAGGGTAGCATTAGACAGATAGCAACTTCATGCCAATTGAAAGAAATGCAACCTTTCTCTTAGAAGACGTAATTGTGTGTCAGATTGCATAGTTTGATGAGCAGAGTATGGCTTTTTTCCAGACTTTTGCTTACTCCCTTGGCTGGACATCTTTGCACAGTGAACAACTTGCACCCCAGTATGTGACAGTTCTAGAGATGAAAGGCATGTCCTCTGTCCTCAGGGAACTTCAGTACTGTTGGAAATTTCCCAAGGAGATGGACTCTTGGTGATCATTTTTATTCCCACTTATACCTAGAAGAATGGAGAAGGCAATGGCAACCCACTCCAGTACTCCTGCCTGGAAAATCCCATGGATGGAGGAGCCTGGTAGGCTGAAGTCCATGGGGTCGCTAAGGGTCGGACACAACTGAGCAATTCACTTTCACTTTTCACTTTCATGCATTGGAGGACGAAATGGCAACCCACTCCAGTGTTCTTGCCTGGAGAATCCCAGGGACGGGGGAGCCTGGTGGGCTGCCATCTATGGGGTCGCACAGAGTCGGACACGACTGAAGCGATTTAGCAGCAGCATACCTAGAAGAAGGCCCTGAACACATAGTAAGTTCCTGATAAATACTTATAGGAATAAAATGTCTAACTTACTAGAAATAATGGGATAGTATAGCCTCAAAAATCAGCATGTGTGTTTTCACCAGCTTTTATCTAGCTGTTGTGAAACTTTTAATTTTAACTGAAAGGGGAATATAAAAAATTTAGAAAGAGAATGAGACAGAAAGAGACAGAGGAAACAAATATATTTACTTGATGAACTGAATTGCAAATGGGTTTCTGTTGTCAATATTAAAATACTATGTTATTTCATTTGGAGAACACAGTAACTCTTTGATTGCATTCAGAGATATAAATCCCTGTGCATATCATCATGAAATAGTATTCTCTGAAATATGGGTGATGATAAAGATTCTTTGATTTGAGATGTCTATTCAGCCTCATTCCACTTCTCTCTGCAGAGCAGCAGTTATTCTTGTTAGCAGAGATGTCAGAGGATTCATTTGAATTTTACTGATACCTTTTTAACACTCTACTCATCCAACTGTGAACAGATCCTTGTCTATCAATTATGCAAAAAGAGATGTCACTTGAGGTAAAACCAATATCTCAAAACAAAGACAAACTGCTTCCAGTTCCTGACACTGTCTCTCCTTTAGTGAGACTTAAGAATAGTTCTCTGAGTAGCTTTATTGCTTGTTTATCATCCTTATATTTATAGTTGAAACCCACTGGTACGCCAGAATGTCCATGGCTTCCTGGTGAATGTACATAGGACCGTCCACACCAGCTTTTCTCTAGGGGGTTTGTGGCAGCACTGAGAATGCTCCTTGCACATGTGGAATCATTGAAGATGTCACTGAACAGGAGCCCTAGTTGCTGTGCTCTGAAATCTATGCCATATTGGCATCTGTACCTTCCCATGGCTGATTCCAGCCAATGCCTGAGTTTGGCAGGGATACCAAAGCTGACCCATTCCTGGCTGGTTTGGGACATCTGATGGATACTTTGGCTCAAGGACTCTCTCAGGACCTTGTCAAACTTTCTTTTGAGAATGTGGTTGTCTAGAACATTTCTATCAAACACGTTTTTTTCTCTCTCTATCCTTGGGAGTGACATTGACATCATGGTCTGACGGCCCTCCCAGCATTTCCATATCCTTTCCTATTTTTTCTCACACAGATTATTTCCCTAATAACTCCTTGCAAATTTAATCCCAACTTAACACCGGTTCTTGCCTAGTCTGGACTAACACAGGTCCTGCCTCTTAGTGGGACGTGCATAGAATTATGCTTGAAAAAAAGGCATGGAGTTACTCCTTTGTTCTACTTCAGATGGAAGGCTGGTAACTCATTGAGTTGTTGTTGTTTGGTCGCTCAGCTGTGTCTGACTCTGCGACCCCATGGACTGCTGCACACCAGGCTTCCTTGTCCTTCACCATCTCCCAGAGTTTGCTCAAAGTTATGTCCATTGAGTTGGTGATGCCATCCAGACATCTCATCCTCGGTCATCCCTTTTTACTCCTGCCCTCAATCTTTCCCAGCACCAGGGTCTTTTCCAATGAGTCATTTCTTTGCATTAGGTGGCCAAAGAATTGGAGCTTCAGCTTCAGCATCAGTCCTTCCAATGAATATTCAGGGTTGATCTCCTTTAGGATTGACTGGTTTGATCTCCTTTCTGTCTAGTTAACTCCCAAGAGTCTTCCTCAGCACCACAGTTTGAAAGCATCAATTCTTCAACCCTTGGCCTTTCCCATGATCCAACTCTCACATTGGTACATGACTACTGGAAAACCCATAGCTTTGACTATGTCGTCCTTTGTAAGCAAAGTGATGTCTCTGCTTTTTAATATGCTGTCAAGGTTGGTCATAGTTTTTCTTCCAAGGAGCAAATGTCTTAATTTCATGGCTGCAGTCACCATCCACAGGGATTTTGAAGCCCAAGAAAATAAAGTCTGTCACTGTTTCCATTGTTTCCTCATCTATTTGCCAGGAAGTGATGGGACCAGATGTCATGATCTTAGTTTTCTGAATGTTGAGTTTTAAGCCAGCTTTTTCACTCTCTTCTTTCACCTTCATCAAGAGGCTTTTTAGTTCCTCTTCACTTTCTGCCATAAGGGTAGTGTCATCTGCATATCTGAGGTTATTGATATTTCTCCTGGCAATCTTGATTCCAGCTTGTGCTTCTTCCAGCCCAGCGTTTCTCATGATGTACTCTGCATATAAGTTAAATAAGCAGGGTGACAATACTTAGCCTTGAAGTACTACTTTCCCTATTTTGAGCCAGTCCATTGTTCCATGTCCGGTTCTAACTGTTGTTTCTTGACCTGCATACAGGTTTCTTATTGAATGATAATCCCCATTATTTTAGTTTATTCTCATTTCTTCACTTGTTGCTTTTTACCTAAACTAACTCCAGAGTCATAGCTGTACTCAGAGAAGGCAATGGCACCCCACTCCAGTACTTTTGCCTGGAAAATCCCATGGGCGGAGGAGGCTGGTAGACTGCAGTCCATGGGGTCACTAGAGTTGGACATGACTGAGCCACTTCACTTTCACTTTTCACTTTCATGCAGTGGAGAAGGAAATGGCAACCCACTCCAGTGTCCTTGCCTGGAGAATCCCAGGGACAGGGGAGCCTGGTGGGCTGCCGTCTGTGGGGTTTCACAGAGTTGGACACGACTGAAGTGACGCAGCAGCAGCAGCAGCAGCAGCAGCATAGCTGTACTGTAGGAAACCTCATCTGCCCATACCTTTCTGTTGGATCATTTAGGCCCTGGCTCTGTATATGAGGCCCTAAATTCATGTCTTTGTGGCTGAATTTCCCAACTGCAGGCTGTCACATGATCTTAACCTTGTGTTTATCATTGAATGGGATGAAATTATATATTTGCTTCAGGGTTCACAGAATTTCTACTCAACAGTAACTTTGTTAAAGAAGGGCAATAAAACTTATTTAATATTTAAAATGGAAACCTTTACTAAAATAATTCTACATCACTTTATTAAGTACATCTTATGTTCCAGGCACTTCACTAATTAATATATATGTATTATCTCTACTAATCCACATCAACCCCAGTATGCTAGCATGATTACTGCTTCATTTTACAGATAATCAGATCCAGGAAGTGTGACCACAGATTTCTTGCTCTTGATTTTAATGTCTATATGATATTTCTTCATATTAAAAGCTGTGTGACCCTAATTCACTTGGTTGTGATGAGCCTACTACAGATATGTAAGAGAAAGATAATACTACTACTGACCCTTTGAATTTCTCATATTTTTGTCATTTCATGTAATGTGTTACCTCAGTCCTCATCACAATCCTAGAAGGTAAGCATTGTTCTTGTACCTGTGTAACAAAGCTTTGCAAAACTTATTGGTATAAACCAATAACAGTTTATTATTTCTCATGTTTCTAGGCATGTGAAATCTGAGTGGTTCCTCTCCTTGCCTCACTGGAAATAATCTGATGTCATCTGATGGTTCCCCTGGGACTGGAGGTTCCAACAGGGCTTCAGTCATGTACCTGACAGTTGAAGGGACAAAGACTTTTCAGTTTTATTTGTAACCTTTTAATCTTCACTAGACTAGACTGACCTTCACAGCATCATGGCCTCAGGATTCCAAGATGGTGAGATTGGAAAGTCCAAGATAACTTAAAGCTTAGGTCAAGATAAGTGACAAGGCAAAGCAAAAGACAAACGAGAAAAGGAAAGATATACCCATTTGAATGCAAAGTTCCAGAGAATAGCAAGGAGAGATAAGAAAGCATTTTTAAGGAAACAGTGCAAAGAAATAGAGAAAAATAATACAATGGGAAAGACTAGAGATCTCTTCAAGAAAATGCGAGACACCAAGGAAACATTTCATACAAAGAGAGGCTCAATGAAGGACAGAAACAGTATGGACCTAAAGGAAGCAGAAGATATTAAGAAGGACTGGCAGAGAATACACAGAAGAACTATATAAAAAAGATCTTAATGACCTGGATAACCACGATGGTGTGATCACTCATCTAGAGCCAGACATTCTGGAGTGTGAAGTCAAGTAGGCCTTAGGAAGCATCACTATGAGCAAAGCTAGTGAAGGTGATGGAAATCCAGCTGAGCTATTTCAAATCCTAAAAGATGATGCTGTGAAAGTGCTGCACTCAATATGCCAGCAAATTTGGAAAACTCAGCAGTGGCCACATGATTGGAAAAGGTCAGTTTTCATTCCAATCCCAAGGAAGAGCTATGCCAAAGAATGTTCAAACTACCACACAATTGTACTCATTTTACATGTTAGCAAAATAATTCTCAATATCCTTCAAGCTAGGCTTCAACAGTATGTGAACGAAGAACTTTCAGATATACAAGCTAGATTTAGAAAAGGCAGAGGAACCAGAGATCAAATTGCCAACATCTGTTGGATCATCAAAAAAGCAAGAGAGTTCCATAAAAACATCTACTTCTGCTTCATTCACTATGTTAAAGCCTTTGTGTGGATCACAACAAACTGTAGAAAATTTTTCAAGCGATGGGAATACCAGACCACCTGACATGCCTCCTGAGAAATCTGTATGCATGTGAAGAAGCAACAGTTAGAACTGGACATGGAACAACAGACTGGTTGTAAATCAGGAAAGGAGTGAGTGCATCAAGCCTGCATATCATCACCTGCTTATTTAACTTATGTGCAGAGTACATCATGAGAAATGCAGGCTGGATGAAGCATAAGCTGAAATCAGGATTACCTGGAGAGATATCAATAACCTCAGATATGCAAATGACACCACCCTTATGGCAAAAATCAAAGAGGATCTAAGGAGCCTCTTGATGAAAGTGAAGGAGGAGAGTGAAAAAGTTGGCTTAAAACTCAACATTCGAAAAATTAAGATCATGGCATCCAGTCCCATCACTTCATGGTAGTTAGATGGGGAAACAATGGAAACACTGACAGACTTTATTTTCTTGGACTCCAAAATCACTGCAGATGGTGACTGCAGCCATGAAATTAAGATGCTTCCTCCTTGGAAGAAAAGTTTTGACCAACCTAGACAGCATATTAAAAAGAGACATTACTTTGCCTACAAAGGTCTGTATAGTCAAAGATATCCTTTCTCCAGTGGTCATGTACAGATGTGAGAGCTAGATATTAAAAACAGCTATGCACCAAAGAATTGATGCCTTTGAGCTGTGGTGCTGAAGAAGACTGTTGAGAGTTCCTTGGGCAGCAAGGAGATCAAACCAGTCAATCCTAAAGGTTAGTTAACTCTGAATATTCATTGGAAGGACTGATGCTGAAGCTGAAGCTCCAACACTTTGGCCACCTGATGTGAAGAGTTGACTCATTGGAAAAGACCCTGATGCTAGGAAAGATTGAAGGTGGGAGGAGAAGGGGATGACAGAGGATGAGATGGTTGGATGGCATCACTGGCTCAATGAACATGAGTTTGAGCAAGCTCTGGGAGAAGGCAGGGAAGCCTGGTGTGCTGCAGTCGTTGGAGCTGCACAGAGTTGCACAGGACTGAACGACTGAACACAACAACAAAGTCACAAAGTCGGTCCTAATAAGAGCAGCAGCAGTGCCACGTTCTAAAGTGGGCATTATTGCACTCATTGGGAGTTATTATTATTATAAATCTCATTTTAAAAGTCATAAAACTGAGCAGAAAAGCCTGCATTAAAATCCAGACATGTATTGTCACCTCTTTGGCTTTCTTTCCACTCTGCCATGCTATCAGCAGTACCTCCTTTTCCACAGTTCTGCTGTTAGGACTGGATGAGACATGCTGGGGAGGCACTCTGCAAACTCAGCTGTGTCATTCAGAGTCCTCTCGGGTCTATTTATTGACTTTTTAGTTGAGCATATATTTATTAAATGTAAGACTCTATTCCAGGGCATGGAGTTTGGAGTTATAACCCAATGATAAAGTCAGGTTGGAACTTGAATACAGATCCTCTGAATACCTGTTCATTCCTCTTTTTACCATAATCAAAAGCAAGAAAACGCTGCCACTCCCACTCTCTCATCCCCTGGTACCGCTAACTGATCAGAGTTAACACTCAAGATGAAACATTCTTGATATATACAATGAGTAAATGACAGTTTCAGATAGTGCTGGTGAAACTGGGTATTAAGGTGCAAAAGAAAAAACTGAACCCTTACCTTACACCACTCACTCAAAATGACAGGGAATAGATAAAAGACTTAAGACCTGAAACCATAAAACTCCCGGAAGAGAAAATGGGGCATATGCTCTTCTCGTTGGTCTTGGCAATGATTTTTTGGATTTGACACCAAAAACAAAGGTAACAAGGACAAAAATGAACAACTGAAACGACATCAAACTAAAAAGTTTCTGCACAGCAAAGGAAACCAGCAACAAAATGAAGACTGGGATGGAGGAAAATACTTTCAAGCCATATATCTGATAAGTAGTTAACATCCAAAATATATAAAAAAGTAATACAACTCAACAGCAAATAAATCTGATTAAAAAAGTAGGCAGAGGAATGGGAAAGACATTTTCTAAGAAGATATATGAATGGCTGCAGATACATTAAAATGTTCTCCACATCACTAATCATCAAGGAAATGTAAATCAAAGCCATAGGAAGATATCACCTCATATCTTCAGAATGGTTATTATCCTTCACAATATATGAAAATCAAGCTATCACACCATAAACTGTATAAACTAATACAGCAGTGTATGTCAATAATTAATAAAACTGGAAAAATACCATTATATTAAAAAGGAATGGCTATCGTCAGAAAAAATAAGAGGTAATAAATGTTGGCAAGGCTCTGGGGAAAAGGGAAACCAGGTGCACTGTTGGTTAAAATGTAAATTGGTGCAGCTACTGTGGAAAACAGCATGGACGTTTCTCAAAAAATTGAAAATAGAACTGCTATATGATCCAGGATTCCTACCTCCGCATATGTATCCAAAAGAAATGAAAACACTATCTCAAAGAGATATCTACACTCACAAGTTCATTGTGGCATTATTCACAAGAGCCAAGATACAGAAAAAAATCCAAGTGTTCAGCAATGGATGAATAAAGAAAGTGTTTATATTACATATAATGGAATATTGTTCAGCCATCAGAAAGAAGAAAATCCAGTCATTTGCAGAAACATGGATGGGCCTTGAGGGCACTATATTGAGTGGAGTAAACCAGACATAGAAAGACAAATACTATGTGGTATCACTTCTATATGGAATCTATTTTTAAAAGCTAAAGTCACGGAAACAGAGATTTGCTAAGGGCTAACAGAAATTTCCCCTAAACTTTCACAAACTTTCAGCTATAGATTGAACAGGATCTGAGGGTCTAATTACAGTGTGGTGACTATAGTTGATAACATTGTATTGTATAATTGAAATTTGCTAAGAGAGTAGACATTAAATGTTTTTACCCTTCCATCCTTCCCATCTATCTAAATATGTGAGGTGATTGGTGTGTTAATTAATTATATGGGAGGAGATATTTCACTATATATATGTATATATATATATACACACATATATCGAATCATCACAATATACACTTTATAAATATCTTACAATTTTATTTGTACCACAGCAAAGCTGGAAAAAAAGTGGATCCTACTTGAAATTTTTATGTTGAATCATATCTAATTATCTTTTCAGATAACACACAGATATACAGTAAGATCATTGGTCATGTTCTTCTTAAAGAATGGAACTGCCCAGCTCAGGTTTCTGAAATATGTGAGACCAGGTACTTAGCAGTCAGAAGAACTCTACTTCTTTTTCTTCCACTTCTAAATTAGGTACTTCCTTTCCTAGTGAACTGGGTGTGAAAATATTCAGGGCCTCTTTACCACTATCCCACAAATCCTTTTCTGATTGTGCCTTTTTTTCCCTTCAGCCTCCATCTCTCTTTTTTCATCATCTCCTCTTCTCTGTCTCTTTTCTTCTTTAATCGTTCTCTGTTTCTGCGGAAGTCATAATTAGCACATCTTGAATTTAGAAATGAAATCCTGCAGAGTGCACTATTATTCTACGAATAATGACTGCACCCTAATTGCAGTAAAATTGCCACTTGGAATGAGAAGTTTAATGGGCTGCACATCTGCAATGAATAAATCAAAAGAAACCATTGTTGATTTTGTTTCACGATTCCTGCAGTAAATACCAATTTTGAAAAAAGAAGTTGCTTAAATGTTTCCTTTTCAGCAGTACCTTGCAGCATTACTGAAATAAAGAAGGCAAGCATTAGAATGATGGTCACTATTTTTCACGAGAGATTTTTTTTGTATACCATTGATGATGACTTCAAGCAATTTAAGAACACTGAAATCATAAAGGTGTCTGAAAGAACATTAAAATTCTCATTGGTCAGAAAGTTTATCTGGACAAAATGGAACCCATCTGTGGTTTGTATATGATAAATTGGATATCTATTTTTAATCTATGATTTTTTTTGTCTGAATGAATGTGCAAATTTACTTCCCTTACCATTGTTTTGAAATTGTAAAAATTGAATTCTGAGGATCTTTTTATCTAGTTTCTTGTTTCTAGAACCTCATTCAAAAAATATTTATTAACCCTCTACCATATATCAGATCCTTGTAGTTACAGGCACATTTCAGGCTGAATAGAATACAGTATCTATTATTACAAGCTACACCAAGCCATTTAGAAGGATATTTCTACTTTTAAGCATCTTTAGGAATAGAAATTCCATGACCTCTTCACATTACCCAAATGTTCAAAACAAGCAGTTCTACTTCACTTATATGTCTATGCAACTCTAATTGTTACTAACGGATTAGAGAAAAGAAGAGAAATGGGAAAAGAAACTCTTAGCTCTCAGCTTATACACAAAGAAATTATTGCTATTTTCCTCTGCAACCAAGGAAAATAGTCTATTGAACTAACAAAAAGAATTAAAATGCATTTGTTTCACAATTGTTTGGAATGAACTCTATTTGGCATAGATTCAATTAGTCATTTATTTGAGGAAAATGTATTTCCATCTGTGGCCATGTCAGCTGAATCAGTTCCCGGGAGCCCACTTACTGTGATGCTTCATCTATAATTATTTTCGTTTTTTCAGCCAGGTAAGTTTTAATATACCCAGGTTAGTCACTATATAGTGATACGGTTGTTTGTTTGCTTTTCCCCTGGAAACATCTTAGTATTTTGTATTCTCTAAAATACATAAGGGATATGTATAATTTTACCTAATGTAAAATCACACAGATATGAATCTATCGTGGTGGTGTAGGCAATGAATTCAATATGTATCCTAAGTGAAGAATGAATCAAAGTGAAACCTACTGTCCAGTATACAGAATAATCAGGGTTGCCCAACGGTCCTTTCTGTAACAGGCACCCTAGAAGGAAGAATGGAACTATCATTTAATTTGCATTTTACAAATTTCAAAGTACCTGAAAAGACACCTCAAAGAAATATGTCTCTGTGAAGTTTTTAGCCAGCATAATGCACAAAGACAAACACAGGGTCACAAAAGGTCTCATATACTCTAAACTGAAGCATGGATTCAGACCTAAGAAGGTGGATCAAAATTATTATTGTCTTACATGGATAATTAAAGTGAAAGTTGCTCAGTCATGTCCAACTCTTTGCAACCCCATGGACTGTACAGTCCATGGAATTCTCCAGGCCAAAATACTGGAGTGGGTAGCTGTTCCCTTCTCCAGGGGATCTTCCCAACCCAGGGATCGAACCTGTGTCTCCTACATTGCAGCCAGATTTTTACCATCTGAGCCACCAGGGAAGCCCACATGGATAATACAAGCCACCCAAATCCCTATAGTTCTATCTTCTTAAAGGTATTTGAGACTACAAGAGAGTCTGTGCAGCCCCTGTTTCTTTTCCACTTAACCTTGCACGTGGGCTCCATTATTCAACACACTTGCCTTCTTAAAGGCTGGTCAGATTACCAACACACAGGCTTTTTCTGTTATGACAGGTGCCACTTACACTGATATTAATATATGTGTGTGTGCTTAGTCACTCAGTCATGTCCAACTTTTTTGCAGTGCCATGGACTGTAGCCAGCCAGTCTTCTCTGTCAGTGGAATTTTCCAAGAATAATGGAGCAGGTTGCCACATCCTCCTCCAGGGAACCATCCTAAACCATGGATCGAACCGGTGTCTCTGGCATCTCCTGCCTTGGCAGGCAGACTCTTTACCACTGAGCCACTTGGAAAGTCCCCGTTGACATGTATGATCATATTAACTTTCCCTTCATTGTCAATTAAAGGAACAAATTCCCCTGCCATTGAGAGGTGGTGGTGTGAAAATAAATTCTAATAAATATAAATGTGCAATCTGATATACATGACTCAATCCACTTTAAAAATATATCTTTATGTTTTGAAGCAGCGGTAAACTTTTATTTTTTTATTTCTGCAACATCTGTTGGCTTATGCTTGCATCCTTTGTAATGCACCTGTGTAGGAAATGAAATTTTCAATAGAAAAAGGACAAAGGTGGGCAGGAATACAGAAGAAACAGGGAAGGCATTAAAAATGTTATCAAGTTATGAATGCCAACCTTTCACCTTTTTATACAAAAAAGTAAATGTGTGTGTGAGCATGTCTGTGTATATTGTCTTCGATTCACTTGCTCTTCAAATGAGGTAAATACAAGATTATTTTTAAATTATGTGTCACAGCCAAAAGTACAACTGATGTCTAAAGTACAGGCTTAGTGCTGCATGACTCGCCCTGCCCCTCTTCCTTCTTGCTCTTTGCAGCAAACGCCCATTCTTCTGGAAGAATAGCTCCTTAGGGAGTAGATATAGTCCCTCTTTTCAATCTCCTTTAAGTATTTTTGAATCCTCTCCAATTGCTTCCTTTTTTTAGGGCTTTGTGTGAATCAAGGATTCTCAGTGATATATTCTCTAGGGATATGTACATACAAACCAGTTAAGTGCCTTTCCTGGTCTCCTCTTGGCCAGTAACTTAGTCTGATTGCTTTTGGTGCTGCATGTTGGGAGTCCTGGAATAGTTTCACAACAAATTAAGGATGCCGAGGAGGTGCTGGTGGCAGGGAAAGAGGCAGTTAATGTTCTTGTGTGCGTGTTCAGTTAGTCCATGTCCGACTCTTTGCCACCCCAGGGACCATAGCCCACCAGGCTCCTCTGCCCATGGGATTTTTCAGGCAAGAATACTGGAGTGGGTTGCCATTTCCTCCTCCAGGGGATCTTTCCAACTCAGGGATTGAACCTGTGTCTCCTGCATCTCCAGAATTGGCAGGCACAATGAGGAACTCTGGGCCTGTTTTTAAGGAACTTAAAAACTTCTTCCTTAAAAAAAAAAAGAAAACCCTATTGGTTCCCATAGGGAATGATTGTAAACCTTGGCACCCCTAAGTTTTTCTTTTATATAGGGATAGGCAGAATCTGTTCTTTAAGCACTTTAAAGAATAACTATAAAATAAGAGAGAGCCTAAAATTAATCAAATAAATAACGTGAAGGTGTGGCAGGCATATTAGAATCTGCCATCTTAACACTTTCAATGTCCCTAAAACTTTTTTACAGATCAGGGAACTGAGGCCCAAAACTCACCCAAGTTCACACAATAAGTTGTAGAACTGGGGTTTGATCTAAGAATCAAATACTCACTACCCAAGAGAGAATCTCTAAACCTGAAGCCAATAAAGCAGTAAAAAATAAAGTGATATAAATACATAAACATTTAAAACCTATATTCATGAAAGATTATAAACAAAATTGGACATTGACAAACAAGAAAAATTCCATTGTACCATATGTTTTGTAAAGGAGTAAAGCGCATTTTAATATTTGATTTGTACTGAAAAGGAGGAAGCCAAATTCTATTTCTTTTGCATATTTAGAAAATAGACTTCTAATGTCTAGAGTTAGTAGCATTTGAAAGGAATTAAATTCTAGGGGTTTTAGAGATTATCCAGGGAGACCTATAAGAAGGTATAAAATATAGAAAGCTAGCACATTAGAATGAGGAGAAACTAAAGATATTAAATTAAGCCAGGAATTAAGCAACAGCAACAAAATATACAGACCATAGATTATTATATCTTTGTAAATGGGTTATGAATGGCCTTCTCAAAATATTTATATCATTACAACAAAGACTTTCAAAAAACTTATTCTCATATAGTTCTTGTATATAGCTGATAGCATCTTAACAGAACACAGTTTCATAAATGCACTTCTACATTGTATAGGAATGAATATGAAAATTGAGCTAGGTACAAGGTAAATGTACAAAATCAGTAAACAACTTACCTATTTACAGAGTGCAATGGATAAGAAAAGTGCTTATTTCATAATTGCAATGAAGTAGAGAAAAACCTGGCAATAATTTTAACTTAGACTACATGGCATCTGTATCAAAGAAATCTGTAAATACTATTGAGAGATGTTAAACAAGACCAAACTCTAACATAGCATTGTAAATTAACTATGTTTTAATAAAAAATTATTAAATAAATAATGAGAAAAAAAAGACTAAACTTTGGAAAGTCTAACTAAATTAATAGATGAAATGTTTAAATATGATAAAATAACATGTCAATAAATGTATTTGTTAAAATTTAGTTCTCTTTAAGTTTTATGTACATATATAATTCATCATTTCATCATATATACATAAGATTTTGGTAATTTGTCTAAATTATTCTAAAGTTAAATCGAAGAATACATATATAATCACTATCTGAAAGAGGATTTTATCAACCTAAAGCCAATAAAGCCATATCACTGTCTGAGAGAGGATTTCATCAACCTAATGCCAATAAAGCAGTAAAAATCAATTAATAAAAATACATAAATATTTAAAACATATATACAGAAAGCATTTATAAACAAAATGGTAACATCAACAAACTGGAGAAAATATGCCAAAAGCATAACTGTGATAAATTGCCAAGATAGGCACTGAAGAAAAAGGAAGCTGGATCCACCACTTCTAGTGCCTCGCTGACTGAGGAAGGTTGAATCCATGGCACTTTGTGGGTGGCCAAAGCTCCCGTGGAGTTGAAGGTAGTCTTCAAGCAGAAACACAGAGGTGCTGATGACTGAGCTGAGAAGCTGTAAGCTTGTCTTGCAGCTGTCCACGTAACTGCAGGTGAACTCGGAGAGGGTGGAAGAAGATAGAGCAGGGGAAATTCAGCAGTGTCTCTACAAAGAAGTGTCTTGATTACAGAATTTAATGAAAAATGCTGGAGAAAAACCGTGTGCAGAGAACAATGACTATTACGGAACAGAAAAAGTGCATAGGTTAAACATTGGAAGGAACTATGGCAAAACATTAAAAGTGAATGTCTTGGACTCTAGGACTATCACCAAATTTCATTTATAATTGTTTTGGCAATAATATGGGCTTCCCAGATGTCTCAGTGGTAAAGTATCTGCCTGCCAAGTAGAAGACTTGGATTCGATTCCTGAGTCAAGATCCCCAGGAGGACGAAATGACAAGTCACTCCAGTATTCTTGCCTGGGAAACCCCATGGACAGAGGTGCCTGGTGGGCTACAGTCCATGGAGTTGTAGAGTCGGACATGACTTAGCAACTAAATAACAACAGCAATAATATAGAAATAAGAATTGTCATAATTATTGCTGTCGTTAATTTTGTTTTGTTTAGAGCAGGTGTTGGCAAACTACAACTCAGTTTCTATTTTTGCAAAAAGAGTTTTATTTGATGCATAACCACAATCATTCATATACATATTTTCTATGGCTGATTTCCTTCGACTAAAGAGTCAAGTGGTTGCAACAAAGATTGAAAATATAATGTATTTATTTTCTGGATTTTTACAGAAAAGTTTTGCTGATCCCTAGTTTAGAATAATATACTGAACTAATAAGATAATTTGGGCACAGTTTGAGTATTTTGGGGGAAAGAAAATGGACAAGGCACACTGCTTTTATGTAATGCACATTGTGGCATAAATTTAAGAAGCACAAAGGTAGAGATATAAACTACTCAAAATATCCTTTCAGGTAATAATCAAATTCAACTTTTCTATTCCATACTTTGGCTGTTAATCTTTTATAGTACAGTCTGGGAAAATTTGAGACTATCAACCATTCCTCTTGAAACAGTTCAATCAGTGCCTGAGTTTCAAATCAATACCATCTTGAAATTATGTGAAGACAATGAAGTGGCCCACTAGTAAATTGCTTTTCAAATTGAGTTTGAAAAGCTTCAATTAAATGGCATCATTAAGAAAAGTGGGACCCTAAATATCCAATAAAATGGAGCAGCACTCCTTTGAGAAATTTGTAATTCCAGGACTAAAGCTGAGAAAGTACAAGGTGAACCTAGGAATGTTTCAGTGCCTGAAAGTAAGGAAGTGTTCAAAAACTACTAAGAACATTTCAAATGGATGCAAGAGCTGAACTGATGAGTCTGGCTGAATTTGAGACAATTTGAGCATGAAAATTAATGATGGCAATGGAGTATAATATGAGTAAAAAAAATACATGAACCCATAGTGAAAGTGAAAATGAAGTCGCTCAGTCATGTCTGACTCTCTGCGACCCTGTGGACTGTAGTCTACCAGGCTCCTCTGTCCATGGGATTCTCCAGAAAAGGATACTGGAGTGGGTTGCCATTTCCTTCTCCAGGGGATCTTCCCGACCCAGGGATCGAACCTGGGTCTCCCGCATTGCAGGCAGACGCTCTACCCTCTGAGCCACCAGGAAAGCCCACCATGAACCCATAACAATACCAAAAAATGGGAATGTGTTAGTCACTCAGTTGTGTCCAACTCTTGCTTTTCTTCATAGAATGCCAGCTAAGATATGTAGAAGAAATGATAGTATTAGAATATAACAATTTTGATACCACCAATATAATAATTAATTCAGGCAAGGATCATCAAGGATGCTAAAATTACTTAGTGTAAGATTGTTAAAGAGCAGCATATTTCATCCTCTCAAAGTATGACTCTAGAGATTGCTTGTTAAATGACAGAGAAAGGATACTTTCATATTAGAAAGACCAGACATTAATCTGACCTGAATCAAATAGTTAAATTTAGGGCCCCATTAGTAGAATAAATTGACAGTCTGTGCCTTCTAATGTGATTCAGGACATTACATAATACCATCTATGCAGTATTCTTACCAATAATGTTTACTGTGAATTTAATCATGGAGAATCAATCAGGCAAGTCCAGAAGATGGGGTATTGTACTAGTCAACGGATCTAAATTATTGTTCTAGATTAAAGGAGATTATTTTGGTTGAATAGGAACCAACACAACACATGTACTCTGGATTCTGGACATGGGGGTGAACAGATATAAAGGGCATTTGGGAAAATTTAAAGATAAATTTTATTTTAGATAACATTATTATATCCATCTTAAATTTCTTGACATTGTAATAGAATTGTGGTTATATAGTATAATGTTCTTGTTCATGGGATATAGATGCTGAAGTGTTTAGGGGTGAAGTGTTGTGGTATCTGCTGTGTATTGCACATAGTTCATAAATGAGAGTAAAGTGGGGAAATTTAGTAAAAATGGTAATATTTATTAAAATTATATTTATTTAAATTACTTTTATTATTTAAATTGCATTTGTTTGTTTTGTAATAGCATTAATTGCAAACATTTATCACACTACTATGTCTAAGGATGTTTGCCAAGTATTAGATCATGAAGAGGCACAGACAATGGAATCTACCTCTCAAGAAGGCATCTATTTGCATGGCAACATTTCCCAGTTATTATAGTTTGGATGCTAAATAGATAACTCCAGAAATAGGTATGGAAAGAGTTGAGGGAGAAAGTAGTTTCTGGGGCTGAACTAATTTGATAGACTACAAATGGTGAGTCCTGAAGGAACCCACCATTCACTGTGATGAAAAGCTCCAACTGAAAACTTGCACTTGCTTTTCATGGTAAAATCTCTGAAATCAAAATTCTGATGAGCTCACCAGTACTAGATTTCATGTTTATTGTCTTATTCTTAAAATCTTATATCATTGGAGAAGGAAATGGCAACCCACTCCAGTGTTCTTGCCTGGAGAATCCCAGGGACGGAGGAGCCTGGTGGGCTGCCGTCTATGGGGTCGCACAGAGTCGGACACGACTGAAGTGACTTAGCATCTTATGATATAAGATTCTTAAAATCTTATATCATACTTCTGGTCAAATATAGAAAGAATAAAAATTAAAAAGTGAGTCTTCTAATCCATTGCTGTCTGGACAACCCTCACAAATGGATTTATTTCTTATCTGCTAAGAGATATACAGCAGGTTGCTCTGATACTCTGCTGGATTTTAGCAACATTTCCTCACTTTTGTGCCTTCATTTTATCACAGGAGACTAGAGGCCTAAAAACTACATTTCTCAGATTCCCTTGCCTTCTAATTAGGTTCTTCCAATTGAAGACACTGCAGGCATATTGGAGGGCAGGAGAAAAGAAGCCAGATCCTCCTGGTTGATTCCTTAGACAATAGAAGTCCAAGCTCTTGAGGTCTTGCTTAGGTAGAGTTCTGAGAGGCTCAGTGGCAGCGGTGACCAGAAAAGCTCCACAGCTCGGGCCTACCGGCTCTGGCTCTGGTAGGAGTGGACTGGGAGCTGTAGACACCAGTGTCTCAGTAGGATGGTCCCTGTGGCCTTGGTGTCTGTGATGATGGCAGCTCAGTATATCTTTGGACTTACAGCAGCATCAACAGAAGAGAAGTGTCTTAGCTTTCTGCCAAGGATGGGGTTCCAAAAACAGCAGTGGATGCGCCAGCAAATTCAATGGCACAGCAGGGAATTAGAGTAACACAATTTTCCCATTTGCTCCCTCACTCCTATTAGGAAATAGAGGCTTTCTATCATTACCAGTGTCTGAGCAAACTAAAGTTTTCTTTTCTCCTCTAGTCATTCCAACACTTAAATGCTGTATTAAATTCTCCCTACCTAGACTTCCTGGAGCCATTCCTCTTTTGTTTTTGGACTGGACACGGACTGACACATCGGTGAATTTAATCATTTTTGTATAGCTGGGCTTCAGGACTTGGCGTTCTAGGAGCAGCAGATTTTAGGTTTAATCCAATACATTTGTATTTATGACTGCCTCTTAGATGTATTTAAGAAACTGAAATTTGATTCACTCGTTTAGATGGTTTTTTGATGCATTTTCTGCTGATGGCAGCAGCAACATGAGGTAAGAGGAAAGCTTTGAAGCATGAGAACAGCAGATGTGGGTTTTGCTGGATGACATCCATAGACCTTTGGTAATTACTCCTGACAAGTATTTAGCACCATCAAAGTGCCAATACTGAACTATATGACTTCCCACTAATCATCTCATGTGACCTCCCCTTCCCCTTAACAAAAACCCCTCAGTTCCATAGTCTAATGAGTATTATTATTTCCTCCTTAGAGGGAGAACAATTTGGCCACTTGCAATAGAATATCTTGGGATCATATGACTTAGAAATCTGACCACTGGGCATACGTCTTGAGAAAACTGTATTTCAAAAAGATATATGTATCTCAATGTTCATTGCAGCACTATTTACAGTAGTCAGGACATGAAAGCAACCTAGATGCCCATTAACAGGTGAATGAATAAAGAAATTGTGGTACATACAATGCAATATTGCTGCTGCTGCTGCTGCTGCTAAGTTGCTTCAGTCGTGTCTGACTCTGTGCGACCCCATAGACGGCAGCCCAA
Organism: Bos javanicus; assembly: GCF_032452875.1. Lineage (NCBI taxonomy): Eukaryota > Metazoa > Chordata > Mammalia > Artiodactyla > Bovidae > Bos > Bos javanicus. The sequence goes on along the minus strand of NC_083886.1, from coordinate 6,034,134 downwards.
AAGGCTCCCCCGTCCCTGGGATTCTCCAGGCAAGAACACTGGAGTGGGTTGCCATTTCCTTCTCCAATGCAGGAAAGTGAAAAGTGAAAGTGAAGTCGCTCAGTCGTGTCCGACTCTTAGCGACCCCATAGACTGTAGCCTACCAGGCTCTTCTATCCACGGGATTTTCCAGGCAAGAGTACTTGAGTGAGGTACCATTGCCTTCTCCAACAATGGAATATTACTCAGCCATAAAAAAGGAACAAAACTCAATCAGTTCTAGTAAGGTTCAGTTCAGTCACTCAGTCGTGTCTGACTCTTTGTGACCCCATGAATCGCAGCACGCCAGGCCTCCCTGTCCATCACCAACTCCCAGAGTTCACCCAAACTCTTGTCCATTGAGTTGGTGATGCCATCCAGCCATCTCATCCTCTGTTGTCCCCTTCTCTTCCTGCCCCCAATCCTTCCCAGCATCAGAGTCTTTTCCAATGAGTCAACTCTTCGCATGAGGTGGCCAAAGTACTGGAGTTTCAGCTTTAGCATCATTCCTTCCAAAGAACACCCAGGACTGACCTTCTTTAGAATGCACTGGTTGGATCTCCTTGCAGTCCAAGGGACTCTCAAGAGTCTTCTCTAACACCACAGTTCAAAAGCCTCAATTCTTCAGTGCTCAGCTTTCTTCACAGTCCAACTTTCACATCCATACATGACCACTAGAAAAACCATAGCCTTGACTAGACAGACCTTAGTTGGCAAAGTAATGCCTCTGCTTTTGAATATGCTATCTAGGTTGGTCATAACTTTCCTTCCATGGAGTAAGTGTCTTTTAATTTTATGGCTGCAATCACCATCTGCTGTGATTTTGAAGCTCCAAAAATAAAGTCTGACACTGTTTCCACTGTTTCCCCATCGATTTGCCATGAAGTGATGGGACCAGATGCCATGATCTTAGTTTTCTTGAATGTTGAGCTTTAAGCCAACTTTTTCACTCTCCTCTTTCACTTTCATCAAGAGGCTTTTGAGTTCCTCTTCCCTTTCTGCCATAAGGGTGGTGTCATCTGCATATCTGAGGTTATTGATATTTCTCCTGGCAATCTTGAATCCAGCTTGTGCTTCTTCCAGCCCAGCATTTCTCATATGTACTCTGCATAGAAGTTGAATAAGCAGGGTGACAGTATACAGCCTTGACATACTCCTTTTGCTATTTGGAACCAGTCTGTTGTTCCATGTCTAGTAAGGTAGATGAGCCTAAAGACTGTCCTACAGAGTGAACTAAGTCAGAAAGTGAAAAACAAATATTGTATATTAACACACACACACACACACATATATATATATATGTAAATACCTGAAATTTTTTTAATTTAAAAAAAAATAAATAATAAAATAAATAAATAAATAAATAATTTTAAAAAAATCTAGAAAAATGATACTGATGAACCTATTTGCATGGCAGGAATAGAAATGCAGCTATAGAGGACAGATCTGTGAACATGATGGGGGAAGGGTGAGGGTGAACACGTGGAGAGCATGCCATTGACATATATACACCACTATGTGTAACGTAGATAGCTAGTGGGAAGCTATTCTGTATCACAAGAGCTCAGCTTGGTGCTCTGTGATGACCTTGAGGGGTGTGGTGGGGGGTTATGGAAGGGAGACTCAAGAAGGAGGCAATATCTGTATACTTACAGCTGATTCTTGTTGTTGTACAGCAAAAACCAACTCAACATTGTAAAGCAATTATCCTCCAATTGAAAAAAGAATATGTTGGGGTGCTTATTAAAAATCTGGTTCTAGGAACTTACTGTACACTTACTGAAAAAGAATCTCTGTGGATGGCACCTGGGAGTCCTAGGTGATTCTATGCACTCCCCAAATTTGAGAAGCACCATCAGAGAGAAGTAACTTGCTCAAGCTCAGAGTATTAGAGATAACATTTGAACTTGTTGGTCTGACTTGAAATCCCATATTTCTCCTACTCACCCCATTGCGTAGTCCCGTCATCTACGGGAAGGAATTGTTGACAAAAATGAGAAGGCCACATGCTCTCAAGTATTATATTAATGTTCTCCATGTGATGAATATTTTGAAGTTCCAAGATATTTTCATCCAGCTTTCTCATTTAACAAACCACAATATGGTTTGATTAAACAAAGGCTTTTTCTTCAAATTTATTCCAAGTACTGCTTCATATTTCTCTTCTCTGGGCAAGTGATGAAATAACACAAATCGTTCATCATTAAACATATTCTGGAGGACACCCCATGTCAACTTACTATACTTACTGGATCTGAAATGGAGGGCAACTTACCTCTGTCTTCATTTCTCCAATGACCTGCTTGTTATTTGTTGCTTTGACTTTTTCTTCTTGTATCTCATTTAATGTAACAGTCTTGATTAATTTCAATTCAGCAGACAGTTACTGGGAGCCTACGTTTTCCATGCTGTCTTAGGCCCTGTGAGAGATACAGACTCTGCTCCTAAGGATCATGTTCTCCAAAGCTCCTGTTGGTGGGGCCTCATGTCCATGCCTTGATGCTTTTGGAATGAAATCAATAAAAATCTCCCTTTCATCTTTAAAATTATCCAAATTGACAGCCTGTGGCTCAGCTTTTTCTCAATTAAGAGGTCAATGAAAATGTCACAAGATATGCTAGGCAAGGAAATTGAAGTTTCCCATGTTAAATGTAATTGATGCTGAGGATGTTGCAAAACAAATCCCTTTTTATGACACATTTCCCAGGAGTGGGACCACAAGCTGATTCATTTGTCTTTCCAGTGTGTAAAGGTAAGCACATTCTTTTCAGAATCAGAAAATGTCTGCAGTAGGAAAGTCTCATTTTAAAGGAAGAGATTACCACAGCACCTTGCCTTATAGAGGTGTTGGGATGATTTTAAATGAGGTTTTCCATTAAAAATGCTCAGGACAGTTTCCAGCTAAGTATAAGAGATCAATAAGGTGAAGTGTTTGAAAACTGAGGGCTGTGCTTGATAGGAAGCATTTTTAAAATGCAAGAACAAACTTATAAAACATTTAATAAACATTTCAGCACACATTTATGGAATGCATTTATGGGGGAGAATAAAAATCAGACCTGATTTTAACTTACTATCCAGTTGCTTACTATCTAGCTTTATACAAATATGTACATAAATAACTATTATCTAAAGCTGCAGTCCCCCGGCTTTTTGGAACCAGGGATCAGTTTTGTGGAAGACATTATTTCCATGGAGGGATTGTTTCAGGATGATTCAAGCACCTTACACTTAATTTCTATTATTATTGTATCAGTTTCACCTCAGATTATCAGACAGGTTGGGGATAGACAGATAGATAGACAGATTAGAGGTTGGGGACCCCTGGCCTAAAGCATTACTTTTAATGACCTTAAATGAGGACATATTTAAATAGTGATGATAAATTAAAAAAAATATATATATATTTATATTTAGCTTTATAGTTTAAAGTGCTTTCACAAACATTTTCTCACTTAATCCTCACAATAATTGTGTAAGGCAAATATTCATAGAAATAACTGAGCAATGATGAATTGATTTGTCTGTTGTTCAGAGCTTTGAGGGGTCAGAACTAGGCTCAAACCTAATTCATTCCAAGGTTAAATTTGGGTAAATGATATCAGAAAGAAGTATGGACTGTCCATGGATTTTAGGAAACAGCTCTACGGAAAAAATGGAGACCATTTTTTTCAGATTAAAGAGTCTGGCTATTTAATTTGCCAACAGATGTACAAACAAAGAAGTGATCTTGTTCTCTAGACTTTTTACATCTTCCAACAAATCATCCTACACGCCTGTTAATAAGCCACCATAAAGTTCCTAACTCTTATTCAAGTGTGATTGATGGCTGAGGAATGTTATTATGAAAATAATAAGCTAATTTCATTAATTAGTTGGTAATATCTCAACTGAGTCTACTAATTGGAAAATTAGCTTGGAAATGTTGGTCAAAAATAAACCACACTGATACAGTCTTACTGTTTTGGACCTAGTTAATAGAATTAAACATTTAAATCATTATATTTTCTAGTTAAGCATCATCCTAGGACACCCTTAGAGAGAACACTGAGAGGAGGGAAATACTGTTAACTTTTCAAGTCAGTAGTATTTAAACTATGGATAAGATAGAGGAAGGGAGGGAGGAAAGGAGGACAGAGAGAGAGAGACAGAGAGGAGGGGATGGAGAGAGAGGGAGAGAAGGAAAGAGAGAGAAAATGTCTATCTTTAAATTCATAGTCCATGATGCCTGTTATATAGATGCTTAAAACCGACTTTCTGGAGAAAAAACTAAATCATAGTACTATCAAACGACCACACAATTGCACTCATTTCACATGTTAGCAAGGTCATGCTCAAAATTCTCCAAGATAGACTTCAACAGTATTTGAACCAAGAACTTCCACATGTACAAGCTGTATACAAAAGGCAGAGGAACCAGAAATCAAAATGTCAGCATCAGCTGGATCATAGAAAAAGCAAGAGAATTTCAGAAAAACATCTACTTCTGCTTCACTGACTACCCTAAAACCTTTGACTGTGTGGATCACAACAAACTGCGGAAAATTTTTTAAGAGATGGGAATACCAGACCACCTTACCTGCCTCCTGTGAAATCTGCATGTAGGTCAAGAAGCAACAGCTAGAATCGGTCATGGAACAATGGACATGGAACAAAAATTGGGAAAGGAGTATGTCAAGGCTCTATATTGTCACCCTGTTCATTTAACTTACATCTCGTGAAATGACAGGCTGGGTGAATCACAAGATGGAATCAAGGTTACTGGGAGAAATATTGATAACCTCAGATATGCAGATGACATCACCCTTATGGCAGAAAGTGAAGAGGAACTAAAAAGCCTCCTGATGAAGGTGAAAGAGGAGAGTGAAAAAAGCTGGCTTAAAACTCAACATTCAGAAAACTAAGATCATGGCATCCAGTCTTATCATTTCATGGCATGTTTCATGGAGAAACAATGGAAACAGTCAAAGACTATTTTCTTGGGCTCCAAAATCACTGTGGATGGTGGCTGCAGCCATGAAATTAAAAGATCCTTTCTCCTTGGAAGAAAAGCTAGTCAAACCTAAACACAGTATTAAGAAACAGAGACATTACTATGCTTACAAAGGTCTGTATAGTCAAAGCTATGGTTTTTCCAGTTGTCACGTACAGATGTGAGAGTTGGACCATAAAGAAGGCTAAGCACTAAAGAACTGATGCCTTTGAATTGTGGTGTTGGAGGACTCTTGTGAGCCCCTTGGAATGCAAGGAAATCAAAGCAGTCAATCCTAAAGGAAATCAACCCTGAAAATGCATTGGAAGGACTGATGCTGAAGCTAAAGCTCCAATACTTTGGCCACTTGATGAGAAGAGCTGACTCATTGGAAAAGACGCTGGTACTGGAAAAGATAAAAGGCAGGAGGAGAAGGGGATGACAGGATGAGACAATTGGATGGCATCACTGACTCAGTGGACATGAGTTTGAGCAGGCTCCGGTAGATGTTGAAGGACGGGGAAGCCTGACGTGCTATGGTCCATGGAGTCTCACAGAGTCGGACATGAGTGAGTGTCTAAACAACAACAAAAATTGCTTTTACTTACTTTAAACTAGCAGAGAACTTCTGTGAAAATATTATAAACAATTCTCCCCTATCTTTAGCCTTTCCTGGTGGCTCAGACAATAAAGAAAAGAAAAGAAGAAAGTGAAGTTGCTCAGTCATGTCTGACTGTTTGTGATGCTATGGATTATAGCCTACCAGGCTCCTTTGTCCATGGGATTTTCCAGGCAAGAGTACTGGAATGGGTTGCCATATCCTTCTTCAGGAGACAATAAAGACTCTGCTTGCAATGCAGGAGACCTGGGTTCAGTCCCTGGGTTGGGAAGACCCCCTGGAAAAGGTAATGGCAACCCAATCCAGTATTCTTGCCTGGGAAATGCCATGGACAGAGGAGCCTGATGGACTAGTCCATAGGGATCGCAGCGAGCTGGACATTTCTGAGTGACTAACACTTTCACTTTTCAGTTATCTTTAGCCTACCTGAAATAATAAAGGAATGAACTGTTGATCTCCCTTCACAATAAAATTAAGAAGTAACTATAAATTCACTGACTCTGAAGACAACTTGACAATAATGGACACAGCAACTAAAGATTGGTAAATGATTCAAATGTAAGTTAAAATTCATGTAGCTCAGGCTTGGAGCATTATCTCAATCTAGCAACCGGAAACAATTAAAAATTATTTCATTTGTAAGCTATTTTCTTTCAGAAAAGTCTATCTCTTCCATTTGTAATCTGTATTTCTTTAATCTCTTCTAAGAGGTTAATCTCTTGCTTCCCTGGTAGCTCAGCTGGTAAAGAATCTGCTGCCAGTGTACGAGACCTCAGTTCAATTCCTGGGTCAGGAAGATCCCCTGGAGGGCGGCATGGCAACCCACTCCAATATTCTTGCCTAGCAAATCCACATGGACAGAGGAGCCTGGCGGGCTATAGTCCATGGGATCGCAAAGAGTCGGAAATGACTGAGTGCCTAAGCACAGCACACAGCAAACTCTTAGAAGACTTCAGCCCTAGAGTTGACCCCTCTTTTTCCTACATCCACATCTCTAAGGGGATAAATCTAATATGCATGAAAAATTAGTGCTAACATCTTAATATGCTCTTGATCCTACAACCCTCCTCCAACTATTCATCATTTCTTTACCTTTCTACTAGAGAAAATTCTTTTCTTAGTTTTTCCCTTTTCCCAGCTTTATTGAGATATAATTAACATATAATATTATGTAAGTTTGAGATAGACAAGGTGATAATTTGATACATGTATATATTGTGAAATGTTCACAATAATAAGGTCAGTTAACATATTCTTCACCTCACATAGTTACCATTTTGACATTATTTGTATGGTGAGAATATTAAAGCTCTAATTTCAAAGCCACTAAAGTAAAAAATATGATACTGTTAACTATAGCCACCAGAGAAGGCAATGGCACCCCACTCCAGTACTCTTGCCTAGAAAATCCCATGGACGGAGGAGCCTGGTGGGCTACAGTCCATGGGGTCGCTAAGAGTCGGATATGACTGAGCGACTTCTTTCACTTTTCACTTTCATGCATTGGAGAAGGAAATGACATCCCACTCCAGTGCTCTTGCCTGGAGAATCCCAGGGACAGGGGAGCCTGGTGGGCTGACGTCTATGGGGTCGCACAGAGTCGGACAAGACTGAAGCGACTTAGCAGCAACTATAGCCACCATGCTGCATCCGGAAGTTAATCATCTTAAAACTGGAAGTGTTTACCCTTTGACTGGTGTTCCCCACTCCCTTTACCCCTCATCTCCTACAACCACCTTTCCACAATCAGCTTCATGAGTTCAGCTTTTTTAGATTCCACAGCACTGCTTGTCTTTCTGTGACTTGTTTCACTTAGCATGTGCTCTCAAACTCCATCCACACTGTCAGAGATGGCAGGATTTCCTTCCTTTTTATGGCTGAATGCTATTTCATTTTATATGTATTACCATATCTTCCTTATCCCATTCATCATCAACAGGCACTTAGGTTGTTTCCCTGCTTTGGCTATTATGGAAAAAGCTGCAATGAACAGCTTAACATGGGAGTTGCAGATATCTCTTTGAGATGGTCATTTCACTTCCTTGGAATATAAACCCAGACATGGGATTGCTGGGTCATATGGTAGTTTTATTTTCCATTTTTCATGAATCTCGGTACTGTTTTCTATAGTGGCTGCACTTACTTACATTCTCAACAAGAGTGCACCATACTCTAGTCAACACTTGTTATCTCCTGTACTTTTGATGATAGCCATTCTAACAGATGTGAATTGATATCGTATTATTGTTTGATTTGCATTTCCACAAGGATTAGTAATCAGTTCTGTTCAGTCACTCAGTCATGTCCGACTCTTTGCGACCCCATAGGATGCAGCACGCCAAGCTTGCCTGTCCATCACCAACTCTCGGAGCTTGTTCAAACTCATGTCCATCGAGACGGTGATGCCATCCAATCATCTCATCCTCTGTCATCCCCTTCTCCTCCTGCCCTCAATCTTTCCCAGCATCAGGGTCTTTTCCAGTGAGTCAGTTCTTCGCATCAGGTGGCCAAAGTATTGGAGTTTCAGCTTCAGCATCAGTCTTTCCAATGAATATTCAGGACTGATCTCCTTCAGAATGGACCAGTTGGATCTCCTTGCAGTCCAAGGGACTCTCAAGAGTCTTCTCCAACACCACAGTTCAAAAGCATCAATTCTTCGGTGCTCAGCCTTCTTCACAGTCCAACTCTCACATCCATACATGACCGCTGGAGAAACCATAGCCTTGACTACGTCTTTTAACTTCATGGCTGCAGTCACCATCTGCAGTGATTTTGGAGCCCCCCAAAATAAAGTCTGTCACTGTTTCCATTGTTTCTCCATCTATTTGCCATGAAGTGATGGGACTGGATGCCATGATCTTAGTTTTCTGAATGTTGAGTTTTAAACCAACTTTTTCACTCTCCTCTTTCACTTTCATCAAGAGGCTCTTTAGTTTTTTGTTTTCTGCCATAAGGGTGGTGTCATCTGCATATCTGAGGTTATTGGTATTTCTCCTGGCAATCTTGATTCCAGCTTGTGCTTCATCCAGCCTGGCATTTCACATGGTGTACTCTGCATATAAGTTAAATAAGCATGGTGACAATATACAGCCTTGATGTATTCCTTTCCCTATTTGGAAATAGTCTGTTGTTCCACGTCCAGTTCTAACTGTTGCTTCTTGACCTGCATACAGATTTCTCAGGAGACAGGTCAGATGGTCTATTGAACATATTTTTACATGCCTGTTGACTTTTTGTATGTCTTCTTTGGAAAAGTGTCCATTCAGATCCTCTGCACGTATTTTAATAGGGAATTGTTCTACTTTTAAGTTGTGTGAGTTCTTTAGATATTTTCAATATTAATCCTTATCAGATCTATGGTTTGCAAATATTTTTCTCACTCTGTAGGTTGCTTTTTCATCTTGTTGATGGTTTCTTTTGTTGTGCAGAAGCTTTTAGTTCAGTTCAGTCCTAGTTGTTTATATTTATTTTCGTTGCTTTTGCTTTTGATGTCAAATTTTAAAAATTATTGCCAAGACCAATGTAGAGTAGCTTAACCCTATGGTCTCTTATAGGAATTTTGTGGTTTTAGGTCTTAAAGTCCTAAAATCCATTTCCAGTTAACTTTTGTGAATTGTGTAAGATAGTGTCCAATTTAATTCTTTTGCACGTGAATATACAATTTCTCCAGCATCACTTGTTGAAGAGACTACCCTATCTCCCTTGATTATTTTTGGCTACTCTGTCAAATATTATTTGAGCATATATGCATGGTTTTACATTAGGGTTCTTGATTTTGTTCACATGATATAAGAAAGAGAGGTTAATTGTAGGACTGCATTCTTCAGAGGGGATTAGAGAAATTCATGTTACAAATGGAGGAGCGTTCTTTTCTGAGAGGGAAAACGTGAGTTGAGATAATTATTAATTGTTCCTGGATGCTAGACTGAGGTGCCACTTCAAGCTGGGACACGTGGGTTTGAGTTTCACCATCTGACCTCTGCTCCCCTCCCACTCGCCTGTGCTGCTCTGCCTCCGCCATTTGCCCTGCCTGCCAACACCGAGATATTTCTCATACTAGTTTGCTTCTCAGATGAGGCAGGTTATCTCCTGTCTAAGGGTTCATGTCCTCTATCAGAAACCCTCCTTTTCCAGGCTTATAAAAGAAAGCTTTCTTTAATTCTTCAGGCCACGGTTGCAATGTTACTTTTTCCAAGAGTACTTCATTGATCCCCTCAACTGCCCCCCATCTCAACACTTCCATCTTAGCATCTTGTTTATTTTCTCTTTAGAATTTAACACAAGTTGGCATTAATGTTGTTTGCTTATTTATTAACTCTCTCCATCAACTAGAATGTGAGCTTGAGGAAGGAAATTTGATGAACCTGTTCATTGTTCTGTACTGCAAAGTGTATAACACAGAGAAGATAATAGCTATCTGACAAACAAAGAAGTGGAAGAACAACAAATCCTTTGTGACACTTTGTAAAATTGCCTCTTCTGGTTTCTCTCCTCTCAGTTTTTCCTTCTGCTACCACCTTTTCAGTCTGGCTGATTTCTTCTATTCTGTTATTGCTCTTTAAGGAAGTCTAAATATTGGTCTAGTAAAAATCGGACTCTACTCAAAGTGCAGGAAATGGTGGAGGGACCTGTGTTTAAAAGTGAGTTTAAACATGTTGCTCAGTTGACCCCCTTCATAGACTCATATTTTTTAAAAACCTAAACAAGGGTAAAAAATTCCTAAACACAATGAGCTTGTCCTAAAAGCTCTGAAGAAAGAGAGTCTCACTAGGAATGAGGATGATAAGAGTGTGAGTCAGCTGAAGGAGAAGCAGGAAACACGCCCTTAGGACCCAGTTTCATGCTATTAGAAATGCATGTCATCTTCCCTTTTCCTGAGGCCACCTCTGGTCTGAGACACTTGAACTTGGATGATGCAGAGTAGAGGAGAGGGGGAAGCAGAAATCAGCATTTTAAGTTCCCTTCCGATTCAGCTGAACAGAGATAACTACTACTCAACTATTCAATATGGAGAGGGCCTGGAAGGTTTGAATAACCTTCCTAACTCTAAAAGTGGGAATTCTGAAAACTGAGGAAAGAGAGTCTCCCAGGAAGGAGACCACTGTTCTAAGCTCAACCCTGATCCCAACTGCTATTTTTAGCAAATAAGAGAATCAGATAGAGATGCCTGCTTTCAGGGATAAATAATAATATACACATAATGTGGGAATCTTATCATTACTATAAACAATAATGGGGGAAAGACTGACCAAAACCAAGAGAAAAGAGAAGGAAATGGGATACAAAGCCTTGATGGCAGGAGGGGAGTCATCATTATCTTTAGAAGACGTAGTGGGATGAATAACAACCCTCTATGTTATTTTACTTGGCAAAAGGGATTTTGCAAATGTGATCAAGGATTAGGAGATGCAGAGGTAATACTAGATTACCCAGGTGGGCCCAAATAATCACAAGGGTCCTTAACAGAGTACTGGTAAGGAAAAGATGCTAAGACGGAAGCAGAGGTCAGAGAGGAAGAAAGCTGCAGGCTTTGAGGATGGAGGCAAGGGCCATAAGCCCGGGAACGTGGGTGGCCTCTTGAAGCTGGCAAAGGCACAGAAACAAATCTCTCCCCAGAGCCCTCAAAGGAGGGAAGCCCTGTGGACCCACTTAAGGCTTCTGTGCTCCAGAACTGTTAAAACTTGTGTTGCTTTAAGCCACTAAGTTTATGGTAATTGGTTACAAGAGTAATAGGAAACTAATACAGATGATGTGTTTATAAACCTTGAAAGTCCAAGATTATCAAGACTTCCTTAGAGATGAAAAAGTTCATTAATATTTCTACTTATAAGTCAATGTGTAGAAATCAATTGCTTTTCTATATGCCAGCAAAAGCCAGTTAGAAAATAGAATGAAACAATGGATATAATTTACTACATTCATGAAGGAGAGAAAGAAAAAGAAAACTTCCTTGAAATAAGCAGCCTAGAAATGGGATACCTCAGTGGTTTTCAATGTTGGCTGCATATTATAATCTGGGAGAATTAAAAAAAATCCTGAAGTTCAAACTACACCCCAAAGTCAATTAGAATTTTTAGGGGAAAGCCCTGACATTCATCTGTTCTTAAAAACTCTGCAGGGATTTCAATGTGAGGTCAGATTTAAGAACCACTGGTAAACTGTACTTTGGGTTGAGGGTAGGGGATGCATGGAGTTATAGTCAATCAGAATAGAATAATCAAGCCCACACTTGAGGACTGAGCATCTGGACTAAAACGCTGATCACAGCAATAAAAGGAGATGAATTCAATAGGTGCTGTGCAGACGATACTGAAAGGACTTGGCATCAAATTTAATGTGGAAAATGAAGAAGCCTAATTCAATGATTATTCAAAGGCTTCAAAACTGGCAGAATTTGATGTGACCGACTAATTCAAATAACTGTGTAGGGGGCTAGCTATCCAGACTGAGGGAAGAAAATATGTTGACATGTGGAAATTAGAGTGATGGGGAGGAAAAATACATGTATTCTTTAAGCAGTTGACAATAGACATTTGAAATCTCAGGAAAATTGGCATACCTAGAGATAAAAATTTGGGCATCACTAGCTCAGATGTGAAACAGAGAGATAAAACAGCTTAATAGGAGAGCCTGTAAGAAAAGAAAGAGGAAACAATAACCAAGAGACAAAAATGAATAGAAATATAGAATGTATGCTACTATATTTAAGGGCTTCCCTTTATAGCTCAGTTGGTAAAGAATCTGTCTGCAATGCAGGAGACCTGGGTTAGATTCCTGGGTTGGGAAGATCCCCTGGAGAAGGAAATGGCAACCCACTCCAGGACTCTTGCCTAGAGAATCCCATGGACAGAGAGCCTGGCAGGCTACTCTTCATGGGGTCTCAAGAGCTGGACATGACTTAGCAGCTAAACCACCACCACCACCATGCTACTATGACATAGAACTGCTGTAACTAACAGAAAATATGATTTTGGAAAGAGGTGTTCTTCAGGTTCAAAAAACAAAAATTATTATAAATTAAGAAAATGAAAAGAGACTAGGGAAAGGCCATTGGATTCATCATTAGCAAACCTACAAGTTTAGTGACATTAAGTGTAGATGGGAATGTGAAATCTATCCACTGAAAGTATAAGGCGTATTTGGAAATATTGATGATTTTAGCCAGTCAAATCTAGGTTAAGAGAAATGGGTGCTCCTCCCCAGTTGACCAATTAAATTCAATAAATATGTATTGAGCATAAAACACAATGCTTAATGCTATGGAAAACATTGAATTTTGAAAGCATCATTCACGATGCCATAAAGCACTTGTATTTTGGAATGCAGTATTTCAGTTGCTTCAATGTATATTTTGGTGGCTTTGTAGGTCACTAGTCACTTTGAATAAATGTCAGTGAGAAAGTGCTGGCATGTGCCAAAAGCCTGTAATCAAAATTCTGCCTCATCTGTTGCATCCTAAAACTACCTCAAGATATGCAATATTTATTTTCTTTGATATAACAACTTTTTGACCATAGTTTAAAAATGCATTTTAAGTATTTCTGAAGATGTTTTCTGCAGGCATATCAAACAAATTTGCACTCTTGGCAGATAAAATTAGGGCTAGAAAGATTAGATGACTTGGCTGGGCAATCAAACAGCATTTGTGAAGGGATAGATCAGATTTGCAGACCTTTTACCTGGCCTAAAAGGATTCTTATATTTTGGTAAAATATATAGAAATACATAACATTCAGAGACACCCACCTCCCCCAATTTATAATGCTTCAAACCCAGTAAAAGTTTATTTTTTTCTGATAAGAAAGCCAAAGGTAGATATGCTTGGTTGGTAAGAGTCTGACTTTCTTGCTGTTAATGACTCAGGGACACAAGCTCCTTCAAAATTGTGACACCCACCCCCACCCAATTCTGCAGTTCATGACATTTTTTGCATTCAGTTGATGGAAGGGGAAGCAGAGTGAGCAGGAACACTCATTTCCAAAAGGCCTTGTCTGGAAAGTAAAATAAATCGCTTCTTAATATTCCTTTGATGATAATTACTCACAAAACCACAACTTCATGAAAGGGGGGGCTGTGTGGGAGAAAGGATTTTATGGATAGAGAGCAGTCTCTCCCTTACATTGCAAGTGAGATTTTAAAAATCAATAATTTAATTCAACATTTTAATAGTAATTCTAAGCTGACACAGCTAGAAACTAGTTGCTAAGGGAGATCACGGCATGATCCTTAAGCCCCTTTGATTGTTTGGTTTCATTTTACAAATATTATGAAACCTCATGGTTTTCTCTTTAGTGGCACTTCTAGCCTAGTATCTAATTTATTGATACGCACAATTTCTCACTGTCTGTCTGAATACATTATACAAACATGGTAACATAAATTCTGCAGGTGTCCCATCACTACTGTAATTATTTGTCATGTTCTCACCTCTTCCTTGGCTTGTTGATGCTTTATCGTGCAAGAGAGATATTTTTGGTGAAGAACTTTTATGGAAGGAGTTTCATTAACGAGAATGAAGCAGATCTCTTATCAGATTTGTTTTGGCTGGGGGGAGGGCTAGCATGGATTTCCCGTAGCTGGTAAAGCGCAGGTCTGCAGGACGAGCAGCAGAGACCAGCATGGAGGTTACTGAGCAAGCGTCTGCATCTCTGCTGTCGTCGGCCCTGGGTGCTTGTGTCTGCAGTTCTGCACTGTGAGATGGTAGATGCCAATTTTAATAAGGGAAAGAAAGACAAGTTGTGCTAATATGCAAATATCTGAAGCATTCTAGTGGAGCTGAGCTGATTAAATTGCTTATTATGCTGAAGACTCAAACAGAAGAAAGAGAGAAGCAAGGATTTTTTTCCCCAAAGCAGATCTGATCATAGACTTATATCCTCCAGGTGGAATATATATCCTGAGTACTTTCTCTGAGCAGGAGTAGACACTGCTGGATTTTATCCTTGCATGTCAGCAACTGCAGTGAGAGGGAATGCTCATGGTTGCTTCTCCTGGGTCAAAAATTCATTACGATTTCCCTTTTCATTGTGTTCCTGCTGATATATTTAATTTAGCAGAATGAAATGAGGTGAAAGGAAAATAGAAATTGTGATAAAAATATTTTGGTATTACACGACAGCCTTTATTTTCAGAGAACTGTAGTCTCTCAGGAACTTTGAACTTGATTTCTTCTCTCAGTCAGAATGTGACTATGAGAGCTGGAAAGGGAAATATTCTGAGCACATCCTTTGGCCCACTAGATTCCTTGTCCATAAAATGGAAATAATAATGTTGAGGAGGTTCGTGGAAGAGAGTTATAATAGAGGATAAGCAATACTGAATTGCCAGTTTTAAGGTAGAACCTGAGACCAGTTATATAATGTCTATGATGTATCTTATTTTTCTAAGAGCTTTAAAATTTTTTCTGCTTAATATTCTGCATTTCATTGTGCTTTAGAGCATATGCCGGTCATTGGCTTGTTTTCTCTCAGTTCCAAATCCACCTTTCTTTAGTAATACTAGACAACGCTGGGCTTGTGTAGTGTGGTGGTGGTGGTTTAGTAGCTAAGTCCTGTCCGACTCTTGCGATCCCGTGGACTGTAGCTTCCTAGGCTCCTCTGTCCATGGGATTCTCCGGGCAAGAATACTGGGGTGGGTTGCCATTTCCTTCTCCAGGGGATCTTCCCAACCCAGGGATCAAACCCAGGTCTCCTGCATTGCAGCAGATTCCAACTGAGCTATGCCAACTGGAATAATGCTAGCCTTTGTCAGTAGAGGGCGCTGGAGGAATGCTGCAGGACAAAGGGGATGTTCACACACATTTTTTTAAACTTCATTTTATATTGGAGTACAGCTGATTAACAATATTGTGACAGTTTCAGGTGCACATCAAAACAACTCAGCCACATGTACACATGTGTCCATTCTCCCCCAAATCCCCCATCCAGGCTGCCACATGACATTGAGTAGCCTTCCCTTGCTACACAGTAGGACCTTGTTGGTTGCTTCTTTTGTGTGTACATGTGATCCCAAACTCCGTAAGGATCTCTCCCGGCCCCCAATCCTTCAAAGAGGAGCGTGCATTGATTCTGGTGCTTTTCTTTCTCCTGCAGCGGTGGGCAGCTTGTCATGAGTCTCAGCACCACCACAGTGGGTAGTTTCCAGGAGTCTTGATACTACTTCCGCAGGCACTTCCTACTTGCTAACACTGACCTTGACCCCTCGGACCCCCCCAAGCGTCTTCCCATCCATCAAGCCACCATCACACGGCTCCAAGGAGATCTGACAGCCTCGGGGGAGGCATGGCCTTTCCAAGTTTGCTCCTTCCTGGGTGCTCTCTCAGCCCTAAGGTAGTGGCTGTTTCCTAAATCTGCTATTCCTTTAGAATTCACTTTCCCTTTCCCCCTATTAAGAGGATCCCCCTTTTCACAGGATCAAAATTCCTGATATTAATTTTTTTTCTATGCGAATTACTTATGTAACTTCTGTCTCCCAGTAGACCCTGACAGATGCAGAGTGCTTCTAGAATTTTCCTTTGTGACTTGGGTTGTCTGAGCAGAGACTTTGGCACATATAGTTGGTTCTAAATTCTATCCTTGTTACCAAGGTGCCAGGAGTAGCTGGGTCTAGTGGCAGGACCTTTTGATGTGGGTGAATGTGTGTTATGTATTTTTGAATATTAAGAACCTATCAGGAGGAGGTTTAAAAAAAAAAAAAAACCCGATGGAGAAGATGCCAGAGGAAAACTTATGGCTGGATTTGCAATTCTCTGCTCTCTTGTGAGAGTCCCTGCTGCCCCGTGTGGAATGGTGCTCAGGGACAGGAAGGAAGTGAACTGGGACTGAGAAAGATGTTACAAGGAGTATATTTGTTCATTGCTTTTGAGTTGAGTTTGTTCATCCCGTCATCTCCTTCCACTGAAATGGGAAACGCTAAGAGTCTGAAATACAGCGTCCCCTGTCCTCACTCTTTATCCTGATGACAACTGGGTGACCCAAGTTATGTAATTGGTCCTCAAGACTAAGCATTACAGCAAAGAAGGTGCAGTATCTGAAATGTGTATCAGAGTGATTTTTGTAAATCACATGACATAGTTATGTTCTATCTTTTCAAGGTATTGTATTAATAAAAAAAAGTCAAACACCAAAGAATGGATTTACCAAGAAGTGGAGATGTTTGTGAAAAAAGCATAAACCTGAAATTCTCTATCATCTATCTATTTCGGTATAAAAATTACCCTGCTGCTACTGCTAAGTCGCGTCAGTCGTGTCCAACTCTGTGCGACCCCAGAAATGGCAGCCCACCAGGCTCCTCTGTCCCTGGGATTCTCCAGGCAAGAACACTGGAGTGGGTTGCCATTTCCTTCTCCAATGCATGAGAGTGAAAAGCGAAAGTGAAGTCGCTCAGTCATGTCCGACTCTTAGCGACCCCATGGACTGCAGCCCACCAGGCTCCTCCATCCATGGGATTCTCCAGGCAAGAGTACTGGAGTGGGGTTCCATTGCCTTCTCCAAAAAATTACCCTAGATCTTAGCAACTCAAGTCTGTGTATGCAGGCTCAGTTGCTTCAGTCGTGTCTGACTCTTTGTGACCCCATGGACTGTAAGCCAGTAGGTTTCTCTGTCAATGGGATTTTCCTGGCAAGAATACCAGAGTGGATTACCATGCCCTCCTCCAGGGGATCTTCCTGACCCAGGAAGCAAACTTCTGTCTCCTGTGTCTCCTGGATTACAGACAGATTCTTTACATCTGAGCCACCTGCTGCTGCTGCTGCTAAGTCGCTTCAGTTGTCCAGGGAAATCCTTAAATTTATAACAATTATTAATTATTTAACACAGTTTCTGAGGGCCAAGATTTTGGGAGAAGCTCATTGGATATTTCTGGCTTGGGGTTTCTTATGAGGTTACATTTAAGATATTGACTGGGGTCACAGTTATTGAAAGGCTTGACTGGGGTTGAAGGATCTGATTCCAAGATGTCTCATTACTGGGCTGACCAGTTGACAGGAGGCCCCAGTCCCTCACGAACTGGACCCACTGTAGGTGCTGCAGTGTGCTCAGAGCACAATGACTGGCTTCCCCCAGAAGAAGCTATCCAAGAGGAAGCAAGGATCAAGCCTTTGAAGTTACATGCTGTCTCTTCTACTGTATTCCAGGGTCACTCAGAACAACCCTCATAAAATGTGGGAGAAGACTGTGCCAAGGCATTCATCTAGGAGATGAAGTCACTGGAGGGTAGCTACTGCTGGTGCTTCAAGAGGAGAAGAACACATTTAGAAAGGTGCATTATTTCTGGATGGGAAGACGCATACTCTGCAAAATGTCAATTCTCCCTATATTCATATATCAATTTAATGTTAATACTAATTTAATCAAACTATTAAATGTATTGTTGGTAAAAGACTTTGGCAAATTGGCTATACTAGTTCATCTGGAAAAGTAAATTCATTAGACACATAGTATTTAAATTCTGAAAAAGAGGATGATTAGGTGGGCATTTGCTCCATCAAGCTGTTACTTTTTGAAAAGGTATAGTAACCAAAACATTGTAGTGATGCTGGATCAGGAATGATTTAATAACCTGGTTAAAACTGTAATAGAGTCTGACTCCATTTTTGATGTCTGCAGGCAGTTTGAAGCCCTGCCCCTCTCTCCTCCTCTTCTGCTCACATCTGGGCAAACTGATAAGGCCCAAGTGTTCCCTTTTTGGCATCAGCGTGAAGTTAAAACCACAGAAGTTTGTGCTTGTCCATGGGAAACTCTCACCCTGGCCCCATCCCTAACCACCATAAAAACCTTATCATGTATTGTGTCCCCTCTACCAAATTAGTGTGTTAATGTCATAACTCTTCTTGTTCAGTCACTCAGTCGTGTCTGACTCTTTGCAATACCATGCACTGCAGCATGCCAGGCCTCTCCATCCTTCCCCTGCTGCTGCTGCTACTGCTGCTAAGTCGCTTCAGTTGTGTCCGACTCTGCGACCCTATAGATGGCAGCCCACCAGGCTCCGCCATTCCAGGGATTCTCCAGGCAAGAACACTGGAGTGGGTTGCCATTTCCTTCTCCAATGCATGAAAGTGAAAAGTGAAAGTGAAGTCGCTCAGTCGTGTCCGACTCTTAGCGACCCCATGGACTGCAGCCCACCAGGCTCCTCCATCCATGGGATTTTCCAGGCAAGAGTACTGGAGTGGGGTGCCGTTGCCTTCTCTGCCATCCTCCAGTAAATCCTGGAGCTCACTCAAACTCATGCTCATTAAGTCGATGATGCCATCCAACCATCTTTTCCTCTGTTGCCCCCTTCTCCTCAAGCCCTCAATCTTTCCCAGCATCAGGGTCTTTTCCAATGAGTCAGTTCTTTGCATCAGGTGGTCAAAATATTGGAGCTTCAGCTTCAGAATCAGTCCTTCTGATGAATGGTCAGGGTTGATTTCCTTTGGGATTGACTGGTTTAATCTGCTTGCAGTCCAAGGCATCCTTAAGAGTCTTCTCCAACACCACAGTTTGAAAGCATCTATTCTTTGATGCTCAGCCTTTGGTCCAGCTCTCACATCTGTACATGACTCCTGGGAAAACCATAGCTTAGATTAGGACCTCAGAATGATGTGAACTTGCTTGGAGAAGTTTTTTTTTTTCCCTAAACAGAGGTAATCAAGTTAAAATAACATAATGAGAGTGGGCTTTAATCCAGTATGACTGGTGTCCCTATGCACGTGTGCTGAGTTGCTCAGTCCCGTCTGACCCTTTGTGACCCTATGGACTATGACTTGCCATGACCTCTGTCCATGGGATTCTTCAGGCACGAATACTGGAGTGGGTCGCCATGCTCTCCTCCAGGGCATCTTCCTGACCCAAGGATGAGAATCCACATCTCTTAGGTTTCCTGCATTGGCAAATGGGTTCTTTAACAGGGCCATCTGGGAAGCCCCGATGTCTCTATAAGCAGAAGAAATTTAGAGACAGACAGCTAGACAGAGAGAATGGCATGTGAAGATGAAGATGCATTACCCAGGAGAGAGGCCTGGATCAGATCCTGCCCTCAGGCCCTCAGAGGAGACCCACCACACTGACATCTTGATCTCAGACTTCTAGGCTCTGAACTATGAAACAATTACATTTCTGTTTATTTAAAGCCACTCAGGATGGGGAACACATGTACACCCATGGCTGATTCATGTCAATGTATGGCAAAAACCACTACAATACTGTAAAGTAATTAGCCTCCTATTAAATAAATTAAAAAATTTAAAAACAAAGCCACTCTGTCTGTGGAGCTTTGTTACCCAGCAAACTAATACAGATTGACAGCCTGCACACTTTCCGTGTTCCTGAAGGCATCTTGGCCCTGCTTTGGACCCTACTGTGCTCTCCCCAGAAAGCTTTGTTGTGTAAATAGGAAATCTTTTCCTATCCTCTTGGGGAGTGTTTGTGTGTGTGTGTGTGTGTGTGTGTGTGTTATCATCAGTCTCAGCTTAGCAACTAAACCACCATCACCCACTGCTGTAATGGCCACAACAGGAATCCAATTAAGGGCTCCCATGTTTGCAGAGGCAGCGTAACAGGGTTTAAAGCTTATCTTGGAGCCTGATACCTAGGTTCAAATTCAGTCCTACAAATGATTAATTCCATGATTCTGGGTAATTCAGTAATCCTTATAGCCTGCAGTTTTCTGGTCTTTAAAATGGGACTGATAATAGTAATACTTCATTGGGTTATTTGAGAATAAAGTACTTTACCTTTTTAAAGTGTTAAAAAAGTACTTAGCATTTAGTTAGCATTTAATTGTATTTGTTAAATCTATGAAAATTTAATGAATGATAAATTAAACATTTCAAGTTAGCAAATAAAAAGGATTATTTAATGTTTAATTTTTAAGACAAATTTAAGTAGATGCTTATTTCACACTTTACATGCTTCCTTATACAAAAACAAGTTCCAGATGGATTCAATATGCAGTATTAAAAATAAAACCATAAAAGTAATAAAAGAGAGCAGGTAAATATTGCCATTCATATAGCTCCATTCTTTAATAATACATGTGCATGAAATATTTATAAAGCTAAATGTATGGAAGTAAAGCAATAGATATGTATATAGTCAGGAGATGTGGTAAACTGGCTAGATGCTCTCAAGTCATGTTTCCTTTTCCTGGGAATACAGAAAGCCTAAATTTCTATCTCCTTTGTTCCTGTGTGGGATACTGGGACTATGTTCTTGCCAGTGGAATCTGGGAGAAAGCCATATAGACTATTTGAAAGCCTGACCACAAATATTTGTGTAGTTTCACATAGCCTTTCATTCTCCATCTCCTACAAGCAAAGGAATCTGATGAGTCACCAGCTCAAGCAGAGCCATTCAGAACTGTATTGTTCTGTGATATGAATGAGAAATAAACTTACCTGGTAAGTTTATAATAAACCCCACTGATATTTTGGGGTTTTTTGGAATAGCAAGTAGCAGTAAACAACCTAACTAATTTGTGGGGGCAAGGGTCCATTCAAATAGAGGTGAAAATATTGCCTTATAGAGCCAATCTTTGTGAAAGCAATGCAGAGTAATAGTAATTAACTGTAGAAACAATACTGCAAGGCTAAAGACAGCTATGCTGTTGAAGCTGACCTTGGCTAGTGTGGAGTGCAAACATACAATAATTAAAATGGAATGTTTATGACCTAATGTCATAAACACTGAACGTCTAAATGTCTGAGCTTATCATTGGCAAGATGGTTTGGGGACAGCAGCGTAATATAGAGAACTCCAGCTTGTGTGAAAATTAAACCTATGAAAGTCAAGGGCTATCTCTAATTTTAGTTGAAGAAGACCCTTAGGTCAGAAGCCATCAAAAAATAGATTGCAAGATTTTATCATGCAATTTTTCAAAAGCCTTCATGGCAAAATCATCATGGCAAGATTAAAAAATAACTGACAAACTGGGAAAAATAATTACATAGTATATAAGTAGGGCTACTACTTATAAAATATAAAAGATAAAAATGCTTGTAAATAGCTGAGAAAAAATTAATACCTTAATGGAAAAGTTGATGGAAAAAAAAAACCAAAAAGTATTTCACACACACCTACATACAAAAATGCTATCGACCAGCAAACAAGGGCTAAAATGTTTACTCTCATGTAGTATCAAACGGAGAAGGCAATGGCACCCCACTCCAGTACTCTTGCCTGGAAAATTCCATGGACAGAGGAGCCTGGAAGGCTGCAGTCCATGGGGTCGCTGAGGGTCGGACACGTCTGAGCGACTTCACTTTCACTTTTCACTTTCATGCATTGGAGAAGGAAATGGCAACCCACTCCAGTGTTCTTTCCTGGAGAATCCCTGGGATGGCGGAGCCTGGTGGGCTGCCGTCTATGGGGTCGCACAGAGTCGGACACAACTGAAGCGACTTAGCAGCAGCAGCAGCAGTATCAAAAAATATAAACTTAAATAATAATGGAACACAACATTTTAAAACTGAAGATTAGAAATGAATAAAGCTCAGTTTAACATGGATGTTGGGAAGGAAGCACTCCATACATATATTTAGGGGGTCTGGTTGTAACTATTCAATATTTTTGGAGGGCAATTTGTGCATGCTCTTACATTTGTCATTGCTTTCCTGGTGGCTCAGACAGTAAAGAGTCTGCCTGCAATGCAGGAGACCTGGGTTTGATCCCTGGGTTGGGAAGATCCCCTGGAGAAGGAAATGACAACCCACTCTATATTCTTGCCTGGAGAATCCATGGACGGAGGAGCCTGGTAAACTATAGTCCATGAGGTCACAAAGAGTCAGACAAAACTAAGTGACTAACACTTTTACTCTACATCTGTCAGTTTTACATCTACAATTTACACATTTATTTTAGGGAACCCAGTAATTATGTATTGAATTATTTATAGTAGTGAAAGCTAGAAACAGATCAGGAGATTAAATAAGTTATGAGGATTCTTACAAGTGACTATGATCCAAATGTTAAACAAAACAAGGTAGCTATTTGTGACTTGATACAGAAAAGTTATAATACATTGCTCACAGATGAGGGGGCACAAGCAGGCTACAAAACATTCTGGAAATAGATATACATGATGCATATATATTCTGAGTTTCTGACTCCCTTTCTTTCTAGAATTGCTTTCCACTAATATTTTGGGACGGAGAAGGTGATGGCACCCCACTCCAGTACTCTCGCCTGGAGAATCCCATGGACAGAGGAGCCTGGTAGGCTGCAGTCCATGGGGTCGCTGAGAGTTGGACACGACTGACGACTTCCCTTTCACTTTTCACTTTCATGCGCTGGAGAAGGAAATGGCACTCCAGTACTCTTGCCTGGAGAATCCCAGGGACGGGGGAGCCTGGTGGGCTGCCACCTATGGGGTCGTGCAGAGTCGGACACGACTGACGCGACTTAGCAGCAGCAGCAATATATTGGGAACAGGATTTTTGTGTTACTTTCACCCCTGAGGTATCCGGCCTGCTTCTCCGCTGTTACCTGGCTCATATCTTCTTTCTAATCTATTTTGAAGTATCATCCCCGACTGGGGATCACAGTATTTCTCCAGTATGATATTCTTGCTATCACATGCTGGCCTCAACAAGGGGTAGTGTTGTAAAAGAACTGAGTATTTCACACTAAGAACAATACTGTCAAATGAAATTCAAAGAAAAAAATGACAACTTTTAAGTCCAAGTAGAGAAAGAAGTTAGTTCACACTGGTGATGTTATGTGTTGAACAGAACAAGGAAAGGGGCATTACTTGTTGATAACTAGCCTGAAACGCCCTTCCTCTGGGGAGAGAACAGAGGTGGAATGCTCTCCAAGGGAGGGTTTGCTCTCTTTACCTGAGGTCTCTCCAGCCTCCCCGCCTGGTTTTGTCCCAGCATCTCCTCCCCTCTGCTAAAACCTACTTTGACTCTTGGCAAGGATGTCATTAGTGGAGGGGAGACAAACTTGGTGTGACAGATTTTTAGAGTTAATGGTGCCTTTAAAATAGCTGTCAAAGTAAACCTTGCCAGAATTCATGGCACTCATGAAATAAAGAGAGTAATTTGTTCAAAATCTTATTATCCCAGGAGCGTGTATATTAGGAAAAGGAAGATGAGGTGCTGCTTAATGTCCCTTGCAACAGAGTATACCTCTTCCCCTATATTCTAACTCATGGCCGTAAGAAGGGGGCTGACTTTCAACTGGAATGGACAGCAGAGTATTTATGGGGAAAACTAAGCAATCAAAATATGTATTTATTGTCTTCTCAGTTTTTCCTTATGGGAAACTACATGAATATATTCAGAGAACACGCTGATGCTCTTGAGAATGAGTCAATTCCTACTCTTGGTTCTGGAGTTGGACTGGGCCTGACCCAGTGGTGAGGGATATGCTGCCTAGTTAGGGTGTGCTGATGCAAAGAGGGACCCTGCAACGGAGGGTGCTGATGGGCAATGCTTTTCAATCACTGGTGGTGTTGTATGATAAATATTGTGCTCAGCAGTATGTATTATGTATGCTTTCTGCAAAATGTCTGCAAACTAATCTTTGACAAGCACAGATGACAGGAAATACTTAATGCAGGGCATTGGCAGCTTGTAGACATGCTGAAATCCAGTGCAGGCAGAAGCTCCTTTACAGAGAGATGAAGGGCTCCACAAATGGGATGATAGTCCTCAGTACCCAGTGCATTTTTGTTTAGCCAAGAAACTGAAATGCTTCCCAAAGGTTGTCTTATTCCTCAGTGTTTAAATTAGGAAATTGGAGCAGAGAAAGGTTAAGTGCTTTTCTACAGTCTTCCAACGAATCTAATGTAGGTGAGAGTCCTGACATTATATGCACAAAACTCTCCAGTGGGCACCTGGCAATTTCTGTTCCCCTCTATCCTACATCAGAGGAGTTATGGGGGTACTTAAGTGTTGATTATAAATGTCAAGATCTTTGCAGATGTGGATTTGAAATGGCCTAGATGACATATAGAGTATTATAGAAGACATGTCCTGAACAAAAAAGATGAAAATGAAATGTGTTTACCTGAGAATTAGGTAGAGGTGGGGAGGTTGTCAGGGAAGGGCAAAACTTGTCATCAGATCAGATCTTAGAGAACTAAAATTTTATCAGCTATGAACTCACATCCAAAGGGGAGGGAAGAACTGAACAAGAAGGATTCAAATACGTATATCCTCTAGGGCTCAGAAAACTATTGAAAAAATCCGAAGACAAATATTATTAACTCAGAGGGCTAGATAACTCAGTTGGTAAAGAATCTGCCTGAAATGCAGGAGACCCTGGTTTGATTCCTGGGTGGGGAAGACCCCCTGAAGAAAGGATAGACTATCCACTCCAGTATCCTTGGGCTTCCCTGATGGGTCAGTTGGTAAAGAATCCACATGCAACGTGGGAGACCTGGGTTCAATCCCTGGGTTGGGAAGATCCCCTGGAGAAGGGAAAGGCTAACCACTCCAGTATTCTGGCCTGCAGTCACAAAGAGTCAGACATGATTGAGCAACTTTCACTTCACACTTCACTTCAGAAGGGACCCTAGGTATTGTCTCCCTTAACCCTCCCCTTTTTTCCTTTTGCAAATGAAGAAATGGAACTCTCATAAGCCATAGTGATAAAGCTTACCTAAAATCATCCCATAGATTAATGTAGGACCAGGAAAGAATGAATCAAGTTCCCTCTTTCTTCTTCTTGGACATTTATAGGAGACTAAAACTCTAGTACTTTGGCCACCTCATGCAAAGAGTTGACTCATTGGAAAAGACTCTGATGCTGGGAGGGATTGGGGACAGGAGGAGAAGGGGACGACAGAGGATGAGATGGCTGGATGGCATCACCGACTCGATGGACGTGAGTCTGAGTGAACTCCGGGAGATGGTGCTGGACAGGGAGGCCTGGCGTGCTGCGATTCATGGGGTTGCAAAGAGTTGGACATAACTGAGCAAATGAACTGAACTGAACTGAGATTGTTTTTACACCAATTCTTTCCTGGAAATATACAGAGGAAGTTTCAAAGCTATCATTTCTTTGAATACTTTTTCAGACCTAATTTCTCTCTCTTCTCCTTCTGGAATTCCAATGATGAGAATATTGGATTTTTCATCATTGTCCCACAGGTTTCCAAAGGTTCTACCCGTTTTTTCCCCCATTTTTTCTTCTGTTGTTC
Source organism: Bos javanicus (assembly GCF_032452875.1). NCBI lineage: Eukaryota > Metazoa > Chordata > Mammalia > Artiodactyla > Bovidae > Bos > Bos javanicus. The sequence continues at coordinate 6,008,404 of NC_083886.1, read as the reverse complement.
TGATTGAGTTTGCTCTTTTATCCGTCCTTTGCTCGCTGATTCTATCCTTTGCTATCTCTATTTAGTCTATTCACTGAATTTTTTAAAAGATTAATATTATATTTTTCACTTCTATAATTTCCACTAAATTCTTTTTTTATAACTAGGGCTTCCCTGGTGGCCCAGAGGTTAAAGCATCTGCCTGCAATGCGGGAGACCCTGGTTTGATCCCTGGGTCTGGAAGATCCCCTGGAGAAGGAAGTAGCAACCCACTCCAGTATTCTTGCCTGAAGAATCCCATGGAGGGAGGAGCCTGGTAGGCTACAGTCCACGGGGTTGCAAAGAGTCGGACACAACTGAGCTACTTCACTTTCACTTTATTAAAATTGGGTCTTGCTACTTTTTAGCTTGCTTCAGAGAATTTGTAAGTAACTATTTAAGTATTTTTATGACGGCTGCCTTAAAACTCTGGTCACATAACTCCAAATATCTGATTCATCCCAACCCTGGCATCAGTTAATTATCTGTTCTCCTCCAAGTTGTGATTTTCCTGGTTTGGGGTATGAGTTTTAATCTACTGCATTCTGGACATTTTGCCTACAACCTTTAGGACACTGAATCTTATTTAAATCTTTTATTTAGCAGACAGTCACATGATTTAAGGTTTAAGCATGCAAGTCCTGGCCTGCTTTTTTATGGGCTGTGACTCTGTGAGAATTTAATAGTGAGAGTCGTTGCTGTGTCACTGTGGCCTGTTTAGTGTACCTGATGCCCTGGGTCTCCACTGCCCCCTCCAGTGCTGTCACAGGGGGTGGAAGGGATTCCCCCAGACTGGTGCCCCTTCGATGTCTCTCAGTTGAAAAATGGCATCTTAGGACCATGGACAAAGGGGCTTGCTGGACTCGACCTCATGAGGTGGTGGGAAGGGGGATCTCCTTGCTGTGGACTGGCTGCTGCTTCTTAGCAGGGCTCTCTAATGAGAAGCAGGGCCTGGTTCTCCTTACTCAGGGACTCCCGTTTGACCTTAGAAGAGGAATGAGTCTGCCTGGGTTGCCTTTTGTTGCTCAGTCGGGGGTCAAGGGCTTTCATGCCTGGTTAGTTGATAGCTTGCTTCTGTTGGGGTGCACTGGTGGAGTGTCATAAGACTGCTGTCGTGATGTTTCTATAGTCTTTGGGTTCCAAGCAAGTTTGTCTTTCTCTAATTACTTTTCAGGACTTCCCTGGTAGCTCAGTAGGTAAAGAATCCACCTGCAATGCAGGAGATCACTTGCAATGCAGGAGACGCAGGTTCAATCCCTGGGTCAGGAAGACCTCCTAGAGAAGGAAGTGGCAACCCACTTCAGTATTCTTGCCTGGAGAATTGCATGGTGGGCTACAGTCCACGGAGTCGCAAGAATTGGACACACTTAGTACTAAACCACCACCACCACCAACTCCCTCTCAGAATTCTTCTTTGGTATCCTCTGGCTTTATTTCAAGGGGTTGTTGTTGTATTCAGTGGTGTTGTTGTTGTTCAGTCACTCAGTTGTGTCTAATTCTTTGCAACCCCATGTGCTGTGGCATGCCAGGCTTCCCTATTCTTCACTATGTCCTGGAGTTTGCTCAAACTCATGTCCGTTGAGTCAATGATGCCATCCAACCATCTCATCCTCTGTCATTTCCTCTCCTTCTGCCTTCAATCTTTCCCAGCATCAGGGTCTTTTCTAATGAGTAAGCTCTTCACATCAAGTGGCCAAAGTATTGGAGCTTCAGCTTCAGCATCAGTCCTTCCAATGCATGTCCAGGGTTGATTTCCTTTAGGATGGACTGCTTGGATCTCCTTGCTGTTTAAGGGATTCTCAAGAGTAGGGAAGAGCATAGAAAAACCAGTCTGTGCCAACATGTCTGGATCAGAATCTGCTAATTTCATTTTTATTACCATTTTATTCTTATTTATGATGTGTGTGTGTGTGTGTGTGTGTGTGTGTGTGAAAGAAAGACAAAGAAAGAGCATTAGCAACCAAAAGAAGAGAGAAGCCAGGTGGAGTTTTGGTGATCCAAACAAGAATGCAATCACTTCAGCCTTAGTCTATTAGTCTCTCAAGTAAGCTTCACTACATTTGCTACCATGAACTAAATCACTATTCATGGGGAGAGGGATGTGGGGGAAGGGATGACAGCCTTGCAATGAAACATTCACTTTGTGAGAATATGATATGATTTCAGAGACTTTTGAACCCAGACATCAAAGAAACTCAGAAATGAAACCATAGTGTTTCCTTATAATCAGAACTCTGCCTTTCTTGGACGAAGACTTTTGATAATTTTACAAAAGGGCTTGCAGTAACTTCATTGTCATGACCATCCAAGTTTTTTTTTTTTTTTTTTTTTTAAGTATTTCAGGTGGGAAGTCAGACCTAGAGATGGTTCACGTTAAAATTTAATTTCTTTTTCAATGACTTTACATTTACAGAAATGTTGAAAGTATTATACAAAGAGCTTCATTTTTCTCTAAACCATTTAACAGAAAATTGCCATCACATGCAAATGCTATAATGTGTATTTCCTATACAAGAGTGTTTTCCTATGTAGCTAAAATATAGTGACAAAAAATAGGAATTTATCACAGATGCATTGCAACCATCATTTTCTCAACCCTTTTTCAAGTTTTGCCATTTGTCCCAGTAATATCTTTTTTGGCAAAAGGAGTCAGGGAAGAAATTGCATTGTGTTTTGTTGTCATGTCTTTTTGCTTTCAGCAGGGAGCAGACTCTAGGTCTTCCTTTGACTTTGAAGACCATGACTCTTTTGAAAGGGCCGGGCAGGCCTGGCTTCATGAGTGTGGGACCTGTGTGACCAGATAAGGCCTCAGGCTTAGACAGACTTTGTAATTGGTTTAGTGCTCTAATGTTGCTTCTTAAAAGTGTTAATAAGTTTTGAACAAGAGTCCCTGCCTTTTCAGTGTGCACTGGGTTCCACAGATCATGTGCTGGTCCTGAGTCTAGTTGCTTCATACAATGTCCCTTGGCTTGCCTGATGCTTTCTAAGGACTGAAGTGAAATGAAGTGGAAGTTGCTCAGTTGTGTTCGACTCTTTGTGACACCATGGACTGTACAGTCCATGGAATCCTCCAGGCCAGAATATTGGAGTGGGTAGCCTCTCCCTTCTCCAGGGGATCTTCCCAACCCAGGGATCAAACCCAGGTCTACCGCATTGTAGGCATATTCTTTACCAGCTGAGTCACAAGGGAAGCCCAAGAAGACTGGAGTGGGTAGCCTATCCCTTCTCCAGTGGGTCCGGTTCAGGCTATACGCCTTTAGTAGAATATCATAGACATGATATAGCATTCATGATATAGCATTCTTACTGCCTCTTATCAGGTGTCACATCAGTTTCATTTGTCATACTACTAATGATGTTAACTTTGTTGACTTGATTAAGGTACTGTCTGCCAGGATTCTTCACTTTGTAATTAATATGTATTTTGTAGGAGGTATTTTGAGACTATGTAAATATACCATTCCTCATTAAGCTCTCAGTTTATCTGTTGATTTTTTTTATACCAGTGTGGACTTGTAGATTCCAGCTTTATTCCTTGATTATAATCAGTTACTATTATTTATTTTGATAGTCAAGCTGTCTCAGATTTGATCAGTGGTACTCCTGAAAAATGACACTATGTCCTTTTAAGAAATCTGCATTATTTTGAAGGTGCTGCCTTATTTTCAGGTACCAGAAAATATTCCAGGCTCAGCTTGTATCTTCCCAGCCATTTTCCCAAGAAGTCCTGAATTCTATAGGAGGAAAATGGTAGTTAGCATCATGATCTGGATGTTAAATATGCTTATTGGTATTGTGTGGTACTGACCCTCTTAGTAGACGGGGCTAGAGACACACACCCCTATGCCCACACCACATCTAAATACATGTACATACATGCATACACACGTACATACATTTGTCTATCTCTCTATCCATCCATCCATTTTGAAAATCATGAGTTCACGCGGATGTCTGCAACTCAAATCCAACACCACAAACTAGTTTCCCGTTTCCTACCTTTCCATACTTGTAATTCCTTTTTCTGACAAACAGAAACTTTGCTCTCATCATCTTTAATGTATTCACTTGTTTGTCTATTCCCCAATCGCTTTTTGGTGCTGCCTGCTACACACCCCTCCCCTCCATCATTGGGATGCCACCAATTTATCTCCTGTATGCAGGCTTCCTCTCTCTCCTGGGGCCCGCAGATCCTGGACCACTGTTGCTGCATTCCCCCAAGGATCCTCTCCTTACCGGACTTTGTTTCAACACCCATGCCAGGGTCTACCTTATTCCCCATCCAACTTGATGCCTACCTGCAGAATTTCACCCAATGGCATTTGGACTGAATTGTTCTTGAAGGAAAAGAAGCGGGGAGGGAAAGAAGAAAAGAAGCATTAACTTCAATCATAATGAAAATCCTGATTATTTTCCAGTACTTTTTCATTTTAAAATACTACTAGGGGCCAAATATAAAAGAAATTTGTTACTTAAATTTTGAAAATTCCATTTAATGCTGGAAAATTTTGTCTTCTTTCCTCCATCTTAGGCCTTTTAAGGGAATTAAGGGTTTCCCCCCCCCTCATTTTCTATCTCTTATAGGCAATTTGGATAAAGACATTTCAGGTTGATTTCTTCTGAGTTCTACTACTCAATGAGTTACAAAGTAAAACAGTTCTGTCATAAAATCAAGGTCCAATGACAAATCAAGAAATTTTCAAAGAATAAAAACATAAGTAAATGCACATGTAGTCTATATCTGAGAGTAAACGGCTATTCCAAGTTTATTATATTCACTCAGAGGTATTGAGTCTGTCATTTGTACCCTGCCAGGCTCAATACTACTATTCTAGCATATGAGTGTCTTGTTGCTTTCCTCTCTATTAGAAAATACTATCTACCTTCTCTACCTGACTTCTATAAACTGCTTAATCCCAAGAAGAGTGTTATAATCTAACTGACTCTCTAATAAGAGGTCATCAGGATTACTCTCATCAAGATGTGTATGCCCAACAATAATACTCTCAATATAAGGGAAACTGAAATACATTTAATATATATATATATTTATATACACATTATATGTACTTACAACTTACACATATATACTTTACATTTATAAGTATACATTTATAATTTATAGATATTTATATCCATTTCAGTTTCCCTTATATTGAGAGTGCTCATTTAAAAAAAGAGTCTATGCCGTCTCCAGGAATTTAATTGTTATTCCATCTGTGTAATTGCTAAATCTGAGGCTACAGAGTAATACTGACTTCATATGAAAAAGAATTAATCCAGACTTCTCTGATTCCACTGGGCAACGTTTGCCCTCACATACACATGTAGGCACACGGCTCACATGCTACTCTGCTTGTCAGAAAGGCTGCCTGGACACACAGGAGGAGCTGGAGGTGACAGGGGAGTGAGTGCCTGAGGAGTATTGATTTTTTCAGTGCTGGCTTTGGTTGTCTCTGATGAATTCCAGGTTGCTCTACAAAAGAAAAGAATAGTTTTATAGCAGCTAGAACTGAATACAAAATAGAGTTGATGGTGAATCATTTATATGTTTGTTCAAAAGACTCTCCCTTTCTGAAGTGAGCCTGTGAGGATTTGTGTACCACAGGTGAGAAATACAGCCACTCACCACTCCTCCAGTACCCTTCACATACTGGATTTCTCTTGAGAACTCAGCCCAGAAGCACTCTCTTATTCCTTGAGGAAAGACGCAAAGAGATGTAAATGCAAAGTTTCATGGTATTAATAATACCATCTGACTGCTTGTAAGGAAACAGCTGTTATGAAGGTCAAAATGCTACACAATATGTTCAGAATTAAAATTGGGAATTAATTTTAATGAATTAATGTCCTAAAAACTATTCAAAAGGTCTAGAACTGGAGTATGTAAAATCACTTATTATTGCAAGATGAATAATTAAGTAATAATATAGATCCTGAAAGGTCTTAGTTATAATAGTACCCTACAAATTTTGCAATTTTGCCCCAAAAGACCCTTAAAATGAGTAAACATTTATCTTTATTGACTCTGTTGATACTATTTAATTCAGAGTAAATTAAAGTGTTTGGGGGTGGGAGAAGAGACATAGGAACCTGAAAAACCTGTTTTTGCAAAACCTGGAAAACCCTGAATTGCAATCCTCTGTACTAAGGGGATTTAGCTGGAAGAACCTAGAACAGTGTTGGGCTCTTGATAAATATTTGACAAATAAATGATTGAAACATGAAAAAAAAAATTAAGGTGGTGCATTCTACTATGGTGAATCTAAATAACACATGGAAAACAATTTGAGTGGCATATTTTCCCATACTTAAATCATGCTTAATCTTATCTAATGGAATCAAGCACATATAAAGCTAATCTTATCCAATGGAATCACTTAAGTATCACTTCAATAGTTCATATTTGGAGAAAAAGAGAGCCATACCAACCAAAAAGAAATTGGAAATTGGAGTTTGTTCAAATTTAATAAAATTCAGGGAGCACAGAGTCCCAGATAAGAGCAACCCAAAGAGGGTCATACAAAGACACATGATTAAAATGAAAAATAAAAAAATGAAGATAAAGACAGAGTCTTTAGAACAGCAAGGTAAAACAACTAGTTATGTACAAAGAAGCTCTCATAAGGCTGTGTGTGCTGTGCTAAGTCGGTTCAGTCACGTCTGGCTCTTTGTGACCGCATGGACTATAGCCCACCAGGCTCCTCTGTCCATGGGATTCTCCAGGCAAGAATACTGAAGTGAGTTGCCATGCCCTCTTCCAGGGGATCTTCCCAACCCAGGGATCAAACCTATGTCTTTTATGTATCCTGTGTTATCAGGCAGGTTCTTTACCACTAATGTCACCTGGAAAGCCCTCATAAGACTATCAACTGACTTTTCAATAGAAATTTCACAGGCCTGCAGGGAATGGCAAAAAAGAAAGGAAGGAAATGGCAACCCACTCCAGTATTCTAGGCTGGAGAATTCTATGGACAAAAGAGCCTGGCAGTTACAGTTCATGGGGTTGCAAACAGTTGGACACGACTTAGCGACTAACATTTTCACTTTCATTTTCAAAGTTATAAATAAAAAAATTATGAAAGAAAAATCTCACTGGTAAATGCAAACATATCATAGAAGTCGTGGATCAAGCACATACAAAGCTAGTACCAAGGTTAAAACACAAAGTAATAAAATCACCTATATCTACAATAAGTAGTTAAAGCATACATGAAATAAAAAGATGTAAAATGTGATGTCAAAATAGAAACTGTGGGGTGGTAGGAAAATGTAAGAAATGTGTTCAAAACTAAGAGATAATCAACTTAAAACAAACACCTACAGTCATTGGTTGTTACATATAAACTATAGGAACTATAAACCAAAACTGTATAATATATACATACAAAATAAAGGGAATTCAAACATAATGCTAAAGATAGTCATCAAATCACAAAGCAAGAGAACAAAAGAAGAAGAAAAGGAAAGAGAAGATCCACAAAAGCAATCAGAAAATAATTAACAAAATGGCAATAAGTACCTGAAACAAAGTGAAAGTGTTAGTCACTCAGCCATGTCCAACTCTTTGCTACTTCATGGACTGTAGCCCATCAAGCTTCTCTGTCTATAGGATTTCCCAGGCAAGAATACTGGAGTGGGTTGTCATTTCCTTCTGCAGGGGATCTCACTAATAAATTTAAAGGGGCTTCCTTGGTGGCTCAGTGGTAAGGAATCCATCTGCCAATGCAGAAGATGCAGGTTCCATCCCTGGGTCAGGAAGATCCCCTGGAGAAGGAAATGGCAGCCCACTGCAGTATTCTTGCCTGAGAAATCCCACGGACAGAGGAGCCTGGAGGGCTACAGTCCATGGGTTGTAAAAAGAGTGGGACAAAACTTAGCAACTCAACAACAACAATCAACAAATAATTTAAATGTAGATGGACTTAAGATTGAAGACAGAATGAGAAGGGGACCATAGAGGATAAGCTGGTTGGATGGCATCACCGACTCAATGGACATGAGTTTGAGCAAGCTCTAGGAGATGGTGAAGGACAGATAGGCCTGGTGTGCTGCAATCCATGGGGTCACAAAGAGTCAGACATGACTTAGCGACTGAACAACAACTCCAATTAAAAGACATAAGGTGATTCTATAGAAAACAGTATGAGCTTCCTTAAAAAACTAAAAGTAGAGCTACTGTATGATCCAGAAATCCCACTCCTGAGCATATATCTGGAAAAGATAAAAATTCTAATTTGAAAAGAAGCTTGCCCTCCAATGTTCATAGCAGCAGTATTTACAATAGCCAAGACACAGAAACAACCTAAATGCCTAACAACAGATAACTGGCTTAAAAAGATGTGGTATATATATATATATGTATACACACACACAAGGATAAAGTGTTAGTTGCACAGCCGTGTCCGACTCTCTGCGACTCTGTGGACTGTAGCTCACCAGGCTCCTCTGTCCATGGGATTCTCCAGGCAAGAATACTGAAATGGGTTGCCATTCCCATCTCCAGTGGGATCTTCCCTACCCAGGGATTGAACCCAGGTCTCCTGCATTGCAGGCAGATTCTTTATCATTTGAGCCACCATAATGAATTATTTGTGTACAGGCTCAGTCACTCAGTTGTGTCTGACTCTGCAACTCCAGGGGCTGCAGTCCACCAGCCTCCTCTGTTCATGGAATTTTCCAGACAAAAATATTGTAATGGGTTACCATTTCTTACTCCAGGGGATTTTCTCAGTCCATGGATGGAACCTGTGTCTCCTGCATTGGAAGGCAGATTCTTCACCACTGAACCATCTGAGAAGCCCCCATAATGGATTATTGCAGGCATGCTCAGTCATGCAGTTGTGTCCCACTCTGAGATCCCATGAAATGTAGCCCACCAGGGCTCCTCTGTCCTACAGAATTTTCCAGGCAAGAATACTGAAGTGGGATGCCATTTTCTACTCCAGGGATGATGGATTATTATCCACCCATAGAAAAGAATGAAATATTGACATTTGCAGCAACATGGAAGGACCTAGAGAATATTATACTAAATGAAGTAAATCGGACAGAGAGACAAATGCTATATGATACCATTTTTATGTGGAATCTAAAATGTAATACAAATGAATCTATTTCAAAATAGAAACAGACTTGCAGACATGGAACACAAACTTATGGTTACCAAAAGGGAAAATGGAGTAGAGATAAAATAGGAGCATTACACAATTAACAGATACAAGCTGCTTACATAAAATAGATCAGCAACAGGGATTTATTGTATAACACAGGGAAAATGGCTGTCAGAGGAGGCCTTACAAATAGCTGTGAAAAGAAGAGAAGGGAAAAGCAAAGGAGAAAAGGAAAAATATACCTATTTGAATGCAGAGTTTCAAAGGATAGCAAGGAGAGATAAGAAAGCCTTCCTCAGCAATCAATGCAAAGAAACAGAGGAAAACAATAGAATTGGAAAGACTAGAAATCTCTTCAAGAAAATTAGAGATACCAAGGGAACATTTTGTACAAAGATCGGCTAAAAAAGGACAGAAATGGTAGGAACCTAACAGAAGCAGAAGATATTAAGAAGAGGTGGCAAGAATACACAGAAGAACTGTACAAAAAAGAGCTTCATGACCCAGGACACCACGGTGGTGTGATCACTGCCCTAGAGCCAGACATCCTGGATGTAAAGTCAAGTGGGCCTTAGAAAGCATCACTACAAACAAAGCTAGTGGAGGTGATGGAATTCCTGTTGAGCTATTTCAAATCCTCGAAGATGATGCTGTGAAATTCCTGCACTCAGTATGTCAGCAAATTTGGAAAACTCAACAGTGGCCACAGGATGGGAAAAGGTCAATTTTCATTCCAATCCCAAAAAGGCAATGCCAAAGAATGCTCAAACTACCACACAATTGCACTCATCTCACACGCTGGTAAAGTAATGCTCAAAATTCTCCAAGCCAGGCTTTAGCAGTATGTGAACCATGAATTTCCAGATGCTCAAGCTGGCTTTAGAAAAGGTGGAGGAACCAGAGATCAAATTGCCAACATCTGTTAGATCATCGAAAAAGCAAGACAGTTCCAGGAAACATCTATTTCTGCTTTATTGACTATGCCAAAGCCTTTGACTGTGTGGATCACAAGAAACTGTGGAAAATTCTGAAAGAGATGGGAATACCAGTCCACCTGACCTGCCTCTTAAAAATCTGTATGTAGGTCAGGAAGCAACAGTTAAAACTGGACATGGAACAACAGACTGGTTCCAAATAGGAAAAGGAGTACGTCAAGGTTGTAAATTGTCACCCTGCTTATTTAACTTCTATGCAGAGTACATCATGAAAAACGCTGGGCTGGAGGAAGCACAGCTGGAATCAAGATTGCCGGGAGAAATATCAATAACGTCAGATATGCAGATGACACCACCCTTATGGCAGAAAGTGAAGAAGAACTAAAGGGCTTCTTGAGGAAAGTGAAAGAGGACACTGAAAAAGTTGGCTTAAAGCTCAACATTCAGAAAACTAAGATCGTGGCATCTGGTCCCATCATTTCAGGCAAAAAAAAAAAAAAAAAATGGGGAAAGAGTGGAAACAGTGGCTGGCTTTATTTTTTGAAGCTCTGGAATCACTGCAGATGGTGATTACAGCCATGAAATTAAAAGATGCTTACTCCTTGAAAGGAAAGTTATGACCAACCTAGATAGCATATTAAAAAGCAAAGATATTACTTTGTCAACAAAGGTCTGTCTAGCCAAGGCTATGGTTTTTCCAGTGGTCATGTATGGATGTGAGAGTTGGACTATAAAGAAAGCTGAGCACAGATGAATTGATGCTTTTGAACTTTGGTGCTGGAGAAGACTCTTGAAAGTCCCTTGAACTTCAAGGAGATCCACTAGTCCATCCTAAAGGAGATCAGTCCTGGGTGTTCATTCGTAGGACTGATGTTGAAGCTGAAACTCCAATACTTTTGCCACTTCATGCGAAGAGCTGACTCATTTGAAAAGACCCTGATGCTGAGAAAGACTGAAGGCAGGAGGAGAAGGGGACAACAGAGGATGAGATGGTTTGATGACATCACCAACTCAATGGGCATGAGTTTGAGTAAACTCTGGGAGTTGGTGATGGACAGGGAGGCCTGGGGTGCTTCAGTCCATGGGGTCACAAAGAGTTGGACAGGACTGAGCAACTGAACTGAACTGAACTGAACTGAATATTTACTATTCTTCAATGCAAAGATTTTTATTTTACAGTCCACTAAAAATGTTCATAAAGAAAATATTGGAGGATTTCTCAAAACAATAGCTGAAGATATGTTCCATGGTGTTGCCCAACATTCTTGTGTGGAAGCCATGGATAAAGCAATTTTCAGCATGCAGTGGTAATTTGTCTCTCTCCTCTGATGACTGGTGATAACTACTTCTTCTTGCAAGTACAACCCAGTATATTCCCCATTTTCTAAATTTCCCTGGATTCAGTTTAAGAGGAAATTTTATAAGATGCAGTCTGACTTTAGGAAACAAGAGAATCTCAAATAAACAAGCTAACATTCACTTAAAAGAACTAGAAAAAAAAATTAAGACACAAAGTTAGTAGAAGGAAGGGAATAGTAAAGATTAGAGCAGAGATAAATGAAATAGAGACCAAAGGAAATAATCAATTCAGTTCAGTCACTCAGTCATCTCTGACTGTTTGCAAACCCATGAATCACAGCACTCCAGGCCTCCCTGTCCATCACCAACTCCCAGAGTTCACTCAAACTCATGTGCATCGAGTTGGTGATGCCATCCAGCCATCTCATCCTCTGTCATCCCCTTCTCCTCCTGCCCCCAATCCCTCCCAGCATCAGGGTCTTTCCCAATGAGTCAACTCTTCACATGAGGTGGCCAAAGTATTGGAGTTTCAGCCTCAGCATCAGTCCTTCCAATGAACACCCAGGACTGATCTCCTTTAGAATGGACTGGTTGGATCTCCTTGCAGTTCAAGGGACGCTCAAGAGTCTTCTCTAACACCAAAGTTCAAAAGCATCAATTCTTCGGTGCTCAGCTTTCTTCATAGTCCAACTCTCATATCCATACATGACCACTGGAAAAACCATAGCCTTGACAACACAGGCCTTTGTTGCAAAGTAATATCTCTGCTTTTTAATATGCTGTCTAGGTTGGTTATAACTTTCCTTCCAAGGAGTAAGTGTCTTTTAATTTCATGGCTACAATCACCATCTGCAGTGATTTTGGAGCCCCCCAAAATGAAGTCAGTCACTGTTTCCACTGTTTCCCCATCTATTTGCCATGAAGTGATGGTACCAGATGCCATGATCCTAGTTTTCTTAATGCCAATTTTTTCACTCTCTTCTTTCACTTTCCTCAAGAAGCCCTTTAGTTCTTCTTAACTTTCTGCCATAAGGGTGGTGTCATCTGCAAATCTGAGGTTATTGATATTTCTCCTGACAATCTTGATTCCAGCTTGTGCTTCTTCCAGCCCAGTGTTTGTCATGATGTACTCTGCATATAAGTTAAATAAGCAGGGTGACTATATACAGCCTTGATGTACTCCTTTTCTTATTTGGGACCAGCCTGTTGTTCCATGTCCAGGTCTAACTGTTGCTTCCTGACTTGCATATAGATTTCTCAAGAGACAGGTCAGGTGGTCTGGTATTCCCATTGTTTTCAGAATTTTCCACAGTTTATTGTGATTCACACAATCAAAGGCTTTGGCATAGTCAATAAAGCAGAAATAGATGTTTTTGTGGAACCCTCTTGCTTTTCACAGGAAATCAGTGGAGAAATAACTCCAGAAAGAATGAAGGGATGGAGCCAAAGCAAAACAATGCTCAGTTGTGGATGTGACTGGTGATAGAATCAAGGTCCTATGCTGTAAAGAGCAATATTGCATAGGAACCTAGAATGTTAGGTCCATGAATCAAGGCAAATTGGAAGTGGTCAAACAGGAGATGGCAAGAGTGAATGTCGACACTCTAGGAATCAGCGAACTAAAATGGACTGGAATGAGTGAATTTAACTCAGATGACCATTATATCTACTACTGAGGGCAGGAATCCCTTAGAAGAAATGGAGTAGCCATCATGGTCAAGAAAAGGAAATAATACAAAAGATTAATGAAACCAAAAGCTGGGTTCTTTGAAAAGATAATAAAATTAATAAACTTTCATCCAGACTCTTTAAGAAAAAAATGATGCTCCTAAAATTAAAAATAAAAGTGAATTTGCAACTGACACCACAGAAATAAAAAGGACCATAAAAACTAGTAAGAACAATTATATAGTGTTTAAAATGGACAATCTAGAAGAAATGAACAAATTCCTGCAAATGTACAATCTCCCAAGACTGAATCGGGAAGAAATAAAAAATATGAGCAGATCATTTACTAGGAATGAAATTGAATCTGTAAGAAAAAAGTTTCCAATAAACAAAAGTGCAGGACCAGATGGTTGCACACATAAATTATATCACATATTTAAAGACAAGAAAACACTTACCCTTTTCCAACTATTTCAAAAACTGAAAAGGAAGAAATGCTTCCAAACTCATTCTACAAAATCAGCAATACCCTAATAACACATTCTCCATGTTTAAGTGGGCTTTATTGCAAGGACGCAAGGATGGTTCAATATCCACAAATCAAAAATGTGATACATCATACTAACAAAAAGAGAAGGATGTCAAAATCAAATGGATTGATCCCTGATCCTCCTAGCTGTTGCAAGAAGTTGTAGGAGGTAAAGTTACCCTCTTTGAAACTGCAGCCCAGCCTCAACTAAACTCAACTCTTGAAGTGTTATGAATGCCCAGCCTGCCGGCATAACCTTCAGACATTCATTTTCTGAAAACAAAACAAAATGATATCTCAACTCCCACTCTCCTTCTATACCCAATATCCAGAATACAGCTAAACATTACTAGACATGTGAATAAGTAAACCTGGGCCTTGGCCCCTAGGGTCCCCCACACAGGGACATCCCACCCCCATCAGCTAAATCAGATCCCATGAAACACCCAGTTGGAAGAGAGTGCTTAATGGAGGAGGTTTCTTGTATCATCAAAGAAGGCTCATAATGCTTTCTGGGGAGGTGAAATGATTTAAGAAAGGAAGTGAGAAGCATTGTATATTGCATGAGAAGGTATAAATTAAGATGAAATCATATTGATTTCTTTATTCCTTAAAAGAGTCTCCTTTTTTGTCCACTAGAAGTATACTTTATTAAAACTCATGACTCAATCCATGGAAGTTCTAATTTGCTATTACATGTCTGCAAGAATAACTTGATATTTCAAAGGTTGTTTTTCTTAAAATGCCGTACTTCTCAAAATGCCTTCCCTTATGCTTATAAGACTACAAATTTCTAATAAAAAAAGAGAATATACAAATTATATCTTGTAGCTAATTGTACTTTATCAAGCTATTTATTTTAATCAGAAAGCCAATATGGTAGGCTGCGAGGAATGAAGAATTAACCAGATGCTCATTGATAACTTAGAAAATTCTATGTGAAAAAGCAGTGAATATTTTCTCCATTATCCCATTTAAACAGATGTTCTGCCTAATCTGCATTCACTTTACTTACTATCTTATCTTTGACCCTTTCTTTGAAGGTATTCATGAAAGAGAATGTCAGTATTTACTTACCTGCTGTGCTTCCATCTGCCTAAGCAGTGCATGGGTAAACACAAATTATATTTTCTTTGTATGACTTTGAATGACAGAACATAACGAAGACTTCATAGTCATTGAATGATCAAATATTATCTCTTTAGTCCCAGGATAAACTATAACATCATCTTACATCTGGTTATTTTATACTAGGAACAGATGCTTTCAAACACTTCAAATTAGAAATTCCGATTTCCAGATTCCTCAGAGGTTTCTCAAAACAAGTTTTTGTAGGCCTGCACATTTGGCCATTTTGTTATTAATTTTCTCTGCCTGGACAGGTGGGTTGGGTTAGAAAGAACAACAGTAATTATTTGTGTTATGTGTTGGTTATTTTAGCCATCCAGTCAAATAAGCCCTCACGATTGCAGTCCCAGGTGTCCATTGATGGTTTGGGGTTAAAAGCTCAATCTGAAAAGAGCGTGGCTATTTGGGATTTGTTTCATTGTCCAAACAGCTTGGTAGTTTTCCAACTGGACAGGGACCTGAAGTAGATAAAATTATCTCTGAAAAGATATCTTCCCATATGTCTTAAAAATGTATTTCTTACCTATAAGGGGCTTCAGATACCAGTTTCTTAGTTGGAATAAGAGAGGAGACATTGCAGCTATAAACTATTTAAATAAAAACCTTTCAAAAGTCAAGGATTTGCCACCAAGTTAAAGGTGATATCTTTGGGGTTCTGGCTAAGAAAATATACTAACATCATGAAGATTTTTCCGAATGGTCTAATGATATAGCACATGGCATAAATAAATTTAAGTTTTTACACATACCTTGTCTCTGACAATCATGCTGGGGATAGAGACTTTCTCCATTGAAAAAATGGAAAAAACAAACAAACAAACAAACAAACTTGGGCTGGTGTTTATTGATACCATTCTTAAAGAGTTTGGGCATAATCTTCTTAAAGTATGTTTCACTTTATAAAAATGATACAATGAAATAAATCCCTGACATCATCCCTTCCTACTACATTTGTTTCTGGAAAAACTAGCATAGATGGCAACACATAAGACATTATACCACAAATCAGTGACTTAAAACAACAAACATCTCAGAGATTCTGAGTTAAGAATCTGAGAATGCCTTAGATGAATGTTATGGTTCATAGTCCCTGGTAGGTCTTCCCTGGTAGAGCTTTCTGGTAGTTCAGCTGGTAAAGAATCCACCTGCAATGCAGGAGACCCTGGTTTGATTCCTGGGTGGAAAAGATCCCCTGGAGAAGGGATAGGTTGCCCATTCCAGTATTCTTGGGCTTCTCTGGTGGCTCAGCAGGTAAAGAATCTGCCTGCAATGCAGGAGACCTGGGTTTGATCCCTGGATTGGGAAGATCCCCTGAAGGAGGGTATGGCAACCCACTCCAGTGTTCTTGCCTGAAGAATCCCCATGCACAGAGAAGACCCCTACAGTCCATGGGGTCACAAATAGTCAGACATGACTGAGTGACTAAGCACATAGTCTCTGGTAAAGTTCACTCAAGATGTTGTCTGGAACTTCTGTCCTCTGAAGGCATGGCTAGAGGTGAAGGGGTCTCTTCTAAGATGGAAATTGTAGAATTGAAAAATATAATCTGTGAAATAAAACTCACTAGATGGACTCTGTAGCAGGAGATGACAGAGATTGACAGAATCTGCTTAAAAAATATGACCCAATTATAAGATATCTTCACAAAACTGAGTTAAAATATAATAATGTAGGTAGGTCTAAAATAAATGAAAGGAAAAAGATACATAATGCAGACACTAATTATAAGAAACCTGGAATGGTTATACTAATAACTTTTTCTCCAACAAATTAGATTTCAGAGCAAAGAAAATAACTGGGACAAATAAGGACACCAAATAATGATAAAAGATCAATTTATAAGAGGCTATAACAACCTTAAGTAAAAAGGGAGAGTGAAAAAGTTGGCTTAAAACCCAATATTCAGAAAATTAAGATCATGGCATCTGGTCCTGTCACTTCACGGCAAATAGATGGGGAAATAGTGGAAACAGTGACAGACTTTATTTTTTGTGTGTCTGCTCCAAAATCACATCAGATGGTGACTGCAGCCATGATATTAAAAGACATTTACTCCTTGGAAGAAAAGTTATGACCAACCTAGACAGCACAATAAAAAGCAGAGACATTATGTTGCCAACAAAGGTCTGTCTAGTCAAAGCTATGGTTTTTCCAGTAGTCATGTATGGATGTGAGAGTTGGACTACAAAGAAAGCTGAGCACTGAACAATTGATGCTTTTGAACTGTGGTGTTGGAGAAGACTCTTGAGAGTCCCTTGGACAGCCAGGAGATCCAACCAGTCTATCCTAAAGGAGATCAGTCCCGAATATTCATTGGAGGGACTGATGCTGAAGCTGGAACTCCAATACTTTGGCCACCAGATGCGAAGAGCTGACTCATTGGAAAAGACCCTGATGCTGGGAAGGATTGAAGGCAGGAGGAGAAGGGGACAACAGAGGGTGAGATAGTTGGATGGCATCACCGACTCCATGGAGATGAGTTTGAGTAAACTCTGGGAGTTGGTGATGGACAAGGAGGCCTGGTGTGCTGCAGTCCATGGGGTTGCAAAGAGTCAAACACGACTGAGTGACTGAACTAAAAGTATGAGTACCAAAAACAAGGCTTAAGAATTCATGAAGCCAAATGACAGAACAAAGGAAAAAAAGACAAATCTGCAATTGTTGGTGACTTCAGCATCCCTGTGTCAATAATTTGTAGAGCTATTAGAAAATCAGCAAAGATATTGAAGAACTAAACACCCCCCAAAAATAGGATCTAATTAGCATTTATGGTATAAATTATCATTGACATCAGAATGTACATTTTTTTCAAATGCCCATGGAACATTTGGACTTCCTTGCTGGCTCAGACAGTAAAGAGGGTGTCTGCAATGTAAAAGACCTGGGTTAGATCCCTGGGTTTAGAAGATCCCCTGGAGAAGGGAATGGCTACCAACTCCAGTATTCTTGCCTTAGAGAAGTCCATGGACAGGGAAGCCTGGTGAGCTACAGTCCATAGGGTTGCAAACAATTGGATTTGACTGAGCGAATTTCACTTCATTTTTATGGGATGTTTTCCAAGACAGATCACTTTCTGGGCTATCAAACAAACAAAAAAAGCATAACAAATTTTAAAAGGTGAAATAATTTAAAAGTGTTCTCTTACATTTATAATGGAATCAAACTAGAAATCTATACCAAAATGATACAAGAAAAATCCTAAAATTCCTATATATTTTGACATCAAAAGGCATACTTCTAAATCTTCCTTAAGTCAAATAGGATGTCTCAGGGAAATCAATTCAACAGGTCTGTAGTGGGTTCAGCAATTTGCATTTTTTATAGGTTTCTGGTAGACACTGAAGCTGCTGGTCTATTCTAGGTTTAAGGGTGGAGCAGTGGGAAACCACATTTTGAAAACCACTGAGGTAGAGCATTGGAAATAAGAGTTCCTGTTCCAGAGGTATTTACATTGTGCATGCAGTCCAACATGCCATCAAGACCATCTCTAAGAAAAAGAAATGCAAAAAGGCAAAATGGTTGTCTGAGGAGACCTTACAAGTAGCTGAGAAAATAAGAGAAGCTAAAGGCAAAGGAGAAAAGGAAAGATAAATCCATCTGAATGCAGAGTTCCAAAGAATAGCAAGGAAGTATAAGAAAGCTTTCAACCAGATTGGAAAAAAAGAAGTAAAACTCTCACTGTTTGGAAATGACATGATCCTCTACATAGAAAACCCTAAAGACTCCACCAGAAAATTACTAGAGCTAATCAATGAATATAGTAAAGTTTCAGGATATAAAATAAAAAACAAAGAAATCCCTTGCATTCCTATACACTAACAATGAGAAAACAGAAAGAGAAATTAAGGAAACAATTCCATTCACCATTGCAACAAAAAGAATAAAATACTTAGGAATATATCTACCTAAAGAAACAAAAGACCTATATATTGAAAACTATAAAACACTGATGAAAGAAATCAAAGAGGACACAGATAGATGAAGAAATATACCGTGTTCATGTATCAGAAGAATCAATATAGTGAAAATGAGTATACTACCCAAAGCAATCTACAGATTTATTGCAATCCCTATCAAGCTACCAACAGTATTTTTCACAGAGCTAGAACAAATAATGTCACAATTTCTATGGAAATACAAAAAAACTCAAATAGCCAATGCAATCTTGAGAAAGAAGAATGGAACTGGAGGAATCAACCTGCCTGACTTCAGGCTCTACTACAAAGCCACAGTTATCAAGACAGTATGGTACTGGCACAAAGACAGAAATATAGACCAATGGAATAAAATAGAAAGCCCAGAGATAAATCCACGCACATATGGACACCTTATCTTCGACAAAGGAGGCAAGAATATACAATGGATTAAAGACAACCTCTTTAACAAGTTAAAACTGGTCAACCACTTGTAAAAGAATGAAACTAGAACACTTTCCAACACCATATACAAAAATAAACTCAAAATGGATTAAAGATCTAAATGTAGGACCAGAAACTACAAAACTCTTAGAGGAAAACATGGGCAAAACACTCTCTGACATAAATCACCGCAGGATCCTCTGTGACCTACCTCCCAGAATATTGGAAATAAAAGCAAAAATAAACAAATGGGACCTAATTAAAACTGAAACCTTCTGCACAACAAAGGAAACTATAAGCAAAGTGAAAAGAGAGCCTTCAGAATGGGAGAAAATAATAGCAAATGAAGCAACTGACAAAGAATTAATCTCAAAAATATACAAGCAGCCCCATGCAGCTCAATTCCAGAAAAATAAATGACCCAATCAAAAAATGGGCTAAAGAATTAAACAGACATTTCTCCAAAAAAGACATACAGATGGCTAACAAACACATGAAAAGATGCTCAACATCACTCATTATCAGTTTAATTCAGTTCAGTTCAGTCGCTCAGTCGTGTCCGACTCTTTGCGACCCCATGAATCGCAGCATGCCAGGCCTCCCTGTCCATCACCAACTCCCGGAGTTCACTCAAACTCATGTCCATCGAGTCGGTGATGCCATCCAGCCATCTCATCCTCTGTTGTCCCCTTTTCTTCCTACCCCCAATCCCTCCCAGCATCAGAGTCTTTTGAGTCAACTCTTCGCACGAGGCGGCCAAAGTACTGGAGTTTCAGCTTTAGCATCATTCCTTCCAAAGAACTCCTTTAGAATAGACTGGTTGGATCTTCTTGCTGTCCAAGGGACTCTCAAGAGTTTTCTCCAACACCACATTTCAAAAGCATCAATTCTTCAGCACTCAGCCTTCTTCACAGTCCAACTCTCACATCCATACATGACCACTGGAAAAACCATAGCCTTGACTAGACGAACTTTGTTGGCAAAGTAATGTGTCTGCTTTTCAATATGCTATCTAAGTTGGCCATAACTTTCCTTCCAAGGAGTAAGCATCTTTTAATTTCATGGCGGCAGTCACCATCTGCAGTGATTTTGGAGCCCCCAAAAATAAAGTCTGACACTGTTTCCACTGTTTCCCCATCAATTTGCCATAAAGTAGATGGGACCAGATGCCATTACCTTCGTTTTCTGAATGTTGAGCTTTAAGCCAACTTTCCACTCTCCTGTTTCACTTTCATCAAGAGGCTTTTTAGTTCCTCTTCACTTTCTGCCATAAGGGTGGTGTCGTCTGCATATCTGAGCTTATTGAGATTTCTCCCGGCAATCTTGATTCCAGCTTGTGCTTCTTCCAGCCCAGAGTTTCTCATGATGTACTCTGCATATAAGTTAAATAAGCATGGTGAGAATATACAGCCTTGATGTACTCCTTTTCCTATTTGGAACCAGTCTGTTGTTCCATGTCCAGTTCTAACTGTTGCTTCCTGCCCTGCATACAGGTTTCTCAAGAGGCAGGTCAGGTGGTCTGGTATTCCCATCTCCCACAGTTTATTGTGATCCACACAGTCAAAGGTTTTGGCTTAGTCAATAAAGCAGAAACAGATGTTTTTCTGGAACTCTCTTGCTTTTTCCATGATCCAGCGGATGTTGGCAATTTGATCTCTGGTTCCTCTGTCTTTTCTAATAAAGCTTAATTTGCATTAATAAAGGCACTATTAAGGACCATGCCCCTTTGCCTGGCATCCTAGTTGTTTAACATAATTTTTATCTGTTCAGCCCCTGAAGACTTGTTTGTTGTTCCTATTTAGATAATGTAATTGAATGATGGCACATAGAATGTATAGTGTAATATTTGCTATTACTTGATATGCTTGGTATGAGAAAATCAGCAAATACATCATTTGTTCCCACCTCAGCACCATATTCACAACTATGCAAACTTCCATTTTAATTCATGGTGGTGCCTAGTTTGTGTGGTTCAAATAGCTAGATGGGTAACAGAGTGATGGAACATTGATCGCACAATGCCCATGTAGTTGTGCCTTTTCTTAAGAAAGAGGAAAATAAAGGAAAAAAAAAGAATAAAGATAAGAAAACGATAACAAAATTCACTTTTACTAAAGTTAATGGCAAACACGAGCTATTCACAAGAGTCTTATGTATCTTTATAATTTCATAAAAGCTTTGTGTAAAATAGGTGCCAATCTACAAATGGCATAGATGAACTCAACAAATGTTTATTATGTTCCTATGTGTGTCAGACATTATATTTAAAATGTATATTATGGTCTATGATAACCACACTATATTCATTAATTTTATAATGCTTTTATTTCAAATATTTTGATCTATGGAAATAATAATCTTGTATAATTTAATAAATCATGTTCTATGGTTAGCTGGATTAAATCAGTTTTAGCTGCTGGAATAAAGATCTCAGATTCATTTTAAAAACTATTTTATGATTTTTAAAACTCCTATAAGAATAAAAATATTAATAGTGATTAAATCCTTTTTATTAGCAAATCGGTAATTGTCACCAATAGAAACAAGAATTAAAGAAGTAAAAACTTTGAAATTGAGAGGAGAAAGTTTTTATCCAAACCTTGCGTTCTCATATCACATTAAATAGGAACCTTATACTCTTCCTTTCTGTTAAGGTTTTAGGGTCTCGAAATTACTTGCCTGTCACTAACCAATGAGAGCAGAAAAATATACTTTTCCGTTTAAAAGTCAAATCATTTAAATTCTATCTTGCATCTATGGTTTGTTAAGAAGAAATATAGCTACAACTCTGTTCAGTAGAACCAATGCTGATGACTGTAAAAACAGGATGAGAATGTCCTTTAAAAAGTTTTGTCAATTAATTTTAATGACAATAAGCATAGAAATTAATTGAATTCAGTAAGTGACTCACTCTGCTAAACTAATAATTTAATCAGTGTTGGTCAACTATTAGGTTTACTCTTTAAGAAACACATATATAATACACATGTACTTTTCTTTTAATGATATGTAGTCTGTTTTATTACACATTAAGATAATTTTCAGCTTCATAACAAGGACTACCATTTTCCACTTATAAATGAGTTTAAGTTTCATTTTTTGTCTCTGGCATTATTGGTATAATAGAGTGAGTAAACGTGCTTTTCCTTTAGCTAACAGTCATTAAGCATCCACACTGCCTGGCCACTGGATCCTAAATACTCTGCAGCGTTTGTTTTTTTTTTTTTTTGTAACTGCATCATCTTGCTTATCACCTTAGCCCCTATTAGACGGACTTTCCAACAGTCCACTGAAGCCTGTAACTTAGTGACCAGGATCATATTAAGTGTTAAAGTTTCCTGAAACCTTGATGGTTAGAAGGGAGGTGATTGAGACTATTATTTGAAAAATCTGAGGAAGTTTTTTTAATTACTAAATAAAGAGGCTTAAATTGCTTAAAGAAACTTTTAAAAAATTTTAGGATAGTTTTACACTTACAGAAATGAATTGTGACGATAGTGCAGAGTTCCCATGTATACTCCATACCCAGTTCTCTTATTAATGTCTTGCATTTGTAGTACATTTGTTACAATTAATGTACTAATACTGATACCTTACCATTGTCTAAAGTCCATACTTTATTCAGATTTCCTCAGCTTTTGCCTAATTTCATTTCTCTATTCCAGGATCTCATCTGGGAAACCAGAGAAGCCATATTATAATTAATTGTCATGTCTCCTTGGGGTCATCTTGACTGTCACAGTTTCTCAGGTTTTCCTTGTTTTTGATAACCTTGACAGTTTGCAGAAGAAATGATTAGGCATTTCATAGAATGCTCTTCAGTTGAGCTTTGTCTGTGTTTTTTTTTTTTTTTTTTTATGGTTAGACTGGAGTTACAGGTTTTGGGAAGGAATGCCAGGCTAAAATGTAGTTCTCATCACATCATATTATCCACATGATTTATCACTTTTGAAGTTATTCTAGTCAAACTGCAGTGCTTAACAATTTTGTCCATTTTAAAGTTATTCTTTCCTTTTCTTTTTCTGTACTGTACTTTTATGAAGGCAGTCACTGTGCACAGCCCCAGGAGTGGAGTTATGTCACATCTTTTAAAGAAGGAGTATCTATATATACTATATGGGACATTTCTACATGGGCTATTTGTCTATTTCCCCCCATTTATTTATTTATTCAATCATTTATCTATATCAGTAGGGACTAAAGGGTACTTTTAAAAAATTCTTTCTGTTATAATTCTATACTACTTCAATTGTCCTGCTTTGCACATGAGAGCTCTATCAGTTGGCTCTTTGACATAATTCCTTTCCTGTGTGTGTGTGTTTAATTCATCTTTCTTACTTTTTGACACTACAAGACGCTCTAAGGTCATCTTGTGTATTTTCTGCTCCGGTCTCAGAATCAGCCACTTCTCCAAAGAATCTTGGTTTCGTCTTCTTTTTTTTTTTCCTTTTTGAGTATGGCATTGGAAATCAAGATTAAAAAAAAAATTTATTTTTTGGCTGCACTGGCTCTTCATTGTTAAGCGTGGACTTTCTCTAGCTGTGACAAGGAGGGGGTGGGGGGTGGGGCTACTGTCTAGGTGTGCTGCACCAGCTTCTTGCTTCAGGGGCTTCTCTTGTTGCAGAGCACAGGCTCTGAAGCTTGTGGGCTTCAGTAGCTGCAGCATGTGGGCTCAGTAGTTGCGATGCATGGACTTAGTTGTCCTGCATGTGTGGAATCTTCCAGGACCAGGGATGGAACCCAAGACCCCTGCATTGGCAGGTGGATTCTTAATCACTGGACCATGAGGGAAGTCTGGAAATCAAGGTCTTGATTCTAAGTGTGCGTGTTACTAGATAGTCATTGTTTCTAGGCCCCCTCATTTGACAGAGAAATATGACTGTATAGTATATGCCTAGGAGAAGGCAATGGCAGCCCACTCCAGTGTTCTTGTGTGGAAAATCCCATGGATGGAGGAGCCTGGAGGGCTGCAGTCCATGGGGTCGCAAGAGTTGGACACAACTGAGTGACTTTACTTTCACTTTTTACTTTCATGCATTGGAGAAGGAACTGGCAACCCACTCCAGTGTTCTTGCCTGGAGAATCCCAAGGCTGGGGGAGCCTGGTGGGCTGCCATCTATGGGGTCTCACAGAGTCGGACATGACTGAAGCGACTTAGCAGCAGCGGCATCAGCAGTATATGTTTATATACTAACTGGTATATACGTATGTGTTTGTAGATATCTCTATATGTAACCATCTGTTTCTATGTTAACTAAACATGAGTTCGTATTGATGTCAAAATCTCTGATCCATTAACATATGGATTATTCTTGCCTTTTCCCCTTGCTTATCTGTAATCTCCTGCTCCAGCAATGATAATCTGAATCTTTTCATCTGCCAACAGTTTACTTGTTTAATTCTAATGTACACATATATGGTGGTTTCAAAATTGTTAACCCATACCTCTGGGAGCCAACTTTATCAATTAGAATGTAGTGTTCACTATATCCCCTTTTAAAATCTAGTTTTAGAGACTACTAGAGAAGGGAATGGCAACCCACTCCAGTATTCTTGCCTCGAGAATTCCATGGACAGAGGAGCCTGGTGGGCTACAGTCCATGGGGTGGCAAAGAATTGGACACAACTAAAGACCTAACACTTTAGAGACTACTGAGTAACATGGGACTGTTGAAGTCTCTAACATAATGAGGAGTTTTTCTACTTTTCCTTCAGTTCTATTTGTTCTATATGCTTGGAAAATTGACCCCTTTATAATATGTAATACTCATCTTTATCCTTGATACACTTCCCTGTTCTAATGTCTGCTTTGTCTAAATCATCAATCTTTTGATTAGTGTTTGCAGGTACAGCTTTCTTCAATATTTTTACATTTAATGTGCTTGGGTCACTATATTAAAATGTGTTTTGATAGGCAACATATAGCTGATGCTTGTTTTTGTATTCCATTTAACACTTTGTTGTTTTTAAATCGTTTACACTTAAAGAGGTTTTTGAAATTGATAAAGTTGAATTAATAACCATCATATACTTAACTGCATTGTAGTTAAATCAAATGCATATTAAGTTATATTTACTGTTTGTTTCTTTTTATTTCTGCTTTCCCCCCAACTTCTCTGGTTCTAATCAAACATTTCGTACTATTTCATTTTATCTCCTTTCACTGTGTCAGTTATATTTCTCTTTTTAGTGGTTGTTCTAAAGTTTGCAATACACATCTTTTAACCTAAGTCCACTTTCAAATAACAATGTGTAGTTCCTCTCCTCTGCACATCACAAATGAAAGATTGAAGGACATGTTTTCATCAAGAGATTATTTTCGGTCCACCTCAATCCACTCTGCCCTCCAGCTGCTTATCCTTGGAAGCCTGGATTTGGTATAACAATTAATTTGAACTTGTCTTTCAATTATTTTTTCTCTTATTTCTATATGCTTCAAGCATTTTGACATTCTTTTCTGATTCTTGAAGGGAACGAGTCTCCTTACCAAAACATACTGTCAAAGTGAAAGAAAGTGAGTCGCTCAGTCATGTCTGACTCTTTGTGATCACATGGACTATACAGTCAATGGGACTCTCCAGGCCAGATACTGGAGTGGGTGGCCTTTCCCTTCTCCAGGGCATCTTCCCAACCCAGGGATCGAACCCAGGTCTCCCACATGATAGGAGGATTCTTTACCAGCTGAGCCATCAGGGAAGCCTAAGAATACTGGAGTGGGTAGCCTATCCCTCCTCCAGGGGATCTGCCCATCCCAGGAATCGAACCATGGTCTCCTGCATTGCAGGCAGATTCTTTACCAGCTGAGCTAACAGGGAAGCCCAAACTTTCAAAGCTACATTTAAAATGATTAGGATAAGTCCTGAGGAGCACTCCCAGGTTGGTGGTCATATTCTATTCTTGACCTGGATATGTGTGTTCATGTTACAATAATTTGTTAATGATTTCTGTATTTTTCATGAATATGTCACATCAGATCAGATCAGATCAGTCGCTCAGTCGTGTCTGACTCTTTGCAACCCCATGAATTGCAGCACGCCAGGCCTCCCTGTCCATCACCAACTCCCGGAGTTCACTCAGACTCATGTCCATCGAGTCAGTGATGCCATCCAGCCATCTCACCCTCTGTCGTCTCCTTCTCCTCTTGCCCCCAATCCCTCCCAGCATCAGAGTCTTTTCCAATGAGTCAACTCTTCGCATGAGGTGGCCAAAGTACTGGAGTTTCAGCTTCAGCATCATTCCTTCCAAAGAAATCCCAGGGCTGATCTCCTTCAGAATGGACTGGTTGGATCTCCTTGCAGTCCAAGGGACTCTCAAGAGTCTTCTCCAACACCACAGTTCAAAAGCATCAATTCTTCGGCGCTCAGCCTTCTTCACAGTCCAACTCTCACATCCATACATGACCACTGGAAAAACCATAGCCTTGACTAGACGAACCTTTGTTGGCAAAGTAATGTCTCTGCTTTTCAATATGCTGTCTAGGTTGGTCATAACTTTCCTTCCAAGGAGTAAGCGTCTTTTAATTTCATGGCTGCATTCACCATCTGCAGTGATTTTGGAGCCCAGAAAAATAAAATCTGACACTGTTTCCACTGTTTCCCCATCTATTTCCCATGAAGTGGTGGGACCGGATGCCATGATCTTTGTTTTCTGAATGTTGAGCTTTAAGCCAACTTTTTCACTCTCCACTTTCACTTTCGTCAAGAGGTTTTTTAGTTCCTCTTCACTTTCTGCCATACGGGTGGTGTCATCTGCATATCTGAGGTTATTGATATTTCTCCTGGCAATCTTGATTCCAGCTTGTGCTTCTTCCAGCCCAGTGTTTCTCATGATGTACTCTGCATATGAGTTAAATAAACAGGGTGACAGTATACAGCCTTGACGAACTCCTTTTCCTATTTGGAACCAGTCTGTTGTTCCATGTGCAGTTCTAACTGTTGCTTCCTGACCTGCATACAGATTTCTCAAGAGGCAGATTAGGTGGTCTGGTATTCCCATCTCTTTCAGAATTTTCCACAGTCACATAGCTATTTAAAAAGGTTATAAAGCAAAAACACAATTGAAAAGAACAGGAGGGTTGGTTTTTTTTTTAACAGAAATTTACACTTTTCCACTCATATGTGGATTATAATTGCAATATAAAACAGAGTCTCTTAGATATTTTGACAAATATTTCTCAGTTTTAAAAAAGACTACAGCTCTAAAAATGTCTGTGTGTTGGAGTTAATAATGAAATCTCCCACACACCCTGCAAATTGAGTCTAGTTCTGCCTGCTCCCCAGACTCTGGAAGCCTGCTCTCCTCACAGCTGGGCTACTGGAGCTTGCTTTCTGGTGGCAGTCTGTCAAAACTTGAGCTAATTTCTAAGCAGAAAGGATTTAAGGAGCTTTAGCTTAACATTTTAAGATTCAGAATTTGGTTATTCTTGCTTTTACTCTTGCCATGATCATATGACCCAGTTCTGAAAGCTTTACTTTTTTCTTATTTATTGTTGCCTCAGTCCTGACTCTGTAAACTGTCACTCTATTGGTAAGATGGTAACTTTGCTTTTCTCTGTTCCATTCTTCCCTGATTCCCCAGAGACTAGCATTATATATCTGAATCCTGGCCTGGTGTTTGAGCTCTTGCTATCACCTGACAAACTCTCTTGTTCCAACAGTTTGTCTTAGTAGGTTTCAATGAAATACATATTGGCATTTTACCTGATATTTCCATGCTAACTTTTCTATAGCTATTCTTTGTTAGTTTCATTTCCCCAACTTCAATTGATTTTCACTATTTGTACTTGTTTTCTGCTTCCATAGTATAAATCAGCTGATATTATTGATATCAATCAACATAAATTAATTGATGTTAAGAAGAGGTGGACGGAGAAGGCAATGGCACCCCACTCCAGCCCTCTTGCCTGGAAAATCCTATGGACAGAGGAGCCTGGTGGGCTGCAGTCCATGGGGTCGCTAAGAGTCGGACATGACTGAGCGACTTCACTTTCACTTTTCACTTTCATGCATTGGAGAAGGAAATGGCAATCCACTCCAGTGTTCTTGCCTGGAGAATCCCAGGGATGGGGGAGCCTCATGGGCTGCCGTCTATGGGGTCGCACAGAGTCAGACACGACTGAAGCGACTTAGCAGCAGCAGCAGCAGCAGCAGCAGAGGTGGAAAGAATACAAAGAAGAACTATATAAAAAAGGTCTTAGTGACCCAGATAGCCATGATGATGTTATCCTTCACCTAGAGCCAGATACCCTGGAATGTGGAGTGTGAAATCAAGTGGGCCTTAGGAAGCATCACTACTGGAGGTGATGAAATTCCAGCTGATCTTTTTCAACTCATAAAAGATGATGCTGTTAAAGTGCTTAACTCAATATGCTAGCAAATTTGGAAAACTCAGCAGTGGCCACAGGACTGGAAAAGGTCAGTTTTCATTCCAATCCCAAGGAAGGGCTATGCTAAAGAATGTGCAATCTATCGCACAATTGCACTCATCTCACATGCTAGCAATGTAATTCTCAAAATCCTTCAAGATAGGCTTCAACATTATGAGAACCAAGAACTTACAGATGTACAAGCTAGATTTAGAAAAGGCAGAGGAACCAGAGATCAAATTGCCAACATCTGTTCGATCATTGAAAAAACAAGTGAATTCCAGAAAAACATCTACTTCTGCTTCATTGACTGCTCTAAAGTCTTTGCCTGTGTAGATCACAACAATCTGTGGAAAATTCTTCAGAAGATGGGAGTACCATGTCATCCATCCTGCCTGCTGTGAAACCTGTATGCAGGTCAAGAAGCAGCAGTTAGAACTGGATATGGAACAACAGACTGGTTCCAAATTAGAAAGGGAATACATCAGGGTTATATATTGTCACTCTGCTTATTCAACTTATATGCAGAATACATCATGAGAAAGGCCAGGCTGGAGGAAGCACAAGCTGGAATCAAGATTGCTGGGAGAAAATATCAATTACCTCAGAAATGCAGATGACACCACCCTTATGGCAGAAAGTGAAGAAGAACTAAAGAGCCTCTTGATGAATGTGAAAGAGGAGAGTAAAAAACCTGGCTTAAAACTCAACATTTAAAAAAATTAAGATCATGGCATTGGTTCCATCACTTCATGGCAAGTAGATGGGGAAAAATGGAAGCAGTGGCAGATTTTATTTTCTTGGGCTCCAAAATCACTATGGGTGGTGAGTGCAGGCATGAAATTAAGACACTTGCTCCTTGGAAGAAAAGCTATTACTAACCTAGACAGCATATTAAATAGCAGAGACTGCTTTGCCAACAAAGGTCCATCTAGTCAAAGCTATGGACTTTTTCCAGTAGTCATGTATGGGTGTGAGAGTTGGACCACAAAGAAGGGTGAGCACTGAAGAATTGATGACTTTGAATTGTGGTGCTGAAGACTCTTAAGAGTCTCTTGTACAGTAAGGAGATCCAACCGGTCAATCCTAAAAGAAATCAGTCCTGAATATTCACTGGAAGGAATGATGCTGAAGCTCCAATACTTTGGACACCTGATGGGATGCATCAACTCATTGGAAAAGACCCTGATGCTGGGAAAGATTAAAGGCAGGATGAGAAGGGGAGGAAAGAAGATGAGATGGCTGGATGGAATCACTGGCTCAATGGACATGAGTTTGAGCAAGCTCCAGAAAATAGTGAGAGACAGGGAAGCCTGGCATGCTGCAGTCAATGGGGTCACAAAGAATCAGACACGACTGAGTGACTGAAAAGTGACAATATGCTTCAACATGGGCCTTTTCATAACATTTCCATGTTTTAGACTTCTTTCTAAGTCCTACTTGGGCACAAGATTATGAATATAGGATATAAAATAGAAAGGACCTCAGAGTAAATGTATATAAACCTTTCCTTTTACAAAAGAGACTGAGACTAAGGTAGTAAATGCTGGGTGATATTATTATAAAGTAGATAATATTGTAAAGTTACTTGCAGAAATGTTTTTCTTTATGGCCATCTGGTGTTTGATTCAAGAGAGGGCCAAATGTGTGGACCTGAAGTCAGCTTCACAAAGCTCTGGACTCTCCATAAAGGTGAGAAAAACACAGCCTGAGTGCTCACATCCTTAAAAGGCATAGATGTTTCCATAGAACTGGTGATTTGGTCGAGGCTGGGAGTTGGCAGAGAGAGGCTGTATTTGGGAGTCTCAGCTCAGAAGGTTTTGGCAGGGGATTTCAGCAGATGCTCAATGACCAACAGGGACCTGCCATACCTGGTGAACACCAGCCCTAGACCCCCCGTGACCAGGCAGGATGCGAAACGTCTCAGCAAAGGCAAGCAAGGACTCAGGGAACACTGCACAGAAGAAGGTCCACCCCCACTCAATGCCAGGTTACAGACAAGCCTTTCTTTGCTACCTGGAGAAGAAAGAGAAGGTGCAGGAAGATCCTTAAGAAAATAGAAATGGCTCTAATAGGAAATGTGACCTTTGAACGAATTCACATTTTAGTCAATAGGTGCAAGGATGGGTAAAACTGAGTTACTGCAGCTGAATTTAACTTATTTTTCTTCTTTAACAAAACTGGAAGTTCAACAGCAAGAGATGAGCAATTCCAAGAAATTAAATCTGCAATATTTTGCAAGTTAGCTTTGAAGGAAATTTTCACACACGGAGAATTGTATTGTATAACCATGGAAACCCGAGGCTAGCCCACAGTTCTAGGGAGACAGTAGGGTATGTGGGATCAAGCACTTTTGCAGACAGAAAGGGCTTTGTGTCAAGAGTGGGTCAGAAAGAAAAGGAGACTCCCAGAACTGAAGAGCTTGTAGGAACAGGGGCCGTTTCTCAGAACAGGGCTAACCTGCATAGGCAGCTAACCGATAACTCATTTCTTAGAACTGCAGTCCTAAGATCCAGGACTGTGGCATAACTCAGGGTACGGCAAGGTTGTCTGAGATTGCTTTCCACTAGTGAGAGGGGATGTTAAAGTCAAAATGGGATTTAATATGTCCCTAGTCTGGGCTGAAATTCATACCTGTGAAGGTTACTTGGCCATGATGACAAAATTCCCTGCCAGAATCAGAGCACTCTTCTGCCCCCAGGCTCTTTAAACGAAGATTGGAACAATACAGTCTCAGTTTCACGATAATGTTTTCCTATTACACTGCAATATGTCTACTTCAACATATTCCACCAGTTTTTCTCTTTTCACTGATTGAAATTTCTTACAAAAGTGGATAAAAATAGGAAAATAAAGGCAGATATGCTTTTAAATCATTCTAATAGAAATATTTGTTTGGTCTTGACTAATACTTGCTTTTGTAGACGGGCACGATTGTCAGAAACGCAAGATTTACTTTGGATGTATAAAATGTGTGGTTTTTAGGTTGACCTTCCTGAGACATCTGCATAATTTGATGAAGATTTATTAAAACAACGGACTTGAAAATATTATGAAGCTGTACCATATGTTATGCTACATTTGTGAAATTTGCATCTTCTGGTGTTTTGTTTGTGCATGTTTTTGCTGAAACTGATAGAGATACTATAGATTTCAATATGCTCCTTAGTCTGAACTTTCAAATAAATTAAAAAAAAAATGTTGTACCTCTGAATTCTGCCTTACCTAAGTTTAAATTGCTGTACTGCCATTCAGAAACCAATGGTCTCTGTTTAGGCCCCAAACCTGTGCAAGTCTGATGAGACAAAGACTGAAAATCAAAATGTAGTCCCTGAATTAAAAACGCTGTCCAGAGGAATCAAGTCAGGTGGTGGTCCATCTGGCTCTCCAGCACAACGTGCCTGTGGCTCCTCTCGGCATTCTCAGGCGTGTGAGCACATCTGAGTGGAGATGTGGATACCAAGTGCTCATGTCCTGCCAATCTGATTGATTCCTCTGGGCCTTTGAGGAAAATACAATTATATGTGCCTCTCAGGAATAGGATCCATCTGGTTTGAGGAGAATGACATTCTCCCTTAGCAGACCTGCGTGATTTTAAACTAAGTTGCTGAAACACTTGGGCAGATACTTCTAACCAGACCTGAGAGGAAAGGGACATGTTATGCAAATAAACCTTTTGTTATCCTTTTTTTTGTTGAGCCCTGAGCTGAGAGCATCCAAGCTTATGGGGAGCATATGCTGAACTTCAAGGATCGCATCCTGTGTCTGCTAATAGATTACTGTCCCCTGGATGATCTTTAGACTAAATCATTATTCGATCCTGTGAAGAAAAATCCACCCGTTGTGTTTGCCTTGGTTTGCAAGGAATGTCAGCTCTCCAGTGCAATAGATTTTTGTCTGAATCAGTTGAGGAACTTTAAATTATGAATGGCCCACCCCAATCTGCTGGGTGAGGGATCAACTCTGGAGGTGAGCGCCCAACAAATATAGAGTGAAGATCCTCCTTAGGTAAAGGAAAACAGAAACAAAGCAAAACATTATAACCACCTCGTTCTCATTCTCTCTTACGTTTGCCTGATGTTTTATAGTTTCCTCTGGCATCCATAACTACAGCCTAATTTAATTCTTGCAACAGTCATATAAAGCAGGAAGAATAGGTGCCAAGAATTTTATTAGTCTTTTTTTCTGGTCTACTTAAACTCTGGTTTCACCCCTGTAGTCTATCCTCCACACTCCAGTAAGAATAATCTTTTAACACGTACATTTCATCAACTCCATTCCTGCTCAATTATTTTTAAATGGTTCCCGATTACCTTTAGCATAAATCTCACCTTCTTCGTAAGACATAAAATGTCAGTAATAATCTGATCCTTGTGAACCTGCCTAGCCTAACCTCCCATTCTCCCCTCATCATATATGAAGCTTCAACAACATTAACTTCTCATTTGCCCTACACATGCCGTAATCCATCTCACAGCCTCAGCCTGTGCTCTGTCTCCAGCCTGCATGTCTGGTTAACTTACTCACTCAGTCCCATCTCTGGAATGAGGGTCTAGATTCCAGCAGACAGACTTAGGGGTTTCTTTTATTTGTGTGTATTTTCAGTTTTAATACTTGACACAGTTTAACACAGACTAGTCCTTCTCAGATTATTATAAACAGAATCAACTGAAGTTCTCATTTGAAAACATTCTTATTAGTCTAGAGTATGACTTCAGATCCTGTGTTTTAACAAGCTCCCAAGTGTTGCCAATGTTTCTAGTTCTTGGACCACGCTTTGAGGAGCAAGGACTCAGACAATTCAGAGATTTAAAAACAAAACAAGACGACAACAATAACAACAACAAACTGTAGAGTCAAAAAACACCAAACTCCCCTGGATAAAATTAGGAATTAGATTATTATTATTATTTATTTATTTATTTTTTGGCTCAGGTGAGTTTGTGCTGTTTTCAAGGAGGCCAAATCCTCATCTATATTAAGATATAGTTTAATTAATTTACATATCAGATGATAGGAAAACTCAGACCCCTAAAGAATGGGAAGTGGCTTTGCAGTTTCAACCTTTAGTCCATTCAAAGGGAAATCCTTGAGGATCATTCACTTTTAGTAGGCAAACATTTTTATTTACTCCCAGATGAGTAGCCCTGAGGCTCTGTAGCTCCTCTATCTAGGGCAGGCAGAATGGAAACTAGAAAGGGTAGATTAAAGAAAAAGGGAAACGTTAATAGAGGTTGCCAATATAATTGATAAAAATGAGATTGAAATGGTTTTACGATTTCCATTATGCCAAAAAGATAGAAAAGCTCAGCTATTATTTTATTTCCTGCTGTGATCTGAAATAGAAAGGTTAAAAGTGACCTTCACTAAATTAGGATAGTTTTGTTTTACCACTGGGAATACTGAAAAAATTTAACATGTTTTGATTTCATGTTATTTGAAATAAACCAGGCAAAGAAAATTAGGTAAACCATTCAATGTGGGATATTTGTAGATTGTTTTATAGGCTAATGTTTGTCAACTGTATACAGTGCAGAAAGCATGAGATGTTTGTCTCGATTTCCCACAGGGTGTTTTGTTGGAAGCCATTGCTCTACACACTCAGAATGTCTACCCTTGAGCTCCTTGGCCTTTTCATGGCCTTCCACGATATTGGCTGACGTTTAAGAGTGGTGCACGGTGATGTGGTTGGAGAGCTGAGGCACAGTGCCTGGAGCATTATTCTTGCCCCTGTACCTCTCAGGCAGCGTCCCCTGCGGTGTTTCATGAGTGGCAGCCTTGGCGCTCTCCTCACTCTGCGCTGGTAAAGATTATATCTGAAACTTTTCAGAGACTTGTTTCCACTGGCAATTTGGAATTTTCCTTGTTACACTGATTAATTTATTTCATATCAGTTCAGTTCAGTTCAGTCGCTCAGCTCAGCTGTATCTGCTTCAGCTCAGTCGTGTCTGATTCTTTGCAACCCCATGAATCTCAGCACGCCAGGCCTCCCTTTCCATCACCAACACCCGGAGTTCACTCAGACTCACATCCATCGAGTCAGTGATGCCATCCAGCCATCTCATCCTCTGTCATCCCCTTGTCCTCCTGCCCCCAGTCCCACCCAGCATCAGCGTCTTTTCCAATGAGTCAACTCTTCGCGTGAGGTGGCCAAAGTACTGGAGTTTCAGCTTCAACATCAGTCCTTCCAATGAACACCCAGGACTGATCTCCTTCAGAATGGACTGGTTGGATCTCCTTGCAGTCCAAGGGACTCTCAAGAGTCTTCTCCAACACCACAGTTCAAAAGCATCAATTCTTCGGCGCTCAGATTTCTTCACAGTCCAACTCTCACGTCCATACATGACCACAGGAAAAACCATAGCTTTGACTAGACGGACCTTTGTTGGCAAAGTAATGTCTCTGCTTTTGGATATGCTATCTAGGTTGGTCATAACTTTTCTTCCAAGGAGTAAGCATCTTTTAATTTCATGGCTGCAGTCACCATCTGCAGTGATTTTGGAGCCCCAAAAAATAAAGTCAGCCACTGTTTCACTGTTTCCCCATCTATTTCCCATGAAGTGGTGGGACCGGATACCATGATCTTTGTTTTCTGAATGTTGAGCTTTAAGCCAACTTTTTCACTCTCCTCTTTCACTTTTATCAAGAGGCTTTTTAGTTCCTCTTAACTTTCTGCCATGAGGGTGGTGTCATCTGCATATCTGAGGTTATTGATATTTCTCCTGGCAATCTTGATTCCAGCTTGTGCTTCTTCCAGTCCAGCGTTTCTCATGATGTACTCTGCATATAAGCTAAATAAGCAGGGTGGCAATATACAGCCTTGACCTACTCCTTTTCCTATTTGGAACCAGTCTGTTGTTCCATGTGCAGTTCTAACTGTTGCTTCCTGACCTGCATGCAAAATTTCTCAAGAGGAAGGTCAAGTGGTCTGGTATTCCCATCTCTTTCAGAATTTTCCACAGTTGATTGTGATACACACAGTCAAAGGCTTTGGTATAGTCAATAAAGAAGAAATAGATGTTTTTTATGGAACTCTCTTGCTTTTTCGATGATCCAGCGGATGTTGGCAATTTGATCTCTGGTTCCTCTGCCTTTTCTAAAACCAGCTTGAACATCTGGACGTTCACGGTTCACGTATTGCTGAAGCCTGGCTTGGAGAATTTTGAGCATTACTTTACTAGTGTGTGAGATGAGTGCAATTGTGTGGTAGTCTGAGCATTCTTTGGCATTGCCTTTCTTTGGGATTGGAATGAAAACTGACCTTTTCCAGTCCTGTGACCACTGCTGAGTTTTTCCAAATTTGCTGGCATATTGAGGGCAGCACTTTCACAGCATCATCTTTCAGGATTTGGAATAGCTCAACTGGAATTCCATCACCTCCACTAGCTTTGTTCGTAGTGATGCTTTCTAAGGCCCACTTGACTTCACATTCCAGGATATCTGGCTCTAGGTCAGTGATCACACCATCTTGATTATCTGGGTCATGAAGATCTTTTTTGTACAGTTCTTCTGTGTATTCTTGTCACCTCTTCTTAATATCTTTTGCTTCTGTTAGGTCCATACTATTTCTGTCCTTTATCGAGCCCATCTTTGCATGAAATGTTCCCTTGGTATCTCTAATTTTCTTGAAGAGATCTCTAGTCTTTCCCATTCTGTTGTTTTCCTCTATTTCTTTGCATTGATTGCTGAGGAAGGCTTTCTTATCTCTCCTTGCTATTCTTTGAAACTGCATTCAGATGCTTATATCTTTCCTTTTCTCCTTTCCTTTTCACTTCTCTTCTTTTCACAGCTATTTGTAAGGCCTCCCCAGACAGCCATTTTGCTTTTTTGCGTTTCTTTTCCATGGGGATGGTCTTGATCCCTGTCTCCTGTACAATGTCATGAACCTCAGTCCATAGTTCATCAGGCACTCTATCTATCAGATCTAGGCCCTTAAATCTATTTCTCACTTCCACTGTATAATCATAAGGGATTTGATTTAGGTCATACCTGAATGGTCTAGTGGTTTTCCCTACGTTCTTCAATTTCAGTCTGAATTTGGCAATAAGGAGTTCATGATCTGAGCCACAGTCAGCTCCCGGTCTTGTTTTTGTTGACTGTATAGAGCTTCTCCATCTTTGGCTGCAAATAACATAATCAATCTGATTACGGTGTTGACCATCTGGTGATGTCCATGTGTAGAGTCTTCTCTTGTGTTGTTGGAAGAGGGTGTTTGCTATGACCAGTGCATTTTCTTTGCAAAAGTCTATTAGTCTTTGCCCTGCTTCATTCCATATTCCAAGGCCAAATTTGCCTGTTACTCCAGGTGTTTCTTGACTTCCTACTTTTGCATTCCAGTCTCCTATCATGAAAAGGACATCTCTTTTGGGTGTTAGTTCTAAAAGGTCTTGTAGGTCTTCATAGAACTGTTCAACTTCAGCTTCTTCAGCATTACTGGTTGGGGCATAGACTTGGATTACTGTGATATTGAATGGTTTGCTTTGGAAACGAACAGAGATCATTCTGTTGTTTTTCAGATTGAATCCAAGTACTGCATTTCGAACTCTTTTGCTGACCATGATAGCTACTCCATTTCTTATGAGGGATTTCTTGGAAAATGGATAAACCAAAACTTGAAGCTTTTTCCCATTTTGTTTAAGAAAGAGAATGTTTTAAAATACTGCAAATGTTTTTATGCCTCACTTTGCATATTTTTTAATCAAGAAAGATTGCTCAAAGATTTGTATGCAATATAAAGGGGCCTCATTACGTCATGCCAATTAACACTATCTACAAAATTCTTCTAAATTCTTTGGCAAAAACTTTTATGACAAGTGAGAAAAGTTACCCACAATCTCCCTAAGCTGAATGTTCCCTCTCTTTCTCTTCCACCTCCTCCCATCTTCCCTCCCATCACTTTCCTTTCTATGCTCATCAACACTATCCTACTGTTTATAAGAGCTAAGCAGCTCCATTGTCTTGATTTTCCTGAGACCTCGTTTATGTATCATTTAAAAAGCAGTTTTGCAGGTTTATGGGATTATATGTTGCCAACATGGAGCCCAGGTTAAGACGGTCACTCCAGGTCTTATTTTCTTGAATTCTGTTTGCCAGATGCACTTCTTATATTCTCTCTACCCAGCATTCTTTGAACACCATTACTTTATTTGGGGCATTTCCAATCAAATTCAGTCTTTCTGGTTTTATTAAGTTCCTTTGTACCTAGCCATATGTCCTTCACCTGATGATGCTGGCCTGCTACGGACTGAATTGTGGCCTCCTCAGATCCCATGTGGAAACCCTGACCCCCAGTGACTGTCCTGGGAGATACTCTTTAAAAAGTATTTAAAGCCAAGTGAGGTGATAAGGGTGGGGCCCTAATCCTATAGGACCAGTGGTTTATCAGTTTTCTCATAGCTTTTTATTGATTATTGTGTGATCTTGATATATTAATGAAACTTATCTTTTATCTGTAATGGTGTTTCAAATATTTTTTTTCAAGTGTACTGTTTGCTTTTTAATTCTTTTATGTTTATTCAGAAATTTTCTCTTTTTATAGTATTTGAATAAATATTTATTCAACTTTTTCCTTTAAGGTTTCCATATTTATTTACATGGTCTGAAAACTTCATTTTTGAGGATTTAAAAATTACTTTTTAAAATGCTTTTTAGAACTTTTAAATTATTATTTTTATATCTAAAGTGTGATTCATGATGGATTCAGAAAAAATAGATTCAGGATTTTACTTTTAGGAATGATTGATTAATTGGCCCATGTATTGAATAATGTTTTTCTCCTACCAATATAAATGCCATATCTATCCCATTTAGTTTCCTAAAGTTTTTATGCCCATTTGGCACATTAGTCCCATTATGCTGCTCTGTCTGTTTACTCTGCTGTCTGTAGCTTCTCTGAGTTTTTCTCTTACTTTTAATTCTAGCAGCACTAGACTTTTCCTTGGAACAAGGCTTCCCTGAAGAACTCTGAAGTGCTTTTCTCTCCCATGCTTCTCATATCACAGAGCTGGAAGTGGAATGTTTTCAGGCTCCTCATTACTGCTTTCAGACTATTCTCAATTTTTTTTCTCTCTAAAAACCCTCAAATTTAAGTCTGAAGTCTTCTTCAAACTGATTTTTGAGTCACTGGGTCACTCGCATACAATCTCTGAAGATTTTAATTCTTTTTCCCTACTGGTTCTATTATAATCTTGGTGATTACCAAATCTGTGTAGATGATCTGTGCATCTGAATCTTCCCCTGTAAGCTGTCTTTCACAGTTCAGTTCAGTTCAGTTCAGTTGCTCAGTTGTGTCCGACTCTTTGCGACCCCGTGAATCGTAGCACGCCAGGCCTCCCTGTCCATCACCAACTCCCAGAGTTCACTCAGACTCAAGTCCATTGAGTCAGTGATGCCATCCAGCCATCACATCCTCTGTCATCCCCTTCTCCTCCTGCCCCCAATCCCTCCCAGCATGAGAGTCTTTTCCAGTGAGTCAACTCTTTGCATGAGGTGGCCAAAGTACTGAAGTTTCAGCTTCAGCATCATTCCTTCCAAAGAAATCCCGGGGCTGATCTCCTTCAGAATGGACTGGTTGGATCTCCTTGCAGTCCAAGGGACTCTCAGGAGTCTTCTCCAACACCACAGTTCGAAAACATCAATTCTTTGTCGCTAAGCTTTCTTCACAGTCCAACTCTCACATCCATACATGACCACTGGAAAAACCATAGCCTTGACTAGACGGACCTTTGTTGGCAAAGTAATGTCTCTGCTTTTCAATATGCTATCTTTCACGCTATACCACTAATTCCCATAATCATGTACTGGTCCTCTTCATTTCCACAACAATGCTCCTTAAAGCTTACTTCTCAGCCTCCAGGTTCTTTTCCTCCAGGGATGTTCGTTTTCAGGTACACAGTCAATCTTTCCACAGCCATGTGTCAGCCTTGTCAACTAATACTACTTATTTCTTCATTGTTTCAATTTAAACTCTTCACTCTTCAACTAGCATCTGCTATTTCCTAGCTCACTTCCTCTAGCTCTCCCATCTCTAACATTCCTTCACTTACTTGTGCTTAAAAGTCATCACTCCTACACCATTTTTTACTGTCTCTCACCCTACTCTAGACGGGTGTGGATGCGTGCTCAGTCATGTCCAACTCTTAGCAACCCTTTGTACTGCAGCCCACCATGCTCTTCTGTCTATGGTTTTTTTTAGGCAAGACTGCTCAATGTGCCATTTCCTCCTCCAGTAGATCTTCCTGAAGGTGAAAGTGTTAGTCGCTCAGTTGAGCCTGACTCTTTGTGACCCCATGGATTGCAGCCCATCAGGCTTCTCTGTCCATGGGACTTTCCAGGCAAGGATACTGGAGTGGTTTGCCATTTCCTTCTCCAGGGGATCTTCTCCACCCAGGATTTGAACCTGGGTCTCCTGCATTGCAGGCAGATTCTTTAACTGCTGAGCCATCAGGGAAGTTTTTACTGTCTCTCACTCTATTCTGTACATCTTTTTATCCAAGTATTATAATCTCTCCCTTGCATACATTCTCTTTCTTTATCATACTTACATGAACCCTGATTAACCCTAACTCTCCATGGATTCTGCCTCTGCACAGGACTGAAGCACTAAAAGGTCTCCTTTTAAATTTATGGCTGTGGTTTCATGTGGGTCTTTAGTATTGCCTTGCAGGGCAACTATATTTCCTTGGTTTATTCAGTCTCCAGCTTTCCTAGATGACCATTTCATTCATTCTTTTTTCTCCTCAAACCCCTGCCAAAACCTTTTCCTCATCCTCACTCTCAGCTAAGAACCTTGCTTCATATTTCACTGAGAAAAAAGAAGTAGCCAAAAAGAAATTCCTAAGTTTCCACCAACTCCTCAGTTCACTTGCCTACATGACACGCTCTGATTTCTCTTCTGGTTCTATGGATTTCCGTCCAGGCTCTGATCAAAGCTAAGTCCTTCTCCTTGTGTGCATGCTTTGTTCATTCCTTCCTACTGTCCCTTATGAGTTTCAGTTAATCTGCTCAATCTCTAAATATTTTAGTGCCCAAGGCTTTTGGATCTCTTTTCTCACCATTTGGTGATCATACCTGGTTTAATGGCATTTAATATTATTAGGGCTTCCCTAGTAGCTCAGAGGGTGAAGTGTCTGCCTGCAATGCAGGAGACCTGGGTTCAATCCCTGAGTTGGGAAGATCCCCTGGAGAAGGAAATGGCAACCCAATCTAGTATTCTTGCCTGGAACATTCCATGGACGGAGGAGCCTGGTAGGCTACAGTCCATGGGATTGCGAAGTCAGACATGACTGAGTGACTTCATTTTGTACTTTTGTAATATTATCTACTTTTGCATGACTCCTAAATTTATGTCTCCAGCCCAGATCCTTCTTCCAGACATCAGATTTGTATATCCAAATGCCTCTATGAAGATAGATGCTATAGACTGAATATGTCCTCTGAAATTCATGTGTTGAAGCCCTAACCCTTTTGTTGCCTACTCTAATGGCTGAGGCATATCTATAGGATTCTGGGAATTTAGCAAATCACCATTTGAAAAGTGTAACTGTAATCAGTAAAGGATTTTTTTTAACTAGATAAAGGTGGGATGCCTAGTTCTTAGTCTTAGATTTCTCAAAAACTTACTGATTAAAATGCTTGTACTTTAAACATAAACTTAGATTTCATTATTTGGTGACTTTGAATGCCATTTCTTGCTGAGACAAGTACTAGAATTTGGCAAATCATTTTGCATGACATTTCCAATTCCTTTCCAAGGATTCTAGGAGGGTTAGAGACTATTGAAGAATATTAAGCCTTTAAATTAAGTCCAAGACACGGCCAGTGACAAAAACCTTATATACCACTTATTATTTTTTTTTAACGAATGTCTAATTTTATTCTACTCTATTTATAACCAAAAATAGAGAAAGCTTCAGGGGAAAGTGTCAAACCACAGCATAAAGCCAACGCATGTCGTTACAAAGAAAAGGGTTTTCTGCATGTGTTGAAAGTTGTTTTTGACATTTCTATAAATAAGCTTATCTCACATTCCTCACATTCACTTCCTTCACTTAATAATAATTTAAAAAGTCTATTAGCAGATTTTGCTCTTTTATACATCATCTAAATTTCAGTTAGCTTATTTTTTTCTTTTAGACAAAAACTGGGTAGAAATATTGCTACTGAATGCTACACTCATCAAAAATAGTTTAAAGTGTAACTTTATCTCTTTGAAAAGAAGTTTGTCACTAAGGTGTCTGTTTGAAAATATATTTGATTAATTTTATACAACTGCCCAAAATCAACAGTTAGGATGCAGATCAAAACCAGCAATAAGACTAAAACCATGTAAAGCAGAACATGCACAAGTTTGAAATTATTAGAAATGATTAGGCAACATAATATAATCATCTGGCAATGTTCCAGGAGTCTATCTGATTGTTTCATAAAAAAGAAGGAGCTAAGGAAAGAGAAACTTTCAATCATAGGTGCTTCTGATATCTGCAGTCATTTTCTAATTTAGAGTAGAGATTATTTTTATAATCCATGTAAGCAAATAGGTTCTCTGTGTGTTGGGATTAGCAATCCTTTCATGTATTTTAAAATTAAAAGAGTAACAGTACAGCAAAAAAAAAAAAATCAAATGAAAGAAATATGTCTTCACCATCTATCTAATTACCTAGTTATTTTACATTTTTCTCTTGCAGTTGATGAGTACTTATTAAGTATCCCTCACATCTCAGGAAGTATGACAGGTGCTGGGAGCATAGCAATGCCCAGGACAGGATTTCTCTTGCATTCATGAAGTCTAAGGGTGAGAAAGACACATTATGAACAATTACAGATATGATGACTGCCATCTGGGAAGTGTGTGCACAAAGATCTAATTTGGCCTCCGAAGACGTCCTTGAAAATTGAATTTTACTGATGATTGAAAAAAATGAAGCCCAGGAGTCTGAGGAGAAAGCAAAGCACATTCCAGAATTCTAACTGAGATAGGAGAGAACTTTTCTTATTCCAGATACATAGAAAGGTCCAGTGTAACAGCATAAAATAAAGGGAATGAGCGAGTATGAGGAAAGGCTAGAGAAACTATCAAGAATGAAGGAGCTGTGTTATTTGATCCAAATTTGTAGAATAATTATAAGTGTAGAGGTGCAAGCATGACAAGATTTGCACTTTTAAGGATCTCTTTAACTGGTTGAGGAAAGAATAATGATTCCCAAAAGACAGTGGCAACAGAGGAAAAGAGAGGTTGTTGAGTTTTGAGCCCTTTAGGAATCAATCTCCATTAGACTCAGAAACGATTACGTAGAGGTGAGGAGTGGAGGAATAGAAGATCGGAGTGAATTAGGTTTCTGTTGTGGGCAATAGGGAGGGCAGTTGGGCTTCCCAGGTGGCTCATAAGGTAAAGAATCTGCCCACAATGTGGGAGACCAGGGTTCAATCCCTGGCTCAGGAAGATTCCCCTGGAGAAGGGAATGGCTACCCACTCCAGTATTCTTGCCTGGAGAATTCCATGGACAGATGAGCCTGGTGGGCTACAGTCCATGGCATCACAAAGAGTTGAACCTGACTGAGCAGCTAACACTTTCACTTCACTTTCAGGTAGGTCGATTAGCGAGATGAAGAAGACAGAAGAAGAACAGATTTGGGGAGCTGAGAAACAAGGGATTCACATATGTGATTCTAAAGCTCAAGGGACAATTTGAATCTGGAGATTTACGTTTGGAGACCACAAGTGTTTCGATGCCCTGTGGGAAGGGGCAGCTTAATGGAGAGAAGACCAAGACGAGGAGTTAAGAAATGTTGCAGGAGGACACTGTGTGGAGAGTCTGTTTACATACTTTTCTCAGGAAAATTATGACCATAATACCCAGCATTTTTTTATATTCTCCTCTGATATTATAAATTCATGTTTACTGGCAAGTTGCTGAAGTAGCCTCTAAAGTTGGATGTACCTGTATGGCAGTGTGGAGAATTGAGAGTCATAATGACAAGAACAAGTGGGAACTGCCCCTTATTCACAAGAGTTGACATTAGAAACATAAAAGTCATATGTGTGCAAAGATAATCAGAGTGCAGTGGTAAGATCAGACAAGACTGAATGCAAGGTACACCTTTAAGGAGACAAACTGGGGCACTTTCTGATGAAAACGATGTCATCCACAAGGAACGTGTGAGTGTCACAAGTCTTTACAGAGCTACTAAAAAACTATCGTAATACATAAACCAAAAAAACAAAGCAACCAAAAGCAAAAATAGGTAAGAGAAATTGACATGAGCACATCTCTCATAGAATGTGTGTGCACATGTACCCACAGACATGCACACACATACAGACACAGTATTTTGCCTTTTGGGGAAATACACATGTATATTTCTCTTCATTTATGTACATACATATATAAATAATGTTGTTTAGTTTATACATACACATGTCTATCTTAAAAAGCACAATAACCTCCAAAAATATTGATATGATCATAACTTATATAATAAAGTTTCAATAAATTGAAGTTTCAATACATTGAAACTACAATTACTAATGAAAAATTGAAAAATAACACAAAAACAACAGCTTAGAAATGTACATAAAATAACTAGCTGAATGTGAATTAAAGTGGTCTAAAAAGGGAAAATAATTAAAACATAAATCACAGTAATTGAAACTTGCATATGCTATGCTATTTAATTAAATATAATTGAAAATTATACACAGAAAAAAACATTTCTCAGAAAGTTGAGTTATTAAACAATATTTAACACAAAATTTAATTGTAATACTATATTTTATATTTTGTATAATTTTTATTGTAAAATTTTAATATGATATTTAATACAAAAATTATTAATAAATATAACCTGGAAGAAATAATTTTGAAAACTTAAGGAAAATTAGGTGAGGAAATAAAGAAAAAAGAAGGGGTTAATGAGATAGAAAACAGAAAAAAAAATAACAAAGGACAAAATCTACAAACTTTTCTATGCAGGGCATGATAAATTACTTTCTGATCTGTTGCATACTGATCTACAACAATTTAATTCCTTGTAATGATAAAATAGAGCTCACAATATTATACAGAAGAACTGTACAAAAAAGGTCTTAATGACCCAGATAACCATGATGGTATAGT
Organism: Bos javanicus; assembly: GCF_032452875.1. NCBI lineage: Eukaryota > Metazoa > Chordata > Mammalia > Artiodactyla > Bovidae > Bos > Bos javanicus. The sequence goes on along the minus strand of NC_083886.1, from coordinate 5,963,877 downwards.
CACTCACCTAGAGCCAGACATCCTGGAGTGTGAAGTCAAGTGGGCCTGAAGAAGCATTAGTATGAACAAACCTAGGAGAGATGGTGGAATTCCAGCTGAGCTATTTAAAGTCCTAAAAGATGATGCTGTTAAAGTGCTGCAAATCCATATGCCAGCAAAATTGGAAAACTCAGCAGTGGGCACAGGACTGGAAAAGGTCAGTTTTAATTCCAGTCCCAAAGAAAGTAAATGCCAAAGACTGTTCAAATTACTATACAATTGTACTCATGCAATTCACATGCTAGCAAGGTAATGCTCAAAATCCTTCAATCTAGGCTTTAGCAGTATGTGAACCGACAACTTCCAGACGTTCAAGCTGGTTTAGAAAAGGCAGAGGAACCAGATCAAATTGCCAACATCTGCTGGATCATCGATAAAGCAAGAGAGTTCCAGAAAAACATCTACTTCTGCTTTATTGACTACACCAAAACCTTTGACTGTGTGGATCACAACAAACTTGGAAAATTCTTAAAGAGATGGGAATGCCAGACCACCTGACCTGCTTCCTGAGAAATCTGTATACAGGTCAAGAAGCAACAGTTAGAACTGGACATGGAACAACAGACTGGTTCCAAATTGAAAAGGAGTACATCAAGGCTGTTTATTGTCACCTGCTTATTTAATTTATATGCAGAATATATCATGTGAAATGCCAGGCTGGATGAAGCACAAGCTGGAATCAGGGTTGCTGGGAGAAATATCAATAACCTCAGATATGCAGATGACATCACCCTTATGGCAGAAATTGAAGAAGAATTAAATAACCTCTTGATGAAAGTGAAAGATGAGAGTGAAAAAGCAGGGTTAGAACTCAACATTCAGAAAACTAAGATGATGGCATCTGGTCCCATCACTTCATGGCAAATAGATGGGGAAACAATGGAAACAGTGAGAGACCTTATTTTCTTGGTCTCCAAAATCACTGCAGATGGTGACTGCAGCCATGAAATTAAAAGATGCTTGCTCCTTGGAAGAAAAGCTATGGCAAACCTACACAGCATATTAAAAAGCAGGGACATTACTTTGCTGACAAAGGTCTGTATAGTCAAAGCTATGGTTTTTGCAGTAGTCATGTATGGATGTAAGAGTTGGATCAGAAAAATGCTGAGTGCTGAAGAACTGATACTTTTCAACTGTGGTGTTGGAGAAGACTCTTGAGAGTCCCTTGGTCTGCAAGGAGATCAAACCAGTCAATCCTGAAGGAAATCAGTCCTGAATATTCATTAGAAGGACTTATGCTGAAGCTGAAACTCCAATACTTTGGCAAGCTTATGGAAAAAACTGACTATTTGGAAAAGACCCTGATGCTGGGAAAGATTAAAGGCAGGAGGAGAAGGGGATGACAGAGGATGAGATGGTTGGATGGCATCGCCGACTCAATGGATATGAGTTTGAGCAAGCTCTGGGAGTTGTTGATGGACAGGGAAGCCTGGTGTGCTGCAGTCCGTGGGGTTGCAAAGAGTCAGACCTGACAGAGCAACTGAACTTAATGAACTTTTTTTCCGCTTGATTGTAATTTAGACTAATGTATACATATTACCACACTGTCTGTGTTGATGTATATTGAAAGTTGCCAATTCTAATTAAGAGAAAAATAGAGAGTAAGCAGAAACACACAGAATTTGAAACAGTCACAGACAGAACATTCTTAGAAATGTGATAGAATACTTTTTCCTTTCTTTTTTAGTTTATAAATTATGAAAGCATAACACATTTACTAAAGACTTGGAAAATACAGAACAAAGTTACATATGTTTCCAGTATATGTTGTAATTATTTTTAAGTAAATTAAAAATTTTAGTTGAAATTTCAGTATCAAGCTCTCTAGTATTAGCAGAGTGACTAGAGGGAAATGCAGAGGGATATAGTAGACCTGAAAAGCACTGTGAACAAATTCAGCATCATTAAGATTTATACAATTTTCACACAATAGTTGGATGCAAATTTTATTCAAGTTCACATATATTGTAAACAAAGAGACAAGAACATATCTAGGGACATATAACAGGTGTTAAAAGGCCATGGTGTAAAAGTATTGAAATCATACATAGTCTATTTTCTTATCACTGTGGAATTATGTTAGAAATCAATATCAAAAGATATTTGAAACTAACTCACATGTTTTCAAGTGCAATGGGAAATTTACCAAGAGAGTTCTTTGACTTAGCCATTGAAAGCCTCAATAAAGTTAAAATACTGAAAAAACACAGAGGATGATTGCAGGGAAGAAAGCATTTAATGAGAAATTAATCTCAAAATGAATAAATTAATATCAAAGACACTTTTAAAACCCCATGTATTTGGAAATTAAATTCTATTTTTAAATGAGTGTATCTAAGAAGTCATAACAAGGAAATTTAGGAAATATTTGTAACAGAAAGAAGTGAAAGGAGAATTTATCAAAATTTGTGCATGCGACTGAAGCTGCTCAACATAAGTAAATACAATGTAGAATCTTGATTAAGGTATGCAAAAAAATAATGGACACTAGCATAAACTCTATGAAATCTGAACAAAATCTTCACTTTAGTTAATAATACTGTTGCTGTTGTTTTTAGTCACCAAATCATGCCTGACTCTTTGTGACTTCATGGACTGCAGCACACCAGGTTTCTCTGTCCCTTACCATTTCCCAGAGTCTGCCCAAGTTCATGTCCATTGAATCAGTATGCCATCCAACCATTTCATCCTCAGTAATACTATATCACATGTTAAACTGTTTCTTTTTACAACATAGTATTTCTTTCTACCATGAGGTCTCAAAAAGTCAGAGGAGTGAGACACACAAAATTCAGTTTAGGAGTTTCAACCTCATTCATATTTTTTAAATCACTAGATAATAAGCTATCTAGACTTTAACAGTAACTAGATGCCAGAGTAAATGGAACTATATCAAAATTTTGAGTCAATATAAATAGGAAATCTAGCATTCTATTCATACTTAACCAAACAAGTGGAATCAAAATATAAATTTTTTTTTAGCTAGGCAAAAATTCATAAGCTTTCTAAAATATACATATTGTATTATACATACTATATGTATGTATACTATATTATACTTACCAGTCCGTTCTGAAGGAGATCAGCCCTGAGATTTCTTTGGAAGGAATGATGCTAAAGCTGAAACTCCAGTACTTTGGCCACCTCATGCAAAGAGTTGACTCATTGGAAAAGACTCTGATGCTGGGAGGGATTGGGGGCAAGAGGAGAAGGGGACGACAGAGGATGAGATGGCTGGATGGCATCACTGACTCAATGGACGTGAGTCTGAGTGAACTCCGGGAGTTGGTGATGGACAGGGAGGCCTGGCGTGCTGCGATTCATGGGGTCACAAAGAGTCGGACACGACTGAGCGACTGATCTGATCTGATCTGATCTGATGTATGTATACAAGACCTTTTCAACTGCATTTGATAAAGGCTTGAGAATGACAAACAAAGAGAGAAACTGGAAAAATATAAACTAATTGAAATGGCAGCACTAATCACAAAGTAGAAAAAGTGAAACAAACTAGATAAAAGTCAAATATCATAATATAGTACAGTTGTTTTTATGCATGGATGCTCATTAGGATCACATCTGCAGTTTTGGAAAGAAAAATAATACCTGGGCATTTGTCTTTTTCAAAAAGTTAGATAATTCTAATGTGCATTTGGATTTTAAAAAGTGATTACAGATTTTTCCATTAAATAGTAAGTAGTTTTAGTGATATAGAATTCTGTTATTTTCTTTTGACCAATTATGATACAATGATATTAAATGAATAATAGTTACATAAGCCTCTTGATGAAAGTGAAAGTGGAGAGTGAAAAAGTTGGCGGCTTAAAGTTCAACATACAGAAAACGAAGATCATGGCATCCGGTCCCATCACTTCATGGGAAATAGATGGGGAAACAGTGGAAACAGTGTCAGACTTTGTTTTTCTGGGCTCCAAAATCACTACAGATGGTGACTGCAGCCATGAAATTAGAAGACGCTTACTCCTTGGAAGAAAAGTTATGACCAACCTAGATAGCATATTCAAAAGCAGAGACATTACTTTGACAACAAAGATTCGTCTAGTCAAGGCTATGGTTTTTCCTATGGTCATGTATGGATGTGAGAGTTGGACTGTAAAGAAGGCTGAGTGCTGAAGAATTGATGCTTTTGAAGTGTGGTGTTGGAGAAGACTCTTGAAAGTCCCTTGGACTGCAAGGAGATCCAACCAGTCCATTCTGAAGGAGATCAGGAGATTTCTTTGGAGGGAATGATGCTGAAGCTGAAACTCCAGTACTTTGGCCATCTCATGCGAAGAGTTGACTCATTGGAAAAGACTCTGATGCTGGGAGGTATTAGGGGCAGGAGGAGAAGGAGACGATAGAGGATGAGATGGCTGGATGGCATCACTGACTCGATGCAGGTGAGTCTGAGTGAACTTCGGGAGTTGGTGATGGACAGGGAGGCCTGGTGTGCTGCGATTCATGGAGTCACAAAGAGTCAGACACGACTGAGTGACTGATCTGATCTGATCTGATCTGAATCACAGTAGTAAAGAATGTTCATCAGTTTTCATTATCAATAGTCAGACAAAAAAGAAAAAAAATAGTTACAACTGCAAGCCATAATGGAGACCTGATTAACCTAACAATACAAAATAATTACCTACAATTTGAGAGGGGTGGCAACCCACTCCAGTACTCTTGCCTAGAGAATCCCATAGACGGAGGAACCTGGTGGGCTACAATCCATGGGGTCACAAAGAGTTGGACACGATTGAGAGACTTCACTTTCACTTTAAGTAGAGTGATGTGGTAAGTGGAAGCACATTCATGCACATGTTTTCATCCACCAAGCCAGTCTATGTCTTTTAGCTGGTGTGTTAATCCAATTATTTTGGGTTTAATTTTGTAGACCTTTTCCTTCTATAGTGTTTCCTGCCTAGAGGAGTTCCTTTAGCATTTGTTGTAAAGTTGGTTTGGTGGTGCTGAATTCTGTCAGCTTTGGCTTGTCTGTAAGTATTTTGATTTCTTTGTTAAATCTGAACCAGAGTCATGTTGGGTAGAATATTCTAGGTTGTAGGCTCTTCCCTTTCATAATTTTAAATATATCATGCCATTCCCTTCTGACCCGTAGAGTTCCTGTTGAGTAATCAGCTGATAACCTTACGGGAGTTCTCTTGTACGTTATTTGTTATTTTTCCTTTGTTGTTTTTAGTTTTTTATCTTTGTCTTTAATTTTTGTCACTTTGATTACTATTTGTCTTGTTGTGCTCCTCCTTGGGTTTCTCCTTCCTGGAAATCTCTGTGCTTCTTGGACTTGGTTGACTATTTCCTTTCCGATGTTCAGAAAAATTTCAGCTATTATCTCTTCAACTATTTTCTTGGGTCCTTTCTCTCTCTCTTCTCCTTCTGAGACCCCTGTAATGAGAATGTTGGTGCATTTAATGTGGTCCCAGAGGTTTTTAGGCTATTTTCATCCATTTTTCTTCTTTATTCTGTTTTGTGGCAGTGATATCCACTGTTCTGTGCTCTAAGTGACTTACCCATTCTTCTGCCTCAGTTATTCTGCTGTTGATTCTTTGTAGTGTATTGTTCATCTCTGCTTGTTTGTTCCTTAAATCCTCTAAATCTTTGGTAAATGCTTCTTGCATCTTCTCTATTCTTTTTCCAAGATCCTGGATCATCTTCACTATCATTATCTTCTTTTTTTCTGAAAGGTTGCCTATTTCCACTTCTGCTTAGTCAAAGTTGCTCAGTCCTGTCTGACTCTTTGCAACCCCATGGACTGTAGCTCACCAGGCTCCTCTTTTCATGGAATTCTCCAGGCCAGAATACTAGAGTGGGTAGCCTTTCCCTTCTCCAGGGGATCTTCCCAACTCAGGGATTGAACCCAGGTCTCCTGCATTGCAGGCAGATTCTTTACCAGCTGAGCCACAAGGGAAGCCCACTTTAGTTGTTTTTCTGGGGTTTTATCTTGTCCCTTCATCAGGGACATAACCTTTTGGATTTTCATTTTAATCAACTATCTGTGATGTGGCAGCTGCAAGATTGTAGTTTTCCTTGCTTTTTCTTCTGCCCTCTGGTGGATAAAGCTAAGAGGCTTATGTAAGCTTCTTGATGGGAGGGACAAAACTTCAGTGGGTAAAATTGTTATCTTGCTCTAGTGGATAGGGTCTTGCTCAATAAAACTTTAATCCAATTAGCTGCCTATGGATGGGGCTGCACTCCATCCCTGTTAGTTGTTTGCCTTGAGGCAACCCAGCTCTGGAGTCTACAGGCTCTTTTGTTATTGTGCAGTAGTTAAGTCATGTTTGACTCTGTGACCCTATGAATGACAGCACACCAGACTTCCTTATCCTTCACTATGTCCTGGAGTTTGCTCAGACTCATGTCTATTGAGTCATTGATGCCATCCAACCATCTCATCCTGTGCTTCCCCTTCTCCTCTTTCCCTTAATCTTTCCTAACATCAAGGTCTTTTCCAATGAGTGGGCTCTTTGCATCAGGTGGCCAAAATATTGGAGCTTCAGCTTCAGCATCAGTTCTTCCAATGAATATGCAGGGTTGACTTCCTTTAGGATGGACTGGTTGGATGTCCTTGCTGTCCAAAGAACTCTCAAGAGTCTTCTCCAGCACCACAATACAGGCTCTATGACAGGTAATCTCCAAAATGGCTTACATCAAGGGGCATCTCCCAGGACTGCTGCTGCCAGTGGCCTGTCCCTGAGGTGAGCCACTGCTGATTCACACCTCTGCAGGGGCTCCTCCAATGCTAGCAGATAGGTCTGGTTCAGCCTCCTGTGGTCACTGCTCCTTTCCCCTATGACTGGTGCACACAAGATTTTATTTGTGCTCTCCATGAATGGAGTCTGTTTCTCCTAGTCCTGTGGAAGTTCTATAATCAGTTCCTGTTAGCCCTCAAAGTCAGATTCCCTGGGGATTTCAAGTCCCTTTGCCAGAAGCCCAGGATGGGACACATGATGTGGGGCTCAGAGCCTGCACAACAGTGGGAAAACTTCCTTGGTACTACTGTCCTTCAGTTTATGGGTTTCCCACTCAGTAGTTACAGGATTTGATTTCATCATGATTGTGCCCCTCCTGCCATCTCATTGGATATCTTTTTTTTTTTAGCAGATTCCAGCATCCTCCTGTTGATGGACAGCTAGTTGCAACTTTGTTGCTCTCACAGGAGGAGATAAGCACACATCCTTCTACTCCACCTTCTTGAACCAATCCCCAATCAGAAAGAACACTTTTTGTAACATTATACAAGTGAATTTAAAACTTGGGGAAAATTTTTTTTTTTAAGGAAAACATAATTATCAAAACTACTTTTAAGGAATAGGAGAAAACAGAACAAAAAACATGGAAATACCTGAGAAAGTTATTGGAGAACTAGCTTCTAAAATGAACAGAATTTTTTTTAAAAAAAAGAACAACTAGCCTTACATATTTCTCAGCTTAATTCTTTCATAACTCTAAAGAATTCATTAATCTGATGTTATTTGTGAGGTTCAGAGGCATGGAAAAATCAGATAGATATAAAAATTCTTATTTTTTGGAAGACAGCCAATTTGATACTGGATACATGAAACATAATGTATAGAATTTAATTTATTAAGCTTGATGAAAATATTCTAAAATTAAAAATAAGTTTATGGAGGTTAGCTATATATTAAAAGCATACTACAGCATGATTAAACAGAGTTCATTATAAAAATAGAAGAATGGTGAAAATAATAATCTGTTAATGAAAAGCACAACAGAAATACAATCTTGTGATTATTTCAGAAAGTGTCACTCTCATGTTTACTATGAAACACTAGAAACATTTCTATTAAATTTACAAACAATACAAGGAGCTCAAGGTCACATTTAACACTGAGTGGAAAAGCTAGCTTATTTCCATTAGATAAGAACACAAAATAAGAGATATGGATAGCAGCAAAAAGGAAGTTAAAACTTTACTTGCAGTTGACAAAACAAAAAAGAACTTATTAAAAAAAAACTTTTCAAATGATAAGTATACTGTCTAGCCTCTTGATGAAACTGAAAGAGGAGAGTGAAAAGTTGGCTTACAGCTCAACACTCAGAAAACTAAGATCATGGCATCTGGTCCCATCACCTCATGGCAAATAGATGGGGAAACAGTGGAAACAGTGGCTGACTTTATTTTTCTGGGCTCCAAAATCACTGTAGATGGTGATTGCAGCCATGAAATTAAAAGATGCTTACTCCTTGGAAGGAAAGTTATGACCAACCTAGACAGCATATTAAAAAGCAGAGACATTACTTTGCCAACAACGGTCCGTCTAGTCAAGGCTATGGTTTTTCCAGTGGTCATGTATGGATGTGAGAGTTAGACTATAAAGAAAGCTGAGCACTGAAGAATTGATGCTTTTGAACTGTGGTGTTTGAGAAGACTCTTGAGTTGCTTGGACTGCAAGGATATCCAACCAGTCCATCCTAAAGGAGATCAGTCCTGGGTGTTTATTTGTAGGACTGATGTTGAAGCTGAAATTCCAATACTTCGGCCACCTGATGCAAAGAGCTGACACATTTGAAAAGACCCTGATGCTGGGAAAGATTGAGGGGCAGGAGGAGAAGGGCATGACAGAGGATGAGTTGGCTGGATGGCATCACCGACTCGATGGACATGGGTTTTGTCCATCACCGGGAGTTGGTGATGGACAGGGAGGCCCCGCATGCTGCAGTCCATGGGGTCGCAAAGAGTTGGACATGACTTAGTGACTGAACTGATACTGACTAGTTTGAAAGTAATATATAAAAGCATTACTTTCCTATAAATGAATGTAGTTAATACCTGGAGAAGTGAGTTTTCAAGCTTTTATTGGGTGACACTGCTTCTGCTTTTTGGATAGGGAAGGTGGAATTTTGAAATATGCCTTTTTACTTCTTCTGAAAACACTTTAGAGGATCCCTTTGGTTACCCAAATTAAAATATGTCTAACTGTTAAGAAAGTCTGTAGCAAGTCTGTGTGGCCTGGCCTCCCTAAACCCTCCTCCATACTGAGGGCAGGTTCACAGGAATAAATGGGGTGCATTTTCATAGTAGTCACATAATCTGTTGGGTGGAACCCAACTGTATTGAGATCCCAATTTGTTTGCATTTTCTTTTGAAGCACAATGTTATTAGAACTTATTGATGGAGTCAGAGTGTTGTGAATTCTGACTGGAAGTGACAGCTCACCCTAAGGTGGGTATAACATAACTTTGGAGAAAAGAATTTAGGCCAGAGGTCAAGGTGTGACACCTAGGTGTAGACTGCTGCTGCTGCTGCTACTAAGTTGCTTCAGTCATGTCCGACTCTGTGCGACCCCAGAGACGGCAGCCCACCAGGCTCCCCCATTCCTGGGATTCTCCAGGCAAGAACACTGGAGTGGGTTGCCATTTCCTTCTCCAAAGCATGAAAGAGAAAAGTGGAAGTGAAGTCGCTCAGTCATGTCTGACTCCTAGCGACCCCATGGACTGCAGCCTACCAGGCTCCTCCATCCATGGGATTTTCCAGGCAAGAGTACTGGAGTGGGGTGCCATTGCCTTCTCCAGAGACTCATAAAGAAAGTCTGGTTCTAACACAGTAAGGGGCTGATACTAAAATCCCTAAGCCGACCGAGACATCAGACAACAGATTTGGGAACAACTGAGATTGCGAATGCAAATGTAAGTGTGGAACTCAACCTTGTAGATACACAGTGATAGGACCAGCTTTCAACATAAGTGGCAATAGGAGGCTGATTGTACTCTACAGTTTCCCTTCACTTGGCATCTGAAAGGAATACAGATGTTTCAGTAAACCATCTGTATCCTTAGATATTTCAGTGGGGAAGCTTAAAGAGGGAGAGAAGGGTATTTCCTGCTAAGATGGGCAATGACAGCATCATACTGGAAAAATAGCAGCAGTGAACTACATTTTTAAGGTTATTGTCTTACTGGATATACAAACAACACCCATTGAATCATGGCACATTCATTCAGTGGGATATTAATACAAAGGTGAGGTAGAAAGGATAAAGCAGCTTTTTTATTTACAAATTTGGAAGGGAATTAGAGGTATATATCAAGAAAAGAAACACATTTATAAGAGGATTCCATCTGAGGAAAGTCTGAACTCATCCCCTGCCTGAACATACACACATACATATGAATACACTTGCATTTACCTATTGATAGACTACATGAATATATTCATTCTGAAGTGGTTTACCATGATTTCCTCTAAGGAATGGAAATTGAGTAGCAAATAGGAATTTTATTTTTTATCTCTTTATTTCTAAGCTCTTCACATTTCTGTGTAATAAGATATGCTAGTTTTATGATAAAATCAATGGATACTTTTTAAAATATATTTTTCAAAGTCAGTGATGTTGAGATAGTAAGAAAACAGTAAAGGAAAGGATTCAGTAAATTTAGCAGAATGGAAGTCTTACTAAAGATTATTATCTTTTATTAGAAAAATATACTCAATTTAACAATTTGAACAGTGCATGATATAATCTAGTAAATATCTATTAATTTAATTTTAAAAATACTAAAATTTTGAATTCCACATATGTCTAATATTGTTTAGAAGGAAACATAACTTCTTGGGATTTTAGAAAGGAAGGTTGGCAGTTGCTTCAAAGATCAACACTTTATGGAAAGTGTTAGTTGCTCAGTCGCACCCAACTCTCTGTGACCCCTTGGACTGTAGTCCACCAGGCTAATCCGTCCATGGAATTCTCTAGGCAAGAATACTGGAGTGGGTAACCATTCCCTTCTCCAAGGGATCTTCCCATCCCAGGGATCAAACCTAGGTCTCTCTCAAGGTAGGCAGATTCTTTACCTTCTGAGTCCCCAGGGAAGAGTGTATCAAAGTGAATCTAATAGATTTTCTTATTGATTAAGGCAGCCAAGAAATAGATGCTTGAGAAAGCAGGCCTTTGAGGAAAAGGACTCAGTAAGTGAATCAGCAGTCAGTTCAGTAGCTCAGTCGTGTCCTACTCTTTGTGACCCCAAGGAATGCAGCACTTCCAGGCTTCCTTGTCTATCACCAACTCCCAGAGCTTGCTCAGACTCATGTCCATCAAGTCGGTGATGCCATTCAACCATCTCACCCTCTGTTGTCTCCTTCCCCAGCAACATGGTCTTTTCCACTGGGTCAGTTCTTCGAAGCAGGTAGCCAAATATTGGAGTTTCAGCTTCAGCATTAGTAGTTCCGATGAATATTCAGGATTGATTTCCTTTAGGACTGACTGGTAAATGAATAGTGATAGTGAAGAGTGGTATAAATTCTTATAAATCCTATGAAATAAGTACAGCAAAAGTCTCATCCAAATAGTTGAGGTATCTTGAGGCTTAAATAACATAAATCTTTATTGTTGACCAAAATTTTGTGGCAATGGGAAGAATTTTAAATAAAATTGTGTTTATCTATTTGATTTTTTTTTTTTTTTTGAGTCAGAAGTTACAGTCATATTTCCCACTAAGAATCAACCTTTGGAGGAATAAACCTTTTTCACTCGAGACATTTGGAAAAAATAGATGGTGGTATGAGATATTGGTGCTTCCCAGGTGGCTCATTGTTAAAGAAGCTGCCTGTCAGTGCAGGAGCCACAGGAGATGCAGGTTCAATCTCTGTGTTGGGAAGATCCCTAGAGGAGGAAATGGCAACCCAGTTCAGTATTCTTGCTGGGACAATTCTATGGACAGAGGAGCCCTGTGGGCTATAGTACATGGAGTTGCAAACAGTATAACACAACTGAAGGACTGAGCATATAAGAGATGTTGATACAGTAGATTCTCAATAGCATGATAGCTATATTCTATAAAGTTGCCATGAACACTGAATTAGTTAATACTGAACAACTCCCATATTGAAATATAGGTTTAAATCCCTTCAAGTCTTTGGTAACATTTTTTGTCAGTTAATCATTATATAACTTGGCTGTGTGTGTGTGTGTCTGTGTCAAGACACTTTACTTACTATCTATTGTCGATTCATAAGTATTAAATTCTGAAGTCAGTAGTACCATGAATCATATCTTACCTGATGTGTATAGTTTCTCCCTGGGTGCATCAAAGTCTTCTTGGATTTAGGAACAGTAGACAGCACTTCAGCACTGTGCTTGGGGCCATTTTAACTAGTAAAATCACCAATAAAAAGCCCAAAATGAAAAAAAAAAAAACAAAAAGCAAACCTAACTACATGGCACTGAATAGAAAACAGAAGGATACTTGTTAACACTATGAGAGCTAAAACAAGAAGGTAGAGTTTCACTATGCTCAGCCTTAACTTGGAAGGAGCATGTTGGAAGACTTAGATTTTCTGCTGTAATGGGAATGTCCAAAAGTGACCACAGAAGTCCCATGGATATTGATTTGGCTGCAGCTGCTGCTGCTGCTAAGTCGCTTCAGTCGTGTCCGATTCTGTGAGACCCCGTAGACGGCAGCCCACCAGGCTCCCCATCCCTGGGATTCTCCAGGCAAGAACACTGAAGTGGGTTGCCATTGCCTTCTCCAATGCATGAAAGTGAAAAGTGAAAGTGAAGTTGCTCAGTCGTGTCTGACTCTTCCCAACCCCATGGACTGCAGCCTACCAGGCTCCTCCATCCATGGGATTTTCCAGGCAAGAGTACTGGAGTGGGTGCCATTGCCTCCTCCTATTGATTTGGAAGTTATAAATAAATGTTAGTGAGTGGGAAATTTTGCAAAAATCAATCAGCAAATAATTAGGATGGACTGTATCTTCCAACTGAGATCCATGGGGCAAAATCCAGATAACAATTTGAGGTCCCAGTTGTCATGCTTTAGTCTGTAAGCTTTAGGTATTTATTTTCCTATTTCCTTTCCTCTTTCTCTGGTGTCAGACTAATTTTTAAAAAAATTATCTGTAAAGCCCCTATTCTCAGGAGACTTTTGTCTCCTGACTAGTCATTTCAGCTACAAGTAAAATACCTGACTAGATTTTAATTATGTGTTGTTAAAAGATTGAAATTAACAAACATTTGGGTTTGTATGCATTTTTCTTTGGGACCCAAAGAGCTTCTTTCCTTGTGTACCACTTGGTATGAATCTTGATTTTCTAAGTATCTTGACGATTAAGAGGCTTTTTAGATTGCATATACTGTGGTGGGTCAGAGAGCAAGAAATTCGGAAATCTAAAATTTTAATACCTAGAGAGAGAGGTTCCTATCTCTCAAGAACAGGGAGCTGTTGTGGGAGATACCTTTCATAAGTGAACTTCTATAGACACAGAACTTAAAAAGGACTAGGGAACAGAAGGTGCCTATTTTGAGGCTGCTTGCTTTGACAGACCTCACAAGTCAGATATGCTGGTTAAGCTCGACTTTTAGATTTACCTAATGCTCTCTTTTTTGATCCCTGGGAGGAGAAGATCCCCTGGAGGAGGGCACGGCAACCCACTCCAGTATTCTTTCCTGGAGAATCCCCATGGACAGAGGAGCCTGGCTGCAGTGCATACGGTCTCAAAGAGTCAGACATGACCGAAGCGACAGCACAGCACAGCAATGCTCTCCACCTGCAAGGCAGGAGAGGTAGGAGACTCAGGAAGATCCCCTGGAGGAGGGCAGGGCAACCCACTCAGTATTCTTGCCTGGAGAATCCCATGGACAGAGGGATTGGTGAGCTACAATCCACGGGGTCACAAAGAGTGGGACACGACTGAAGCGACAGCATACATACATGCACCCACAATGCTCTCTTTAATAGGTTTCATTCAAAACTATTGGACAGCCATATAAAGGCGGAAAATAAATTGATAGTTGACGTTGGATGATTATCATTCACCTGTGGTAAAAAAGTCAACTGGTTATATTACTTGCAAGCTAGAAATGGATTTGTCAATTTAGTGAACGGAATATCTGCCTTAAGGATGGTCCCTGATATCACGGGTTACTTTTTAACCCTTCAGTTTCCTTTTGCTGAAGAAGAGATAATTAGATTCTTAGTTCAAAATAGGAAATGAATAAATCAACCTGAGCCTTGATTTGGAAACTGAAACTCCAGCTTCTTAAGGGGAATTTTGGATTGCTTTCTTTTATCCTCAAGCTTCTTTACTTTATGCTTTATAATAGCCCAGAAAGGAGGGGACTCCTATGGGCTGTGATTCAAAGAATGAGTGAGGAATAAGACACACCGAGCCTACAGAATTCCTTGCTAGAGTCATGAAATTGGACAGGTGACAGCTTAGAACAGAACCTCTTTGGACATAATTTGTCCTCTCACTGGGGGAACATATGCTATTTTAAAGGAAGATTGTTATGGTTATACTTCTTCAGGGTCTTTAATATTATAAAATTTATTGAAGAAGCAAATAGTAAAGAAATTATGTGACATAGCTAATAACCCCATTTCTAGTCTGGGTTTCTTCAGACTGCATCTTAGATATACCCTCTTGACTCATCTCTTGACTTACTTGACCAAGAGCAATCTTGGCTCCTGGTTGAGAATTATACTACATACAAATTCTGATCATAATCCTTCTCTTAGTATCCATTTCCTACTCTGGTTCAGCTCTCTGTTCTCCACAGTCTTAAATGCTGATGCATAGCTGCTGTCCCCTAGATACTGTTCCCCAAAATGATCCAACAAGTGACTACAGGGAAATCTGATTCTTTTTAGAAGTTAAAATGGTCATCCCTTAAAACTTCATGTGCAATCATGACAGCTCACACAGTGGTAAAAATAGGATTGCTTTTGTTCCCACATTTAACAGTGTATCCTTAAGGGTCACCTGAAGAGTAACCACAAGAGAGGGTCTGAGAACTGAAATCACTCACAGTGACAGAGCTAATCTACCATCCCAAGAAATTCTTGCCCAGGAAGATGGAGTTGAAAGTAACTTTTTGTTGTTTCAAGAGCTTACTACCAATCCATTTGTCCAAATGATAGACTATTCAACAGCTCTCATCAGAGTAAATATCCCCTTTTCAGGAGAACAGATAGTTCCACCAGGTTCATCAAACCTAAGGCCTCTCCTTTGTGCCCACTGGTCCTGCACTATGTCACAGATTTGCTTTATTCCTATCACCCCCAACCCTGAAAGACACACCTTAAAACAGGGCCTCCCCAAGCTCCCCCTGACCCCCACCACCACCCAATCTTATTGCCTTTTCTCTCCCCTCTCCAAGACAGGACCTGGACTCTATTCTTGCTTTCTTTAGCGAAGGCAAGCAAAAATTCCAGTTCTGCTTAATTATCAGGGTTTACTTTGTTGGTATTTTTGGAGAGTTGGCAGCTTGCTGATGAGAAACTGAGACACACAGAGATACCACGTAGCTATTAAGGGTTACTTCAGAGATTGTAAAAGGATAGATCCAGGCAGTAGATTGATTTTGTTTGGTTTCATTCATTTAAAAAGTTGGATTAGTAGCTGACACTTAACAATTTGAAGATTTCATATGAAATCTGAATTTCTATGTTTTTTTCAAATATTGAATTCGGTAAGCTGTACCTGCTTTTTTCTTCATAGTAGTAATTGCTAGGCCCTTCAAATGTAAAACACCTTTATTAGTTCATCACAGTCCTTGCCATTCACTTTTATTTACTACTGTCCAACTCATTTACTTCAGGGGTAAAATAGTAAATGCTTTTGGCTTCAAGGATCATATGGTCACCGTCTCACTTCCTTAAAAAAATAGGAAAAATAGCAAAAGACAATGCATAGATGAATGAGAGTGGCTGTGTTCCCTGTTTACAAAAACAGGCATCATTTTGATCTCTGAGTTGTGTAATATGCTACCAAATTAGCCTTTGTGTTTGCAACCACTGTGATGAAGGAACCAGTCCTGATCTGGCCTTGTGGAAGTGCTTACGGATTCCCAGGGGAAAAAAGGCAGCAAGATCAAACTAAAATTTGCTAGAATTCCCTCTTCTAAAAAATAATCCAAGAAAGGAAAACTATTGTCCTGATGGCTGGAGAGAACAGTGAGTACGTGAGGTCAAAGTCAGTGAGTTTGGCTTTATGTGTTGCTGACATGGAAAGCCGGCATTTTAAGGAATATTCAAGCTGCATTTCCAAGTGTTGTATACATATGTGCAGCTGCTTGCTTCTAAATATGCATGAGAAAACATAGAGTTGTTTAAAATTAGTGTTAAATGTGGATGTAGTTAGAAAAATAGATTTGCTTTAAATAGCAAACTTTCTTTGCACATAAAAATTACATTTAGATTTGTGAAGCTTCAGTTTTTGATGGCTTTTATTTTGCCACAAATTTAGGACCCAGGGCAATACTAAGTACTCTCCAAAAATACCATATCTTGAAACTTAGTTTAATTATCTAACTTATTCTAATTATCACAACCAAAAAAAAAAAAATTATTGTTACTCTGATCCCATGAAGTTCTTTGAGATTTGCCTAAATAAAATAGAAATCTAGATACTGAACATCAAAACATAAATTTTAAAAAATCTGTTAATTAACACTTCACTAATTCACTCTTTTGAAAATTCTGAGAACAGCTGGGATGAAATCAGTATTTGGCTATGTCTGAAAGTGACTTGGCAGGGAATGCTTGTGTGTTTACAAGTCTAGGTACAATTCTTTTTAACTGCATTGGCAGTTCTGTGGCATTTTCCTTGGCTGCATTGCCAGTCTTTTCACATAATAGGCACTTCTTGTGCTACCTTAATTTCTTCACCATTTTCCCTCATAGACTCCTGAAAAATAGTTTCTATTTCCACCTTTCTATTGAAACTCTTCTCAAGGAGACCATTTTCTAAATTTCTTATTCACACATCTGTTAACCTTTTTCTCATTTCTCATTTTCCAAGAACTCTCTGCTGGGTCCTCGAAGTTTTTACAATCTTAACCTCTTATAACCAGCATGTTGCTGTTATTCTTTTAGCATTTCAATCGTCTCCCTTTGTGGACTCTATCGTTCCTCCTATAATCCGGCGAGTGAAGTATTCTTCTAGCCTCTATGGCTGCTGGTCTGGATTCTCTCTTATTCTCATCCTTGGAAATATCAAAGCCTTCAACCCTCTGTGCTGACAGTACTACTTCTTGCATAGGCTACATACTTTTATTTTTGCTTCTGGGAAATTTTCATTATTGTTGTTATGGACGACTTTTTCATTAAAGTCTCTCCATTGTCTTTTTTTTTATTAATATAATTTTTTAATTTGCTATTTTTTTTACATAACTGTTTTTCTTTATATAATATGCTATGCCATGCCATGCAAGGACGTGCTCAGTCTTGGCTGACTTTTAGTGACTTTATGGACTGTAGCCCACCAGGCTCCTCTCTCCATGGGATTTTCTGATTTTCCCTGCAAGAATACTGGAACAGGTTGCCATTTCCTCCTGCAGGGGATCTTACCAACCCAGGGATTGAACCCATGTCACCTGCATTGATAGCCAGATTCTTTACCATTGAGCCAACTGGGAAGCCCATGCCATTATTTCTGGTATCAGCCATATGATATTTCCCCCTTCTTTCTTTAGGGGAATTGTGGATATTAAGATTATGTCCTCAGTTCCTAAACAAGATAGTAAAAAAAAAAAAAAAATTGATACAGCCCTTTTTACTGTATGATGTTTGAAAAGCAGAAGGTAAATACAATTTATAGATTACTTGGTTGAAATTATTTTGTGTAGGAATCTTACTGTGCATATACTGGTTTTTATAGGGTCTCACGGGGCTAACTGCTACTGCTGTTGCTAAGCCGCTTCAGTCGTGTCCAACTCTGTGCTACCCCATAGACAGCAGCCCACCAGGCTCCCCCATCGCTGGGATTCTCCAGGCAAGAATACTGGAGTGGGTTGTCATTTCCTTCTCCAATGCATGAAAGTGAAAAGTGAAAGTGAAGTCGCTCAGCCCTGTCTGACTGTTAGCGACCCCATGGACTGCAGCCTACCAGGACCCTCCATACATGGGACTTTCCAGGCAAGAGTACTGGGGTGGGGTGCCGTTGCCCTCTCTGAACAAGGCTAAATTCAGTTCAGTTCAGTCGCTCAGTCGTGTCCGACTCTTGACGACCACATGAATTGCAGCATGCCAGGCCTCCCTGTCCATCACCAACTCCCAGAGTTCACCAAACTCTTCTCCATCGAGTCAGTGATGCCATCCAGCCATCTCATCCTCTGTTGTGCCCTTCTCCTCCTGCCCCCAATCCCTCCCAGCATCGGAGTCTTTTCCAATGAGTCAACACTTTGCATGAGGTAGGCAAAATATTGGAGTTTCAGCTTTAGCATCAGTCCTTCCAAAGAACACCCAGGACTGCTCTCCTTTAGAATGCACTGGTTGGATCTCCTTGCAGTCCAAAGGACTCTCAAGAGTCTTCTCCAACACCACAGTTCAAAAGCATCAATTCTTCGGCACTCAACTTTCTTCACAGTCCAACTTTCACATCCATACATGACCAATGGAAAAAAACATAGCCTTGACTAGATGGACCTTTGTTGGCAAAGTAATGTCTCTGCTTTTTCATATGCTATTTAGGTTGGTCATAATTTTCCTTCCATGGAGTAAGCGTCTTTTAATTTCATGGCTGCAATCACCATCTGCAGTGATTTTGGAGCCCCCAAAAATGAAGTCTGACACTGTTTACACTGTTTCCCCATCTATTTGCCATGAAGTGATGGGACCAAATGCCATGACAACAGACTGGTTCCAAATTGGAAAAGGAGTACATCAAGGCTGTATATTGTCACCTTGCTTATTTAACTTATATGCAGAGTACATCATGACAAACGCTGGGCTGGAAGAAGCACAAGCTGGAATCAAGATTGCCGGGAGAAATATCAATAACCTCAGATATGCAGATGACACCACCCTTATGGCAGAAAGTGAAGAGGAACTAAAAAGCCTCTTGATGAAGGTGAAAGTGGAGAGTGAAAAAGTTGGCTTAAAGCTCAACATTCAGAAAACTAAGATCATGGAATCTGTTCCCATCACTTCATGGGAAATAGATGGGGACACAGTGGGAACAGTGTCAGACTTTATTTTTCTGGGCTCCAAAATCATTGCAGATGGTGGCTGCAGTCATGAAATTAAAAGACGCTTAGTCCTTGGAAGGAAAGTTATGACCAACCTAGATAGCATATTGAAAAGCAGAGACATTACCTTGCCAACAAAGGTTTGTCTAGTCAAGGCTATGGTTTTTCCTGTGGTCATGTATGGATGTGAGAGTTGGACTGTGAAGAAGGCTGAGCACTGAAGAATTGATGCTTTTGAACTGTGGTGTTGGAGAAGACTCTTGAGAGTCCCTTGGACTTCAAGGAGATCCAACCAGTCCATTCTGAAGGAGATCAGCCCTGGGATTTCTTTGGAAGGAATGATGCTAAAGCTGAAACTCCAGTACTTTGGCCACCTCATGTGAAGAGTTGACTCATTGGAAAAGACTCTGATGCTGGGAGGGATTGGGGGCAAGAGGAGAAGGGGACAACGGAGGATGAGATGGCTGGATGGCATCACTGACTCGATGGATGTGAGTCTGAGTGTAATCTGGGGGTTGGTGATGGACAGGGAGGCCTGGCGTGCTGCGATTCATGGAGTCACAGAGAGTCGGACATGACTGAGCAACTGATCTGATCTGATCTGGTGTTACCAAGATGCCAGAGGGGATGTGATCACCTTCTGTTCCTGAAGCTGTCCACTAGGTCTGGTCACTATGTTCCTGTAAAGCTCCAAAAAGAAAAATGTTATTTTCTGTTTATAGCTTTTAATTTCTATGTGAATGACAAAGTGTTAAGGTTTTAAAGGTCAAGTCTAGGAGGCAGAGCCTTGAGAAAGGGCTACTATGTATACTTCAGGCTTCAGGCAATATTCTTTTAGACAAGTGCAGAGCCAGCATGACTAAGCACAGACAACAGAGCACAGAGGAATAGCTCCAATATGGAGGTAGGATTTGTTCTTGTTACGTTACTGAGCAATCAACATTATCTCCTCTCTATAATTAGTCTACTATCCCTACTCCTACTAATATGTTGTAGTTGTTCAGTCTCTTAAGTCCCATCCAATTCTTTTCAAGCCCATGGACTGCAGCACACCAGGCTTCCCTGTCCTTCACTATCTCCCAGAGTTTGCTCAAACTCATGTCCATTGAGTTGGTGATGACGTCCAACCATCTCATCCTCCTCTTCCCTCAGTCTTTCCCAGCATCAGGGTCTTTCCCAATGAGTCGGCCCTTTACATCAGGTGGCCAAATTATTGGAACTTTGACTTCAGCAACGATCCTTCCAATGAATATTCAGGACTGATTTCCTTTAGGATGGACTTGTTGGATCTCCTTGCAGTCCAAGGAACTCTCAAGAGTCATCTCCAACACCACAGTTCAAAAGCATCAATTCTTCAGCACTCAACTCTATAGTCCAACTCTCACATCCACATATGACCACTGGAAAAACCATAGCTTTGACTAGACAGTCCATTGCTGGCAAAGTAATGTCTTTGCTTTTAAGTATGCTGTCTAAGTTGATCATAGCTTTTCTTCCAAAGAGCAAGCATCTTTTAATTTTATGGCTGCAGTCACCATCTGCAGTGATTTTGGAGCCCAAGAAAGTAAAGTCTCTCACTGTTTCCATTCTTTCCTCATCTCTTTGCCATGAAATGATGACCAAATGCCATGATCTTTGTTTTTTGAATGTTGAGCTTTAAGCCAACTTTTTCACTCTCTTCTTTCACTTTCATCAAGAGGCTCTTCGTTTCCTCTTTGCTTTCTGCCATAAGGGTGTTGTCATCTGGGTAGCTGAGGTTATTGATTGTTTCTCCCAGCAATCTTGACTTCAGCTTGTGCTTCATCCAATCCAGCATTTCACATGATGTACTCTACATATAAGTTATATAAGCAGGGTGACAATATATAGACTTGACATACTCCTTTCCCAGTTTTGAACCAGTCTGTTGTTCCATGTTCAGTTCTAACCGTAGCTTCTTGACCTGCATACAGGTTTCTAAGGGGTCAGGTAAGTTACAATATAGTAATTTCAATATTATTTTTGTAATATACTGAACTGCAACCCCCCAGAAAACAGATGGCAGGTATAATGTTCAGTTCAGTTCAGTCGCTCAGTCATGTCCAACTCTTCGAAACCCCATGAATTGCAGCACACCAGGCCTCCCTGTCCATCACCAACTCCCGGAGTTCACTCAAACTCACATCCATTGAGTCAGTGATGCCATCCAGCCATCTCATCCTCTGTTGTCCCCTTCTCCTCCTGCCCCCAATCCCTCCCAGCATCAGAGTCTTTTCCAATGAGTCATCTCTTCGCATGAGGTGGCCAAAGTACTGGAGCTTCAGCTTCAGCATCATTCCTTCCAAAGAAATCCCAGGGCTGATCTCCTTCAGAATGGACTGGTTGGATCTCCTTGAAGTCCAAGGGACTCTCAAGAGTCTTCTCCAACACCACAGTTGAAAAGCATCAATTCGGTCTACCGAAATCCTTACTTTGGTCCTCAGCTCAGTTCAGTTCAGTCTCTCAGTCATGTCCAATTCTTTGCCACCCCATGAATCACAGCACGCCAGGCCTCCCTGTCCATCACCAACTCCCAGAATTTACTTAAACTCATGTCCATCTGTTGTAGCCCCGTGTTCCAGGAAACAAACTCACTCAGAAGGACAAAGCAGACAGTGGAGTGCAGTTTATTACACTGGCGGGCCCAAGGCAGAGTCTCCTCTTAGCCAAGGACCCCAACCAGCATTTGTGAAAATCTTTTATACCCCATATGTACGTGTCTGAACCCACCACTCCAAATTCCTTGAGACTTACAAAAACCAAGGAAAATACAGTCCCAATAATCCCATCATTCACGTGCTATATGCTCATGTGCTCAAACAGTCAAACAATTAGCCAATAATCAATAAACCTGAGGTTACACTCTGATAGATACAGAAAAATTTATGGCCTGTCTGGAGGAAGGGGTGATTAGTGTATGTTTTCTCTTAGGCGATGAGTAACCTAGATACGATCTTCAAGGTTCCCCTGTCTGGAGGGGTTCTTATCCTTCTGTTGTTGTTTTCATAGGCACTAAACACAGAGTTCAGAATCCATTGGAAAGGTGGCCAAGCATGATCAGCATGAACAGGCCTAACATGAAGTCCAGGCCCTGTGAATTCCTTCTTCACATCGAGTTGGTGATGCCATCCAGCCATCTCATCCTCTGTCGTCCCCTTCTCCTCCTGCCCCCAGTTCCTCCCAGCATCAGGGTCTTTTCCAGTGAGTCAACTCTTCGCATGAGGTGGCCAAAGTATTGGAGTTTCAGCTTCAGCATCCGTCCTTCCAATGAACACCCAGGACTGATCTCCTTTAGAATGGACTGGTTGGATCTCCTTGCAGTCCAAGGGACTCTCAAGAGTCTTCTCCAACACCACAGTTCAAAAGCATCAATTCTTCGGCACTCAGCTTTCTTCACAGTCCAACTCTCACATCCATACATGACCACTGGAAAAACCATAGCCCGACTAGACGGACTTTTGTTGGCAAAGTAATATCTCTGTTTTTCAGTATACTATCTAGGTTGGTCACAACTTTCCTTCCAAGGAGTAAGAGTCTTTCAATTTTATGGCTGCAGTCACCATCTGCAGTGATTTTGGAGCCAGAAAAATAAAGTCAGCCACTGTTTCCACTGTTTCCCCATCTACTTGCCATGAAGTGATGGGACCAGCTGCCATGATCTTAGTTTTCCGAATGTTGAGCTTTAAGCCAACTTTTTTACTCTCCTCTTTCACTTTCATCAAGAGGCTTTTTAGTTCTTCTTCACTTTCTGCCATAAGGGTGGTGTCATCTGCATATCTGAGGTTATTGATATTTCTCCCGGCAATCTTGATTCCAGCTTGTGCTTCTTCCAGCCCAGAGTTTTTCATGATGTACTCTGCATAGAAGTTAAATAAGCAGGATGACAATATATAGCCTTGACGGACTCCTTTTCCTATTTGGAACCAGTCTGTTTTTCCATGTCCAGTTCTAGCTGGTGCTTCCTGACCTGCATATAGGTTTTTCAAAAGGCAGGTCAGGTGGTCTAGTGTTGCCATCTCTTTCAGAATTTTCCAAGTTTGTTGTGATCCACACAGTCAAAGGCTTTGGCATAGTCAATAAAGCAGAAATAGATATAGAATATTATTTCAGGACTCAGAGTTGTTAATGAACCTATGGTAGTGATGACAAATTTAAGATCATTTACTAATCAAAATGGAGTAACTATGTTTACAGCCTCCAAAATAGAGCCAGGTGGCCATTGTAGATAGGGTTTTAGACATGCTCCTACATTACTAAGAACTTGAATTTTCTCTCAACCCTGTCTACCTCAAGGATACCATCAGGGGTTTTCAAAACAATTTCTGCTGGTTGCTGTTAGCTGCAACCTTGTAGCTTCAAAGTCCCCCCTGCCTTGCAACTATGTAATTATTTTCGACCCCAACCAATTCTTGCTTAACAAGAACCCTTACTTCTTTCCAACACCAATCCTAATTCTTGACAAACAATTTATGTAACCTTGTGGGATTTTGCTTTTATAAGCCTTCCTCATTTTGTGACCCTGTGAAATACAAATAAAGTGTGTGTCCCCTCCCCCTCAACCCCTGCTTTGGATTTGTGCTTTCCAGGCTGCAATCCTAACAACATCTGAATAAACACATTTTTTTTCCCCCTCACCATGTCTCAGTTGTCGGGATTCTTAGTTGCATTACCAACAGATGCATTACCAATATAATAGTCTCATCATATCTAAAAGTCAACTCACTCATTTTTCCCCAAGTCCTATCTCGGTATCAGCTCTCCATATTTATAAAACCACTATTTTTTTTTTCAAACAAAGCAGAGAATAATAATAACAATGTGCTAATTCGCTTCAGTCGTGTTTGACTCTTTGCAACCCCATTGATGCCAGCCCTCCAGGTTCCTCTGTCCATGGGGATTCTCCAGGCAAGAATACTGGAATTGGTTGCCAAGCCCTCCTCCAGGGGATCTTCCTGACCCAGGGATCTAACCTGCTTTCTTACATCTCCTTCATTGGTAGGCAAGTTCTTTACCACTAGCACCACCTGGGAAGCCCAAAGAATAATAAGCAAATGTTAAATAAATGTAAATAAACACACCCCAAAGCTTAATTCATATTGTGGCATCTGTTTTATGCATCCTGAAAGCTGTAGCATATACAAGGACATTAGGGAGAAAGAGTTTGTTTCTAGTTATAAACCTAATTCCTATTTATAAACCTTTTTGTTGGGGACTTGGAAGTTTTTACTATGGTTTCAGATTTTGGAAGAAAAGTCACTTATAAAGCTAAATCAACCAAGGTGTTAATTAGGTTTTAATATCTGGTAAACAAGTTGGTTCTGTTTCTCACATCAGAATCTACAGATCTTCAGCTTCAAGTTTTTTTTAAGACACAAAGCTGTCATTGAAGGGAAGAGAATTGCAGAGTAGAATCTCAAACTGTACACTTTCACACCTCAGTCTTTAAGGTAAACACACAGAAAACTATTGGCATTAATTATTCAAGGAAGGGAAATAATGCAACTATATTTAAAAGTATATTCCCACAATTCAAGTTTTCTCAAAGTGTGATTAGTCTTCCTCCCAATTAAATAAAATGAACACAGCTCCTGATTTGCTGTGGTTTGAATGGTGAGAGGGTTGGGGGAGTTGATGGCCATGTCCCAGCAGAGATGGCATAAACCAGTGGCTCCTGGATATATTAGATCTGTTCAAACTATCTACTCAGGCAAATTCAGACTTTAAAGACAAAATAACACAAAACAAAATGAATGCATAAACAAGAAAACAGAGCTGGGTCTGTGTAGGTTAGTTTGCTTCAGAAATATTCACAAGTTGCAGGAAATTTTGGGATAACTAAATTTTGATCAAACTAATCATCACATTTTGAATTTTCTTTTTGCAATTTTTATTATTGATTTACAATGTTTGTTAGTTTCTGATGTGTAGCAAAGTGAATCAGTTATACATATACATATACCCACTCACTTGTAGATTTTTTTTCCATATAGGTCATTACAGAGGATTGAGTAGAGTTCCCTTACTAGTCAACACAAATCTCCCAACTTATTCCTTCCTTCTCTTTCTCCCTTGGTAACCATTAGTTTGTCTCCCGTACCTGTGAATCTATTTCTGTTTTACTGAAAAACTTAAGCCATTCAGATGTGATCTTTTTTAAAGGGCAGTCTTTTCGTAAAGTCATTGTGCAGAACTTTCTGTGCCCAAGTGTAGGTTTCTAGCTGCTGGCACTGATCCAAGAAAGTTACTATAGTTCAAGAATCTGTCACTTTTTTTCAGTGATATCATATTGGAAGCTTGACAACTTTAAGAAGAAAATGTGTTTGAACATGAGCAAACTTCTCCCCACTTGTGGGGAGAGGCTATAAACAATCAATGCATCCGTAGTGGAAACATCACCTTTAGTGATTCAGGGTGAAGCAATTATTGCTTAGGCCTTTTTTTCCCTCTCCCAGTTCTTTTGTCCCTGTATTACAAGGCAGAATAACTAACTATAGCATCAGATTGCCAGGAATGATAGAATCTAGGAAATGAAGAGCCGACTGTTTTTTAATTATGCTAACTTCAAAGTAAGAAAGTTAAAGTAAATGAGTATGATATGAAGACTCTTATTCAGTCCACTTTAAAGCTGGAATTAATATTGATGTTTCTGAAAGCATAAGTACTGAGAGTATGGATTACAGAAAATGATGCCCAAGATGAAGATTTTATGTTTAAAGAATATGACTGCTACTAAGGACCAAGTAAACACATTTTTTAAAGTCAGGTAGATAATTTAGTGTAGACATGGCTGCCGTGAGACTCTTTGAAGTACTCAAAGCTGAGAAGCAGAAGAGATTTTAAATCAGCAGACACGAGTCCAAGTTCTGATCCCACAATCTCTTAGCTACAGGGATATTATACAAGTTATTATGCTTCTTTAAGCCTCGGGTTTCTGAAGGAGTAATAATATTTCCTACTTTACCGTGTTATGGAAAATGTTTAAATGGTAAAATATGTGTGTGAGACAGACAGACATAGAGAACAAATGTATGGATAACAAGGCAGGGGGAGAGCGGGATGAATTGGGAGACAGGAACTGACATACATACACTACTATGTATAAAGCAGATGACTAATGAGAACTGACGTATAGCACAGGGAACTCCACTCAGTACTCTGTGGTGACCTAAATGGGAAGGAAACCCAAAAAAGGGGCTATATGTCAACATATTGCTGATTCCAATCCCAAAGAAGGGCAGTGCCAAAGGATGTCCCAGCTACTGCAAAATTATGCTCATTTCACATGCTAACAAGTTTATGTTCAAAATCCTTCAAGCTAGGTTTCAGCGGTACATGAACCGAGAACTTCCAGATGTACAAGCTGGGCTTAGAAAAGGCAGATGAACCAGAAATCGAATTGCCAACATTTACTAGATCAGGGAGAAAGCAAGGGAGTTCCAGAAAAACATCTACTTCTGCTTCATTGACTATGGTTAAGTCTTTGATTATGTGGATCACAACAAACTACAGAAAATTCTTAGAGATGAGAATACCAGACCACCTTACCTGTCTCTTGAGAAACGTGTATGCAGGTCAGGAAGCAACAGTTAGAACTGGACATTGAAAAATTAAAACTGGGAAAGGAGTATGTCAAGGTTGTATATTTTCACCCTGCTTACCTAACTTATATGTAGGGTATATCATGCAAAATGCCAGGCTATGAATCACAAGCTGGAATCAAGATTGCCAGGAGAAATATCAACAGCTTCAGATACATAGATGATATCACTCTAATGGTAAAAAGTAAGGAGGAACTAAAGATCCTCTTGAGGAGTGTGAAAGAGGAGAGTGAAAAAGCTGGCTTGAAACTTAACATTAAAAAACTAAGATCATGGCCTCCAGTCCATCACTTCATGGCAAACAGAAAGGGAAAAAGTGGAAGCAGTGAGAAATTCTATTTTCTTGGGCTTCAAAATTACTGTGGACGGTGACTGTAGCCATGAAATTATAATGAAAGATGCTTGCCCCTTGGAAGGAAAGCTATGACAAATGTGTTAAAAAACAGAGATATCACTCTGCCAACAAAAGTCTGTATAGTCAAAGCTATGGTTTTTCCAGTAGTCAGGCATGGATTAGTTTTAAAGAAGGCTGAGGACCAAAGAACTGATGCTTTCAAATTGTGGTGTTGGAGAAGATTCTTGATAAGATGGTTAGATGGCATCACTGACTCAGTAGACATGAGTTTGAGCAGACTCCAGGAGAGAGTGGGGGACAGAGGAGCCTGGTGTGCTGCAGTCCATGGGGTCACAGAAAGCTGGACACAACTTAGCAACTGAACGACAAAATAGCTGATTCCCTTTGGTATACAGCAGAAACACAATATTGTAAAGCAACTGTACCCCAATAAAAATTAATAAAATACTTTAAGGCGTATTATTAGATTTTCCATGAATAAAATGGTTTAGGTTCATCATCACCAAGTGGCAGTAGATGTCATTACTGCATCTGTCACCTCTTGCCTAGAGAAGATTCTCTTGCGTGCTCCCTTGCTTCTAGCTTGCCCCGCTCCAGCTCATTCCTTACTCTGCCCCCAGGGCAGTCCTTTCCCCCCTTCACCTCTTCTGACTCCTCCTTCTGCTTCTAACTGGCCTTCCTGGATCATCTCCATGTGCTTCCTCCTTTCTTTTCTGTCTCCTTCTGATATAAATACATAGTTAAAGAGAACAATATAATGAAGACTTGTGCTTCCCTACTTAGTTTAATCACGCCCTCACATTTTATCATATTTCTTCAGAGTTTTAATAAAATTAAGCAGATCTTTTGACTCCTCTTGTATATCTTTCCTGGATCCCACTTTCCTTGCAGGTGACTATTACCCCATCCTGGTTAAGAGCAGGGTTAAAATTCCAGCATTTTACTGTCATTTACTAGCTATATAACAAGCACAAATTATTAATCTCCATGTGTCTCAGTATTTTTATCTGTAAGATTGGGATAATAATGGTATATACGAGGCTTGCCTGGTGGTCCAGTGGATAAGAATCCACCTGCCAGTGCAGGGGACGTGGATCTGATCGCTCCTCCGGGAAGACTCCACATGCTGCGTGACAACTAAACCTGTGAAACACAACTACTGAGCCGGCGCTAGAGAGCCTGCAAGCCGCAGCTACTGAAGCCCGGGCACCTGCAGCCTGTGTTGCCGGAGAAGAGAAGCCACGGCAATGGAAAGTCCTGCAGCACAACTGGAGAGTAACCTCCACTCTGCAACTAGAGAAAGTCCTTGGGCAGCAACAAAGACTCAGAACAGCCAAAAATAAATGTCTTTAAAAAATGACATATATTTTATAAGGTTGTTGCAGTGGTTAAATGATAGAATTAAGTATCTGTAAATAATTGCAACAACACATGACACTACTTCCACTCTCAAAAAAATGTTGTAATTACTAACTGGTACCTGATAAGGTAGAAGTATCATGAATTTTGGTATTTATCATTCCCATGCATACTTTTGCATATGATTACTTATTTATGTATTCTACATAGCAAAAATACTTATGTTTGAAAACAGTACATAATTGGTATCACATTATCTATCATCTTACAATGCATTTATTTTGTTTAATGTTAGTTTTTTGATATTCTTTCATGTTGTTAAGTACATTTTCAGTTCATTTGTTTAATTGCTTTATAGTGGTTAAGCCCTTACATAAACGCACTACAATTCATTTATCGTCCTTGAGATGTATATTTGAGAGGTTTTTAATATTTTTGCTAAAGCAAATCAGACTATAACAGAAAAGCATTATTGTGAAGCCTTTATTCCATGTCTTACCATTGTCTCAGGGGCGGCACTCACAGGTTGAGATGCTGGGTAAGAGGACACACACCCTTTCTGCTCCATGAGTATAACCAAGTTGTCCTTGATGGTGACTGTACCAACATTTACTCTTTCCAGTAATATGTGAAAATTTCCATTTTTTCATACTTAGGAAGAATTGTTTTACTTTAAAAATTTTGGCCTTTAAGTGGATAATAAAAGTACTTCATTGTGGATTTAATTTGCATTTGCCAAATTACCAGTGAAGATGAAAATCTGTCAAAATGTTTATTGCCCACTTTGGGTTTCTTTTCTGTGAAATGCCTGTTCAGATATTTTGCCCATTTGTCTTTTGGGTTGTCACCTTACTGATTTGTCGTTCTTTATAATTCTGGATACTAGTCCTTGGTCAGTTACATGCATCTCAGATGTATCTCTTATAGACATTGCCTTGTCTTTTAGATGTGTTTTCAGGGCTTTTGTTTGAATAGAGCTTTGACATTTTAATGTAGCCAAATTTATCAGTCTTTTTCCTTTTCATTTCTTAAAAAGTACACCCTTCTCTAAGGTCTTAAATGTATTCTCCTATATATTCTTTGGAATTTCAAAGATTCTGCTTTTCATGCTTTTGTCTTTAATCTACCTAAAATTTATCTTTGTTTAAATATTAATAGGAATCCAGCTTATTTCTATTTCCTACTTGACTAACCAGCTGTTAAAACATCATCTATCAAAAAGTTCACACTTTCTTTCTGAATACTCTAAAACATAATTATGATAACGATGGTGCTGTGAAATATACCTATATTTATAATACATGCACACAGGTTGATATATACACAAATATATGTGTATGTGTGTATGGATATATACATGAAACCTAATCATATCACCTATATACTTAAAACCCTTCACTGTCTCTCTTCTTGTTTAAAAATGAAATCAAAATTTCTCAACAGTGAAGATAAGTTCTTCCATGATTTTCCTTTTTTCCTATATTTCTTAGTCTCTTGTCATTGATATCTATGCCTTACACTTCACCTGAAAAGAATAATTTGAAGTTTTGAATTTGTCTTGTTTCATATCTTCAAATCTATTTCCATGACATTCCCATGCCTGGCGTTCCCAATCCTTCAAGGTACACTTGGCATATATATGCCTTTCTAGTTTTTGAAACTTGGTTTGAGTTCTTTTCCTCTGTAAAACCCACTCAAACAACCTTAATGATTTCCCCATTTTCACTTAGCACATCATCAGTGAAATTATTTTTTAACTTGCCGTTCACATATATACACATCTAATACCAACCTAGACAGCATATTAAAAAGCAGAGACATTAGTTTACTAACAAAGGTCTGTCTAGTCAAAGCTGTGGTTTTTCCAGTAGTCATGTGTGGACGTGAGAGTTGGACTATAAAGAAAGCTGAGCACCAAAGAACTGATGTCTTCAAACTGTGGCATTGGAGAAGACTCTTGAGAGTCCCTTGGACTGCAAAGAGATCCAACCAGTCAATCCTAAAGGAAATAAGTCCTGAATGTTCATTGGAAGGACTGATGCTGAAGCTGAAATGCCAATACTTTGGCCATCTGATGAGATGAACTGACTTATTGGAAAAGACCCTGATGTTGGAAAAGATTGAAAGCAGGAGGAGAAGGGGACGACAGAGGATGAGATGGTTGGATGGTATCACCGACTTGATGGACGTGAGTTTGAGTGAACTCCGGGAGTTGGTGATGGACAGGGAGGCCTGGTGTGCTGCAGTCCATGGGATCGCAAAGAGTTGGACATGACTGAGTGACTGAACTGACTGACTATCCAGTGCTAGGGTTTGTCTTGTAGCAGGAGTGCCTGGAACACATATACTTGTTTCCATAAAAACCTTATGCACATCAAATATTATATTTATATTTGTCAATCCTATTACCCTGAGAGCACTTTTATTTCTCAATCAGCACAGTGCTTGATACCTGATAATCTCTCATTAATATTTGTTGAATGAATGAAAAAAATGCATTTTTATAGATTCTGCATTAAGAAAATTAAAGTGTTCTTGAGATGCTATTTCCTTAGTTAGCTACTTTATAGGAGAATAGAAACTTCATATTTGACCTTAAAACTGTAGGATTTATAACGTACACTAGATTTTCTTGAGAAATAACATCAGATCCAAATTGGAATTTAAGCTAATATCATTTAATCTGATTATCTTATGAAGTATCAGGTGAGGCAAATTAGTGATGAAGTCTTTTACAGTCAGACTGTGACTTGTCAAACATGAAGCTTCATGACATGGGCAGATTTCCTAATAAATTTGACAGCTACTCTTAATCTTCAGAGCCAAAGTTTGTGGGTATACTAGAAATGTTCCCCACATTAATAAGCTTTGCAACAAATTTTCTAATTTGTCACCTGCTACAATGAGTTTGTCAGTTTTAGGGTTTGGTTTTTTTTTTTGTTTGTTTGTTTTTGTTTTGGTTTGTTATTTTGAGCAGAACTGAGCAGGTTCAGAAGCCTGGAAATCTAGTAAAAGATCATTTGGTGGCACCATACGAAAATCATAAATAGTATCTGTATAGCACTGAAGAAATTTCTCATCTGATCTTCAACTGCCTCATGAAATGAAGAGAGTGGATTTATCAGTCTCTAGCCTTCTCTATTTTAAAATATTCTATAATTTTAGGATGAAAAGGATTACATTGAAACAGTTTCCTGACCCCAGGATGTTTATGCATAGGTTGAATGACCAGGTAAGACGTTCAACTGTAGATTCAAGCACGTGGTGGGGACTTGGGCTTAAGTGATTTGTTAAAATCTCTTCTGTCTTGAAAGAGGGACAGAGAGCTTGAGCAGTTGATGGGCGTCCAGGGGCGAGGGAACCAATGGATTACTTTTTATTCTGCTGTTCAGAGATGCCCCTGCGAGTGTCAGCTGAACTCCTATCAGTTATCTAGGGTTTTAGGCTCCCCTGAAAGTATAAGTTGGTGATGCTATTCAATCACTTACAGTCATAAAAACCATGAGCTCCTGGACTGTAATGAAGCCTTTTTTTTGATAAGAGTAGAATTGATCTTTCAAACATAAAAGAAGCATCATATACTTGATATTAAATTTGGAAGCCCAGGCCAAAAAGGCAAATTAAGTACAAAGAACCAAGTAGATTTTCTATACGAAGATTTGTGGGGGAAAAAAGGACCAAGTGTATATCCAAGAAGTGATTAACTTTTAATGCACTACAGTCTAGGCGGTATTTACCTTTATGCAGAATGAAGGGGGACATGTTGATGGAAAAAAAAATATTTTCTTTGCTATAATTCAATTTATTATCTGATTGAAAAGATGCATGTACCTTAACACTTAGTTCTGCCTGTTAAAACTTAGCTTTGTCTGTTGGATCTCACACACACACACACACACACACACAAGTTGTCTTAGATGGGATCCGCTGGAGATGACACCTGAGAAGAGAATTCCTGTACAAGGGAATTATTGGGAGAGTGCTCACAGGAGACAGGGAGCAAAGGAAGAACAGGGCAAAAGAGCTAAGCAAGAAGATGGCATCGGCTGAAGACTAGCTTCCATCAAGAAAGTCAGGATCACAAATTTCACCCTGGGGTATGTCCAGTCTTGAGGCAAGGAAAATACCCTTTTGCTAACTTCAGCCAAGATCTGGGAGTATATGCAGAACTTATCAAGTAGGCAGTTCCCCTTTAAACAAAGAATCTAATATTCTAATGAAGAAGGCAGCTATAAATTGTCATCTGCCAGGACTTTCAGCAGCCAGGGGTTTTGGTGGGGGTCTCAAAAAACAGCATCCACTTCTCTGACAAATCTTTCCCAGAAGATAATCACGCTTTTTGTGTTCCAGTCCTACCCTATATATAATTTAGTCTAATTCTTATCATAAAACTGCACTATATGTTTAGTTATGCCTCTGGTATAAATTCTGAGAGTCTTACATGAGGAAATATTAATATTCTTTCAATTTCTTGCCCCAAAACTCAACCCAAGAGCTATTTTTTTAGGAAACAAAACTGCTTTCTTTCTCTTTCTTCTGTGTATTTCAAAACCTTAGGTGTTAGTTTCCACCCCAAATTTTAAGTCACAAAAATGTGTGTCCCATAAGCTCTCTAAACTTGTTTAAACAGATAGTTATAATGTTTCACATTTTATTTTTTTTAACCCTTGGCTATGGTTCATTGTTTTAAAATGTATTAATTGCATCCCATGGCAACCATTAAGAAAAATATACATGAAAAAAAATTTTTTTCAGCCCATCTGTTTTTGAGCATTTGTTAAAATGGCAGGATTCCAGTAGTACTGTCATAGTCCTATAGGTTTTCTTGTGCTCTAATGTCACCCAAAACTCCTTGGCCTATTTTTTCACCATATGGAATTCATACCACATTCTTCTGATATCACTGGAATGTGTAATTGAGATATATTTTCTCTGTTGCCAATATTCTAATATGAACTCATTCTGAAGTCAGGCAGAAGCTGGTCTTTTCCGCCTGGTGCCTCACAAACCACCCATATCAAAACTGAACCAACTAATTAGGGCCATAATTTATGTATGGCGAACTAAAGAGATTTTAATGGCTCATAACATATTTGTCAGCTCTAAGAACAATTCAGTGAAAACCAGATGGCCCATAGTATTCTCCTTTTGTTGGCACAATGTGCCTAATTTCTATCACACAGTCAAGATTAGCCCCTCTCGGTATTATAAATTTTTTAAATTGTAATTTTATTCATTTTCATATCATTTTCAACATTACAATATGAACCATAAAGTAGGAGCCAAGTAGTCAGATAAAGTGATTCTCCTCCTTGTCAGTATGTCACTAGAGAGACTTTGTGAAAGATAGATGATCAACCTTTATTTATTTTGGGTGTGATAATGTAGGGGAAAAATCATTAACCCAATAAAAATAGCCAAAAATCCTGAATATCCAACATATAGAAGAACTATAAATCACTAGTAGTTGTATAAAAATAGTCAACTTTTACAGTTTTCAAAGATATTTTATCCGTGAAAATTAAGAGAATACACTAAATGCTGCTTTGCCATATTTTTTCTAGGTCACTAACAATCTATCACCAAAAGGGTACCACAACCCAGATAATCAAGATGAGCCAGACATCCTGGAATGTGAAGTCAAGTGGGCCTTAGAAAGCATCACTACAAACAAAGCTAGTGGAGTTGATGGAATTCCAGTTGAGCTATTTCAAATCCTGAGATATGATGCTGTGAAAGTGCTGCACTCAATATGCCAGCAAATTTGGAAAACTCAGCAGTGGCCACGGGACTGGAAAAGGTCAGTTTTCATTCCAATCCCAAAGAAAGGCAATGCCAAAGAATGCTCAAACTACCGCACAGTTGCACTCATCTCACATGCTACTAAAGTAATGCTCAAAATTCTCCAAGCCAGGCTTCAGCAATATGTGAACAGTGGACTTCCAGATGTTCAAGTTGGTTTTAGAAAAGGCAGAGGAACCAGAGATCAAATTGCCAACATCTGCTGGATCATGGAAAAAGCAAGAGAGTTCCAGGAAAACATCTCTTTCTGCTTTATTGACTATACCAAAGCCTTTGACTGTGTGGATCACAATAAACTGTGGAAAATTCTGAAAGAAATGGGAATACCAGACCACCTGACCTGCCTCTTGAGAAACCTATATGCAGGGCAGGAAGCAACAGTTAGAACTGGACACGGAACAACAGACTGGTTCCAAATAGGAAAAGGAGTACGTCAAGGCAAAGAGTCGGACATGACTGAGCGACTGAACTGAACTGAACTGAAGACTGTATATTGTCACCCTGCTTATTTAACTTCTATGCAGAGTCCATCATGAGAAACGCTGGGCTGGAAGAAGCACAAGCTGGAATCAAGATTGCCAGGAGAAATATTAACAACCTCAGATATGCAGATGACACCACCCTTATGGCAGAAAGTGAAGAGGAACTAAAAAGTCTCTTGATGAAAGTGAAAGAAGAGAGTGAAAAGGTTGGCTTAAAGCTCAACATTCAGAAAATGAAGATCATGGCATCTAGTCCCACCACTTCATGACAAATAGATGGGGAAACAGTGGAAACAGTGTCAGACTTTATTTTTGGGGGCTCCAAAATCACAGCAGATGGTGATTGCAGCCATGAAATTAAGAGTCGCTTACTCCTTGGAATGCTATCCAACCAGATAACATATTAAAAAGCAGAGACATTACTGTGCCAACAAAGGTCTGTCTTAGTCAAGGCTATGGTTTTTCCTGTTGTCATGTATGGATGTGAGAGTTGGACTGTGAAGAAAGTTGAGCATCAAAGAATTGATGCTTTTGAACTGTGATGTTGGAGAAGACTCTTGAGAGTCCCTTGGACTGCAAGGAGATCCAACCAGTCCATTCTGAAGGAGATCAGCCCTGGTTGTTCTTTGGAAGAACTGATGCTAAAGCTGAAACTCCAGTACTTTGGCACCTCATGCAAAGAGTTGACTCATTGGAAAAGACTGATGCTGGGAGAGATTGGGGGCAGGAGGAGAAGGGGATGACAGAGGATGAGATGGCTGGATGGCATCACCGACTTAATGGACATGAGTCTGGGTGAACTCCGGGAGTTGATGATGGACAGGGAGGCCTGGTGTGCTGCGATTCATGGGGTCGCAAAGAGTCGGACACGACTGAGAAACTGAACTGAACTGAACAGCACGTATAGCGCAGAGCATGCGCCTCACGAGGTACTTGCTCACTCACAGAACACTTTGTGTGCTACGTGTGAACTCCATCTAAAAAAAAATGCGGCATCACTGCTGCCTCCTGGCTGTGTCCATTGAGTCACCCCTGAGAGAAGAGAATAGCGCCTGCCTACTTCTAGGGCTGCCATCAGCCAGGAGGGATACTGTTACGGCCACTGTGTCAGCCAGGAGGGAGGTTGTGTGAGGCTGTGCTGTGTTACGTCTGCTGCTACGGCTGCTGTGCCAGCCAGAAAAGAATAAACGTGTCTGCGGTTCGTATGGCTTCTCGCTTCTTCTTCCATCCTCTCAGCTTGAGCATCGCCTACCCTGGGTTCAGCAAACAGTGTGGTCAGTGTGAACAGCAAGACAATCGGTGCTGTGAACAGGATGAAGAACAGTACACCACCTGACTAGGTGGGTTGTTTTAATCAAAAGACAGAGGATTTGAGTCTGCTCCGAGTCAGGGATCAAGTCCAGTCAGGGATCAAGAGTTCAAGTCCCAGTGTGAGGTGCGGGTCCCACCCGAGAAGGAGTGCTGTTTCAAGTGGGACTAAATTTGACCAGCTCAGTGGCTGTGTTTAGACCACTGGGTTTGACTGTTTTGATTGGGGTAACCGTTGACAGTTTTTCCTCAAGAATTACTCTTTTAATTGCCTTTATTTTCCTAACTAGAATCTGGTTACTCTGCATACACCTCTCTCCTTATGATTGCCATGTAAAATGTCCTTTCATATAGGTAGAATTCTGAATTATATAACATCTATGGAATAAGCTTTGTTTGTTTAAGTGGTTCCACAGTGTTCCCTGGAAAATTAATCAATGTAGTCATTCATTTAAAAAAAAAACACACACAAAAAAACACACATAAAAAACATTTCTTAAGCCACAACTCTACCCTGGATACTCTTTTAGGAACAGGTAGAAAGATAATCATCTTCTTTAGGAACTCAGAGTATAGCTGGAAAGTCAACCACACAGGCAATTAACTATGAAGAATAAATTTTAAAAGGTTATACATTTGAAACAAGTGCTAAGAGAAACTCAGGGAATAAACAATTCTTTTAGACTAGGGCTTCCCAGGTGGCACTAGTGGGAAAGAGCCTGCCTGCCAATGTAGGAGACATAAGAAATGCAGATTTGATCCCTGGATCAGGAAGATCCCTCAGAGGAGGACACAGCAACCCACTCCAGTATTCTTGCCTGGAGAATTCCATGGACAGAGGAGCCTGGAGGGCTATAATCCATAGAGTCACAAAGGGTCAGACACCACTAAAGTGACTTATCAAGAGTGAAGAAAAAATTTAGGAATTTACAGGCTTTGAAACTACAGAGATCTGGGTTTTGGCAAAACCCTGACATAGCTACTGATATGCTGTAAACTTGGGAAACTTATTTAATACCTCTTTTCTTCCTCTGTTTAAGGAAGTTAGTACCTATTTTAGAAGAATGTTATGAGAATTATAAATATTTACTATAAGGCCTTTGCTGAAAAAGGTTCATATAGTCAAAGCTATGGTTTTCCCAGTAGTCACATATGGATTAGAGAGTTGGACCATAAAGAAGGCTGAACCCCAAAGAATAGATGCTTTTGAACTGTGATGTTAGAGAAAACTCTTGAGAGTTCCTTGGACTGCAAGGAGGTTAAACCTGTCAATCCTAAAGGAAATCAATCCTGAGTATTCTTTAGAAGGATTGATATTGAAGCTGAAGCTCCAGTAATTTGGCCACCTGATGCAAAGAGCCAAATCATTGGTAAAGACCCTGATGCTGGGAAAGATAGAAGGCAGGAGGAGAAGGGGATGACAGAGGACAAGATGGTTGGGTGGCATCACTGACTCAATGGATATGAGTTTGAGAAAGCTCCAGGAGATGGTGAAGGACAGGGAAGCCTGGTGTGCTGCAGTCCATGTGCTCACAAAGAATTGGACATAACTGAGCAACTGAAGAACAACAACCATAAGGCCACCTATGCAACACTCCCACAATGAACTGTGGAAAATTCTTAAAGAGATGGGAATACTAGACCACCTTAACCTACCTCCTGTGAAACTTGCATGCAGGTCAAGAAGCAATAGTTAGAACCAGTCATAGAACAGTGGACTGGTTCAAAATTGGGAAAGGAATACATCAAGGCTGTATATTGTCACCTTGTTTATTTAACTTATATGCAGAATACATCGTGCAAAATGCCACACTGGATGAATCACAAGCTGGAATCAAGATTGCCAGGAGGAATATCAATAATATCAGCTATGCAGATGACACCATCCTTATGGCAGAAAGTGAAGTGGAACTAACGAGCCTCTTGATGAAGGTTAAAGAGGAGAGTGAAAAAGCTGTAAAGCTCAGCATTCAAAAAACTAAGATCCTGGCATCTGGTCTCATCACTTATAGGCAAATATATGGGTAAACAATGGAACCAGTGAGAGACTTTATTTTCTTGGGCTCCAAAATCACTGCAGATTGTGACTGCAGCCATGAAATTAAAAGATGATTGCTCCTTGGAAGGAAAGCTATGACCAAACTAGACAGCATATTAAAAAGCAAAGGCATTATTTTGTTGACAAAGGTCCATCTAGTCAAAGCTATGGTTTTTCCAGTAGTCATTTTTGGATGTGGGAGTTGGACCATAAAGAAAGCTGAGCCCTGAAGAACTGATGCTTTTGAACTGTGGTGTTGGAGAAAACTCTTGAGAGTCCCTTGGACTGCAAGGAGATCAAACCAGTCAATCCTAAAGGAAATCAGTCCTGAATATTCATTGGAAGGACTGATGCTGAAGCTGTAGCTTCAATACTTTGGCCACCTGAAGTGAAGAACTGCCTTATTAGAAAAGACCCTGATGCTGGGAAAGATAGAAGGCAGGAGGAGAAGGGGATGACAGAGGATGGGATGGTTGGATGGCATCACTGACTCCTTGGACATGAGTTTGAGCAATCTCCCGGAGTTGGTGATGGACAGGGAAGCCTGGTGTGCTGCAGTCCATGAGGTCACAAAGAGTCAGACACGAAATGACTGAGCAACTGAATTAAACTGAACTGAACTGATGCAACATTCAGCAAGGTGTTATAGGAGACATAGCTACTTTAGATACATAGAATTACTTTTCTCATTCCATTAAAGTTAAACCTATCCGTGTGGCTTTCTATAGGCAGTGGAATATTGTGGGTATGATACATATCATTTCTGAGTGAAAGTTTAAAATTTTCTGTGCTGTTCTTTTTAATGATGTGATGAAACCTGTGTTGTAATATAAGTGCTACAAAATCAAAGCGAACTGGAGTGTTAAGTCAATACTTAGAAATAAACACTTTTGGTGGGTTTTATGTCAGTGATAAAATGAAATTTTGTTGTTAAGTTTTTTGGGTCATTGGTGACTACCATATCCTGGCCATTTTGACTATTGCAATGGTAGATACTTTTAAAAATTGTATTTATTAATATTAGAGATGCAGGAGAGGAGGGACAGCATGAGAAATGAAAACTTGGATTCATATGAAAATTGAATCAAATTAAAAGGAGGCGATTATAGGAATATTTTTATTCTTTCTCCACAGAAGAATTTGGAAAAAAAAAATGCAAGGAAGTGTTAGCTTTCTAATATATTAGATATATATTTTAAGTAACTTGGAAAGGTAAAGAAGTGCTATGTGCTTGAATATTTGAGAACATAGTACTTGAAAGGTCACAAGGAATATTTAGGGCAGCACTGTCCAATAGACATAAAACATAAGCCCCAAATGTGGTCATTTATGGAACTTAAAATTTTCCAGTAGTCACAAAATGAAAAGTAAAAAGAGACAGAGGAAATTAATGATATATTTTACTTAGCTCACTCTATCTGAAAGATTATAATTTTAACGTGTGATCAACATAAAATATTAGCAAAATACCACCCATTCATTTTTTTCATATTAAGTCTTTGAAATATGGTGTATACTCTGTACTTCATGGCAGATATCAATTTGGACTACTCCACTTTCAAGTGCTCCACAGACACATGTCACTAGTGATCCTCATATTGGATGGTGCAGATTTAGAGTCTGGGTAAGGAGAGATGCAGGGAGAACAGGAAAGACATATGAAAATAAACATAGTCTACAAATTCATCTATACATTCTAGTGAGTGATTTGGGGAAGTGTTCTCTTACTTTTCTGGGCCTTAGTTTCATCACCTATAAAATGAAGATGATACCTAATGAAGTATTTTAAGGATCACATAATATTTTGCACCTAAAAATACCTTGTAAAGCATACCAATGCAACACTGTAAAACAACTATATTCCAATAAAAATTATTCAATAAAAAA
Organism: Bos javanicus; assembly: GCF_032452875.1. Lineage (NCBI taxonomy): Eukaryota > Metazoa > Chordata > Mammalia > Artiodactyla > Bovidae > Bos > Bos javanicus. The sequence continues at coordinate 5,924,053 of NC_083886.1, read as the reverse complement.
AGTATGTCCAGTAACTTTAAAAATATTTTCCAAAATAGAAAGTAAAAGAATAAAATTAAAAAAAAAGAAATGTGTTCTCAATAAATGGAATAGGCATACATTCATCAGATGAGCATTTATTTAAGGTCTAATGCTACCTTGGTCACTGTTAAGGGAATCCTGGAGTGATTGCCCTGACTTGAGTCAGGTTTCTGTATCAGATTTTTAACAGGTAAAACTGAATAAGTAGAGAAGATACCGGACAATTCAATGAGATGATAAAGCGGGAAATACAGTGTGGGGGAAGGGGTTCATGACACCTTGTTTCCAGACCCATCATTGCCAATGACTTGTGAGACAGTCAGCAGGTCCCTTATACTTTATGCTCACTAATCTGTAAAACTGGAGATGACAAACAGCAATTTTACAGGATTGTTCTAAGGTCTAAATGAGTTCATATGTGGGCAAGTACTTGATCATCTATGAAGAGTTACAGAAATTTGAGAAAGTATTAAGTGCTTTCTTTTAGAGATTTTGTGTGTTGGTATCGTCACTTGTCCATAGTCCAATCAAACACAAAATGTGAGAGTTTCTGAGTTGAGGGTTTTCTTCCATCCTATGACTAGTCACATGTGCTCTTTTAGGGGCTTATTTTCTTTCTCTGACAAAATACAAAGTTGCTTGGGAAAATAAACAAATTAATTAATTTAAAAAATCACTTGGATCCATCTTACAATCTTTTTGGGGCTTTAAAACAACTACATATTTCTCCTTTGAAGACTCATTCTGTATCTGAAATGAAGTTTACCAAGGCTCCCTTCCCTTCCTTTGCCTGCAGTGGACCTATAGTCACTCTCAGCCCAAGTCAGAACCAGCAGCCAGCCAAAACTTCTTTAAAGAAATTTGCCCAAAAAACTTTAAAAATTGTCTTCAGTGCTCAATTCTCAACTTCCCTTTTATCAAAATGTAATAAATAAGGTTGGCGATTTTGATGACAACCAAAAAACTCTGGAGGAAAAAAAAAACAACATATTTTTTCAGGCTAGGTAACTCCCTTCATCCTTCATCCTGAAAGCAAACCTTTTTCTTTTTTCTCTAATTAAGTAGATAGGATAGTGGTGATTATTCAACCAAAAGACACAGAGACCTGTCAAACTCTCCCTCCCTCCCTTCCCTTCCAGGCAGATTGTTGAGATTCCTGAGAAATTGTCAGAAGCAGATGTTTGCTGGGCTTGAGGGTGGAGGCAGTTCTTCCACAGTCTCCTTAGGGAGTCCCATTTCCTAAGCACTTCCACTTCATCAGCTCCTATGGGTCAAGATTTGAGCTGCATTATTGTTGAATCCAAAGGAGGGCTGCGTTATTACAACTGCCAACAGGAAGGGCAGGACTAGCTCTTCTGCGCTGTTGTCAGAATTAGATGAGAATTTACCTCTTTTCTCTGGATCATAAAAGAAAGTGAAAGTGTTGGTCGCTCAGTCCTGTCACACTCTTTGCGACCCCATGGACTGTAGCCCACCAAGGTTCCTCTGTGCATGGGATTCTCCAGATGAAAATACTGGAGTGGGTTGCCATTCCCTTCTCCAGGGGATCTTCTGGACCCAGGGATCGAACCTGGATTTCCTGCACTGCGGACGGATTCTTTACCATTTGAGCCCCACGGATGATGACAGGGGTCCAAAGCTTGGGTTAAAGACACATTAGGTCCTGAACATTCTAAGGAGAGAGAAGAGAAAGAGCCCTCAGAACTGGGGCCTCACACGCCCCTCAGGCTTTGTTAAGAACCAGATGAACTTGCTTTTCTCATTTCCTGCTCCCAGATCACGAAAGAAGAAGCGAAAGAGAAATATGAAGTGTGTGTGAGTAGGTGTCTCATGGATGATGCATAGATCCTGCTTTGATGATAAGTGATGGGAAAAACTTAAAGAGAGTCATTTATAGAGATTGGGGGACACAATAAGAAGGAGAGAAAACAGGCATCACACTGCCTGGATGAGCACAATGTTTCCAACGGATTTGCACCTCTGCTTTCTGCCCTTGTGTAGCCGAGAAGATGAGAATTAGAATGAGGGGAGGGAGCGGGGAGGACTGGTGGAGGAGCAGCCGGTTTGCCTACTGTCTTGACGGCAAGGATGCATGCAGACACTGCCGACCTAGAGCATTAGACTAGCTAGTCGATAAATCATCCTTAACTGTACATCTCTTAGTTCCACTAAAACAGAACGATGTGGCCACGTTGTCTTCCAACTCCATTCCTCACGAAAACAAGAGAAATAGAGAAGAGGAAGCAATCACCTTATGCTGTGAGGACTCTTGAAGCAAAGTACACCAAATTTAAGAAGGGTTTGCTAGTCACCGTGCGTGGTACTTTCTAATCAACAGCATATTCTTGACCGTCCCCTTCTGAGAATGGAGATAAATCCCTGAAGTGATTCAGGGCTGTGTCACTTCAGACTTGTCACAGAACTAATTCTAATTCTGGGCTCGGAATCCTGAAGCGTCCCACATCACTGGCATTAAAACCTCCGAGATGTCGAACTCTGGGGCCCTCTTGTCCTTCCCAGTCCTGGGCGTGCACCTCCTCTCATCATTCAGCTGGCTAATGATCCCCTTCCAGCAGGTGTAAATGAGTTTTCATACTCCAACCTGGCTTTGTCAAGGCTTTAATGTAAGTAGCTAATGAGTGCTATTGCTCTGAGTTTTCTCCTGCGAAAGTAGGGTATGTCTAACTAGTAATATAATGACAAGTGCACGCTAATGTTATTCTGTTCGGTGGTGCTGAAGAGCACTGAGAATTTAAGAAAGATGAATCTCTCAAACAAAGGCGGACTAGAAGCATATTAAGCAGAGCTGTGCTGACAGCCTAATTCCATTACTTCTACACGATCTTGAATCCACTCAAGCATAGCGAAGACACCTCAGAGGCGAGGGAGAAAGAGGCAATATCCTCATTAAAAATGCGAGCCGAGCCTGGAGGCAGGCCTGGCATGGTAAATTGCCCTGACTGGTGAGGAGAGGCCAAGGAGGCGGAAATTGATCAAACCAAACATTGTGACTTCAGCGTTTCCGGGCACAGAGAGACTCAGAGATCTGACATTCTGCCAAATAGGACTGCAAATGAATAATCTTCTCCAGGACTCTTGATGTTCCTCCTGTTCACCTCTCCCTGAACAATAAGTTTTTCTTTTGATGATCACCTCCCAGAGCTTTGAAAAGTGCTAAGCCCAACAAAACAGTTTTATTCTCTTTGCAGTTAGCGTGTGATGCCCATGTTTCAAATGCGATGGCATGCATTTTAAACAACATAGGTAATACTTCTAGAGAGAAATATATAGATATATGTCTCTGTTACAATTTCCCTTGTGATTCTTATAAATTACTTGAAGCACAAGTTGTTCACATTATTCAGCAATGGGTGGCAGGGTTTGGTTGCTATTTCTCTTTTCCTATTAGGAAGTAAAGTTCTCCAACTGACTTAGAGTTTCCCTGGTATTTTAAAAACACCTTTCCTGTTGGTTTTCTGTGCCTTCCAGGTAGGGTTATGCTTTGTTCATATGTAGTCCTAGCACCCTGGGCTGCCTGGCACAGAGCAGTCATTCACTAATGTTTGTTAAATAAATGGATGAATGAATGAGTGAAAGAATGAAGTAACTGGTTAATTCAAAAGTCAGTTAAAGAAGAGACACTTATGAAAGTAAACATATATGCTTTTGTTATTTTATTTTAATCAGGAATATAAGTTCCCACTTATTTGCCAGTAGTTTGATATAGGGTCAAGAACTTCCTTTGTGAATTGTTACACCCAATGTAACAATTCCTTCTTTTTTCACATAAAACACACCAATAGTGCATCTTCCAAAATTTCCGGGTTTTGTATCTTTGAAAGGAACAAGGAATTTTTTAGATTTTCATGATTTCTCTCCAAATGTTTTACAATTTCCCTCATGCACCTAATTCAATAACAATTCAGCAACATTTTGAAAGCTGTTATTTTAGCATTTGAAGAATTTTTTGTTTTCTAATACAAAAAAAAAAAAAAGCTAGCAACAGTACCAAGAACACAAGACAATGTAATTGATCAGATCAGATCAGATGAGTTGCTCAGTCGTGTCCGACTCTTTGCGACCCCATGAATCGCAGCACACCAGGCCTCCCTGTCCATCACCAACTCCCAGAGTTCACTCAGACTCACGTCCATTCAGTCAGTGATGCCATCCAGCCATCTCATCCTCTGTTGTCCCCTTCTCCTCCTGCCCCCAGTCCCTCCCAGCATCAGAGTCTTTTCCCATGAGTCAACTCTTCACATGAGGTGGCCAAAGTACTGGAGTTTCAGCTTTAGCATCATTCCTTCCAAAGAAATCCCAGGGCTGATCTCCTTCAGAATGGACTGGTTGGATCTCCTTGCAGTCCAAGGGACTCTCAAGAGTCTTCTCCAACACCACAGTTCAAAAGCATCAATTCTTCGGTGCTCATCCTTCTTCACAGTCCAACTCTCACATCCATACATGACCACTGGAAAAACCATAGCCTTGACTAGATGAACCTTTGTTGGCAAAGTAATATCTCTGCTTTTCAATATGCTATCTAGGTTGGTCATAACTTTCCTTCCAAGGAGTAAGCGTCTTTTGATTTCATGGCTGCAGTCACCATCTGCAGTGATTTTGGAGCCCAGAAAAATAAAGTCTGACACTGTTTCCACTGTTTCCCCATCTATTTCCCATGAAGTGATGGGACCAGATGCCATGATCTTAGTTTTCTGAATGTTGAGCTTTAAGCCAACTTTTTCACTCTCCACTTTCACTTTCATCAAGAGGCTTTTTAGTTCCTCTTCACTTTCTGCCATAAGGGTGATGTTATCTGCATATCTGAGGTTATTGATATTTCTCACCGCAATCTTGATTCCAGCTTGTGTTTCTTCCAGTCCAGCATTTCTCATGATGTACTCTGCATATAAGTTAAATAAACAGGGTGACAATATACAGCCTTGACGTACTCCTTTTCTTTTTTGGAACCATAATACCCCTTTTTTTCTCTTGTTTTTTTTTTTCCATGATGAGATGGACATAGACATGATAGCTGAGGTTTCGGCAACCATTTGGGGACAAAATAAAAGAGAACAATGCAATCTCATGTTCTTGACTGTTGACATCCTGAATTACTGAACTATAACTGACATCTTGGAAAGAAAGAAAAACAGTTCCTTGGGGCTTGCTGATTCTTACCGCCAAATACATCCTTAATTGATCTAATGGTTGCAGAAGTTCATGGTCACAGGAGAGAACTGCCTACTAGTTGTGAAAAGTGAAAATATTAGTTGCTCAGTTCTATCTGACTCTTTGCGACCCCTTGGTTTATAGCCTACCAGGCTCCTCTATCATGGAGCTCTCCAGGCAAGAATACTGGAGCGGGTAGCATTCCCTTCTCCAGGGGATCTTCAACTCTCACATCTATACATGACCACTGGAAAAACCATAGCCTTGACTAGATGGACATTTGTTGGCAAAGTAATATCTCTGCTTTTCAATATGCTGTCTAGTTTGGTCATAACTTTCCTTCCAAGGAGTAAGCATCTTTTAATTTCATGGCTGCAATCACCATCTACAATGATTTTGGAGCCCCCCAAAATAAAGTCTGACACTGTTTTCACTGTTTCCCCATCTATTTCCCATGAAGTGATGGGACCAGGTGCCATGATCTTAGTTTTCTGAATGTTGAGCTTTAAACCAACTTTTTCACTCTCCTCTTTCACTTTCATCAAGAGGCTTTTTAGTCCCTCTTCACTTTCTTCCATAAGGGTGGTGTCATCTACATATCTGAGGTTACTGATATTTCTCCCGGCAATCTTGATTCCAGCTTGTGTTTCTTCCAGTCCAGCATTTCTCATGATGTACTCTGCATATAAGTTAAATAAACAGGGTGACAATATACAGCCTTGACGTACTCCTTTTCCTATTTGGAACCAGTCTGTTGTTTCATGTCCAGTTCTAACTGTTGCTTCCTGCCCTGCATAGAGGTTTCTCAAGAGGCAGGTCAGGTGGTTTGGTATTCCCATCTCTTTCAGAATTTTCCACAGTTTATTGTGATCCACACAGTCAAAGGCTTTGGCATAGTCAATAAAGCAGAAAGAGATGTTTTTCTGGAACTCTCTTGCTTTTTGCATGATCCACCAGATGTTGGCAATTTGATCTCTGGTTCCTCTGCCTTTTCTAAAGCCAATTTGAGCATCTGGAAGTTCACTGTTCACGTATTGCTGAAGCCTGGCTTGGAGAATTTTTAACATTACTTTACTAGCGTGTGAGATGAGTGCAATTGTGTGGTAGTTTCAGCATTCTTTGGCATTGCCTTTCTTTGGGATTGGAATGAAAACTGACCTTTTCCAGTCCTGTGGCCACGGCTGAGTTCTCCAAATTTGCTGGCATATTAGGTGCAGCACTTTCACAGCATCATCTTTCAATTGAAATCTCTCAACTGGGATTCCCTCACCTCCACTAGCTTTGTTCATAGTGATGCTTTCTAAGGCCCACTTGACTTCACATTCCAGGATGTCTGGCTTAGGTCAGTGATCACACCATCATGATTATCTGGGTAGTGAAGATTGTTTTTTTTGTACAGTTCTTCTGTGTATTCTTGCCACCTCTTCTTAATATCTTCTGCTTCTGTTAGGTCCATACCATTTCTGTCCTTTATCGAGCCCATCTTTGCATGAAATGTTCCCTTGGTATCTCTAATTTTCTTGAAGAGATCTCTAGTCTTTCCCATTCTTTTGTTTTCCTCCATTTCTTTGTATTGATCACTGAGGAAGGCTTTCTTGTCTCTCCTTGCTATTCTTTTGAACTCTGCATTCAGATGCTTATATCTTTCCTTTTCTCCTTTGCTTTTCACTAATCTTTTCACAGCTATTTGTAAGGCCTCCCCAGACAGCCATTTTGCATTTCTTTTTCTTGGGAATGGTCTTGATCCCTGTCTCCTGTCATGAACAATGTCATGAACCTCCGTCCATATTTCAACAGGCACTCTGTCTATTAGATCTAGTCCCTTAAATCTCTTTCTTACTTCCACTGTATAATCATAAGGGATTTGATTTAGGTCATACCTGAATGGTCTAGTGGTTTTCCTTACTTTTTCAATTTCAGTCTAAATTTCACAATAAGGATTTCATGATCTGAGCCACAGTCAGCTCCCAGTCTTGTTTTTGCTGACTGTATAGAGCTTCTCCATCTTTGGCTGCAAAGAATATAATCAATCTGATTTCGGTGTTGACCATCTGGTGATGTCCATGTGTAGAGTCTTCTCTTGTGCTATTTGAGAGGGTGATTGCTATGACCAGAGTGTTCTTTTGGCAAAACTCTATTAGCCTTTGCCCTGCTTCATTCCGTATTCCAAGGCCAAATTTGCCTGTTACTCCAGGTGTTTCTTGAGTTGCTACTTTTGCATTCCAGTCTCCTATAATGAAAAGGACATCTTTTTGGGGTGTTAGTTCTGAAAGGTCTTGTAGGTCTTCATAGAACCATTCAACTTCAGCTTGTTCAGCTTTACTGGTTGGGGCAGAGGCTTGGATTACCATGATATTGAATGGTTTGCCTTGGAAACGAATAGAGATCATTCTGTCGTTTTTGAGATTGCATCCAAGTACTGCATTTTGGACTCTTTTATTGACCATGATGGCTACTCCATTTCTTCTAAGGGATTCCTGCCCACAGTCATAGATATAATGGTCATCTGAGTTAAATTCATCCATTCCAGTCCATTTTAATTCACTGATTTCTAGAATGTTGACATTCACTCTTGCTATCTCTGGTTTGACCACTTCCAATTTGCCTTGATTCATGGGTCTAGAGGAGCTATCCCACGTTGAAGGTCAGGAACGGCGGCAGTGAGGAGATACCCCTCGTCAAAGGTAAGGAGCAGCGGCTGTGCTTTGCTGGAGCAGCCATGAAGAGATACCCCACGTCCAAGGTAAGAGAAACCCAAGTAAGACGGTAGGTGTTGCAAGAGGGCATCAGAGGGCAGATACACTGAAACCATACTCACAGAAAACTAGTCAATCTAATCACACTAGGACCACAGTCTTGTTTAACTCAATGCAACTAAGCCATACCCATGGGGCAACCCAAGACAGGCGAGTCATGGTGGGGAGATCTGACAGAATGTCACTGGAGAAGGGAATGGCAAACCACTTCAGTATTCTTGCCTTGAGAACCCCATGAACAGTCTGAAAAGGCAAAAATGATAGGATACTGTAAGAGGAACTCCCCAGGTAACTAGGTGCCCAATATGCTACTGGAGATCAGTGGAGAAATAACTCCAGAAAGAATGAAGGGATGGAGCCAAAGCAAAAACAATACCCAGCTGTGGATGTGACTGGTGATAGAAGCAAGGTCCCATGCTGTAAAGAACAATATTGCATAAGAACCTGGAATGTCAAGTTCATGAATCAAGGCAAATTGGAAGTGTTCAAACAAGAGATGGCAAGAATGAATGTCGACATTCTAGGAATCAGCGAACTGAAATGGACTGGAACGGGTGAATTTAACTCAGATGACCATTATATCTACTACTGCGGGCAGGAATCCGTCAGAAGAAATGGAGTAGCCATCATGGTCAACAAAAGAGTCCAAAATGCAGTATTTGGATGCAATCTCAAAAAGGACAGAATGATCTCTATTTGTTTCCAAGGAAAACCATTCAATAGCATGGTAATCCAAGCCTCTGCCCCAACCAGTAAAGCTGAACAAGCTGAAGTTGAATGGTTCTTATGAAGACCTACAAGACCTCTGGAACTAACACCCAAAAAAGATGTTCTTTTCATTATAGGAGACTGGAATGCAAAAGTAGCAACTCAAGAAACACCTGGAGTAACAGGCAAATTTGGCCTTAGAATACGGAATCAAGAAGGGCAAAGACTAATAGAGTTTTACCAAGAAAATGCACTGGTCTTAGCAAACACCCTGTTCCAATAACACAAGAGAAGACTCTACACATGGACATCACCAGATGGTCAACACCGAAATCAGATTGATTATATTCTTTGCAGCCAAAGATGGAGAAGCTCTATACAGTCAGCAAAAACAAGACTGGGAGCTGACTGTGGCTCAGATCATGAACTCCTTATTGCCAAATTCAGACTGAAATTGAAGAAAGTAGGGAAAACCACTAGACCATTTAGGTATAGCTTAAATCAAATCCCTTATGATTATGCAGTGGAAGTGAGAAGTACATTTAAGGGCCTAGATCTGATACATAGAGTGCCTGGTGAACTATGGACAGAGGTTCATTACATTGTACAGGAGACAGAGATCAAGACCATCCACATGGAGAAGAAATGCAAAAAATCAAAATGGCTGTCTGGGGAGGCCTTACAAATAGCTGTGAAAAAGAAGAGAAGGAAAAAGCAAAGGAGAAAAGGAAAGATATAAGCATCTGAATGCAGAGTTCAAAAGAATAGCAAGGAGAGATAAGAAAGCCTTCCTCAGTGATCAATACAAAGAAATGGAGGAAAACAAAAGAATGGGAAAGACTAGAGATCTCTTCAAGAAAATTAGAGATACCAAGGGAACATTTCATGCAAAGATGGGCTAGATAAAGGACAGAAATGGTATGGACCTAACAGAAGCAGAAGATATTAAGAAGAGGTGGCAAGAATACACAGAAAAACTGTACAAAAAAGATCTTCACGACCCAGATAATCATGATGGTGTGATCACTGACCTAAGCCAGACATCCTGGAATGTGAAGTCAAGTGGTCCTTAGAAAGCATCACTACAAACAAAGCTAGTGGAGGTGATGGAATTCCAGTTGAGCTATTTCAAATCCTGAAAAAATGATGCTGTGAAAGTGCTGCCCCTAATATGCCAGCAAATTTGGAAAACTCAGCCGTGGCCACAGGACTGGAAAAGGTCAGTTTTCATTCCAATCCCAAAGAAAGGCAATGCCAAAGAATGCTCAAACTACCACACAATTGCACTCATCTCACACGCTAGTAAAGTAATGCTCAAAATTCTCCCATCCAGGCTTCAGCAATATGTTAACTGTGAACTTCCTGATGTTCAAGCTGGTTTTAGAAAAGGCAGAGGAACCAGAGATCAAATTGCCAACATTTGCTGGATCATCAAAAAAGCAAGAGAGTTCCAGAAAAACATGTATTTCTGTTTTATTGACTATGCCAAAGCCTTTGACTGTTTGGATCACAATAAACTGTGGAAAATTCTGAAAGAGATGGGAATACCGGACCACTTGACCTGCCTCTTGAGAAACCTATATGCAGGTCAGGAAGCAACAGTTAGAACTGGACATGAAACAACAGACTGGTTCCAAATAGGAAAAGGAGTCCATCAGGGCTATATATTGTCACCCTGTTTATTTAACTTATATGCAGAGTACATCATGAGAAACAGTGGTCTGGAAGAAACACAAGCTGGAATCAAGATTGTTGGGAGAAATCTCAATAACCTCAGATATGCAGATGACAACACCCTTATGGCAGAAAGTGAAGAAGGACTAAAAAGCCTCTTGATGAAAGTGAAAGAGGAGAGTGAAAAAGTTGGCTTAAAGCTCAACATTCAGAAAACTAAGATCATGGCATCCGGTCCCATCACTTCATGGGAAATAGATGGGGAAACAGTGGAAACAGTGTCAGACTTTATTTTGGGGGGCTCCAAAATCATTGTAGATGGTGATTGCAGCCATGAAATTAAAAGATGCTTACTCCTTGGAAGAAAAGTTATGACCAACCTAGATAGCATATGAAAAAGCAGAGACATTGCTTTGCCAACAAAGATTTGTCTAGTCAAGGCTATGGTTCTTTCTTTCGTCATATATGGATGTGAGAGTTGGACTTTTGAAGAAGGTTGAGCACTGAGGAATTGATGCTTTTGAACTGTGGTGTTGGAGAAGACTCTTGAGAGTCCCTTGGACTGCAAGGAGATCCAACCAGTCCATTCTGAAGGAGATCAGCCTTGGGATTTCTTTGGAAGGAATGATGCTAAAGCTGAGACTCCAGTACTTTGGCCACCTCATGTGAAGAGTTGACTCATGGGAAAAGACTCTGATGCTGGGAGGGATTGGGGGCAGGAGGAGAAGGGGACGACAGAGGATGAGATGGCTGGATGGCATCATTGACTCGATGGACATGAGTCTGAGTGAACTCTGGGAGTTGGTGATGGACAGGGAGGCCTGGTGTGCTGGGATTCATGGGGTCGCAAAGAGTCGGACACGACTGAGCGACTAAACTGAACATTTCAGATTCCTATGCAATATTGCTCTTTACAACATCTGACCTTGCTTCCATCACCAGTCACATCCACAACTGGGTATTGTGTTTACTTTGGCTCCATCTCTTCATTCTTTCTGAAGTTATTTCTCCACTGATCTCCAGTAGCATATTGGGCACTTACCAATCTGGGGAGTTCTTCTTTCCTTATCCTATCATTCTGCCTGTTCATATTCTTCATGGGGTTCTCAAGGCAAGAATACTGAAGTGGTTTGCCATTCCCTTCTCCAGTGGACCACATTCTGTCAGACCTCTTCACTATGAACTGTCCATCTTGTGTGGCCCCACACGGCATGGCTTAGTTTCTTTGAGTTAGACAAGGCTGTGGTCCATGTGATCAGAGTGGCTAGATTTCTGTGATTATGGTTTTAGTGTGCCTGCCCTCTGATGCCCTCTTGCAACACCTACCATCTTATTTGTGTTTCTCTTACCTTGGCTGTGGAGTAACTCTTCATGACTGCTCCAGCAAAGTGCAGCTACTGCTACTTATCTTGGACGAGGGGCATCTCCTCAGGGTCGTCTCTCCTGACCTTGAACATGGAGTAGCTCCTCTCAGCCCTTCTGCACCCGCGCAAAGCAGCATGTGTATTTTGGTTAAATAGACCTTTTGATGAGACTTCTAGATGTCCTCAATCATAGAGAAGTCTACTCTCTGACTCTCCATTCAGTGGCCTGGAAGTGCTGAAATTGTATGTTGTCTCTAAAGTATCTGTGGTGCTGGTGGTAAAAAACCTGCTTGCCAATGCAGGAAGCCTATGAAACTTGGGTTCCATCCCTGTGTGGGGAAGATCCCCCAGAGAAGTGCATGGAAACTCACTTTAGTGCTCTTGCTTGGAGAATCTCATGGACAGAGGATCCTGGCGGGCTACAGTCCACAGGGTTGGACAGAGTCAGACGGAAGTGACTTAGCACATGTCAGCACATTCAAGGGAGCTTTAAGGAACCTGCACTCTGTAAATCTCAGTGTTTACCTAAAATCACAGTGCAAGTGACTATAAAAATAGTACTAGCAAATAGTGAACATTTTTACGGGTCAGGGATCTTGCTAAGAGCCGCATGTGGGTCATTTCATTTAACTCTCACTTAAAGACAAAGAGAATGGGCTCAAAGCAATTTGATTATTTGCTCAGTGTTAGGTGCAGCTTGGATGAGAACCCAGGGCTCATTTGGATGCTATTTCTTAGGACCATCACACTGCCCCCTCATTCCCACCTATATCCAAATCTCCTAGTTCAGAACTGTGTCATTCTTTAAAGTTCCTAGTTCAGCACAAAATACATCAAAGATGCTAAATAAACATATACTAAGTGATTGATCAATGCCTGTTGTTGTTTAGTGTCTAAGTCATGTCCTACTCTGTGACCCCATGGACTGCAGCCTGCGAGGCTCCTCTGGGGGGTTTTTGGGCAAGAATACTGGAGTGGGCTGCCATTTCCTACTCTAGGACATCTTCCCGACCCAGGGATCAAACCCATGTCTCCTGCATCTCCTGCATTGGCAGGTGAATTCTTTTCCACTGAGCCACCTGGGAAACCCAACTTAAAGTACACTGTCCTGTTAAAAGTTATTGATTCTGGGTGGTAGGTTAGAGTGATTAAATATTTTTTCCTGTTTTATATGTATAACTAGTAGAAATTTTATAACTAGTAGAAAAACTTTTTAAAGAATTATGCAGAAGGCAAATAGTCAATATAAAATTCTAATGATGTCTAAAAAATAGAATGAAACGACAGTCTCTTATCAATGCTTAATTGCCTAGGAAAAGGCTGATTAATTTTATTGATTGCTAGCTAAGTCAGAAAGTTTTAAAAGCCTTTAAGGCTTTTATAATAGCATAACAACTTCAGCTTTTTAGGACACCTAAAATTAGGCCACATGGAAATGCATGGTCTTCAACTATGGTTTCTGACTATACATGATTAAAGTCTTCATTTACTCTCAACAACTGATTTCTCTAAATAGCTTTTCAAAGAGTTGCTCACCATTTTGCAGAGGAAAGATTACAGTTTTTGTTAGTGGAAGAATAAACAAATTTGGAGACTTTTTCAGGAAGTTGCTTGTATTTATGTAATTTTTAAGCCTCTAGGTTGGAGGACTTACATAAAAGTGTTATGCACACTTAGCAGATATAAGTCCTACTCATCTTTTCAGCAGAGAAGGCGATGGCACCCCACTCCAGTGTTCTTGCCTGGAGAATCCCAGGGACGGGGGAGCCTGGTGGGCTGCCGTCTATGGGGTTGCACAGAGTCAGATACGACTGAAGCGACTTAGCAGCAGCAGCAGCAGCAGCATCTTTTCAGGGAAATTTACATAACCAAGTGGAGAGTGAAAAAGTTGGCTTAAAACTCAACATTCAGAAAACGAAGATCATGGCATCCAGTCCCATCACTTCATGGGAAATAGATGGGGAAACAGTGGAAACAGTGTCAGACTTTATTTTTCTGGGCTCCAAAATCACTACAGATGGTGGGTGACTGCAGCCATGAAATTAAAAGACGCTTACTCCTTGGAAGGAAAGTTATGACCAACCTAGATAGCATATTGAAAAGCAGAGACATTACTTTGCCAACAAAGGTTCGTCTAGTCAAGGCTATGGTTTTTCCTGTGGTCATGTATGGATGTGAGAGTTGGACTGTGAAGAAGGCTGAGCACTGAAGAATTGATGCTTTTGAACTGTGGTGTTGAGAGTCCCTTGGACTTCAAGGAGATCCAACCAGTCCATTCTGAAGGAGATCAGCCCTGGGATTTCTTTGGAAGGAATGATGCTAAAGCTGAAACTCCAGTACTTTGGCCACCTCATGCGAAGAGTTGACTCATTGGAAAAGACTCTGATGCTGGGAGGGATTGGGGGCAGGAGAAGGGGACGACGGAGGATGAGATGGCTGGATGGCATCACTGACTCAATGAACATGAGTCTGAGTGAACTCTGGGAGTTGGTGATGGACAGGGAGGCCTGGCGTGCTGCGATTCATGGGGTTGCAAAGAGTCGGACATGACTGAGTGACTAATCTGATCTGATATCGAAGAAGTATTCCCATTTTAGTTAATCTCCTCTTATGCATCTTTAAGAATTGCTATAGTGTATCAGAAAGAGCTTGGGTTTCAGAGTAAAATTATCATACTACCCTCTTCAAGTAACCCAGGAATTAAATATACCTCCAGCAAAAAACAAATAAGCAAACATACAATGGCATCCATTGCTTGTATTATAACCAAGGTGTGGATATTATAATTACCTTGGTTTCTAAAAATGATAATTTATTTTACTTGATTTCAGTTTTCAGCTGATTGAAGGAATCATAACTCTGCTAATACTGAAATTAACTCTTTAAAATTTAAAGAATTTTGTTGTTTCCAAGTGTTATAAATTTTATTGCTTTTCTGAATTAAGAGTATTGACTATAATTTATCCTTTCCAGATGATGCTCTGTGTAGGACTTTCAGTACTATGTTGAATAAAAGTGACAAGAGTGGGTATTTTTGTCCTGTTCCAAAAAGATAAATAGTTTTTTAGTTTTTCATTATTGAGTATGATGTGAGCTATGGGTTTGTTATATCTGACCCTTAATGTGTTGAGGTATGATCCACCTGTACCCATTTTATTGGGAGTTTCTATTATATATGGATGCTAAATATTGTCAACTCAACGGTTTTTTCTGCATCTATTGAAATGATCATATACTTTTATCCTTTATTCTGCTAATGTGGTGTATTACACTGATTGATTTATTGATGTTAAACCATACTTGCTTCCCCAGAATGAATCCCACTTGACTGTGGCACATGACCCTTTAAATGTATTGTTGTATTTGACTTGCTAATATTTTTTAGAATTATTACATCAATGTTCATCAGATATATCTGCCTGTAAATTTTTTTTGTGTGTGTGTGTTTTCTTTGTCTGGTTTTGGTAGCAGGGTAATATAGGCCTCTAAAATGAGTTAAGAAATATTCCTTCCTCTTCTCTGTTTTGGAAGAGTTTGAGAAGAGTATATTAAATCTTCTTTCATTGTTTGATAGAATTCACCCATGAAGCTCTCTGGTTCTAGACTTTTGTTTCTTGGAAGGTTTTTGATTGCCCTTTCAGTCCCTTTATTAGAGGTTGTTCTATTTATACTTTCTTTTTCTTTTTTATTCAGTCTTAGGGGGTTATATGTTTCAAGGAATTCGTTACTCTATATACCCGATGTAACATTCTCTTATAATTCTTTGTATTTATGTGGTATTCATTGTTTCTCTGCTTTAATTTCTGATTTTATCAGAACATTCTCTCTTTTTACTTAGTGAGTCTACTAAAGATTTCTCAATTTTATCTTTTCAGAGAAACAGCTCTTAATTTCACTGATTTTTCTATTTTTTAAAAGTCTCTATCTCACTTATTTCTGCTCTGATCTTTATTATTTCCTTCCTTCAATTTACTTTGGACTTTGCTTATTCTTTTTCTAGTTCTGTTAGACATAAAGTTAGAGTGTTTAGAGATTTTTTTCTTCTTGCTTTATTTTTTTTTTTAAGTAAAGTTTTGGTATAAAATTCCCTCTAAGTACCACTTCTATTGCATCTCATAAATTTTAATTCATTGTGTTTTCATTTTCATACAGGTATATTTAAAATTTCCTTTTTTTTTTTTTGTTGTTGTTGACCAGTTATTCAATAACATATTGTTCAGTTTCCACGTTTGTGCTTTTTCCAGCTTTCTTCTCGCAGTTGACTTCTAGTTTTATACCACTGTGATCAGAAAAGATCCTTGAACTAATTTCCATCCTCTTAAATTTGTTGAGGATTATTTTGTGACCTGATACATGCTGTATCCTAGAGAATGGTCCATGCACACTTGAAAAGAATGTGTCTGATGCATTTGGATGAAATGTTCTGTATAAATCTGTTAAGTTTATCTGGTCTAATTTTCACTTATGGCCACTATTTAGCTGTTGATTTTCTGTCTGGATAATTTGCCCATTCATGTAAGTGGGATGTTAATGTCCCCTACTATTGCCATGTTGCTAGCAATTTCTCCCTTTTGTTCTGTTAATAATTACTTTATATGTTTTTTCTCCTATATTAGGTGCACATATATTAATAACTATTATGTCTTAAATTGAATTGTCCCCTTTATCATTATATAATGTTCATCCTTGTCTTTTGTTATGTCTTCTGGCAAAGTCTATTTTGTCTGATATGAGCATGGCTACACATGTGTTTTTGAGGGTTGCCATTTGCTTAGGGTAATCATTTTCCATCCCTTCACTTTGAGCTCATGTTTGTCTTTAGTGCTGAGATGAGGCTTCTAGAGGGAACATAAAGTTGTGTCTTCTTCTTTAATCCATCCATCCACTCTGGCTTTTGAGTTGAGAAAATCGATCCATTTACAGTTAGGATGACTATTCACAGATGAGGATTTAGAATGACCATTTTATCTTTTGTTTTCTGGTTGCTCAATATCTGCACTATTTTTTCCTCCTTGCATTCCCTGTCTGCTATTTTGGTTGAGTGGTTTTATACAATGTTTTTCTCTTTCATGTCTCTGCTCTAGATTTGTGGTTACCACGATGTTTGTACAAAATGCATTACTGTTATAATAGTCCTTTTTTCCTGCTGATAACATCTCACCTTTATTTGCCTATACAAGCTTTGTCCTTTTCCTCTTACCTTTTTGTTTTGTTTCCCTAAATTAAGGACTTCTATGTTGTGAGTTTGTTATCAAATTGAAATAGCTATAGTTATTTTTTCTACTTTCTCCTCCCTTCACCATTATGCTATAATAAAATGTTTTAAAATCTGTTCTGATAGAGTAGCAATTTTCTGATTCTGTCTACTTATCATGTCACTCACGGTTTTGTGTACTTTTGAATTTTGATTCTAGTAGAAGAGATCCTTTCAACATTTTTTTGTAAGGCAGGTCTAGTATTGATAAACTCCCTCAAATTTTGTTTGTCTGTAAATGTGCTTCTTTATACCCAAATAATAGCTTTGTTGGATAGAGATTCTTGGGCGACCGTGCGTATGTTTCAGTGTTTTGAGAATATCCTTTCTCCTGTCATATAGAGTTTCTGCTGAGAAATCTTCTCATGCGTAATAGGGTTCCTTTGTAGGATCATTTTCCCCTTTAAGTTTCTTTCTTTTTCATTGACTTTTGACAATTTAATTGAAATGTGTCTTAGAGAAGGTCTTTTTGCATTGTGGCAATTAGGTGTTCTCTTAGTTTTATGGAGTTGTATATCCAGTTACTTCCCAGGTTTGAGAAGTTGTCGGCTATTGTTTCTTTAAACTCTTCTCCTTTCTCTGTCTTTTTTTCTTCTGGGATAGACATTACCCTATATTGCCCTTCCTAAAAGAGTCAGATAGCACCCACAGAATTTTCTCATTTTTAAAATATCTTCTCTTTCCTCTTCTACATGTACCATTTCTATATTTCTGTCTTCAAGCTTGCTAATTCTCTCTTACATGTCATCTACTCCATTTTGAATGCTTTCTAAAGCATTCGTTGTCTTGTCTTTCAAGCTCTAAAATCTCTAAACACTCTAACTTTATGCCTAACATAAAGTTATGTTTGGTTCTTTTTTAGAATTCCAATCTCTTTGTAAAATGTTTCTTCTGTTCATTCATTTTATTTCTGAGCTCATGAATTATCCTTTTGAGTTTTTTTGTGACTCACTGAATTCCTTCAAAACAGCTTCTTCTTCTTTTTTTTTTTTTTTTACTGCTTATGTTGCCAGATGATTTTACTTTATTTTTTGTTTCTGGCTGCACTGGGTCTTCATTTTAGCTCATGATCTTCTCTCATTGTGATGCATGTGCTCTAGAGTGTGTGGCCTCTCCACTTGTGGCATGTAGGCTTAGTTGACCCATGACATGTGGCATCTTAGTTTTCCAAACAGGGATCCAATCCACACCCTATGCATTGGAAGGCAGATTTCTAACCACTGAACCACTAGAGAAGTCCCCATGACAGTTATTTTTAATTTTATATTCTTTAGATCAAATATTCTATAACTTAAATTTGGTTTCTGAAGATTTGTCATTTCTTTTTGTGATAAAGTGTTGCTGTGGCTCTTCAGAAAAACATCTATTTCTGCTTTATTGACTATGCCAAAGCCTTTGACTGTGTGGATCATAATAAACTGCAGAAAATTCTGAAAGAGATGGGAATACCAGACCACCTGACCTGCCTCTTGAGAAACCTCTATGCAGGGCAGGAAGCAACAGTTATAACTGGACATGGAACAACAGACTGGTTCCAAATAGGAAAAGGAGTCCATCAAGCCTGTATATTGCCACCCTGCTTATTTAACTTCTATGCAGAGTACATTGAGAGAAACGCTGGGCTGGAAGAAGCACAAGTTGGAATCAAGATTGCCGGGAAAAATATCAATAACCTCAGATATGCAGATGATACCACCCTTATGGCAGACAGTGAAGAGGAACACAAAAGCCTCTTGATGAAAGTGAAAGTGGAGAGTGAAAAAGTTGGTTTAAAGCTCAACATTCAGAAAATGAAGATCATGGCATCTGGTCCCATCACTTCATGGGGAATAGATGGGGAAACGGTGGAAACAGTGTCAGACTTTATTTTTCTGGGCTCCAAAATCACTGCAGATGGTGATTGCAGCCATGAAATTAAAAGACTCTTACTCCTTGGAAGGAAAGTTATGACCAACCTAGACAGCATATTGAAAAGCAGAGACATTACTTTGCCAACAAAGATCCGTCTAGTCAAGGCTATGGTTTTTCCTGTGGTCATGTATGGATGTGAGAGTTGGACTGTGAAGAAAGATGAGCGCCAAAGAATTGATGCTTTTGAACTGTGGTGTTGGAGAAGACTCTTGAGAGTCCCTTGGACTGCAAGGAGATCCAACCAGTCCATTCTGAAGGAGATCAGTCCTGGGTGTTCTTTGGAAGGAATGATGCTAAAGCTGAAACCCCAGTACTTTGGCCACCTCATGTGAAGAGTTGACTCATTGGAAAAGACTCTGATGCTGGGAGGGATTGGGGGCAGGAGGAGTAGGGGACGACAGAGGATGAGATGGCTGGATGGCATCACCGACTCTATGGATGTGAGTTTGAGTGAACTCCGGGAGTTGGTGATGGACAGGGAGGCCTGGCATGCTGCAATTCATGGGGTCACAAAGAGTCGGACACGACTGAACTGAACTGTGGCTCTTCATGGTGTGTGATGGTACCACAATTGGTACATTTGAAGTAAGTATTGTCCTTTCTTCTTTAGGTAAACTCTCCCCCCACCCCACTTGATTCTAATGTTTCAACAGGTTGTAAATTAGGGGTCTTTCTTTTGTTTTCCAGGGGGTGGTTATAACACAAGTTTTTAGTGTCTCTTACCTGAACTGTCAGGTAACCAGGATGAGGATGAGATGGATGAGTGACTGAACAACAACCTGAGATGTGGTCACTTTGAGAAATGCACTTTCCTCTTTCATCTCCTCTGTCAGAATTGTTGCCTAGTTCTCTTGATATCATCACTGTGCCTCCAGGGTTGTTGCTGCCTTGCTGCAGCAGGTGTCACTGGGGTCCTTGCCTGGGGGACTGGGATGGTGCGTGCCTCTGCAGTGTCCAGGATGTCCCAAGTCACAGGCTCTGACACTGTGGGAGAAGCGGGGGAAGAGGAGCTAAGCTCATGAGCCACATCTTGTGTTGCTGGGTTCATGCGTTCAGTCACTGCAGGGAAGGGATAAGAGGCTAGACTCTTGGAGCCTCCCCAGCTGGAGAAGCAGGGTCACAGGCCCACTGTCACTGCTGCCAGTTATCTTTGGCCGTGGGTGCTCCTGTGTTCCAGAGATGAGACTCATGCATGCTGCCTCCCCTGCTGCTACTGGGTTCTCTGGGGCTGTGGGCTCAGCTACTGGGATTGGGCTTGCAGACACTGTTTGCACTGTTTCCCTGGTTCTGCCTCCTCTGTGTGTTCCAGCCCACATACCTTTAGATGTACCAGTGTGTAGAATACTCTGGCATCCTGGTGTGTTGGGCAGAGGCACCTTTGTTGAGGAGTGGATGTTTTACTTGTTGTATATTAAGGGGCAGAGACAAAGGGAGCATCTCACTTCATTATGATGCTGATGCCACACCCTGATTAGCATTTATTTGAATAGAAACTATATATGGTATCCATGTCAATACAGATAAGTAAATAACATATATTCAATTTTATAAAAATTATATGTTCAGTAGATAAACATCAGCATCATAATGGAGTGAGATGCTCCCTTTGTCTCTCTCCTTTAACATACAAAAAGTAAAGCATTCACAGCTCAACAAAGGTGCCTCTGCCCAGCAAACCAGGATGCCAGATTTATTATATATATATGGGGCTTCCCTGCTAGCTTAGATGGCAAAGAATCTGCCTGCATTGCAGGAGACCCAGGTTTGATCCCTGGGTTGGGAAGATCCCCTGGAGAAGGGAATGGTAACCCACTCCAGTATTCTTTCCTGGAGAATTCCATGGACAGAGGAGCCTGGTAGGCTACAGTCAAGTCCATGGGGTCGCCAAGAGTCAGACACAACTGCGTGACTAATGCTTTCACTTTCACATTATGTACATATATATGGGTAATTTTATAAAATGCAAAAACAGAATAAATGCATGGCATATACTCAAAAATAAGACTTACACGTCAGCTTGTAAAACTTTTATTTCAATTACTTATTGGTTGTATAAGTATAGCTATATGCTGGGCCATAAATATACTAATATTTCTTGCTACAGAATGAGCCAACATATGTGAAAGCCACTGTTCTTATACCACAGTGACTTGAGCAACAGAAGAGTCTGTACAAACAGCTGGAAAGGCCAATAAAACAACAACTACTCTTTCTGTCTTGCACAAACACAGTGACAATTCCTCAAGGCCAGACTATAATCACTCTTTAGCAGGCTGATACTTTGTTGCCTTGTCTTTTCAGATTTACAGCCAGGCTGCACTCTTTGTTTAAAAGAACTTCTCCCATTTCCTTTAACTACTTGCAAGGCTGGGAATTCTGGTCTTGGCTTCCAAGATGTTTATAACTCTGTTATCAGTTTAGAAGTTGTCATCCCATCTTTCAAATCTTTATTCTGCTTACTCAACTTAGAGCAACCCTCTTCAGGAATAATGTGAGGATCCTACTGCCCTTGCTTACTCTACTACTCCAGTCTAGCAGAGCAATAAGTGTATAAATCTACAGATACAAGTGAATTTCATACTTGAATTTCCCAAAATTTTGTGGTTTACTTTAACTATATCTAACTTAAGGCATAGGCAATTATGCTATCCTATAAGAGTAAATCTGTAGTTATTCTTGCATCATTTATTTCTTAGATAAGCTTTGTAAGTTTTTGAAATTGAGAGAATACCATCTTGAAAAAACAAAGTTGAAATTGTCAGCAAAAAAGTTCTTTTTTAAATAAAACTGCTAAAAATAAAAAAGACAAAAAATGACTATATATGAAAGGTAGGATACATATTTTCTGTAAAAGACAGTATAAATAATGGCAATGTATTCTTGTCATGGCTGTTGAGGAAAAAAGTAATGTTCTAAACTAAAACGTTTGTCAGAATAAGAAAGGGCAAAAAAGATAGGACAATGAGAATTGTAAGTTATAGAAGGTTTATGACAAAGGAATCTTTAAAGAGGAATTTTTGTATACGTTCAGTTTAGCTAAAATTAAAATGAATTAAATTAAAGTGAATTTTAGTATCAAAGGTACATTGGTAGTGTTGATATTGAAAACAAAATTAGAATTTGTTTTTTCTCTGTTAAAAGGAGAAAGTTTCTTTGTCTTCACTATAATCTGCCTGAAAAACAAAGACTCTGTGTTTTGTCTTGATCACGTCTTTCAGAAAGCTGTATCTTCTCAATGTTAAAAGAAATTCACATTTTTACAGCAATGTAAATTTTTGTATTTGCCATTGAAATCTTTTTGTCATTTGATCAAGTAGGTAATTAAGTATTCCATAATGAACTGTAATCCAATTTAGTTGAGTTTCCAAGCCTTTTGATATTTTTAAAGAACTCCACAAAATCAAATTCTAAATGAAATCTATGTGACCCTGAATTTCCCTAGGATCCTTAGAATATCTCAAAATATATATTTTCTCTCTTTATAAGAAGGGAGATATTAAACAAATTAGGCTTATTTGATGTGGGAAATCATATGGGAAGCATTGTCAGATATGAAGTAATATATTGTATCTATATTGAGAGTAGCAATGCCACATCCAAGGAGTGGTGGCTAGGCGGGTGAGGAGGGCCTAGCAGAGCTACTCCACATTCAAGGTCAGGAGGGGTGGCCATGAAGAGATACCCCTTGTCCAAGGTAGGGAGCTGTGGCTGCGCTTTGCTGAAGCAGCCATGAAGAGATAACTCACATCCAAAGCAAGAGAAAGCCAAGTAAGATGGTAGGTGTTGCGAGAGGGCATCAGAGGGCAGACACACTGAAACTATAATCACAGAAAACTAGCCAATCTGATCACATGGACCACAGCCTTGTCTAACTCAATGAAACTAAGCCATGCTGTGTGGGGACACCCAAGACAGATGGGTCATGGTGGAGAGGTCTGACAGAATGTGGTCCACTGGAGAAGTGAATGGCAAACCACTTCAGTATTCTTGCCTTGAGAACTCCATGAACAGTATGAACAGGCAAAATGATAGGATACTGAAAGAAGAACTCCCCAGGTTGATAGGTGCCTCATGTGCCACTGGAGATCAGTGGAGAAATAACTCCAGAAAGAATGAAGGGACGGAGCCAAAGCAAAAACGATACCCAGTTGTGGATGTGACTGGTGATAGAAGCAAGGTCTAATGCTGTAAAGAGCAATATTGCATAGGAACCTGGAATGTTGAGTCCATGAATCAAGATAAATTGGAAGTGGTCAAACAAGAGATGGCAAGAGTGAATGTCAACATTCTAGGAATCAGCGAACTAAAATGGACTGGAATGGGTGAATTTAACTCAGATGACTATTATATCTACTACTGTGGGCAGGAATCCCTCAGAAGAAATGGAGTAGCCATCATGGTCAACAAAAGAGTCCGAAATACAGTACTTGGATGCAATCTCAAAAACGACAGAAGGATCTCTGTTCGTTTCCAAGGCAAACCATTCAATATCACGGTAATCCAAGCCTATGCCCCAAACAGTAATGCTGATGAAGCTGAAGTTGAACGGTTCTATGAAGACCTACAAGACCTTTTAGAGCTAACACCCAAAAAAGATGTCCTTTTCATTATAGGGGACTGGATTGCAAAAGCAGCAACTCAAGAAATACCTGGAGTAACAGGCAAATTTGGCCTTGGAGTACGGAATGAAGCAGGAAAAAGGCTAATAGAGTTTTGCCAAGAGAATGCACTGGTCATAGCAAACACCCTCTTCCAACAACACAAGAGAAGACTCTACACATGGACATCACCAGATGGTCAACACCGAAATCAGATTGATTATGTTCTTTGCAGCCAAAGATGGAGAAGCTCTATACAGTCAGCAAAAACAAGACCAGGAGCTGACTGTGGCTCAGATCATGAACTCCTTATTGCCAAATTCAGACTGAAATGGAAGAAAGTAGGGAAAACCATACAACATGAACATCACAACAGGAAATGAAGAGCTAAGACACCCAAAATGGAGAAGCTCAGCAAAGAAGCAACCCAGGCCAAAGCTGACAGAAGCCATACAGATGCCAACAAACACATCATCAACATCAACAGAGAAATGCAAATCAAAACCACTATGAGGCATGTCAGACCAGCCTAGATCGCCATAATAATAGCCAAGACATGGAAGCAGCTAGTGAACCACCTATGATACAGAGAATGGATGGAAAAAGTCAAATACAGGAAAACCACTAGACCATTCAGGTATGACCTAAATCAAATCCCTTATGATTATACAGCAGAAGTGAGAAATAGATTTAAAGAACAAGATCTGATAGAGTGCCTGATGAACTATGGACAGAGGTTCATGACATTGTACAGGAGACAGGGATCAAGACCATCCCTATGGAAAATGAAATGCAAAAAAGCAAAATGGCTGTCTGAGGAGGCCTTACAAATAGCTGTGAAAAGAAGAGAAGCAAAAAGCAATAGAAAAAAGGAAAGATATAAGCATCTGAATGCAGAGTTCCAAAGGATAGCAAGGAGAGATAAGAAAGCCTTTCTCAGTGATCAATGCAAAGAAATAGAGGAAAATAACAGAATGGAAAGACTAGAGATCTCTTCAAGAAAATTAGAGATACCAAGGGAATATTTCATACAAAGATGGGCTCGATAAAGGACAGAAATGGTATAAACCTAACAGAAGCAGAAGATATTAAGAAGGGGTCGCAAGAATACACAGAAGAACTGCACAAAAAGATCTTCACGACCCGGATAATAACGTGGTGTGATCACTCATCTAGAGCCAGATATCCTGGAATGTGAAGTCAAGTGGTCCTTAGAAAGCATCACTGTGAACAAAGCTAGTGGAGGTAATGGAATCCCAGTCGAGCTATTTCAAAACCTAGAAAGACGATGCTATGAAAGTGCTGCACTCAATATGCCAGCAAATTTGGAAAATGCAGCAGTGGCCATAGGACTGGAAAAGGTCAGTTTTCTATCCAATCCCAAAGAAAGGCAATGCCAAAGAATGCTCAAACTAACGCACAGTTGCACTCATCTCACACGCTAGTAAAGTAATACTCAAAATTCTCCAAGCCAGGCTTCAGCAATATGTGAACTGTGAACTTCCAGATATTCAAGCTGGTTTTAGAAAAGGCAGAGGAACCAGAGATAAAATTGCCAACATCTGCTGGATCATCAAAAAATCAAGAGAGTTCCAGAAAAACATCTCTTTCTGCTTTGACTATGCCAAAGACTTTGACTGTGTGGATCACAATAAACTGTGGAAAATTCTGAAAGAGATGGGAATATCAGACCACCTGACCTGCCTTTTGAGAAACCTATATGCAGGGCAGGAAGCAACAGTTAGAACTGGACATGGAACAACAGACTGGTTCCAAATAGGAAAAGGAGTATGTCAAGGCTGTATATTGTCACCCTCCTTATTTAACTTCTATGCAGAGTGCATCATGAGAAACGTTGGACTGGAAGAAGCACAAGTTGGAATCAAGACTGCCGGGAGAAATATCAATAACCTCAGATATGCAGATGATACTACCCTTCTGGCAGAAAGTGAAGAGGCACTAAAAAGCCTCTTGATGAAAGTGAAAGTGGAGAGTGAAAAAGTTGGCTTAAAGCTCAACTTTCAGAAAATGAAGATCATGGCATCTGGTCCCATCACTTCATGGGAAATAGATGGGGAAACGGTGGAAACAGTGTTAGACTTTATTTTTGGGGGCTCCAAAATCAGTGCAGATGGTGATTGCAGCCATGAAGTTAAAAGACTCTTACTCCTTGGAAGGAAATTTATGACCAACCTAGATAGCATATTCAAAAGCAGAGACATTAGTTTGCCAACAAAGGTCCATCTAGTCAAGGCTATGGTTTTTCCAGTGGTCATGTATGGATGTGAGAGTTGGACTGTGAAGAAAGCTGAGTGCCGAAGAGTTGATGCTTTTGAACTGTGGCGTTGGAGAAGACTCTTGAGAGTCCCTTGGACTGCAAGGAGATCCAGCCAGTCCATTCTAAAAGAGATCAGTCCTGGGTGGTCTTTGGAAGGACTGATGCTAAAGCTGAAACTCCAGTACTCTGGCCACCTAATGCGAAGAGTTGACTGATTGGAAAAGACCCTGATGTTGGGAAGGATTAGGGGAGGGAGGAGAAGGGGATGACAGAGGATAAGACGGCTCATTGGTATCACCGACTCGATGGACATGAATTTGAGTAAACTCCAGGAATTGGTGATGGATGGGGATTCCTGGCATGCTGCGATTCATTGGGTTGCAAAGAGTCAGACATGACTAAGTGACTGAACTGAACTGACTGATTGTATCTACATAGGTGTGTGTGTGTGTATATATATGTGTGTGTATATATATATATATAAAGTGTTTCAGAAATCTGATATATATCCTGGTATAGCTATTATTCTCTTCTAACTACTATCTTAAAGTATGTTACCTTAAAAAATGTTGTACTTCAGATAAATAACCCAATTCCTTTGTCAGTTGCATTATATTTAACTCTCATCAGATCTTTAACCTTTACTATTCTCAAGTATTTTATCATTTATAGACAGTTATTGTTTTACCTATGACTTCCCTGGTGGCTCAGTGTTAAAGAACCCTCCTGTCAATACAGAAGACATGAGCTTGAAGATCCCCTGGAGAAGGAAATGGAAACCCACTCCAGTATTCTTGCCTGAGAAATCCTATGGACAGAGGAGACTGGTTGGCTATGGTCCATGGGGTCGGTCCATGGGGTCCCTAAGTGTCAGACATAACTTAACAACTAGACAACAGCACTATTGTTTTTCTCTGATGCTTTGCAAAAATGTTCCTAGAGAAATGCTTCATCTTCAAGGAGATTCATGGAAATGACCCTGGTAAGTATACACTAACATGCAGGTTTATGATAACTAAGATCATAATACTGAACTAGGTAAATTTTTTAAAACTTTAATGGAAAACTCATTGATCCCTAAAGTTGTTAACCCAAGATCAAGATTGACAAGAATTATTAGTCCTTCTAATTACAAGAGACTAAAGATGATTATGGCTTCCCTGGTGGCTCAGAGGTTAAAGTGTCTGCCTCCAATGTGGGAGACCCAGGTTTGATCCCTGGGTTGGGAAGATCCTTGGAGAAGGAAGTGGCAACCCACTCCAGTATTATTGCCTGGAGAATCCCATGGTTGGAGGAGCCTGATAGGCTCCAGTCCATGGGGTAACAAAGAGTCAGATATGAATGAGTGAGATTATAATTTTTATGACTTCTTATACATATTTTCTGCTGTTTTATTTTTCTAGATTTAAGAAACTTTTTCTTCTAAGAATCTGTGACTTACAGCAATTCAATAAAATGTATATTTTTTTGTAAACAAAGATGAGACATTTATCTGTCTTTTCCCTAGCTGATCCCTCCAAAAATTGAAAACTGTCATTAAATATTCTTATTTTTATAACAATATATGTATTTGCATAAATTTAATAAGAATCTGTTCTCCTTGTGACAGAAAGCAATTGGAAATATTGGTTATATCACCAAGGCTTTGACTGAATTTTATATTCAAGAATGACAGACATAAACTCAGACAGCTTTTAGAAATGGCCAAGATTCCAGTAAAATAATCTTAAAAAGAACTTATATGATCAATCACTATTCTTGCTGCACTTATGTAAATAATCAGGCCAAGTTTAATACAGACAAATTCATTTTACTGTGATTATCTTTGATAAAAGGGGGAATAATTACGGAGAAAGAAATTATGTCTACACCTATATAGGTATTAGATTCTTGTTTTAGTAATTGAAACTGCAGTACTTTGGCCACCTGATGCAGAAGAACTGGCTCATTAGAAAAGACCCTGGTGCTGGGAAAGATTGAAGGCAGGAGGAGAAGGGGACGACAGAGGACAGGGTGGTTGGATGACATCACCGACGTGATGGACATGAGTTTGAGTAGGCTCCAGGAGTTGATTACGGGCAAGGAAGCCTGGCGTGCTGCAGTCCATGCGGTCGCAGAGTCAGACATGACTGAGAGACTGAATTGCACTGAACTGAATTTTCTTCAAGGTTTTATTATATGCTGTAAGCTGGACTGAATTCTAAACTCTTTTAATTTCTCCAAATATCTGACTACCAATCTCTAAACTAACATTTCCATTTTTCTTCTACTCATCTGACTTGAAATCAGTAAGAACAAAGATTACCCTTAAATCTTCTTAGAAAGGATCATGCCAGGTTCTCCTCACTGTCCAGATGGCAGTCAGACTTCAGAGACTCCAGCCTTAAGTGCACATCTCACAGTAAAGAAGAGTCCATCTGACACCTAGTTCTATACAAGCCATGGAAATGTCTGAATCCAATTAACCAGAAATTGAAGCAGATGTCAGCTGAGGGAGACAGCTTCTTAAGATGATTGGAACAGACCTGTGTATCTTTTTCCTTAACCTCTTCTTTTTCTTGGAGAAACAATGCTCGTATCCACATTCCCAACCTATTGTAAAAGTGGGAAACTTACCTATTTGTTGGGTTTGCCAGCAGAAATGTCTATCTGTTCATTTCAATGGTGACTCTTCAGTCCATACTGTAACAATTCTTTTCACTTGTCACAAGAGCTACTGCTAATTTCACTTGTTGTCTCCTTGACAGCAGCTATAGAGTAAGACTTGAAGCATCTCATTGGTCCATGGCCACCTTCAATGAGAACTTCCAGAAGGCATACATGACTCTAAGTTTGCTTCCATATGGAAAGTCCTCCTCCTTTGGGTTGGAAAAAAGTGCTAATGAATGCTTGATCAGAAATTTCTCTCTGACATTAGCAGAGCTGGCTGGTTCCACAGCCAAGGCAATAGCAACCAAGTGGTGATCATTTGACTCATTGGCTAAAGTATTGGCTTGACCAAGATGTTTGTTCAGGTAACTAACATCTTACAGAAAAATTTGAATGAAAATTTTTGCCAAACTAATAATTTGGGACAATCACATAGTCCTCAGTTATCTACTTGTTGAACAAAGAGGCACATATGAAATAACAAATACCACCTTCTGCACAAGGATAAATACCACTGGAGAGATTTAAAACTCAATTACACAAAATCAGGAACCAAGCCCATTGGTTACAACAAATTTTACCTGATGACATCTGATCTTTTCACCTATTTAGCTGGTCACTCTCAGATTTGAGTTCCTATTTAAAAATCATCATATAAACTGAACTTGTCATATTGCTTTTAACTCTGTTTTGTGTAACCATTTTTAACTTTTGTTCCTTTTGCCCTTAAAATTTTTTATTTATTATTATTATTATTTTACTTTACAATATTGTATTGGCTTTGCCATACATCAACATGCATCTGCCACGGGTGTACACGTGTTCCCATTCCTGACCCCCTCTCCCTCTTCCCTCCCCATACCATCCCTCTGGGTCATCCCAGTGCACCAGCCCTAAGCTTCCTGTATCCTGCATCGAACCTGGACTGGCGATTCATTTCTTGTATGATATTATACATGTTTTAATGCCATTCTCCCAAATCATCCCCAGCTCCCTCTCCCACAGAGTCCAAAAGACTGTTCTATACATCTGTGTCTCTTTTGCTGTCTCGCATACAGGTTGTCGTTACCATCTTTCTAAATTCCATATATATGTGTTAGTATACTGTACTGGTGCTTTTCTTCCTGGCTTACTTCACTCTGTATAATAGGCTCCAGTTTCCTCCACCTTAAATTTTTATAAAAAGGATGAACCTAACAGGGTGATGTTGGCTCAGCACTTTGCGATATCTCCAGTGCTTATGATCTTGATAAGGTATAGACTTTAGATGAGAAATACCTGAACTTAATAATGCTATAAAATTTGTTCTTATGTGCAAAGATGAGTAAGACTGTTCTAGCAACTAGTAGAGGGCCATCACATTGTGTGCACTTGATACTTGCTTTGGGATTAAGTTGCTGTTCAAAACAGTAACTAGAAAACAAGATATTTAATTTTTTCAGTTATAAAATACTTCTCAGTTTAGGAGCAAATGGTAAAAATATCTTCATTTTTACATTTATTCTATGTTTCTCAGAGAATAAAGGAGAAAACTTTAATAGGAAAAATAATTCAAATGCACTGTTTTTCAAATTTACATGTACTGCATTCTTTCCCTCAGACTTAGTTATTTGGATGGTTTTTATGGATAATGCAAGAAGTAATGCCATATTAAATAACAGTTTAAAGTTAGGCTTTTTGAGACACAACCAGCCACTGAAATACTTATAAGCCATATATGGGTAGTGAATGGATTACCCAATACTCCAAAACACTTTCAGAGGAGACTGGGAAGCTGGAAAGATGACTTTGAATATGTTCTCTGACAAGTTGTCTCTGAGCTGAAATAGGACAGTTTACTGCTTACATGCAAAGCAACTTAAGAAGCAAACAGAACAGAGGCATCATCTTCTATAAAGAAAGAAGACAATTTATTTCCTGAAAAATAAGCAGAGGGACAAACTACCAGACTACTGCCAGGCATTTTGCAATTCAGAGAATGGCTGTAGTTGGTTTATAATGAGTTTTTCAGGGAAGCAGTGTGGAGCTACCCTCTGGAACTTTGCAATATTAGTCTAGCCCTCAAACAGCTTTAAAAATGATAAATCTTTGTCCCTGAAATAGCATCTTTTATGTTTAATTTATTTTCTTTAGCTTGAACAAAGCCTCCCTATTTATTTTTCGTGGCCCCAGGGGTTAACAATTTATTTTCTTCAGGCTCAAGAAGGTCGCTTTCATTTATTTTCCACAGATCAAGGAGGAAACTTCTAGATGTTTCTAGATCAAGTGGTAGCACTGCCCATATAAGCTAAGGGATAGAGCAAGTATGTAAGTTTATTCCTCTGTCCTTGTTATGCATTTTTCTGCATCTGACAGCACACATCAGGTTTAATTGTGTGTAGTGATGTAGGAAGCTGCAGTTACAGATTCCTGTGACAATGTAATAAATTGCCGTTTGTTTTGAAGACTCCATAGTGGTGAGTTAGACCCAGCTGGTGCTGTCACATGAAAGTTGATTTGTGAACCTCTTCCTAACACTGGTGATATTTTGCTGGTAGCTTGAAATTGACCACAGTGGAGGCATTTGTACCAAAGAAATTGGCAAATGTCACAAATCAGGTCTTTTGCTTCTTTTTTTCTCAATTTGAAAGCAGTCACTGTTTATCAACTGACTGTATTACAAAAATAATCATGGTAGATACCTTAGTTGGTAGGTACACTTCAACCTGTTGATCTAGTCTTCCCTGTTGCCAGCATCTCCACCTCTATAAAATGCATGGTCTTTTTCTTCATTCCACCTCATGAAGAAGGTAATTTGAAGGGCCACAGATAGTTGTTTGCTTTTTTAAAATGTTTTCCAACAGTATAGATCTCATGAGTCAAACCCTCCATGTAGATGATGCTATATTAGTCAATAGAACGAGCAATCAAGACATTATTCTTCAGGGCAATTTGCTTCTTGTTGATTTTGCCACAACCATGCTTGTAGACCAGTTGGTTTGCAGACTTCAGATTTGGTAACATTATTGCTGTTGTTCAGCTGCTAAGTCCTGTCTGACTCTTTGTGATCCCATGGACTGCAGCACGCCAGTCTTCCCTGTCCTTCACTATCTCCCAGGGCTTGCTCAAACTCATGTCCATTGAGTTGGTGATGCCATCCAACCATCTCATCCTCTGTCATCCCCTTCTCCTCCCACCTTCAATCTTTCCCAGGATCAGAGTCTTTTCCAATGAGTCAGCTCTTTTCATCAGGTGACCAAAGTACTGGAGCTTCAATTTCAGCATCAGTCCTTCCCATGAATATTCAGGGTTGATTCAGGTTACCTGTATGGTTCCATAATTCTCAGTATGTTAACTGAAACCTTGCTGAGCTTCGCAAAGGAATCATTGAAGATCTGACAGAGGCAAAGAAGCTGCAACACCTTTCAAACATTTGGGTTCACACCAACTGATACCTCTGATCTTGATGACAAATGCCAATTTGGGTTCAGTGGGTACATACAAGTTGCTGGCTTTTCATGCTATCCTAACCATTCAAATTTCATTTCTGTACATCTCCCTGTATTCCTTGTGGTGGTGTTTAGCTTTTTCAGAGAGAAGCTTCCTCTTTGCCTTTCGAAGCATTTTCTGGGCACAAACTTCTTTCTCAGGCACTTGATCTTAAGCTCCACCAAATTCTTTAGCTTTATCTTGAGGGTTTCTGGCATAGCATGAAGCTTCTTTTTCTTCTCTTCTGCACCTTTCCTGGTTGCAACCCAGAAAGGGGGGTATTTTGCTTCTTTAGAGAGCTAGTATTAAACATGTTCCAACACACTTACTCTAAGTGTGTGTGTATCTGTGTATGTATCAAATGTAATTGAACAACTTTACTGTTTCTGTATGTAGAAAGATTAAAGTCATAACTGCATGGAGATTTTGTTTTTTCATTCAGTTAGTTTTTCAGAAGTCTTCATGTGAAACTGATACTCCTCCCTTGGGTCTTTAACTAGTCAACTTTTTATTTGTTTTTAGTTTCTACAACTTAAAGAACTTTTGAATATTAGGCATTAAAAATCCATATTTCTTTAGCACAGTCTCTCCAAACATCCATTCAATATGGAATCCCTGTGTGTGCATGCTAAGTCACTTCAGTCATGTCTGACTCTTTATGACCCTATGGACTGTAGCCCGCCAGGCTCCTCTCTCCCTGGGATTCTCTAGGCAAGAACACTGGAGTGGGTTGCCATGCCCTCCTCCAGGGGATCTTCCTGACCCAGGGATCTAACCCATGTCTCTATGTCTCCTGCATTGTCAGGCAGGTTCTTTACCACTAGGACTACTTGGGAAGCCCTATAGAGTTCCCAAATTAATCTATTTTCTTATTCTCTGTCTCCTATCTTCTCTTCATAGTAGCCACTCTTTAACTTTCACTGCAGACTCAGACAGAAATATAAGACCCTCTGAGACTGACAAACAGTATTTGTATTTTTGGCTAAAACATAGTAGTTTAAGGCATATTCCTTGGGGAAAAATGAAAATAAATGACGAATGTCCAAACATTAATGTTTGCCTTGAAAATATATCTAGAATCCCAACTAGCACATTTAGAAGCGAGAGATCAAGCTTGGTAAACCACTTACAACCATGCCACATGAGAGAAAGTTGAATGAAAGAAAATACTAATTCAGATGATGTTGTAGATACCAACCCAAAGTCCTTCCAACCACAAAATGCTAGATATGAGACACTCGTCCAAAAATTGTATAGTCTATGCTCAGAACTGGAAACAATAGTTGGGAATTTTATCTATATTTTCTAAACAGAAATTTTGACATTATCTAATTGTTGCCAAATATTAGCAAAGAAAAAATTACTTAAAAATAAAGCCATCTTCTCAATATTGTTAAATTGAGTGGGAATGGATTCTGATATAAAAAGTAAATGTGACCCAATGTTGATAAGAGTTTTGGTGGATGGATATCTTCATTTACAGTTGGTGAAAGATGAAATTGAGAAATATTTTGGTAATACATCCCCAAATCTTGAATATCAGTAAACTTTCAGACTTTTTTCTATGAATTTTAAGCTGTATGTGTATGTGCTAGGGGGAGCTGACATGCAAGAAGATTTAGAGATAAGGTATTGATAAAGCATTTTTCATCAAAGGTTAGAGTAATATAGGTTTTCTAAAATAGACAGCCATCTAAATAATGATATAGTTATTTGAACTTGAATAACTTCAGTCCTTCTGAGCCTATTTTGTATTTGCAAAATGAGTAAAATATAAGTAGTTGAAATTCATATAATGATGATTGTATGCAGTCACTGCTCTAAGTGTGCTACATTTATTAGCTCAGTTGCTACTCACAAAACTCTAAGGTGGGTGCTTTTATTATCTGAAGTGTCTACAAAATGAGTGACTTGTCTATACTGACACAGCCAGTAAGTGGCATAACCAGGTTCTTAACCCAAATTACTGTCTCTGTCTCCTGTCTGTTTTGTAACTTTCCCTATGTACCTCACAGAACTGGAAGAGTCATATGACATAGAAATATAGACTGCCAAACATTTGGTAAATGCTCGATAATATTTCCCATTAAAAATAGAGCTAATAAAAACTAGTTGAACTCGGTCAAGTTTAAAGAGATAGATCAGTGGCAATGCAACTGCAAATGCGATTTGAGTAAACTGGAAAATTCTTCCAGGAAATGTGTAATTTAAACAGATAGGCAAATAGCCCCAGTAAAGCACTTGTGGACAGATTTGGAATTGTCTTAGAGTTTCTGTAAAGGCTTGTAATATAGAACTTTTGAGGACTAGAAAGCAAGAACAGAAATTCCTAGAGTACCAGGAGTAAACAATTGTCAGAAATACCACAGGTAGTTGAAAAGTGTTGCATTGCTGAGACAGAAGGGCTCGAATCTGGACCACCTACCGTTGTCTATGAAAAGTGGAACAGCAGTCAGGAGGCTGTCCACTGGGTGGGAAAGCAGGACACTAATAATTAATTCAAGGCACAAGAAGTTCCAGGGCAGACCTGGGAAATCAGGTATCAAAGACTGGCTCCTGCCCTGGAACTTCTTGTGCCTTGAGTTAATTATTAGTGTCCTCCATTTCTGCCCAGTGGGTAGCTTGAGTTACAAGCTGGAATCAAAATAGGTGGGAGAAATTTCAACAGTCTCAGGTATGGGGCGGAATAGGCAATGGCAACCCACTCCAGTACTCTTGCCTGGCAAATCCCATGGATGGAGGAGCCTGGTAGGCTGCAGTCCATGGGCTTGCTAGGAGTCAGACACGACTGAGTGACTTCACTTTCACTTTTCACTTTCATGCATTGGAGAAGGAAATGGCAACCCACTCCAGTGTCCTTCCCTGGAGAATCCCAGGGATGGGGGAGCCTGGTGGGCTGCCATCTATGGGGTCGCACAGAGTTGGACATGACTGAAGTGACTTAGCAGCAGCAGCAGCAGCAGATATGGGGATGATACCCCTCTGATGACAGAAAGACAAGAGGAACTATAGAGCTTCTTGATGAGGGTGAAGGAGGAGAGTGAAAGATCGGGCTTAAAACTAAATGTTAAAAAACTAAGATCATGGCATCTGGCCCCATTACTTCATGACAAATAGAAGGGTAGAATGTGGAAGTAGTGACAGATTTTGTCTTCTTGAGCCATGAAATTAAAAGATGCATACTCCTTGGAAGGAAAGTTATGACCAACCTAGATAGCATATTCAAAAGCAGAGACATTACTTTGCAAACAAAGGTCCATCTAGTCAAGGCTATGGTTTTTCCAGTGGTCATGTATGGATGTGAGAGTTGGACTGTGAAGAAAACTGAGTGCCGAAGAATTGATGCTTTTGAACTGTGGTGTTGGAGAAGACTCTTGAGAGTCCCTTGGACTGCAAAGAGACCCAGCCAGTCCATTCTAAAGGAGATCAGCCCTGGGTGTTCATTGGAATGACTGATGCTGAAGCTGAAACTCCAATATTTTGGCCATATGATGCAAAGAGTTGACTCATTAGAAAAGACTCTGATGCTGGGAGGGACTGGGGGCAGGAGGAGAAGGGGATGACAGAGGATGAGATGGCTGGACGGCATCACTGACTCGATGCACATTGAGTTTGAGTGAACTCCGGGAGTTGGTGATGGACAGGGAGGCCTGGTGTGCTGCAATTCATGGGGTCGCAAAGAGTTGGACACAACTGAGTAACTGAACTGAACTGAACTGGGCTCTAAAATCACTGCAGATGGTGACTGTAGCCATGAAATCAGAAGCCTCTTGGCAGGAAACTATGACAAACCTAGACAGTGCATTGAAAATCAGAGACATTGCTGATAAAGTTCCATATTGTCAAAGCAAGTGAGAGGTGTGAAAGCCATATAGTTAAGGGGTACAGTTGTGAGAGCTGCACTGTAAAGAAGGTGGAGCACCGAAAAATTGATGCCTTTGAACATGGTGCTGGAGAAGACTTCTGAGAGTCACTTGGATGGCAAAGAGATCAATCCAATCAATCTTAAGGTAAATCAACCCTGAATACTCATTGCAAGGAGTGATGCTGAAGTTGAAACTCCAGTATTTTGGTCACCTGATGTGAAGATCTGACTCATTGGAAAACTCCTTGATGCTGGGAAAGATTGAGGGCAGAAGTAGAGGAGCATGTTCAAGGATGAGATGGCTGGATGGCATTACTGGTTTAATGGACATGAAGTTGGGCAAACTTCGGGAGATGGTGATAGACTGTGAGGCCTGGCATGCTGCAGTCCATGCAGTCATTGCCAAGGCATTCTACTACTTTTTTTTGTTTGTTTTTGACCATGCCACGAGGCTTGTGGGATCTTAGTTCCCTGATCAGGAATCAAACCCAAGTCCACAGCAATGAAAACCTGCATTGTAACCACTAGACTACCAGGACACTCCCTACCAAGTCATTCTTGATTGAGGGTTTGCTAATTTGAATTCTGAAGTCGTTGTAATTAACACTTGACCAATATTAAATTGTTCAACTTGTATCTAATAGGAACTTCTCAAATTATTTATGTGTTATGTTTCTTGGGTGTGCTCAAACAAAAGCATTGTACATATACATAGGTTTCACTGTGGGTAATTAATATGTTCTTCGAACTTACCATTGTCACAGGGGAAGGATGGGGGAAGGGATAGTTAGGGAGTTGGGGGTGGACATGTACACATTGCTATATCATTGCTATATTTAAAATGTGTAACTAATAAGATCCTACTTTATAGCATGGGAATTCTGCTCAATGTTATGTGGGAGCCTGGATGGGAGGGGAGTTTGGGGGAGAATGGATACATGTATATGTATGGCTGAGTCTCTTTGCTGCTCATCTGAAACTATCATAACATTGTTAATTGGCTATACTGTAATACAAAATAAAAAGTTAAAAAAGTATGTATATATACATCTTCTTTAGTAATTCATCCAGTTCCACCATTAACCTGGCTTTATTCATGCTAAAATGTACCATTATATTTTGTATATGTTAATATATATATATTCACTTTGCTATATTTTATTTATTTTAAAAATACTTATTTATTTACTTATTTGGCTGCACCAGCTCTTAGCGGCACACACTTCCTTGCAGCACGTGGGATCTCTAGTTGCAGCATGGAAACTCACAGTCGTGGATGTGGGATCTAATTCCTTGACTAGGGACCAAGCCTGCACACCCTGCAGTGGGAGCGTGGAGTCTTAGCCACTGGACCAGCAAGGAAGTCCTTATTTTGCTGTATTTTAAATTTAAACACATTTTGAATGCATGCTTGTTAATAAAGAAAATGCGAAGACTTCTTCAGGTTTTGTACCTGAAAATCCCTCTCCAGTGCCACCCATGTACTGGGTACCCAAAATTCAGTTCTGACTCACACATACTCTCTGGGACAAGTTTACATACTCATGCTTTAATATTTTTATTTTAAAATATTTACTTAATAATATACTTTCTATTAAAAGTGATATAGGCACTTTTCTCTCAATAGAAAATTTCAAGTCAACAAGACTTAAATGAGTTATCTCATATGTCATTAACAAATTGCCAGTAACTCCCAAATATATTAGTTTTGCTTCTAACTTCAATTATAAAAAAATCAGCATTTTTACTTTTTAAACTTGCTTTATGTCATCCTATTCTTTCACGGCTCATATTCCTGATATAAACACATGGTAATATATCCTATATGTTCTGAGTCAGATCTGAACACCATGTATTATGACTATACTCACTCATAATGTGTGCTCAGTCATGTCCAGCTCTTTGTATCTCTTTGCACTGTAGTCCACCAGGCTCATTTGTCCAGGCAAGAATACTGGAGTGGGTAGCGATTTCCTTTTCCATGGGATCTTCCCGACCCAGGGATCAACCCTGCATCTCCTGCATCCTCCACATTGCAGATGGGTTCTTTACCTGCTGAGCCATCAGAGAAGCCTTATTATACCTAAACCATTCATTTTTTGTGTAATATAGATTTCTTGAATTATATCAACAAGCCAACTTAGAAACTTTTAAATAAAAAAATGAAAATGGGTGGCAGAGTTTCAGGGTCCATTGTTTTTCTCCAGGAAAAGTTATATTCATAAATGTGCATTAATTTTACTACTATTTCTGACCATATTTCTTTCCCTAAAGATGAAAAAACAGTTGCTTTTGGAGAGCATTCTCTCTTCTTCTGTTTTTCACAATCACTTACTGTTGCTTCACAGCCACTCAGTAAGATCATTACCACTGCTTTTTATGTTTAACTTACCTCACTTCCAACCCAAAGGTATCTCCTTTTAATAACTGCTAATTTCCTGTTGATCAAGGTCCTTTATAATTAGTTTATATGGGTATTTGCTAGCTTGCTTCAGTAGGCCTTCTAGTCTGTGATGTAGTCATTGCTTTGGTATCTATGCTGGGTTGCAAAATAACCCTGACTGCCCACCAAGCTTTCAGCTGCCAAATGATATCCTGATGGCATGGTTTGCATGCCAACTCCAACATATGGTGATAGATGCCTGAGACTTTATTTATTTATTTCATGTCAAGTGGATTGTTTGAAGGTTTTCAGGGGTATGTTTTTTATTGGGGTCTATATTGCTTCAAGTCTAATGTAGAATTTTCTACTTCAAAAAACTTTGCTATTAAATTAAATTAACTTTGAATTAAAGAGCCTCTTGATGAAGATGAAAGAAGAGAGTGAAAAATCTGGCTTAAATTTCAACATTCAAAAAAACCAAGTTCATGGTATCCAGTCCCATCACTTCATGAAAATAGATGGGGAAAAAATGGAAACAGTGACAGACTTTATTTTCTTGGGCTCCAAAATCACTGCAGATGGTGACTGCAGACTTGAAATTAAAAGACACTTGCTTCTTGGAAGAAAAGCTTTGACAAAGCTAGACAGCATCTTAAAAAGCAGAGACATTACTTTGCCAGCAAAGATCTGTCTAGTCAAAGCTATGTTTTTTTCACTAGTCATGTATGGATGTAAGAGTTGAACTGTGAAGAAAGCTGAGTGCCAAAGAACTGATATCTTCAAACTGTGGTGTTGGAGAAGACTCTTGAGAGTACCTTGGACTACAAGGAGATCCAAAAGTCCATCCTAAAGGAAATCAGTCCTGAATATTCATCAGAATGACTGATGCTAAAGCTGAACCTCCGATACTTTGGCCACCTGGTGCAAAGAACTGACTCAGTGGAAAAGAGCCTGATGCTGGGAAAGATTGAAGGCAGGAGGAGAAGAAGATGACAGAGGATGAGATGGTTGGATGGCATCACTGACTCAATGGACATGAGCTTGAGTAAACTCCAGGAGTTGGTGACGGACAGGGAGGCCTAGGCAGTGTGCTGCAGTCCATGGGGTCACAAAGAGTCAGACATGACTGAGCAAATGAACTGAACTGAGTGACCATCATTTACCCTATTAATAATTTCTAAAAGTTTTCTTTTCTTTTAAAAATTTTCTTTACCTTTTGGCTTCTTTCACCTATTTTCCCCAACTCCCACCCTCAATTCTGGCAACCACTATGTGTCCTATCTATCTATGAGTTTTTTTTTTTTTAATACTACAAATAAAAGAGAAAATACAATATTTATGTTTCTCTGTCTGAGTTATTTTATTTAGCATAGTGCTCTTGAAGTCTATTCATTTTGTTGCAAATGGCAAGCTTTCATTCTTTTTTATGGCTAAATAATATCCCGATAAATTTAATATAAACAACATACATTTCATTATTCATCCATACATTGATGGACACTTACACTGTTTCCATATCTTGGTTACTGTAAATAATGCTCTGTTAAATGGGGGAATGTGTGTGTGTGTGCATATCTCTTTTTTGATCTCTCTCTCTTTTTTGATGGGGTTTTCTTTTTTGTTTTGTTTTTTTTGGATAAGTATCCAGAAATGAGATTGCTGGCTCATATGGTGGTTCTATTTTTAATTTTAGATGAACTTCCCTACTTTTTTTCATAGTGGCTACATCAGTTTTTATTCCCACCAACACTATTCTCTTTATTCTTTCCAATACTTGTTATGTCTTGTCTTTTAGATAATAACCATTCTAACAGGTATGAAATGATATTTCACTGTGATTTTGGTTTGCATTTCCATGATGATTAATGTTGAGCATCTTTTCATGTACTTGTTTGACATCTGTGTGTTTTCTTCAGAAAAAATGCCTCAGATCTCCTGGCCAGTTTTTAATTTGATTGTTTTTTTGCTGTTGAGCAAATAATTTCTCCATATATACTTAATATTGGTCCCTTATAAGAAACATGATTTGCAAATACTTCTCCCACTCAGTACGTTGCCTTTTCACTTTATTTTTTTTTAATTTTTATTTTATTTTTAAACTTTACATAATTGTATTAGTTTTGCCAAATATCAAAATGAATCTGCCACAGGTATACATGTGTTCCCCATCCTGAACCCTCCTCCCTCCTCCCTCCCCATACCATCCCTCTGGGTCGTCCCAGTGCACTAGCCCCAAGTATCCAGTATTGTGCATCGAACCTGGACTGGCAACTCGTTTCTTACATGATATTTTACATGTTTCAATGTCATTCTCCCAAATCTTCCCACCCTCTCCCTCTCCCACAGAGTCCATAAGACTGTTCTATACATCAGTGTCTCTTTTGCTGTCTCGTACACCAGGTTATTGTTACCATCTTTCTAAATTCCATATATACGTGTTAGTATACTGTATTTATGTTTTTCCTTCTGGCTTACTTCACTCTGTATAATAGGCCCCAGTTTCATCCACCTCATTAGAACTGATTCAAATGTATTCTTTTTAATGGCTGAGTAATACTCCATTGTGTATATGTACCACAGCTTTCTTATCCATTCATCTGCTGATGGACATCTAGGTTGCTTCCATGTCCTGGCTATTATAAACAGTGCTGTGATGAACATTGGGGTACATGTGTCTCTTTCCCTTCTGGTTTCCTCATTGTGTATGCCCAGCAGTGGGATTGCTGGATCATAAGGCAGTTCTATTTCCAGTTTTTTAAGGAGTCTCCACACTGTTCTCCATAGTGACTGTACTAGTTTGCATTCCCACCAACAGTGTAAGAGGGTTCCCTTTTCTCCACACCCTCTCCAGCATTTATTATTTGTAGACTTTTGGATCACAGCCATTCTGACTGGTGTGAAATGGTACCTCATAGTGGTTTTGATTTGCATTTCTCTGATAATGAGTGATGTTGAGCATCTTTTCATGTGTTTGTTAGCCATCTGTATGTCTTCTTTGGAGAAATGTCTATTTAGTTCTTTGGCCCATTATTCAACATAGTTTTGGAAGTTTTGGCCACAGCAATCAGAGCAGAAAAAGAAATAAAAGGAATCCAAATTGGAAAAGAAGAAGTAAAACTCTCACTATTTGCAGATGACATGATCCTCTACATAGAAAACCCTAAAGAGTCCATCAGAAAATTACTAGAAATAATCAATGACTATAGTAAAGTTGTAGGATATAAAATCAACACACAGAAATCCCTTGCATTTCTATACACTAATAATGAGAAAACAGAAAGAGAAATTAAGGAAACAATTCCATTCACCATTGCAACGGAAAGAATAAAATACTTAGGAATATATCTACCTAAAGAAACTAAAGACCTATATATAGAAAACTATAAAACACTGGTGAAAGAAATCAAAGAGGACACTAATAGATGGAGAAATATACCATGTTCATGGATTGGAAGAATCAATATAGTGAAAATGAGTATACTACCCAAAGCAATTTATAGATTCAACGCAATCCCTATCAAGCTACCAACAGTATTCTTCACAGAGCTAGAACAAATAATTTCACAATTTGTATGGAAATACAAAAAACCTCGAATAGCCAAAGCGATCTTGAGAAAGAAGAATGGAACTGGAGGAATCAACCTACCTGACTTCAGGCTCTACTACAAAGCCACAGTTATCAAGACAGTATGGTACTGGCACAAAGACAGAAATATAGACCAAAGGAATAAAATAGAAAGCCCAGAGATAAATCCACGCACATATGGACACCTTATCTTTGACAAAGGAGGCAAGAATATACAATGGATTAAAAACAATGTCTTTAACAAGTGGTGCTGGGAAAACTGGTCAACCACTTGTAAAAGAATGAAACTAGAACACTTTCTAACACCATACACAAAAATAAACTCAAAATGGATTAAAGATCTAAACATAAGACCAGAAACTATAAAACTCCTAGAGGAGAACATAGGCAAAACACTCTCTGACATACATCACAGCAGGATCCTCTATGACCCACCTCCCAGAATATTGGAAATAAAAATCAAAAATAAACAAATGGGACCTAATTAACTTTAAAAGCTTCTGCACATCAAAGGAAACTATTAGCAAGGTGAAAAGACAGCCTTCAGAATGGGAGAAAATAATAGCAAATGAAGCAACTGACAAACAACTAATCTCAAAAATATACAAGCAACCCCTACAGCTCAACTCCAGAAAAATAAATGACCCAATCAAAAAATGGGCCTTTTCACTTTGTTGTGCAGTTTTTTGTTTCCTGAAGTTCTGTTGCTTTTGCTTTTGGTGTCCTTTTCTAAATCACCACCAAGGTTTATGTCAAGGAACTTACTACCAATGTTTTCTTCTAGAAATTTTATGGTTTCAGGTCTCATGTTCAACCCCTCAATCCATTTTGACAATTTTAATTTTTGTTTGTGGTAAAATATAGTGGCTCATTTGCATTCTTTTGCAGATGACTGTCTTGTTTTCCAAATACCACTTATTGAAGAGACATGTCTTTTTCCTACTCTGTATTGACTCTTTTGTTTTAAGTTAATTCAAAATATATTCATAGGTTTATTTCTTGGCTTTCTATCCTCTTCCATTGATCTCTATGTCTGTTTTTATATCAATATCTTACTGTGTTATTTATTATAGCTTTGTAATATAGTTTGAAACCAGGGCTCATTATGCCTCCAGCTTTGTTATTTTCTCATTAGTGCTTTGGCTACTCAGGGTCTTTTTTGATTATACAAAAATTTTTAGGATAATTGTTCTAGTTCTGTGAAAAGTGCCATTGGAATATTGATAGAAATT
Source organism: Bos javanicus (assembly GCF_032452875.1). Taxonomy (NCBI): domain Eukaryota; kingdom Metazoa; phylum Chordata; class Mammalia; order Artiodactyla; family Bovidae; genus Bos; species Bos javanicus. The sequence continues at coordinate 5,881,137 of NC_083886.1, read as the reverse complement.
CCACTGTATTTATAGATTGCCTTTGGTAGTATAGACACTTAGCTACATTAATTCTTATAATCCATTAGCATGAAATGCCTTTCACTTATTTGTGTCTTCTTTAATTTTTTAAATTAATGCTTAACAGTTTTCAATATACAGGTCTTCAATATATGGTGGTGTTTCAGCAGGCTCCTAGATATGTATGTTAAATTTGATGCGTACCTCCTTAGTCAGGTGCTTTAATATAAACATGGGAGTCTCCTTCACTTTAAGGTTGGGAAGGATTGGCTACCTCTGAGATGGGCCACAGGCCAGGAACGTGTGACTGTACATGAGCTTTAAGAGGCATTTCTTAAATCATTACAGTGTTGTGAGTCTCAGGACACAAAACCTGCTGCTCTACAAAATTAGATGTTTTGGGGGCTCATCTCTCAGGTACAGGTCTTAAAAGTCAAAGTGCCCTATGTGGGATTGGAACCCTTCATTCCACTTGGAAAAGCGCCCACTTAATACTTTTCTCTTCCTCACTGTGCTGGGGTCACTCTGCTGAGAAGATAAGATTAGGTTTATGGCAATATTGTGTCCCAACCAGTCCTATCAGTTTCTATGTGGCTTTCTTCTCATTTGTCTGATGTGCAGTCACCACTCGGACAGACTTTGGGTTATCTTTTAAGAGGAAATTACTCTATATGTAGCTGCTGACTCAGTGTATCCACTGAAGGAGGTGAGGTCAGTATTTTCTTACATCATTCCCTTGAAATGAAACAGATTATTCCTTGCAAAAACAATAGAATACATATTTTTCTCAAGTGTTCTTTGAACATTTTCCAGGATAGATTCTATATGAGGCCACAAAACAAGTCTTAACAAACATAAATGAAGAAACAAGAGGAAATACAGTAGTGATAAGGGAACTTTAACACCCCATTTACATCAGTGGATAGATCATCCAGATAGAAAATTAACAAGGAAACATAGGCCTTGAATGTCACATTAGATGAGATGGACTTAACAGATAAATATGTGCACTTTTTAAACAGTACAAAGTGTTTTATTATTAAAATCAAATAGTAGTATTAAGTTAAAAATGATTTGAATGCATGCCTTTATCCGCTAACTTCTGAAATTTCACTAAAATGATAGCTTATAAAAAGTATCAATGACAAACATGAAGAATGAAACAGGAAACAATACCAAGGACTTCCTGAAGAAGGATAGTAGGTGGACAAGTAGCCAATTTGAGAAAACTGAAATTTAAGTTGGCATTATTACAAGCTCACTAGAAAGTTAATTTGTTTTGCAAAATGTCATAACCGAAATCAGGCACCTTTGAAAAATAATGATGAAGTTAAGGAGTTTTTTAAAAGCTCTAATTGAGACATTCTTTAAGACATACTTAACTGCCAGATTCTCTCCCATAAAAGTCACTATTGGCTTTTATCCAGGGTGGCAAAGAAATGGGGGTTTACTTTCTGGAAAATTTCAAACAAATTCTAGGAATTACAGGAATCTGTGTGCAGCTGAGGGTGAGGATAGTGTACTAGAATACAAGGACACTAAAAACCAAAACTACATCCGCAGGAAGGGAACTGAAAGTCTTCCTTGGGTAACCTCATTATCTTCAGGGAAAAAAGATCACCTTACTTAGACAGACTTTATTTTCTCAGGCTCCAAAATCACCACAGATGGTAAATTGTGGTCATGAAATTAAAAGACATTTGCTCCTTTGAAGAAAAACTATAACAAACCTAGAAAGCATATTAAGAAGCAGAGACATTACTTTGCTGACAAAGGTCCATATAATAAAAGCTATGGTTTTCCAGTAGTCACATATGGATGTGAGACTTGGACCATAAAGAAGGCTGAGCACCAACGAACTGATGCTTTTGAATCATGGCATTGGAGTAGACGCTTGAGAATCCCTTGGAGTGCAAGGAGATCAAACCAGTCAATCCTAAAGGAAATCAATCCTGAATGTCCCATTGGAGGGACTGATGCTGAGGCTGAAGCTCCAATACTTTGGCCATCTAATTCGAAGAGACCCTGAGCTGGGAAAGATTGCAGGCAGGAGGAGAAGGGGATGGCAGAGGATGAGATGGTTGGGTGGCATCACCAATTCAATGGACATGAGTTTGAGCAAGCTCCAGGAGATAATGAAGGACAGGAAAGTCTGGCGTGCTGCAGTTTATGGGGTCTCAAAGAGTCGGACACTACTGAGTCACTGAACAGCAACAACAGAGAAATCCATAGCACACAATTCCAAGTCATATTCACAGACTTCCAAAGATATTTTATTGCTATATTATTCATTATGAGCTAACAGCCAAAGATCTGGAGAAGGGAATGGCAATCCACTCCAGTATTCTTGCCTGGAGAATCCCAGGGATGGGGGACCCTGGTGGGCTGTCGTCTACGGGGTTGCACAGAGTCAGACACAACTGAAGCGACTTAGCAGCAGTAGCAGGCAAAGATCATGATGTCAGAAATTTGAAAAAAAAATCTTTAACCTGAAAGAGAGAAACCAATATAAACAAAACAACCATGAAAAGGGAGAAATCAGAAATGCAGGGAGATAAAAACTAGAATTCATTATCTTCAGAAAGATAAAAGATAATTTTCCTTTCATGACATAAGAAAATCCTAGTATAAAAATATATTTCAGAGAACAAGAAGGAGATTGTGTAAATTTAAAATATGATAGTAAAAATTAAAGCATCAATAGAAATCTTAGATGATAAAGTTAGGGAACCCTCCCAGAAAGTAAGGTAAGTGACAAAAAAGACTTGAAATGGGAAAGGAAATATAAAGCAAAGGATTAGTCTGAGTAAATGTACATCTTTGTAAGAGAATTTTAAAAGAGACATTAACAATTTCATGGAAAAATTATAAATACATAATTAAAGATAAATTCCTGAAGCTTAAGAATGCTTATCTCAATAAAAGGGTTTTAAAATAACTGAACAAAGGATGAGAAAAGATTTTTCCAAGGTACACCATCTTGAAATTTCAAAAAAGTAAGGACCAAAAAAAAAAAAAAAAATTAAGGAAAGGAAAGCTTCCAGAATGAAATGCAAAGCATAGTGAAAGAACAGAAATGAGTGAGAAGAGAAATCAAAATTGAGTTGCAGTTCTCAACCACAAAGTCTCTGTTATACAGTCAGAAAATTATTTCCAATCTGGATATCCATAAACAACCACATCATCAACCAAAACATGAGAGTAGAACTTCTGCTCACAGTTATGAGAGAGTACATTATATCAGAATAATCCTCCTACTAAGAACTAGCAGAAAAATGGACTAAGGTACTTTTTAAAAGTCTGTGTGAAGGCTATCAGTGTGGTTAGGATCTGAAAATTTGATATCTTGGTGGAAAAGTCAAAGAGGGATGCCTGACATTTCATTCTATTCCCTTCTGATACATTTCCTAAATCTGAAGCAGTGCCCCGAGAGGCTGGAACACTAAGTGACCCTGCCATCCAAGTGCCCATAGTGAGCTGCATATTATCTAATCCACTGAACCATAAAATGAGATATGCACAGCAGCACTCCATTACTAAATGCAAATGGTCAGTGAAGCTGGACAGGCCTAGGCAAAGAATAAGAGGATATGTTGAGGAGTGAAAGGGGTAGACAGATGGGTGTCGTCTACTTGCCCTTCCAGATCCTCTTTCCAAATTTTCAACTTTTCCTTTTATTGGAAATGGTCTATCTCTCAGTTGGCTTTGGCCAATCAGAGGCAGCAGCAGCAAATCAGAGGAGAGATGAGGACTTCGGGTTGGATGTTCCTCTAGTTCTCTGCTTGTTGGCCTGCTTGTTGACAAAGACTGCTTCTCTTCTGTAGGTCACCCTGCTGGCTGGAGACCCTCTCCTGCAGCTACTAATGAAACAGTTCAATCCCCAGCTGCCAGAATCCGTTCTCTTTGACCTTCAGACTTAGGATGGTTAAGCATCTCACTGTTTCTAGCAAAATGGTACTTTCCTATTCTTACTAACTTCCCTTCATCCATTTCTTACCCTTGAAAACAGTTCCTTTATTAAAAATTTCTTCAGTTACCTCATTTCACAGTGCCATCTGTTTCCTGTCAAGACCCTGCTTGATATAATTTCTAATTTAAAATGCAAACTTTATCATAGTATTTAATTATCATATATATGAGTCTATTCCTGGACTCCGTTCTCTTCATGATGTGCTTAAGTGTTCTTGCACCAACAACACATTATTTTAATTAATCTAGCATTATAGTATAGTTTTACATCTGATAGGGCAAACAGTTTTTAAACATTTTGGTTTCAGGATGTCCTTTCAGTTTTAAAAATTGTTGAGTCCAAAGAGCTTTGGTTTATGAGAGACAAATTACCAACATTTTCCCATACTAGAATTAAAATGAAGATCTTTAAAACTGTTTTATAATTCATATAATGATAATGTAAACCTATTACATGTTAACATAACCTATTTTATAGAAAAATATATTTCCCCACAAATTAATAAGAAGCATTTTATTGCTTGAAATTGCTTCAAATATTTTTAATGTATGGTAACAGAAAAGGTTTGTATTACCACATCTGCATTTACATACAGTTGGTTGTAGCATGGCATCACTGACTCGATGGACGTGAGTTTGAGCAAGCTCCGGGAGTTGGTGATGGACAGGGAAGCCTGGCAGGCTGCAGTCCGTGGGGTCGCAAAGAGTCGAACATGACTGAGCAACTGAACTGAACTGATTGTAGCATGCTGTTTTCCTTGAACTGCATGAAACACATTTCACATACACATAGGTAGTTAGAAAAGGAAGGAATATTTTAATAATCTTTTCAGTCAGTTGTGGATATTATTCTTTGATTATATACAGAAGTTTGACAAAGTAGTTTCTTAGAGGTTATTTTTAATGTGGAATCTGAAATCACATCAATGAACTTAAATTTAAAATTCATTGGTCTATCTCTTACTTGGAATGGATCTTAGATTCAAGTATGATTTTGTAACATCATGTATTTGTCATTTAGAAAATATTGATTTGCTAAGGTATGCAGAATCTTCCAAATGTTGAGATAATTTATTAGACAATGTCAAAAAGAATCACATTAATCAATATTACTAAAGATGTCATCAAAAAAATTCTCCATTATTGGGAAGCTCGCAAGCTCATGGTGGCAGATACAAGTTCCTCAAAATTTTAATTTTCACTTGAAAGTGCGTGTCTCATCATTGACAACAAACGATGACAACTGTTTTTCTTGATGTGCCAGGCTTAATTTATTTTTCTGAAAACACCTGCCAAATATTCCAAGTTTGAGTGGTCAGAGTTTGTCTGTTACTCTTGGAAGTAAAAATGGTGGATAGTTCAGTCTGCAATTCAAGCAGTCTCACAAATCCTGTTTCTCAAGAGCATTATTGTACTTCAACATGCAATAGAGGGGCTTTGGTTGTATTTTATATTTTTATACAGAATATTAAAAATATGTGTTCTCAAAGGTCAAGATTTAATAACACTAACAGCATATACTTCTTTCCAAGAACATTCTAATAAAAAGGAGCTAAAACTAGCTCCTTTTTTCCCACTGTCTTTGTGTGGTGTTGATAACATAACTTCTAATACAATTTTGTCCTGTCTTTTTTATAGCTTATTTTTATTTTTGTTAATTTTTATTGGTGTATAGCTGCTTTACAATGCTGTATTAGTTTCTACTGTACAACAAAGAGACTTAGCTATATGTATACATATAGTGAAGTGAAGTGAAAGTCACTCAGCCATGCCCAGCTCTTTGTGACCCCATAGACTATACAGTCCATGGAATTCTCTAGGCCAGAATACTGGAGTGGGTAGCCTTTCCCTTCTCCAGAGGATCTTCCCAACCCAGGGATCGAACCCAGGTCTCCCGCATTGCAGGCAGATTCATATCACCTCTTTTTTTGGATTCCCTTCCCAGTTAGGTCACCACAGAGTACTGAGTAGAGTTCCCTGAGCAATATAATTGGTTTTCATTAGTTATTTATACATGGTATAAGTAGTGTATGTATGTAAATCCCAATTTGTTCTCTTATGTCTGTGTATCTGTTTTGCAAATAAGATTATCCATACCATTTTTCTAGATTCCACATATATATGTTAATATACAATAGTTCTTTTTCTCTTTCAGACTTACTTCACCCTGTGTAACAGTCTCTAAGTCCATCCATGTCTCTACAAATGACCCCGTTTTTTTCCTTTTTATGGCTAAGTAATATTCCACTGTATATGTATTATACCACATCTTCTTTATCCATTCCTCTGTTGATGGATATTTAGGTTAATTATATGTCCTAGAGATTCTAAATAGTGCTGCAATGAACACTGTAGTGCATGTGTCTTTTTAAATTAAGATTATCTCTGGGCATATGCCCAGAAATGGGATTGCTGGTCATATGGCTAGTTCTATTTTTAGTTTTTTAAGGAACATGTATGCTGTTCTCCATAGTGGCAAAGGAAATCATTGTTTATGTCTTGTTTAAACCAAAGACAACCCTCAGAGTGGGAGAAAATACTTGCAATTTGGCAACTGACAAATGGTTAATTTCCAAAATATACAAACAGCTTATATAGCTCAATATAAAAAAAGCAATCACATCAAAAAATGGGCAGAAGACTTAAATAGACATTTCTCCAAAGAAGACATACAGATGGCCAACACACACACAAAAAGATGCTTAATATCACTAATTATCAAAGTAGTGTAAATCAAAACTGCAATGAAATATCACCTCACACAAGTTGGAATGGCCATCATTAAAAAGTCTATAAACAATACACGCTGAAGAGGATATGGAGGAAAGGAAGATCTTCTTTTGGTTGTTTAGTCACTAAGTCATGTCTGATTCTTCTGCGACCCCATGAGCTATAGCCTGCCAGACTCCTCTGTCCATAGGATTTCCCAGGCAAGAATACTAGAGTGGGTGGCCATTTCCTTCTCCAGGAAGTCTTCCTGACCCAGGGATTGAACAGGAGGATTGGCATTGTCAAGAGCATTCTTTACCACTGAGCCACCTTGGAAGCCCTGTGCTCTGTTGGTAGGAATACAAATTGCCTCCCTGTCTTGATTTGCACAAAGCTGCCAGCAGTTTACCCACCACTGTTTCCACACCATCAGTAGAAATAGGAACACACACAAAAAATAGTAAATTACATCTGAGTACTGTGATGAAAAGATCTTTGACTTTGTGGGCCCCTAAAACATTTAGGAAACCCCAGAGTCTATAGACCATAATTTGAGAATGATTTTGGTAGGATAACTATTCTGTGCTATACCAGAGGTAGTTATAGCATAATGTTTAAACCTGGGGTCTTAAAGTGAGACTGTTTTGGAACCAAATTTGACTTGACTACTTATTTCGGACCATTTGACCACTCCCACTCTTTGAGTTACAATAACTCTCACTCCCTCAAATGCATGTGTAATGCATGCAGATGCACAGTAAATTTGCATTAATCAATGAATAAGAAGAAAAAAGATGCTATGTCTGTGTAGTTAATTATAGAGAAACAGGGTGCAGTTATCTTAAGGCCAAGAAAAATATACTTCCTTATATGAAGGTTTTTTTTTTATTTCTTTCCTCAACCTCAAGATATAATCATATTCATCATTTGAAAATTACTATTTTCAAAGTATTTTGAATATATTCCTATTTAAATAATTTTGTTTTATTTTGTTTAGATTCATAAAGTTTCTTTATTCCACATGTTTAGTTCCTTGAAATGAGGAAAGGTATTATTATTATTTGTTTACTTCCTTTTCTTTTTGTTTGTTTTACTTATTCTGTTTCCAAATGCAGCCCAAACTCTGACAAAAGGTGGGCATTCAGTCAATGGTAATAGAAATAATAATTGAACGGTGAAATTGAAATTGATCCTGAAAATTTTTTTTAATTCATTTTACACATATTCTTCTTAGAATTATGCTAGGAAAGAAATTTCTTTGTTTCTTAAAAGCAAATTTAATTTGGTGATGAAATTATAAAGGCATCTGTCTCCTGAGTGCAGAACACCAACAATACATATTTAAGTATCTAAAAGAAGGTTATTCTTTGTTATTATTTTTATAATATTTTTATACTTTTGCCAAAAAATTAATTAGACAATTGAGGACAGAGGCATGGCATCTTCCTGGAGAAAGATGGTCAAATATTCAGTGAGGAAATGTACTCATTTTTTCTAGTTCTTATTTTCCATAAGAATAAAAAACTTATTTTCTCAAACAACATATAAGACAAAGGTAAGAACTGGAAATTCTACTCTAAGATCAAAGAATAAGACATGTTCTATGTTCTATTTTGATTCACCCTTTAGTGTCAGTGGGGTCACAATAATACCAGCAACAATGATCCAAAAAAGAGAAAACATAGATGTTTAAGGGCCTATATGGAAGTTACAGGCAGTAATCCTCAGTGGAAGTGGACTTAGAGAGCGCCATACTCATTATTTTTGCAGTAAAGACGCACAGGGTGACTGTGTTGTAGGGTTTTTATTCTTCTTTCTCTTTCTTTTCTTTTAGGATTAAAATATTTATAATCTTCAAGGGCAGACTCGTATCTAAATAAATAAGAAGGTGAATAAATGGCTGCCTTTCTCTTGTAGCACATGATGAGCCCAACTGGGAAATGCCTCTCCTCAGTCAGCTGCTCTGTTCTTTGGGAGAAGCTGCAGAACACACCTCTGCTCTTATAATTTTTGTAAGGCCAATCTCTTTTCAGGTAAGGCCAATGTCTACTGATATTCATTCTCCCAATTTAGAAAAAGTCATTTAAAAACTCTAGTGATTTAAAGGACATATTTCTTTCTCTTCTCTCCTTTTTCTTTTTTTTTTTTTTGCATGCCCATGTCACTGAATTTACAGAATTCAAGTCAACATATAATAACTCACATAATAACTTCTCCAGTCTCTGTCCTCCACATGTTCTTGAAATCTCATTCAACCAGAAAACAGGTTCATACTTCAATCATACAAATATGTTTTACCTTTTTAAAATGAAGGTGAGCTCCAAATTCTGGATGAAGGGTTAAAGCATGAAGTGTAAGCATGAGTCAAACTTTTCAAAAATGAGAAATAGAGGAGTTTTAGAGGTTGTTCAATTCAATTCCCTCAATTCAAAGATGAGGAAACTTTCTTCGGGAGGTAAACGGCAATAACTATGATTATGGTCTGTATACTGGGAGTTCAAGGTTGTGTTAAACACTGTGCACCCATTATCTTCTCTGATTTCTTCACCTTTGTTACCAGAGGGGGCACCCCTTCCAGGGCCTCAGAATGGGCTCTTGTCTAACACTTGGAACTGAAGTGTCTGAGGAGACATGTGCTGACTCAGTGAAAGACATTACTGGCCAGGCAGAGAGCAGCAGGGTCAGGGAACCCAGGAGAATTACTTTGTCACATGTTCACAGTCTCAGGTTTTAGGATAGTGGGATTCATTTCCAGGTTGTCTCTGGCTTGTCATCTTGCCTGTTCCTATATTTGGTATGACCGTGGTCCTTCCTGGCGGTACACACATCTCTCAGGCAAGGTGGATTCTAACATGAGGGCCTCTTGGAGGTTGGCAAGACATATTATGGGCTTGCACTTCCTCCCTCCTTTTGGCCCCTCCCAAATTCTGTCAGTTGGTTTTCAGCAGCAGCACCATGCTCCTTATGTGGACCTCCTGTTGTGAGACAACTTGTGAGGATGCAAGCGGTCATTATTGTACCTGAACAAAGCGGGTGGTTTCAGTCAATGCTTCCCTAACACCTTTAACAATCTCTGTCTTATGGAAGTGGAATCTAAGTTTCAAACAGACTAAATAATTCACCTATATTGGATCTAGCAAGACAGAGTCAAGGTGAGAATTTGAATCCAAGTTTTTCTGCTTGACATTCTAACTCAAGTCAAAGCTCCAAGGGCTTGTGCTGAGAAACTTCAGAAGGAGAAGGTCATAGCTCAGTGGAGATAGTGTCTTTAAGGTTATCACTTGGTTGCTGGGAAGTGGTAGATTTATGATGTCAGCCAGTGAGGTGATAATTGAATTTTTAGCTCAACTCAGAATGACTTGGAGAATATGATTTATTTTTCAGTACCTACAGGAATTTTAAGATTCTATATTGAGCAGCAACCCTAGCAATTCTAACATGGCATAAACTGTATGGGTTGGTGGAAATGTTGCTAAGGCATCTCCCACCTTAACAATAATATTGCTGACGTACTCCACAGATGTATAGCCTCTGTCACAATTAGCTATATGATTTGGGTGTGTCATTTTCCCTTAATATTACTTTTCTCGTCTGGAATTTGGTGACAGTAAGAACTACTTAACAACTCAATGGTATTGTGAGGATTTAGCAGAATAATGTATACAAAAGAAAAATTTTAAATGTGGTACAAATTTAAATATTGTTGTGCTAAAATTCACCAGAGTTTTGTTAAGCAGGTTAGACTAATGAAGTCAGCTCATGCAGAAACCTGTAGTAGGTGCTGTAGACTAGCACATTAACCTCATAGTATGCGTAGGAATCACCTTGGGAGCCTGTTAAAATGCAGATTAAATTTAATTAATCTGGGGTGGGGCTTAAAAATCCCCATCTCTACAACACTGCCAGAATAAGACAGTGCTGCTGGTCTACAGACACGTTCTAACAGCCAGATTCTAGATCACAACATTTCAGTTAATGTAGATTATGGAGTTTGAAAATTTTGCCTGAAGTACCAGATATGTTTAAATAAAATTCTAAAGGGATCATCTCAGTGAAAACTGCAATTATTTAGAAAAAATATACTTTTATTTAACTCCCTGATTTTAAAAAGCCTTTTTCTTTGTATTGGGATACTGTTGTTGTTCAGTTGCTCAGCTGTGTCCAAATCTTTGAACCCCATGGGCTGCAGCACGCCAGGCTTCCCTTTTCTTCACCATCTTCCAGAGCTTGCTCAAACTCATGTCCATTGAGTCAGTGATTCCATCCAACCATCTCATCCTCTGTTGCCCCTTCTTTTCCTGCCCTCAGTCTTTCCCAACATCAGGGTCTTTTTCAATGAGTCAGTTCTTCATATCAGGTGGCCAAAGTATTGGAGCTTCAGCTTCAGCATCAGTCCTTCCAATGAATATTCAGGGTTGATTTCCTTTAGGATTGATTGGTTTGATCTCCTTGCAGTCCAAGGAACTCTCAAGAGTCTTCTCCAATGCCACAGTTAGAAAGCATCAATTCTTCAGCACTCAGCCTTCTTTATGGTCCAATTCTCATATCCATACATGACTATTGGGAAAACGACAGCTTTGACTATACAGACTTTTGTTGGCAAATAATGTCTCTACTTTTTAATATGCTGTCTAGGTTGGTCATAGCTTTTCTTCTAAGGAGCAAGCATCTTTTAATTTCATGGCTACAGTCACTGTCTGAAGTGATTCAGGACCCCAAGAAAATAAAGTCTGTCACTGTTTCCACTGTTTCCCCATCTATTTGCCATGAAATGATGGAACAGATGCCATGATCTTCATTTTTGAATGCTGAGTTTTTAAGCCAGCTTTTTCACTTTCCTCTTTCACTTTCATCAAGAGGCTCTTTAGTTCCTCTTACTTTCTGTCTTAAGGGTGGTGTCATCTGTGTATCTGAGGTTATTGATATTTCTCCTGGCAATCTTGACTCCATCTTGTGCTTCATCCAGCCTGGTATTTTGCATGATGTACTCTGCGTGTAAGTTAAATAAGCAGAGTGACAATATAAGCTTTAATGTATTCGGATACAGCTGATTACCAATTCTATGATAGTTTCAGGTGAACAGTGCATTTTAGCCACGCATGTATCCATTCTCCCCCGAATTCCCCTCCCATCCAGGCTGTCACATAACGTTGAGCAGAGTTCCATGTGCTATACAACAGTCTCTTATTGATTATCCATTTTAAATGAAGAAGTGTGTAACTTCTTCATTTTTGTATGAGAGGACAATGGACACACACACACACACACACACACACACTCACACACACAAAGGTGAAATTCCATTCTGCATGCCTTCCTCATCTTTGACCCCAACTAGCTGGTGGAAAAGGCCAGGTCTCCTGGCCTAAGTATGCTGCTCACAACATCCTTTACACATCTGTGTCTAATCACCATGGACCCCATTGATGCATTTCTCAACTTTATGCAAAACTGAGAAGGCAGTAGGGGGGTGGTGACACTTGAAGGTCTGTAAAGTTTCTAAGAAGTGTACCATCTGTCTTTAGATAGAAACTGAAAACCCCAGCTCCTAATTTCCAGTCTAAACTTCATGAAGCATCAGTCACACAGCTCTTTCTTTCAGTGATATTACACTCCAGTTCAATTTGACAAGTTCTTACTAGATAGGACAAGTTGCTTCTTTCAAATAATTCTTCAAACAAGACCTCTGCCTGCAATGTCAGTCACTTCAGTCGTGTCCAACTCTTTGAAACCTTTTGGACTGTAGCCCATCAGGCTTCTCTGTCCATGGGATTCTCCAGGCAAGAATACTGAAGTGAGTTGCTATGACCTCCTCTAGGGAATCTTCCTGACCCAGGGATTGAATGCATGTCTCCTGCATTGGCAGACAGTTTCTTTACCCACTGAGCCACCTAGGAAGTCCTGATTTTATACCTCTATCTGCACACAATTCTGAAATATCCCCAAAATATAGAGAAGTTAAAACCATGATATACCAAATACATTTATTTTCATTTTCCCAAATTAACAACTATTAACATTGTGCCATCTTTGCTTTTAGAGTTCTTACTTCATTCATTCTTCTTTATTGGCTATATGGTCCATGCTAGATACTGTCTGGGATACCTGGGATAATGTGAGAAAGATGAACAAGATCTCTTCTCATGAACCTGCACCTAAATGGGGGAAATGGAAATATAAAATAAACATGAAAAACAAAGGGAAAATATCAGAGTATTTCTTGCTATGCAGAGAATTCAAGCAGCGACATGAGAGAGAGACCGGTGAGGTCAAAGATGACCTCACTGAAGGACTAATATTTAAATAAAGTTTAGATGTAAGTTCAAGGGTGTGGAGATACAGCAAAAGAAGCATTCTGAGCAAAGGTGACCACTCTAACAAAGCCTTTAGAGGGAAGCAAGGCTGCTGTGTTTAAAACAGAGAAAGAAAGCCGGAATGTGTTACAGCAGACAATGCAGGATGGTAGGGAAAAGGTCTGCCTGGAGAATCCCAGGGACTGGAGAGCCTGGTGGGCTGCCGTCTATGGGGTCGCACAGAGTCGGACACGACTGAAGTGACTTAGCAGCAGCAGCAGCAGCAGGGAAAAGGTCAAAGAGCTGGGCAAGGGCCAGTTGCTTTATGATGAAGAGTTTGGTTTTTATTTTATATGAAGTCAGAAGCCATTGGAGGCTTTTAAGTAAGGGCATAACATAATTTGATTTATCACTAAACATGATTACTCAGCTTGCTTTGTGTATAGAATTAATAATTGGAAGCTTAAGCAAATTAGGGGCTATGGAACAATTCAGGCAAGACATGACAGTAGTTTGCAGAACAGGAAACAGATTTGAAATATGTTTGCATGTAGAATAGAGGGAACTTGTTTATGGATTAGATGTTAGGAATAAGGGAAGGCAACATGTGAATGTTGATTTCTTTTATTGGGAAAGAAAATACTTGGCAAGAAGCTGGTCTAGAGGAGCAAATCAAGGGTTTGGTTTTGTCCATGTTAACTCTGCAATACCTATTGGATGGATAAAACTGTCCTCTGGAGTTCTAGAAAGAAATCAAAGCTAGAGATCTGAGAGTCATTTAAAACCTTGGAACTCACATCTGAGGCAGCCATCTCCTGGAGAGAACATGTGGATAGAGAAGTAGGTCCCAGGATGTAATTCTGGGCACACTAGCATTTTGGAAGCCAGAGAAAGAGGAGCCGACAAGGAAACTTCATGCTTGTGGCCCACAAAGTGGAAAGGGTGTGTATAACTTAGGAGTGTGAAGAAAAACAGAACTAATAGTTAATACTGTTACGTAACTGTGTGTGTGAGAGAGAAAACAGAGAGACTGTGGAGATGTGGAGGTGGGCAGTTCCAAAGCCAGCAGGCTGAAGACCCATGGAAAGAGATGATATTCCAGCTTGAGTCTGAAGGTGATCTGTTGGCACAGTTTCCTCCTTCTTAGGAGAACCTGTTTTTTTTTTTTTCCTTAATGTCGTCAACTAATTGGATAAGATTCACCTGGCTTATGAAGACTGACGTGCTTTACTCAAAATCTTCTGATTTAAATATTAATCTCCAATTTACTGATTTATATATTAATCTCAAATCTACTGATTTAAATATTAATCTCATTTAAAAATACCTTTGCAGCAACATCTAGACTTGTCTTACCAAATACATATCAGGGCACCATGACCTACCCAAGCTGACCTATAAAATTAACCATCACAGGATGTTACCATGGAAACCCAGAAAAGAATATGTCAAAGGAGAAGAGAGTAGCCCAATACATTGACTACTGCCAAGAAGTTAAGTAGTATAAAAGATCTCACTTTTAGGATTTGATATCTAGGAGGCTATTATTGTCCAAGAACAGTATCTGTGTAATAGGTACAGAAGCCCAATTAGAGTATGTTGAGAAGAAAAAATACGCCTAGAACATTTTTTCTTTTTCTCTCAATCTTTGAGAAATAATGAAAGCTAAAGACACTTTGTAACATATCCTATTCCCCTCTCTCCTCTCTGTTTATGGAATATCTTGACTAAAGTAGAGAAAGTTTGAATCCTGAAGATTATTTGGGTAGATTCTGAATCTCTTTGCTGATGACATACCAAATGAAAATAAGTTACAATTGTCTGTTTTAAATCTTGGAAAATTCTTCAAGAGATGGGAATACCAGACCACCTGATCTGCCTCTTGAGAAATTTGTATGCAGGTCAGGAAGCAACAGTTAGAACTGCACATGGAAGAACAGACTGGTTCCAAATAGGAAAAGGAGTTCGTCAAGGCTGCATATTGTCACCCTGCTTATTTAACTTCTATGCAGAGTACATCATGAGAAACGCTGAACTGGAAGAAACACGAGCTGAAATCAAGATTTCTGGGAGAAATCTCAATAACCTCAGATATGCAGATGACACCACCCTTATGGAAGAAAGTGAAGAGGAACTCAAAAGCCTCTTGATGAAAGTGAAAGTGGAGAGTGAAAAAGTTGGCTTAAAGCTCAACATTCAGAAAACGAAGATCATGGCATCCGGTCCCACTGCTTTATGGGAAATAGATGGGGAAACAGTGGAAACAGTGTCAGACTTTATTTTTCTGGGCTCCAAAATCACTGCAGATGGTGACTGCAGCCATGAAATTAAAAGACGCTTAGTTCTTGGAAGGAAAGTTATGACCAACCTAGACAGCATATTGAAAAGCAGAGACATTACTTTGCCAATAAAGGTCCATCTAGTCAAGGCTATGGTTTTTCCAGTGGTCATGTATGGATGTGAGAGTTGGACTGTGAAGAAGGCTGAGCACTGAAAAATTGATGTTTTTGAACTGTAGTGTTGGAGAAGACTCTTGAGAGTCCCTTGGACTGCAAGGAGATCCAACCAGTCCATTCTGAAGGAGACCAGTCCTGGGTGTTCATTGGAAAGACTGATGCTAAAGCTGAAACTCCAGTACTTTGGCCACCTCATGTGAAGAGTTGACTCATTGGAAAAGACTCTGATGCTGGGAAGGATTGGGGGCAGGAGGAGAAGGGGATGACAGAGGATGAGATGGCTGGATGGCATCACTGACTCAATGGACGTGAGTCTGAGTGAACTCTGGGAGTTGGTGAGGGACACGGAGGCCTGGCATGCTGTGATTTATGGGGTCACAAAGAGTCGGAGATGACTGAGCAATTGAACTGAACTGAACTGAATGTTTCCTGCAACTGTGACAAACTATGCCTCTATGCAGCTACACTACTAGGAGTTTGAAAAAGAGAGACTCAGTTACAAGATTACATAAGGATCAAATATTTTTGCTTAAGTGAAGTGTATACAATAAATAATATCCCCAGAAAGTGTTGCTGCTTTGCCATCAAAGGCATTAAATAATAAAACACACAGATTAAAGTAATAAATCATGAGTTCTGAGAAAATAAACTTGGGTAGAACTTTTCCAATTTATTGAGCATAAAAATCAGCTGGAGAGCTTGTTTAAAATGAAGGTTTTTGAGTTTTTTTCTCAAAAATTCTATTAGACTATGTTATGGTGGGGCTAAAGTGTTCCCTGGGGGCTTAGCAGTGCAGATTGTGCCTGCAGTGCAGGAGATGCAGGAGAGGTGGGTTTGATCCCTGGCTTGGGAAGATCCCCTGGAGGAAGGCTTGGCAATCCACTCCAGTATTCTTGCCTGGAGAATCCCAGGGACAGAGAAGCCTGGAGATCTACAGTCCAGGGGGTTGAAAAGAGTCAGACATGACTGAGCATGCACACACATGGCTGGGCTAAAGTTTAAGGATCTGAACTTTAAATATGTTTTATGTTCCAATTGGTTTTGATGTGGATGAGTCCAAAGACACATTTGAGAAACAATGATTTAGGAAAAAATAAATAAATAAATAAATGAAGGTTAAAAAAAATTAGGTCCCTCTGATGTAGGGAAGATAACAAAATATAATAAATACTAAGAATTCCTTGAGTAAATTGAAATGCTGAGCAATATATTTTTTTCTTTTCCAATTGTATTCTGTTTGTTGTTGTTGCTAAGTTGCTCAGTTGTGTCCAACTGTTTGCCACCCCATGGACTGCAGCACGTCAAGCTTCCCAGTCCTTCACCATGTCTAGAGCTTGCTCAAGCTCATGTCCATTGAGTCAGTGATGCCATCCAACCATCTCCTCCTCTGTTGTCTCCTTTTCCTCCTGCCCTCAATCTTTGCCAGCATCAGGGTCTTTTCCAATGAGTCAACTCTCCCATCAGGTGACCAAATTATTGGAGCTTCAGCTTCAGTATTAGTCCTTCCAATGAATATTCAAGACTGATTTCCTTTAGGATGAACTAGTTTGATCTCCCTGCAGTCCAAGGGACTCTCAAGAGTCTTCTCCAACACCACAGTTCAGAAGCATCAATTCTTTGGTACTCAGCCTTCTTTATAGTCCATCTCTCACATCCATACATGACTACTGGAAAAGCCATAGTTTTGACTATATGGACCTTTGTTGTAATTTGTTTGGGTAAAAAGAATTTGGTTTCCTAGGAAACTGAAAATATATAGCATTTGTTTGGATGGGTTAACATGCTAGGTCAAATGATCTGTGATATGGGTAAGCAACCAGGACAAAAGATTTAGAATATTCCAAGTGTAAAGAATGCTTTATTAGTATGGACAAGGTATGATACCCAACTCTTAGAACTTTTGCAGGATTAATGTCAATGAGTGATTCATCTCATTAGCCCAACACTTGGGAATCTTGTCTAGTCTCTATCACCAGTTATTCTACTTTAGGCAAGTCAATTATAATCTCTAGATTCAGTTATTTTGCCTGTATTATGATGACCAAGATGGTTTCCTCAGTTCAGTTCAGTTGCTCAATCGTGTCTGACTCTTTGCGACCCCATGAATTGCAGCACGCCAGGCCTCCCTGCCCATCACCAACTCCCAGAGTTCACTCAAACTCACGTCCATCGAGTCAGTGATGCCATCCAGCCATCTCATCCTCTGACGTCCCCTTCTCCTCCTGCCACTAATCCCTCCCAGCATCAGAGTCTTTTCCAATGAGTCAACTCTTCACATGAGGTGGCCAAAGTACTGGAGTTTCAGCTTTAGCATCATTCCTTCCAAAGAACACCCAGGGCTGATCTCCTTCAGAATGGACTGGTTGGATCTCCTTGCAGTCCAAGGGACTCTCAAGAGTCTTCTTCAACACCACAGTTCAAAAGCATCAATTCTTCAGTGCTCAGCCTTCTTCACAGTCCAACTCTTACATCCATACATGACCACTGGAAAAACCATAGCCTTGACTAGATGGACCTTTATTGGCAAAGTAATGTCTCTGCTTTTGAATATGATATCTAGGTTGGTCATAACTTTCCTTCCAAGAACTAAGCGTCTTTTAATCTCATGGGTGCAGTCACCATCTGCAGTGATTTTGGAGCCCCAAAAAATAAAGTCTAACACTGTTTCCACTGTTTCCCCATCTATTTGCCATGAAGTGATAGGACCAGATACCATGATCTTCATTTTCTGAATGTTGAGCTTTAAGCCAACTTTTTCACTCTCCTCTTTCACCTTCATCAAGAGGCTTTTTAGTTCCTCTTCACTTTCTTCCATAAGGGTGGTGTCATCTGCATATCTGAGGTTATTGATATTTCTCCCGGCAATCTTGATTCCAGCTTGTGTTTCTTCCAGACCACTGTTTCTCATGATGTACTCTGCATATAAGTTAAATAAGCAGGGTGACAATATATAGCCCTGATGGACTCCTTTTCCTATTTGGAACCAGTCTGTTGTTTCATGTCCAGTTCTAACTGTTGCTTCCTGCCCTGCATATAGGTTTCTCAAGAGGCAGGACAGGTGGTCTGGTATTCCCATCTCTTTCAGAATTTTCCACAGTTTATTGTGATCCACACAGTCAAAGGCTTTGGCATAGTCAATAAAGCAGAAATAGATGTTTTTCTGGAACTATCTTGCTTTTTTGATGATCCAGCAGATGTTGGCAATTTGGTCTCTGGTTCTTCTGCCTTTTCTAAAATGAGCTTGAACATTTGGAAGTTCACGGTTCACGTATTGCTGAAGCCTGGCTTGGAGAATTTTGAGCATTACTTTACTAGTGTGTGAGATGAGTGCAATTGTGCGGTAGTTTGAGCATTCTTTGGCATTGCCTTTCTTTGGGATTGGAATAAAAACTGACCTTTTCCAGTCCTGTGGCCACTGCTGAGTTTTCCAAATTTGCTGGCATATTGAGTGCAGCACTTTCACAGCATCATCTTTCAGGATTTGGAATAGCTCAACTGGAATTCCATCACCTCCACTAGCTTTGTTCGTAGTGATGCTTTCTAAGGCCCACTTGATTTCACATTCCAGGATGTCTGGCTCTAGGTCAGTGATCACACCATCGTGATTATCTGGGTCGTGAAGATCTTTTTTGTACAGTTCTTCTGTGTATTCTTGCCACCTCTTCTTAATATCTTCTGCTTCTGTTAGGTCCATACCATTTCTGTCCTTTATCTAGCCCATCTTTGCATGAAATGTTCCTTTGGTATCTCTGATTTTCTTGAAGAGATCTCTAGTTTTTCCCATTCTGTTGTTTTCCTCTATTTCTTTGCATTGATAGCTGAGGAAGGCTTTCTTATATCTTATTGCTATTCTTTGGAACTCTGCATTCAGATATTTATATCTTTCCTTTTCTCCTTTGCTTTTCACCTCTCTTCTTTTCACAGCTATTTGTAACGCCTCCCCAGACACCATTTTGCTTTTTTGCATTTCTTTTCCATGGGGATGGTCTTGATCCCTGTTTCCTGTACAATGTCACTAACCTCCGTCCATAATTAATCAGGCACACTGTCTATCAGATCTAGTCCCTTAAATCTATTTCTCACTTCCACTGTATAATCATAAGGGATTTGATTTAGGTCATACCTTCAGTATTTTTGCCTTGAGAACGCCATGAACAGTATGAAAAGGCAAAATGATAGGATACTGAAAGAGGAACTCCCCAGGTCAGTAGGTTCCCAATATGCTACTGGCGATCAGTGGAGAAATGACTCCAGAACGAATGAAGGGATGGAGCCAAAGCAAAAACAATACTCAGTTGTGGATGTGACTGGTGATAGAAGCAAGGTCTGATGCTGTAAAAAGCAATATTGCATAGTAACCTGGAATGTCAGGTCCATGAATCAAGGCAAATTGGAAGTGGTCAAACAGGAGATGGCAAGAGTGAACATCAACATTCTAGGAATCAGCGAACTAAAATGGACTGGAATGGGTGAATTTAACTCAGATGACCATTATATCTACCTCTGTGGGCAGGAATCCCTTAGAAGAAATGGAGTAGCCATCATGGTCAACAAAAGAGTTCGAAATGCAGTACTTGGATGCAATCTCAAAAACGACAGAAGGATCTCTGTTCGTTTCCAAGGCAAACCATTCAATATCACAGTAATCCAAGTCTATGCCCCAACCAGTAATGCTGAAGAGCTGAAGTTGAACGGTTCTGTGAAGACCTACAAGACGTTTTAGAACTACCACCCAAAAAAGATGTCCTTTTCATGATAGGGGACTGGAATGGAAAAGTAGGAAGTCAAGAAACACCTGGAGTAATCGGCAAATTTGGCCTTGGAATACAGAATGAAGCAGGGCAAAGACTAATAGAGTTTTGCCAAGAAAATGCACTGGTCATAACAAACGCCCTCTTCCAACAACACAAGAGAAGACTCTACACATGGACATCACCAGATGGTCAACACTGAAATCAGATTGATTATATTCTTTGCAGCCAAAGATGGAGAAGCTCTATACAGTCAGCAAAAACAAGACCAGGAGCTGACTGTGGCTCAGATGTTTTCCTAAGTTTACAAAAATACTAACATGGAAATGCTAACCAAGGCCCAATAGGTTTCCGAGTAAAATAAAGCTGTCTGTTCTAAAACATGGCCAAAGTCAGAGTCCTGGTCAGTATAATACACAGAACATGTTCATTAAAAATTTTTTTTTTTTTTTTTGAAATATACATGTATGCCATAGTATACGTAAATTACATATATATGCTATGTAAAATCTTAGAAGACCTCCATGTGTCCAGAAAAGACACTACATTTCTACTCCCTGGGGTAAGGCCTAGCCTGGCTTCTGTTACCATTTTCTTGTTTTCTTTATAGTTTGAATCATCTACATATACTTACCTAAAAAATATTGCTTAGTTTGTTATTAAGCTATATAAATGGAACATTTATATATTCTTTAGATTTTTTTTTCTTTCACTCAACATTTTTTTGTGAGGCTCATTCATATTACTATGTGAACTGTTTTCACACAATATCTTTGTTGCGTGAAATTCCACTGTATGAAAACCTTATTATTTATCTATTCTACTGTTGATGGACATTGTAATGCTATGACTATTCCTTTATACATATCCTCATGCAAGATTTTTATTGGAACATATTCCTACATAGTCGAAATGCATAATTATAAGATATTTGCATCTTTAACTTTGTTAGATAACTCCAAATAATTCCAAAGTGGTTGTGCCAATTATAACCCCTTATAATTACCCCTTAGCACGGTCTTCTTGTTAACACTCAATTTGATCAGATTTGTAGATGCCTTTTGCCAATCTGAAGAGCACGCACTGTTATACTTTATTTTGTAATTATTTGTCTGAATATTACTGCAGGTAAATACTGTTTTATATATGTAAAGGATTTCTTCTAGCTTCTTTCTATGTCATGTTTTTTGTATTACTTGGCAGTAAATCACCATGCTGTTTCTCTAATGTTGATTTATCAGCAGTTTCTTATATATACTAGAACACTGTGGCTTGTCTTCTCTGTATGATGTCTTACCTAGAAATTTTTAATTTAAGGGGAACAAATTTATCATCTTTCCCTTTAGGATTACTGCTTTTTAATGTCTTTTCCTAGCCTGAGGTCATGAAACTATTTTCTGAAGTTCTAAAAATTTATCTTTCTTACATTAATTACTTTTTATATATGAAGTGAAATTGAAATTTGTTTTTAATTTTTTTAAATTAAGCTAAAGTTTACTCACAGTTAAATGCACAAGTATTACTTGTACAATTCAGTACATTTTGAGAAATGTAACCAACATACCAAACAAGATATTATAACATTTTTCCTATCCTAGAAATGTTCTTTTTGTCCCCTTGAGACAACCACTATGCCCATCAACTTCTTTTATTCAATGTATTCTAACTTATTCTTGCCTAACCTCCTCGTTCTTTACTGTAGATCAGAGTTTCCATCTAGTATCATGTCTACTCAGTTCAGAATTTTCTTTTAGTATTGCTTACACTATAGGCCTACTGTAATAAATTCTCACAGCTTTATTTCCTTAAAATGTATTTCACCCTCATTTTTGAAAGGCATCTTTACTAAATATAGAATTCTGAGTTCGCAATTGTTTTTATTAAACATTGTTACTGATGATGTGAATTTTACCTAGTCCTGTATTCCTAGAAAATGGTGGTTAAATAAAATTTCCTAATTTTATGAGTTCAGGAAAATGGCTATTGCACAGAACATTCTTTCTCACATGACTTAGATAAGACTCATGAATATCCCACTTTTATCTATGACAAGGTTGGTTACAGATTCTTCAAATTCCTAATTTCTGCTTCATGAATGATTAAACTAAATTGTATCTACTGATCAATGACAAGGAAATGCTTGTTAACTAAACTTGGGTAAGATTTTTTCCTTTCCCCAGGTCCCCATGCAAGCATATAGCCTCTTCTTAAGGGTTGGGGAAACAGACTGGCCTCAGGGTAAAACATTTTCTGATCTACTACCTGATCATGCCAGTCTTCAGTACTAAGTAGCTACACCCTGTTTCTATTATGAGGAAAAAAAAAAATCCTTTCTACCTAATCCCAGTGGAAGATGCTTGTAGATCTTATGGTCAGTGTTATTTCTACTGCAATAGTCTCTTCCCTTCTCTCCTTGCAATAATCATTTTGAATGAAGTGCCTTCCACTAAGTCCATGTTGCTTTTTATTTAGCACTGTGTAACAAATAACTATGAAACTTAAGGCTTTTTTTTTTTTTTTTAAAGCACATTATATTTCATGATTTTGTGGATTGACTGGGATGGACTGGATGGTTCTGCTCCATGTGAAATTAGACAGAGATAGATACACTAGTCTGGGTGTACAAGTGCATTGAGAAGTCCAAGATAACTCATTTCCAAGGCTGGTTGTTGGTGCTGGCTTTGGGCTGGGAGCTCAGCTGGGGCTGCTGACTGGGGTTCTCACACATGACCACATTTTCAGCTTGGGCTTCTCACTGCATGGCAGCTGGGTTCTGCAGGGAGCAGAAATTCTAGGAAAAGGGGGCACAAGCTGTCAGCTCTCTTAAAGGCTAGACCCTGAGCTGACACAGTGTCCTTCAGGCATATTGTATTGGCTAAGCAGGCACAGAGCCAGCACAGCTTCAAGGGTAATTGAAACAAACTCTCCTTGAAGGGAGCAGTACAGATAGGCCATCTTTCAGCTTCCATTCTTTCAAGTACTCTAAAGGCCTCTTTTGACTGTTTTCTGACTGTCATTGTTTGTGATGAGAAACCAGACATCAAGATCATCATTGTTTCTCTGTATGTATTTTTTTGCCCCCCTCTCAAGGTTCCTTTAAGACATTATCTTTCTTTTTCAGCAGTCTGACTATGATGTGCCTGGATGTGATTTTCTTTATACTTACCCAGCTTGGACTTCACTGAGCTTCTTTAATTGTAGGTTCCTGTGTTTCACCAATTTGAAAGATTCTTTCAGTCATTCTTTCTAAAATTTTCTCCTTTGTTTCTTCTATATTCACGTGCTACTTGATTTGTTGAAGAAGGGAAAATTTCAGGCCTTGTTCATGGATTTGGAAGCACGGGAGTTGGTGTGAGTTGAAAATGGACTGCCCCTGCACTGCAGACTGACTGAGGCAGTGCTGAAAGATGATATTGAAAGAGCTTCAGTAAACAGACTTTGGCATCAATTAAATTAGAGGGAAATATACTGAAGAGACTTTGTCCATGGACTCCTTGTCAGTGGCCAGTGCCTGGCTGGTTAGGCAGGGCCTTAGAAGGAATATGATTAGAAATTCAGAGACAGAGAAGTCTGGGTGAGAAGCATGTGTATGAACCTACAGAAATCGGCCTAAATTAAATCTGTGTGTCTCATGTAAATACCTACCAGAGAAGGTGCACTTTGGGCATGACATCAAAAAATCGGGTGGATATTGGTCACTCAGTGGTTGCACAGAGAGTCCATGAATGGAGCAGCTACCTTTTCTAGGCTATCATTTATTCATAGTCCCAATAGCTTGGGCTCCTTCTCAGAGGCTGATCCAGCTGATTGAGCTCATAGCATTATGCCACCCATTGAAGAGATATGCAACAGCTATTTGGTTTCAATCTAATTGCAATGAAACACTGCCAAACTGGAGGTGACAGCAATTTATCCTTACTAAAACTGCTATTCTGGGGATAAGCCTTTCACTTCTATCTGCAGTGCCTCAGCCTACTATTTAAAGATTCAGATAATGTCTGTTTTACTGACATAGGGTCTCACATAATTCCTGTATGGACAATTGACCCACTTGCAGTGGGCATATGGCCATGTCATCCACTAATCCTGCCATATTTAGCACCCTGAAGCTTCCAAGCCTGACAGAAAATTGGAAAGAACTTCTAAATACACACTTATGTGCTTAAATACAACACCTCTGGACTGGAGTACTGTTCTTTAAAATGTGGTATTTGAGTCAAGAGCCATTGCGTGCTGCTGTGCTCTGAGAGGTAAAGAACTCAAGGGTTGGAAGTGGGAGTGGTCCTCTCATTATCACTTTCAGGGATCCTTTTGAGAACAAACTGTGGAACCTTTCCTCACTGTTGTTAGCCAAGAATTCTATGAACAGAGACCTGGTTGAGGCAAAAATGTGTTTATTTGATGTTTGTTAGAATTGCAGCCCAGGAGACACAGATCCAAGAAGCATCTGAATCGTGCTCTGCTGGACTAAAAAATGGAGAGGTTTGTAAAGGCAAAAATCCACAAGGTTACATGCATTGTTTGTCAAGAATTAGGGTTTGAGCTGGAAAGAGGTAAGGGTTCTTGTTAAGCAAGGATCAGTTGGGGTCTAAAATAATTACATAGTTGCAAAGGGTGAAGTGAGAACTTTGAGACTACAAGGTGTTAGGAGACCACTAGCAGGTGTTAACAGATGTTGTTTTGAAAAAGGGCTGGTGGTGTCCTTAAATTTGATATGGTTCAGAGAAAATTCAAGTTCTCTGTAATTTTGGAATGTGTCTGAAACTGTGTCCACAATGACCACCCGGCTTCATCTTGGATGTCTGAGCCATAGTTACTCCACTTTGATTTTTAAATGATTTTGTCATCACTACTATAGATTCATTACAGACCTAGTTCCTAGAGGACCATTCTACTAGGACCACAGTGAGGCTTTCACTAGACCTAACACTATGCATGTCATTCAGTCATTTGGGGTTCTTTAATCCAGTATATTAACAGTATACCAGACGATCTGACCTGTCTCTTGAGAAATCTGTATGCAGACCAGGAAGCAACCGTTAGAACTGGACATAGAACAACAGACTGGTTCCAAATAGGAAAAGGAGTACATCAAGGCTGTATATTGTCACCCTGCTTATTTAACTTATATGGAGAGTACATCATGAGAAACACTGGGCTGGAAGAAGCACAAGCTGGAATCAAGATTGCCGGGAGAAATATCAATAACCTCAGATATGCAGATGACACCACCCTTCTGGCAGAAAGTGAAGAGGAACTAAAAAGCCTCTTAATGAAAGTAAAGGAGGAGAGTGAAAAAGTTGGGTTAAAGCTCAACATTCGGAAAACTAAGATCATGGCATCTGGTCCTATCACTTCATGCAAATAGATGGGAAACAGTGGAAATAGTTTCAGGTTTTATTTTTGGGGGCTCCAAAATCACTGCTGATGGTGATTGAAGACATGAAATTAAAGGATGCTTACTCCTTGGAAGGAAAGTTATGACCAACCTAGATAGCATATTAAAAAGCAGAGACATTACATTGCCAACAAAGGTTCATCTAGTCAAGGCTATGGTTTTTCCTGTGGTCATGTATGGATGTCAGAGTTGGACTGTGAAGAAAGCTGAGCACCGAAGCATTGATGCTTTTGAACTGTGGTGGTGGAGAAGACTCTTTGCGAGTCCCTTGGGCTGCAAGGAGATCCAACCAGTCCATCCTAAAGGAGACCAGTCCTGGGTGTTCATTGGAAAGACTGATGCTGAAGCTGAAACTCCAGTACTTTGGCCACCTCATGCGAAGAGTTGACCCATTGGAAAAGACCCTGATGCTGAGAGGGATTGAGGGGAGGAGGAGAAGGGGACAACAGAGGATGAGATGGCTGGATGGCATCACTGACTCGATGGACATGGGTTTGGGTAAACTCTAAGAGTTGGTGACAGACAGGGAGGCCTGGCGTGGTGTCGCAAAGAGTTGGACATGAGTGAACAACTGAACTGAACTGTTACTTTATTATAGGGAGGAGATAAGGTTGATGGCTCCTAGTATTGTAGAATAAATACCAGGACAGAGAAGAACAAATCTGACTCCGTCTTGGATCTATTCCTCTGTGTTCTGTTGCCTCTGCTCAGCCTTGCTGGCTCTAATAGTAGAACCCTACTACTATCTCTGTAGTAGAATGATACCTATAGCCTTAAATATACTCAGTAGCCCTTTCTCAAGGCTTTGTCTCCCAGGCTTGATCTTTAAAGCCATAACACTTTCACTGACACACAGGAAAAAAATTTAGAAAGAAAATAATATTTGTCTTGTAAGTTTATAGGAACATAATGACTCGGAGAAGGCAATGGCACCCCACTGCAGTACTCTTGCCTGGAAAATCCCATGGATGGAGGAGCCTGGTGGGCTGCAGTCCATGGGGTCGCTAAGAGTAGGACAAGACTCAGTGACTTCACTTTCGCTTTTCAGTTTCCTGCTTTGGAGAAGGCAATGGCAACCCATTCCAGTGTTCTTGCCTGGAGAATCCCAGGGACGGGGGAGCTTCGTGGGCTGCCATCTATGGGGTCGCACAGAGTCAGACACGACTGAAGCGACTTAGCAGCATAATGGACTGCTACAGGAACAAAGGATTATTGCACCCCCTCTGGAGTCTTGGCAGTACCAAGAAGTCTGTGACAACCAGCCACACTTGCTTCTCCCACTTTTAGTATAAAAAAGCCTGACTTCTAACTCAGGTGTTTGGGACACTGGTTCACCATCTTCTCAGTCTGCTGGCTTTCTGAATAAATTTGCTATTCTTTGCTCCAACACTTCATCTCTCAATTTACTGGCCTTCATGCATGGTGAGCTGTACAAACTTGGACTCAGAAACAATAAGGGTCTTGTCAAATCCAAGTTCATGGGCCCAATGCACAACTGAGGCCAAACAAACCAAAACGCTGGAGTTTGGAGCAGGAAAGTTTTGATAGTCACAGAGGCGCCAACCCAGAAGATAGGAGATCTAGACTTGTCTCAAATACATCTTTCTGGCTCTCCTGTGGTTTTTAAAGGCCAAAAGGGTAAAAGGGAGAGTTTTTTGTGATTTCAGTTTCCTGATGAGATCTCAGTTGCAGGCTTCCTGGATCTGTCTTGTGAGTCAATGTGTCACTGGTGATTGTGATTGATCTTTTTCCTGCAAATCTAACTAGTAAATAATGATCTTGTAATCTGTTAACTTCTTTCTAGGAGACAGCAAAAGCAGTGGTTGAGGCATTTTATTATTTACTTAGAGGGTTTGTGATTCATGAATTTCAGTTCTTAACTGACCCTCCTGATATCATCAATTTTAAGTTCACTTGGGGCTAGCTGGTTGAAGCCACAGGACATTATCTTGACAGTTTGGGGTCATAAATCAAGGCTTTAAGTTTAAGCTAACAATCATGGGGACGATTACCACGGGCTAGCTTTCCTTTGTTTTTGCATTCCCTCACCTTTCTCATTAGTATCTGCTTAAATCTGATCTTTGGAACTGTTAGGTAGGTAAAATAGGGAAAAGGAGTCCAAAATGGTGGTGGCTAAAAGACAAGGAAGGGAAAAGCCCGCAAAGATAGAACAAAGGGAGATCAAAGGAAGGTCCAAGGACCAGAGTGAAGACTTCAGGTAGAACAAACAGCACTCCTGGCTAAGCCCAATTTGCATAGGGCAGGTCCAGGTGGAGGAAAAAAAAAACATATAAAAGGAGGAGCCAAAGCGCTTTCTCACCCTTTTTCTCTCCCGCGTGCGTGCACTCTTTCTTTCTCTCTCCCTCTCTCACTCTCTCTCCCTCCCTTGTGCGCTCCTCCACTCTCTTCTCTTCAAGTCTTTGGGTTGGCATGCCCTCACGCTTTGACGATGGATTCTTCTGTTATCTTCTAAATAAAATAGAGCTGTAACACTGATTTGCCTAAGAGCTATATCACGGTTTGTCCAAGACCCGAGAGCTGTGACACATTGAGGGCTTCAATGTCCGTCGCTCCAAATCTTTGTTGTGACGAGACAAAGAACCGAGGAACATACACTCGCGTGACAGAACTCAAGGAAGGTCTAGGAGCCTTTTTCTACAAACAAGACATGGGGGACATGGAAAGGCTTTTGTATGTGGGAAGACATGACTGAGTCTTGCTTGGTTTCAGCAGCAGCAAGGAGTCTGATTGGAACTTGGGGGATTTACTTGACTGCCTCTTGATGCCTCAGTGCCCACTGATATACAGGAACAGGGAACGGAAATAACACGGCTTAACAGATGCACAGTAACCAGGGACTCGGACAAGGAGACCAAAATATCTGTGTTATCCCTTTTGGCAAGCAACCAACACTAGACCATTGATAGCTTACAGTGAACGATGTCAGATTCATGGTCTCTGAAGAAGATTTAGCTTCAGCACCAGGGACCAGACTTGATCACTCAAGAGCTTTAGTGTAGCAGAGTTTTACTAAAATATAAAAAGGACAGAGAATGCTTCTGACACAGACATCAGAAGGGGAATGGAGAGTGCCCCCTTGCTAGTCTTAGCAAGGAAGCTGTATACATTTCAATTGGTTATTAACAATAAATCAAAAGAATGTCTCAAGGTTGTAAAGTTCTTACCAGACCCACTCCCACAATTTACATTTTAAGATAATGAGATTAGAACTAACAATAGAAAGATCTTACCAGATTCAATCCCATAATAGGCTTTTTAAGATGACAGGATTAGTCAGAAGGTTCTCAAGAAGGAGAAACTTGTCCTCTAGCAGGATACATTGTTGTTACATACACATTGGTACAGAGTTTAAGGGAAAACATATCCTTGAGCAAGATGAGTTGTTTTGTTGTGCAATCATCAGTTCTGGACTTAAAGTAAAAAAAAGTATTTTATGTGACTGAGACTAAGGAATGTAGAAAAAAAAAAAAAGTTTGTCCTTTTTTCCTCCTTGAGAACTTGAGATCCCTATCTTCTCTTCGAGAGCCCCAGACTCCTCTCTCCTCCTCGGGGACCCTGGACTTCTTATCAACCTACCTAAGAATTGACTTTCTCAGCATGATCTGGCCAAGGATATGGGAAACCTATAATGGGCAGGAGAGGAGAGAGGCAAGAAGGCAGTAAAGGCAGCACTCCCTTAAGACTGCCAACAGCAGTGGGAACGGTCGTTCATCCATCCTCCTTTCACGAGGCTTCCTTTTCAGAAATTGTAAGCAAGTCATGGACAGAGTGAAATTCACAGGGAGCATGTGTGGATCTGAGCAGTGCAAGGCTTTGTCTGGGACAGAAGTTGTGCCCTGTTCTTGTCTCACCAGTTTTGACCATGTCAGTGTACAATACTCCAACCTCTGAACACCAGTATCTGCATGTCCTCCTGAAAGCTTTCTCTGGCCACCAGGTTATGCCTTATCAATGCACACAGCATGCCAGAGCAGCTTAAGATTAATGTCCTCTGGGAGTTTTAGGGGAAGCACACTGACTGAAACCACCCACCCTGGCCAGGCCCTTTAGTAACCATTCACATGAGTTGTTTTATGACAGGAGATCCTGGTAAGGAATACAGAACTAATAAGCCACCACCAACCGAAAGAGTTTGGGAAAGGTCAAAAGGAGACACCGTGTGTCCGTCCACTTCCCAGAATCCCTCTCACTAGCATCCATCTTTGCTGAGTGATGAGTGTGCCACCAGGAAAGACTCTGAATTAGAATGATTGGCCAAAGACAACCCGGAAACTAATCCATCACCATAAAACCTGAGACTGCGAGCCATGTGGCACAGCTGTTCTCCTGGGTTCCCTTACCCTACTGCTCTCCACCCAGGTGCCCTTTCCCAATAAAGTCTCTTGCTTTGTCAGCACATGTCTCCTCAGACAATTCTTTTCCAAGTGTTAGACAGGAGCCCACTCCTGGGGCCTTGAAGGGGGGCCTCCCCCTTCCTACAACAGGAGGATTCATTAGCCAACAACTGGCCACAGTTGCTACATAAACATTCCACTTCCTTCATTACTTCGGTGGTGCATGTTTTATATCACATCCCAAAGTTCACTGGTTGGATGAAGCTCCAGCTACCCAGAGTGGGGAACTATTTGAAACAGGCATCATTCTTTCTTGCCTCCCTCTTCCCTTTTTTCCCTCCACTCAGCTATTGTTTTCTGAGACCATCTTCCAAATAAACTACTTTCACACTCAAAAACCTCAGAGTCTCAGGGTCTGCTTCTGGGGAAATCCAAAACAGTTGACTTATGGGTCTAATATTTTGTGGCGCTTCAGGATTCTACAGATTTGGGGGAAAAAAATTGTGTGTTGGGTGTTGTTCTGTCTCTTCTCATTTGTGGGGATCTTGGCTCCACAAATCTGCTCTTTTATCTCTTCAACCCAATGAGACTGCCAAAACACTCTACTGGCTTTTCTGTCAAAAGCCAGCTCCCACCCTCAATTCTTTGCTTTTCTTTTCCTATCTAAACCAGCAAATGGTTCCAGTAGAACAGCAGTTTAAATGTTATCTATTCTTTCTGCAGTTCTCTTCTCTCTGAAATCTTATCCCTTCTTATCCTAGTAATATCAGGAACTCCCCAGGGCCTTTATACAGATGTTCAAATTTTATCTAGATGTATCTATTCATTCTTAATTGGATCTTTGTTCTACTTCATCATAGTTGGAAGCCTATTCATCAAATAAGTATACCTTTTAATTCTAGAAGTTCTGTTTGATTCTTTTGCAAACCTGCTTGGTTATCATTTGTAATTTCTGTTTCCAAAAGCTTTTTTTTTTTTTTAATTGTTGTTAATTTGCTTTAACATACAAAATAAGCTCTTTAGTAATGCTTATCTGTGAATTTCTAGTATCTAAATTCTCAGTGCATGTTTTATGATTTTATATTGATGCTTGCACATGGTGTTTTGTTTCCTTGTGTGCTGAGTGATTTTCTATAATCTGAAGGGTCATTTTCCTTGAAGAATTATCTATTTATCTAATAATTTTTTGAAATCTGTTTAAGGTACATTCTTTTGGAAAGGATTTACTTATTTTTCAGCCAAGTACTTGGAACATTACTAATCTGGACAGCTGGTGTTCATGATTTGAAGATTTTTGGACCACATGAGTGAAGTGAATTTGGATGAAAATGTGTGTTAGGGCTGAGTTATTACAGTTTCCCAAGGATAATGCCTTCTGCTAGTCACCAAGGCATTTTCCCTTGAGTTCACGGAGGCAGTAGAACTCTGGAGTTTCATCTTCACAGGGGAAGGTTCTTCTTTTGTACATGAGTTTTGTTTTCTGCTGCCCACCTTCTCTTCACCTTGAAGGTTACAACTATGTTCCTTAGATCTGACAAAAGTCTTTAGGGTAAAAGTGACATATGGGCTCTCTTACTTTTTACTTTCATATATATTTTAGTGTGGTGCATTATTTATTACTAGTTCCTATATGCTTTTAAGAATATTTTCTAAAAATGTTATTCAACATTTTAAATTATTTTTTAAAAAGTAGGCTCAGATATCTAATACCTAATGCCCTAATGAAGAGAGACTCATTTTTGAAAAAAAACTTTTTGAAATATGTAATATAATCTTCATTTAGTAAATCCCAGTAAAAAGGAATCAATAAATAAAATAGGTCAGTTATTTGATTGAGACAAATTCTCACTATAACATCTACTATGTTATTTAAATTCATCTAGTTAGTTATCCTGGAGAAGGCAATGGCACCCCAATCCAGTACTCTTGCCTGGAAAATCCCATGGATGGAGGAACCTGGTAGGCTTCAGTCCATGGGGTCGCTCAGAGTCAGACACGACTGAGCGACTTCACTTTCACTTTTCACTTTCATACATTGGAGAAGGAAATGGCATCCCACTCCAGTGTTCTTGCCTGGAGAATCCCAGGGACAGGGGAGCTTATGGGCTGCTGTCTATGGGGTCGCACAGAGTCGGACACGACTGAAGTGACTTAGCAGCAGCAGCAGCAGCAGTTATCCATTCTATGGCCTCAATCATCCATTCCATGATTTCGTCTCAAGAACTTTTTTATTGAAACACATTCTGTGAAGATGAGAGAATTAAAACACTACTGCTTTAGTAAGATATTATCCACCTAAATTGACTTGAGTTTCAAGCCTTGATCCACCTGCCTGGGTAAATATAATTGAGTCTTTTGAGCACAAGTTCCTTCCTGAAAATGAAAATGAGAACATCTTGTAGAACTGCCGGGGTCCAGCCCCGGCTGATCCAGGGTATTCGAAGGACAGACGGTGTAGGCGACCTATTTATTTAAATATTTATCAAAGATATAATGAGGATAGCTCAGTGAAGAAATTCAGTGGAGAAAAGAGGCTGAAATAAGGATAGCTCAGTGAGGAAATTCAGTGGAGAAAAGAGGCTGAATAATTCAGCCAGAAGGTGAGAGAAAGAACGACATGGGGAGACCAAGTTTTGGTGAACAAGGCCTGCACTTTATTTTCCAAAGTAGTTTTTATACCTTAAATTGTGCATAGAGGATAATGGGGGAAGGGGTGGAGTCGTGCAAGGACAGCAGTTCCTGATACCAATCGAAGCCAGGCTTTCAAACTTATCATATGCAAAAGTTTAGGTGATTTACATCATCTTCTGGCCAGGAGGCCGGTTAACATTTTAAGAAACTTATATTTCTCTAAAGGTGATTATTCCAAAGTCAGGCGCCAGCCTCCAAAAAAGCACTGGACAAAGCTGCATTCCTATAGGGCAAAGGTGAGGTGGGCTCAATCAAGAAAAGAATTAACTCAAGGGTCCAAGGTTACAAACATTGAGGCTACTACTTACATTTCTATACACCCATTATATCAATCAATACACTGCCAAGGACACAGTTGGTAAGGAGTATGGAGACTTAGCAGCAAACATTGGCCCAATAAGTGAAAAACCCTTCACCAATACAATTTCTAATCAATCTTTTAACTACTCAAAGGAATCTGTGTTTAGACAGTTTAGAACATCTCCTGCCTCTCACAGTTGGGAGGCTCTGAACAATCACATGTGGCCGGAAAAACCTATTCAGGCAGGCTAGAGGGTTTCCAAAGGAGTTTGTAGGTTGAAACACTGTCACACCCAGGAATTATTAACTGGAGCTGTAAGCTAACTCTTTTTCAGAGAGAGGTAGTGGGGGACAGCCCCCCATAAAGTCAGAGGTGTAGGTGAAAGCACAAAGCAGAAAGTAGGCAGACTCTGGTTTTGGGGGTAGATGCTCGAGAATTTCCAGGGGGACTCCTGAGGCTCGATCCTGCCTTTGCGTATGCCAAGCCTCCTTCCTCATAACCTTTGCCATGGGTGGAGTTCCTCACACTGGCTCCCGGCAGTGATAGAATTCCAGTTGAGCTATTGTAGATTCTGAAAGATGATGCTGTGGAAAGTGCTGCACTCAATATGCAATATACAATATGCACTCAATACGCAATATGCCGGCTCCCAGCAGTAGAACTATTCTAAAAATAAAATGGGAAAACAGTGATTTACAAACATTTATTGGGCAATGACAATATATTAGTTCTGGTTGCTGCTGCTGCTGCTAAGTCACTTCAGTTGTGTCCAATTCTGTGCGACCCCATAGACGGCAGCCCATAAGCTCCCCTGTCCCTGGGATTTTCCAGGCAAGAACACTGGAGTGGGATGCCATTTCCTTCTCCAATGTATGAAAGTGAAAAGTGAAAGTGAAGTCGCTCAGTCATGCCCTACTCTTAGCGACCCCATGGACTGTAGCCCACCAGGCTCCTCCATCCATGGGATTTTCCAGGCAAGAGTACTGAAGTGGGGTGCCATTGCCTTCTCTGTAGTTCCGGTTAGGAATGATAATATATTAGGTTATAGAATCCAAGCTTAATACAGCGTGCCACACAGCAGCCCAATCAAGAAAAGAGGTACTGGGGTAAGGAATGGCAAATTTATTCAGAATGTCAGCAGACATAGAAGATGGGGAACTAGTGTTCCAAAGAAACATTTTACCCGAGTTAGAGTTTAAGCTTTTCATACTAAAATGGGAAGTGAATGTGGCTGGTGTTGCAGACTTCTGGTGCATCCCAGAGAGGATGTGATAATCCTTTATTCTTTCAGCTGTCCACTAGC
This sequence comes from Bos javanicus, assembly GCF_032452875.1. Taxonomy (NCBI): domain Eukaryota; kingdom Metazoa; phylum Chordata; class Mammalia; order Artiodactyla; family Bovidae; genus Bos; species Bos javanicus. Next base: position 5,846,911 of record NC_083886.1, on the reverse strand, counting down.
TCTGGTCACCTTTTGGAGCTCCAGGGTATCTAGGATTTATTGGCTTTCTGTGTTGTGATGCTGGGTGAGATTTCATCCAAAGAAAGATAGAGGGACACCATATGGCTTCCCTATCTGCACCCCTCTGGAAAATGGGTCACTGTGCCGTGTTCATTATTGCTTCACCAGGGTCTACTGCATCCCACAGTAGACCCTCGATACATACTATATGGAAAGAAAGACAAGAAGGGAGGGAAGCAAAGTAGATGAGAGGGATGATGAGAGTGTGGGTGAATAGGGGGAGAGATGGGAGGATGGGTGAGAGGATGGTGGGAGGGTGGATGGGGGGTGGATGGGAGGGTGGATGGGGGGATTGTGGGGGGATGGTGGGAGGGTGGTGGAGGATGGTCTAAGGATGGTGGGAAGGTAGATGGGAGGATGAATGATAGGATGTGAGTGGATGGATGGGAAAGTGGTTGGGAGGATGGTGGCAGGGTGGTGGGAGGGTGGGGTTCCTCTCGAGTTGCAACGGGGATCTCAGGGAATGGCTCGTATTGCCTCAGAGAAGTCAGGTCCCTTTTCGAGTTGAGAGGGGCCCGTCGGGATTCCTCTCGAGTCGCTGCCCGTGAATAGGGCCAAGCCTAGAGTTCAGTCGGGAAACTCAGAGTTCCACTCCGGCGGCGACAGGGATCTCGGGCTTCCTATCAAGGTTCAACAAGGGAGTCAGGCCTCGCCTGCTGTTGAGGCATGGAACTCTGCGTTCCTCTCGAGTTCTCAAAGGGCTGTCAGGCCTCCGGTCGAGTTCAGGCGGGGAATTTGGGCTTTTTCAAGAGGACAGGCAGGGCCGACAGGCCTCCCATCCTGTTGTGAGGGGATACTGGGTGTTCCATTGGATTCGTTGCAGGGGAATCAGGACTTATCTGGAGCTGAGGGGGAACTCGGCCTCCTTTTTCCTTGCAGCAGGATCCGCGGGGTTCCACTTGAGAATCAAGAGGTGACACAGGCCTCTTCTTGTGGTGAGAGGGGAAGTTGGGATTCCTCTTGAGTTGAAGCAGGGAATGGGCCCTCATCTCCGAATGAGGTGGGACACACGGGGTTCTAGTCGAGTTGTGGCGGGAAATTTGGCTTTCATCTCGAGTTGTGACGGGGATCTCTGGGCCCCCTTGAGTTGCCTAAAGTGAGTCAAGCTTTCTCTCAAGTTTTGAGAGGGAATGTGGGATTGCTCTCGAGGTGCTGCAAGAGAAAAGGGCCTCATCTTGCGTTGACGGGGGCATCTCGTGGTTTGTCTCGAGTTGTGGCTGGAGGCTTGAGATTCCTCTCCAGGTACCATGGGGAACTCAGGGAGCCTCTCGTGTTGCCTTAGGGAAGTCAAGTCTCCATTCGAGGTGTGAGGAGCCTCTTGGGATTCCTCTGCAATCCGTGCAGGGGCCTATGGCCTCATCTCGAGTTGAGGCTGGAACCTCAGGGTTCCTCTGCAGTTCTGACATGGATCTCAGGGTTCCACTGGAGTTGGAACAGGGGACTCAGGCCTCATCTCGTGTGGAGACATGGAACTCTGCTTCCCTCTCGAGGTATAAAAGAGGTGTCAGGCTTCCTGTCGAGTGGACACAGAGTACTGGGGCTTTTTCTCAAGGTGCCACAGGGCTTTCACCCCTCCATTCGTGTTTTGAGTCAATCCTCGGGGTTCCAGTCAAGTCCGTGCAGGGGAATCAGGCATATCTGGAGTGGATGGGGAAATCGGGGTCTTTTCGAATTGAGGCACAACTCCTGGGGATGCCCTCGAGTTTCAAAGGGAGACCGGCCTCCTCCTGAGGGCCGACGGCAACGTCGGGATTCCTTTCCAGACAAAGCAGGGGAATCGAGCCTCATCTCGATTAGAAGAGGGGTAAAACGGGGCTCTTCTTGAGTTGTGGCGTGAAACTCGGGGTTCCCCTCTAGTGGGGACCAGTATCTCAGGGACCTTCCTGAGTTGCATCAATGGTGTCAAGTACCCTTTCACATTTCAAGAGGGAATGTGGGGTTTCTCTCGAGACACTGCTCTGGAAAAGGGCCTCCTCTCGCATTGAGGGGAGAATCTCGTGGTTGTTCACGGGTTGCGGCGGGAAGCGTGGGGTTCCTCTCGAGTTGCAACGGGGATCTCAGGGAATGGCTCGTATTGCCTCAGAGAAGTCAGGTCCCTTTTCGAGTTGAGAGGGGCCCGTCGGGATTCCTCTCGAGTCGCTGCCCGTGAATAGGGCCAAGCCTAGAGTTCAGTCGGGAAACTCAGAGTTCCACTCCGGCGGCGACAGGGATCTCGGGCTTCCTATCAAGGTTCAACAAGGGAGTCAGGCCTCGCCTGCTGTTGAGGCATGGAACTCTGCGTTCCTCTCGAGTTCTCAAAGGGCTGTCAGGCCTCCGGTCGAGTTCAGGCGGGGAATTTGGGCTTTTTCAAGAGGACAGGCAGGGCCGACAGGCCTCCCATCCTGTTGTGAGGGGATACTGGGTGTTCCATTGGATTCGTTGCAGGGGAATCAGGACTTATCTGGAGCTGAGGGGGAACTCGGCCTCCTTTTTCCTTGCAGCAGGATCCGCGGGGTTCCACTTGAGAATCAAGAGGTGACACAGGCCTCTTCTTGTGGTGAGAGGGGAAGTTGGGATTCCTCTTGAGTTGAAGCAGGGAATGGGCCCTCATCTCCGAATGAGGTGGGACACACGGGGTTCTAGTCGAGTTGTGGCGGGAAATTTGGCTTTCATCTCGAGTTGTGACGGGGATCTCTGGGCCCCCTTGAGTTGCCTAAAGTGAGTCAAGCTTTCTCTCAAGTTTTGAGAGGGAATGTGGGATTGCTCTCGAGGTGCTGCAAGAGAAAAGGGCCTCATCTTGCGTTGACGGGGGCATCTCGTGGTTTGTCTCGAGTTGTGGCTGGAGGCTTGAGATTCCTCTCCAGGTACCATGGGGAACTCAGGGAGCCTCTCGTGTTGCCTTAGGGAAGTCAAGTCTCCATTCGAGGTGCGAGGGTGAGCACAGGAGTGCTCTGGAGTCACGGCAGGGAAATCAGGCCTCAATTTGCATGAAAGGGGGAATCTCAAGGTGTTTCTCGAGTTGTGAGTTGCGGCAGGAATGTGGGTTCCCTCGAGTTGCCACGGGGACCTGAGGGGGCCTCTCATGTTGTCTCTGGGAAGTCAGTAATCCTTTCGAGTTGTGAGGGGCCTCTCGGGATTCCTCTCGAGTTGGTGCAGGCGACAAGGGCCTCATCTCGAGTTGAAGCGGGAACCTCAACAAGTCCTGTAAACCTCCAACAAGACAAGTATTATTTTCTGTGCTGCAACCTTTTTTATTTTTTTCTTTCTGTTTGAATGTAAAATTGTTATGGCTCCAAAGGTCAAGGCTGGGAGGCAAAACCCTGAGAAAGGCTACTATGTACATCTCAGATTACAGGCAGCATTCTTTCACAAAGATGCAGAGCCAGGTGACTAAGCACAGACAACAGAGCACAATACTAGAGCCAAAGAAATAGATCCGAAAAGCAGTCAAGGGTTTTCTCTGGTTAATTTAACTGAAACACTTCTTCTTGGGTCCCAAGTCTGCCAGTTCTTGGCTCTCCTGACTCTTAGTCCTTCAGATTCAAGCTAAAACTAAACCATTGACTATCTTTGGTCCCCAGCTCACCCTACAGATTATGGTACTTACCCATCTCCATAATCATGCAAGGCAGTTCCTTAATACAAGTCTCTGTCAATGTAACAGACACGTTCCTGGTTCTGTTCCTCTGAAGAACTTTGACTGACACAGGTCCTAAGCTAAACATCAAAGATAATGCATATTCCTAGATGCAGTTGATTAGCCTGTCATTTATGGGTTTATGATAAAGTGTCACTGAGTAGATGGTCATAATTATTAGTTTTATGTTCCTTAAGCATGCAAATTAAACGTGGATATAGAGGGACATAAAAATATTTAAAGTGCAGAAAGAATTAACATTGTTCTTCTTATCAGATATAAGAGAGAAAATGAGGAATGATCATAAAAGAATTGCAAAAGAATGTGGCTTCAGAGGCCAAACACCAAAGGCTGATGAAAGTGAAATTGAAAGATGTTGAGTTCCATACAGACAAAAATAATGCTTACAGAAGGTGAGAAGGAAAAGTTGCATTTTCAGATCAGATCAGATCAGTCGCTCAGTCGTGTCCGACTCTTTGCGACCCCATGAATCACAGCACGCCAGGCCTCCCTGTCCATCACCAACTCCCGGAGTTCACTCAGACTCACGTCCATCAAGTCAGTGATGCCATCCAGCCATCTCATCCTCTGTCGTCCCCTTCTCCTCCTGCCCCCAATCTCTCCCAGCATCAGAGTCTTTTCCAATGAGTCAACTCTTCGCAGGAGGTGGCCAAAGTACTGGAGTTTCAGCTTTAGCATCATTCCTTCCAAAGAAATCCCAGGGCTGATCTCCTTCAGAATGGACTGGTTGGATCCTTGCAGCCCACAGGACTCTCAAGAGTCTTCTCCAACACCACAGTTCAAAAGCATCAATTCTTCGGCACTCAGCCTTCTTCACAGTCCAACTCTCACATCCATACATGACCACAGGAAAAACCATAGCCTTGACTAGATGAACCTTTGTTGGCAAAGTAATGTCTCTGCTTTTGAATATGCTATCTAGGTTGGTCATAACTTCCCTTCCAAGGAGTAAGCGTCTTTTAATTTCATGGCATTTTACTAAATGCAACAGTAACAACAGCAAAAAAATACTCTATCCCTGAAGTCCATTTACTCATTTACTGCTGCTGCTGCTAAGTCGCTTCAGTCACGTCCGACTCTGTGTGACCCCATAGACTCCCCTGTCCCTGGGATTCTCCAGGCAAGAACACTGGAGCGAGTTGCCATTTCCTTCTCCAACTCATTTATTAGATTGTTGTAAAAACAAATCTGTATCCCTGAATCCTGTTAATATGAGTAACATTCATTAGAAAGGGTTATCCGAGAAGACTGAGGATCCCAAGTATTCTGATCTGCTATTTTAGAAGAGAGTGAAAGAGGTTTACTCCTCAGACCCTGTTAGTGAGATTCCCTAAAAGCTCCTGAAGACATGCAGTGTTTTGAATTGTTATTAATTCTCACACATTTCGTGTATATTTTCCAACTGAATGGCTTTCACTTCTATTGTGTCTTCTATCTTCTTTGTCCTGATGAGATATTATTTTAAGGACAGTTTACTCTCTTTTATAAAAACAGTTAGGGAAAAATTATAGACAAATAGTAACAAACATTAATTGGTGTTTCATTCAATACAATATTTAGCAGCTGACTAAATTCCCCAGCTGACTTCCTATGCAATGAAAGAAAGGAAATGCTGTAGTAAAGAGAAACATCTGTTTCTTCCGACATTATGAGTCTCATAAATCCCTTCTTGTGAATAAAATGTAATCATCCCCTTTATTTCCAAAGGTAGGGAAGATTACCCCCAAATAATGACAATCAGAAACAAAGGTGACTAAAAATCTAATTCAAACAATGGAAATACATATATGACCTATGGTTGATTTTCCATTTCTCAGCTCTTCTTTGGAAAAGAATTAGGGGTAATTGGTTACAATAAGGATGATATTCTTTCAAATGAAAAATCTCAGATTTTGAAAAGTTCTTTCTTGGGATGTCAGCATGGAATAATAGGTTCACATTGTTGAAACTTATTTGCAATTGATATTATAAGTGAGTTTTAACAATAGGGAAATCAGTTTGTGTCAAAGCAACTTAGGTCATTAGTGAGTACCATTTTCTCCATCTGTCAAACAAATAGCACTGAACCTCTTTTGAGCAGCTGTTCAAATTAGCATGAGCTCATAGGCCTGAGGCCTAAATGTGTAATTTGACTGACCCTAATAGTAATCGAGCTTTACCAAATGAGTGTTCTTGAAAATACCTTTGTCACTGCTTCTAACATTTTCCTAACTATTTATGCCATTTTCTACTTTTGCAACTTACGATGATATTCTTATTCTTTTATTTATTCATTTTCTCTTTTATTTATTATCAGTTTTAACTAAGATCTTAAGCCCATTTTACAACCTATGCGCATAATGGCGTGGGCTTCCCAGGTGGCTCAGTGGTAAAGAATTTGCCTGCTAAACAGGAGATGCAAGTTTAATCCTTGGGTCAGGAAGATCCCCTGGAGAAGGAAATGGCAACCCACTCCAGAATTCTTGCCTGTGAAATCCCATAGACAGAGGAGCCTGGTGGACTACAGTCCATGGGATCTCAAAGAGTTGAACATATCTTAGCAAATAAACAGCAGCAATAACAACTCATAATGGTTTAGGTAAAATCATGTGTTAGATTAAAAATATATATATTTTTCCTATAATAAAGATGAACTTAAGTTGCCTGAAGTGGAAGCTGGAGTATTATTAGCCTCTTGGGAATGTTTGCTCAAGGCCAACACTATTCTCAACTTTAATACAGAAAATCAAAAGAGAACCATCTCAAGGGGAAAAATCAGAAACAAAGCCTATGGCTTGAGGCTTAAGCCACCACTTACTGTCTCCTGTTGGGCCCCACTCTACCTTTGGCATTGCTGCTGCTGCTGCTGCTAAGTTGCTGCAATCATGTCTTACTCTGTGCGACCCCATAGAAGGCAACCTACCAGGCTCCCCCGTCCCTGGGATTCTCCAGGCAAGAACACTGGACTGGGTTGCCATTTCCTTCTCCAATGCATGAAAGTGAAAAGTGAAAGTGATGTCGCTTAGTCATGCCCAACTTTTCGCGACCCCATGGACTGCAGCCCACCAGGCTCCTCCGTCCATGGGATTTTCCAGGCAAGAGTACTGGAGTAGGGTGCCATTGCCTTCTCTTTGGCATTAGGAGCTCTTTTTCTTCATGCAGGCACAGTATATGAAGACCATGAATCTGACAAAATAAGAGACCTTGAAAGTAAAGACAGAAGAAGAGATAAGGAGTGGAGAGGAAAAATGGGGGAGAGTTCTAAGAAAACTGCAAGTTGCAAAGCCTTTGTATATCCCATGAACCCATCAATCAAATTTTTACCCTCTAGATCCCTGAGAAGGGTCTCAAGTGCTCCAGGACTTACAGTAAAATTAGAACTATAACATACAATGCTTGGGCTCCAGGGAAATGAGAATTATTTTTTTAGAAATTGAGGTAGTTTATGTTAGATATTTTTTAGAAATTACAGTGTTGTTGTGATTGCTAAACAAATCAATGCATTTGTACTGGTAGTAGAACATTTAAGCAAAATAAATTGTTATGCTGGTTATGGGAAATTTAAGTTGAAAGAATAAATCTTTAAATGGATACAGTGATGACTTGCAAGTGTTGATTTCTAACATAGACCTTTCCCTTCTTAAAAATAACCTCAGGCTGAGTTAAACAGGCAAGGAAGGCTTTACTCCATACTGTTGCAATCTGTATTTGCTAATTGGTGCTTGTCAAAGTTAGGTTGCTACCCTCCCACAGAGACTGAGAGATAGGGGTGCTATCTTTCTTGATGATTACAGTTTAGAAGGATGGCTCCTGGAGAAAGACATTCATGGGTTGTAAAACTGGCAAGAGGCTGGGAGAAGATTTACATCTTAAAGCTGCAGAAAGAATTTACAATTGCAAGTTTTCTAAAGTAAATGCTCTAGGAAAAGGAAGCTTATAATCAGGAAGAAGCCTGCCTAAGGTTTAATCGAGCTGAGGTGAATGCTAGGGTCATGTTGATCATGCCTGAATTATATTTTCTGTGACATTACCACTAGATGTCTAACTGGCATCTAAAACTTAACATGTCCAAACTCATCTCCAGCTGTTCCTCCATTAAACCGTTCCTCCTACAGTCTCCCATCCTCAGAAATGGTCTATCTCAGTAAAATGGTAGAATTATCCTGGTCTCCACTTAAATAGCATCCAGAAACCGAAAATCTCTTACCATCTCCATTACAGATGCTACACATGGATGATTAAAATACATATATCAGAGGTGGTTTCCCTGCTTCTTATCTTGACCCCCTTTTATTTATGTTAAACCCAGAAACCCGAGGGATTCTTTGAGAGCATAAGTCTAATTACGTTGCTCCTTTGCCCAAAACCTTCTGATGGCTTCCATCTCACTGAGGATTTAATCCAAAATTTTAACAATGGCCCCCAAGGCCCTACCTACGTTTTCCCTCTGATCTCTGTTCTAACAGCTCTCTCTCCCCTGCCATGTTCCTCTCTGGGACACACCAGGGCTTAGTCATTTGCTATTCCCTCTGAATGTAACACTGTCCCAGGATATCATGATGGTTTTCCTCCTCACTAATTTTAGGTCTCAGCTCAGATGTGCCTGAGTGAAGGTTTCCATACCACACCATATAAAGCGTAACCCTCTAACCCTCTGCCTCCCCTCCCTCCTTTATTTTTCTCTCTAGCACTGAAGGCTGCCTGTTGGAGGGCTGAGTGCCCTGCAAACCAGAGTGCTGACAGTGTGGTGTCATTTTATATACGTGCCTTCAGCATCCACGATTAGGGTATCCTTGGTGGGTCCTGAAATCAGTCCCTTGCAGATACCAACAGGTGACAAGTGTGTTGCAATTGTCCTGTTATTTGTTATTTGTCTGCCTCATCTAGGCCCTACACTCTGTGTTGACTGCTTATGTCCCCAACTGCCTAACATAATGCCTGACATATGTCAGATGCTCCGTAGATGGTTGTTGACTTGAATTAATTATCGTCTCTAATGCACGCACACGCAAGTAGAAAACTCAGACCCCACATGCCAGTTCAGCATCATCGGTACCCCTTCTAAATTTTTCCCTGTATCCCTTTCCCAGTAGAATCTAGGCTAGATTCCATCAATAAGAGGCAGTAAAGAACCAAAGAGAGCAAAAGAGAGCTTCCGGGCAGCAAAAGTGAAGGCACTGCTTCCAGTGGACCGACAGATGTGAGGCTTGCACTCTGTCCTAGGCATTCCCCTGTGGCTCATTTGTTTTAGAATCAAGGTAGCAGCCTCTTTACCTCCTAAAAGCAGGTGGCTGTTTTCTCTGACAGATAGTGGCTTGATAAGCCCCAACCATCTTTATTAAATCCTTTCCTATTCATTTTTGCCTACCTGACCAAACTCTGAATAAATCAACCAAACTTACAAGTGTGAATGCATCGGCAAACATACATAGAAAAATACACAATTGAAAAAAAATCTTCAGCTACAGCTGTTAGGGGAGGCACACTGGCTGAAACCACCCACCCTGGTCAGGCCCTTTAGTAACCATTCGCATGAGTTGTTTTATGACAGGAGATCCTGGTAAGGATATGGAATTAATAAGCCACCACCAACCGAAAGAGCTTGGGAAAGGTCAAAAGGAGACACTGCGTGTCCATCCACTTCCCAGAATCCCTCTCGCTAGCATCCATCTTGGATGGGCTATGCATGCGCCACCAGGAAAGACTCTGAATTAGAATGATTGGCCAAAGACAACCCGGAAACTAATCCCATCACCATAAAACCGAGACTGCGAACCATGTGGCACAGCTATTCTCCTGGGTTCCCTTACCCTACTGCTCTCCACCCAGGTGCCCTTTCCCAATAAAATCTCTTGCTTTGTCAGCACATGTGTCTCCTTGGACAATTCATTTCTGAGTGTTAGAAAAGAGCCCAGTTTTGGGCCCTGGAAGGGGTCCCCATTCCTGCAACACAGCCATGACTCTCTGTCCCCAGACTAAACTTTCTTTCTGATCTTTAGTTTACCATCTCCTTGCCCTCCAGAAAGACTGCACCAATGACACTAGAATCAGCAATTTAAGGAGAATGCTGGAAACTGCTAATTTTGGGTGCTCTCAGTCTCTTTCACCTCTATTAATTTGATAAGTCAAAAATAGTACATCTGAAAAATCTTGTCATTTAATTTATGGAGCATTTTTGCTCAGAGCTTTATACTTTTATGCCATTGATATGTGCATTTTTTATGGTTTGCCCTTAGAAAGTTATTTCTCCCCCAGGCTTAGGTAGATTACTTCACTATATTTTTTTCTATCATTTTCTCTCTTATCATCATTATTTTTCTGTAAATTTTGGATATTTTTATTCAACTTCTGATCTTTCAGTTCAAGTTCACTGAACTGAGTATACATTATGTTGCTAATTACTGTTTCAATTACTCTAGCATTAGAGCTTACAGTCATATCAGAAAATAGTTGATCTCCTTTATAATTCTCATCTTTGTAAAGTTTTCTGACATTCTTGCTATTATACAAAAAATTTAAGTATCTTTGTTTGAAGTGCCTATTCTTTCAAATATGGATTAAAATTGCAATACTGGCAAATACATCTGGGAAGACTACAGATATTAATACTTTTAAATCTTCTTAATATTTCTTTTACTCATTTTTGTCTTGATTGACTAGTTAACATTTATACTATGTTTTTGAAGAAACATATTTTGGTTTTCTCAAATGTACTCTTTTTTTTTTTTTTTTTAAGTATTCATTCCTACCTTCAGATTTCCTAATTCATCTCTTCTCTTTATTTGGATCCCTAACTTCTATTGTTGAATGTATGTCTAAATCTACAAATATCTTTTAGTAATAAAAGCATAGAATATTGTTTGGAAATTATTTGGAACTAGTTTTGAACCATTACTTGCAATGTAATATGTAATTCCATTGTTGTTTTAGAAATCTTTTGTAATTACACTTTTAATTCTATCTTTATCTCTGGAGCTATTGGGGGAATGTTTTAAACTTTCCAAATAGTTAATTTTTTCCTTTACATTATGGTTATTTCTTGTTTTGTTACAGTATCATCAACTGACACTCCCTGTAAAATTTCCATACCTTGGAATTTCTGTATATTTGCTTTGTGATAATATATGTAGCCACATGTTATTATTATTAATTATTATTTTTGCTTCATAAGATCTTGGCTGTGGAATGCAGGATCTTGGTTGCTTCATGTGAATGATTACTTGCAGCATGTGGGATCTGGGTCCCTGACCAGGGATCAAACCTGGGGCTCCTGCACTGGGAGCTCAGAGTCTTAACCACCAGAGGAGTCCCACAAGTGGTATAATTGCAAAGATTTCCATTTTCAGACCCTTGTCTTCTACTTTTGTTCATGACCTCTTTCATTATACAAAAGATACACAATTTTTGTGTTAAATCTATCTTTTCTGGCATCCAGGTTTTGTGTCTTTGTTAGTAAACTGGATGATGTAGTTTAGCTTCTGCCAAGCTAGACTTTTTATACTTCCTTAAAATGAAACTATATGTTTGCTTTACCAAATTTCTCCTGCTCTCTTATTCTCCCTGGAAATGGGCTTCCTCTTAGCTCCCTCTGTGGAAACCCCACAGATTCCTTAAGACCTATGTCGAAGCCTACCTCCCCTTGAAACATGTCCCAGTTTGCTTCCATCATGCAATCAGAGGCTCCTTTCCCTTCCTGATTCTCCTCTGCATATTTCTGCATCTTTCCTGTGACATCTCATATTCTGCCTTGAGTTAAGGTTAGTTCAATACTTGTGTGTGTGTGTGTGTGTGTGTACACTCAGTCATGTCCAACTCTTTGTGACTCCATGCACTGTAGCCCACCAGGCTCTTCTGTCCATGCGATTTTCCAGGAAAGAATACTGGAGTGGGTTGCCATTTCCTCCTCCAGGGGATCTTCCCACCCCAGGGACTGAACCCATGTCTCTTGCATCGGCAGGTGGATTCTTTACCACTGAGCCACCTGGGAAGCTTCAGTTCAGCACTTGCTTTTCCCTTATTTTAGATGTGTTGTGTTTAGCATATAAAAACTGGATTTTATTCATATTTGTTTTTCTTGGCACCACATCTGGCACCCAATAGCCTCTCAGTAAATATGTACTGTTCTTTAGTGGTGTTAGTAAGTAAGAGACTTTCTCTGATCTAAAATCACTAAAATCTGAAAACACTTGGTTCTGTTTGTTGAGTTCATTAGGAAGAAATGACGGTTACTTTGCTTGTTGACTTTGCTGACTTCAAGTATCCATCGTGATTAAGCCAACATAAGATGAACTACAGATACCCAGGCATGCTCAGAAATGCTAAACAGACTTATAACTTAATGATTCTGAAAATAGGGTTCTCATCCTTGTCTTTGTTTTATGTGACTGGGCTTGAGCAGATCTAAGACTTCTGATTAAAAACATGTATCTGTGAAATGCCACAAGAGAAATGACTGTGTCAGCTACCCTTTGTCCACAGACTTTCTGCCGCCTTCAGAAGTTTATCTGTGAAAAATAACCCCGGGCTTTGAGTTTCAGGATGTGGCATGCCAGAGCTCTAATGAGACTCCGTCTGAGCCTCCCGTGGCTGTGATCTCTCGGAGAAGGCCAGTCTGCTCTCCAAATCTCACAGCGTCTCTTTGGCCTTTAATAATTGTTTCGAATGAAGCTCTTTATTCAACACATTTAATGAAAAATCTGTTTTGTTTGACCCCTTTAGAGGTTTGTTTCATCCTTTGCAAGTGGGAAATGGACTTTTCTGTCAGAATGGGAGAACAACCACCTCCTGGCCCCTTGACTGTTCTCTGGTTGGTGCCCCTGTATTCCGGTCAGGCCTCCGGCCTCCTTCTCACACACTGGGCCCTTTAAATAAAGCACTGAAGTGCTTGCTTTGCAGCACAGATACTAAATAAAGAACTGGACTGGCTATGGGAATGGACTCTTATTAGATGCACTGTTATGGATTTAAGCATAGTTACAAGCTCTGTATGTCTTGTGTAGATAAAGAAAAACCTCTCAGTCCCGTAGCGATTGCCAAAAAGCAGGAGGATCTGTAGCACTAGAAATGCGTGACTGATTGTTCAGTTGCATTAGTTTCTCCTGCTTTAAATCCATTTCAGAGGTGCAAGAAAATCTTACCAAAATTTGTGTCTTACATGTTTATTAGTTTATTAGAGGCAGCATAACAAAGCGCAACAAGCTGGTATATATCTAACAGCTCTGGAGGCTTGAAGGCTAAGACCAAGGTTTTGTTTGGCAGATTGGGTTTTTCCTGAGGCTTTTCTCCTTGGAGTGTAAATGGCCACCTTCTCACTGTCTCCTCATGTGGCCCCTTCTCTGTGTGTTCACATCCCCAGTGTCTCTGTCACTTCTTAGAAGGATAACAGCTATCTTGGATTACACCCCACCCATAAGACCCCATTTAGCCTTGTTTAAAGGTTACCCACTCCAGTATTCTTGGGCTTCCCTTGTGGCTCAGCTGGTAAAGAACCTGCCCACAATGCGGGAGACCTGGGTCCTTGGGTTGGGAAGATCCCCTGGAGAAAGAGAGGGCTTCCCACTCCAGTACTGTGGCCTGGAGAATTCTGTGGACTGTATAGTTCATGGCATTGCAAAGAGTCGGACACAACTGAGCAACTTCCACTAACCTTATTTATCCCTATAAAAACTCTGTCTCCAAATACAGTGGCATTCCACCAGTTTGGAGGCTTATAAGTTCAACATAATGAACTTTGGAAGACACAATTCAGCCTGTAACACCATGGCCAGTGGGAATATCATAATACTGTATAAAGGAGATAGTATGTCTAAAGTATTCAGAGCCCAGCACATAATTAGGACTCCATCATTTGTGGTGGTGAGAGTTACTTTTACTATTCATGTTGTGGCAGTGATTATCTCTATTAATTATGACCAATATTTAGCAAACTAGGCCATACATATATCAACCTAAGGTAAAACCCTTTTTACAACCATGGTGTTGTTAGCCTCCAAGTAATAGCTGGCTTATTTGAGATGCTATTTGATCCTACAATACCCAAGCCAGTGGAAGAATCTAGACAGAATAGAAGAGGCAATTTGGGAAAAGTGAAGGTTCTGGAATAAGAAGACCTGGGTTCAGACTCCAACTCTGCAAAGCATTGGCAGAGTCATTTGAAGTCATTTGAAACAAGTCCTTTAACTTCTTGGTCTCTATATCTTAGAAATAAAGTAACTGTATTTTTTTTTTTTTTTGGTATATTTTTATGGCAACGATCAAGGAAGAAAACATATTTGGAAATTTGAAAGGGCAATAGCACATGCTTTGATGCATGTTATCCCGTGACTTCTGAGGACAAGGGTAAAGGATCTCTTTACCTTCAGATTTTTAAGATTAGTGCTTTAAGATTTTTAGAATCCCTAAATGAAAAGGTGATACTATTTCAAGTGGAAAAGTAACTGTAGGGATAGACAGTGTATTTTATTATTTATCCTGACAATTTTTGCTTTTTTGGATGTAGAATTCTTTTTTATATATAAAGCAATGTAAGCACACAGTACAATAGAGTATAGAGTAAGTGGGAAGAAAAGTCTTTCTCTTTGGATACCACAAATATCCAAAATATATAAGGAACTTGTACAACTCAGTAGTAAAAAACCAAACCAAAACAAAACAAAACAAAAAAAAACAAAAAAACCCAAGTAATTCAGTGTTTAAAATGGGCAAAGAACTTGAGTAGACATTTTTTTTCTAAAGAAGACATACAAATAGCCTATAAGTACATGAAAAGGTATTCAATAGCTCTAAAAGTCAGGAAAATGCAAATCAAACCATAATAAGATATCACCTCACACCAGGCTGAATGGCTATGATGAAAAAGATGAGATAAGTGCTCCCAAGAACATGGAGAAAGGAGAACCTTGTGTAGTACAGGTTTGGATGTAATGTGATGCAGCCTCTGTGGAAGACAGTATGGCGGTTCTAAATTGGTCTTTTCATTTAAAATTGTATCTTGAAAACTGCCCCAAATGTTGTTCATTGCCTTCTTTAGTATGTTGGGCTTGAAGCCTAACAACTGCCTTTTACACTTTGCCTTCTCATCTGGCTTCTAGTTACAGTCTTCCAAGAAGAAGCCCTGCAGGGGATTAGAAGGCTGGAGGAGACAAGGAGGGATTTGTCTTTACACGTCTGCTACTGTCAGGCTGCAGCAAACAGCTTCCTGAATTTGTGGACTCACACAATACTGGTGACTCCAAAGTGGCAGCAAGGGTGGTAGTGGTCCCAGCCGGCCCAGTACAGTCACTCTATTTAGGATGACAGATACAGTAACAGAGGTACTGTGTTCAGCTGTACTCAACTCATTTCCAGCAGCTCAGTGGCCAGTAAAGCATCAAGGGCTCCTGCCAAGGGGACAGGCAGCTTTCTCACCATTGGCAATACTCCCTTGCCTCCCTTGTTACTCTAGCCTCCCAGCATCTAGTAGCTTCCTAGAATCTGGGGATCACCTTCTTTCTGCCCCTTTCAACATGTCCAAACCTTCTCTGGCTGAACTGTCTAGAGAGGTTTATGTTTTCCTAATTATACAATCGTTTTATATCTATGTCTATCTAATCTGTACGTCTCTGTCATTTTTATGGCTATATGATATTCTACTGTATGGGTACACTGTAATTTATAATTAATTCCTTAACATTCTACACCTAGTACCTTGGTATTTAGAATATCATTTATCCATGTCAAGTGTATCTGCAGGAAAAATTCCTAGAAGAGGCTCTTGTTTGTCAAAGGCTTTGTGAATTTTAAATGTTGATATATATTGTCAAATTACCCTCAGAGAGGGTGTGTCGATTTATAGTCCCTCAAACAATGAAAGACAGAGGATGAGATGGCTGGATGGCACCACTGACTCAATGGACATTGAGTCTGAGTGAACTCCGGGAGTTGGTGATGGACAGGAAGGCCTGGCGTGCTGCAATTCATGGGGTCGCAAAGAGTCGGACATGACTGAGCGACTGAACTGAACTGAACTGAACTGAAACAATGAAAGAGAATTACTACCTAAAACCCAGTCAACAAAATGTGTTTTTGACAGTTTAATAGGTTAAAATTATATTTTATTAATATTTAAATATAAATGTTAGTTAAAGTAAATTTGTATATCTTTTCAAATTCTATTTTTATTCCTTTTGGCCTTATAATATTTCTTTATATACTAAGGATATTATTTCCTTATATACTGAAGATGCTTATCATGTATATTGCATAATTCCCTCCAGTTTTGCCATTTCTTTCAAACTTCTTCTTTGCAGAAAAGTTTAATATTTATGTAGTCAATCTTTCCTTTACCTAATGAATGTTTTATTTATAATTCTGGGTTTTCTGTTTGCTATAGAAAGGTCTTCTGAACTCTGATGTTCTAAAATATATTTTTCTGTTGTTTAATAGTATTTTTATGGCTTAATTTTTTATATTAAAATCTTTGACCAATCTGGGATTTATTTGGTTTTAGGGAAAACAGTATTGACCTGCTGATTTTTTTTTTCAGATGTTTAGCAACTGGTTTCAACATAACTTACTGAGTAACCAATATATTTATTTACTCTTCTGAAATTCTACTTCATAGAAAGTAGGAAAATATTGTATACTTATGAGTGCTATATGTACTTGTCTTCTCATATAAATTTTGGAATCATTTTGACTGGTTAAAACCTGCTTTTAAAAAGCTGATGTGGCTTTCACTTTCTAATTAGTTTGGAGAAAATAGAATCATCTTTTATATGTTTCAAAGTAGAGAATAGAAGATTTCTGATCATGAAGTCATCTGTTATTTCTTCCTAATAAATTTATTATTGGTAAATCATATGTAATAAACTGAGTATTCAACTGGCACTCTCTCAACATTTTATAGGTATTTGGTTCAACATTTTACAAGTATTGTCTCATTCAATCCTCACATGGTTCAGTATTACTCTTATCTTTGTTTTACAGATGAGGACTCAGAAACTTATGAAGCTCAAGTACCCTTTTTGGGATCACTTATATAAAAAGTGGCGTAATGGCATTGTGATAAATTTATGTATCAGCTTGACTGGGTTAAGGAATGCCCACATAGCTGGTAAAGCATTATTGCTGGATGTGTCTGTGATGGTGCTTTAGGAAGAATTAGTATTTGAATCAGTAGACTAAGTAAAGATGGTAACCCTCATCAATTGAGGCAGGCATCATTAATCTTTTAAGGGTCTGAAGAGAACATTAAAGTGGAGGAAAATTGAACTAGCTCTTTGCTTGACCTGGAGTATCCATTTTCTCCTGGCCTCAGATATCAGTGTTCTTGGTTTAGACTTGGACTGGGACTTACGCCCTTGGGTTTCTTGGTTCTCAGACCTTAGAGTTTGGACTGGAACTACACCTCTGGCTTTCCTGGGCTTGCAAATGGCAGATTGTGAGACTTTCCAGGCTCCATAGTTGTGTGAGCCAATCCGTCATAATAAATCTCTTTCTGTATATCTCTATATATCCTATTGTGGTTCTGATTCTCTGGGGAACCTTGACTAGTATAAGTAGCATCATCTTTGATATAATTCTAGCTATTGTTCAGTGCTAAAAGCAATGCAGATGGTAAATTAATACCCATTTTATTAAAAGTAGACAAAAAACTACAATTGGAAGAAATTGTCATCATCATCTTGACTCTTTAAGGCAATGTAATTAGGAAGCAAGAGGCTTTTTGCTTATATTGTATATTTATGGACATTTTTCCCATAAAGTAAAATATACTTACTTTAGTCATAGGAATGTTAACACGAAAAAGAGAAGAAAACTCCATAAAAGCTTAGAGCTGGGAGAAATGAAAAAGGTTGTTGAATTCTACTGTCTCATTTTGCAGATGGAGACAGTGAAGCCACACAAAAAGAAAAGATTTGTCTAAAGTCACACAATGAATTTGTGGCAGAATTGAATCTGAAGTCCTTTTTTCCTGGCATTTAATTTATTGATCTTTCTGTAGAGTCACACTGTTTCCCTCTGGTTTTCACCCATTACATGTCTGAATATAATGGCTAAGAAGATATCAATACTTTTGTTAGGAGAATGTGCTTTATCTGTGTACTGAGTTTGTTGTCTATGACTTGGTGCAATTTGAGGTTTTGCTAATTGTCACGGTAGTATTTGAGTGCCTTTCCTATAAGAGTGAAGGAGAGATGACCTTTAGGCATTTGGTAGCATGGATTCACTTCCTCTACATGACAGCTCATCCAATGGTGGATCGAAGCAAAAGGGAAGCAAAGCCACTAGGCAGGGTTTTAAAGACTTGATCATCAGGGTTTTAAAGACTGATCATGCCTTGCATGGATCCCTACATTCACAAGAGTGGGGATGGATGTCTGAATATATAGGATGTCTTTGTTTCTAGGTAGCTGGTACTCAATAATGGGACTCGATTCAAACAGGGAGTAGGAAAAGAGGTGGCTGGGTCTCAGATAGAAGCTTCAAGAAGCTTTACATTTGATTTGAGCCCACTTCCAGTGGCTGTGTTTTTTTTTTTTTTTTAATAGGTATCCCTGGGCTCCTTGTTAAAATAGAGAATTATACAGCTAAGTATCTTTTTGCGTGAATATTTCTGTGAAGGTTCTTTTGATGTTTCTATGCACTTGCTATTCAGAGTTACAGACACTGAATATTTTATAAGATAGCCACAGATATTAATAGCATTTGGGATGCTTACACAGTATGCCATTTTAGCAAAAAGTGTTGTTTTCCATGTGACACTATTGTTTGCAGATTTTCTTATTTTTCTGCTTATTAAAAATGGCAAAAAATGAATGGCATCCAACAGAAACTATCTTACCTGTCGAGCACTGAGACCTTTGTACTTATTTTCTCTTCCTCCTAAGCATATGCCTTTGAAGTACAAAAGGCCAGAGAACCTAAGGAACAAAGGAATAATGTCAGTAACAAAGGATGTATAATGTCCTGTTAGAACCAACCTATGGCTTCTGATGCTTACTTAAATTTGCGAACATTAGATGGAAAGTTCTATAACTTTAATGGACATTAGAATTGCCTAGGACTTTGGAAAATGCAGATTTCAAGGTTCCTTTTCAAGACACCTCCAGGTAGTATCCTTTGGACTGAGCTCAGAAATCTGCATTTTATTTATTTGTTTATTATTAAAAAACTTTAAAGGTCTTTTACATCTATTCTGATCTCCTGTGCAATATAGTGGATCCTTGTTGGATGAACTCTGCATTTTAAATAATTGCTTATGATGACTCTGATGGTGGTTGTCCAAATTGTACTCCCACTAACAGTGGGATGCCTCTAATTCTTTCACTCCAGCAAGAAATTTCAAAGACTCATAAATCATAGAGTCTCAAAAATAGAAGGTATCTTATGAATTATCTCACTAGTCCAACTGTCATCTCTTTTTAAGATCTGTCCAGAACATTCTCATTGGAAACTGCTTTGTTTTACAAAGTTTCTTTTTGTACCTAATCAAAGTCTTTCTCCATATGCCTTACAGTCACTGTCCTTCCTCTTTTAGGACTGTGTGTAAAAGTTCAGTTCCTTTTTCATATACTAGAAGATATTTTTCCAGACCCCTTTGACATGTCTATTCCTTGTGCAAAAAACATTCCTAGCTATAAAGCATTCAGAGTTTCTTTTAAAATCATAGTGTGACATTTTGAGACATGGAAAAGAGTTTAGCAGACATTTCTTCTGGCCGCTCCAAGCCTGCATGTCCATTTGGGATGCAAGATCATGTTTTTAATGGACTAGTTATTCAATTGCTGTACCCATACCAGTTGAACTGCCTCTAACTACCCTAGTCCAAGCTCTTCCCTATAGTTCAAGTTGGGCAGGGCAACTATGAGATGCATTTTGCCAACTTCCATCTCACCCATTTTCCTAAAGATATATTCTCTAAATGTTGGCTACATAACCTGATGTGTCTGGCTCTGTGCTTGACGTCACTGATGCGGTGTCAATTGCAGTGACAAGGCAATTAGTATACCTCACTCCCTAATTCCATTGTAGGGTGGCCTTCTTAACTGCTTCCCTTTCCATTTCTTGTAAGCTAAAGGGAGGAGTAAAAAGGACACAGAACACCTTTATTTACATTATTTCTTCTAAGCAGTTATTTCCTTTGCCTTTATTAAAGAGAACTAGCTCTCTCAGGTTTTAAGAAACTTGCTGTTTAGTCGTGAAGTTTTGTTTGGCTCTTTTGCCACCCTGTGGACTGTAGCCCAGCGGGCTCCTCTGTCCATGGGATTTCCCAGGCAAGAACATTGGAGTGGGTTGCCGTTTCCTTCTCCAGGGCATCTTCCTGACCCAGGGATTGAATCTGAGTCTCCTGCATTGGCAGGTGGGTTCTTTACCCCTGAGCCACCAGGGAAGCCTTTAAGAAATGTAGATTAATTTTGAGATTCTTCCCAAAAGGAGTGGGACATGATACGCAGGACCAGAGACATAGAGAGAAGACAGGTGGAGAAGAGAAGAGGGGAGGACATTTCAGATAAAACATATAACGAGAAAAATCAGGAAGAGCGCCTATGTGGTTATGTGATGGAGAGTATACCCTTGTGTGGGTATGTAGTGGGAGAGGGTCACAATTCCAGGACCTTAACCTAAAATACCAAGTTCACTTTAGGGAACTGCAGAAGGTAAACGGTGTGCATAGTAAAGACAGGGAACTGTTCTCAAATGCCTGGCAAAGTGATTAAACTTTATGCTGAGGCAACGTACACTTAATATGCTGCTGACGCTTCATCTAACTTCTTGAGAGTGAGCTCATCACATGACTATCGACAGTTTAGAGCAACCTAACTAAAAGTTAATATGGTATAAATTTAGTTACTTAGTCTGGCATTATCTTTTGTCAAAAGAAAGTTAGGACTCAGCTTCTCTGATAGAGTTCTGTGAGACAACATCGACAAGAGGGATGAACATGCTTAGTATCTCATCTAAATTAGAACATTTGCAAGATAAACTCAGGGGAAAAATAGCACTTAAGACACTGACATTTACATGAGCAGATCCTTATATAAAAATACCACAATACTTGGTGTTGTAAAATGGAAAGCAATTATGGTAAAACTAAATTTATGGTATAAATTTATGGTAAAACTAAACTCAGACTATCAGTTATTCAATCTTCAATGGTACCTTAAGTTCCTATGACTTGCATATAAGTGTGTGTGCTAAAAAAATGTAATTGTATGTATATTGCTTTAAATTGATTTGGTTCTATAAAGCGGTAGTATATCTTTATAGACTGATATAATATTTTAATAATATTTAAATCAATAAGGGAACTTTAATACATTCTGTGAACAAGCAAGATTAGTGGTACAAGTTAAAAAAAAAAAAAAAGGCTATCAGAAACTACATTAATTCAAGCAGAATATCCAGATCAGGAGAGGTGATAGTTCAGTTGATTCTGCACTTGTATGATGACACACATCATATTATGTTAAGTTCTAATTACAGCCTTTTAAAAAGGAAATAGACAAGCCTGAATTCATATGTTAGACAATTATTATTGTTAAGAAAGGTCTGCAAATAATTTTATGTAGAAAGGATAATTATTTTAAGTAGCTGTAACATGAAAGGGAGACTTCATTTTCATGTTTTATTGCAACTGGATTTAAGGCTAATAAGTGGCAGTTATAGAAAGGGAGTTTTTAGTTCAATATAGAAAAAATTTATAAGAAAAAAAATCTAAACTTTCTAATAGAATCTAATGTAATGTCTGGATAATTATATACCTATGATGTCACAGAAAGGATTGCTATGCAAAATGTAGTGGGAGATAAAATTAGAAAGGGCTTCCCAGGTGGTGCAGTGGTGAAGAATCCACTTGCCAACGAAGAAGACATAGAGGCAAGGGTTCGATCTCTGGATTGGGAAGATCCCCTGGAGTGGCAAATGGCAATTCACTTCACAACTCTTGCCTGGAAAATTCCATGAACGGAGGAGCCTGGTGGGCTGTAGCCATGGGTTTGCAAAGAGCTGGACACAACTGAGCAACTGAACATGCAGAATTAGAAACCCTAAATGTCCCTTTTTATTATACATTTTCTTTCATACATTCTATAATAATACATATTACTCTGTAATATTTATAACAGTAGCTTGACATTTTTAATAAAAATATAAATTTTATGGGAGCAAAACAAAAATATTTCTGTTTTTGCTCCTAATTTAAGTTGTATGCTGTATAATATTTACTTCTTAGGCCTGCGTGCTCAGTTGCTCAGTTGTGTCTGACTCTCTGACTCCAACTGTAGAGAGATGTATTTCCAAACTGTGATAATTAAAATTTAATATAGGTCAGCATCTGAGCAATGTTATTATGAAAACAATATAATATAATGTTGCAAGATCAAAGTTATGCAGGTGGTATTTATGTATCTACTTGTACGATTCAGCAACAAGGTCTTTTCTGAGATTTAAATAAACAAAAATCCAAAGAGTTGAAGATTCAGAACAGACCTTAAATCTTTAAAAGATATAGTAGATTTTTAGAAACAATTAATCATAGGAGTTACAGGACAATGTTAGTTGGCTAAGTAAAAGCCGGATACAATCTCCTTCCCCCTTTTCCCAGTGTCTATTCATATCCGTTAAAAATGAGTGAAATTTGAGGCCATGCAGAGACAGGAATATAGCACTGTCCTCCAAGCAGTTACTTGGACTGCATATATAGTAAGAGAGGAGTTAAACACATGGCTTCTGGAGCCAGAATGCCTGACTCAAAATCCTAGTTTTTATTTCTTCAAAGCTAAGTGAACTTGGGCAAATAATTCAAATTTTTATTATCTCAGCTTTCTCATTTATGAAATATAAAAAGAAAAGAAAAGCAGCAAAAGAGACACAGATGTATAGAACAGTCTTTTGGACTCTGTGGGAGAGGGAGAGGGTGGGATGATTTGGGAGAATGGCATTGAAACATGTATAATATCATATATGAAATGAATCGCCAGTCCAAGTTCAATGCATGATACTGGATGCTTGGGGCTGGTGCACTGGGACGACCCAGAGGGATGGTACGGGGAGGGTGGAGGGAGGGGGGTTTGGGATGGGGAACACGTGTATACCTGTGGCAGATTCATGTTGATGTATGGCAAAACCAATACAATATTGTAAAGTAATTAACCTCCAATTAAATACATTTATATTTAAAAACAAAAAAGAAAATCTATCTGAAAGAATTTTTCAATACAATTATATTAATAATATAATAGCTAATATTTATTAAGCTAAAATTTATTAATAATGTAATAGCTAATATTTATTAAGTGATCACTAGAAGGAAATGGCAGCCCACTCCAGCGTTCTTGCCTGGAGAATCCCAGGGACAGCGGAGCCTAGTAGGCTGCTGTCTATGGGGTCACACAGAGTCGGACACGACTGAAGCGACTTAGCAGCAGCAGCAGCAGCAGCATGGACCTGGCACAATTTTAAGTACATCAAGTATATTAACTCATTTAATTTTCATAACACTATAAAACTGGTCATTTTTCCCCTCACTTTTCTAGATGTGAAACTGAAGCACAAAGAGATTTAGAAACATACTCAAAGTACTAATATTAACCCAAGCAATCTGACTACAGAGATCAAATCCTGAAGTATTACTTTCTAACTTTATCAAGAAGATCCTAGAATACAGTAAATAATCTGGTGAATTATTATTATTATTAGAGTGAAGACATGTTTTATATTCCTCAGATTCTGAACTCTATTAATATTTGATTATGATATTTTAGAAATAAAGTTGAGATCTGGGTAAAGAAATCATGCTGGAAACGGGCAAAACAGACTGAATTAGATGCTTTGTGGGACCCTAGACACAGATGGAGCTACTTCAGATTCTAAGGAAGAACTAGAAAAGGCCCGTCTGCCTCTGTTCAGAACTCAATTAAAGGTGACATGGCAGGCAGTTGCAATGGTGAGACTTCATGGAAAGACTCTACAGTCGGTGAACATACACAGTGGGGAAGAGGGTGAAAATTGCAAGGCAAAGATGGCCAATACACTGGCTGGTAGGCATACTTATGATTTCATGTAATTGTCAAATGATACATTCAAGTGAATTGCTTTTCATCAGATACGCCAGGGGCATGTGAAGTTACCATAATTTGATTATTAAAAAGGACAGAAATAAGATCGGAACAGCTGCCCAAGATAGTGTGCAGTTTGAATTTAACCAAAGCAACCTGATAAGACAAGCAGATAAACACAGTATTGGACTATGTTTGGAGAGAATTCAGAGTCCCTACAACTTTAAATGCATATGTTTAGGATACAATCTAGATTGCTCAACATACGAAGCATAAAGCTGTGAATCATTCTTTTAGGAGAAAAGATCCCTAAGAAAAAATTGACTGTGAATGAGCCAAATGTTGGAATTATCAGATAAACATTTGAAAGAATATATAATTATGCTCAATGATATGAGAGAAAATATGCTTGTAATGAATGGAAACAATAGATCAGTTCAGTTGAGATATGTACAGTATTAAAAATGGATTTTTTAGAAGTAGGAAATACAATATCTAAAATAAGAATGCCTCACTCACTGGATAAGCAAAATGTAGATGACAAAGAAAAATATCAGTAAATTTGATGATAGAACAATAAGGAGTATTCAATCTGGAGATGGAGAGAAAGAAAGATTAAAAAATAAAGAGACTCAAATATATACAATTTGCTTTAACACATAAAATTTTAGTTCACGGAGGAAGATAGAAAGATATCTGAAGACATACAGTCCCCCAAATTCCCAAATTTGACAAAGAGATAAATTCACAGATTCAAAAAGCTAAAAAGGCAAGATAAATATAAACGAAACTATGCCTAGGCACATTATAACCAAACTTCTGAAAAGTAAAGATGAAAAGAAATCTTTAAATGATCGGAAGATAAAACACTTTATATACAGGGGAACCAAACATTGTGCTGAGCAAGGGAAGACAGATACAAAGATGTGCTTTCTATTACAAAATAGAAATTTTACATAAAATCACTCCATGCTGTGTGATTTTATGTGAAAACCAGGAAGGTATAAAACTGACGGGCAGTGAGAGAACGCACACCAGTGGTTGCCGGATGAGGGTGGGCATGGCCTGAAAGGGACTTGAGTAACTTTTCTGAGGGGCTGGGTACACTTTGCATTTTGACCGTAGCAGCATTTGTGTGTTTGCATATATTTATCACAATTTGTTGAATTTTACGCATTAGATGGGTACATTTTATTTTTTATAAGTTATGGCTGAATAAAGTCGATTTGAATAAAGCAGTGTTTGTAAAATATCCTGCTAAATGTAACTGCTTACTGATGACCCTAATGGCCAACTGATGATGCTACTGCCTAAAAGGTATGTCTAATAGGTATTAGCCATCTACCTATTTGTCAAAATAGATTTGAGAATAGGTCAAATGAAATGTCCAGAGATGCACAAAACAGCTTTAGAGAGCACAAGTTTATCAGAGCAGCAAATTGTTTGGTTTGGTTTCTATCAGCTTGTTAAAATATTTAGAGTTTTTTTTCTTTTCAATCATCCAAAGTTGTTTATTATTACTATTAATTAAACCTTCCTGAAATTATGCAGTAATGAGTTACAAGTCTTTTTGAAACGTGATTCCTATGCTAGCATCCTACCAAAAATACAAAATTCTGAGATTTTACATGCCAAACTTCCCAGGATAATATCTACACTTTATGGAAACAACGATTCTTAATATCTCTCTGGAAAAATAGCCCTAAAGCACATAGCTGCTGCAGTGAGCTAGAGAGCATTTCTGATCTCAGGGAGCAGATGGTTTTGCAGGGAGCAGAAAGTAGCATAGCATCAAATAGTGTTTGATAAATGCCACAGAGACGACTCTACATCACTCAACATGCTTCCCAATGCTTGCTTAGGTGTCTGAGTACATAATATGTTACCAGTGACCGGGACTGCTTTCTAATACAGTCATCTCTCTTTCTTACAGGTATTGTCAGTCCTGCGTTATCTCTTAACTCTTCAGGTTTTCATAGTACCCTTTTGTCTAAAACATATTCAAAAGAAAAAAGAAAGCAAAAGACAGTTCTCCTATTAAGGTTTTGAGTAGAGACAAGTGCATTGAATCGGTAGCTCTTTAACAAGGACATGTTCTAGTTCAAATTAGCAACTCATCTATAAGCGCTTTATTTCTATTGCTGCTATTTGTTCAAGTTCCATTGAGCCTGCTTATATAAATTGTCCCTTAATAAGTTCTGGACAGTTTGGTTTGCTGGGGATGCTCACTTTCCCCAAGGAGCTAATGAAAATTCAGTGTTTGCTATTCCTTGTGCCTCATTGCAAAAATCAATGCCTGAAATACAATAGCTGCATAGTGATGATCTGTGCTTGCAGTGCCTTCACAGAGCTGAAAATTATAGCTCGAAAGGCAATCTTTCCTTCTCTCCTCTGAAAACTTTAGACTCGCACATTGGCTGCCTTCTTGACCCTGAGCTTTCTATCTTCTTACCAGACAAGAATGTGTTCTCTCTTTTTCGTGTGTGGAAAGTGCTGGTTCTTTCTGGAAACTAGGCCCATGGGGTTGCTGCTTACCCCACACCGGCACCTAGATTTGAAATTTCTGCAGTACACCACATCGAAGAACTGTGCAAACTGAAAATTACAGAGTAGCCTTCTGACTCTTTAGCAGTAAATTCTATTTGCTAGTGTGGAAACACCAGCGCAGTACTCTTCACTAGGTCAACAAAACCAAGGGATTTGTTTCTTTTATTGGACTCTGTGGAGTTAGAATATTTGCTGAGGGAGAATGGAAAATGAGGTTGGGGGTAAGGGGATAGAATTTGGGCCCTGTCTCTTTGATTTCTTTAAAAACGGAGTTTTAAAATTGAGGTCCTGGTAGGTTTACTGAGGACCTGAGATCAGGGATGGGGTTTCTGTGGGTTTGTCACAGGGCACAATTATTTATAACACTGGACAATTTGCCTCCTTTTTGATCTCCTTCCAATTGCTGAGACAAAAATAATGTAGAATATTAATCAAGAATATGTGTGCATTTTTTAAAATTTTATTTTATTTTTTAACTTTACAATATTGTATTGGTTTTGCCATATATCAGCATGAATCTGCCACAGGTATACACGTGTTCCCCATCCTGAACCCTCCTCCTTCTCCATACCCTCCCTCTGGGTCATCCCAGCGCACCAGCCCTAAGCATCCAGTACCGTGTATCGAACCTGGACTGGCGATTCATTTCATATATGATATTATACATGCACTGTTTATAATATCCAGGACATGGAAGCAACCTAGATGTCCATCAGCAGATGAATGGATAAGAAAGCTGTGGTACATATACACAATGGAGTATTACTCAGCCATTAAAAAGAATACATTTGAATCAGTTCTAATGAGGTGGATGAAACTGGAGCCTATTACACAGAGTGAAGTAAGCCAGAAAGAAAAACACCAATACAGTATACTAACACATATATATGGGATTTAGAAAGATGGTAACATTTTTTTTAAAGGATGGAGTTTAAGGTGTGTTTTGCACTTCCCTGGTGGCTCAGATGGTAAAGCATCTGCCTGCAATGAGGGAAACCTGGGTTCGATCACTGAGTCAGGAAGATCTTCTGGGGAAGGAAATGGCAACTCAGTCCAGTACTCTTGCTTGGAAAAGTCCATGGATGGAGGAGTCTGGTAGACTGCAGTCCATGGGGTCGCAATGAGTCAGACACAACTGAGCGACTTCATTTTCAGTTCACCTTCAGGTGTGTTTAACTCTATGTGCAGGGTTATGAACTTATGTGAACTTGAGAAGAGGTTGATTTCATCAAATTTCAAAGGATTATTGCCTCAAGACATTTGACTGCCATCTGATTTTGTTTAAAAATATAGCAGTAACTATGTGATCTTAAGAAATTGCTTACCTGAGATGCAGATTTAACAAACACACAATAGGAATAACAAAGTTCTGAAAAACTGCTTATAGTGCATGAAGTTGGGCTTTCCAGGTGGCTCAGTGGTAAAGAAACTGCCTGCCAATGCAGGAGATGCCAGACATGTGAGTTCTATCCCTGAGTGAAGAAGATCCCCTGGAGGAGAAAATGGCACCCCACTCCAGGATTCTTGCCTGAGAAATCCTGTGACAAAGGAGCTTGGTGGGCTACAGTCCATGGGGTTGCAAAGAGTCAGACACGACTGTACCTGAGCATGCACTCACATTGCATGAAGTCACTACTTATGTAAGTGATTATTATCATTTTTATTTTGTATAGGATAGTGCTAAAGACAACTAATAATAACTAGTCCAGTGAAAGAAAGATTTAAAAGAAACTAATATTTGTCTTCTAATATTTTAAGAACTATAAGGATGAAAGATGAAGCTTGTTTTGAATATCCCCAAGAAGTTGAACTAATGAAAAAATTATATCAAGAAGGCTTTATAAAGAACATCCTAGTTCAGTGGTAAAGAATCAGCCTGCCTCATAATATTCCTTAAAGGCAAGCACCAACAGTTGTTCTAATTCCCATAATGATTGCTACTCATTTGGCCGACGCAACCCCTGTGTTTTAAACTAATAGCATGCCAATGTCCAAACATGAAATAGTCTTTCTCTGTTAAAAATGGATTTTCCATCATTGGAGGTGCAAAAGCAATTACTGAGTAACTCAGAAATGTTGAAAAACTTGCCCAAGTCCATGGACTCAGTGACATCAAAGTTAGGATTAAAATTTAGTCTGATCTAAAAGCCTGGCTAAATTTAAGAGAGGTGATTCTCTCCTCACACACTGCCTCAGTTCAGTTCAGTTCAGTTGCTCAGTTGTGTCCTACTCTTTGCAACCCCATGGACTGTAGCACACCAGGCTTCCCTGTCCATCGCCAACTCTCAGAGTTTACTCAAACTCATGTGCATAGAGTCGGTGATACCATCCAACCATTTCATCCTCTGTCTTTCCCTTCTCCTCCTGCCCTCAATCTTTCCCAGCATCAGGTTCTTTTCCAATGAGTTAGTTCTTCGCATCAGGTGGCCAAAGCTTGGAGTTTCAGCTTCACCATCAGTCCTTCCAATGAGTATTCAGGACTGATTTCCTTTAGGATGGACTGGTTGGATCTCCTTGCAGTCCAGGGGACTCTCAAGAGTCTTCTCCAACACCACGATGCAAAAGCATCAATTCTTCAGAGCTCAACTTTCTTTATAGGCCAACTCTCTCATCCACACATGACCACTGGAAAAACCATAGCCTTGACTGGACGGACCTTTGTTGGCAAAGTAATGTCTCTGCTTTTTAATATGCTGTCTAGGTTGGTCATAGCTTTCCTTCCAAGGAGCAAGCACCCTTTAATCTCGCTCACAGCAGCGCCAGCTCTGCTAAAGGAGCACATGTTTGCCGGCAGGTGGCACTGTTGAACCATTTGTTAAATGATTTAATTGCTAAATTAAATAAGTATGTGTATTCGCTCAGCATCATTAAATTTGTTTTAGATTCTAAAACCTTAATGTACTTTACTTGAACCTGTTCAGGTAATGCATAATATTCCTTAAAGGCAAGCACCAACAGTTGTTTTAATTCCCATCATGGCTGCTACTTATTTGGCCGACGCAACCCCTGTGTTTTAAACAAATAGAAGGAGGAAGACCCGCAGCCCCACCCACACCCCCCACCCCACGCCCCAATGCTCTCATCAGCCAGTGAAGAAATACTACAAGTTCTCCTTGATGAAGGACTTTGTTCCTCCCTCACATTCTTCTGTTTCTCCCTGTGGTGTCTGAGAACAGACAGCAGCTTATCTAATCAACGGCTGCTCTGACTGAATTACCCTTCTGTCCTGGTTCCCTGCTTATCAGCCAGCTGGAGAGGACTTTTTTGTTGTCATGCGGAGGTGGGTGGATTGTTTTCTTCAGTTTCTCAAGGAATCATTCACATTTGTGATGTTAAGCAATTATAGCATCTAATTCAAATGTATGTAGCAAACCTCCTGTTTCACCTCAGCAAAGGCTCATTATGTCTTGTAAGTGTGCTGCATGTTGGATTTGCACCTTCAGTAATTACTGCGACTGCTCTGCCAGCCCTCCCTCCCGCCTTTGCCGACGTTCTTGGTGTTAGCAAACAAGCATCAATCATCAACTTGATGAGTGAAATTAAGGCTGCTCTGAGCAATTCAGTACACAGGTGGGACTGAAGTTCCAAGTTGAAGAACTCATCTTTGCCAATATGGCAACGATATATAACAAAAATAACAATAGTAAACATGATAATAACCATGGCTCACTTTTACTGAGGGTTTACTATGTGCCAGACACTGTGCCAACTGCCTTCCATGGATTATTTCACATAATCTTAAAGAGATAGGTGTCATCTTTGCCCCCTTAGCAAGTAAAAATTCAAGGCACAGGGAAGATAAATAACATGCCATAAGTGTTGGAACCAGATAGGTAAAACGAGCAACATCTTTCAGTTAGACATGGGAAGTTAATTCGGAAACTGAGTCCCCCTAAAACTGAGTTCCTCTGCTAGTTTAAGATTAAACTGTCTATCCAAAACATCATTCCCTTTCTTGTCCAATACCTCTTCTCTTTAAGATTAAGGAGTATTGAAGAAAAGGGGATACTGAAATCAAGCAGGATTCTATGGGGCTTAAAATCTCATTTCTTGTTTGTAGGAAAACGTTTTCAGCCTCTTAGACCTTCCCTGAGCTCCAGAGAGCAGGTTCAGTGACTAATTAGAGTGTGGGAGCACAGAAGCAGGAGAAAGTCGAGCAGCAACAGTGCCGCTGTGGCCAGGGTCCAAGTTCCTCTGCAAGGGGTGTGCAGAACCATCTCATACACGTCTCTGAGTTCTTCTCCAGGAGCTAAGTCCCCCACCCAGGTGGAGGATGGTAACTTCAGGCTGAGTACAAGCATGTGGACCCCATTCTGATTGGAACCAGAGGCTGATGATTGAGATTCCTGGAACACCCACTATTAGCTTCCCACCAACCGGAGGAAGGCCACACCCCCCGCAGATCTCCCACAGGTTTCACCTATAGAAACTGTTCCCCCCAAACCATACGGTTTTTGATTATTAGTTCCCCAGACTCCTTGTCTGGCTCCTTATAGTAAATGTTGTACTTTTCTTCAAAACATGGTGTCGGTAGACTGGCTTTACTGCACAGGGGTTTAGTTCCATCCCGTTCAGTACAGTTCAGTCGCTCAGTCGTGTCTGACTCTTTGCGACCTCATGGACTGCAGCACACCAGGCCTCCCTGTCCATCACCAACTCCCGGAGTTTGCACAGGGGTTAGTAGATCCAAATATGGCTTGGTAACAATGCTAACCCTTTGGAATAAGACCTCAGATTCTCTGATCCAAGGCTAGACAAGTTGCTTAGAAAACAGACATTATTAACTCAGAAAAAGACCATAGTAATTACAATAACTAAAGAAGCCCAAACAAGTTGGAAAGCACAGTATCAAAAGTTGAGAAGACATGGAACATTTCCCAGAGTCTTGAAGATATTCTGGAAGGGGTTCAGATGAATAAGGAGCCATAGGAGAGTTAGATAAGAGTAATAGAGACATTTTAAGAACCATTGATATTACTTGAGTTGATCTCTGAGCTGGGATGAATTCCTCTGGGGGGTGTGCATGTGTGTGTGCGTGCACACATGTGTGTGTGTCTGTGCATGTATGTATGTGTGTGTGTGTGTGTAAGTGATTGCTATTGTTGTCATGGGATGAGGTAGGGACAGTGTAAAACTTAAGGGGCCTAAGTGAGTGTTTACCAGCCATTGTCAAACAAGCTTTGCCTCTGAACAAGCCTGATCTGCAGCTCTGCTTTCAGTGACTGGGTTTCTTTTGTTCCTGGGACCACATGCTGCTGATGTCCTAGTTTTATCTAACCTCTTAGTGTTTGTCTTGTCTGTTTTGTGCCAGATTTGCTATCCCAAACCATGTTTACTGGTTGTTGGTTGTTGGAAAGATGATGAGAGAAATTATGCTAAAGATGGTTTTATTAAATTTAAAAGATGGACATTCATTTTGAGATTATGCTCTCTTTTTATTTTCCTGATGCTAATTTATGGCTTTCCTACTGACCACTTGCTGAATGTTGTAAGCTTCTAGATTCCCAATACCCCTTATCTACATGCTGTTTTTAATGAAGAAATGTATGTTCTTGTTACAGAAGCACTCTAATGTGAATGATAACTATAGTTACTGCTATTTTCTAAAGTAATCGTTAAAATAAGCTGGTGAAACCTGATACCTGGCAAGAGAATATTTAGTGATAAAACACTATTTGAATCATCAGGAGTCAAACCTCCAATCTTAAACATGGAAACTTGAGCAATGTACTTAATTTCTCTAAACCTCAACTTTAGCATCTGTAAAATGGGAATTTTAGTACCTGCATCATAAGATTTCCAGGAAGATTAAATAAGACAATCCATAATTCATTTAGCCAGGATTATGGTAAGCATTCTTAATTGAAAGCACTTAAAATAAGTCACATTGAACTTCTTGGACCCAAATGAGTTAAAAGTTTGAATAGATGGATCACAGATTTTGCATCACATTTAAAATCATCATGGTATCTATTAATGAAGAAACAAAGTTGTGCTTGAATTCAGCTTTTTAGGCATCTGTGACAATATGGAACACAAAATTATTGGCATGTTCTGGAATCCATGTTCTATGTTGTGATACTTCCTCAACTAACTTGAAAGCAAAACATTAAGACAAAACCAGGTTCACTGCATAAATAATTCTTAAAAATCATTCAACAAACTTGAACAAATTTCTTTTTTGGAAATACTTAGGGTTTTTAAAATGTGCATTGTGAATAGCCAAGAAGGGGATTTGTATTTGCAGCACTGCACATATGTTTTTGACCAGATCCTTGCATTTTCAAAGCAGCCACGGAACCTAGTTTGGGAGTGTAGACTGAGTTCAATAAGTCCTAGCAGATATGTATATTTCTAAGTCAGACCCCTTTTAGCCAGGGCTAGTCTATAACACATAAATCTTTTGTTCTGGATTATTTCCCCAAACATGAATATATAGACTACATTAAGATGTCAAATGGCAACCCACTCCAGTGTTCTTGCCTGGAGAATCCCAGGGACGGGGGAGCCTGGTGGGCTGCCGTCTCTGGGGTCGCACAGAGTTGGACACGATTGAAGTGACTTAGCAGCAGCAAGATGTCAGAATTATTTATTTCAATTCAGCAACTGAATGTTAGAAAAGATAATTCTTTGACGATTTATGGGTCAGTACAGGTTAGTGAATGCACCTATGTGTTGGTGGAATTTAAAGAAATCCAAGAGTGATCCTTATTCAGAAAGCCTTCAGTTCAGTCGCTCAGTGGTGTCTGACTCTGCAACCCCATGAATTGCAGCACACCAGGCCTCCCTGTCCATCACCAACTCCCAGAGTTCACTCAGACTCACGTCCATCGAGTCAGTGATGCCATCCAGCCATCTCATCCTCTGCCATCCCCTTCTACTCCTGCCCCCAATCCCTCCCAGCATCAGAGTCTTTTCCAATGAGTCAACTCTTCACATGAGGTGGCCAAAATACTGGGGTTTCAGCTTTAGTATCATTCCTTCCAAAGAAATGCCAGGGCTGATCTCCTTCAGAATGGACTTGTTGGATCTCCTTGCAGTCCAAGGGACTCTCAAGAGTCTTCTCGAACACCACAGTTCAAAAGCATCAATTCTTTGGCACTCAGCCTTCTTCACAGTCCAACTCTCACATCCAATCATGACCACAGGAAAAACCATAGCCTTGACTAGATGGACCTTTGTTGGCAAAGTAATGTCTCTGCTTTTGAATATGCTATCTAGTTTAGTCATAACTTTCCTTCCAAGGAGTAAGCGTCTTTTAATTTCATGGCCGCAGTCACCATCTGCAGTGATTTTGGAGCCCCCAAAAATAAAGTCTGACACTGTTTCCACTGTTTCCTCATCTATTTCCTATGAAGTGATGTGACCAGATGCCATGATCTTAGTTTTCTGAATGTTGAGCTTTAAGCCAACTTTTTCACTCTCCACTTTCACTTTCATCAAGAGGCTTTTGAGTTCCTCTTCACTTTCTGCCATAAGGGTGGTGCCATCTGCATATCTGAGGTTATTGATATTTCTCCCGGCAATCTTGATTCCAGCTTGTGTTTCTTCCAGTCCAGCGTTTCTCGTGATGTACTCTGCATATAAGTTAAATAAGCAGGGTGATAATATACAGCCTTGATGAACTCCTTTTCCTATTGGGAACCAGTCTGTTGTTCCATGTCCAGTTCTAACTGTTGTTTCATGACCTGCATAGAGGTTTCTCAAGAGGCAGGTCAGGTGGTCTGGTATTCCCACCTCTTTCAGAATTTTCCACAATTTATTGTGATCCACGCAGTCAAAGGCTTTGGCATAGTCAATAAAGCAGAAATAGATGTTTTTCTGGAACTCTCTTGCTTTTTCCATGATCCAGCGGATATTGGCAATTTGATCTCTGGTTCCTCTGCCTTTTCTGAAACCAGCTGGAACATCAGGGAGTTCACTGTTCACATATTGCTGAAGCCTGGCCTGGAGAATTTTGAGCATTACTTTACTAGCATGTGAGATGAGTGCAATTGTGCGGTAGTTTGAGGATTCTTTGGCATTGCCTTTCTTTGGGATTGTAATGAAGACTGACCTTTTCCAGTCCTGTGGCCACTGCTGAGTTTCCCAAATTTGTTGGCATGTTGAGTGCAACACTTTCACAGCATCATCTTTCAGGATTTGAAATAGCTCAACTGGAATTCCATCACCTCCACTAGCTTTGTTTGTAGTGATGCTTTCTAAGGCCCACTTGACTTCACATTCCAGGATGTCTGGCTCTAGGTCAGTGATCACATCATCGTGATTATCTGGGTCATGAAGATCTTGTTTGTATAGTTCTTCTGTGTATTCTTGCCATCTCTTCTTAATGTCTTCTGCTTCTGTTAGGTCCATACCATTTCTGTCTTTTATCGATCCCATCTTTGCATGAAATGTCCCCTTGGTATCTCTAAATTTCTTGAAGAGATCTCTAGTCTTTCCCATTCTGTTATTTTCCTCTATTTCTTTGCATTGATCACTGAGGAAGGCTTTCTTATCTCTTCTTGCTATTCTTTGGAACTCTGCATTCAGATGTTTTTATCTGTCCTTTTCTCCTTTGCTTTTTTCTTCTCTTCTTTTCACAGCTATTTGTAAGGCCTTCCCAGACAGCCATTTTGCTTTTTTGCATTTCTTTTTCACGGGGATGGTCTTGATCCCTGTCTCCTGTACAATGTCACGAACCTCATTCCATAGTTCATCAGGCACTCTATCTATCAGATCTAGGCCCTTAAATCTATTTTTCACTTCCACTGTATAATCATAAGGGGAAAAAGTGGTTTTCCCTACTTTCTTCAATTTCAGTGTCAATTTGGTAATAAGGAGTTCATGATCTGAACCACAGTCCATCCACCTTTAGGTTGCCTCATTTATCTCCAAAATCAATTCAATCTAGAAGGCCAGGTAGCAGTATCTCTTGACTCAATACCTTTTCTTGTTTGGCCACCATCTGCCTGGTTATCTTAGGAAACGACTTCCACTGCTCTGGGGAAAGTTCTATCCTGAACTCAACTGCACAGCATAGGTGGTGCTTTCCTGCTTTGCTCTGTGGCAAATAACCAGGGTTGGGTAATAACCACCTTAACAGAAATGTACTTAGAGACTCCAACTGAGAGTCTATTATTGGCAAAAAAAAAAAAAAGAAAAGAAAATTGGCATAATATTGCCAGTAAACTGAGAAACGAAAATCAAAACATCAATTTGGCAAAAATTAAAAAGATTCTATCCAGTGCTGATCAATTTGTCATGAAAGGGAGCATCCTTATATATTGTGGTAGAAATGTAAATAAAACATACCCTCAGATCTGATGTGTGTGTTTTATATATGGGTATCTTTTGACTAATGATTCAAGAAGCTTCAGTACACAGGAGAATTTGTAGTAGGGTATTTTTGTTAGTGTTGTTTGTGTTGCTGTCCTCTGTGCCTGGAGAATTCTTTCCCCGGTTAGATTCATCTCTTGCTGGCTCTTTTCATATCTTGACTACACACCTTCCGCAACCACTTATGTAAAACAGCAAGCCTCTTCCTTACCCCTTTTCTCTGGAGTCCCTTACAACACTCAGTACTATGTGACAGACTGTTATTTTACTTCTTTATGTGTCCACTGTCTGTCACAGTAGAATGCAAATTCCATGAAAGCAAGAATTCTGTTTGTCTTGTTCACCTGAATATCTAAAGCAGATATCTGTAGACAGTCGTAATAAATATATGATGAGTGAATGAGTATATAAGTTGAAAAGAATGAGTTATATTTGCATGTACTGATCCAGAGGGAAGGATAGGATATCCTGTGGACAGAAAGCAAGTTTAATAGAAAAGTTGTATGGGATAACCTAATTTTCATAAAAATATATGTGTGTGTCATCTATCTATAGTTCTATCATCTATCTATAGTTTTAAATGTACAGAAAGATATGCCAAATTACAAATTAAAAGCAGTTGCACTGAGACATTCAAGTTAGACTGGAGAGTTAAATAAAATATTGTAAATTTTTTATACTTTCTGTTGGTTGTGTTGGACAACAAGCACTGTATTACTTTTCTGGAAAAAAAAAAAAAGAATGCCCAATAAAATAAATGCAATCACAAACACATAAAATGACTCTGGGCTGTTTCTTTAACTGTAATATAGCAGATAAAATTATTTTATTCTGGCACAGTTGGATTGCTTTGCATCTCCACGGTGCCAATGTCTGCAGGCTTGTAACGAATAGGTAATTAACTTCATTGTGCTATACTAGAGTTGTAGGTTGCCATGAACATGTAATTGTTCACCAAGACGTAGCCAAGAGGGCTACCTTGAGCCTTAGCTCTTACTTGTCTTAAGCTTTGATAGAAGAAGACAACAAGAGTTGTGCAAAGAAATGTTTGCAATTCTCATACAACAGTTATCTGCTTGAGGCAAGACAGAAATAGGGGTCAGCCTGGAGTGCAGGCACATTGCAGATCCGTTGTCTGTAGGCAATTAAAAATCAATAATAAATGTCTAAGAGTTCATCTACTTTTTATTATCACCATGTGAAAGCAATTCTAAATAATACCTGTGTTAAAATTCTCCTCTAAATTTTCTGCCTAATTTTAAAATAATTGCTGCAGTTACTGATGAGCCAGGATGGACTCTACCATCCCTGATATACCACTATTCATAAATTTCCAGTTTTAATAATGAACGGTAATATCTTAGTTTTATTAAGCACCTATCATATATTTAGTGCAGTGCTAGGAAATAAAATTAGAAAGATTAATAAAATATAGCTCCCACACTCCTATAGCTCACTGTCTAGAGAGTAAATAGAAGCAAATGTAACTAGATAAATATTGTTGTTCTTCAGTTGCTAAGCTGTATCCAACTTTTTGTGACCCCAAGGACTACAGCATGCCAGGCTCTTCTGTCCTCCACTATCTCCTGGAGTTTGCTCAAATTCATGTCCAAGATAAACTATGGAATGTGCGTTTTAATAAAGCAATCTCTAAAGTGTTTAAAGGATACAAAAGAGGAAGTGATTAGTCCTGCTTGGGGGATTTCCTCAATACTTGTTCACAAATGTTTACTGAATGAGTTGTCTGCTCTACACTGGGCCAGGCATAATGGGTAAGGTCCCTGTGTCTTTGAAGCTTATTTTCAGTTAGGGCAGGGCAGGTCCCAACATGAGTAAGCAAGGTGAATTTAGGCAGTGTTTGATGGTGCTCCCTGAGGAGATGACTTTTGGGCTGAGGATGAATGACGGCATAGAGACAACAACACAAAGATCAGGAGGAGTGAGTGCTATGAAAGTCAGAGGTGGCACAGGCCAGAACACAGAGAATGGATGGTCACAAACCTGACTACACTGAGGAGGGGTGCATACATATTTAATCTGGTGTGGGGTCCAGGCTTTGCCACCTTACAAAAGCTTTACAAGAGATCTCATGTGACGTTATCTGCGTCATGAAGATCTTTTTTGTATAGTTCTTCTGTGTATTCTTGCCACATCTTCTCAATATCTTCTGCTTCTATTAGGTCTGTACCATTTCTGTCCTTCATTGTGACCATCTTTGCATGAAATGTTCCCTTGGTATCTCTAATTTTCTAGAAAAGAACTACCATATGACCCAGAAATTCTGCTCCTGGGTAAATATCCAAAAAATTACCACTAATTCAAAAAGAAGCATATACCCCAATGTTCATAAGCAGCAAAAAGGCAAAATGGTTGTCTGAGGAGACAGCTATATGTCTGTCTACATATAGGTGAGAAAAGAAGAGAAGCTAAAGGCAAAGGAAAAAAGGAAAGATATACCCATCTGAATACAGAATTCCATCTGAATGCAAGGAGAGATAAGAAAGCCTTCCTCAGTGATCAATGCAAAGAAATAGAGCACGCCAGGCCTCCCTGTCCATCACCAACTCCCGGAGTTCACTCAAACTCATGTCCATCGAGTCAGGGATGCCATCCAGCCATCTCATCCTCTGTCGTCCCCTTCTCCTCCTGCCCCCAATCCCTCCCAGCATCAGAGTCTTTTCCAATGAGTCAACTCTTTGCATGAGGTGGCCAAAGTACTGGAGTTTCAGCTTTAGCATCAGTCCTTCCAAAGAACACCCAGGGCTGATCCTTTTAGAATGGACTTGTTGGATCTCCTTGCAGTCCAAGGGACTCTCAAGAGTCTTCTCCAACACCAGTGTTCAAAAACATCAATTCTTCGGTGCTCAGCTTTCTTCACAGTCCAACTCTCACATCCATACACGACTACTGGCAAAACCATAGCCTTGACTAGACAGACCTTTGTTGGCAAAGTAATGTCTCTGCTTTTTAATATGCTATCTAGGTTGGTCATAACTTGCCTTCCAAGGAGTAAGCATCTCTTAATTTCATGGCTGCAATCACCATCTGCAGTGATCTTGGAGCCCCAAAAATAAAGTCTGACACTGTTTCCATTGTTTCCCCATCTATTCCCCATGAAGTGGTGGGACCAGATGCCATGATCTTAGTTTTCTGAAAGTTGAGCTTTAAGCCAACTTTTTCACTCTCCTCTTTCACTTTCATCAAGAAGCTTTTTAGTTCCTCTTCACTTTCTGCCATAAGGGTGGTGTCATCTGCATATCTGAGGTTATTGATATTTCTCCTGGCAAGATGGGCACAATAAAGGACAGAAACAGTATGGAACTAAAGGAAGCAAAGATATTAAGAAGAGGTGGCAAGAATACACAGCAGAACTATACAAAAAAGTTCTTCTTGACCTAGATAACCATGATGGTGTGATCATTCACCTAGAGCCAGACATCCTGGGATGTGAAGTCAAGTGTGCCTTAGGAAGCATCACTATGAACAAAGCTAATGGAGATGATGGAATGCCAGCTGAGCTCTTTCAAGTCCTAAAAGGTGATGCTGTTAAAGTGCTTCACTCAATATGCCAGCAAATTTGGAAAATGCAGCAGTGGCCACAGGACTGAAAAAGGTAAGTTTTCATTCCAATCCCAAAGAAAGACAATGCCAAAGAATGTTCAAACTACCACACAATTGCACTCATCTCACACGCTAGCAAAGTAATGCTGAAAATTTTCCAAGTCAGGCTTCAACAGTACGTGAACTGAGAACTTTCAGATGTGCAAGTTGGATTTAGTAAAGGCAGAGATCAAATTGCCAATATCCAATGTCAACATTCAACATCATAGAAAAATCAAGAGAGTTCCAGAAAAACATCTACTTCTGCTTTACTGACTACTCCAAATGCTTTGAGTATGTGGATCATAACGAACTTTGGAAAATTCTTAAAGAGATAGGAATACAAGACCACCTGACCTGCCTCCTGAGAAATCTGTACGCAGGTCACGAAGCAACAGATAGAACCAGACATGGAACAATGAACTGGTTCCAAATTGGGAAAGGAGTATGTCAAGATTGCATATTGTCACCCTGCTTATTTAACTTATATGCAGAGTACATCATGAGAAACGCTGGGCTGGATGAAGCAGGAGCTGGAATCAAGACTGCCCGGAGAAATATCAACAACCTCAGATATACAGATGACCCCACCCTTATGGCAGAAAGTGAAGAGGAACTAAAAAGCCTCTTGATGAAAGTGAAAGAGGAGAGTGAAAAAGTTGGCTTAAAGCTCACCATTCAGAAAACAAAGATCATGGCATCTGGTCCCATCACTTCATGGCAAATAGATGGAGAAACAATGGAAAGAGTGGCAGATTTATTTTCTTGGGCTCCAAAATCACGGCAGATGGTGACTGCTGCCATGAAATTGAAAGACGTTTGCTCCTTGGAAGAAAAGCTATGACCAACCTAGACAGCATTTTAAAGAGCAGAGACATTACTTTGTCAATTAACGTCTATCTAGTCCAAGCTATGGTTTTTCCAGCAGTAATGTATGGATATGAGAGTTGAACCATAACGAAAGCTGAGCACTGAAGAATTGATGCTTTTGAACTGCAGTTTTGGAGAAGACTCTTGAGAGTCCCTTGGACTGCAAGGAGATCCAGCCAGTCCATCCTAAAGGAAATCAGTACTGAATATTCATTGGAAGGACTGATGTTGAAACTGAAGCTCCAATACTTCAGCCACCTAACATGCAGAACTGAGTCATTGGAAAAGACCTTGATGCTGGGAAAGATTGAAGGCAGGGGGAGAAGGGGATGACAGAGGATGAGATGGTTGGATGGCATCACTGACTCAATGGACATGAGTTTGAGCAAGCTTTGGAAGTTGGTGATGGCCAGGGTGGCCTGGCATGCTGTAGTCCATGGTTTCACAAAGAGTTAGACTCAACTAAGCAATTGCACTGAACTGATGTGTGTGAAAGTTTTGAAAATTTTAAGTTCAGCTCAGTCGCTTGTAAAGCACTATACAATTAAAGAATCTTTTCTTCAACAAAAAGTTTAAATATCATTGTGATTGCTCCACGCAGAAGTGATTACATGGAGGGCAAGCATTAAAGCAGGGAAACAAATTAGAAGGCTCTTGCAGCTGTCTAGTGGAGAGATTTTGATGGCTTGGGCTAAGGTGGAGTGAGTCTGTGAAGAGAAATGTAATCAGAAAATTCTTCATGACTTACTGTGGGACCTTGAAGAAGGAGGAATAAGATTTTTAATTTTTATGAGAGAGTGGGAACAGGGGCACAGAAAAGAAATGAAAAGTCTGTGGGCATGGTGGGATAAGGAGTTCTGGCCACTGGTGTAGACACCAGTGGTAAATAGCATGTTGGAGCTGCTAAGAAACCTCTTAAGAGTTGCTCAATGACAGAAAAGTTAAGGTTTGCCTTACATAAATTGGTAAGTGCAACAGTAATCCTTGATTCTTTCTGGTCCTCCTTTTGTGGGGGTCTCTAGACTCTTTTAGTGTCCCTCGCTCATTTGTCCATATTAGGAGGCTTCCCACCTCGGAGTGCTGTTTTCTTTGGTAGGCTTGCAGTTTGTTGAAAATTTTTCCTGTAGCAGTGGTAGTGATTTTAATGACTGCTCCTGTTTTTTGCCTGTATAAGAGCAGCAATGAAACACACAGAGTCCTGGAGCCT
The DNA here is from genome assembly GCF_032452875.1 of Bos javanicus. Classification (NCBI taxonomy): domain Eukaryota; kingdom Metazoa; phylum Chordata; class Mammalia; order Artiodactyla; family Bovidae; genus Bos; species Bos javanicus. The sequence continues at coordinate 5,805,654 of NC_083886.1, read as the reverse complement.
TCTGAAGTGGGTTTGCACCTAAGCTTCAGCGTGTTAATATACGCTTGATGCCCTTTGCTGTGAGTTCCCAGGTTCCTGAAGCTGAGGTTCTCTCTCCCTAGGTCCAGAGCCTGATTAAATGTCTTCTTTGGGCTCTCCTTTGCTGCAGCAAATTTATATCATGGAGACTGGCACCAAATCTTGATCCTACATGTTATGAAATCTCTCTTTTTTGTCTCTCATCAGTGGGGCAATGGTGGGACTTCACAAGGTGGAGCCATGGAGACAGCTAGGAGCAGAATAATAATAATACAGGCAGAAATTGTCTAATTTTAAGATTTCTGAACTTAAGACATATATTTCCGAAAATGAATGTTAGCCAACCTTTTTTTCTATGTAACTTAGCAACTCATTGTTGTCATGCTAACCTCTTTTTTTTGTCGCCCCCCCACCCCCCTCAGAGAATGTCATATCTGTACCTGTCTCTATGGGGAAGCATTAAATTATTAACCAAGAATACAGGCTGTGGAGTCAGACATACTTGTCTTTCAATCATGGTTTTACCACATACTAGGTGTAGTCCTGAGCAAGTTCCTTAACCAGTTTGACTTGATTTCCTCATCTGGAATCTTGCCAGTCAATAGGCTATCTTTGACCAACAGCATCAGCATTATCTGGGAGATGGTTAGAAATGCAGAATCTCAAGCCCCACTCCAGACCTGCAGAATCAGAATCTTCAGTTTTAACAAGATCCTCAAGTGATTGCATGCACACTAGGATTTAAAAAGCAATGCTAGAGAAAAATCTTTGCTATGTATTAAATATTCCCTGTGGGTAAAAATATCTATTCCTGAAAAATGTCAACAGGAAAACTTGGTAGTTGCAATTTTCAGCATAGAGGGAGTTTTTAAGGAGCTTATTCATGAAAGATAGAAATAGTAGAGGGAAAAGGATAAATCATTTTATATTTGGAAAGACAGACAGTCCTTTTCTTACCCCCTCAAATTAGGATATCCCAGTGGCCACTCCATTTATGGCCTGAGTTAGCATTTAAAAACATAGTGAGGGAAAAATTCTATTGTGAAGCTTCAAATCACATTTTCAAGGCTTCTTACTTGACCTCATCTTGAAATACTCACTATTTCTGATAGAACTCATAGGAAAAAGAGCTTTATAACCAGTGCTGGATATATACACAAATATAACAAGCTTAGACATTTCATAAACTGCCAATTTTTATTGGCCTCATAACTGTCTCTATTTTTTAACCTAGTTGGGAAAAGGAGCAAGTAAGAAACAATATTGAAGTTTCTAGAGTCATTCTTATGCATAACCACACTTATTTTATCATCGTCCTTTGTCTCCTGCTTATAGGTATCTTCTGAAACCATTGCTGTTTCATTCCCAGCACAGCTTGGACCACTAAAGAAAGTGTTTTTCTATTTCTTCAACCCACCACTACTAATCTTTTTCTCTTTTTAAAATTTTCACATTAACAACATATTTTCATCTTCTCTTGCTCTTTGCTGCCTTCACTACCTAGAAAGTCGCCTGTGAATGTTATGGCACATATTTTAGATGTAACTCTTCATAGTGATGTTCCATGAATGATCCTCAGTTACTTTGTGTTGTGTTGTATTTCCCATTGGCAGATGGTAGACAGTAAGTTCTTAATCGTCCATGTTGGGAAAAACTGATTACGCTAAAGATGGCCATAATCCTCTTTATAGGCCAGAGCTATCAGTCATAGCCCGTGTAAAGCATCAGGATAGTAGACTCAGTGATCCAAACCTATTGTCCAATTAACAGTCAACTATTTTATCATTCTATGTAAAGAGTTTGCACAAAAAGGGGGAAAGGGTAGAAGTCAAAAATATGCAACTCAGAATAGTCTTAGTTATTCTGTGGCAATGAACACCTTCCAAATCACAGTGACTTAACCTCACAAAATGTTAAAAACTGTGTGTTGATATTGATGCCTTTTTCGTTATTGATACTCAAGGATGAGACTAAGAAGGGTCCATTTTGACGCATGCTTCTTTCAAAATTGTGAAAGATGGCAAGCAATGGTGGCTCTCAAAGTTTCTTTCCCAAAATGATGTGTCCTTTTCACCCTGGTGGCACTGGCGAAAGCATGTCACACAGTCTATCTCCAAACGAGATGGGGAGTGCAAGCCTACTGTGTCCAGAAGGGCTCAAGGACCTGCACCGATGACTGAGACTGTTAACATGCACACATACCATGGGTCTGAACTGTCCTATTGATATTTTGCCACACACTAGTTTTATAAACTTAGGAAAACTTAGCCTTCTTGACAATAAGCTAGATATAATGCCACCTACTCTACTTACCTCATTGGGTTATTTTGAGGACCAGATTCCCTACTGTGTGTAAAAGCACTCTAAATGTGTGAAGGATTCTCACCAGCAAAATTTTTAGTTCCTGATACATGATTTTATTTCCATCTGTGCTCTATAATGTTTGTTAAGCAATGGATGATTTGTTCTTAATATATTTGAATATTCTTATATAAAATCCTAGTATAAGTTAATTAAAATATCAACAAAATTGTTTATATATTATAAAAAAGGCAGGCATAAAAACTGAAAATGCAATTAGCTTTGCTCTCTATATCATTGTAAGAATGTGGAATATGATGCTGTTTCTTAGAAAACCAATTTCACCATTACTGCCATTCCTGGGACTCTATACACTCCAATGGATTTGTTCTGTTAATCAATAGTTCAGTTTGGAGGGACGCCTCCAGGAGCATGAGCATCATGATTGCATAACCATGAAACTGGTTTCTAAAAAGTTTCTTGGCAGTAGAAGTGATTTGAAAGGCTATGGGGACAAGGGAAAAGGAAAAGAAGAGAAACTGAATAAGTGGCTGGCTGCCAGAGAGAAACTCTGGGGATGAACAAGGGTATTTAGTCAGAAATTTTAGGGTTTTTTTTGTGTAGCTTATTATCCAAATCTTCTTTCATATCTCTGTTCACATTTCACATAGCTGTAACAACCACTAAAGTTTTGTGGAAGTGAAACTTTGCTTTGTTGACTCTTTTTTCTTTTTTTGAGAGGATGGTTTATGAAATACTGAGTATGGCTTCCCAGTGGACACAGGTTGAGAACTCAGTCTTATTTATGAGAAATCTACTGAAATGAGTGACCCAATGAGAATGGGTGGAGCAGCCCTTTAGGCACAACTCAAAACCAACTAACCAAGTAGCAATTTATATCTTCCAAATGAGAATTTACAAGTTTATACATGCTATATTCCCTCTGCTTATTTATCATTCGATTATATAAATACCATTTTGATGACTCACTCCCATTAGAAAATACACTTAGCTGTTCAGTTTCCCAGGGCCAGAGCAGTGGTCATTGTAAACAGGCTAGAGGACTGATAACAGAATATAAGAAAAAACATCAGGTTCAAGATGGGAAGTGAATATACAACAGATCTTCTAAACCAGAAGTGTTGGAGAAGAAATCAAGGAGCAAGCTTAGAAACAAAGCAGGTTGGAACACGTTAAGTAGATGTAATCTAAGTTTATGCTGAAAACAGGACTCAGTGCATCTACATTGGCCAGCTTAGCCCTCTCCAAGTTGCTGGAACAGAACAGACACTAGATATATATTGGCCTTTTGGATTTCACTCATCATTAACTTTTCAACAGGTTTTTAATTCACAAAGCATCTGGGTTTGTGTAATTGCTTACCTAATAGTGTCCATTACATGGTTGGCTGGTAAGCAGGACAGAGACAAACTAGGGAAATATAGTGTTCTTCAAAGTATCTCAAGTGCTGGAGTAGAAAAAGATGGTTTAGTAAAGTGTTCAATAAAATAGCAATTTTATAGCTTCAAGTCCCAGTCCTGCTACTTCTAAAGTGTATAACCCAAGCCAAGTCACGCTTACTCTCTGAGCAGCCTTTTCCCCGTATGTAAACTGGATAACGAAAAGGGGACGACAGAGGATGAGATGGCTGGATGGCATCACTGACTCGATGGACATGAGTTTGAGTGAACTCCGGGAGATGGTGATGGACAGGGAGGCCTGGCGTGCTGAGATTCATCAGGTTGCAAAGAGTTGGACACAACTGAGTGACTGAACTGAACTGAACTGAAACTGGATAATAAAAATAAATTCACTGTCCACGTCACATGGTTTTTGGAAAGTGCATTAATCATTTAGGTTCTTTTGAAAATGCATAAACTGTTAGACAAATACCATGCTTTCCTACATTCACACCTTTGCATGTGTGTTTCCTTTGCACAGGCTTTTTACCCCCTAGCTGATGCATATGCTAACTTCTAAAGGCACTTTTCTAGAGAAAACCATTAGACCATTCAGATATGACCTAAATGAAATCCCTTATGACTATACAGTAGAAGTGAGAAATAGATTTAAGGGACTAGATCTGATAGATAGAGTGCCTGAGAACTATGGATGGAGGTTCCTGACATTGTACAGGAGACAGGAATCAAGACCATCCCTAAGAAAAAGAAATGCAAAAAAGCAAAATGGCTAAGGAGGCCTTACAAATAGCTGTGAAAAGAAGAGAAATGAAAGCAAAGGAGAAAAGGAAAGATATACCCATTTGAATGCAGAATTCCATAGAATAGCAAGGAGAGATAAGAAAGCCTTCCTCAGCGATCAATGCGAAGAAATAGAGGAAAACAATAGAATGGGAAATGCTAGAGATCTCTTCAAGAAAATTACAGATACCACGGAAGCTTTTCATGCAAAGATGGGCTCGATAAAGGACAGAAATGGTATGGATCTAACAGAAGCAGAAGATATTAAGAAGAGGTGGCAAGAATACACAGAAGGACTGTACAAAAAAGATCTTCATGACCAAGGTAATCACGATGGTGTGATCACTCACCTAGAGCCAGACATCCTAGAATGTGAAGTCAAGTGGGCCTTAGAAAGCATTACTACAAATAAAGCTAGTGGAGATGATGGAATTCCAGTTGAACTATTTCAAATCCTGGAAGATAACGCTGTGAAAGTGCTGCACTTAATATGCAAATTTGGAAAACTCAGCAGTGGCCACAGGACTGGAAAAGGTCAGTTTTCATTCCAATCCCAAAGAAAGGCAATGCCAAAGAATGCTCAAACTACCACACAATTGCACTCATCTCACACGCTAGTAAAGTGTTGCTTAAAATTCTCCAAGCCATGTTTCAGCAATACATGAACTGTGAACTTCCAAATGTTCAACCTGGTTTTAGAAAAAGCAGAGGAACCAGAGATCAAATTATCAACATCTGCTGGATCATCAACAAAGCAAGAGAGTTCCAGAAAAACATCTATTTCTGCTTTTTGACTATGCCAAAGCCTTTGACTGTGTGGATCACAATAAACTGTGGAAAATTCTGAAAGAGATGGGAATACTAGACCACCTGATCTGCTTCTTGAGAAACCTGTATACAGGTCAGGAAGCAACAGTTAGAACTGGACATGGAACAACAGACTGGTTCCAAATAGGAAAAGGAGTATGTCAAGGCTGTATATTGTGACCCTGCTTATTTAACTCCTATGAAGAGTTCATCATGAGAAATGCTGGGCTGGAAGAAGCACAAGCTGGAATCAAGATTGCCGGGAGAAATATCATTAACTTCAGATATGCAGATGACACCACCCTTATGGCAGAAATTGAAGAAGAACTAAAGAGCCTCTTGATGAAAGGGAAAGAGAAGAGTGAAAAAGTTGGCTTAAAGCTCAACATTCAGAAAACGAAGATCATGGCATCTGGACCCATCACTTCATGGCAAATAGATGGGGAAGCAGTGGAAACAGTGTCAGATTTTATTTTGGGGGCTCCAAAATCACTGCTAATGGTGATTGTAGCCATGAAATTAAAAGACGCTTACTCCTTGGAAGGCAAGTTATGACCAACCTAGACAGCATATTCAAAAGCAGAGACATTACTTTGTCAACAAAGGTCCATCTAGTCAAGGGTATGTTTTTTCCAGTGGTCATGTATGGATGTGAGAGTTGGACTATAAAGAAAGCTGAGCACGGAAGAATTGATGCTTTTGAACTGTGGTGTTGGAGAAGATGCCTGAGAGTCCCTTGGACTGCAAGGAGATCCAACCAGTCCATTCTATAGGAGATCAGTCCTGGGTGTTCATTGCAAGTACTGATGTTGAAGCTGAAACTCCAATACTTTGGCCACCTGATGCAAAGAGCTGACTCATTGGAAAAGACCCTGATGCTGGGAAAGATTGAGGGCAGGAGGAGAAGGGGACGACAGAGGATAAGAGGGTTAGATGGCATCGCCGACTCAATGGACATGGGTTTGGGTGGACTCTGGGAATTGGTGATGAACACGAAGGCCTAGCGTGCTGTGGTTCATGGGGTCGCAAGAGTCAGACACGACTGAGTGACTGAACTGAACTGAAAGGTACTTCATACCTAAATTCCAGTGGTTTTCTCTGGCCAATGCCTTCATCCCCAGTTTGGTAAGATATTTTTCCTTTCTCCATTATAGTTCTAATTACACTGTATCATCATTTCCTACTGTCATTTTCATAATGGCAAGTCAGTCTCAGTTGATTAAAGAATGAGTCCTATTCTCTAAAAATGTCTTTTTCAAAATAATACTTGATGACTATTAAAAAGTTGACAGGCCGACAAAGGTAGACAAAGACAAAGAATGCTAATTATTATCATTTTGACACTGGTTTATGCCTTCTTAACATCAACCAAATGCTAACGAACTCAGTCAAGGTCAAGTTAGAACCTGCTCCCTTAGAGCCAATGGAAACATAAGAAAAGGCATTCAGTGAACCAGTGAAGTTGCTCAGTCATGTCTGACTCTTTGCGATCCCATGGACTGTAGCCTACCAGGCTCCTCCATCCATGGAATTTTCCAGGCAACAGCATTGGAGTGGGTTGCCATTTCCTTCTCCAGGGGATCTTCATGACCCAGGGTTCGATCCAGGTTTCCTGCATTGCAGGCAGACACTTTACCATCTGTTCTACCATGGAAGCCCAAAAAAAAGCATGGACACATAAATTGTGGCTCTGTACTTGACTAAACCAAGATAGCATATTAAAATGCAGAGATATCACTTTTGCAAAAAGGTCCATATAGTCAAAGCTATGGTTTCTGCAGTAGTCATGTATGGATGTGAGAGTTGGACCACAAAGAAGGTTGAGCACTGAAGAATTGATGCTTTCAAACTGTGGTGCTGGAGAAGACTCTTGAGAATCCTCTGGACTACAAGGATCAGTCAGTCTTAAAGGAAATCAGTCCTGAATGTTCATTGAAAAGACTGATGCTGCAGCTGAAGTTCCAATACTCTGGCAACCTGATGTGAAGAGTGAACTCATTGGAAAAGATTCTGATGCTGGGAAAGATAGAAGGCAAGAGGAAGAGGGGGTGACAAAGGATGGAATGGTCAGATGGTTGAGTCCACTGACTCAATGTACCTAAGTCTGAATAAACTCAAGGAGATAATGAAGGACAGGAAAGCCTGGCATGCTGTGGTTCATGGGGTGGCAAAGAATCAGACATGACTTAGCAACTGAACAGCAAAAAACTTGATTATAAATTTGTCATTTAGACAGTTGGGACTATGCTTATACCTAACATTTTAAAATATAATCATCAAGGTAAATATGGATTCAATTCTTGTAGAGATTTTCCTAACTCAGAGAATGTCTTTGGACACCCAAGGGCAACCCAAGGGAACACCCAATTTCAGAAAAATTGTCCTGGTGCCTGGGTGGAACAGAGTGTTACTGAACCAAACTCAGGTCTGGTTGCCTGATATGCAGCAAGACCAACGTGTTGACACTGTTACTGAAATCAGGTTCGACTGCTCATTGCTCAAAAGTCAAAACTTGAGAGATGAGTATCGGTTGGAAAAGAAAGTTTGCTTTCTCTGGGGAGAAAACAAAACTTATGTTTGAAAACCAGCTCTGAAGATTCTGCTCAACCATGAAAGCTTTTAAAAGGAGAGTCATTTGTGGGGGTCGGGGAGGATGAGAGTTTTTGCTTTGTTCCATTATGTGCAGATTTTCTTCTGATTGATTGATGGTGAGGTAACAGCATGATGCTTTGGAATCTTAGTCGTCAACCTTCCGTTTATAACCAGTCTGAGATCTAGTGCTTGCATCAACATGAAGTCCCCCACTGGGTAGGGGATGGGGGTCTTAGTTTCTGCACAACTCAAAGACATGCATTCAATTATTGCCTATCATTCCTTCAGAAGGAACTAGAAGTCCTGTGAGTCTATTGTTCTAATTATTAACTGCTTGTGTCAGCTCTTTGGAACTCAGGGAAGGCCAAATATAAAGCTGGAACATGGAGGGCTTGAACCAGAAGGCCTGCAGCATCCTGCTCAGTTTCAACCCCCCATTTTCTTCCATAGTCCTCAGTCTGGAGGGGAACAGAATGAGACAAGAAAGTGAACAAAGTTTTGGATAGAGAGGTTAATTGTACACTTGGCAGAGGAAGTCAGTTTTAGGGGGACTTGTTTCAAGAGTAGAAATGATGTGAACAAAGAGCTAAGTAACTCACCTACAATATAATATTTTAACAGAATTCTGAACCAGCCTTTGAAGAGATGGTGGTTGGCAGGTAATTGGTAGAAAAACTCAAAATATACTGGACGTAAAGAGATTTATTCTGGAATTCAAGCTGAAGCCAACCAGACAATCAAGACAGATGTAATTAACACAAACTGAGGAAGACACAAGAGAAGGAAAAGTAATTTTTTGGGCAAAAGATTATTGCTTGAAATTCCTTTACGGCTAGGCGATGCTGGACACTGATTTGATTTTTATTGCAATGCAGTGATAACAAAGTCACATATCATTACGTTTCCTCAGAGGATATTGGAAGAAAAAATCTCTCCCTTTCTGTTACTTAAACATTGATTTTTAACCTAGGTTGAGAGATTCTTAGCCCAATGACTAGCTTTCCTGCAGCATCCAGACTGGTGTTGACTAAGAATGATGCCTGGCACCTCCTGAGGTTGAAAGTCTGCTGAATAAAACATAATTTTCAGCTGTTAGACAGTTGTTGTTTTTTTTTTTTTCAGTTGACAGTGGTTTTTCTCGGAAGTGCATCTGGAGTGGGTTAGGAGGATGAATGTAGTTTGACAACACGAAGCTGTGTGACTTCTTTAACAATGGAACAGTTAGAGTTTCAAGAAATTCACAGCTGTGAATTCAGTGAGAGAACGTCAGTTATCCCTGAGAGAGATATGAAGGTGCAGCCAAGCATGGACGTGTTTGGTGAATCCCCCTCATCCTTGCATTTTTCACTTCTGTTTGTTTAAATATTTTTTAATATAACACAGATGACATTCTTTGTAATTAAAGCAAAAAACATAAAGGATTACATAAGTAAATCTAAAATCCCTTGATATCCTTCCTCCATTTCCTTCTAGTGTAGTTGTAGCTATTAAAATGGAAGAAATGACCTTGTTTAATACCTTGTTGAGCAAAAAGACACCTTGTCTATAAAGGACTGTATTTCCGTAACTTCAAAATCAGCTACTGCTTGACCACTGGTGAAGATTACTTTTAATACTTTTCCCAAGAGGGTTTCTCATTAAGATGACTCTGTGTCAAGAGCTAATGCAGAAACTCATTTCACTTCTTAATTACTTCATGGGTGGAAATTGCTTCCTAAGCTTTACTTGGAACTAATTTTTCCTCCTTAGCTTAATTTCCTAACTCACCAAGTTCAATTACCTGTGATAAATACAAATAATAAAAACAGTCAGTCACCTGAAATCCTCCAGCAACAAAAATTATATCTCTCAGTTATATCTGTTATGAGCCACCTATTCTATGTAAAGATGTGTAACCCGTCTTGAAACTGCAGGCCTTTTATTTTCTCTCTGATGCCTGGACTATTTTAATTCAAGGGCTGTTAGTGTCTCAACTTTCAGTAATGCACTGAGCAAAAATAATCTATGAGAGGTGAAATAGAAATGTATTCAGGCTGACCTGAACCTATCACATCTGATCATCATAAATAGCTTGACACTATAACACGTCTTTTCCAGTTCCGACCTCGGAGAAATTTATGTTGAAATGAAAGCTCAATTTTGCTACCTACCATTTAGAAAAGTCAGATGGATCTCAGATAAAGTAACCTAACTTGGCAGGAGTTCCACAAATGCTCCTTGCCTGCCTCTTTGGTGAGGAGTGGATACTGCCTTTTAGAGTAGCCTTGAGTATAGAGTCTTGATTCAAGCAGATCTCCACAGCTCCTCCTGATCTTTACTTTTGACATAGGTCCAACCAGATGAAAGACTTGATTCCAACAGTTTATCATTAGAGAAAAAGGAAAAAATAAATTATTTAGAAGGAGAGAAAGAGCTGAGCAACATAGAGAATTGAGGATTTCTTTAAGAAACTTTCCTGTTGATGAGTAGAGTACTTGTGTTTATTGAATGCCTAATATACATTAATGAAATGAGCAGGTGTTTATTTACATTAAAACTTAATTAAATTCAAAGTTTGAATATAAACTAGTATACCTACTACATAAAATACCACTCAATTTAAATGTATATTTACATACAAAGCATTAGATTTTGTAACTAGTATGTTGATGATGATTGAATTTTGAATGTTATTTTCCAATACATTTCTTGCCTTTAAAGCTCATCAAATTCATTCCCTTAACTTAATACACAACATTGCTATGGATTACTTAATTATAAAAGTTAAGATCTTGTTTCTATAAACAGGACAACACATTCTTTGGGAAATATATATGACTAATTAATATATATTTTTAAAAATACTTGCTTTCTTTGGTAATCAGACATAAAAATTAAATCAACATTCTCCACTTAACTGACTTAACGGATTAAGCCCCTCCATTTCCAATGTACTACTGCTGCTACTGCTGCTAAGTCACTTCAGTTGTGTCCGATTCTGTGCAACCCCTGAGACGGCAGCCCACCAGGCTCCCCCGTCCCTGGGATTCTCCAGGCAAGAACACTGGAGTGGGTTGCCGTTTCCTTCTCCAATGCATGAAAGTGAAAAGTGAAAGTGAAGTCGCTCAGTCGTGTCCGACTCTTAGCAACCCCATGGACTGCAGCCCACCAGATTCCTCCATCCATGGGATTTTCCGGGCAAGAGTACTGGAGTGGGGTGCCATTGTCTTCTCCTTCCAATGTACTACATAACCGTTAACAGATGTATTTGATTTAATTGATTAATTAATGGGAAGGAAAACGGAACTCTATGGCAAGTGGTAGTGCGCTTGTGCTCCTAGCAGTTGAGCCCCATACTTATGATACTATGAGTCAGTTGTGTTTGTTCTCGAATCATTTTATAATAGCAATACTGGTTATTACAATCGCGTAATTTGGTTATGTTAATTATGTACAACTAAAGAAGAAAGGGTTACTGTTACTTCTATGTTGAGTGTGTCTAGAAAGTCTCACTAAAAATGAATTAGGAAAAAATATTACTGGTCTTGAAATATACAATATATATACAACAGTAAGAAAAATGAAAATAATAAGAATTTAGGACTGTGTGTTTAGATCACTTTAGATTTTCTCTCCATTTTATAATAGAGAATGGAAATCATAGAAGACCAATTATAGCAGTAATTTATGCAAGAAAATCCAATCATGTATGGGAAAAAAAAAAAAAAGCTTCTAATCCTGAAAGAAGTCATAGTTCTGCTATCTAGCATTTCTAATAACATGCCTCAGCAATTTATGTTCAGCTTGTTTGAAGCAACACTTTGTTGTGTGATGTCTGTACTAATTTGCAGTATATCTGATTAACTGGTCCATCTTTGATGTTAGCTTTTCATTTGCACAGCTGATAATGAGTGTGACTGATTGTGCTATGTTTGGCAACTACCCATCCACACTTCTTCCCCTCCATAGATGAGTTTATTTCCCCATTCCACTAACTGAAACTTGCCCATGTGACTTATTCTAGTCACTGGAAAGGAAGAGAAGTGATAATGTGTCAATTCTGAGCTAAGGCTTTATGAGGTTGGGCCAATTGCTGGGAGTTCTCTTGAGCCTCTGACGTCCGTCATGAGAGGATCATATCCCAGACTAAAGTTGTCCTCTTAGTCTGACTTTCAAAATGAGAGACATAGGGAGGAAAACTGAATCTGACCAGCAGCCTGAAATCAGGTGATGAGCCAACTAAGCTGGGCCAAGTTGAGCCAAGTTGCAGCTAACCCATGAACTGTGATGCATGAGAAAACTAGGTGGTGTTGAAGGCACTGAGTCTTGTTTTGTTTTTTTACATGATTATTGCAGAGAAATCAGACTAATCCAGCTTTTAACTAACTAGAGGATTAGTTTCACTTTTAAAAAGATGTTCCTTTTTTTATACTTTGTCTAGAGCATGTACCTAGTATTCCATTTTCCCCACTGAAGATGACCCTTACTCATAAATAAATATTTGAACTGGTATTGTTTGGAACTACTTATTTCATAGCATGTCCAAAACAATACTTTGAAATGTGTTTGTAATTCACTTGAGACGTTTGCCTTAACAGATGCATGCCCAAGATAGAAATGGCTTTGGCTGTACTTCAAAATTTGAAGAATCAATGCATCTAAATATATTTTAAATACTTTTAAATGTTTGATACTCATGTATTATATTTATGATTTCTTGTTTTATGTCAACTTTTTAAGTTAGCCTGCAACTACTTGTGACAGTAGCATTTTACGAGTATATTATTGTTGGCAAAGAACACACACCTTGCATTAGAGAGAGTATGAGAAGATGGGCAGTCTCTGTATACTCTCATACTGTGGTCCCCAACCTTTTTGGCACCAGGAATAGGTTTCATGGAAGAGAGTTTTCCATGGATTGGGGTTGGAGGAATGGTTTGGGGATGATTCAAGCACATTACACTTATTGTGAACTTTATTTCTATTATTAGTACATCAGCTCCACCTCAGATCATCAGACATTAGATCATGGAGGTTGGGGACCCCTGCTCTAATAGTTGAAGCATGTACCTTTTGGAAGTGGTAAGCAGAGTGCCTCTGGTCATACCATAAGACATGTGGAAGGAGCCATTCTGTTCTTATTATGTGCTATACCCAAAAGAGGACTTGGCACATATTTGGCAACCATCAAATATATAATGAATGGAACTATGTGTGTGCCTAAATGCTGGTAACGCTCTGAGATTGGTTTTATTAGCCTCTTTTCTTCCCCCTTGCTTGTTTTCTCATGGGAGTGTAATTGTACTTATAAATAGGCTATAAGCAGAAAGAGGTGTCAGCAATAATGAGATGAAGTGGGCTGGTGACTCACTGACTGACTAGTCTTTTTATAGACTATTGATTGAATATCTAGTAATATGAATAAAAATTGGAAATGTGCATGCAATTTGCCTTGGTAAAATTACAATATTTCCAAAGACATTGCCTCTTCTCTAGTGTGTCTGGACACATCTATTGCTATCAATTGAGTTGTAGGATTACAAGGATATTTGTTGTAGGCTTGATTATAATAGTGAATAACTACAGACAACATAAAATATCTGACCATAGAGAACTGGTTAAATCTACCATGGTGTATTTGTGCAATGAAATACAGCATGTCTTCATTTAGTAGGAACTGAGTAAATATTGTTGACTCACCATAAGCTTTAAAAACGAGGATGTAAATGTATATGTATTGACAATGAAAAAAGTCCACAATATATTAGTAACAGTAACAGTTTACCAAGTGGCATGTAAATTGTAGTTCTATTTCTGGGAGGTGGGAGGAACACCATACATATCTATCATTGGCCTCTCTCCCTCTATCAATCTATTTATCTGTATACATAGAAACGTTAGAGGATTCTTACCTGAATGTTAAAAGCTGTTATTTCAGGACTTCCCTAGTGGCTCAGTTGTAAAGACTCTGCCTGCCAATGCAGGAGACACAGGCTCTATCTCTGATGCAGGAAGACCCCACTTGTCGTGGAGCAACTAAGTCTTTGTGCCACAACTTGAGCTTGTGCTCTCGAGCCCAGGATCCACAACCACTAAACCCATGTAGCACAACTGCTGAAGCTCGCACGCCCTAGAGTGTGTGCTCCACAAGAGAAGCACTGCAGTGAGAAGCTCACGCACTGCTACTAGAGAGGAGCTCCACTTGATGCAGCTAGAAAAAGCCCATGCGGTACGGAAGACACAGCACAGCCAGATAAATAAATAGTTATTTTTTTAAAAATACTTTAAAAAAGTTATATCAGGGGGTAAAAATTTGTGTTATTTTTCTCTTTTCAACTTAATATTTTTACTTTCTTATTTTATAATTATTAAAAAAAGAAAGAATACAATTTTGAAAAGAGAATTATATCTGAAGTATTTTAGGATGGACTTTGGTATAAAATCAAATCAACAGCTCAGCAGGTAAAGGATACTCATTTTCCCAATTTCCATGTGTTTTGTTAGTCACAGTGTTTATGGGTGAATTCACAAGTATTATCAATGGATGAGGGGTTGGAAAATTTAGATTTTTCTACCAGATCCACATTCTGTGTTGCATTCTACCTTCACACATGGTAACAGCTGATCACTTATTCTATAGAACGTGGCAGAAGGTACTTTTGGACATTATTCCTTAACTAGATATTATTCATTAACCAGAAAATAAATAGCAGAAACCGACAGGTAAAGCACTATTTAAAATTAAATTCGTTCTCCATTCTTCAAATCCTTTCCCCAGAGATCTCAATGCCTGGAGAATACCCAGATGTGTAATATACAGGGCATACTTAAAATAGTACTTGTTGTTTATCTGAAATGCAAATAGAACTAGGTGCCCTATATTTTATTTTTGATCAGCCTACCAACCTACTGACAACCCATATTTTTGGCCTCACTTTCTCATTTAATTAGAAATAACCAAACCTGCCTGCAGGGCTGGTGTCAGAGGTAGTGTATGTTTCACTTCCTCTCTCGACTCCTGGCCCCTGACTTCACATTGACTCATCCAGTCCTAGCACTGACGGCTTGTAGTGACTATGTTTTCCTGTAACACCAAATGAATCCATTTGCTTTCTATACCTGATTAATAAAAATAAATACTAGTACTTTTGTTATACAGAACAACAACAAAAATTCCCTATTTTTTCTTTTTCTTCCTCTCCTCCTCTTCCAGCCAAAAAAGTATTAATAATCTTCATTATTATCTCCTAGTATAAAAGAATGCCCAATATAGTAGGTGAGTTATCTACTGCCAAAATAGTACCACATGATCAACCGTCTCAAAATGCAGTCACTTAGAGGAGGCAGTGTGAGATGGCAGCATAAGATCCTGAACTCACATCCTCCCAAGGACACAGTAGGTCTGTAGCTACACATGGATCAATTCCCTGTGAAAGTGACCTAAAACCTAGCTGAATAGCTCCTCCACAGTGAAGGATAAAAGAAACAGATGCAGATGAATAGAACTGGAATTGACACACGTACACTATTGATACTATGTATAATATAAAATAGGTAGCTAATGAGAACATACTATACCACAGGGAACTGTGCTTATTGCATGGTGGTGCCCTAAGTGGGAAGGAAGTCCAAAAGGGAGGGGGTCTGTTGTGTATGACTGATTTATTTTGCTATACAATAAAAACTAATACAATATTGTAAAGCAACTATAATCCAATAAAATTAACTTCTATATAAAGATGAGAACCCTATACCCAATGCAGTGACTAACAATTAGAAAGGATTTCACAAATACAGAGCTCCTCTCTGAGGACTGGGGTGGAGATCTGTGGCCAACATCAGGCACCCCAATCCTTGGGACCCGTGCCAGAGAAACAAGCCCCCAAACATCTGGCTTTGAAAACCAATGAGACTTTGATCCAGGAGAACCATAGGACTGTAGGGAATAGAGTCTTCAAGGACTCTGCCCCTAAAGGACCCAAATGCCCTGGGACCTAGCACAAAAGCAGAATTTGAAAAGCACCCATAGTACATGTGAAGAACACCCATCTGCTCATCTTAGAGCATCTGCCAGATGGAGGTACTAAAAGTGAAAGTCGCTCAGTTGCGTCCAACTGTTTGAGACCCCATGGACTATAGAGTCCATGGAATTCTCCCGGCCAGAGCACTGGAATGCATAGCCTTTCCCTTCTCCAGGGGATCTTCCTGACCCAGGGATTGAACCCAGGTCTCCCACATTGCAGGCAGATTCTTTACCAGCTGAACCACCAGGGAAGCCCAAGAATACTGGAGTGGGTAGCCTATCTCTCCTCCAATGGATCTTCATGACCCAGGGATGGAACCCACATCTGCCGCCTTGCAGGCACTGGTGGCATGATTTCTGCACTGATCCTGTAACCTATTGGTGCTGAAGAGTGTCTCACCCCTGGGCCACTCCTGCAGCTAACCCAAGCTGTGTGGGCACACATGCAGCCCACACAGGGGACACAACTTGGGTTCCTGACTATGGTGGCAAGGAGAAATTGTATTTCTGCGTCCTCTGAGTGGGGAACATTTGGAAGGGTTCTTCTTGGTAGGCTAACACCCTCAGGGCACTACATACATAGACTGAAACACCCTATTTGCTAGTCATAGAGCTTCAACCTGAGAAGAACACTAGGAGTTTACCACACATCCAGAGGCTACAAAAGTCCACCCAGGGAACAGGAGACAGGGGGCAACACCTCATTGTACTTGGTGAGAGAATTAACTTAGGCAGGTTGATAAGGAGTCCAAGCCCGAGGCCCCTTTAAGGAGGAGGTAAACTTTCTTTCTTTTTCACATTCCTTTGCCTTAGACAAATAGGCCTTGTGGCCTACTGAACAAGCATCTCTTGTTCAAGGACATCCCTTTTTTGAGCTTTGAATGGATGTTGCGGGAGAATGCCCAGGTAAAGCTTCCACAGCCTTGAGCTCTGGGTTAACCTGTTCCTTCTGGCTAATCTCGTGCTGATGTCATCCCAGAATGTCTGTTACAGGAAAGGATCTGAGCAAAATTCTCACAGCCTTGACATTTTTTTAACCTACTCTCAGCAGCTAGTTGAGAAGTATATAAACCGCCCCCCTGCCCCGCACCCCCTCCCCCACCTTAAACTAGTGAAGCGGGTACTCTCCTGCCCCCTTCTGATGCCTATGTCAGAAGCTTTTTCTGTTGTTCTCCTTTAAATAAAATCTACACAAAGCTCTGAGGGACTGAGACTATCTTTGGTACCAGAGTTAAATCTTCTCCTCCAGAGACCACAAATCTGATGGCATCATTCACTATTCACCGCTAAGCTATCATGGCTGCACTATGGCCCTGTGGTACCTTGCAGAAAGGAGTTCACACACTTGACTGGAGCCCCGATTTTTGTAACTATTAACCAAAAGGACACCTCCAGACCATCTGATCTGGAGGCCAGCAGCGTTTACAATTATGATCCCACAGGACAGTACACATTTGCATATCTTAAAGATAAGTCTGAAGGCTTAGCTTCTAATCAGCATGAAACTAGGTTCTAACTGGGATCCCTCCCTCTAGTTCAGTTCAGTTCAGTTCAGTCGCTCAGTCGTGCCCGACTCTTTGCGACCCCATAAATCACAGCACACCAGGCCTCCCTGTCCATCACCAACACCTGGAGTTCACTCAGACTCATGTCCATCGAGCCACTGATGCCATCCAGCCATCTCATCTGCTGTCGTCCCCTTCTCCTCCTGCCCCCAATCCCTCCCAGCATCAGAGTCTTTCCAATGACTCAACTCAACTCAACTCAACTCTTCGCATGAGGTGGCCAAAGTACTGGAGTTTCAGCTTCAGCATCATTCCCTCCAAAGAAATCCCAGGGCTGATCTCCTTCAGAGTGGACTGGTTGGATCTCCTTGCAGTCCAAGGGACTCTCAAGAGTCTTCTCCAACACCACAGTTCAAAAGCATCAATTCTTCAGCCCTCAGCTTTCTTCACAGTCCAACTCTTACATCCAAACATGACCACTGGAAAAACCATAGCCTTGACTAGACAGACCTTTGTTGGCAAAGAAATGTCTCTGCTTTTGAATATGCTATCTAGGTTGGTCATAACTTTCCTTCCAAGGAGTAAGCGTCTTTTAATTTCATGGCTGCAGTCACCATCTGCAGTGATTTTGGAGCCCCCCAAAATAAAGTCTGACACTGTTTCCACTTTTTCCCCATCTATTTCCCATGAAGTGATGGGACCAGATGCCATGATCTTTGTTTTCTGAATGTTGAGCTTTAAGCCAACTTTTTCACTCTCCTGTTTCACCTTCACCAAGAGGCTTTTTAGTTCCTCTTCACTTTCTGCCATAAGGGTGGTGTCATCTGTATATCTGAGGGTATTGATATTTCTCCTGGCAATCTTGATTCCAGCTTGTGCTTCTTCCAGTCCAGCGTTTCTCATGATGTACTCTGCATAGAAGTTAAATAAGCAGGGTGACAATATACAGCCTTGACGTACTCCTTTTGCTATTTGGAACCAGTCTGTTGTTCCATGTCCAGTTCTAACTGTTGCTTCCTGACCTGCATATAGGTTTCTCAAGAGGCAGGTCAGGTGGTCTGGTATTCCCATGTCTTTCAGAATTTTCCACAGTTGATTGTGATCCACACAGTCAAAAGCTTTGGCATAGTCAATAAAGCAGAAATAGATGTTTTTCTGGAACTCTCTTGCTTTTCGATGATCCAGCAGATGTTGGCAATTCGATCTTTGGTTCCTCTGCCTTTTCTAAAACCAGCTTGAACAAGTGGAAGTTCACAGTTCATGTACTGCTGAAGCCTGGCTTGGAGAATTTTGAGCATTACTTTACTAGCGTGTGAGATGAGTGCAATTGTGCAGTAGTTTGAGCATTCTTTGGCATTGCCTTTCTTTGGGATTGGAATGAAAACTGATCTTTTCCAGTCCTGTGGCCCCTGCTGAGTTTTCCAAATTTGCTGGCATATTGAGTGCAGCACTTTCACAGCATCATCTTTCAGGATTTGGATTAGTTCATCTGGGATTCCATCACTTCCACTAGCTTTGTTCATAGTGATGCTTTCTAAGGCCCACTTGACTTCACATTCCAGGATGTCTGGCTCTACGTGAGTGATCACACCATCGTGATTATCTGGGTCATGAAGATCTTTTTTGTACAGTTCTTCTGTGAACTGTACAAAAAACACCCTCCCTCTAGAACACTCACAAATACTTTCTTTTTATTTTATTAATTTTTTCCTTTTTTAATATTTATTTTAAATTGATGGCTTAACAATATTGGTTTCATTTCTGTCATACCTCAACATGAATTAGCCATAGATGTACATGTGTCCCCTCCCTCTTGAATCTCCCTGCCACCTCCTGCCCATTTCCACCCATCTAGGTTATTACAGAGCCCCCGTTTGAGTTCCCTGAGTCATTCGGCAAATTCCCATTGGCTGTCTATTTACATATGTTAGTGTATATGCATCCATGCTACTCTCTGGATTCATCTCACCCTCTCCCTCTTCTTCCCCATCCTTATCCATAAGTCTGCTTTCTACGTCTGCATCTCCATTCCTGCTCTGCGAACAGGTTCATCAATACCATCGTTCTATATTCCATATGTATGTGTTAGTATATGGTATTTGTTTTTTTCTCTTTTTGACTTACTGTACTCTGTATAATAGGCTTTAGGTTCATTCATCTCATTAGAACTGATTCAAATGTGTTCCTTTTTATGTCTGAGTAGTATTTCACTGTGTATATGTACCATGGCTTCTTTATCAATTCATCTATCAATGGACATCTAGGTTGCTTCATTGTCTTGGCTATTTTAAATCGTGCTGCAATGAACATTAGGTTACATAGGTTTTTTTCAGTTTTGGTTTCCTCTGGGTATATGCCTAGAAGTGGTACTTCTGGGTCATATGGTGGTTTTATTCCTAGTTTTTAAGGAATCTCCATATTGTCTTCCATAGTGGCTATATGGAGTGTTCCCTTTTCTTCACACCTTCTCCAGCACTTTTCGTTTGTGGATTTTTTGATTATGGCTATTCTGACTGTTGTGAGGTGATATCTCACTGTAGTTTTGATTTGCATTCCTCTGATAATGAGTGATGCTGAGCATCTCTTCCTGTGTTTATTAGCCCTCTGTGTGTATTATTTGGAGAAATGTTTATTTAGGCCTTTTGTCCACTTTTTGATCAGGTTGTTTGCTTTCCTGGTACTGAGCTGTATGAGCTGCTTCTATATTTTGAAAATTAATTCTTTGTCAGTTGTTTCATTTGCTGTTATTTTCTCCCATTCTGAGGGTTGTCTTTTCACTTTGCTTATAGTTTCCTTTGCTGTGAAAAATCTTTTAAGTTTAATTAGATCCCACTTATTTATTTTTGTTTTTATTTCCAGTATTTTAGGAGGTGGATCATAAAGGAACTTGCTATGATTTATGTTATACAAGAACACTCACAAATCTTGACATACCATCAACAAGTATGACCAAACAAGAATAAATCAGGTTGCTTAGACAATCACAAAGTTACAAGTGACAAGAGCTAGAGCACGTTTAAATAATAAGGTTCTTCTATGTAAGGCTGCCCCTTCAAGACAGTGAGAGGTAGCTGTTGCTTCATTAATACAGAGAAACAAACAACTCGGGAGAAATGAGACAAAAGAATACATTCCAAACAATATAATAAGCTAGAACCCTTGAAAACGCCCAAATGAAAGAGGTAAGTAACTTATCTGATAAAGAGTTCAAAATAATGGTCATAAAGATGTTCGCCAAACAGGAGAAGGAAGGATGAATACAGTGAAAGCTTCCCAAAAGATAAAAATTTAACAAAGTACCAATGGAAGTCACAGAGTTCTTCCATTGTTTAGTGGTGATAAGCATCTTTAGCTTTTGTTTATTTGGGAAATTTTGTATCTCTCCTTCAATTCTAAACATTAGCCCTGTCAAGTAGAGTATTCTTGGTTGGGACTTTTGTTTTGTTTTTCTATTCTCTTTCCTTTCAACACTTTAAATATATCATGCCACTCCCTCCTTGGCTGCAAAGTTTCTGCTGGAAGTCTTGGGAGAGCAGAGAGGCTTCTTATATATAACATGCTGTTTCCCTTATAGTTTAGTCACTTCCCTCATAGTTTAGTCAGTTAAGGATCTGCCTGTAATGCAGGAGATCCAAATTCGATTCCTGGGTTGGAGAAGGAAATGGCAATCCACTCCAGTAAAACAAAAACTTTTCATAAAAGACAAAAATAGGTGTTAAATAATGATAAAAGGGTCAATCCAGCAAGAAGATGTAACATTTATATCTATGCACTCAACATCGGAGTACCAAAATAAAGCAAATATTGGTGATGGACAGAGAAGCCTGGCATGCTACAGTCCATGGTTCCAAAGAGTCAGACATACCTGAGCGACTGAATTAAACTGGAACTGAATAGATGTAAATAAAAAAATGGACAGCAATACAAGAAAAGTATATAAACTTTAATATACCACCGATGTAAATGGATAGATCATCCAAATAGAAAATCAAAAACAAGCCTTAAATAACACATTAGATTGGGTAGACTTAATTGATTTTATATAGAATATTCCATTCAAAAGCAACACATTCTTTTCCAGTGCACATGGAACATAATCCAGAATAGTAATATTATATATTAGGCAATAAAATAAGTATTAATAAATATAAGAATATTGTAATCATACCAAGAATCTTTCCAACCACAATGGTATGAAATGAGATCAATTATAAGAAGAAAACTGGGAAAATCACAAATGTGTGACAATCAAACAAAATGCTACTGAACATGAATTGGTCAACAAAGAAATCAAAGGAGAAATCAAAACGTACCCCGAGGCAAATAAAAATGGAAATACAACATAATAAAATCCATGGGATACATCAAAAGCAGTTGTAAGAGGGAAGTTTATAGTGATACAAGCCTACATCAAGAAAAAAGAAAAATCTCAAATAGACAATGTAATTTTACACCTTAAATGACTAGAAAAAGAACAAAATCCTAATTTAGTAAAAGGAAGGAAATAAAAGATATTAGAGCAGAATTAAATGAAATGGAGACTAAAAAGACAACAGAAAATATTAATGAAGCCAAGAGATTTTTCTTTGAAAAGAGAAACAAAATTGATAAACCATCAGCCACATTCATCCAAAAAAAAAAAAAAAGAGAGAAAGAGAGAGCCCAAATGAATAAATCAGATATAAAACAGAAATTACAATTGATACCAAAGTAATACAAAGGGTTGTAAGAAATTTGTTGCTGTTGTTCAGTCGCTGAGTCATGTCTGACTCTTTGCCACCCCATGGACTGCAGCACGCCAGGCTTCCCTGTCCTTCTCCATCTCCTGGAGTTTACCCAAACTCATGTTTACTGAGTCTGTGATACCATCCAACCATTTCATCCTCTGTCATCCCTTTCTCTTCCTGCCCTCAATCTTCCCCAGCATGAAGGTCTTTCCCAATGAATCAACTCTTCACATCAGGTGGCCAAAGTTCTGGAGCTTCAACTTCAGCATCAGTCCTTCCAATGAATATTTAGGGTTGATTTCCTTTAGGATTGACTGGTTTGATCTCCTTTCTGTCCAAGGGACTCTCAAGAGTCTTCTCTAGCACCACAGTTTGAAACCATCAATTCTTTGATGCTCAGCCTTCTTTATGGTCCAACTCTCACATCCATATATGACTATCAGATGCAGCAGTAGCACAGTAAAAGCCCACAAGACCAAACAAATGAAGAGGAAATAGGCAGTTTACCTGAAAAAGAATTCAATGTAATGATAGTAAAGATGGTTCAAAATCTTGGAAATAAAATGGAGGCATAGATAAATAGAATGGAGACACAGATTGAGAAGATACAGGAAATAATTCATAAGAATCTAGAATAAATAAATAGACAATCAGCAATGAATAACACAATAACTGAGATTAAAAATACACTTTAGGTAACTAACATCAATATAACCAAAGCAGAAGAATGGATAAGTGAGATGGAAGACAGAATGGTGGAAATAATTGAAACAGAGCAGAATAGAGAAAGAAAAATGAAAAGAAATCAAGACAGTCTTATAGACCTCAGTAACAACATTAAGCACATCAACATCTGAATTATAGAGGTCACAGAAAGTGAGAAAAACAATGGGTGTGAGAAAATATTTGAGAGATTATACTCAAAAACTTTCCTAACATAGGAAAGGAAATATTCACCCAAGTTCAGGAAGCCCAGAGAGTCCTATATGGGATAAACCCAAAGAGAAACACATTGAGATACATATTAATCAAACTAACAAAAATTAAACACAAAGAAAAATATTAAAAGCAGCAAGATAAAAACAACAGATAACTTACAAAGGTATCCCCACAAGGCTAACAGCTGATCTTTCAGCAGAAACTCTGCTGGCCAGGAGGGACTGGCAAGATATACTTAAGGTGATGAAAGGAAAAACCTACAATCAAAATTACTGTATCCAGGAAGAATCTCATTCAGATTTGATGAAGAAATTAAAAGCTTTATAGACAAGCAAAAATTAAGATAATTCAGCACCACCAAACCAGCTTTACAACAAATGTTAAAGCAATTTCTCTAGACAGGAAACAAAAGAAAGAAAATGCCTACAAAAACAAACCCAAAACAACAAAGTAATTGGTAATAGACTCATATATAGCAATGTATGAATGATTCAGTTCAGTTCAGTCGCTCAGTCATGTCCGACTCTTTGTGACCCCATGAACTGCAGCACGCCAGGCCTCCCTGTCCATCACCAACTCCCAGAGTTCACTCAGACTCACGTCCATCGAGTCAGTGATGCCATCCAGCCATCTCATCCTCTGTCGTCCCTTCTCCTCCTGCCCCCAATCCCTCCCAGCATCAGACTCTTTTCCAGTGAGTTAACTCTTCGCATGAGATGGCCAAAGTACTGGAGTTTCAGCTTCAGCATCATTCCCTCAAAAGAAATCCCAGGGCTGATTTCTTTCAGAATGGACTGGTTGGATCTCCCTGCAGTTCAAGGGACTCTCAAGAGTCTTCTCCAACACCACAGTTTAAAAGCATCAATTCTTTGGCATTCAGCCTTCTTCACAGTCCAAATTACATTACCTTAAATGTAAATGGATTAAAAGCTCCAGCCAAAATACACAGATTGGGTGAATGAATACAAAAACAAGATCTCTACATATGCTTTCTATAAGAGACCCACTTCAGACCTAGGGACACATATAGAATGAAAATGAGGGATTGGAAAAAGACATTCCATGCAAATGGAAATCAAAAGAAAGCAGAAGGAGTAATACTCACATGAGATAAAATAGACTTTAAAATAAAGTATGTTACAAGAGACAAGAAAGGTCACTACATAAAGGGTCAAGGGAGCATCAATACATAAGGCAAATGCTAGCAACAATTAAAGGGGAAACACAATAATAGGGGGAATTTTAACATCCCAGTTACATCAATGGACAGATCATCCAGACAGAGAATTAATAAGGAAACACAAATATTAAATGGGACATTGGACCAGATAGACCTAATTGATGTCTATAGTACATTTCATCTGGAAACAGTAGATTTCACTTTTTTTCAAGTGCACAATGAACATTCTCAAGAATAGATCACATGTTGGGTCATAAATCACGCCTTTAAATAAAAAAATGAAATAATTTCAAGTATCTTTTCTGAACACAATGTTATAAGACTAGATATCCACTACAGGAAGAAAAAAAAAAACTGTAAAAAATACAAACACAAGGAGGCTAAGCAATATGCTTTGAGTAATCAACAGATCACTGACGAAATCAAAGAGGAAATAAAAAAAATATTCAGAAAAAAATAGCAATGAAAACACAACTCAAAACCTATGGGATGCAGTAAAAGCAGTGCTAAAAGGAAAGTTTATAGTAATACAAGCCTATTTCAAGAAACAAGGGAAACAACAAATAAACAACCTAACCTTCCACCTAAAGCAACTAGATAAAGAAAGGGAAAAAAATCCTGAAGTTAATACAAGGAAAGAAATCAGAAAGATCAGAGCAGAACTAAATGGAGAAAATAACAAAGATCAATAAAGCTGATTGATCAATAAAACTGATCAATAAAAGCTGATCTTTGAGAAGATAAACAAAATTGACAAACCATTAGCCAGATTCATCAAGAAAAGGAAAGAAGACTCAAATCAATAAAATTAGAAATGCAAGGAGAAGTTTCAACAGACAACACAGAAATACAGAGAATATTAAAAGTCTATTATGAGTAACTATATGCCAATAAAATGAGCAAGTTGGAAGACATGGACAAATTCTTAGAAAAGTGTAATCTTTGAAAACTTAACCAGGAAGGAATAGAAAATATGAATAGACCAATCACAAGCACAGAAATCAAAACTGCACCCAAATATCTTCCAACAAACAAAAACCTGGGGCCAGATGGCTTCACAGGCAAATTCTACCAAAAGTTTAGAGAAGAGCTAACACCTATCCTATTCAAACTCTTTCAGAAAATTGCAGAGAAAGGGAAACTCCCAAACTCATTCTACAAGGCCACAATCAATGTGATACCAAAATCAAATATACCACAAAAAAGAAAATTACAGGCCAATACCACTGATGAACATAGATGCAAAAATCCTCAACAAAATTGTAGCAAACAGAATCCAATAGCACATTACAAGGATCATACACCATGGTCAAGTGAGATTTATCCCAGGAATGCAAGGGTTCTTCAATATATGCAAATCAATCAATGTGATATACCATATTAACTAACTGAAAGATAAAAATCATATGATCATCTTAATACATGCAGAGAAATATTTTGACAAAATTCAGCACCCATTTATGATAAAAACTCTCCAGAATGTAGTCATAGAAAGAACATAACTCAACATAATAAAGGCCATATATAACAAACCCATAGAAAATATTATTCTCAACAGTGAAAAACTGAAAGCATTTCCTCTAAGATCAGGAACAAGACAAGTGTGCCTACTCCCATCACTATTATTCAACATAATTTGGAAGTCCTAGCCATAACAAGCAGAGAAGAAAAAGCAATAAAAGAAATCCAATTGGAAAAGAAGTAAAGCTCTCACTGTTTGCAGATGACTTATACTATACATAGAAAACCCTAAAGATGCAACCAGAAAATTATTAGAACTAATCAATGAATATAGTAAAATGTCAGGGCATAAAATTAATACACAGAAATCCCTTGCATTCTTATATACGATCAATGAAGAATATGAGAAATTACAGAAAGAATCCCATTCACCATTGCAACAAAAAGAATAAAATACCTAGAAATAAACCTACCTAAAGAGACAAAAGACTTGTATGAATAAAACTATAAGACATTACAGAGCTATAAGATTTCTTTCTATAAAGAAATCAAAGATGACAAGAATAAATGGAGAGAATCAATTTGGGTTGGAAGAATAAATACTGCGAAAATGACTATACTACCCAAAGTAATCTACAGTTTCAACTGTAATCCCTACCAAACTACCAAGGGTATTTTACACAGAATAGAACAAAAAAATTTCACAATTTAAATGAAAACACAAAAGGCTCTGAATAGCCAAAGCAATCTTTTGAAAATGAAAATCAGAGCTAGAGTAATAATCCTTGTTAAAGTTATAGTCATCATGGAGTATGGCACTGGTACAAAAACAGAAATATAAACCAACAGAACAAGATAGAAAACCCAGAGATAAACCCACACATGTATGGGCACTTTAACTTTGACAAGGGAGGTAAGAATATACAATGGAGAAGACAACCTCTTCCGAAAGTGGTGCAAGGAAACTAGACAATTAAACTAGAGCAATTCTACACCATACACAAAAATAAACTCAAAATGGTTTAAAGACTTAAATGTAAAGTCAGAAACTATAAAGCTCTTACAGAAAAACATAGGCAATGCATTCTTTGGCATAAATCACAGCAAGATCCTCTTTGACCTACCTCCTAGAATAATAGAAATAAAAAAAATAAATAAACAAATGGGACCTAATTAAACTTAAAAGCTTTTGTACAGCAAATAAAAAAAAAACAAGGTTGAAAGATAACCCTCAGAATGGGAGGAAATATTTGCAAGTGAAATATCTGACAAATGATTTTTCTCCAAAGTGTATAAGCAGCTCATACAGTTCAATACTAGAAAAACAAACAGCCCAATCAAAAACATGGATAGAAGACCTAAACAGACACTTCTCCAAAGAAGATATTCAGATAGCTAATAATTCAGTTCAGTTCAGTTCAGTCAGTCAGTCAGTCGTGTCCGACTCTTTGCGACCCCATGAACTGCAGCAGGTCATGCTTCCCTGTCCATCACCAACTGCCGGAGTTCACTGAAACGCATGTCCATCAAGTCGGTGATGCCATCCAGCCATCTCATCCTCTGTCGTCCCCTTCTCCTCCTGCTCCCAATCCCTCACAGCATCAGAGTCTTTTCCAATGAGTCAACTCTTCGCATGAGGTAGCCAAAGTACGGGAGTTTCAGCTTTAGCATCATTCCTTCCAAAGAACACCCAGGGCTGATCTCCTTTAGAATGGACTGGTTAGATCTCCTTGCAGTCCAAGGGATTCTCAAGAGTCTTCTCCAACACCACGGTTTAAAAGCATCAATTCTTTGACACTCAGCTTTCTTTACAGTTCAACTTTCAAATGCATACATGACTACCGGAAAAACCATGGCCTTGACTAGATGGACTTTATTGGCAAAGTAATGTCTCTGCTTTTGAATATGCTATCTAATTTGGTCATAACTTTCCTTCCAAGGAGTAACGTCTTTTAATTTCATGGCTGCAGTCATCATCTGCAGATTTTGGAGTCCCCCCAATATAAAGTCTGACACTGTTTCCACTGTTTCCCCATCTATTTCCCATGAAGTGATGGACCAGGTGCCATGATCTTTGTTTTCTGAATGTTGAGCTTTAAGCCAACTTTTTCACTCTCCTCTTTCACTTTCATCAAGAGGTTTTTTTAGTTCCTCTTCACTTTCTGCCAAAAGAGTGGCAGAAATAGTAGCAGTGAATTTGTGAGGTTATTAATATTTCTCCCGGTAATCTTGATTCCGGCTTGTGCTTCTTCCAGTCCAGTGTTTCTCATGATGTATTCTGCATAGAAGTTAAATAAGCGGGATGACAATATACAGCCTTGACGTACTCCTTTTCCGATTTGGAACCAGTCTGTTGTTCCATGTCCAGTTCTAATTGTTGCTTCCTAACCTGCATATAGGTTTCTCAAGAGGCAGGTCAGGTGGTCTGGTATTCCCATGTCTTTCAGAATTTTCCACAGTTGATTGTGATCCACACAGTCAAAGGCTTTGGCATAGTCAAAAAGCAGAAACAGATGTTTCTCTGGAACTCTCTTGCTTTTCCATGATCCAGCGGATGTTGGCAATTTGATCTCTGGTTCCTCTGCCTTTTCTAAAACCAGCTTGAACATTTGGAAGTTCACATTTCATGTACCGCTGAAGCCTGGCTTGGAGGATTTTAAGCATTACTTTACTAGCATGTGAGATGAGTGCAATTGTGTGGTAGTTTGAGCATTCTTTGACATTGACTTTCTTAGGGATTGGAATGAAAACTGACCTTTTCCAGTCCTGTGGCCCCTGCTGAGTTTTCCAAATTTGCTGGCATATTGAGTGCAGCACTTTCACAGCATTATCTTCCAGGATTTGGAATAGCTCAACTGGAATTCCATCACCTCCACTAGCTTTGTTCATAGTGATGCTTTCTAAGGCCCACTTGACTTCACATTCCAGGATGTCTGGCTCTAGGTCAGTGAACACACCATCGTGATTATCTTGGTCATGAAGATCTTTTTCGTACAGTTCTTCTGTGTATTCTTGCCACCTCTTCTTAATATCATCTGCTTCTGTTAGGTCCATACCATTTCTGTCCTTTATCGATCCCATCTTTGCGTGAAATGTTCCCTTGGTATCTCTAATTTTCTTGAACAGATCTCTAGTCTTTCCCATTCTGTTGTTTTCCTCTATTTCTTTGCATTGATCGCTGAAGAAGGCTTTCTTATCTCTCTTTGCTATTCTTTGGAACTCTGCATTCAGATGCTTATATCTTTCCTTTTCACCTTTGCTTTTTCCTTCTCTTCTTTTCACAGCTATTTGTAAGGCCTCCCCAGACAGCCATTTTGCTTTTTTGCATTTCTTTTCCATGGGGATGGTCTTGATCCCTGTCTCCTGTACAATGTCACAAACCTCCATCCATAGTTCATCAGGCACTCTATCTATCAGATCTAGGCCCTTAAATCTATTTCTCACTTCCACTGTATAATCATAAGGGATTTGATTTAGGTCATACCTGAATGGTCTAGTGGTTTTCCCTACTTTCTTCAATTTAAATCTGAATTTGGCAATAAGGAGGTCATGATCTGAGCCACAGTCAGCTCCCAGTCTTGTTTTTGCTGAGTGTATAGAGCTTCTCCATCTTTGGCTGCAAAGAATATAATCAGTCTGATTTCGTTGTTGACCATCTGGTGATGTCCATGTGTAGAGTCTTCTCTTGTGTTGTTGGAACAGGGTGTTTGTTATGACCAGTGCATTCTCTTGGCAAAACTCTATTAGTCTTTGCCCTGCTTCATTCCATACTCCAAGGCCAAATTTGCCTGTTACTCCAGGTGTTTTTTGACTTCCTACTTTTGCATTCCAATCCCCTATAATGAAAAGGACATCTTTTTTGGGTGTTAGTTCTAAAAGGTCTTGTAGGTCTTCATAGAACCATTCAACTTCAGCTTCTTCAGCATTACTGGTTGGGGCATAGACTTGGATTACTGTGATATTGAATGGTTTGCCTTGGAAATGAACAGAGATCATTCTGTTATTTTTGAGATTGCATCCAAGTACTGCATTTTGGACTCTTTTGTTGACCATGATGGCTACCCTATTTCTTCTAAGGGATTCTGCCCACAGTAGTAGATATAATGGTCATCTGAGTTAAATTCACCCATTCCAGTCCATTTTAGTTCGCTGATTCCTAGAATGTCGACGTTTACTCTTTCCATCTCCTATTTGACCACTTCCAATTTGCCTTGATTTGTGGACCTAACATTCCAGGTTCCTATGCAATATTGCTCTTTACAGCATCAGACCTTGCTTCTATCACCAGCCACATCCACAACTGGGGATTGTTTTTCCTTTGGCTCCATCTCTTCATTCTCTGGAGTTATTTCTCCACTGATCTCCAGTAGCATATTGGGCCCTACTGACTTGGGGAGTTCCTCTTTCCGTATCCTATCGTTTTGCCTTTTCATTCTGTTCATGGGGTTCTCAAGGCAAGAATACTGAAGTGATTTGCCATTCCCTTCTCCAGTGGACCACATTCTATCAGACCTCTCCACCATGACCCGTCTGTCTTGGGTGGCCCCACACAGCATGGCTTAGTTTCATTGAGTTACAAGGCTGTGGTCTGTGTGGTTAGATTGACTAGTTTTCTGTGATTATGGTTTCACTGTGTCTGCCCTCTGATGCCCTCTTGCAACAGCTACCATCTTACTTGGGTTTCTCTTACCTTGGACGTGGGGTATCTCTTCACAGCTCCTCCAGCAAAGTGCAGCCACTGCTCCTTACCTTGGATGAGGGCTATCTCCTCACTGCCGCCCCTCCTGACCTTGAACGTGAAGTAGCTCCTCTCGGCCCTCCTATGCCCGTGCAGTCATTGCTCCTTGGATGTGGGGTTGCTCCTCTTGGCCGCCTCCCTTGACCTCTCAGCCAAGTGCAGCTACCCTTTGTCCAAGGTCAGGGGCGGCAGCCGAGAGGAGCTACCCCCTGCCCAAGGCCAGAGGTGGTGGCCAAGAGGAGATAGCTAGAAACACATGAAAAAATGCTCAACATTGCTCATTATTAGAGAAATGTATATCAAAACTACAAATGAGGTATCACCTCTTACCAGTCAGAATGTCCATCATCAAAAAATCTACAAGCAATAAATGTTGGAGAGCATGTGGAAAAATGGAACGCTCTTGCACTGTTGGTAGGAATGTAAATTGATGCAGCCACTATGGAGAATAGTACGAAGATTCCTTAAAAAACTAGGAATATGGCTACCATATGTCTCAGCATGTACCAAGCGAAAACCATAATTTAAAAGGACACATGTACCTCAGTATTCATAGGAGCACTATTTTTAAAAGCTAGGACATGAAAGCAACCTAGATGCCCATCAACAGATGAATGGATAAAGAAGATGTGGTGTGTGTATATATATATATATAATATATATGAAATACTACTCAGCCATAATAAAGATTGAATTTCAGTCAGTTCTAGTGAGGTGCAAGAACCTAGATTGAAATAAGTCAAGAGAAAAAAGCAGACTGGAAAAGGTCAGTTTTCATTCCAATCCCAAAGAAAGGCAATGCCAAAGAATGCTCAAACTACCGCACAATTGCACTCATCTCACATGCTAGTAAAGTAATGCTCAAAATTCTCCAAGCCAGGCTTCAGCAATATGTGAACCGTGAATTTCCTGATGTTTGAGCTAGTTTTAGAAAAGCCAGAGGAACCAGAGATCAAATTGCCAACATCCGCTGGATCATGGAAAAAGCAAGAGAGTTCCAGAAAAGCATCTATTTCTGCTTTATTGACTATGCCAAAGCCTTTGACTGTGTGGATCACAATAAATTGTGGAAAATTCTGAAAGAGATGGGAATACCAGACTACCTGACCTGCTTCTTGAGAAATTTGTATGCAGGTCAGGAAGCAACAGTTAGAACTGGACATGGAACAACAGACTGGTTCCAAATAGGAAAAGGAGGTCGTTAAGGCTGTATATTGTCACCCTGTTTATTTAATTTATATGCAGAGTACATCATGAGAAACGCTGGACTGGAAGAAACACAAGCTGGAATCAAGATTGCTGGGAAAAATCTCAAGAACCTCAGATATGCAGATGACACCACCCTTATGGCAGAAAGTGAAGAGGAACTCAAAAGCCTCTTGATGAAAGTGAAAGTGGAGAGTGAAAAAGTTGGCTTAAAGCTCAACATTCAGAAAACCAATATCATGACATCCGATCCCATCACTTCATGGTAAATAGATGGGGAAACAGTGGAAACAGTGTCAGACTTTATTTTTTTGGGCTCCAAAATCATTGCAGATGGTGACTGCAGCCATGATATTAAAAGACACTTACTCCTTGGAAGGAAATTTATGACCAAACTAGATAGCATATTGAAAAGCAGAGACATTACTTTGCCAACAAAGGTTCGTCTAGTCAAGGCTATGGTTTTTCCTGTGGTCATGTATGGATGTGAGAGTTGGACTGTGAAGAAGGCTGAGCACCGAAGAATTGATGCTTTTGAACTGTGGTGTTGGAGAAGACTCTTGAGAGTCTCTTGGACTGCAAGGAGAGCCAACCAGTCCATTCTGAAGGAGATCAGCCCTGGGTGTTCTTTGGAAGGAATGATGCTAAAGCTGAAACTCCAGTACTTTGGCCACCTCATGCGAAGAGTGGACTCATTGGAAAAGACTCTGATGCTGGGAGGGATTAGTGGCAGGAGGAGAAGGGGACGTCAGAGGATGAGATGGCTGGATGGCATCACTGACTCGATGGATGTGAGTCTGAGTGAACTCTGGGAGTTGGTGATGGACAGGGAGGCCTGGCGTGCTGTGATTCATGGGGTCTCAAAGAGTCGGACATGACTAAGCGACTGATCTGATCTGATCTGAGTACATTAATGTGTATATATGGCATCTAGAAAAATGGTGTTGATGAATCTTTTGGCAGAGAAGGAATGGAGATGCAGATATAGAGAATAAACTTGTGGACAAACACAGGAAGGGAAGAGTGGGATGAATGGAGAAAGTTGCATTGACATATATACACCACCACATGTAATATAGATAGTGGGTGATGGTGAGAAGTTGCTCCATAACAGAGGGAGCCCAGCCTGGCACTATGTGATGACCTAGAGGAGTGGGATGGTGGGAGGGATGGAGGCTCAGAAAGGAGGTGATTTGTATACAATTATGATGATTTGTGTTGTTGTACTGCAGAGAACAGCACAATCTTGTAAAACAATTTTCCTCCAATTAAAAAAAAAAAAAGAAGACCCAGTTGGGAAACATCAAAGCAGAAAGGGTTGGGAGAGGACATGGGGACAGAGAGGGAAAAAAAAGTGGATATAGAGAGAACATATCTCAACATAATGTATTTATGACAAGCCCACAGCTAACATCGTGTTCAAGGGGAAAAGCTGAAAGCTTTTCTTTTAAAATCAGAAACAGGACAAGGATGTTAAAACTCACTACTTTTGCTCAATATAGTATTGGAATTCCTAGCCAGAGCAATTAGGCAGAAAAAAAGGAAAAACAAAAAAAGACATCTAAATTGAAAAGAAAGAAGTAAAACTAGTGTTCTATTCTTATTTGTGGATAACATATATATAGAAAACGCAAAAGATCCTACCAAAAAACTATCAGAACTAATAAGTTAATTCAGTAAATTTTCAGGTTACATCAACATAGAAAAGTCTGCTGCATTTTTATGCACTAACGGTTAACTATTAAAAAGAGAATTAAAGAAAACAGTCCCATTTACAACTGTATCAAAAAGAATAAAGTACTTAGGGATAAATTTAACCAAGGAGGTAAAGGACACATGCAGTTAAAACTGTAAGACACTGCTGAAAGAAACTGCTGCTGCTGCTAAGTCGCTTCAGTCGTGTCCGACTCTGTGAGACCTGGTAGACGTCAGCCCACCAGGCTCCCCTGTCCCTGGGATTCTCCAGGCAAGAACACTGGAGTGGGTTGCCATTTCCTTCTCCAATGCATGAAAGTGAAAAGTGAAAGTGTAGTCTCTCAGTCGTGTCGGTCTCCTAGCGACCCCATGGACTGCAGCCTACCAGGCTCCTCCGCCCATGGGATTTTCCAGGCAAGAGTACTGGAGTGGGGTGCCATTGGCTTCTCCATGAAAGAAACTGAAGGAGACACAAATAAATGGAATGACAGTCCGTGCTTAAATATTAGAGAAATTAATATTG
The DNA here is from genome assembly GCF_032452875.1 of Bos javanicus. NCBI lineage: Eukaryota > Metazoa > Chordata > Mammalia > Artiodactyla > Bovidae > Bos > Bos javanicus. Next base: position 5,771,759 of record NC_083886.1, on the reverse strand, counting down.
TTAATATTACCAAAAATTTACAGCTTCAGTTCAACCACTATAAATATTCTGAAATAGAAGAAACAATCCTAAAATATTTATGGAATCACAAGTGATCTTAAATAGTCAAATCAATCTTAAAAACGAGATCGGAAGTATCACACTCCATGATTTCAAACTATGTTACAAAGCTATTGTAATTAAAAACAGTGTGATATTAGCATAAAACAAACACATAGAACAGAGAAAATGCAACAGAATAGAGAAAATAGAGAGCCCAGAAAATAAACCCACAAACATGTGGTCAACTGGACTATGACAAAGGAGGCAAAAGTATACGATGAGGAAAGGAGTCTCTTGAATAAATGGTGTTGGCAAAGCTGGAAAGTCACATGCAAAAGAATAAAATGGGACACACTCAATGAATACTAGCAGTGGGACAACCAGGGCACCTGAAATGTCATCCAACTACCTGGAGCAGCCGAAGGTCATGTCCCTGCTAGTCAGGGCCTGAGAAAATGTGGTCCACTGGATAAGGGACTGGCAAACCACTTCGGAATTCATGCCTTGAGAACTTCATGAGCAGTATGAAAAAGCAAAAAGATATGAAAGATGAACCTCCCAGGTTGGTAGGTGTCCAATATGCTCCTGGAGAAGAATAGAGGAACAGCTACAGAAAGAAATGAAAAGGCTGAGCCAAAGTGCAAATGATGCCTGGTTGTGGATGTGTCTGGTGGTGAACGTAAAGCTTGATGCTCTAACGAACAATATTTCATAGGGATCTGGAATGTTAGATCCATGAATCAAGGTAAATTAGGAAATAGGAAGAGTGAGCATTGACAATGTAGAAATCAGTGAACTCACATGAATCCCTTAAAAAGAATGGAGTAGTCCTCATAGTCAACAAAAGAGTCAGAAATGCAATACTTGGGTGCAATCTCAAAAATGACAGAACGATCTCAATCTGTTTCCACGGCAAACCATTCAACATTACAGTAATGGAAGTCTGTGCTGCAACCACTAATGCCAAAGAAGCTGAAGTTGCATGATTCTATGAAAATCTACAAGACCTTTGAGAACTAACACCAAAAAATAAAAGATGTCCTTTTCATCATAGGGGACTGGAATGCAAAAGTAGGAAGTCAAGAGATACCTGGAATAGCAGGCAAGTTTGGCCTTCAAGTACAAAATGAAGTAAGGCAAAGACTAACAGAGTTTTGCCAAGAGAATGCACTGGTCATAGCAAACACCCTCTTCCAACAGCACAAGAGAAGACTCTACACATGGACACCACTAGATGGTCAATACTGAAATCGGATTGATTATATTCTTTGCAGCTGAAGATGGAGATGCCCTATACAGTCAGCAAAAACAAGACCTGGAGCTAACTATAGTTCAAATCATGAGCTCCTTATTGCAAAATTCAGACATAAGTTGAAGAAAATAGGGAAAACAAGTATGCCATTCAGGTATGACCTAAATCAAATCCCTTATGATTATACAGTGGAGGTGATGAATAGATTCAAGGGACTAGATCTGGTAGACAGAGTGCCTAAAGAACTATGGATGGAGGTTCGTACTGTTGTACAGGAGGTGGCGACTAAAACCGTCCTCCAGAAGAGAAATGTAAAAGCAAAGTGGTTGTCTGAGGAGGCCTTACAAATAGCTGAGAAAAGAAGAGAAGAAAAGGAGAAAGGAAAAGCTATGCCTAACTGAATGCAGAGTTCCCGCGAATAGCAAGGACAGAGAAGAAAGTCTTCTTAACTGAACAATGCAAAGAAATAGAGGAAAAAAATAGAATGGGAAAGACTAGAGACCTCCTCAAGAAAATTAGAGAAACCAAGAGAATATTTCATGCAAAGATGTGCACAAAGAGGAAAGAAATGGCAAGGTCCTAACAGAAACAGAGGAGACTAAGAAGAGGTGGAAGAATATACAGAAAACTGTGCAAAAAAATCTTCATGAGCCAGATAACCATGATGGTGTGATTACACACCTAGAGCCAGACATCCTGGAATGCGAAGTCAAGTGGGTCTTAGGAAGCATCACTATGAACAAAGTTTGTGGAAGTGATGGAATTCTAGCTGAGCTATTTCAAATCCTCAGAGATGCTGCTGCTACATCTTAATTGAAGTACTACACCAATATGCCAGCAAATTTGGAAAACATAGCAGTGGCCACAGGACGGGAAAAGGTCCGTTTTCATTCCAATCCCAAAGAAAGGCAATGCCAAAGAATGTTCAAATTACTGTACAATTACACTCATTTCACATGCTAGCAAGATTATGCTCAAAATCCTTCAACCTAAGCTTCAGCAGTAGGTGAATTGAGAACTTCCAGATGTACAAGCTAGATTTAGAAATGGCAGAGGAACCAGAGATCAAGTTTCCAACATCTGCTGGATCATAGAAAAAGCAAGTGAATTAAAAAAAAAAATCTACTTTTGCTTCATTGACTGTGCTAAAGCCTTTGACTCTGTGGATGACAATGGACTGTGGAAAATCCTTAAAATAGAAATGGGAATAACAGACTACCTTACCTGCCTCCTGAGAAAACTGTATGCAGGTCAATAAGCAACAGTTAGAACTGGACATGGAACAATGGACTGGTTCAAAAATTGGGAAAGGAGTACGTTGAGGCTATATATTGTCACTCTACTTATTTAATTTCCATGCAGAGTACACTGTGCATAATGCTGGGCTGGTTGACTCACAATCTGGAATCAAGATTGCCAGGATAAATATTGACAACCTCAGATATGCAGATGATACCACTTTAATGGCAGAAAGTGAAGAGGAACTAAAGAACCTCTTGATTAAGGTGAAAGAGGAGAGTGAAAAACCTGGCTTAAAAGTCAACATTTAAAAAACAAAGGTTGTAGCATCTGGTCCCATCCCTTCTTGGGAAGCTGATGGGGGAAAAGTGGAAACAGTTACAAACTTCATTTTCTTGGGCTCCAAAATCACTATGGATGGTGACAGCAGCTAGGGAATTAAAAGATGGTTGCTCCTTGAAAGAAAAGCCATAATAAACCTGGACAGTATATTAAAAAGCAGAGATATCACTTTTCTGACAAAGATCAGTATAGTCACAGCTATGGTTTTTCCGATAGTCATGTACAGATGTGAGAGTTGGACCTTAAGGAAGGCTGAGCACTGATTAATTGATGCTTTCATACTGTGGTGCTAGAGAAGACTCTTGAGAGTCCCTTGGACAGCAAGGAGATCAAACCTGTCAACTCTAAAGAAATCAACACTGATTATTCATTGGAATGACTGATGCTGAAGCTGAAGCTCCAATACTTTGGCCTCCTGATGCAAAGAGCTGATTCATTGGAAAAGACCCTGATGCTGAGAAAGATTTAAGGCAGGAGAAGGGGGAAATAGAGGATGAGATGGTTGGATGGCATCACTGACTCCATAGACATGAGTTTGAGCAAACTCTAGGAGATAGTGAAGGACAGGGAGGCCTGGTGTGCTCCAGTTCATGGGGTTGCAAAGTATGAGACATGTCTTCGTGCCTGAATAGCAACAGCTATCTTACACCACATAGAAAAATTAACTCAAAGTGAGTGTAAGACTAGAACCACAAAATTCCTAGAATTCCACATATGCGGAAACCTCTAGAATGTAATGACATAAACATAAGGTTTACTTAGTTCCTGAGTCTGGGGGTGAGTTTTTAAGGCTGAGCTTGCCTGGGCATTCTGGTCTTAGCTGGGATCTGACATGTCTGGAACACAACTGCCTGGGCCACACAAGTCACTGGGTCATGCCTTCTTCATCTTCCAGCAGACCAACTTGGGCATGTTCTTATGACAGAGACAAAGATGTAAGAGCGCAAGTGGAGGCATGTGTCTCCTTTTATAATCTCATTTTGCATATCATTTCATAATGTATTTTTATCCATACAAATCACAGGTCCAACCAAAATCAAGGGACGGAAACATCATCCATCTATTGGTGGGAGAAAGTGTAAATTCACATGAAAAAGAGTATGTGAATGGCTGAAGGTGTCATTAATGCAATCAATATATCACACAAAATTCATGTGATAATTAAAATTAATAATGATGATTCATGCATGCTCTGTCATGTGTGACTCTTTGCAACCTCATGGCCTTCAGCCTGCCAGGCTCCTCTGTCCTGGCAGATTTTCCGGGTAAGAAAACTGGAGTAGGTTGCCATTTCCTACTCGAGGGGGTCTTCCAGACCCAGGGACTACATCTGCATCTCCTGCATTGGCAGGCAGATTCTTTACTGCTGCTCCACCTGGGGAGCCTCAAGAATGATGATTAACCTTTACTATATAGTTGAACAGTTCTCTCTGGCAAAGTACGAAATCAGTGAGCGTGGTCTCCTAATGTTGAATGAGTCACCTGGCTCAGTGTGATTCTCATAATTGTTCATATTCTAGGAGCAACACCTTCTTCTTAGGCATACTGGAGCCACCTGTGAAAAGAATAGGTCAGTGCTTCCCTAAGGAAGGCCTAGCAATAGTTCTGCTTGAAGCTGAACATAGTTTGGATTTTAAACTCATAAACTGATTTTCAGTCTAACCAGGCAACTATTGCACTGTTTTTTACTGAGCCCATCAAAATTATAAATCTATTTAACATTTTTTCTAAGCTTCTATTAAATATACAATATGCACTGCAGAGATAATGTAACACAGACTGAAATGGAAAATAAGGTCTTCATCCATCCGTAATCTAATTGTAGCAACTTGGTGATAACTAAGGAAAAAACCAGAAGGTAATCATTTCCTCTTTTGAATGAAGAAGAGTTTTGCAGCTTGACTGCAACTGTCTGAATTTCAAGCTCCATTTGCTGAAACTAACACAAACACAGTATATTTTACTCTTTTGGAATCACCATGCAAAATTGTTTAGAGACTACTGCAGAAATTTATATTCATTTTCACCTTCTCATAATCATTATGTTCCATCATACTTTATAACAAAATAAATACCCTGAATTTTATAAAATTAAGGAAGAATAAAATTGAATTATAAAGGGTTTTCCCTGATGTTACTGGCAATTAACATTTAAATAAAGATTTAAATCATCCATAGCACAAAATCGAGGGAAACTATTATGTTTAATTAAATGTATTACTCATAATGATTAAAATAGAAACTTGAAAATGATTGCTCACTAATTTCATTCTTACAGATCTAAAGGAAATTTTAATATTTTAATTATTTTTCTGTGTGTATGTGACATGTATCACATAACTAGAATCACAAATCAAAGAGAGTTTATCCTATTTTCTGAATTGATGTGTATAGCTTTCCAGGAATATATTACTAAACATAAATAATATGAGGAATGCTAGTGTAGTCAGTGAAATTGCAATGTTGTTACTGGAAATGTGTACATTTAAAAATTTACCTTGAATTCATGAACTGACTCTATATACCAACTATGCAGGTAGGATAACTAGAATAGATTTTTTTCCCTCTCAGTTTGTGCATACAGATTATACTGTAAATAGCCCTCATAAGAAAACCAGTCTGACAGAGTAAAAGAGGATTATGCTCAGCATCAGATGTTCTGACTTTGAATCTCCAACAGTTATATTTTACATGACTTTGGGCAGATCTCACTGGAGCCTTATGTCTGTTTGCTATGCTTCAATTGAAATAAACAATGGCACACTTCAGAAACACAATCTACAATCAACTGAAAGAAGAAGTACACTGAAGAAAATAAAAGATGAGTTTCCTACTTACTTTTTTTTGGAGTCAATTGGCTTTTTCTATAGTCAGGCATAAAGAAGATCAATAATTCCTCTGATGTTCAATAATATGGATAAGCAACAAATACTATGAACTTTAACTATGAAAATGCTTTGTAAAACCATGACTACAAATATAATGATATTACTCATCACTAGGATTTCAAAAATGTAGATGAGAGTCTTTCCAAACAACTCATAAACTCATACAAACACCCTGAATTTTTATAATTGATCAATGTTATTAGTATTTCTAAACTTTTGGAGGATTGTGGATACAGAATATGCCAACGTTTTGTGCTTCTTGCATAAAAACAAAGTCAGATCAGATCAGATCAGTCGCTCAGTCGTGTCTGACTCTTTGAGACCCCATGAATCGCAGCTTGCCAGGCCTCCCTGTCCATCACCAACTCCCGGAGTTCACCCAGACTCACGTCCATTGAGTCAGTGATGCCATCTCATCCTCTGTCGTCCCCTTCTCCTCCTGCCCCCAATCCCTCCCAGCATCAGAGTCTTTTCCAATGAGTCAACTCTTCCCATGAGGTAGCCAAAGTACTGGAGTTTCAGCTTTAGCATCATTCCTTCCAAAGAAATCCCAGGGCTGATCTCCTTCAGAATGGACCAGTTGGATCTCCTTGCAGTCCAAGGGACTCTCGAGAGTCTTCTCCAACACCACAGTTCAAAAGCATCAATTCTTCGGCGCTCAGCCTTCTTCACAGTCCAACTCTCACATCCATGCATGACCACAGGAAAAACCATAGCCTTGACTAGACAAACCTTTGTTGGCAAAGTAATGTCTCTGCTTTTGAATATGCTATCTAGGTTGGTCATAACTTTCCTTCCAAGGAGTAAGCATCTTTTAATTTCATGGCTGCAGTCACCATCTGCAGTGATTTTGGAGCCCCCATAAATAAAGTCTGACACCCATGAAGTGATGGGATCAGATGCCATGATCTTTGTTTTCTGAATGTTGAGCTTTAAGCCGACTTTTTCACTCTCCACTTTCACTTTCATCAAGAGGCTTTTGAGTTCCTCTTCACCTTCTGCCATAAGGGTGGTGTCATCTGCATATCTGAGGTTATTGATATTTTTCCCAGCAATCTTGATTCCAACTTCTGTTTCTTCCAGTCCAGCGTTTCTCATGATGTACTCTGCATATAAATTAAATAAACAGGGTGACAATATACAGCCTTGACGTACTCCTTTTCCTATTTGGAACCAGTCTGTTGTTCCATGTCCAGTTCTAACTGTTGCTTCCTCACCTGCATACAAATTTCTCAAGAGGCAGATCAGGTGGTCTGGTATTCCCATCTCTTTCAGAATTTTCCACAGTTGATTGTGATCCACACAGTCAAAGGCTTTGGCATAGTCAATAAAGCAGAAATAGATGTTTTTCTGGAACTCTCGCTTTTTCCATGATCCAGCAGATGTTGGCAACAAAATATCTATACATAAAAATTGGGGAATTTTGTGCACAATTCCAGTAGGATTTATTAGACTACCTGAAACTATGTAGACCTCTGATTTTACAGTCAGATATTGGCTCATTCCTAAATTTCAAGCAATTTGTTGATTTAATTTGTTGGTTTAGGAGTAATTTAGATTTTAATGTTTTCTTACTTTTTTCTTTTTGAGAGAAAACTGATCTAGGTTTTTTTTTTTTTTTTTAAGTTCTCAGCAACTTTTAGGTTACTTTTATTTTTAATTTTTTTTTAATTGAAAGATAATTGCTTTATAGAATTGGGTTGTTTTCTGTCAAACCTCAACACTAATCAGCCATAGCTATACATATATCCCCTCCCTTTTGAACTTCCCTCCCATATCCCTCCCCATCCCACCCCTCTATGTTGATACAGACACCTGTTTGAGTTTCCTGAGTCATACAGCAAATTCCCATTGACTATCTATTTTATATATGATAATGTAAGTTCCCATGTTACTCTTTCCATACATCTCACCCTCTCCCCATGTCCATAAGTCTATTCTCTATGTCTGTTTTTCCATTGCTGCCCTGTAAGTAAATTCTTCAGTACCATTTTTCTAAATTCCATAAATATGCATTAGAATATTATATTTATCTTTCTCTTTCTGACTTACTTCACTCTGTAAAATACGTTCTAGGTTCATCCACTTCATTAGAACTGACTAAAATGTGTTCCTTTTTATGGCTGAGTAATATTCCATTGTGTATATGTACCACATCTTCTTTATCTATTCATCTGTTGATGGACATCTAGGTTGCTTCCATGTTCTAGCTATTGTAAATAATGCTGCAATGAACAATGGGATACATGTGTCTTTTTCAATTTTGGTTTCCTCAGGGTATATGCCTAAGAGTGGGATTGCTGGGTCATATGTGGTTTTATTCCTAGTTTTATAAGGAATCTCCATACTGTCTGCCATAGTGGTTGAGTCAATTTACATTCCCACCAACAGTGCAAGAGCGTTCCCTTTTCTCCAAACCCTCTCCAGCATTTATTGTGCAGACTTTTTGATGATGGCCATTCTGACCAGTGTGAGGTGATATGTCATTGCAGTTTTGATTTGCATTTCTTGGAGAAGGCAATGGCACCCCACTCCAGTACTCTTGCCTGGAAAATCCCATGGACAGAGGAGCCTGGTAGGCTGCAGTCCATGGGGTCTCTAAGAGTCAGACACGACTAAGTGATTTCACTTTCACTTTTCACTTTCATGCATTGGAGAAGGAAATGGCAACCCACTCCAGTGTTCTTGCCTGGAGAATCCCAGGGACGGGGAAGCCTGGTGGGCTGTCGTCTATGGGGTCACACAGAGTTGGACACAAATGAAGTGACTTAGCAGCAGCAGTAATAATAAGTGATGCTGAGCATCTTTTCATGTTTTCTTAGGCATCTGCATGTCTTCTTTGGAGAAATGTCTGTTTAGGTTTTTTCCCCACTTTTTGATTTGGTTGTTTGTTTTTATGGCATTGAGTTGTATGAACTGCTTGTATATTTTGGAAATTAATCCTTTGTCAGTTGTTTCATTGACTATTATTTTCTCCCAACCTGAGAGTTGTCTTTTCACCTTGCTGGTCATTTCCTTTGCTCTGCAAATGCTTTTAAGTTTCATCAGGTCCCACTTGTTTACTTTTGTTTTTATTTCCATTACTCTAGGAGGAGGGTCATAGACGATCTTGCTTTGATTTATGTCATCGAGTGTTCTGCCTATGTTTTCCTCAAAGAGTCTTATAGTTTCTGGTCTTACGTTTAGGTCTTTAATCCATTTTGAGTTTATCTTTGTGTATGGTGTTAAGAAGAGTTCTAATTTCATTCTTTTACATATAGCTGTCCAGTTTTCCCAGCAACATTTATTGAAAAGGCTGTCTTTGCCTCATTGTATATTCTTGCCTCCTTTGTCAAAAATAAGGTACCCATAGGTGCATGGGTTTATTTCTGGGCTTTCTATCTTGTTCCATTGGTCTATATTTCTGTTTTTATGCCAGTACCATTCTGTCTTGATGACTGTAGCTTTGCAGTATAATCTGAAGTCAGAAAGTTTGGTTCCTCCAGCTCTATACTTCTTTCGCAAGGCTCCGTTGGCTATTTGGGGTCTTCTGTGATTCCATTCAAATTGTAAAAATTTTTGTTCTAGTTATGTGAAAAATGTCTTTGGTTTTTGATAGGGATCACACTGAATCTGTAGACTGTGTTTGGTGGTATAGTCATTTTCACAATATTGATTCTTCCTACCCAGAACATGAAATATCTCTCCATCTGTTTATGTAATCTTTGATTTCTTTCACTAGTGTCTTATAATTTTCTGTGTACAATTTCTTTCTCTCCTTCAGTTCAGTTCAGTTCAGTTCAGTTCAGTAGCTCAGTTGTGTCCAACTCTTTGTGACCCCATGAATTGCAGCACGCCAGGCCTCCCTGTCCGTCACCAACTCCCGGAGTTAACCCAGACTTACGTCCATTGCGTCAGTGATGCCATCCAGCCATCTTATCCTCTGTCATCCCCTTCTCCTCCTGCCCCAAATCCCTCCCAGCATCAGAGTCTTTTCCAGTGAGTCAACTCTCCACATGAGGTGGCCAAAGTACTGGAGTTTCAGCTTTAGCATCATTCCTTCCAAAGAAATCCCAGGACTGATCTCCTTCAGAATGGACTGGTTGGATCTCCTTACAGTCCAAGGGACTCTCAAGAGTCTTCTCCAACACCACAGTTCAAAAGCATCAATTCTTCGGCGCTCAGCCTTCTTCACAGTCCAACTCTCACATCCATACATGACCACTGGAAAAACCATAGCCTTGACTAGACAAACCTTTGTTGGCAAAGTAATGTCTCTGCTTTTGAATATGCTATCTAGGTTGGTCATAACTTTCCTTCCAAGGAGTAAGCGTCTTTTGATTTCATGGCTGCAGTCACCATCTGCAGTGATTTTGGAGCCCCCATAAATAAAGTCTGACACTGTTTCCACTGTTTCCCCATCTATTTCCCATGAAGTGATGGGACCAGATGCCATGATCTTCGTTTTCTGAATGTTGAGCTTTAAGCCGACTTTTTCACTCTCCTCTTTCACTTTCATCAAGAGGCTTTTGAGTTCCTCTTCACTTTCTGCCATAAGGGTGGTGTCATCTGCATATCTGAGGTTATTGATATTTTTCCCAGCAATCTTGATTCCAGCTTGTGTTTCCTCCAGTCCAGTGTTTCTCATGATGTACTCTGCATATAAATTAAACAGGGTGACAATATACAGCCTTGACGTACTCCTTTTCCTATTGGGAACCAGTCTGTTGTTCCATGTCCAGTTCTAACTGTTGCTTCCTCACCTGCATACAAATTTCTCAAGAGGCAGATCAGGTGGTCTGGTATTCCCATCTCTCTCAGAATTTTCCACAGATGATTGTGATCCACACAGTCAAAGGCTTTGGCATAGTCAATAAAGCAGAAATAGATGCTTTTCTGGAACTCTCTTGCTTTTTCCATGATCCAGTGGATGTTGGCAATTTGATCTCTGGTTCCTCTGCCTTTTCTAAAACCAGCTTGCACATCAGGAAGTTCATGGTTCACGTATTGCTGAAGCCTGGCTTGGAGAATTTTGAGCATTACCTTACTAGCGTGTGAGATGAGTGCAATTTTGCGATAGTCTGAGCATTCTTTGGCATTGCCTTTCTTTGGAATTGGAATGAAAACTGACCTTTTCCAGTCCTGTGGCCCCTGCTGAGTTTTCCAAATTTGCTGGCATATTGAGTGTAACACTTTCACAGCATCATCTTTCAGGATTTGAAAGAGCTCAACTGGAATTCCATCACCTCCACTAGCCTTGTTCATAGTGATGCTTTCTAAGGCCCACTTGACTTCCCATTCCAGGATGTCTGGCTCTAGGTGAGTGATCACACCATCGTGATTATCTGGGTCGTGAAGATCTTTTTTGTACAGTTCTTCTGTGTATTCTTGCCACCTCTTCTTAATATCTTCTGCTTCTGTTAGGTCCGTACCATTTCTGTCCTTTATCTAGCCCATCTTTGCATAAAATGTTTCCTTGGTATCTCTGATTTTCTTGAAGAGATCTCTAGTCTTTCCCATTCTGTTGTTTTCCTCTATTTCTTTGCATTGATGGCTGAAGAAGGCTTTCTTATCTCTTCTTTCTCCTTAGGTAAGTTTATTCCTAGATATTTAATTCTTTTTGTTGCAGTGGTGAATGGCATTGGTTCCTTAATTTGTCCTTCTGATTTTTCTTTGTTAGTATATAGAAATGCAAGTGATTTCTGTGTACTGATGTTGTATCCTGCAACTTTGCTAAATTCACTGATTAGCTCTAGTAATTTTCTGACACTATCTTTAGCGTTTTCTGTGTAGAGTATGATGTCATCTGCAAACAGTGAGAGCTTTATTTCTTCTTTTCCAATCTGGATTCCTTTTACTACTTTTACTTCTGTGATTGCTATAGTTAGGACTCCAGAACAGTGTTGAATAATAGTGGTGAAAGTGGACACCCTTGTCTTATTCCTGTTCTTAAGGGAAATCCTTTTAATATTTTCACTATCGAGAGTAATGTTTCCTGTAGGCTTATCATATATGGCCTTTACTATGTTGTGGTAGGTTCCTTCCATGCCCATTTTTTTGAAGAGTTTTAATCATACATGGGTGGTGAATTTTGTCAAAGGCTTTTTCTGCATCTATTGAGATTATCATATTTTTTAATCTTTCAGTTTGCTAATATGGTGTATCACATTGATTGATTTGCATATATTGAAGACTCCTTGCATACCTGGAATAAACCCAACTTGATCACGGTATATGAGCTTTTTGATGTGTTGTTGATTTCTGTTTGCTAAAATTTTGTTGAGGATTTCTGCATTTATGTTCATCAGTGATACTGGCCTGTGGTTTTCTTTTTTTGTGTTTTCTTTGTCTGGTTTTAATATCAGGGTGATGGTGGCCTTGTGTTTGGAAATGTTTGGAAGTGTTCTTTCCCCTGCAATTTTTTGAAAGAGTTTTAGAAGGATTGACATTATCTCTTCTCTAAATGTTTGATAGAATTATCCTGTGAAGCCATCTGGTCCTGGGCTTTTGTTATTTGGGAGATTTTTGATCACAGCTTCCATTTCAGTGCTTGTAATTGGGGGCAGGAGGAGAAGGGGACGACAGAGGATGAGATGGCTGGATGGCATAACTGACTCGATGGACGTGAGTCTGGGTGAACTCCGGGAGGTGGTGATGGACAGGGAGGCCTGGCGTGCTGCGATTCATGGGGTCGCAAAGAGTCGGACACGACTGAGCGACTGAACTGAACTGAACTGAATTAGGTTGGTCATAATTTTTATTTCTTCCTGGTTCAGTCTTGGAAGATCGAACTTTTCTAAGAATCTGTCCATTTCTTTCAGGTTATCCATTTTATTGCCATTTTTCCCATTTTTAAAATATAGTTGTTCATAATAGTCTCTTATAATCCTTTGTATTTCTGCATTGTCAGTTGTAACCTCTCCTTTTTCATTTCTAATATGTTGATTTGATTTTTCTCTCTTTTTTCTTGATGAATCTGGCTATAGTGTTGTCAATTTTGCTTATCTTCTCCATGAAACAGCTTTTAGTTTTATTAATCTTTATTATTGATTCTTTCATTCCTTTTTCATTTATTTTCTTATTTCTTTCCTTCTGCTAATTTTGGAGTTTTTTTGTTCTTCTTTTTCCAGTTGTTTTCGGTGTAAATTTAGGTTATCTATTCAATGTTTTTCTTGTTTCTTGAGGAAGGATTTTATTACTATTAACTTGCCTGTTAAAACTGCTTTTCTGAATCCCACAGGTTTTGAGTTGTCATATTTTCTTTGTCATTTGTTTCTAGAAACCTTTTGATTTCTCTTTTGATTTCTTCCTGTTGGTTATTTAGAAATGTCTTGTTTAATCTTCATGTGTTTGTGATTCTTACAGTTGTTTTCTTGCAATTGGTATCTAGTCTCACAGCATTGTGGTCAGAGAAGATGCTTGATATGATTTCAATTTTCTTAGATTTACAGAGGTTTGATTTGTGACCCAGGATATGGTCTATCCTGGAGAATGTTTCATGTGCACTTGAGAAGGTGTATTCTTCTGCATTTGGATAGAATGTCCTGAAGATATCAATGAGATCCATCTCATCATATCATTTAAGACTTGTGTTTCATTATTATCTGTTTTGATGATCTGTCATTGGTGTGAGTGGGTGTTAAAGTCTCCCACTATTATTGTGTTACTCTTAATTTCTCATTTTATGTCTGTTAGTGTTTGTCTTATGTATTAAGGTGCTCCTGTGTTGAGTGCATAGATATTTGCGATGTTATATCTTGCTCTTGGATTGATCCCTTGATCACTATGTAGTGTCCTTCCTTATCTCTTGTAATCTTCTTTATTTTAAGGACTATTTTGCCTGATAAGAGGATTGCTGCTGCTGCTACTGCTAAGTCACTTCAGTCGTGTCCAACTCTGTGTGACCCCATAGACGGCAGCCACCAGGCTCCCCCATCCTTGGGATTCTCTAAGCAAGAACACTGGAGTGGGTTGCCATTTCCTTCTTCAATGCAGGAAAGTGAAAAGTGAAAGTGAAGTCGCTCAGTTGTGTCCGACTCTTCATGACCCCATGGACTGCAGCCTACCAGGCTCCTCCATCCATGGGATTTTCCAGGCAAGAGTACTGGAGTGGGGTGCCATTGCCTTCTCCGTAGAGGATTGCTATTCCAGCTCTATTTTTTCTTCCCATTTTCATCGAATATATTTTTCCGTCCTCTAACTTTCAGTCTATAAGTCTTTTAGGTCTGAAGTGAGTTTCTTGTAGACAGTATATATGGGTCTTCTTTTTTCATCCATTCAGCCAGTCTGTGTCTTTTGGTTGGAGCATTTAATCCATTTACATTTAAAAAAATTATTTATATATATGTTCCCATTGTCATTTTCTTCATTGTTTGGTGTTTAATTTTGTAGATCTTTTTCCTTCTCTTGTATTTCTTGACTGTTTAAGTCTGTTTAACATTTTCTGTAAAGCTGGTTTGCTGGCACTGTATTCTCTTAATTTTTGCTTGTCTGAAAAGCTTTTTAGTTCTTCATCAATTTTGAATGAGATCCTCGCTGGATACAGTAATCTTGGTTGTAGATTTTTCCCTTTCAGTACTTAAATATTTCCTGTCATTCTCTTCTGGCCTGCAGAGCTTCTGCTGAATGATTAGCTGTTAAATGTATGGGGTTTCCCTTGTATGTTACTTGTTGCTTTTCCATTGCTGCTTTTAATATTCTTTCTTTGTGTTTAGTCATTGTTAGTTTGATTAGTATGTGTCTTGTAGTGTTTCACCTTGGATTTATCCTGTATGGGACTCTTTGCCCCTCTTGGACTTGATTGACTATTTCCTTTTCCATGTTGGGGAAATTTTCTACTATAATCTCTTGAAAATTTTTCTTATGCTCTTTCTTTTCCTCTTCTTCTTCTGAGACCCCTATAATTCTAATGTTGGTGCATCTGATATAATCCCAGAGGTCTCTGAGACTGTCCTCAGTTCTTTTCATTCTTCTTACTTTATTCTGCTCTTCAGAAGTTATTTCCACCACTTTATCTTTCAGCTCACTGATTCATTCTTCTCCTTCAGATATTCTGCTATTGATTCCTTCCAGAGTATTTTTAATTTCAATAACTGTGTTGTTTGTCTCTGTATGTTTATTCTTTAATTCTTCTAGGTCTTTTTAAATTGATTCTTGCATTTTCTCCATTTTGTGTTCAAGGTTTCTGATCATCTTTACTATCATTATTCTGAATTCCCTTTCAGGTAGTTTGCCTATTTCCTCTTCATTTATTTGGATTTCTCTGTTTCTAAGTTGTTCCTTCATTTGTGTAGTATTTCTCTGCCTTTTCATTGTTTATTTATTTTTTTAACTTATTGTGTTTGAAGTCTCCTTTTCCCATGCTTCAAGGTTGAATTCTTTCTTCCTTTTTGTTTCTGCCCTCCTAAGTTTGGTCCAGTCATTTCTGTAAGCTTCGTATAGGGTGAGATTTGTGCTGAGTTTTTAGTTGTTGTTGTTTTTCCTGTGATGGGCAAGGCTGAGTGAAGTGATAATCCTGTCTGCTCATAATTGGGTTTGTATTTTTACTTTGTTTGTTGTCTAAATGATGTGTCCTGCACAGGGTGCTACTGGTGGTTGGGTGATGCTGGGTCTTGGTTTCAAGTGGTCTCCTTTGTGTGAGTTCTCACTATTTGATACTCCCTAAGGTTAGTTCTCTGGTAGTCTAGGTTCTTTAAATCAGCACGTTCACTCCAGAGGCTCAGGGATTGATTTCAGAATCCAGGTGGTCTAAGTGCCAGGGGTTGGTTGTGGACCATATGGGTGACAGAGTGAGCTTGGAGGCCCTGAAGCTGGATTCCACCAGCTCGCCCTGGGTGTGTATGTGAGCCGAGGCATTGTCCTGCCTCAAGGCCACCTTGAGAGGGCGACATGGTTGAACCAGACTCTAAGAGACACATCGTGAATCCCAGGGTGTTGTACCTGTGGATCTGCGGATCAATCTGTTTATTGGCTTTCCTCGTGGTTCAGGTGGTGGAGAATCTGCCTGCAATGCAGTAGACTAAGGTTTGATTCCTGGTTCAGAGAGATCCCCCGGAGAAGGGAATGGCAACCCACTCCAGTATTCTTGCCCGGGAAATCCCATGCACAGAGGAGCCTGGTGGTCTACAGTCCATGGGGTTGCAAAGAGTTTGACATGACTGAGTGACTAAGCACACAGTCACACACATGTAATCACACATTATCATACCAATTAAGCAAAAGCAAATGTTTTCTTGACCATGGTCTTGGATTCTAGAGTCTATCAAGCAGAACATATGTTAAAGACTAATGTTTCCTTATTAATGCTATGATGAGGTTGAAAAGCAACCAAAATAACAATATTGAAGATTCATATTTGTATAAGATGGATAAATAAAATATGTCCTTTTAAATTAAGGAAAACGTTCCTAGTCTAGTGGAAACAAGACAAAAATGAACTCAGTGTCAAATAAAAGTAAAGTTGCACAATGCATGGTTGCCCAAACAGGACTAGTGGCCTAATAGGGAAAAAAAGCTACTTCCTTTGCCTCTTCCTGGGATAGACACTGTGATATAATTGATAGTTTTTTTTTTTTTTTTTCCTTATTGGCAGAGTATATTTAGCATTAGGATGGCTAAAAATGCTGGATGCTTGTTGTCTTAATTTCCTTGCAGCTGAAGTGCAGGCAAGTGATTCAGTGTTGGCCTGTGGGACAGGAAAACTGTTTCCTGAAGCCCTATTGGGAATTTTTAGCTCTCTTTGAATAAAGAATGCTCATGGAAAAGAAACCACTGCCCCATCCTTCCTTTTTTTGGATATTGCTATATAAAGGTGTTACTGAGCCACTGTAGCCACCCTGTGACCATGAGTTTAAGACCAGAGAAGCTGACATAGAGTTCTGACAACTGCTGAGTCACTTAATCAACCTTGACCTGCATATCTATAGAGTCATCATTATTAGTATGGAAAAAATTAACCCATATTATTTATATAACCTCTTTTGTCAGATGTACCATTACCTGATTCCAAAAGTACTCTAATGGACTTCCTATCTCAGGTTTCTCACTTATACACAGGGAAAAGCAAAATGTTTCTTTTATTTTTTAGTGTTAGTCACTCTGTTATGTCTTACTCTTTGCGACCCCATGGACTGTAGCCCATCAGGTTTCTCTGTCTGTGGAATTCTCCAGGCAAGAATACTAGAGTAGGTAGCCATTCCCTTCTCCAGGGGATCTTCCTGACTCAGGGATCAAAACCCAGTCTCCTCCATTGCAGGAAGATTCTTTGCCATCTGAGCCACCAGTGGGTCTCTTTATTTTATAGAAGACCATGAAAAACAATGATATTTTTAAAATCACAAATACCATGGTGGGGGTTCTAAGTAGTGCAAGAGATAGCCTAGGATCCCACAGTGTTGAATATGAAAACTCTTTTTAAGATCAGTTAAGAGAAGAGGCCAGAGAGACCTACACACAGAGAATACCACAACACCACAGATAATAAAAGCTAAAAGTATCAGGTCAAATTAGGTGAAATATACTATGATCTGAATGAATTCTGGAGTCTTGATTTTTATGTGTCCCCCTAGTGCACATTTGTGTGACTGTGCTGGGTTTCTTTAAAAGCTTTGTATAGAAGAGGATGACAATCCTGACAGTAATTTGGCTTAAAAACTCTCCAAAAATGAAAAACAATACCAAAGAAACCAGGCATGCTATAACCTATTGCTTAGGAGGAAGTAAGGACAGGCTGTATTTTGTTTTCCATTTCATACATCATTTAGAACTTACTGCAGTGATTCCACAAAGTCAAAAGACTTTAAAAAGTTAATGAGAAATATACAAGAAAAAAACATGTTGTATGTTATTTTGCTACACCCCCTAACGTTCAGGTTTTGTTACACAAGGAAGCAAAGCTATTTTCACGACTTCCATTTTTGTTGCACTAGATTTGCAGGAAGCACCCTAAACCTTCTAAGTTAATAAATAAAAAATACTGTGACCTTTACTTGGTTGGCACATAACATTGTTTCAGCATTGGGATTTTCAAAACTTATTCTTCTGTAGTTTTGACCTTAAAGACTTTGTATTCATTGTTGCAAATTACAATGCTAATTAAATTAAACTCTGGCATTGGTTTTGGTCTTCTGATGCTGCAGACCACTTGATCACAAAGGACTGGGTAATTAGTTTTACCCTTTAATCATGACTTCTTTTGTGTTGGATTCTTATTAAGTGAGTTAAATTGTATATTCCATTTTAACTGAAGTGAATATATTTTCCCCTTTAACTCATTTAAATAAATTCCTGAAAGGTAGAGATTTTGTTATATTATTCAGTATCCTCCAGAGCACAATCACTTAATGTATGTCCATGGTAAACACCTTCCTTTGGATGTCAAATGCAGGAAAATGTTATCTTCCAAATAAGATAGGAAAATCTTGGCTGAAAAAAGGAAAACAAGTTTTTAGTGTGTAACATTGCAAACATATAAAATGCTAACACATCCCTTGTCCCCAAGCTGGGAACATGTACATAAGAGTTCCCAAACATATCTAAACATAAACTTTTATTTTTAGGAGGGGTAGTGGCTTAAAGGGCTAAAATATCTCTTAAGAGAAACATACATTGAGAAATTTTGTTCTTTGTTACACAGTCTAGTATTAACATTATGAACACAGTATAGTTCATATGGGCTTCCCTGGTGGCTCCAATTGTAAAGAATCTGCATGCAATGCAGGAGAGCTGGGTTTGATCCTTGGGTCAGAGCTCTGGGTTGGAAGATGCCTTGGAGAGAGAAATGGCAACCCACTCCAGTATTCTTGCCTGGAGAATCCCATGGACAGAGGAGCCTAGTGGGCTACATACTGTCCATGGGATTGCAGAGTTGGACCCGACTGAGCAATGTAGAGATTATTATTATTTTTTTTATTTTTTAACAAAGATCTTTCATGAGTGATGATACTTACTTATTTTTCCAATCTTGGAAAAATAAATGTAACATTATAGTTATGTAAGTTTTCTGTATATAAATAGGTACGGATTTCACCTGCTATCTGAAAGTAGAACACTCCTAGGAGTCTTTTGTAAGTCAGAATGGCATAAAGTAGAGAAGCAATTGCCTTAGGAAACATTTTGCTAATAAATACATAAACTAAATGGAGATAAAGCACAGATGCTTGCACATAGGTCAAAGGTGTGGTGGCTTGAAGTTGAGATGCTAGGTGTGATTCCTGAAGAAGCAGCTTGGTGGGGCCGCTCTTGCCACTTCTGGTGCAGCTGCCTCTATAATGGCTTACTGTAAATCAAACACTGAACACTATTTACTTTTGGTTTCTTTCTCTTTTTTTGTAAAAGTGAAAATCCTCTTTGAATTTCTTTTGGTCAGTGAAAACAGGTACTAATGTGGTTCTTTTGTAAAAGCAAAGTGCTCTAAAGAGAACTTTGGAAAAGAAGGGCATACCTGTATTTTGATGTAAGTATTTAAAGAAATGTTTTAATTTGTGACTTTATGAAAGAAGGAAACAAAATCTTTTGGAAATAGCTGACTTCACATTTAATCATGCATTATTTAAAGCTTCTGGAAGAGGAAATGGCAACCCACTCCAGTATTCTTGCCTGAAAAATCAGTTCAAAGGATTGAAAGAGTTGGACAAGACTGAGTGAAGGAACAAGCAATTTAAAGTTTATGTAAGGTGTTTATATGGCAAGTAGCCTGTAAATGTTGGCCTATCTACTTCCAATACAGCACTGGTTTATATCATCCAAACTTCTTTCCAGCAAGGAAGTCAGTTCTGAGTATTCATTGGAAGGACTGATGTTGAAGCTGAAGCTCCAATACTTTGGCCACCTGACGTGAAGAATTGACTCATTGGAAAAGACCCTGATGCTGGGAAACATTGAAGGCGGGAGGAGAAGGGGAAGACAGAGGATGAGATGGTTGGATGGCCTCACCATGTTGATGCACATGAATTTGAGCAAGTTCCGGGAGTTGGTGAAGGACAGAGAAGTCTGGTGTTCTACAGTCCATGGGGTTGCAAAGAGTTGGACATGACTGAGTGAGTGAACTGAACTGAACTGAAACTTCTTCCCAGCAAGGTGATTGAGAGACTGAATAACTGAATACATTTTTTAGCAACCTTGCAGTGTTTCAGAGCCAAAAAAAAAAAAAAAAAAACAAAATTGCAGTCAAGGACCTGCCAAGGAGAGTGGGCACTAAAATGCCCATCTTTCATTTAGGACCTCTGAAGGGCTATACCATGGAGTGATGGTAAAGAATAGACCAATCCCCCTTAAGACTGAGCTTTGAATCAGTTCATCCTCTGAACGACTTAGTGTCTGCCTCTCGCCTACCTGCCTTCTCATCCAGTGCTTCAGACTACCTCTACAATGTCAGGTAGTTGAACAAAAAATAGCAAGGCATATGCAAAAAGAAGAAGAAAGCCTGAAATAGCATGATTGAATCATACCCACAGAAGAGCCAGTTTTAAGACATGGCTTTGGGAAAACTGAGTAATATGTTCAAGAGAACTGGAATTTGTAAAAAGAAACAAGTTGAAATTCTAGAAAAATTTCAGGAGAAAATGTTTAAGCCGTTGATTAACTCAATAATATTAATCAGCCACCTAATACAAGTAAAAAGGGGCCAAGAGAACTGAAGTACCCTTATAGCACTCACATTCTGCTATATAGGAAGACAATATAAGCAATAAACATAAGTGAGTAAATACTATATTCAAATGTTAAAAGAATAATAGAGAATACAGATATACATTTCAGGTAGGTAGGCAATGGTTGGAGTGAGTTGTTACAATTTAAATACAGTTGATAAGCAGGCTTCATTTAGAAGGTGACAAAGTCTCAAGGGGGATAAATCAAGCTGATATCTCTGAATAAAACATTATGGGAGGAGAGAAGAACCAGCTGTAAGATCCTAAAACCAGAAATTAATTGGTAAATTCAAGGAACAGCAGGGATGTTAGTGTAGATGGAGTAGAGCAAGTTGGAGAGCAGTGGGAGGAGGGGACAGGGAGGAGGGATTAAATTATAGTGAACTTTATTGACTTTCACTCTGAGTGATAAGGGAAGACATCAGGAAGCTCTGAGCAGAAAGGGCTATAATCTAATGTACATCTTAAAAGGTTTCTTCAACAACAACAACAGAACCTGTAGAGGGCAACAGTGGAAGCAGGGAGAGCAGTTAAGAATTATTGCAGAAAACTGGAGAGAGATTAATATGGTTCAGACAGAATTGAAATCAGAATATATAGGGAGAAGTGTTTGAATTCTGTACACCTCTATCTGTATATCTCTATCATATTTTGAATGTGAAACCAATTGTTGTTCAGTTGCTCAGTTGTGTCTGACTCTTTGCAACCCCATGGACTCCAGCATGCAAGGCTTCCCTGTCCTTCACTATCTCCCTGAGTTTGCTCAAACTCATGCCCATTGAGTCAATGATACTAGCCAGTCATCTCATCCTCTGTCGTCCCCTTCTCCTCATGCCTTCAATCTTTTCCAGCATCAGGGTCTTTTCTGATAAGTTGTCTCTTCATTCTAGGTGTCAAAATATTGGTGCTTCAGCTTCAGTATCAGTCCTTCTAATGAATATTCAGAGTTGATTTCTTTCAGGATTGACTAGTTTGATCTCCTTGCAGTCTATAAAAATTGAATGTTGCATATGAGAAAGTCATTATTAATATAACCCTCTTTTACTTTCAAAAATGCTATGTTTGGACAATGAATCATATGATCTCCTTAGTTAAATCAGGATGAAACTCTCTAGGTTATATTGCATTCTTATTTTAGGACACAGCTTGATTCTAAGTTGTAACTTACGTAGGATCTAATCATCAATATTCATAAAGTGATTTGTCTTTCTTAATGCTTTAGAAAAGTTTAACCATCATAAAAATGAGTAATTCAATAAAGGTTTTTGAAAATTCAGTCTTGAATCTGTCTTGGTATGATGGTCTTTGAAAAAGAAGCTTTCCTAGTTGGAGGGGGAGTGGTCATCTTTCTTGAATCTTTGTTTCATTTTAGTGGTTTGGAAAGGATGTAGTCTATTGTAGGACTTCTGCGGTAGCTCAGTTTGTAAAGAATCCACCTGCAATGCAGAAGTTCCAGTTGGGATTTACCTTTTTAATTTTTCAGTAATATGCTCACACTTATATTTCTCAATATATCAACTCAGAGATGAAATTTTCTATTGAAATTGTACCTCTTAAACTATCTCTCTCAACAGTTTGCAGTTAGCCATGGGCTTTGTTGGAGATACTATTATTTTTTAAAAATTTTGTCCCAGCCCATTATAAAGGGATTTTCTTTTCAATCCTGTTGTGCGTGCTCAGTTGCTCAGTCATGTCCAGCTCTTTGCAATCCCATGGACTATAGACTGCCATGTTTCTCTGTCATGGGACTTTCTAGGCAATAATACCAGAATGGGGTGCCATTTCTTCCTCCAGGGAATTTTCTTGACCCAGGGATTGATTCCCTTGTGCCTTGTATCTCTGCATTGGCAGACAGATTCTTTACCACTGTGCCACTGGGGAAGTCCAATTATTTTACAGTTTTAAATAAAATACATAATAGTTTTATAACTATAATTGCATATTTATTTAATATGGTATCTATGTTCACTGGATTAAGTGATTGCATTTTGTGGTATAATTATTCAATCAACAAATGTTTATTGAGGTCTTGCCATATGGTGAGCTGTATGTTGAGCAGTGGGGATATGCAATGGGTTGACTATGTGTCACCTTCAAATTCATAAGTTGAAGTCCTAACACCCCAACTGATAGTATTAGGAATTGGGACTTTGGGGAGGCATTTAGGGCATGAAAGTGGGGCCCTCATGAATGGGATTAGTACCCCAGAGAATTCTCTTATTTTCTTTCTGCCGTATGAGGATACAGCAGGAATTCTGCAACCTGGAAGAGGGCCCTCCCCAGAACTTCACCATGCTGGCACCCTGACTTCAGAAGTCCAGCCTCCAGAATGATGAGATACAAATTTCTATTGCTATACAAATTTCATAGACCACAAAGTCTATGATACTTTGTGGTAGCTGTCCAAAGACAGGATACAGTGAAGAACATGAAGGTATATGGTCTCAGTCCTCACCATGAGAGACAATAGCAAACAAGTGCAGGCATAAATCAATAAGGTAACCATAGTCCATGCAAATAAAGATACTTGGTCAAAAATGAAAATCAGACTATTTTAAATAAAATGACTAGAGAAGAGTTTTCACAGAGGTGCTGCCGAATCTATAGGATAAGTAAAAGCCCACCACTTAAAAGCCTGCCACTTCCTGGAGATAATATTCCAGAAAGAGAATCACATATGTGGTGTTCCTGAGAGTGCAAAGAATTTGTCAGGTTTAAGAAGCTGAAAAATTACCAGTTTGACTGAGGAGAGAGGGACCTCAAATGGAGTTGAGGCTGGACATGCTTCCCTCATCTTAAATTTCAGGTTTTTCTTGAATTCCAGAAAATGTTCATGTTCATGTTCTTGCCCATTCTCTCCATTATCTCCTTCAAGAAATCTAATCAGTCTTTTGTTAGAATTTCACACTGAGTAGCATAAATAGCATAAATAACAAGTAGTATAAATTCAGAGTGCACGATGGGGCACAGTGAACTGCTTTCTTACGGTTTCCAAGGACAATTGATAGTGATTCCTAAGTCCCCTTTCAGCAGTCAGAACTGATAGGGACTGTTTTCTGCATAAAATAGGAGCATAACATGATACCCTCTTTTCTAGTGGTATTTGTTGAAACTGTAAATATTGGATATTTAACAATTTATGTCAAGAACTGCTAAGAATATAATATTTTCACCCTATTTGCATGGGAGCACACTTGGCGTTAACAGAATATATGCGATTTCTTGGAGACAAAGGGCATTGTTATGCACAGCATAGAAGGCAGCATAAGCTTCATGTTTGTGTCATTCCCCTTGACCCTCCAAATCACATGGGGGAGATGCAGTATGCAGAAAATTTTGTCTTACTGCTAAAGAAACTGAACTTCAGTAACTTGAATCTTTTATGATGGATAGTAAGCAAACCTGCTTGATGTTTTTTCTAGAAGGAGAAATTATTTTATTAAACACTAACCAAACATGCCCCCTGTTCCAGAGAGAGATACCATCTCAAATTTACAAGGCTGTTCTTCTATACACACACCCTTGGAAAGATATTTTAGAACAAAAGGGCAGTTAGTGTCCACACTCATTAGACATGTAGAAATTCAGAGACTTAGAGAGAATTACCTCTCAACAATTAATTCCTACCAGAGACTTTGTTATCCTACAAAGAAATGTGTAAAATACGGTATTTCTGTTTTGCATATAACCTCTGGAGCAGCTGTACACTTCTGAAGAGTCTGTGTATGCTTTTCTCTTGGCAGCTATACTAGCATTCTCTATGGACTGTTATTTCATGCTTGCTTGTGATAAATACATTGTAAGGGAAGGAACAGCAGCAGAAAAACGGAGAGAGAAGATTTTGGAAGATGTTTCCATTATTCATCACAGGGAAGGGGTTGAATTGAAAACGCGAGGGGCCCCAGAGAAGGAAAGCAGGAGGAGACTACCAGTCAGTCCCTCTGTGTACTCGTCCCTGGGAGATGTAGGACATGATCTGCCAGAAGCCTCTCCTGATCCACAACTTCCAGATGGTTCAGGCAGAAATTCATCTGTGACAACTCAAAATCAAGCGGCACAGCAGCATTTTATTCCTAGACTCATTAATGAGGTTAAACAAGCACAAATCAATAGGAGGCAATGAAAATACTCTGCAGGAAAGAATGTATTTGTAAAGGACAGTAAAAATATATTTGCAAATTAGAAAGCAATTTGAGAAAGTATATAATTCGATTCTCAACAAAGTAACAGAAACATGGAATAAGAGGTGCAATGGAAGGAGAATTTCCTATAGTCATGTGACTATGTGGACAAGTGATTTCTTTAATATGGTGGGAGTTTGTTACTTTTTAAAAAATGATTAACTAATTTTTTGCCGTGCCGGGCCTTTGTTGCTGTGTGTGGGTTTTCTCTGGTTGTGGCAGGCGGGGGTCTACTCTTCAGCTGCAATGCGTGAAATGACAGCGGTGGCTTATCCTGTTGTGGAGCTCGGGGTCCAGGGCATGCAGTTTAATTAGTTGTGGCCCACGGACTTAGTTGCCCATGGCATGTGGAATCTTCCTGCATCAGGGCTCAAACCCATGTGCCCTGTATTGGCAGGCAGATTCTTAACCACCGGATCCCTGGGGAAGTCTGGGTGTTTGTTACTTTTGTTTGTGTTTTGCTTTTAGATTGAGGAAGGCTTTTTAATTTAAGCACTTGAAAATTGAAGACTGATCATTTAACATGGGGTATTGAAGTCAGAAACACCAGAACACAAGTTCCCCCATCATCTGCACTTTCTGCCTATGTAATTTAGGATAAGTCATTTGATTTCGTTTTTCTTTACTCACTCCACTATAAAATAAGAATTACAGTAACCACCATGCTAGTGCCTGAGATTTTATAAAGATCAATGGGATAATATGTGACTGAAAGCTTTCTCTATTGTAAGAAAAAATGCTGCCAGTCATTATTACCACTTCCATCATTATAATTAATTCCAAGATCAATCATCTTAATGAGTATGAAAATTAAAAACTCAAAACTATGGTGATGAGTCACCTCACATCGGTCAGTTTAACCAGAAAAAGCAAGCAAAATGACATTTTAAATGCATCATGAGAACTTTTCATTACATTGAAACTTTCCTAAGATAGAGGGAAAATTTTCCATATTTATTTTACTTAAATTTTCAGGACTTATGATTTTAAGATGATTAAGAAAGGAAAGACATTTTTACTATTTCTACAACATTCTCTCAACAATTATCCCATCCAACAGAAAATGATAAAAAAAAAAACAGTCTAATGTTCAGGGAAATGGAGGTAGGAGTTGAGCAGCTAGAGTTTGTCAAGCTGAGCAAATTGGACCTTGTCTCTCCCTGACATTTCAAGGAAAAGTTAATGGCAGGAGTAGAGAGGAACTAAGCTCTGTTGCAGTAAAAAGATATGATGACCACATCTCTCATTCTTGAGGTCAAGAAGACCTTCCTGACAGCACATGAACAGAAAAGTTTCTTGGGTTTAAAATGGGAGGGGACACCATCCCGTAATATGTGCTGTCAATCTCCCAGAGACCATCCTGCTGCAATCCACCTTGGCTAAAAGACGTGTATGCATATCAGGGAGGGCCGTGGGTCCAATCAGAGAGGGAAAAAGAAGCAAGATGACTGACCAGATGAAAACAAAGACCCAGAAACACTGTGCTTTGTAAATGATCCAAGTCCTTCTTTAGCACACTTCTCAGTGAGGATACCCTCACGCTTCTCTGGGTGTGTGTATGTTTGCCTTACTTCTGTCTAAAATAAACTGCTTCTCTGCAGGGCTCTCCCACACATGTGCTTCTAATAATAAACTCTACCTGTTTTACAGCCTTAGTTTTAAAAAAAAAAAAAAAAGTTTTTTTTTTTTTTTTAAGAAGAAAAAGTGGCTCTCTTCTAGCCACTGGACACTAGCAGACTGATGGTTACAATTCCAGGTTTTCACCAAGGTGGCCCAGGTTTGATTCCTGATCAGGGAACTGAGATCTTTTTTCAAGCCACTGCTCATTGCTCTCATCCTGAGATCAAAACTGGGAGATGTTGGTAAATCTGAAAGACAATGTATGAAAATGGAAAGTATTTAGAGGACTGATAAATGATTTAGGAGGGAAAAAAGATTAAAATACAATGCTTCTGCTGATGAGAAATTCACATTGTAGCATCCTAGGACAAAAGTAGCATTTGGAAGAAAGGAAAGTGAAGTCCTTCAGTGGTGCTGGACTCTTTGCAACCCCATGGACTGTAGCCTTGCCAGGCTCATCCATCCATGGGATTTTTCAGGCAAGAGTACTGGAGTGGCTTGCCATTCCCTTCTCCAGGGGATCTTCCCAATCCAGGGATCCAACCCAGGTCTCCTGTATTGCAGGAAGATTCTTTGCCTTCTGAGCCACCAGGGAAGCCCCCAGCAATTGGAGGTACCAGGTAATGGAAAACTTGGGCATGGATTGACCTGGAGCCAAAAACGGGAAGACTGCTGATAAAGTTCTCATGTGGGATCCATGCTGCCAAGTGAGTTTTCTTTCCCTAACAGAGGTTTGCCAGAGGGAGGTCAGACCCAGAGGAAGGTGAGTTGGTGCCACTATACTTAAACAAAAGAATGAGGTGAAAATCTGTATTCTGAAAGCTAAGATGCCCAGCATCAATTTTAATTTATGGAGATAGGGTGCTTTTCCTCCAATAGTTTGATAGGTTAATACAGTGAGAAGCAAATCTTAATGTGGGTTTTCCTTTAGAAAGTTGCTTCCATGTGCTAGAAAAAATACTCAGGGTTCTTTGTGTCCAGTTGACACAGTAGTTGTTATGGTAATTACTCTGCATTGGATGACAGGCAGTGAGCACACAAATCTAGCTTTGGGCAGATCCACCTATTTGTTTTTTTTCTTCCTCAAATGAATGGTCAAATTTCTTAAGTAAATAAATGCATTTTTTTTCATTAAAAATGCAAAATTCACAGATGAAATCTACTTTCGGTCCAAAATTCTTCAGCAGACAGAGTCTAAAATCCTCCAAGCAGGGAATATTTGGAGAAACTTGGTTTAAGTAAAAATACAATGTTCATAACCTATCAAACTCAATTTTTATCAATATTCACCAGTGTCTAGGGACTTTTTAATGGCACTGTTTGCCTCATCTACTCTGCAAATATTTAGTGAATACCTACCCTATATAAGGCATAACATTTGCACGTTCAGAGAAAATTGAGGACAGGAGAAAGATACTCCTTTTTGCAATATTTAGACTATAGCTCCAGATGTCAAATAAATCTACTTAATATTGCTTTATTTAGATCAATTCAACATTAAAATTTTCATACTGATACTACATTAGTGAAGAGCTTTTTATTAATTTATTTGAAATGCTTTATCTGTTTAATGTTTAATGAGATTTCAAACAATCATACCAGCCTCATGGTATTTTTTCAGTTCATTATTACTTTAACAAAGAAACACAATCTTTGCTCTTCTGTGTAAACTTCTGAGTTTCCATAAACCTCAAAATAAGAAAAATTGTTTATGGGCCAGATGAACAAGTTCTTCTTCTTCTTAATGGAATCCACAAATACTACACTGGAGATGCCCTCATGATGTGATGAGTCCTTAAGGACTTTCTTCAGTTTCATCTCTGACCTTTTCAGATTGTGATAAATTCTGATGGTTTATATTTTTTTATGAGGAGACATTTCCATCCTGAGAAAAATAAGAAAGAAGAAAGATAATTGATTCAAAGAGCAAATCTTTTGTCAAAATCTGGAAATGTGTTGCAGCATGGATAATTCAGAAAGACTGACATGCTGCTGGAAAGTAGTTATATCATAGTTTTCAAAGGCAGAACAAATGTCAAAAGATGCTGAGCCAAATGTTAAATTGTCAAAAGAATGGTTTTGCTCTATGTATTTTAAACATGGAGGAAAAAAATGAGTTGACAATCACTGGTTGATAACATTATCTTAAACTATTAATTATTAGCTACAAAAGAGATAAGCGTTTCAGCAGTTGATGGCTAGGACATTTATTATAATTTTGTAGGGGCATTGAAGGACATTGGCTATAGATGAATCAGAGTATTTTCAGATCCCAGTTTACTCTAAAAATGCCTAACACATGACACTTAATAAATCATGCCAACTTCCTTCTCTTTCCTCTCACTTCCTAACATAGGAAGAAGCTTTGTTAACTTTCAGTGGAAACTGAGCTTGCATGAATCCAAAGAATACTTGAATCATTTTCTAAGTTGATGGTTCTCCTAAAGTGTGGTCCTTCGGCCAGTAGCAGTAATATCATCTAGGAACTTGTTAGAAGTTCCCAGAATCTCCTGGGAGTTCAGGCTGCACACCAGAGTTTTAAAATCAGAACACATGGAGATGGGGTGCAGAACACATCCCCAGGTGATTCAGGGTTTGCTAGAGTTGAAAATTCCCATCTTGGTAACTTGAGAATGAGTAAAACTTGTGGGAGAGCACATTTAGCATTTCCATCTGAGACTGTCTCAGTCAGAGATCTTTGTGGCTCTCAGAAAATTCACTTCTATAGCCTAAAACTGTTCTAGAAGTATTAGTGAAAGTCACTCAGTCATGTTCGACTCTTTGCTACCCCATGGACTATACAGTCCATGGAATTGTCCAGGCCAGAATATTCGAGTGGGTAGCCTTTCCCTTATACAGTCCATGGAATTGTCCAGGCCAGAATATTTGAGTGGGTAGCCTTTCCCTTCTCCAGGGGATCTTTACAACCAATGAACTACATTGATTAGATACTTGACAGATACCTTTGAGTAAATTTTTTCATAGAATTCATAGACTCAGTCATGAACAATAGGAAAGAGCTTACTTAAGTTAACCCATTTCATTTATATAAGTGTCCCTTTGTGTAGTGGCTCCAAATATCTTTTACTTGCTTTACAGAGCCTTTCATCTGAGCAAGGGAAATTGTCACATTTTTTATCCATTCTTAGTGTTGAATGTAAATTGGAATTTGATTTTAAAACACTATAAATTTTTAAAATCATCCTGTAAGTTGGAAAATCAGATGTAAAACTTACACTTAAATATCTTTTATGAAGGTACAACAGTGAAGTTCAACAGTATATCTCAAAATATTCCCAACACAGCCAGTTGTTCCTCCATCACTGATGAAAAAATTTCTGTTTTTTCATTTGGACATTGGTTGATGCATTTGGCTGGAAGCCATGTTGCATGAAAAATACAACATATTTAATGCAATTTAACATAGTAAGATGCTTAGATTCTAAAAGCACAAGAAAAGTGATGTTAACAAAGAAAAAAGGATATTAGCCTTTCAATCATGCTTGTTTCAGGGAATTATATTTATTGATTGATATAGTGGGAAGAATTTCTAACATGATTTAAGTTATTATTTTTCCTCTCTTTTCCATTTTAAACTGAGTATGTGTAGTTTAATTTAAATAAATAAACAGCCCATATGTTATAGGATTTTGGCCATCTTACTTGACTGTATGTTATATTTGAGTAAAATTTCCTATTAAGAATAGATTAAAAACCAAAAAAAAAAAAAAATTAAGATCCAAGAAAACTAGTATTAATCATAGTTTGAAACACATAAGTAGTTCCATGATTTGGGACAACACAGAGGCTTCAATTTTCTCATTTATGTTCTTCTGCAGATGGATCCTGAGAACTGGTTTGGAGGTTAGTGTAGTGTGTGTGTGTGTGTGTGTGTGTGTGTGTGTGTTTGCATGGTGTGAGAGAGAGAGAGAGAGAGAAAACATTCTTCTCTGTGTAGAAATGTCTTAGCTTTGCATGGTGCATGAGCTCTATTGTAGGAAATATGTAATTTCTAGCAGTGATTGCAGTCAGAGTCAAATCATCTACATATAACCTATTTTGTGTACTAAAGATAGGGAGCCACGAAGTTTCAACTAAATGATGTCTGTTGTATAACCTTGCATTAAAAAAATATGAAAACAAAAAGAAACTAATAATTTAGATAGTGTGAATTCATGACATAGATCTTTCTGGTGTTTGTACATCTCTTTTAACAACTTGCTAAATATTTTCAACTGAATACTTGGTACTCTGAGTTCAGTTCAGTCACTCAGTCATGTCCAACTCTTTGCGATCCCATGGACTGCAGCATGCTAGGCCTCTCTGTCCTTCACCAAATCCTGGCACTTACTCAAACTTATGTCCATTGAGTCAGTGATGCCATCCAACCATCTCATCCTCTGTCGTCCCCTTCTTCTCCTGATTTCAATCTTTCCCAGCATCAGGGTCTTTTCTAATGAGTCAGCTCTTCACATCAGGTGGCCAAAGTATTGGAGTTTCAGCTTCAACATCAGTCCTTCCAATGAACACCCAGGACTGATCTCCTTTAGGATGGACTGGTTGGATCTCCTTGCAGTCCAAGGGAATCTCAAGAGTCTTCTCCAACACCACAGTTCAAAAGCATCAATTCTTTGGCACTCAGTTTTCTTTATAGTCCAACTCTCACATCCATACATGATTACTGGAAAAGCCATAGCTTTGACTAGATGGACCTTTGTTGGCAAAGCAATGTCTCTTCTTTTTAATATGCTGTCTAGGTTGGTCATAGCTTTTCTTCCAAGGAACAAGCACCTTTTAATTTCATGGCTGCA
This sequence comes from Bos javanicus, assembly GCF_032452875.1. Classification (NCBI taxonomy): domain Eukaryota; kingdom Metazoa; phylum Chordata; class Mammalia; order Artiodactyla; family Bovidae; genus Bos; species Bos javanicus. The sequence goes on along the minus strand of NC_083886.1, from coordinate 5,740,757 downwards.
ATAACCATCTGCAGTGATTGTGGAGCCCAAGAAAATAAAAGAGTACCTGGTACTCTAGAGATCTTGAATTAAATAAATCCTATTTCAATTTAATATGCATCTGTTGAGCACATATAAAATGACAAATAATGTACTAAGTTCTGGGATTAAAATGCTACAGGAGACAGAAGTAGATTCCTAATGTCTTGGAGTTTGATCTCCTGCAGTTCAAGCAGATACCAAGTCAACAATAACTAAATGAGTTAATTTTTAATTTAGATAAGAATCTGCAAAAAGCAAATTAATAAAAATTCCACTTTCCAGACACACAAGATTGAGAGGGCTATCCATCATACATGCTATCATATATCCCAGTTTATGCCATTATAACACTTACCACATAGTCTTCTGCTCTATTTGTATGCATCACTCTCACACTAGATTAAATGTCTTTGAAGACAGACTCAATTGTCCTATTCATTCTTTGCTTTACAGACTTTTTGTTTCCTGCTTTTATTGTAGTTACTTGTTAGATACTGAAAATATAATACTAATAAATATTTATGTACACAGGAGGAAATATAGAAAAGAGAAGAACAATCTCTCATCCCTATATATCTACCCATGCAATTAATACTTGCATTCGTCAAAAGTGTTTTATGCAGGGACTTCCCTGGTAGTCCAGTGGCTAAGACTCCATGTTCCTGATGCAGAGGGCCTAGGTTCAATTCCTGCACAGTGAACTAGATCTCATATGCCACAACTAAGAATTTTCATGCTGCAACTAAACATCCTGCATGATGTAACCAACATCAAAGGTTCTAACTGCAGCATCTAGGACCAAGTACAGTCAAATAAATGAATGAATAATAAATTTTATTTTAAGTGTTTGAAGTGAGTCAAAAGGTAAAAGAAAAAAACAAAACATAAAAAACTAACTAACTAAAACAACCCCCCGAATCAAAAGCAGAAGCAAACCAAAAAATGCTTCATTTGTTTTCTTGGTAATGCAATATTCCTATGCTTCTGTTTCTTGGGGTTCTACTCTCAAGGACACTAATTTGTTGTTATTTTAGTTGCTAAGTCATGTATGATTCTCTTGTGGCACTGTGGACTTTACCCCACCGAGCTCCTCTGTCCATGGGATTTCCCAGGCAAGAATCCCCTTTTCCTTCTCCACAGGATCAAACCCATGTCTCCTGCACTGGCAGGCAGATTCTTTACCACTGAACCACCGGAGAAGCAGGGCACTAATTAGCTTACTGTTAATGGAAATAGTAAAAATATCAGAAATGGAGGTCAATGACCACATCTTTCGAGTAGTCATGTGTGGATGTGAGATTTGGACCATAAAGAAGGCAGAGAGCCAAAGAATTACTGCTTTCAAACTGTGGTGCTGGAGAAGGCTCTTGCCAGTCTCTTGAACAGCAAAGAGATCAAATCAGTCAGTCCTAAAGGAAATCAACTCTGAATTCTCATTGGAAGGACTGATGCTGAAGCTGAAACTCCAATACTTTGGCCACCTGATGCAAAGATCTGTTTCATTGGAAAAGACCCAGATGCTGGGAAAGATTGAAGGCAGGAGGAGAAGAGGGCAACAGAGGATGAGATGGTAGGATGGCATCACCAGTTCAATGGACATGAACCTGGGCAAACTCTGGGTGATGCTGAGGGACAGGGCAGCCTGGCATGCTGCAGTCTATGGGGTCGCAAAGAGTCACACACGACTAGGTAACTGAACAACAACAACTATATCTTTGTAGCTAAAGACAAAATGAAGACAGAGTTAGAGTGTGAGAAGACACAAAAGGACGCTGTGTTCGTTTCAGCTTCTCTATAACTTTATAACCCTGAATTCAGAGGACAGGAAGATGAAATGGGAGTGAGAAAGAAGAGGGGTAGAAGAAAAAAATGAATTAAAAAAAAGATTTTTAAGGAAAAAAAAATTATGAACCAGTTAAGAGAAAAGGACTTCCCTGATGGCTTAGATGGTAGAGTCCACTTGCAGTGCAGAAGATGCAGGTTCAATCCCCGAGCTAGGAAGATTCCTTGCAGAAGGAAGTGGCAACCCATTCCAGTATTCTTGCCTGGAGAATCCCATGAACAGAGGAGCCTGGTGGGCTACAGTCCATGGGGTTGCAAAGAGTTGGACACGACTGAGCGAGTCTCACTTAAGAAAAAAGGAAAGCAAGAATAAACGGTCTACACAGTTCAAGGAGATGGTCAACAAAACCCAAGCTAGTAACTTAAAATAATTAATCATTTAGAAAAACTTTGGAAATATGAAGATAGAAAACAGCAGATGTTTCAAAAATTAGAAATTGGATTATCAAAAAAAGAAAAGTTTTTTTTTAATTAGTTTAAATCTTGAGACTGTCATAAACAAAGCACATACAAATGAAAACTTAGAAAACATGGATCAAAATGGCTAAACTAGCTTAGTAGAAAAACTAAATAAGTCAGTTATCATTCAGTTGGTAATACAAGTCTCTCCCAAAGGGACAATAAAATTTTACAAATACTTAGGTAACAAAAATTTTTTTATTATAATTGCTTTAGAGAACAAGGAAAGAAGGAATATTATCCAACTTATTTTATGAAACTTGCATAAGTTGAACAAAAGCAGTGCAAAGAAATTATAAACCAATTATATTTATGAAATGTATAGTTGTAAAATGTCTAAATGCAAAATGACTGAATTAAAATTATGCACAAACTAAAAAGTATCCTGACAAGTAAGATTTATTCAAGGAATAAGATCATTGAATTTTTGAAAATCTATTTTCATATTAACATCACATTAACAGTTAAAAGTAAACAAGGAAATTTGCTTGCCTAAATATATGCAGAAAATTATTTAATAAAAATTCTTAAACTGGGAATAGAATAAAGGCTCTTTTGGTTTTTGACTTTATAAAAGTTTCTGTGCAGGAAAAAGGATAACAAGTATAAACTAAATGGTAAAACTTTGAAGGACTTCAAGTAATAAGACTAATATATATGTCATTACTTCTAATATTATATTAAAGGTTTTAGATAATAAAAAAGATAAGAAAGATATAAAAGAAAACTGAAATAATGGAAAGCTGTACAACTCTCTTATTTTCAAATACTGAAGTTTTATACATAAAAATTCAAGAGAATTTGTAGGAAAATTATTAAAAATATAATTTGTGGGAAAATTATTTAAAATAATATCAAGATCTTCAGATAGTTGATCTACATATATAAACTAATAAGAACGTTATTCCAGTGAAGTGTAATAGTTTAAAACATTCTCATTCACAGTAATAATAAAAACTTAAAAGAAAAAAATGTAAGAATAGACCTCTCAAATGATTTATATGTGGGTAAAATTATAAAATATTGCTAAGAGACAAGAAAGAGCTAAGCAAATTGAGACATACTATGCTTATGTATGGGAATCTTGAATATTACAGTGACATTGATTATCCCAGATAATAATACATAATTTAATGTTATTCTGATCAAACCCCAATATGATACTATGCAACTTGACTCATGAAAACTTTGAAAAAGGAAAATGTATAGGAAATTGTTATTACCAATATCAAGATTATTATAAATCTATACTATGAAAGTATTATAAATGATACAGAATGAAAAAATTAGACAAATAGAACAGAATAGAAAGCCCAGAAAAAAACCCAGACCTACATGGAACTTGGTATATGGCAGCAATAGTTTTACACAGTGGGAAAACTCAGGTTACTTAAAAATGGCCCTAGGGCAGATTTTTATTAACCTGGAAAAAAATATTTCAAAGTGAGATTCATACTACATATCCCATACAGATGTAAATATAAAAAGCAAAACTTTATTTGGGAAAAATGCAACAAAATTTTTTATTAGGACAGATTAAGAAAACATTTCTTGACAAACAGAATAAATCAGTTATGAAAGCACTGCCGGTTTTGCAAAATGAAAAAAGCATTTCTTTGTAAAACTATCATAAACAATGTGAAAATGTCAAGAGGTTAAAAAAATGCTTGTAGTGCATATAATCATAAAGTATAAATATAGAGAATATAAAAATAATTCCTGAAACTTATTAAGAAGGGCTTTTCATTCATTTCAGTTTTTCTATATCTATCAGTTCAGTTCAGTCGCTCAGTTGCGTCCAACTCTTTGCAACCCCATGGACTGCAGCACACCAGGCCTCCCTGTCCATTAGCAACTCCCAGAGTTCACCTAAACCCATGTCCATTGAGTTGGTGATGCCATCCAACCATCTCATCCTCTGTTATCCTCTTCTTCTCCTGCCCTCAATCTTTCCCAGCATCAGGGTCTTTTCAAATGAGTCAGCTCTTCACATCAGGTGGCCAAAGTATTGGAGTTTCAGCTTCAACATCAGTCCTTCTGATGAATATTCAGGACTGATCTTCTTTAGGATGGACTGGCTGGATCTCCTTATAGTCCAAGGGACTGTCAGGAGTCTTCTCCAACACCACAGTTAAAAAGCATCAATTCTTCTGCTCTCAGCTTTCTTCATAGTTCAACTCTCACATCCATACATGACTACTGGAAAAACAGCCTTGACTAGACGGACATTTGTTGACAAAGTAATGTCTCTGCCTTTCAATATACTGTCCAGGTTGGTCATAACTTGCCTTCCAAGGAGTAAGCGTCTTTTAATTTCATGGCTTCCAATCACCATCTGCAGTGATTTTTGGAGCCCAGAAAAATAAAATCAGCCACTGTTTCCTCTGTTTCCCCATCTATTTGCCATGAAGTTATGGGACCAGATGCCATGATCTTAGTTTTCTGAATGTTGAGCTTTATGCCAATTTTTTAACTTTCCTCTTTCACCTTCATCAAGAGGCTCTTTAGTTCTTCTTCACAACTTTTTAACTCTCAATTCAGAGGACAGGAAGATGAATTGGGCAAAAATGGGGAAATATATTAAAGGAAAATCTGATTTCCTATCCTGCTCCCTTCCCCCCAAAAAAATCTCAAGGAAAAATCTTCACATCTGATTCTCATAATATTGACAGAATTAAATGCTTAACTCATAAATTCTTGGTAAGAATATGACATAATAAGAGCTCTTTATCCATTGCTAGTTGGGATAAACATTGTTATAGTTACTTTGGAGAACAATTTAGGAATTTTTAAAAGTGCATGCATTCAACAACCTCCTATGGATCACCTCACAGAAGTAGAAATGGGTGAACGAGACCCATATGTACTATCAAAGACAGCTCTCACAAACATTAATTGAAAAGAAAGCTGTATTTTGTTTAGGAACACATAAGCATGTGGTGAAAGCATAAGGAAATATAACTATCTAATGGGGAGAAGATATAGTCACCTTGTGAAAACCTCTCATCATCGGACCCCCTACTTCCAACCTCATTTTTCTCCAAAAAATTCCAAACACAAATCTATCTTCCTGAAACTGTTCTCTCCTTCTTAAAAACCTTCCACAGTTTCCTTTTGACTTAAAGTAATATGCAAATCACTGGATTGTAGAGTCATTGTTGGCAGAGTTCCCTGTGTGTTCCCAGAGTTCTCTCTGTGTTCCCTGCCTCCATAATGGTCTCACACATACAGTAAATGCACCATGATAAAAAAGCTCTGAAATAATTGAGTTTCCTCAAATTATTCAGTTTATGAGTTTTTACAACAGTAAATCTCAGTTGATTTTTTAAAAATAATACCAAATGTTTTGGAGGAAAATTAAGGTTATGTCTTAAATTTAGCAAAATTAGATACAGAACATGAAGGAAGGCTAAATGTGTGATGAAATTCCATATCTTATATGAATATGTGGTTTAAAACAATATGTCCTGCCAATAATGTACTAAAAAATAGGTCAGAATTGCCACAGGGAAGTAAATAGAATGAAATATTTGAATAGCTATAACAAGTTATACATTAATTATAGCATCAATATAAAATGTTGTCTCCTGGAAAGGACACTTGATGAACTTGAAATTAAAGTATTTTTTTTTCTTTCAACAGTATGAAATAACTTGTACCCCATTAATGGGTTGCCAAAGTGTGAGTGATTTTTTTCTGAAGCAAGACAGACTTGTGGAAAAGTGACCTTGGTCTTTGAGATGCATGGGGATTCCATGACCAAAGCCAGAAGTATCTTGTTTGGGCCTGCTCCCTTCAAATTATTTTGCAATTCAGAATCATTTTCTATGGCAGTGATATATTCATTTGACTAAGAGAGGCATACATAATGCAGAGGAGATATTTCCTGGTTGCTAGGATGACATGGTGATGTACATGGTAAGAATCATAGATGGGCAAGACACAAAACTTTTAATTTTTTTTAATTAACTCAACTTCATTTTTGAATTAACATCCCTATTCTGCTAGACCTTCAGAACGTTTTCTCTGGGGATGTCAGTTCTTTTTGGGTTTTTTTTCTTCACCTTATAACAGTGGCAGAAGTTTAGCATTTTAACACTTTGCCCCAGGAGGACAGGGGGAGAAATAAGCAAAATAGCTATTAATACACCAGTTATGGCTGAGATATCTTGTCATCTTTATCCACCATCTTTCAGCTCCCAGGAGCATGGACTTGAAACATCTACCATGTTGCCTATGATCTGGTCAAGCAAGATACATAAAGCAGATTTGCCTCTTTTGAGTCTGAAGATACCATGCCAGCAGAGCTTCCAGGAAAGGAAGAAGGTCCTCTCAGCTGCCCAGATCCACAGTCTTCTCTTTCTGTCTTGTCCAAACATTGCAGATTCTCATTCTGTTTAACCACTCACCCAATTGCCTGAATAGCCTTCTTGTTACCTCCTCCTGAGCATTCTCACATTCTTCTACAAGGTCAGGTGTGGGGAAAATAGAATCCTAATGACTTGCAAGCTATTTCTGCTTTCTTCTCTGCACATCTCTCCCCTGAGATAATGAACCCACAGCATTCTGTCTTCTTGAATGAAAGGAAATGTGGCAAAGAACAGAGAAAAATACAAAGGATAACAGGTTAAAATAATATCCTTTTCAAATAGAGCATGAGACCAACATGAATTTACTTACCAGTTCCAGTGATATGAACAACTTGCCATACAGCGATAGTTCTCAAAATTTTATTGTTCTCAAAAGTTTATTGCATATTAAAATCATCCAGGGAGCTTTGGGGGGAAGAACAATGCTATTGCCAGACATGGACTAATTAAGTCAGTATATCTCAGAGATGAAGCCCAGAAAATAAGAATACTTAAAAGTGCTCTGGGTGATTCTAACACACACGCAGACTTGAGAACTATGGCCTTTGAACTGTGGTCCCAGAATAGCAGCTTTTCATCACCCAGGAGCTTTTTAGTAATGCAGAGTCTGAGCGCTGCCGCAGCCGCCATCCGCAGTGATTTTAGAGCACAGGAGGAAATCTGTCACTGCTTCCATCTTCTCCCCTTCTATTTGCTGGATCATAGGGTAGCTCTAGCTTTAGTTTTTCAGGAAACTCCATACTGTTCTCCATAGTGGTTGTAGTTTTCACTGTGGTTGTGAATTACAACCACAGTGTGGTTTCACTACACGCTGTCCAGAATTTATTGCATGTAGACTATTGTGTTAGCCATTCTGACTGGTATGCGGTGATATCTCTTTGTAGTTTTGATTTGCATTTCTCTAATAATTAATGAAGTTGAGCGTCTTTTCATGTGCCTCTTTCCTATGTATGTTGTCTTTGGAAAAATATCTATTTAGGTATTCAGCCCATTTTCTGATTTTTTTCTTTTTTTTTTTGTACTGAGTGACATGAGGTGTTTGTAAATTTTGGACATTAATCCCTTGTTGGTGCACCAAAACTGTGCAAAAAATTTTCAGTTTAATTAGTTTCCACCTGTTTATTTTTGTATTTATTTTCTTGCTCTGGGAGATGGATTGAAAAATATTTTGCTGTGATTTCTGACAAAGAGTGTTCTGCCTAGGTTTTCTCTAAGAGGTTTATAGTGTCCAGTCTTATATTTAGGTTTTTAATCCATTTTGAGTTTATTTTTGTGTATGGTGTTAAAGAATGTTCCAATTTGATCTTATTTTTTACATGTTGCTGTCCAGTTTTCTCAGCACCATTTACTGAAAACACTGTCTATTCTCCATTATATATATTCTCATGTCTTTGGCATAAATTAATTGACCATAGGTGCATGGGTTTATCCTTGGGCTTTCTATCCTATTTCATTAATCTACATTTCTATTTTTGTGCCAGTACCATAGAGACATTACTTTGCCAATGAAGGTCTGTCTAGTCAAGGCTATGGTTTTTCCATTAGTCATGCATGGATGTGAGAGTTGGACTGTGAAGAAAGCTGAGTGCTGAAGAATTGATGCTTTTTTTTTTCTCTTCTATCTGATTTTTTTATTTTTTAATTAATTAATTAATTTATTTATTTTACTTTACAATATTGTATTGGTTTTGCCATACATCAACATGAATCTGCCACGGGTGTACACGTGTTCCCAATCCTGAACCCCCCACCCACCTCCCTCCCCATACCATCCCTCTGGGTCATCCCAGTGCACAAGCCCCAAGCTTCCTGTATCCTGCATCAAACCTGGACTGGCGATTCATTTCTTATATGATATTATACATGTTTCAATGCCATTCTCCCAAATCATCCCCCCCTCCCTCTCCAACAGAGTCCAAAAGACTGTTCTATACATCTGTGTCTCTTTTGCTGTCTCACATAAGGGTTATTGTTACCATCTTTCTAAATTCCATATATATGCTGTATAGTATATATAGTATAGTATATAGTATTAGTATAGTATAGTATTAGTATAGTATAGTATTAGTACAGTATTAGTATAGTATAGTATTAGTATACTGTATTGGTGTATTTCTTTCTGGCTTACTTCACTCTGTATAATAGGCTCCAGTTTCATCCACCTCATTAGAACTGATTCAAATGTATTCTTTTTAATGGCTGAGTAATACTCCATAGTGTATATGTACCACAGCTTTCTTATCCATTCATCTGCTGATGGACATCTAGGTTGCTTCCATGTCCTGGATATTATAAACAGTGCTGTGATGAACATTGGGGTACATGTGTCTCTTTCAGTTCTGGTTTTCTCAGTGTGTATGCCCAGCAGTGGGATTGCTGGGTCGTATGGCAGTTCTATTTCCAGTTTTTGATGCTTTTGAATTGTGGTGTTGGAGAAGACTCTTGAGAGTTCCTTGGACTGCAAAGAGATCCAACCAGTCCATCCTAAAGGAGATCAGTCCTGGGTGTTCATTGGAAGGACTAATGCTGAAGCTGAAACTCCAATACTTTGGCCACCTGATGCGAAGGGCTGACTCATTTGAAAAGACCCTGATGCTGGGAAAGATTGAATGCAGGAGGACAAGGGATGAGATGGTTGGATGGCATCACCGACTCAATAGACATGTATTTGAGCAGACACCAAGAGATAGTGGAGGACAGAGGAGCCAGGTGTGCTGCAGTCTTTGGGATCGCAAAGAGCTGGAAATGACTTTGCAACTGAATAACAACAACAGAGACAAGCATTGTTCAAAGTCAGGGCACCTCCAGCCCCATTTTTCTTTCTTAATATTTTTTTTGACTATTCAAAATCTTTTATGTCTCCATAAAAGTTTTAAACTTTTTTTGTTGTTGCTCTAATTCCATGAAAAATGCCATTGTAATTTGATCAGATCAGATCAGATCACTCGCTCAGTCGTGTCCGACTCTTTGCAACCCCATGAATTGCAGCACGCCAGGCCTCACTGTCCATCACCAACTCCTGGAGTTCACCCAGACTCACGTCCATCGAGTCAGTGATGCCATCCAGCCATCTCATCCTCTGTTGTCCCCTTCTCCTCCTGCCCACAATCCCTCCCAGCATTAGAATCTTTTCTAATGAGTCAACTTTTTGCATGAGGTGGCCAAAGTACTGGAGTTTCAGCTTTAGCATCATTCCTTCCAAAGAACACCCAGGGCTGATCTCCTTCAGAATGGACTGGTTGGATCTCCTTGCAGTCCAAGGGACTCTCAAGAGTCTTCTCCAATACCACAGTTCAAAAGCATCAATTCTTTGGCGCTCAGCCTTCTTCACAGTCCAACTCTCACATCCATGTAATTTTATATGGAATGTATTGAATCTGTAGATTGTCTTAGGCAGTTTAATCATTTTGACAATACTTATTCTTCAAATCCAGTATCATGGTATAGTTTTCCATCTATTTGTATCATCTTTGGTCTTTCATCAGTGTTTTATAGTTTTCAGTGTAAATGTCTTTTGCCTCCTTAGGTAGGTTTATTTCTAAGTATTTTATCCTTTTTGATGTAATGGTAGATGGGATTGTTGTTTAATTTCTCTTTCTTATCAGTTCAGTTCAGTCACTCAGTCGTGTTCGACTCTTTGCAACCCCATGAATTGCAGCACACCAGGCCTCCCTGTCCATCACCAACTCCCGGAGTTCACTCAAACTCACATCCATTGAGTCAGTGATACCATCCAGCCATCTCATCCTCTGTCGTCCTCTTCTCCTCCTGCCCCCAATCCCTCCCAGCATCAGAGTCTTTTCCAATGAGTCAACTCTTCGCATAAGGTGGCTAAAGTACTGGAGTTTCAGCTTTAGCATCATTCCTTCCAAAGAACACCCAGGGCTGATCTCATTTAGAATGGACTGGTTGGGTCTCCTTGCAGTCCTAGGGACTCTAAGAGTTCTCCAACACCACAGTTCAAAAGCATCAATTCTTCAGCGCTCAGCTTTCTTCACAGTCCAACTCTGACATCCATACATGACCACAGGAAAAAACATAGCCTTGACTAGATGAACCTTTGTTGGCAAAGTAATGTCTCTGCTTTTGAATATGCTATCTAGGTTGGTCATAACTTTCCTTCCAAGGAGTAAGTGTCTTTTAATTTCATGGCTGCAGTCACCATCTGTAGTGATTTTGGAGCCCCCCAAAATAAAATCTGACACTGTTTCCACTGTTTCCCCATCTATTTGCCATGAAGTGATGGGACCAGATGCCATGACCTTCGTTTTCTGAATGGTGAGCTTTAAGCAAACTTTTTCACTCTCCTCTTTCACTTTCATCAAGAGGATTTTGAGTTCCTCTTCACTTTCTGCCATAAGGGTGGTGTCATCTGCGTATCTGAGGTTATTGTTATTTCTCCCGGCAGTCTTGATTCCAGCTCGTGCTTCTTTCAGTCCAACATTTCTCATGATGTACTCTGCATAGAAGTTAAATAAGCAGGATGAGTGTACAGAAATATAACAGATTTCTGTGTTTTAATTTTGTATCCTGCAACTTTACCAAAGTCATTGATGAGCTCTACTAGTCTTCTGATAGCATCTTTAGGATTTTCTATGTATAGTATCATGTCATCTGCAAACAGTGACAGTTTTACTTCTTTTTCTCCAATTTGTATTCCTCTTGTTTCTTTTTCTTTTCTGATTTCTGTGGCTAGGACTTCCAGTACCATGTTGAGTAAAATTGGCAAGAGTGGACATCCTTTTTCTTGTTCCTCATCTTAGGGGAAATGCTTTCAGCTTTTCATCATTGAGTATGATGCCAGCTTTAAGTTTGTCATATATGGTCTTTATTATGCTGATATATGTTTCCCACATGTCCACTTTCTGGAGAGTTGTATTATAAATGGGTATTGAATTTTATCAGAAGTTTTTTTTTTTTTTTTTTGAGTTTACCTAAATGATCATATGGTTTTTATTCTTCAATTTGCTGATGTGGTGTATTACACTGATTGATTTGGTGATATTTAAAAGTCCTTGCACCCTTGGGATAAATCCCACTTGATCATAGCATATGATCCTTTTAATGTGTTATTGAATTCTGTGTCCTAGTAGTTTGTTGAGGAGATTTGTCTATGTTCATCGGTGATATTTGGCTTGTAAGTTTTCTTTGTAGTATGTTTTCTAAATTAGATATCAGGGTGATCATAACCTGGTAGAATAAATTTGAGAGAGTTTCTTACTCTGAATTGTTTTGAAAGAGATTCAGAAGGATAGGTGTTAAGTCTTCTTTAAATATTTGACAGGATTCACCTGTACAGCCATCTGGTCCTGAACTTTTGTTTGTTGGGAGTTTTTAAATCACAGTTTAAATTTTATTACTTATGATTCTTTGTTCATACTTTCTATTTCTTCCTGGTTCAGTCTAGGGAGATTAGACCTTTTTAAGAATTTGCCCCTTTCTTTTAGGTTGTCCATTATATTGGTATATAGTTGCTTATTGTAGTTTCATAAGTCCATTGTAACTCTCCTTTTAAATTTCTAATTTTATTGATTTGGGCTCTTTCTCCCCCGCCCCCCCTTTTTTTTTCTTGCTCTTTCAGCAGAAATGCTGTAGACCAAAAGGGAGAGGTAGGATATATTTAAAGTAATGAAAGGAAAAAGCCTAAACCAAAACTACTTTACCCAGCAAGGATCTCATTCAAAATTGATGGAGAAATCAAAATCTTACAGACAAGCAAAAGTTAAGAGAATTCAGCAACACCAAACCAACTTTACAACAAATGCTAATGGGACTTCTTTAGTCAGGAAACACAAAAAGAGGAAAAGATCTACAAAAACAAACACAAAAAAATTAAGAAAATGCCACGAGGAACATAGATATCAATGATTACTTTAGATGTGAATTGATCAAATGGTCCATCCAAAACACACGGTTTGGTTGAAAGGATACAAAAAAAAAAAAGACCCATGTGTATGCTGTCTAGAAGAGATCCACTTTACACCTTGGAACACATACATACTAAAAGTGAGAGAATGGACAAAGATATTCCACACAAATGAAAGTCAAAAGAAAGTCAGAGTAGCGTTTTCAAAGTGAACACAGAACATTCTCCAGGATAGATTACATCTTGGGTCACAAATCAAGCCTCCATAAATTAAAAAAATTGAAATTGTGTCAAATTTCTTTTCTTACAACAACACAATGAAATTAGACATTAACTACAGGAGAAGGAAACTGAGAAAAATCTACAAACACATGGAGGTGAAAAATGCACTTCTAAATAACCTAGTGATCACTGAAGAAATCAAAGAGGAAATTAAAAAAAAAAATACCTAGAAAAAATGACAACAAAAGCACAGCATAGGTGATGAGGCAAAAGTGAGTCTGGTTAAAGTTACATCAATGTGTGTATCTTCTCAAGCAACAAGCTTTTAGTTTCACCGATTTTTGCCATTGTTTGCTTCATCTATTTCACTTATTTCTGCTCTGATCTTTATGATTTTTTTCTTTCTACTAACTTTGTGTTTTGGTTGTTCTTTCACTAGTTGCTTCTGCATAAGGTTAAGTTGTTTATTTTTAGGTTGTTTATGTGTATTTAGGTTGTTGATTTTTTTCTTGTATCCTGAGGTAAGGTTGTATTGCTATAAACTCCTCTCGTAGAACTGCTTTTGCTGTATTCCATAGGTTTTAGATTGTTGTGCTTTCATTATCATTTGTCTCTAGGAATTATTTTTATGTCCTTTTTGATTTCTTCTGTGATTCATTAGTTGCTTAGTAGCATATTGAGAGAAGGAAATGGCAACCCACTCCAGTGTTCTTGCCTAGAGAATCCTGTGGATAGAGAAGCGTGGTGGGCTGCTGTCCATAGGGTAGCACAGAGTTGGACACGACTGAAGCAACTTAGCATGCATGCATGCATTGGAGAAGGAAATGGCAACCCACTCCAGTGTTCTTGCCTGGAGAATCCCAGGGACAGAAGAGCCTGGTGGGGTGCCGTCTAGAGTCAGACACGACTGAAGCGACTTAGCAGCAGTAGCAGCATATTGATCCTTCTCATGTTTGTGATTTTTTTTTTTTTTTTACAGTTTTTTCTTGCAGTTACTTTCTAATTTTGGAGTGTTATCCTTGGACAGGAAAGGGTGGTGTGCTGACCATGGGGTCACAAAGAGTCAGACACAACTTGACAACTGAACAACAATAAATACTTGGGAAAAAATGCTTGATATGATTTCAGCTTTCTTAAATGTCCTGAGGCTTGCTTTGTGGCCTGTGATTCCTTACTGATGTCTTACCTGGATGATCTGTCCATTGATGAAAGTGGATCATTAAATTTCCCTGCCATTACTGTGTTATTGTGAATTTCTCCTTTTCGTATTTGCCTTATATGTTGAGATGCTCCAGTGTTGGGTGCTCATATATTAACCAGTTTTTGTGTCTTCTTCTTGGATTGATTTGATCATTAAGTGATGTCCCTCCTTGTGTCTTGAGACAATATATTTTAAAGTCTATTGTGTCTGATGTGAGTATTACTACTTCAGCTTTCTTTTGATTCCCATTTCCATGGAATACCTTTTTCCATCCCCTCACTTTCAGGCTGTATGTGCCCTACATCTGAAATTGGTCTCTTGCAAATAGCATATATGTGGGTCTTGTTCTTGTAGCCGTTCAGCCAGTCTATTTCTTTTGTTTTGAGCATGTTATCCCTTTATCGTTAAGGTGATTATCAGTATGTATGTTCTTAAAGCCATTTTGTTAATTGATTTTGGTTTGTTTTCATAGGTCCTTTTCTTCCCTTCTTTTGTTCTCTTCTCTTGTGATTTGATGACTATCTTTAGTGTTGTGCTTGAATTCTTTTTCCTTTTTTTGTGTGTGTATCTATTGTAGACTCTAGGTCTACAATCCCTTTAGATTTTTCTATAGTAGTCTATATATAAACAATATTGTTTAAATTGCTGGTCTTTTAACTTCAAATTAATTCCCAATACTCTGCATTTGTGCTCTTCTAACAATTGCTGGTTTTGATGTCTTATTTGTGTGTGGATGATTTCCTGAATTTATTGCATGTTTGCCTTTACCAAAGAGCTTTTCAATTAATAATTTTCTTGTTTCTAGTGAGGTAGTGAAGTTGATCAGTCGTATCCGACTCTTTGTGACCCCATGGACTGTAGCCTGCCAGGCTTCTCAGTCCATGGGATTTTCCAGGCAAGAGTACTGGAGTGGGTTGCCATTTCCTGTTTCTAGTTGTGGTCTTTTCTTTTCCATCTAGAAAAGATCCTTTAGCATTTTTTTTTTTTTTTTTTGCAAAGCTGGTCTAATAGTGCTGAATTCTTTTCTGCATATTTGTAAAGCTTTTATTTCATCCATTGAATCTGAATGAAAACCTTCCTGATTAGAGTATTCTTGGTTGTAGTTTCTTCTCTTTCATTACTTTAAACATATGGTGCCACTCCCTTCTGGCCTACAGAGTTTCTGCTATGAAATCAGATGATAACTTCATGGGCGCTCCCTTGTATGTTATTTGTTGCTTTTAATGCTTTTTCTTTGTCTCTGTTTTTTGTCAATTTGATTACTATCTGTCTTAGCATATTCCTCCTTGACTTTATCCTGCCTGGGATTCTCTGTATTTCCTGAACTTGGATGACTGTTTCCTTTCTCATGTTACAGGAGTTTTCAGGTATTATTGCTTCAAATATTTTCTCTGTCTCTCTTCTTCTGAGACTCACATAATGTGGATGTTCATGTGCTTAGTATTGTCCCAGAGGTCTCTCAGATTGCCTTCATTTCTTTTCACTCTTTTTTCTTTATTTTATTTCATGGTAGTGATTTCTATCATTCTGTCTTCTAGATCACTCATCCATTTTTCTGCCTCAGTTATTCTGTTATTGATTCCCTCTAGTACATTTTTTTCACTTCAGTTACTGAACTGTTCATCTCCATTCTTCAGTTCTTCTAGTTCTTTGTTAAATATTTCTTGTATGTATTTGATGTGTGCCTCCATTCCTTTTCTGAGATCTTGGATCATCTTTACTATCCTTACTCTGAATTCTTTTTCAGATAGATTCCCTATCTCTACTTCACTTAGTTTTTCTTCTGGGGTTTTATCTTGTCCCTTCATCTGGGCATAGTCCTCTACCATCTCATTTTTTCCAACTTTCTGTGGTTATGGTTTCCATTCTGCTGGATACAGGATTGTAGTTCTTATTTCTGCTGTCTGTTCCCTGGTGGATTAGGTTGTCTGAGAGGCTTGTTCAGGTTTCCTCCTGGTTCAGACTGGTTCCTGCTCACTTGTGGATGGAGCTGGATCTTGTTCCTCTGTTGGGCAGGAACAAACCAAGGTGCATGCTTAGAGCTTTCTGGACTTAGGAAGACACCCTGTCTGCTGATAAGTGCAACTGTAATCCTGCTCTGTTGGTTATTTGGCTTGAGGTGTTAAAGCTGTGCAGCCTACAATCCGTTGGGTGGGACCAGGTATTGGTAAGAAATTTGGGGCCTCCTTGAGGACTGACACCCGAGCACTCCTCAGAACTCCCACCCCCATCGTCTTTGTCTCTGTAGTGAGCCACAGCCAACACACCTTCCCCCGGCTCCCCACCACACACACACACACAACACACCAAAGACCCTCCAATACTGGGTCTAGCCCAGTCTCTTATGTTGGCACCACATTTTTTCCCCTGGGTCCTGGTGTTCTTGAGACCTAGTATGTACCTTCCAAGATGGAGTTTCTTTTTCTGCTAGTCCTATAGAATTACTGTGTTCAAACCTGTTCAAACCCTGTTAGCCTTCACAGCCAGACTCTCTGTGGGCTCCTCCTCCTGTTGCTGCTGCTCCAGACTGGGGCGTCTTATGTGGGGCTCAGAACTTTCATTGCTTTGGGGAACTATTGTGGTATAATGATTTTCAGTTTGTGGGTCACCCACTGGCACACATGGGATTTGATTTTACCACAGTTGTGCCCCTCCTACCAACTTATTGTGGCTTCTCCTTTATCTTTGAATGCATGGTGTCATTTTTGGTAGATTTTGCCCTTTTTGTTAATGGTTGTTCAGCAGTTATTTGTGAGTTTGATGTTTCTGTAAGAAGAGGTGAGCCCACATCCTTCTGCTCTGTCATATTGTGTCCATCTCAAAATTAAGAATCTTGATCATTGAGTAATTTAACAGAGATGAGAATCAGAGGTAGGGCTATGACTTTTCTTGTGATTGATTTAGAGCCATGCATTAGGTTGTGACCAAAATGATAAAGAACATGATTGACATAATCTTGTGTGGTTAGAGATATTTAGTGGCACAAACGTATTCCAGAGTTAGGTATACTTTAAGGATTTTCTTGGATGCCATGTTCCTCTGCACAGAGTTTTCATGTTGTGAATCTAATGTTCTTCCATTATCTAACTGAGGATTTCTAGGAACAGGCAGTGTTAGTGTTAGCAGTGTTAGCATCTGCAGCATCTAGTGTTCAGATAAGATGATTTCAATATCTCAGCTGTCACTTAGCAATTATACATTCTGTCTCACAGTAATGCCTCCTTATGTTTATTAGCGCTCTACAGTATAAGTTACTCTGTATACATGATTTCTTCTAAGCTTCAGTATACTACTTAATAAATACTGGAACTGGAACTTAATAAATACTGGAACTTTGATCTACTGATTCAAGTTGCTTAAGACCTAGTAATTGGTAAGACTCAACTTCTGAATACAATTATAGACTTTTTTTTAAATTTTATTTTATTTTTAAACTTTACATAATTGTATTAGTTTTGCCAAATATCAAAATGAATCCATCACAGGTATACAATTATAGACTTTTATCCCCCTCACATACAAAAGTATCTTTGAATTCAGCTAATTTCATTTGATTTTCATATATTGCTTCATTTTTATGAAATTAAAAAAAAATCTTAGTAAGACATCCTTAGGCTATTCAGGTCAGATCAGATCAGTCGCTCAGTCGTGTCCAACACTTTGCGACCCCATGAATCGCAAGACACCAGGCCTCCCTGTCCATCACCAACTCCCAGAGTTCACCCAGACTCACGTCCATCGAGTCAGTGATGCCATCCAGCCATCTCATCCTCTGTTGTCCCCTTCTCCTCCTGCCCCCAATCCCTCCCAGCATCAGAGTCTTTTCCAATGAGTCAACTCTTCGCATGAGGTGGCCAAAGTACTGGAGTTTCAGCTTTAGCATCATTCCTTCCAAAGAAATCCCAGGGCTGATCTCCTTCAGAATGGACTGGTTGGACCTTGCAGTCCAAGGGACTCTCAAGAGTCTTCTCCAACACCACAGTTCAAAAGCAAAAATTCTTCAGCACTCAGCCTTCTTCACAGTCCAACTCTCACAGCCATACATGACCACAGGAAAAACCATAGCCTTGACTAGATGAACTTTTGTTGGCAAAGTAATGTCTCTGCTTTTGAATATGCTGTCTAGATTGGTCACAACTTTTCTTCCAAGGAGTAAGTGTCTTTTAATTTCATGGGTGCAGTCACCATCTGCAGTGATTTTGAAGCCCCAAAAAATAAAGTCTGACACTCTTTCCACTGTTTCCGCATCTATTTCCCATGAAGTGATGGGACCAGATGCCATGATCTTCGTTTTCTGAATGTCGAGCTTTAAGCCAACTTTTTCACTCTCCACTTTCACTTTCATCAGGAGGCTTTTGAGTTCCTCTTCACTTTCTGCCACAAGCGTGGTGTCATCTGCATATCTGAGGTTACTGATATTTCTCCCAGCAATCTTGATTCCAGCTTGAGTTTCTTCCAGTCCAGTGTTTCTCATGATGTACTCTGCATATAAGTTAAATAAGCAGGGTGACAATATATAGCCTTGACGTACTCCTTTTCCTATTTGGAACCCGTCTGTTGTTCCATGTCCAGTTCTAACTGTTGCTTCCTGACCAACATACAAATTTCTCAAGAGGCAGATCAGGTGGCCCATCTCTTGAAGAATTTTCCACAGTTGATTGTGATCACACAGTCAAAGGCTTTGGCATAGTTCTAAAATGTCTTGTAGGTCTTCATAGAACTGTTCAACTTCAGCTTCTTCAGCATTACTGATTGGGGCATAGACTTGGATTACTGTGATATTGAATGGTTTGCCTTGGAAACAAACAGAGATCATTCTGTCCTTTTTGAGATTGCATCCAAGTACTGCATTACTTGGTACTTAGGCTATTCAGCTCATATAAAATACAGATATTTAGCGAAGCCCTACCTAATGAAGAGAGTGAAAACAAATAATCTTTCATTACATGAAGAATTCTAAACAAGACAGTTCTATTTTGTTTTGCTTTTTAAATCGTAGGAGGTTTAAGAAGGAATGGGTTTTCCAGGAAAGGAAAAGGAAGCAGATAAAATAGGCAAAATAATTTATATCTTAGAAGTGTCTTAAAATTGAGATGGAGACCTGAATACAAGCATATGGAAAGAAGACCTGAGGATATTTCAAACTAAGTATCAAACAGTGACAATTAATACTATAGAAGAGTAGCACTACAGTTTAACTGACAATAAGACACAACAGAAGTTTCCCAAAAGTAGTATACATTTCCACAAAAGCTACCTTTTCCAGACAAAAATTTTAGCTCTATACCTACTTGAGAGCAAAGAAAAGAAAGAAAAATACATTTTAACGTTGGGAAGTCATTTGGATACCACTTGCTAAACTGCTTCATATGAATTATTAACCTTAGGGCACAGCTTTGAGCTTTTTCCACACAGAATATTGCATGGTAGGTCTTTTCTTTGGGTCACTCACTTTAATTATATATTCTTTTTCTTTTTAAATTCACTGCCTTTGACAACTTTATATATTACTTGATAATTAAGCTAGCAGAGAACATGTAATAGAAATATATTATGTTATATATCATTTGTTAATTTCTACTGTGTAGCTAGGGTAAATTTAAATCCTTCAAACCTGAGGAATCTTCTTGGTTCTGTGTTACACTGGCACTTTCATAAGAATATAAAACCTCCAGGTTTTCAGAAAGCAGGTATGTCAGAAGATAATATGCTGTCCAAAAGTGCCTTAAATCACCCATCAGCTTGGCTTTTTAAAATGTACTGTACATTCACACACCAGGATGCTTTATGATCTCAGACAGCAACTTTAATATTTAAAACATTACTTTTACTCTAGGAAGTCAAATCTAGTGCAATGCGTTACTTCTTTTTGCAGTGTTTCAAATTGTGTATGAGTACGGGACTAAATTTTCAGTTTGATTTATTATCTTGTGAGTCAAGTACTTTTAATTGTTTTTCTATAAAATAAAGGTTTACTTGTTTCAATTTCACAAATATTCATGAGGGCTTATGAATATGCATATCCTATCTTATCTAGCATAACATTATTAATCAGCTTTTTCCTTAGATGAGCATAATAGATTAAATAAAATGGGATCTAGAATGAATAATGGATTATAAACAAAAAGATTTATAGAAAATAACTTTCATCTTTCTTGATTGTTTTAGAAAACACATTCCAGTTGTCAAAAGATAAGGTCAATTTTCTAATTTTAAGCATGCTATATTATTATCCACATTTTCCCCAATAGTGCTTGTTGATTTGTATACCTGATAGAACTGAAGATATAAAATGATCAAATATATGAACCTCAAAGAAAATGAACACATTTATTAAGTATAATATTGTTTACATGTTTGTTTCATCCAAAATATACTACTACCCTCCAAGGTGTCTATAGCCACTATAAAATTAAAATATGTTTAGTACTTATAAAATGTATATCTGTAACTCAAAATTTACTTTTCAACATTAAGAATTAAATCATACTAACAGCTATAATTATAGCATAAAACACGTGCTTAGGGTTAAAATTTGAATAATTTTTAGTAGAAAAATTTATTTTGGTGTTCCCTTGTGCCCTCACTGACTGTCCAGAGGTAAGCAGTAGTAGAAAATTATTTGGTTATTTTGTTTACCATTAGTTCTAGATAGATCAACTTAAATGCATATAATAATATACAAATGGATATGCTCAATAGCACTGTTATTATACTTAAATAATTAGGAGAGTATAAAAATATTTCAATCTAATTTTATGAGCTGATAATTACATGAAGTTTATTTTATCTATGCCAGAAACCTTTATGACTTTCTTTGAAGAAAACTGCATTAATATCTTCTGTTCTGTGGTAGGATAATGTAGCCACGTTATTTATAAGAAAATCCATTATCAGTTTACTTCTTAAGAAGTTAGTCTGTTTTACTAACTGGCCAAAATGGAATTAAGTAGCTCAAAGGAGCTATCTCAGATATGTTTGTTTCTGAAATGAGAGAAATTTACCAAATGACATCAGCCATTTGGTCCTTCTCCTATTTTTTACTAGGCAAGGAAGTTCTCCCAGCATACAATCCCTCTGCAAGCAATGTTTAATGAGTTCCAAGCAGCATTGCTGCCTGAGGATTTAATAGGGCTAAACTCTAAAGATTCTTCAAAGCGTAAGATTAACAGGAGCATATGAATTTTGTTTACATAACTTTGTAAAATAAGGACTCAGGAGATAAATGCACACATGGAGCTTTCTTTTACTTTTTCACTTCTTCCCCCCTTCCTTTCAATTTTTCTTTTGTAAATTTCTCAAAAAATCATCAAAGGATTAAACATTAAAAATCTATTGCTTAATAAAGATTTTTAGGATTTTTTTTTTAAAGTGAGAATTTTTTTTTTCCCCTGAACTTCTCTGGAATCTTTCTATGTTTTAGGATATAAGTACTGATTAAACCCATAGGTATCATTTTCAGAAAACCTTGAATAGTAATGGCCTGTTAGAGAATTTTAAAAATCTGTAATGAGTCTACATTCAATGTGTATTTAGAGTCCTGAGTATTTATGTAAGAGTAAAAACAACTTTGACAAATGTATTTAAGTTACAAAAAGAAGGCACACAGAAATTTAGAATAACAAGTGTTAAGGAGTAAGTTTGGGAAAATATAGCAAAGTCATCATTACACTGAGGACTGCACAAACCCCCCCAAAATTCCCATATTCAAAGAGAATTACTATATTATTAAATAAATATCATATTATAATTTTAGAACTGAAAGGCAACTCAAAGGTTATCTGACCCTTAATTCTGGTCCTTGGAACACAAATTCTGCAGGGTTTGCTATTCAATTTGATAAATATTGGCTTAAGGAAAAGCTAAAAAATATTTTTGTTTTGTTTTTAAGTGTGGTGATCCTTTAGCATCTGTAATTTTCTCACAAGCATTATGGATTAGCAGAGTAAATACATCATTAGTTGAAGATGGACAAACCTTTTATGAAACATTGCATAGGTCTTGTTAAATTTTATTCCCACACACACACAACAAAAACACTATTTTGCTTGTTAATCAAGTCTAAAATCTCCTTGTGCTTTTTCTTTCTTTCTTTTTTTTTTTTTTTTGAGATTTTTGTCACATTCAAATTTCCCCTCAACTTTCTAGATAACATATGATCTAACATGATCAATGTGTTAGAAATAATTGATAACATCTAATGTCTTCTTAGTTGACCATATTTTAGACAGGTTTCTTCCAGATCATAGGCCTCTGACCCTTCTCTTCTTAGAGCATTTACATTAGAAAACTTATAATTTCTTTCTCTGACTCTTTAAGATGTAAATCTTCTCTTGCCAGTTTTGCAACCCAGAAATGTCTTTATCATAGACCCGGGAGGTCTCAGAGAGTTGGCCGCTATTGAGGGACTAACACTTTCACTCTCGGGGACCAGCTCTTTGAAATTAAATTATTAAGAAAGATAGAAGATAGCACCCCTACCTTCCAGCCTCTGGAGATGCTAGGAACCTTCCTTTGACAAAAGTCAAATAACAAACACAGGTGCCCTAACCACAGGAACCAGCCTCCCCCATACTGTCCTCATACTATCCTCCCTGACTCTCCCCACTGGCTTATCTCAGTGGTTAAAATTTTATGTGTCAATGGACGTGAATTAAATTTCTCTCCCCTATTGCAATAGTCTTGACACTCATTGCAATAGTATCAAATAAGTCTTCCCTGTTTAACTTGTCCAACACAATCTTCTTTGACAAGTCTCGAAGATCACACAAAACCACGCACAATCAGGACAAGACATTGATTCATGAATACCAATTGCATGATTTTCTTATTAAATGGGTTTATATGAATGGTACATCAGTTTGCTAAGAAAGACACATTAAGGATGACAGTGGTATTTTTATACATTTGGTTTGAGAACTCTTGCTCTATTTATTAATTTCCTATGAAGAGGGAGAAGTAGAAAGGAGATGAGGTGTGTACTAGCATACTACCTGAATGTTTTATTCACATAATTACATCCATTAGAACTGTTTTAAAACTCAGCCTTAGAAAGGTTTTCTCCCATCTTCTGTAATAGAGAAAGGTTTGTTTCATTTTGTTTCTCAGTATATGGTTTTTGGAGAAACAGAAACAATTTTAAAGTAATTCTCCAATTAAAATCAGAAACTTACCCTGAAGGCTGACAGCCATATGTTTGGTTTCAATAAGTGATTTTCTCTAGTTTAACAAGAAACTTTAGGTTTTCTGCAGCTATTTTCTTTTTTGTGACCTAATTTCTGTTGGACTGTATGCTCAAATTCAGTCTCCCTATATCAGAGATTTATTACAATCCCTGTTTGGAGTATTCTGAAAATTTTCATACAAAGATAATGAACTTCTTGACTCTGTTGTTTTATAACTTCTGAAAACAATAAGACTAATTACTAGGTGATTATAGATGGGAATATCAGACTACCTTACCTGTCTCATGAGAAACCCAAATGAAGGTCAAGAAGCAACAGTTGGAACCAGATTTGGAACAACAAACTGGTTCAAAATTGGGAAAGGAGTACGTCAAGGCTGTATATTGTCACCCTGCTTATTTAACTTATACACAGAGTACATCATGAGAAATGCCGGGCTGGATGAATCACAAGCTAGAGTCAAGATTTCCAGGAGAAATATCAACAACTTCAGATATGCAGATGATACTTCCCTAATGGCAGGAAGTGAAGAGGAAATAAAGGACCTCTTGATGAAGGTGAAAGAGGAGAGCATGATATCTGGCCCATTACTTCATGGCAAATAGATGGGGAAACAATGGAAACAGTGACAGACTTTATTTTCTTGGGCTCCAAAATCACTGTGGATGGTGACTGCAGCCATGAAATTAAAGGACACATACTCTTTGGAAGAAAAGTTGTGACAAACCTAAATAGAGTATTAAAAGCAGAGGCGTGACTTTGCTGACAAAAATCCATATAGTCAAAGCTATGGTTTTTCCAGTAGTCATGTACAGATGTGAGAGTTGAACCATAAAGAAGGCTGAATGCTGAAGAATTGATGCTTTTGAACTGTCGTGCTGGAAAGACTCTTGAGAGTCCCTTTGACAACATGGAGATCAAACCAGTCAGTCCTAAGGGAAATCAGTCCTGAAAATGCATTGGAAGGACTGATACTGAAGCTGAAGCTCCAATGCTTTGGCCACCTGATTCGAAGAGCCAACTCGTTGGAAAAGACCCTGATGCTGGGAAATATTGAAGGCAGGAGGAGCAGGGGATGACAGAGGATGAGATGGTTGGGTGGCATCATTGACTCAATGGACATGAGTTTGAGCAAACTCTGGAGTTGATGATGGACAGGAAGCCTGGCATGCTGCAGTCGATGGGGTCACAAAGAGTTGGACTGAGTGACTAAACAACAATAACAAGGTGATTATAAGCCATAGAGTACCTTGGAGATACTTAAAATTAATACAGTCCGTTGTTTTACTTTTATTATTATGCCCTCACAATGCTCCTGACATTCTGCCCTTGATTTTTAAAGCTAAATTTGAGAAATTTTTAAATTGGCCTTTAGTAGAAAGAAAATGAGAAATTGGATGTATCTCTTTTATAGCACACTAGGCACCCAGTAGCTAAGTATACATTATGTGAAATTTTATTATTCTGTTATTATACATATCAATCTATGGTTTACTTGATACTTTACATTGAAGAATTCATAATCTGTGAGAATGGACACAAGTTTTTTGTTTTTTTCTTTTTCTACATGAGGAAATTAGGTCTCCATAGAGTTGAAATTCCTAGGATTATTCAGTCAGTGCCCTC
This sequence comes from Bos javanicus, assembly GCF_032452875.1. NCBI lineage: Eukaryota > Metazoa > Chordata > Mammalia > Artiodactyla > Bovidae > Bos > Bos javanicus. Next base: position 5,715,965 of record NC_083886.1, on the reverse strand, counting down.
ATCTAACTGCAATCCTCCTACACTGCATTCTTTCCACGTTCCATTATTTCCATATGAAACTCTATGACAATTTAATAGCACAGTTCCATAAATTATTGAAAATTGCTAAGGATAGTCTTCAAATTATAAGACTGGGAAAAATTACAGAACGGCTTACCTCACCTTAATCACTTTTTCTGGTACGAATATTTATTTATCTAGTCATTTAATAAACCTTTGCTACCACTTTACATTTTCAATGTAAGTGGAATAGTGAGGTAATGCGTGGGAGAAAAATAAAATGGAGACAGAAAATGTGTGTGTTAGTGAGGGGAGCATAATAAGTTTATATCTTCTAATGACTTTATGCTCCAGAATAAATAGATTCAAAACCAAGGCCTTGGAAAAAAACGGTGGGGGGGAGGGCCTTATGTTCCCAGGTAATAGATTATGGAAACGCTTCATATTATAATAGAAGAGAAAGCTGCACAGGAGACAGCAGAGAACTGTAATTCTCGACAAAAAGGAAACAAATCATTAAATGTGTAAGATTAGCCCAACATTTCCAAAACAGGCACACCTTGAGGATTCTACAGCTTCAGTTCCAGACAATCTCAATACAGCAAACATCACAATAAAATACATTGCACATTTTTTTCCCCAATGCATAGAAAGGTTATATTCAAACTACACATGTAGAAGCAATATGTCTACTAAGTGTGCAATAGTATTATCTCTCTTTCTCTCTCTCTCTCTCTCTCTATATATATATATATATGTATATGTATATGTATATATATGGAGAAGGCAATGGCACCCCACTCCAGTACTCTTGCCTGGAAAATCCCATGGACAGAGGAGCCTGGTAGGCTGCAGTCCATGGGGTCGCTAAGAGTCGGACACGACTGAGCGACTTCACTTTCACTTTTCACTTTCATGTGTTGGAGAAGGAAATGGCAACCCACTCCAGTGTTCTTGCCTGGAGAATCCCAGGGACGGGGGAGCCTGGTGAGATGCCGTCTATGGGGTCGCACAGAGTTGGACACGACTGAAGCGACTTAGCAGCAGCAGCATGTATATATACATCATATCTTTGTATCTTCAGGCTCTACTTTTAATTCTAGTTCTCTTGTTATCTCCACTGTATCTGCAGTTATCCTGTTGCTGAAGTCTTGAACCCCTAAAATTCATCCATGAGGATTGGAATCAACTTCCCCCAAATGTCTTTTAATATTTTGACTTCTTCCCATAAGTCACAAATATTTTTAATAGAATTTAGAATGGTGAATCCTGTCCAGAAGGCTTTCACAGATCTTTGATCTGCTTTGCCCAGATGTCTCATCAGAACTACTATTTGTGACCGCTATGGCCTTCAGAAATATTTTTCTTAGATCATTAGAAATGAAAGTCAAAATGTCCTTGATCCATAAGCTGCAGAATGGATGTTCTGTTGGCAAGCACGAAAGCAACATTAATCCCATTGTACATCTCCATCAGAGCTCTTGGTGACAAAGTGCCTTGTCAATGAGCAGTGATATTTGAGAGGATTCTTTCTTTTTTGAGAGTTAGGTCTCAACAACTGGCTTAAAATGTTCAGTAAACCACATTGTAAACAAATGTGCTCTTATCAAGACTTTGTTGCTCCATTTAGAGAGCACAGGCAGAGGAAATTTAGTATACTTCTTTAGGGTCCTAGGATTTTCAGAATAATAAATCACCAATGGCTTCAACTTAAAGTCACCAGCTGCATTATATCCTAACAATTAGCTTCTCCTTTGTAACAGTGAAGCCAAGTTTTGACTTCTCCTCTCCAACTATGATTGTCCTAGATGACATCTTCTTCCAACAGAAGGCTATTTCATCTACACAGATATCTTTTTTTTAGTGTAGCCACCTTCACTGATGATCTTAGCTAGATCTTCTGGATAACTTGCTGCAGCTTCTGCAGCAGCACAGGCTGCTTCACCTAACACGTTTATGATATTGAAAGGGTTCTCTTTCCTTAAAGCTCATGAATCAAACCTTGACCAACTCCAAGCTTTCCTTCTGTAGCTTCCTCACCTCTCTCAGTCTTCATAGAATTGAAGAGAGTTAGGGCCTTTCTCTGGATTAGGCTTTGGCTTAAGAGGATGTTATCTCTGGTTTTATCTAATGTCCAGACCACTCAAATTTTCTCCATTATCAGCAATAGGCTGTTTAGCTTTCTTATTGCTTATATATTTACTAGAGTAGCACTTTTAATTTCCTTTAAAAGCTTTTCCTTTGCATTCACAACTTGGCTAACTGGTGCAAGAAGCTTAGTTTTAAGCCTATCTGGGATTTTGACATGCTTCCCTCACTAATCATGATTTCTAGCTTTTGATCTAAAGTGAGAGATATGTGACTCTTACTTGAACACTCAGAGGTCCTTGTGGTGTTATTAATTGCCTGATTTCAATATTGCATCTTATGAAATAAGAAGGTCTGAGGAAAGGGAAGAAAATGGGAATGGTTGGTTAGTGGAGCAGTCAGAACACACATAACATTTATTGATTAATCTTGCTTTTATGTGAGTTATGTTGCCCCCAAATAATTAAAATAGTAACATCAGAGATCACTGATCACAGATATGATAACAAATAAAATGATCCAGGAAAATATTTGCATTCCTGTGAGACTTACTAAGATGTGACACAGTGACATAAAGTGACAAATGTTTTTAGAAAGTGGCACTGATGGATTTGTTTGTTGGGTTGTCACAAACCCTCAACTTGTGAAAAATACAATAGCTGCAAAGTGCAATAAATGAAATGCAACAAAATGAGGTGTGTCTGTAGAAGCACTTTCTACTTTGAAGCACCAAAAAGGGGAGAGCGCGTGCAACATTACAGTTTTATGGAGTTGGAGACACAAATATCAGGGTTTAGGGGTATCTCCAGGGGCTGGAAACCAGAGGGAAGACTAACACAGCAGGCAGCTGAGCATGGAGACAGCACCAGTCTTCAGCTGAAAACAAAGCTGAACATGAATCGAGCAAGATTCTGGGCATTTATAGGAGGTCAGACAAAAAAATACTGGGAATGAATAATTTCTGGTAGATTATAAACTGAAAATTCCCAGAGATTATACAGGGCTGGGAGATAGATGAGTACTTAGCAGTCAGAAGGACTTTACTTAATCGTTAGGGGATTTAGTAGATTAGTTATTGCAGAGGAAAATATCAAAAGAAATCCAAACTGAAGAAGATGGCATAAAATATTTAAAATAAATTAACACAGCTTCAGTGACCTGGGATTTTAGCAACTTGTATAATTAGAGCTACATGCATGTATGCTAAGTCACTTCAATTGTGTCCTACTCTTTGCTACCCTATTGACCATGGCCCAACTGGTCTACCCTATAGACCAGGCTCCTCTGGTATTCTCCATGGAATTCTCCAGGCAAGAATACTGGAGTGGGTTGCCATGCCCTCCTCAATGGAATCTCCTGACCCAGGGTTTGAACTGGGGTCTCTTACATCTCTTTCATTGGAAGGTGAGTTCTTTACTACTAGCGCCACCTCAGGAGCCCAATTAGAACTACACAAGGAAGCAAAGTATGCCACAAAATACATTTGAGTGTATAAAAACTAAAAATTTTCCTAATTTGACAAAAAGTATAAACCCACATATCAAATAAATTTAACCAAACCCAGGAGGGAAATAAAATGAAAACCATACCAATGGATAATCTAATTAGCTTGCTAACAACCAATGGCAGAAATAAAATCTTATAAGAGATTGGAAGAATTCACATTACGATGATCAGCATTATTACTAATTACCTAAAGAAAGACAATCAATTGACATCTTTAGTGTCAAAGGGGGGAAAAAAACCAAAATTCTATATCAAATTAAAACAAAACACATTGTCAGACAAACATAACTTGAGATGATTCTTTTGCAGATCTGCACATATTAATTACATTTCCTTTTTAAAATTTTGTTGGAGTATAGTTAATTTTAAATTTTCTGTTTCAAGTATACAGCAAAGTGATTCAGTTATACATATACATATACTCATTCTGTTGTAGATTCTTTTCTCTCATATAGATTATCACAGAATACTAAATAGAGTTTCCTGTGCTGTACACCATGTCCTTGTTGGTTCTCTATCTAATATATGGTAGTGTGTGTATGTTCACCCCAAGCTCCTGGTTTATCCTCCCTGCCAACACTTCCCTTTTCATTACTATAAGTTTGTGTTCAATATGTGTAAGTCTGTTTCTCTTTCATAAACAAGTTCACTTTTATCACTTTTTAAAATTAGATCCTGCATATTAGTAACATCATATATTTGAATTTCTCTTGTCTGACATACTTCACTTCATATGATAATCTCTAGGTATACTCATGTTGTTGCAAATGGCATTATTTCATTCTTCATTTTATTATGGCTGAAATGAAATTTTATATATGTACCATACCATCTTAATCCATTCAACTGTCAATGAAGATGATTGCTTCATATTCATCTTAGACTGCTTCCATATCTTGGCTTTAAAAGATGCTTTAAAAAATAAAAAGATGCTTGCTCCTTGGAAGAAAAGCTATGACCAACCTAGACAGCATATTAAAAGGCAGAGACATTACTTTGCCAACAAAGGTCCATCTAGTCAAAGGTATGGTTTTTCCAGTAGTCATGTAGAGATGTGAGAGTTGGACTATAAAGAAAGCTGAACACTGAAGAATTGATGCTTTTGAACAGTGAGACTGGAGAAGACTCTTGAGAGTCCCTTGGACTGCAAGGAGATCCAACCAGTCCATCCTAAAGGAAATCAGTCCTGAATATTCATTGGAAGGACTGATGCTGAAGCTGAAACTCCAATACTTTGGCCACATCATTTTTATGGTTTCCTTTGCTGTGCAGAAAATTTTAAGATTAATTAGATCTTATTTGCTTATTTTTATTTTCATGACTCTAGGAGGTAGGTCAAAGATGATATCGCTGCAATTTATGTCAAAGAGTGGTATGCCAATGTTTTCCTCTAAGAGTTTTATAGTCTCTGCCCTATGTTTTGGTCTTAGGTCCATTTTAAGTTTGTTTCTGTGTATGGTGTTAGAGAATGTTCTAATTTCATTTGTCTTACTTGTAGCTGTTCAGTTTTCCCAGCACCACTTATTGAAGAAACTATCTTCTCTCCATTGTATATTTTTGCCTCCTTTGTCATACCTTAATTGACCATAGTTATTTCTGGGCTTTCTTACCTTGTTCCACTGATACATATTTCTAGCCTTGCACTAACACAATACTGTTCTGAAAATTAAAACAGTGATTTTAAAGCTTCTAATTAACAAAAGTCCACGACCAAATGGCTTTACAGGCAAATTTTACTAAGAATTTAGAGAAAAGTTAACACCTATCCTTCTGAATCTCTTCCAAAAGAACTGCAGAGGAAGGAACACTCACTCTCAGGTTCTTTCTATGAGGCCATAATCACCTTGATATCAAAATCCAAGAAACCACAAAGAAAGATTACAGATCAGTATCACTGATAAACATAGAAAAATCCTTAACAAAATACTAGCAAACAGAATTCAACAACACAGTAAAAGGATCATATGCTATGATCAAGTGGGATTTATCCCAAGGATGCAAGGAGTTTTCAATATCCCCAAATCAATCAGCGCTATGCTGTTGCTGCTACTGCTAAGTCGCTTCAGTTGTGTCCGACTCTGTGCGACCCCATAGACGGCAGCCCACCAGGCTCTGCCATCCCTGGGATTCTCCAGGCAAGAACACTGGAGTGGGTTGCTATTGCCTTCTCCATTGTGTGCAAGTGAAAAGTGAAAATGAAGTCTCTCAGTCGCATCCGACTTGTAGCGACCCCATGGACTGCAGCCTACCAGGCTCCTCCATCCATGGGATTTTCTAGGCAAGAGTACTGGAGTGGCTTGCCATTGCCTTCTCCGAATTAGTGCTATAGACCACATCAATAAATTGAAGAATAAAAATGATATGGTCATCTCAGCGCATGCAGAAAAAGCTTTTGATAACACATATTTATGACTGGAAAAAAGAAAAAAAACACTCTCCAGAAAGTAATAATGACCATATGTGACAAACCCACAGCAAACATTATTGTCAACAGTGAAAATGTGAAAGCATTTCCTCTAAGATCAGGAACAAAACAAGGGTGCCCACTCTCACCATTATTATTCAGCATAGTTTTGGAAGTCCCAGCAGTGGCAGTCAGAGAAGGAAAAGAAATAAGAGAAATCCATATAGGAAAAGATGACATAATAGTATCCCTGTTTGCAGATAGCATGATATTATACGTAGAAACCCTAAACGTGTTCCCAGAAAACTACTAGATCTTATCAATGATTTTGGTAAGGTTGCAGAATACAAAGTTAATACATAAAAATCTTTTGCATCTTTTTACAGTAATGATGGAAAATCATAAATAGAAATTAAGGAATCAATTTCACTTATTGTCACATCAAAAAGAATAAAATACCTGGGATTATACCTATGTAAGGAAACAAAACACCATAACATGTTCAAGAAAGAAATTAAAGATGACACAAACAGATGGAAAGATGTACCATGATCTTGGATTGAAAGAATCAATATTACCAAAATGGCTATACTTCCCAAGGCAATGTACAGACACAATGCAATCCCTATTAAATTACTAATGGCATTTTCACAGAAATAGAACAAAAGATTTTACAACTTTTAAGGAAATACAAAAGACCATGAATAGACAAGGTGATTCTGAGAGAGAAAAACAGAGCTGGAGGAATTAGGCTCCATGACTTCAGACTATATCATAAAGTTACAGTCATCAAAATAGTATGTCTCAAAGATAGAAATATTCATTATATTTCTTATTTACTATGTTTTATGATGCTTTGAAAGGAATGATGCTAAAGCTGAAACTCCAGTACTTTGGCCACCTCATGCAAAGAGTGACTCATTGGAAAAGACTCTGATGCTGGGAGGGATTGGGGGCAGGAGGAGAAGGGGACGACAGGGGATGAGATGGCTGGATGGCATCACTGACTTGATGGACGTGAGTCTGAGTGAACTCCGGGAGTTGGTGATGGACAGGGAGGCCTGGCGTGCTGCAATTCATGGGGTTGCAAAGAGTCAGACACGACTGAATGACTGAACTGAACTGAATTGATGATGCTTTGACATCCTGGCTTTACAGATCCAAGGAGAGATCACATCTCCTGCAGTTAGCTAATTCCTAGAGATAGAAAATAACTCACCTGTAGCACACCTTTGATGTGAAAACCCACCAATAACTTGTTCTTATCAGGCACCAGTATTTCAGAATGCTAAGCCCTGTCCTTAATTACCCAGGTCCATGTACTGAACAACTAGTGACCATTCCTGTAGTCCAGCCCACACCAACATTATTCAAACTATCCAATCCTAAACCTGCTCAGGTTTGTACTATGCTCCTCCCATTCCTTCTTTCAAAAAATATAAAACAGGCCTTTGCCCACAAGTAAGCTCACTCACTCTGCCCTCTGACTAACTCTGGTGCTGCATGCCCCTGCACAGCACGGTGCCCCTTCTTCAAAGGGACTGAACGACAGACAGTGGAGTCACTTCCTTCTCTGTTGTCCTTACTAGAGTCCAAATAAACATGAAATCATGGGCACAGTTTGAAGTATTATAAGAAATTCTAAGGTAATCTCATTAAGCTGAGGAAAATGTTACCAGAAAAGAAGAAAATAATCAGAAGTAGATGTGAGATTTCAATGCAACACTTTAACTAATGGAAAAAGTGGAAAATTAGTAAATATATAGAAGATTCAAATAACACAATCATTTATACAACACTGCATACAATAACATCGGAATTCATTCTTTTCAAATACACAGGAAGCATTCACAAAGAATGATCACATTGAGAGATTTAAAACAAGTCATAATACATTAAATTAGATTGAAAACTCAGAAGTATTCTCTCTTATTAAATGGAATTGAATTAGAAATCAATAGCCAAATGGCATCTTAAAAAATCCAAATATTTGGAATTTAAGATCAAAGAAGAACTCATAAAAATATCAGAAAATTGTTTGAACTGAATTATAATGATAATCCAACATATCAAAATTATGGAATGCTGCTTAAGTAGTGCCAAAAGGAAAATTTATAGTTTTATTGCTTATATTAGAATAGGAAGAGGCAAAAAAAAAAAAAAATGATATGGGTATACTTCTGCTTCTGGGAAGATAGAATAAACCTCCTTTTTCCTATACTTCCAACTAGGAATAACTAAAAGCTCTGGACATTATATATAAAATAAAAATAAAGATAATCTTAATAGGTGAGGAGAAAGCAGATTAGCTGGGAATTAAGTGCTCAAATAACAGCATCATTTTCTCTGGGTTTCTTTTTGCCTCTTATGTCTCAGAGTTGATGCTGAAGAAGACAGCAAATCAAAATATCAAAAAACACAAAAGGAAAAAAATCTCCAAGAGGAGCCTGCTCTTTCTAGCCAAATGACCAGAAAGTAACAACCTAACCAAACAGAAATCTTTAGACAATAACCACTCTACTCAAGCCAAATATCATAGGAAAAAAAAAAATCTGTGGTCAAATACCCATCCACGCCAGCAAAGGCAGAATGAGTGGAGAGTCTAGATAGACTTCTACCTGTGAAAGACTGTATGGAGGTACCTAGCCCACCACTCCTGCAGGCATCGTGTCAGAAGAGGCCAAGGAGGAAGCTGGAATTTTCATTCCTCATGCCCTGATTATAGTATCAGTGAAGGCCAGGTAAGGAGCCTGAACGTGCACCTCACGAGTAGCAAAGTGCCCCTTTACCTTCCTTCTGGAGTGACACTGGAGGAGGCCAAGTGGAGACTCAGGGCTTTATCACTGTCTGGTTGGAATAAGATCTCATCCACAAGAGTGTCAGAGGAGACAACATGAAAAGTTAAGACTCATCCCCACACAGCAGTAACAAGGAGTGGCCAACCCTCGGGTGTCAGTAGTATCCAAATAGTAAACCTGAACTTCTACCTCTCTTGAAATCAGCCAGAGAAAAGTCTTACCCAGAGATAGCAATTCAAATGACAGTGGGTTTTTCATTAGTAACCAGGGAGGCCAGAAGGAAGTGACACAATACCTTTCAAGTGATAAAAGAAAAGAACTGTCCATTTAGAGTTTGTACAAAACAAAAATATCCTTCAGGAATGAAAGAGAAACTGCTGCTGCTGCTGCTAAGTCGCTTCAGCCGTGTCTGACTCTGTGCGACCCTATAGACGGAAGCCAGCCAGGCTCCCCTGTCCCTGGGATTCTCCAGGCAAGAACACTGGAGTAGGTTGCCATTTCCTTCTCCAATGCATGAAAGTGAAAAGTGAAAGGGAAGTCACTCAGTCGTGTCCGACTCTTAGCAACCCCATGGACTACAGTCTGCCAGGCTCCTCCATCCATAGGATTTTCCAGGCAAGAGTACTGGAGTGGGGTGCCATTGCCTTCTCCAAAGAGAAACTAAAACATCTTTAAATGAAAGTAACCTAACAGAATTTGTCAGCAGACCTACCCTAGAAGAATGCGTAAAGGGGTAAACAGAAAAGAAATGATAAAAGAAGGAACATCAAAGCATCAGGGGGAATAAAGAACACTAAAGGCTCTGTGTTTATCAAAAGAATAACAATGGACTACCACGAACAACTCTAACATCTACAGATAAAAATTTGACAATTCTAGATATAGACTAATTCCTCAAAAAATAAAAATGACCATAATTTATCCAATATGAAATAGAATATTTAAATACCCCTATGACTATCATGGAAATTGAATTCCTTATTTAAAAACACACAAAAGAAAATAACGAACCCAGATACTTTCACTGAATTTTATGCAATCTTAAAGAAGATTAGCATTGATTCTACCCCATCTTTTCCAGAAAATAGAAGAGCGAACACTTTGTAATTCATTTTCTGAGGCTAGTGTTACCATGATTCCAAAGTTACAGGAAAACAATATGAAGAAAGAAAATTAGAGCAAATATCCCTCATGAGCACAGAGGCATACCCATAGCAAAATATTAGTAAATACAATTCAGTAACATATAAAAGGAACTATATAATCAAATGAAATTTATTCTAGGCATGCAAATTTGGCTCAATACTAAAAAAGAGAAAAAACAATCAATATAATTAACCAATTATAAAAGAGAGTGTAGAAGAAAAACCATACGATTATAATCAATTGATGCAGAGACAGCACTTGAGAAAATTGAAAATATACATGATTAAGTTTCTTGAAAAATTAGAAATGGAAACATCCTTAATTTGATAAAGAACTAAAAATGCTTAGAGTTAACATATTTAATCATGACATTTTTTCCAAAGACTAGGGAGAAGGCAAGGATGTTCACTCTGACCACTTTTATTCAGCACAGTGCTGGAAGTTCTAGCCAATGAAATAAAGTAAGAAATGGAAAGACATTCAAGTTGATAGGTAAAGAAGAAATAAAACTGTCCGTATTTGCACATAATGATTGTCTATGGAGAAGATTCTAAGGAATCAACTACAACTGAGAAAAAAACAAACAAACAAATAAGAATTAATAAATGAATTTAGCAGATGGCAGAATACAAGATAAACATACAAAAATCAACTATATAAACAGTATACCACAGATTTTAAAATATAGTATTGCTTACAACTACAAAACAAGAAATATTTATGTGTTTATCTAACAAAACATGTTCAAGGCTTTATGCTGAAAACTCTAGGATGCTCATAAAATAAATCAAAAAAGCTCAGAATAATAGAGGAGATATACCAGGGTCAAGGATTGGAAGATTCAACATAGTAAAAGTGTCAATTCTCCTCAAATTCATAAACAGTTTTAATGAAATATGTATCAAAAACCTAGAAAGTTTTTTTTTTGTAGATATCAGCAAAATATGTGTAAAATCTATATACTAAAAGTCACAAAACATTGGTGACAAGAAACAAAAAAACCTTGAATAAGTGGAGAGACATGCCATAGTCATTGTTTGGAAGGCTTAATCTTTTGTACACACTAATTCTCCCCAATTTGATGTATAGATTCAATATAACCCTACTTTGCAATTCTATCCTTGGCATGATCAGAGCATTAATGGTAATAGTGGGTATCAATATCTTATTTGTACTCCTTTAAGAAATGTTTGTATTTCATCATAAAATATGTTTGTTGTAGATTTTAGTAAAAACATTTATCATGTTAAAGACTTCTCCCTTTATTCCAAGTTTGTTAAGAGTTCTTATAATAAATGAAATATTTAATTTTATTAAATGATTTCTATTTCCTTATGTTATCACAGTGATGCTATTTCTCCATTAATCAGTCAATGTGAATTATATTAATGGATTTTGTCTTAAACCATTTCTGCATTCCTGAGCATTACCAGTTCTCATGGGACTAGACTCTAAGATATAGTGCTGAGGATATTTATTAGGGAGTAGCCATGGGACTGCTTCCCTTGTGGCTCAGAGAGTAAAGAATATGCCTGCAATGAAGAAGACCTGGGTTCAATCCCTGGGCTGGGAAGATCTCCTAAAGAAGGGGACAGCTACCCACTCCAGTATTCTGGCCTGGAGAATTCATTCCATAGACATAAGAGCCTGGCAGGCTACAGTCCAGGGGTTCACAAAGTCAGACACGACTGAGTGACTTTCACTTTCAGCCATGGGATCAACACCTATGGATCGAATGAAGAGGTAGTGGGATTGCTGAAGGTGTAAGTCAAGACTTCATGTAAATCTCACGTCCATGCGATTTAGGCCATTCCTATAAGTGCATGACTTTCGACAAGATGTCTCTGAAGCTGAGTCAATTCCTGAAGGGGATGCCAGGTGAAAGATGTCTGCTGACAACACTCCAAAGAGCTGGAGAGCAACACGTTTTTTCTTGAAATGTAGTTTGGGCTTCACATTTCTAGATTCCCCATGCTGAGATATATCTGGGCATGACAAGGTTTTTTTTTTTCTTTTTTTTTCCAGCATATGGCTGGATTAATTTACTAAAATTTTATTTGGGATTTTTGCTTATACAGTCAAGAGTGAAATTTTTCATTAATTTTCATTTCTTTTACTATGCTTGTCTGCTTTTAGTAATTAAATTTATACAATCCTCATAAACATATATATTTTCTGAGATAATTTGCATAGGAATGATCTTTTCCTTGACTGTTTGCACTCCAGTTTTCTCCTAGGCATTTTCTCCTAAATGCCTTCATTTCGGTTTCCCCTACTTCTAAAAGTAGCAGTATCACTCAACTATTGAGTGGAAATGCTATGTGGAATTCTGTCGAGGTTTTCTTATGAAAGTGAGACTTTTTGTGTCTTCTTTTCTCCTTCTGCCTGAACCGTAGGTTTACTTTCAGACAGAAGTGAAGAAGGCATGGGCACCCCACTCCAGTACTCTTGCCTGGAAAATCCCATGGATGGAGGAGCCTGGTGGGCTGCAGTCCATGGGGTCGCGAAGAGTCGGACACGACTGAGCGACTTCACTTTCACTTTTCAGTTTCATGCATTGGAGAAGGAAATGGCAACCCACTCCGGTGTTCTTGCCTGGAGAATCCCAGGGAGAGGGGAGCCTGGTGGCTGCCGTCTATGGGGTCGCACAGAGTCGGACAAGACTGAAGCGACTTAGCAGCAGCAAACAGAAGCATGATATGACAAAGCAGAAAGAGACTAGATCTTTTATATAAGAAACCAGGCCAATGTGATCTTAAGACTACAGCAGCTGGGTTTTCTAACTTATGTCAGTATTGGCTTATATTTACTTTCATAATTAAACTAACTGCTCTATTTGTTTGTTTCCCAGAGATTGTTTTGAAGTCAATTTCTTCAACCTTGAAATTGATCCTTTTAAATTATTTTAATGAGAGTTTGTTAAGTATAGGTTCAGTATTTGTTGAAAAACATGAAAATATCTTTCTCCTTGTTTCTCTGGAGAGTTTTATTAGCTAGGCACATACTTCTAGGTAGCTGTGTTTCTCTCAGCTCTTTGGAGATGTTCTTTCATTCTCTTTGCTCTTTGAATCCCTTTGTTGCCTTTATGCCTGTATCTACCTTTTTGTAGAGAAAATGTGCTTTTTTGCCTTTAGAACTCCACTTGGTTCTTGGTATTCTGTGGTTTTATATGATGTGCCTAGGTGTAGATTTATTTTTATGTATCTCGTTTGCCACTTATTGCATTTTCTGAATCTGAGAATTCATGTTTGTTTGTTTGTTTGTTTTATTTCTGAAGATTCTTAGCCAAGGTTTCCTCAAATCCTGCCTCTCCAATCTATTTCATCTCTGTTCTGGAACTCAAAATAGATGTATGTGAGACTTCCTCACTCAGTCTTCCAAGTCTTTGAATCTCTCATATTTGAAAGATGATACCTCTTGTGTCTCTGGATCTCTTTGGGATAATATCTTCATATCTTTCTCCTAGTTTGTTGCTTCTCTCTTCAGCTTGGTTATTCAATTCATTCTGTGCATGTGCATATATATGAATGCTTGCATGTGTGTGTGTTTTAATTTCAACAACACTAGTTTTCTTTTGAGGAAGTTCCATTTCGATTCTCTTTCAGATCTTCCTGGTCATTTTCTATACTTTTTCTTCTTCACTTATTATTTTAACTTATTTTATTTCTATAAATTTTGTGTGCTGTGTGCTTAGTCACTCATTGTGTCCAACTCTTGCGATCCCGTGTACTGTAGCCTGGCAAGCTCCTCTGTCCATGGAATTCTCCAGGCAAGAATACTAGAGTGGGTCATCATTCTCTTCTCCAGGGGAATCTTCCCAACCCACTAATTGAACCCAGGTCTCCTGCACTGCAGGCAGACTCTTTACTGACTCAGCTATGAGGGAAGCCCTAAATTTTGAAATATGCTTAATAGTCTGTATCTTATAATCCTATTATCTATAATTCTTGGGATCCTATTCTTCTGTTTATCTTCTGCAAACTTTCTGTGTCTTGTTTCCAGTATATACAGTGATTTATTTATTGTGATATCATATTTGTTTGGTCTTCATGCTAAAAATATTAATGGACTTGGATACAGTGGGTACTAAAGCTGAGAGAACTTCACGAATAGCTCTGAACTGCTATGAATATGAAAGCACCTTAATAATTTCTCACGTTAGAGTTTCTTGAACCATGCAGGCAGTGTAAATGCAAATTCACAATCCATATGACAGCAGGATTATAATTGTGAGTTTAAAAAAAAAACAAACAAACTCTACTCTGTCCCTCAACCCAAAATTCTGTTGTAACCTCCTCTTGTCTGTAGATAGATTTTTTTTTTTTGCTAGACTACCCTTTCATTTAGAATATATAAGATTTAAATTTTTCCTTTGTGGGAACAGCTGTAAGTTTACAGGTCCTAGTGAAATTTCTCATCTTAATTAGAGCCTTTTTTCTTATTCTAATATGAATCATGAGAAACAGAGACTTTCAAGGGACTCCCCTGGTGGTCCAATGGTTAAGAATCCACCTTGCAATGTAGGGGACAAAGGTTCGATCCCTGGTAAAGGAGCTAAGATCAGCTACTGAGCCTGCAGACACCAAAACCCACATGCGACAACTGGAGAGTCTGTGCACTGCAACAGAAGATCCCGTGTGATGCAACAAAGCTACCATGTGCCGCAACTTAGACCTGACACAGCCAAGTATATATATACACACACACACACATATATTTTAAACCTGATTCTTTCAAGAATCAACAGATATCCCTAAGGCAGCCTGTGGCTTAGCAGGTGTGGTACTTATATATCACATGGACTTTCCTTAATTTTCTGAAAGTGTAGCTTTGCATTTGAGTGGAGGCTTCCAGAATTTCTATGTATTTGTACCAGTACAGTTTTTTAGAACATAAAAATTTCCTAAAATGTAAAATAGCCTCAATTTTCAGAAATCATCCAGTCTGAAGTATATTACAGTCTCTCTGTTCCATACTGCCTTGCATAATCTACCATTGTACTTATCGTATTTGATTCTTTGTTGTGATTTAATTTGTGTTTTTTCTCACCTATTACACTGTGAACTAATTCAGATGATGAAATTCGAAATTTGTTTACATATCCCTCAGTTTATTACTGTTTTCAGTGAAGAAGATAGGAAAGCTATGCAAACTCTCTTTTCCTACAAGCCCTAACTGAACGACGGCCGGGGACCCCCAGTGAAGGGATGACAGAGGATGTGGTAGGTGTGAGTACAGGTCCGCACTGAACCTGTTGCCTCCATTTTTCTATCTGGCTCCTGTGATAGTGTGCACGCCAGCTCTGGAAACAGTGCTGTGTTCAATGAGATTAAAGCACACAGTAGAACGGGGAAAGGGTAACAGAAGGAGTGTATTTCCTGGTAAAGTTTATTTCTGCCTGACTTTTCAGCTCTTCCCTGGTCCTGTTCCCCCAATCAATTCTGTTCATTTACTCTCTGTAAGCCTGGTGGCAAGAACTGTGAAAAGATATGAAAACCAACTGTCTGCATCCAACCGAATAATGAAACAATATCTGCTCCGGCAGGATAACTAGAGTTTGTGAGTTTTTTCAAAAGTCAGGCCTGGAAATCGTCAGTGACTATATTAGAAGACATAAGTTAATTACCCCAGGAAGTGTTATGTACTCTTTGGTGTCTCACAAAACTTTTATATCCTTATTTTTTTAATTATTTAAAATTTGAGCTTTTGAACACTAAGTTGATTTATCAGCCTTACTCAGTTTTAGCAGTTGATTTTATGTGGCTGCCATTGACTAGCAAGAGACGTAATTTGATTGACACGAAAAGGAGAGAATTTTTGAGTACTTGGTGTGTCCTAAGCATTTTACATTCTTTACCTTAATACCTCTGCAACTTTGTCAGTTGCTATGTATTATTATGCTACTACAAGTTGGGGAAAGTGACAATATGATATATTAATAAACTTTCTATGATCCCACATCTAATACCGAGATGTTTTATTCCTGAGTTGATACTTGTATTACTCTATTACGCAGATTTCCATCTGGTGGTTTATGAAATCTCTTTTGCATGAACTGAGACAATTCTTAATGATTTTCCTGATCAGTTATGTACAACCACGTGTAAAATTGCAGCCCTTAAAATCTCTCATTATTTTTTTTTCCTTTTTGCTTCCCCACATTGTCCATTCTTTCCTCTTCTGTCAGGTCTCCTCACCTCCACCCTTAGAAAACTCATAATAATAGCTTAATAATCATCTTTACAAATTTTTGTTCATAGTCCTATGATAACATGCAAATATTAATTATTCATACACAGACAAAGAGGTTATTATTTTCCTTCAATATAAGACTGCATGCAAATGTTCTGATCTCAGCTTTTTAATCACTTAAGACTACGTTATGGAAATTCCTTTGAGTCAAAGTTGCAATCCTCACTTGTCTTTTTATCTGCATTGTATTTCATGGTATGGACATACCAAAGTTTTTCAGTCATTCCCACTCTGACCTGTACCCTAATAAAGTATGTGTATATTTACATTTGAATACTTGTGTCTTTATTTTTGTAGACATAATCCTTGAAGTGGGATTGACAGCTCGAATGACATGTTTATTTTTAATTTTAATAGATGTTGCCTGATTGCTCTCTGGAAAAACTGAACAGTTTCATTTTTTTTTTTTTTTTGTCCCATGAGGGCATCCTTTACCAGCATCCTCTCCAACAACGTGTGTTATTGCCCTTTGTTTAAGGTGTGGCTCTTTCATGACAGTAAAGTGATATCTTAATTTAACTTCATTTCCCCAACTATCAGTGAGTTCAAATATATATATATACCTTGACCTCAAGATTTGCTTTTGAGGCATTTGTCTTCTCACGTCTCTTGCTCAGGCTTCCCTGGTGGCTCAGTGGTAAAGAACCTGCCTGAAATGCAGGAGACGCTGGTTCAGACTCTGGGTTGGGAAGACTCCCTGGAGAAGGGCATGGCAATTCACTCCAGTATGGTTGCCTGGAGAATTCTATGGATAGAGGAGCCTGGCGGGGTACAGTCCATAGGGTCATGAAGAATCAGACACAACTGAAGTCACCGAGCACACATGCACACATCTCTCTTGCTCACATTTATTCTGTTATTTGCTTTTCTTCAGTCAATATTTAAGAGTTTTGTATTTTACTAAAGAAAAATTATGAATGTCAAAAGTTTGATATGTCAAAATATGTACATAGAGATGATTCAGCCTATTCAGCCTAGATCTTTGTAGAAGAGCTTTATGCAGAACAAGAAGAAATAGCATGAAGTTCACCACTGTATAGGTCTGAATGCACCACGATTCATTAAATGTTATGGCTTTGTCCTCAGGCTCTAAAAACAGCCTACGTCCATTCTCCTCTGTGGTTGGTGTTTAGGTCTTGTTTTTTAAGTATATATTATCGAAATTATTTCACTTTTGCAAAATTCTTTCTTAAAGATAGCAAATCATTTTCTGTTACATATTTTTATGGTTTTCTTTAAACAATAAAATAGATAATTGCCTATCCTTTGCCTAATTTTTTTTTTAGCACTTTTGGCCATACAAATGTTCAAAATATTGTATAGGCAGGGTGGCTATCATTTACTGATAGATTCTGCTTTCCTATCTTGGTTAAGAAGCTACCCTTCTCGCCACCATGGTATTGGACATATCTCACAAATTTTTCTTTCACATTTAAATCTTTATTTTACATGTAATTTTATTTTGCATATGCCATGATATTAAAACACAGTTTTACTTTTTCAAGTAGCCAGTCTGACACAATCTTATAAATAATTTATTTTTCCATTATATTGAAATAGCAGCATTAGTATATAAGAAATTCTCATGTGTAGTAATGCCCATTTCTTTCTTCTGCATCCTATTTCACTCATCCATGCATCCATTTTTATGCCAGTGACTTACTAATGCAATTTATAGGAAATTTATTTTATTCTTTGACAATCAGTAGTTTCTTTTTAAAACACATCGCTTTGCTGACAAAGGTCTATATAGTCAAAGGAACGGTTTTCCAGTAGTCATGTATGGATGTGAGAGTTGGGCCATAAAGAAGGCTGAGTGCCAAAGAATTGATACTTTTAAATTATGGTGCTAGAGAAGATTCTTGAGAGTCCTTTAGACTGCAAGGAGATCAAACAGTCAATCCTAAAGCTGTCACTGAAGTTGAAGCTCCAATATTTTGGCTACCTATGCAAAGAGCTGAGTCAATGGAAAAGACCCTGATGCTGGGAAATATTGAAGGGCAAAAAGCGAAGAGGATGGCAGAGGATAAGATGGTTGGATGGCATCACTGATGCAATGAACATGAACTTGGGCAAGCTCTGGGAAAGGGTGAAGGACAAAGAGGCCTGGCATGCTGCAGCCCATTGAGTTGTAAAGAGTCAGACATGACTTAGTGACTGAAGAACAACAAATTGACATTAACACTGTATTAGTTTCAGATGTACAACTTAATGACTCAGCATTTCTATATATTATGAAAGGATCACCACAGTAAGTTTAGTTACTTACTATTTACATCCATCACTACACATAGTTACAATCTTTTTTCTTGTGATAAGAAATTTTAAGATCTCTGTTAACAAGTTTCAAATTTTTGATATATCCTGACATCTGTTAAGGTAAGTCCCTCTTCATTATTTTCACTGTCTTTCTTTTTCCTTACTCTTAGATATTTTTTTCTTCCATATGAGCTTTAGATATATTCATGAAATTCAACTTAAACATCTCTTAGCATTCCAATTGGAACTGCATTAAACTGCTATTAATTTAAGGAAAATAAGCTTATGATAGCAAATTCTTTCTTAAATAGCCTGATAAGTGTTTCCATTTGTTCAGATATAATTTTACATTCCACAATAAAATTATACTATTTTTCCCATTTATTTCATATTTCTTTCTTGTTTCGTTTGTATTTTAAAGTTTTCAGTTTATAGTGAATGAAGCATGTTTCCCATTTTCAATTTTAGATTTATATTTACTTTAGTTCTGATACACATGTTTCTACAGTGAATTTATGGATGTAATACATTTTTTCCTTTGTGAAACATATGAAAGGATACAAACAGAAACCAAAGTGTACTTTTGCTTTTAAAAATTAGATATTTTTAAGAGTATGTATTTATTTTCCCACTAAAGGGCAAGCACTAAAATTTTAATTTACTTATGTAAGTGTGGCAACATTCATGGTCTATCCTACAAACTTTTTCGTATATTCACATAGACATGCAGAAATACACATAAACACACTTCTATTTTACTGTAGCTTTTAATCAATATTTCAAAGTAGTAATCTAGTTTGAAATTTTCAATAATATAGAGAACACTATAAATAAAATGCTCTAACATGCAATGCCAAGTATTTCTCTAGGATAGTTTCAAGAAATAGAATTCCTAGGTTAAAAGAGATGCAGTAGTGTTAATGGTTAAGTCATTGCATGATTCCTGCATGTAAGGGAGAGGTTGTAGCGCCCCCACTCATGCCCTTCTCTTTTCCATCCTAGTTTCTAACATGATGATGTTCCCCAGACTCCTTGTGTGTACATGGAGTCACGGCCAATGAACCGTGAACAAGCAGTTTGTGTCATTCTGATCAATGAATATCTTTTTGACTCTCCATGTCAAAGACCCTGAAGGAAACGTGTGGACATAGTGACAGTTCCCAGATGGCTTAGCGGTAAAGAACCTACCTGCCAATGAAGGAGTCACAGGAGATGCAAGTTCAATGCCCAGGTTGGGAAGATCACTTGGAGAAGGAAATGGCAACCCACTGTAGTATTCTTGCCTGAAAAATCCCATGGACAGAAGAGCCTGGTGGGCTACAGTGCATGCGGTCACAAAGAGTTGGACACGACTGGAGTCATTGAGTGTGGGCATGAGCACAAGTGAAGCCAGGAGGTGCTGGATGCATCTTTTGGCAGGAGAGCCAAACTTCTGAGAAATTCTGGACCACAGGAGGTTTTGCAGTTAGAGTAGACATGACTTGCCCAAGGTTACACAGTGTGTAAGCTGACATGCCATGATTCAAACCCAAGCAGTCTTGCTCCAAACCCGTACTGTCAATTCCTACATTATTCAGTCTCATATTGTTTTTGATTCATGTTTAGAATATCCTTTAGAAGTCTTACCTTAAACTGTAGCCCTACCACTATTTCTTGAGAGTGTTCAGTCTTCCACACAAACTCTGAAAATAGGTATTATGACTAACTTTAAGAGTCTAAGAAGTCAGATGTCCAGGCCATTTCCTGAATGATGATCTTGAGCTAAGATTAAGATTTGGTATAGAAGGAATTCAAAGAGAATTACCAAGTTCATATCAATTTCAGACAGTACATGAATTTTTAAGTTCTAGAGTGTCCATTGATGATCATAGATCCCAGTTTTTTGGTGAAGTTCCTCACCATGACCTCCATGTTTCTAAATATATCAATCACAATTATTTTACTATGTGTCTAAAAACTCTGAGTTATGTATTACCCATAAATCTCTTTTTATTTTCTCTATTCCTTTATCATAATATGCTTGAATTTATTTTATTGAATGGACATTTTGTGTACAACAATATTTTAAGAGCTCTGAATTAGCTGTTAGTTTCTTTGCCCATTCAAGCAAAATTAAAGCAAAAGCAAATTAGTTTCCAAACTAAAATCCTGAGATATTTATCCTAGTCTCTCTTTCTTGGTATATCATAGCTCTAATTTTTTTTTTAATCTCTTTAGCACCATGAGACTGCCAAAGATTCACTTAGGTTTTCCCTCTCTTCACTGCCAATTTCCCTTGAATTTTTCTCTGTCCTCATTACTTACCTATGAATCATGAATATCTTGACAAGAAAATCAGCTCAGATTGCCTAGCTCACATCTCTATTCTTTTTTTTCCCATGGAATGTTGGCTTTTAAGTTTTTGCTGTTATTAGCCCTGAAATCCAATCTTTATATAGACCCAATGGAATTGCCAAAAGTTCTGCACATAATCTCAACTTCAAAGTCTCTTTTTGGTTGATTTTCTAGCCTTTCTCAAATCAAGAACTGGTGAATGCTTTAAGCGAAAAGGCCATGGAATGTCATATTACCACCACAATGAGTTTCCCATTCATCCATAATTTTGCTCCCTCAAATCCTGGCTATCTTGCTAGCTCCTCAAAATCATCAAAAGATTTTCTTGTTTCATTTTTTAAAACCCAGATGGTTTAATTCTTCTTTGTGGAAGATTTCATCTGCTACAAGATATTTAACCATTATCAGAAACGAAACTCCTGTTTATTCATTAACTTTATTTTTTTTAAATTTTATTTTATTTAACTTTACAATATTGTATTGGTTTTGCCATATATCAAAATGAATCTGCCACAGGTATACTTTAAAACAAAATTCCCAGTTAATCTTGTGAATCAGGTTTCTGTGTTCAGAAAGAATGGTTTGGAGTATTGTTAACTTCCTTTTCTAAATCAAAGGTTAGATTTGGGGATCTGGCTCAAAATTTTTACAGGTCAGTTTCAGATAGAAGGAAGAAGAAGAAATTCAGGCCCTTTTCTGGCCAAGTGGTGTGGGAAAAGAAAGAAAGAGCTAGAGAGAGGGAAGCAGAAGTCACAGAAATTTCTCCTCTTATCTTAGAGGAGTACTGATAGCAAGGGACTCTTGTTCACTTTCCATTTAAGACTCATAGTAAAGGGCACCTTGCAAATGGCATTGTCATTGCAAAGTTAACTTGGAAGTGCTTTCAGAGAGAGAGTAATCCTGAGGTTCTTGTTTTCCTGGCAGCCTCTTGCTTCTCTGTATCCTAAATGGGACTCCAAAGTTGCCAAAGAACTTGCCAGAAAGGTGTTGTATTCATGGCAAAGAATACTATGTCATAAAAGCTGAAGAACATATTTCTCTAGGCAGAAAAATTGAAAGTCAAAGTAGGACCTCATATAGATCCATAGTACCCAAAGTGCCAGGGTCAAGAGAGGTTAGCCAGGGACCCACTATAAATATGGTTTGATGCATCAGAACAGATAAAGAATAATTTCTACCATAGATTTTATCTCATAAAAGTATTGGGACAAGCAGAAACCGGGCTAACCAGAAGTCAGGCAAGTGGGCCTTAGGAAGCATCACTATGAACAAAGCTAGTGGAGGTGATGGGATTCAAGCTGAGCTGTTTCAAATCCTAAAAGATGATGCTGTGAAAGTGCTGCACTCAATATGCCAGCAAATTTGGAAAACTCAGCAGTGGCCACAGGACTGGAAAAGGTCAGTTTTCATTCCAATCCCAAAGAAAGGAGATGCCAAAGAATGCTCAAACTACTGCACAGTTGTACTCATTTCACATGGTAGCAACCTAATGGTCAAAGTCCTTCAAGTTAGGTTTCAACAATATGTGAATCGACAGGGAACTATAGTTAATATCTTCTAATAACCTATAATGGAAAATAATTGAAAAATATGTGTATACATGTAACCTAATCACACAAACAAAAAAGAATTCTACTTTTTTGAAATTTAGTGATGTTTATCTTTTTGCCAGTTTTTCTAAATGTCTTATGGACATCTAACATATGAGGTACAAAATTTTAAATATTTTTGTGTAGGATATGATTAATATAAATTAATTGAATGTAAATCTATTTCCTTTAAATTATTAATGACATCATTCAAGATGTTCCTATTCTTATTTTTTCTGCACTTGACAAAATATTCTCAGAGAAATGTTAATATGTGTCACCATATTATATATTTTTTCTTTTTCCCTTATATTTCTTCTGATATTTGGTTTATGTATCTTTGTTCCTTTGTTGTTAAGATGTCTATTGGTTTATGATGTCCTTTTTCTTTGTGAATTGTACCTTTTATCATTAAAAATATTTCATCATTATTTCATTAAAAAAAGAAGAAGAAGAAACAATAAAACAAACCAAAAACTTCTAGATGTACAAGGTGGATTTAAAAAAGTCAGAGGAACCAGGTCAAATTGCCAACATCCATTGGATTATAGAAAAAGGAAGGGAATTCCAGAAAAACATCTACTTCTGCTTCATTGACTACACTAAAGCCTTGGACTATGTGGATCACAACAAAGTGGAAAATTATTAAAGAGATGGGAATACCAGATCACCTTACCTGCATCCTGAGAAACCTAATACAGGTCAAGAAGCAACAGTTAGAACCTGGTTCAAAATTGGGAAAGGAGTACATCAAGGCTTTATATTGTCACCCTGCTTGTTTAACTTATTTGCAGGGTTAGTAAGTTAGTTCAGTCGCTCACTCTTTGTGAGCCCATGAATCACAGCATGCAGGGTACATCATGTGAAATGCCCAGCTGAATGAAGCACACACTTCAAGATTCCTGGGAGAAATATCAACAACCTCAGATATGCAGATGACACCACCCTTATGGCAGAAAGCAAAGAGGAACTAAAGACCTTCTTGATGAAGGTGAAAGAGGAGAGTGAAAAAGCTGAACTCAGCTTAAACTCAACATTTAATAAATGAAGATCATGGCATCTGGTTCCATCACTTAATGGCAAACAGATGAGGAAATGATGGAAACAGTGACAGACTTTATTTTCTTGGGTTCCAAAATCACTGCAGATGGTGACCATAGTCATGAAATTAAAAAACACTTAAGAAACACTCTGAGAAACCTAGATGGCATATTGAAAAGAGAGCCATCACTTTGCTGACAAAGGTCCACATAGTCCAAGCTTTAGCTTTTCCTATAGTCATGTACGGACGTGAGACCTAGACTATAAAGAAAGCTGAATGCCAAAGAATAGATGCCTTTGAACCATGGTGCTGGAAAAGGCTCTTGAGTGTCCCTTGGACAACAAGGAGTTCAAAGAAGTAAATCCTAAAGAAAATCAGTCCTAAATATTCATTGGGAGAACTGATGCTGAAGCTGAAGTTCCAATACTTTGGCCACCTAATGGGAACAGCCGACTCATTGGAAAAGACCCTGATTCTAGGAAAGATTGAGGACAGGAGGAGAAGGGGACGATGGAGGAGGAAATGGTTGAATGGCATCATGAACTCAATGGACAAGAGTTTGAGCAAACTCTGGGAGATAGTGAAGGACAGGGAAGCCTGGTGTGCTACAGTCCATGGGATCTCAGAGAGTCAGACCTGACTTAGCGACTGAACATAATAAAAGATTCTACCACATGTAATAAATAGAGAAAGAAGCAAAGGGAGGGGGAATTCCTAGGAGATATAAGCGTTGTTATCTAAAGAATAGCTTAAGTTTTACCTGAAGCAATTGTTTCAGTTACCAGTACAGGCTGTTTTAAATTATGCTGGACATTTAATTAAAAGTCACACCTACTGACTAGGGCACACAAGAGGAACGTGAAAAGAGCTACCAGTTCCCTGTACACTGGAATGATACATCCACAGAATGACTGCATAAATGAATGAATGAAACCAAATATTCTCACTAAATCAAACAAAGCAGAGCTAAGACTAAGGCAGAGAAAATAGAAGGCAGAAAAATATTTTTCAGGTTTGTGAGGCCTTTCTTCAGATTATTTTTAGGATCAAACTCATCTTTGAAATTTTCTCTTATCACACAGTTAAGTCTCAGTCTTCTCTGCTCACCCTTTTGCTTCTATTTTTTTTTAATTTATTTATTTTAATTGGAGGTTAATTACTTTACAATATTGTATTGGTTTTGCCATACATCAACATGAATCTGCCACAGGTATATACGTGTTCCCCATCCTGAACCCTCCTCCCTCCCCGTACCATCCCTCTGGGTCGTCTCAGTGCACCAGCCCCAAGGATCCAGTATCATGCATCGAACCTGGACTGGCGATTCGTTTCATATATGATATTATGCAAGTTTCAATGCCATTGTCCCAAATCTTCCCATCCTCTCCCTCTCCCACAGAGTCCAAAAGACTGTTCTATACATCTGTGTCTCTTTTGCTGTCTCGCATACAGGGTTATCGTTACCATCTTTCTAAATTCCATATATATGCATTAGTATACTGTATTGGTGTTTTTCTTTCTGGCTTACTTCACTCTGTATAATAGGCTCCAGTTTCATCCACCTCATTAGAACTGATTCAAATGTATCCTTTAGCTTCTTAATCTAGGTGAACTGGAAGTCTATACTGGTCGGGTACAATGTATGTTGCATATTCAATTGCATATTGAAGTTCCTTATTTTGAGGCAGCTTCCTTGTGATTAACCTCATTAGGTTATGGCAGAAAATGTTCCCTGAGGCTGTTATTAATAAGAAGATTCTTAAGAGATCTTTTTGGTGTATATTTAGAAACCACTATCTATTGCTTACGCTATGTCCCTGTTAGATATTTTGAAATGTTACATTGCTCCCCATGTTTACATAAAGTCCTTTCTCTAGAGGAGGCAAACACTGAAATAATGAAAATAGAAATCTTCTCCTACTCCCAGTGAAATGCTTGTAACAATGCTTCTAATTATTGTCAGGAGATCAGAAGTTTCTGTGTTATGAATCTGCCTCATACTTCCTGTGTGGGCTGACCGGCCATCAAAAAATGCTGCAATAACTGATTCCACTTGGCTCAGAAAGCCACAGCAGCAAGAATCAGCATGAGACAAGGCAGAAACAAAGTAGGTCAGAGCCTCCTTTGAAGACCTGTGCATTCTGCAGCATGCCTAACCATGTCTCTCATAGGTGTCTGCAGCTCTGTAGGCAGAAATCTCCTGTTGGGACTTAGCATATTGCTTAATAAGTGCAATTTGAAGTTGTTCTCCTTAGACTAGTTTTGAAGGTTTTATTTTCTTCCCCCAACAAATACTATATATATTTTTAAATATCAGGTAATTAGATCTCTGCATTAATCATTTAGGGCTTGGGGAGCTTGATGTTTTTCTTTTGACTTTAAAAAATCAACTACAAAGACAAAGGATTTGAAAAGGAGAATGCAATTGCAAAGCCCCTCACCAGCATCAGTCCATTAGGACTGTATAGTCATACAGCCTAGGAAAAATGTCATTTAAGTGAAAGAATCAGACTAGCTAAAAATGCAGATAGAAAATCAGTGCTGTAAGTTGTATCATCATGACCAGTTGTAGTGAGATTAGATCAGATCAGATCAGTGGTCATGTCCGACTCTTTGCGACCCCATGAATCGCAGCACGCCAGACCTCCCTGTCCATTACCAACTCCCAGAGTTTACCCAGACTCACGTCCATCGAGTCAGTGATGCCATCCAGCCATCTCATCCTCTGTCGTCCCCTTCTCCTCTTGCCCCCAATCCCTCCCAGCATCAGAGTCTTTTCCAATGAGTCAGCTCTTCGCATGAGGTGGCCAAAGTACTGGAGTTTCAGCTTTAGCATCATTCCTTCCAAAGAAATGCCACGGCTGATCTCCTTTAGAATGGACTGGTTGGATCTCCTTGCAGTCCAAGGGACTCTCAAGAGTCTTCTCCAACACCACAGTTCAAAAGCATCAATTCTTCAGCACTCAGCCTTGTAGTGAGAGAGCATAGCAATTCTAGAAAAATACAAACATATGTAATTGTAACAATATAACAGTTCCAGCAGTTGCATGATCTTTTTCAAAGTGACACTGACTGCAGAAGAGCACATGTTCATGTGGCAGAAATTCTAAAAGTAAGCCAAGTATACACGTCAGTCACCTTTTGTTCTGTAGCTTAGATGTCAGCATCTTTGCATTTTGTGAGATTTGATTCCGAGAAATCTGTGCTTACCCTATAGTGACTGGGATGCTGAAATAAGCACTTGGTTAAATTACACTAAGGCACTCACATTGAAAGCAATAGTGAACAATGACAAATCCTTCTCTTTCTTTTTCCTCCTTTCTTTTGATTTCCTTCCTTTCCTTGTTTCTCCTATATTTTGAATAGATAAAGCATTCAATGCTCAAAAATTCAAGACATGGTGATATCATGGAAGATGGCAGAATAGGAAGCTCCTACAACTGGTCTGCCCACTAAAACAATTATTGAGTTGGCAAAAACTATCACAATCAATTATTTCAGAACTCTGGCATTGAGTCAAATGCTTGCAGCAGACAGGAGAAGTGCCTGGTGAAGGAAATGGCTGGTTAAATTTGGGTGAATTTTGGTATTTTATTGGTATTTTATACAGTGACTATTGCAAGTAGTGACCCCCTGGACTGCAGCACACCAGGCTTCCCTGTCCTTCTGGGAGATGGTGAAGGACAGGGAAACCTGATGTGCTGCAGTCCATGGGGTCACAAAGAGTTGGACACGACTGAGCAATTGAGCAACAACAACAAAAACAACAAGTAGTTGTGAGACTGGTGGTACACATCTCTGGTGTTGCTTGCTGCAGCCAGGGTGGGTGATAGTGAACTTGGCCTTCAAAAATTAAAGTTTTGATCAGCCTGACAGATTGCTGAAGGGCTGGAGCAGGGCAGGACATGACAATTCTTTGAACTCTTGTAGACAGAAGCAGCTTCTCAGCACTGTTAGTTGAGGGTATTTAGATATAGAAAATCTTTTTTTTTTTTTTTTAATTAGCATTTAAGAAAATTTCTGTAAGGTCACTGGCTGACTATGGAGGTAATAGAACATAGATCTCAGGGGTCACTCATGGCAAGGAATATAGCCTTTGCAAAAATAGTTTGAAAGAATCAATAAACAAAAGAATGGTTCAGGTCTTCATTAAGCACTACTAACAATTGCAGGAGAGGGAGAATAATTTCATGTCCAGATATCACATTATAAATTTTAAATGTCTAGTTATCAACAAAAATTTACAAAGTATGCAAGGAAACATGAAAGCATGACCCACTCACAGGCGAAAAAGAAACAAACTGATAAAAACCATCATTGAAGAAGCACAGACATTTAATTTAATAGACAAAGACTAAAAGTTACTGTCTGAAATATGCTTAAAGAGCTAAAGAAAACCATGACCTAAGAACTGAAGAAAATCCGGAGAATGAGGTATGAATAAGTAGGGAATATCAATAAAGAGATAGAAACCGAGTAGAAATTCTGAAGCTGAAAAGTACAATATCTGAAATAAAAGTTTATTGAGGGGTGTAATCCCCTTCATGGATCACAGTCTGGTTGTGCTGAAGAGACTTGCCTGTGCAGGGCCACACAAGGCAGATGGGTCAGGATGAAGAATTCTGAAAAAATGTGGTCCATTGGAGGAGAAAATGGCAAACCACTCCAGTATTCTTGCTAGGAGAACCTCATGGACAGTGTTAAAGGCAAAAAGCTATGCCACTGGAAGATGAATCCCCAAGTTGGAGGGTGTCCAGGATGCTACTGGGGAAGAGCAGAGGATCCCTGGAGGAGGGCATGGTGACCCACTCCAGGATTTTTGCTGGAAAATCCCACGGACACAGGAGCCTGGCCGGCTACAGTCTGCTACAGTCCATAGGGTCATACAGAGTAAAACAAACTGAAGCTACTTAGCACACATGCACACAAGAGCAGATGGCAATTACTTACAGCTCCAGAAAGAGCAGAATGGCTGGGCCAAAGTGGAAATGATAGTCAGCTGTGGATGCACCAGGTAGTTGAAGAAAAGCCTGATGCTGTAAGGAACAATATTGCATAGGAAACTAGAATGTTGGTCCGTGAATCAAGGTAAATTGGACATGGTTAAGCAGGAGATGGCAAAATTGAACATCAAGATCTTAGGAATCAGTGAACCAAAATGGATGGGAATGGAGGAATTTAATTCAAATGACCATTATATCTACTTCTGTGAGCAAGAATCCCTTAGAAGAAATGGAGTAACCCTCATAATCAATGAAGAGTCCAAAAGAGAGTACTTGGGTGCAATCTCAAAGATTACAGAATGATCTCAGTTCATTTCCTAAGCAAATCATTCAGTATTTCAGTAATCCAAGTCTATGCCCCAACCATTGATGCTGAAGACGTGGAAGTTGATCAGTTCTATGAAGACCAACAAGACGTTCTAGAAAAAAAAATAAATAAATAAAAAGATATCCTTTTAATCATAGGGGATTGGAAAGCAAAAGTAGGAAATCAAGAGATATCAAGAATAATAGGCAAGTTTGGCCTCTGAGTACAAAATGAAGCAGGGTAAAAACTAGCAGAGTTTTGTCAAGAAAACTATGATGGTCATAGTAAACACCCCTTTCCAACAACCCAAGAGACAAATTTATACATGGACATTGACCATACATGGTCAATACCCAAATCAGACTGATTATGTTTTTTGCAGTCAAAGATGAAGAAGCTCTATAAAAAAAAAAAAAAAAAAACAAGGCCTGGAGCTGACTGTGGCTCAGATAATGAGCTCCTTATTGTAAAATTCAGACTTCAATTAAAGACAGCAGGGAAAATCACTAGGCCATTCTGGTATGACATAAATCAAATTCCTTATGATTATACAGTGGAAGTAATGAATAGTCAAGAGATTAGATCAGTAGACAGAGCACCTGAAGAACTATGGAGGAGGCAGTGACCAAAACCAATCCAAAGAAAAAGAAATACAAGAAGGTAAAGTGGTTTTCTGAGGTGCCTTATTTAGAGGTAAGGAAAGAAGAGAAATGAAAGGCAAGGGAGAAGGGAAAGAAATACCTGACTGAATGCAGAGTTCCAAAAGTAGCAAGGAAAGAAAAGAAGGCCTTCTTAAGACAACAATGCAAATTAATAGAGGAAAACATTAGAATAGGAAAGAATAGAGATCTGTTCAAGAAAGTTGGAGAGATCAAGGGAATATTTCATGCAAGGATGGACATGATAAAGGACAGAAAGGGTAAGTACCTAACAGAAGCAGAAGAGATTAAGAAGAGGTGACTACAATACACAGAAGAACTATAGAATTATGCCACGATGCTGTGGTCACTCATCTAGAGCCAGACATCTTAGAGTGTGAAGTCAAGTGGGCCTTAGAAAGCATTGCTGCAAACAAAGCTAGTAGAGGAGATGGAATTCTGATCAGCTATTTAAAATTCTAAAAGATGATGATGTTAAAGTTCTGCAGTCAATATGATAGCAATTTGGGAAAACTCATCACTGGCCACAGGACTGGAAAATGTTGGTTTTCATTCCCATCCCAAAGAAGGGTAATGCCAAAGAACGTTCAAACTACCATACAATTTCACATACTAGCAAGGTTATGCTCAAAATCCTTCAAGCTAGGCTATAGCAGTCGGTCAACCAAGAACATCTGGATGCACAAGCTGGGTTTTGAAGGTAGAGGAACCAGAGATCAAATTGTCAACATTTGTGGGACCATGGATGGGGTTCCAGGAAAACATCTGCTTCATAGCCTATGCTAAAGCATCTGACTGTGTGAAAGAAAAATTGAAAGTGTTCGTCTCTCAGTTGTATCTGACTCTAGGATCCCATGGACTGTAGCACACCAGGCTCTTCTGTCCATGGAATTCTCTAGGCAAGAATACTAGAATGGGTTGTAATTCCCTTCTCCACTGAATCTTCCTGACCCAGAGATTGGGCCCTGGTCTCCTGCATTGCAGGCAGATTCTTTACCACTGAGCCGCCTGGGAAGCCCCTATAACAAACTGTGGAAAATTCTTAGATGTGGGAATACCAGACCATCTTACCCATCTCCTGGGAAACATGTATGCGATCAAAAAGCAACAGTTAGAACTGAACATGGAATCACTGACTGGTTCAAAATTCGGAAAGTATTATGACAACTTTGTGTATTGTCACCCTGCTTATTTAACTTATATGCAGAGTATGTCATGCAAAATGCCAGATTGAATGAATTACAAGCTGAAATCAAGATTGCCACCTGAAATATCAACAACCTCACATATGCAGAATATACCACCTTAGTAGGAGAAAGTGAAGAGGAACTTGATGAAACTTGATAAAGGGCCTCGGTGAAAGTTAAAGAGGAGAGTGGAAAAGTTGGCTTAAAACTCAAAATTCAAAAAAATGAAGATCATGGTATCCAATCCCATCACTTCATGGCAATTTGATGGCAAAAAAATGAAAACAGTGACAGACTTTATTTTCTTGGGCTCCAAAATCACTATGGATGGTACTGTAGGCATGAAATTAAAAGATGTTTGTTCCTAGAATGGAAAACTATGACAAACCTAGACAGCATGTTAAAAATCAGAGACATCACTTTGTCAACAAAGGTCCATGTAATCAAAGTTATGTGTTTTCCAGTAGTCAGGTCCAGATGTGAGGGCTGGATCACAAAGAAGGCTGAATGTTGAAAAACTGATGCTTTTGAATTGTGGTACTGGAGAGTCCCTTGGACTGCAAGGAGATCAAACCAGTCAATCCTAAAGGAACTCTACCCTGAATATTCATTGGAAGAACTGTTGCTGAAACTCCAATACTTAGATCACCTGACGTGAAGTGTGGACTCATTGGAAAAAGACTGATGCTGGGAAAGATTGAAGGCAATAGCAGACTTTTAGATAGCATCACAGACTCAATGGACATGAATTTGAGCAAACTCTGGGAGATAATGGAGAACAAAGGAGCTTGGCATGTTGCAGTCCATGGGGCCACAAAGAGTCAGACAAGAGTTAGCAAATGAACAACAATAACAAGGGCTGTAACTACAGATCAAATTGGCATGAGAATGAATCTGCAGTTTAAGAAGCAGAACGAAAAACTAATGAAGCAAGAACAGAATCTAAGGGAGTTTTAAAGCACTATCAATCTGACCAGCATGCATGTTGGAGTTCCAGAAGGACAATTGAAGAAGCAGAAATGATATTGAAAGAAATAATGGCTTAAAACATCTCAAATTTGATGAAAACCATGAATGTTCATATCTAAGTATCTTAATCAATTCTAAGGAGAATTAAGAGATCTATACTGAGATACTACAATCAAACAATAAAAAGACAAGCACAAAGAAAGAATCTTGAAAGCAGCAAGAGCAAAGTGACTGTTACTTACACACACACACAGAATCTTAAAAAAAAGATAACAAGCTCTCTTTATCAACAAGCATAACAACAACAACAAAGAAAACTAAGGAAGTTTGTTGCTTGTAGACTTGGCCTATAAGAAGTGCTAAAGGAAGGATGAAATAAGGCTTGCTGGGAAAGGTAATTACATAGTAAATGTAAATCCCTGTATTACGTATTTTGGTATGAAACTCCTCTTTGCTTCCTAAAGGAATTAAAGAATAAATGCATAAAACAATAATTATAAATCTTTGTTAATGGGCACACACTGTGTAAGGATATAATCTGTGACAGTAACAGCATAAAAGAGGATGAGGTTACATAGTTACAGGACTGCTGTGGCTGCTGCTAAGTCACTTCAGTCATGTCCGACTCTGTGCGACCCCATAGACGGCAGCCCACCAGGCTCCCCCGTCCCTGGGATTCTCCAGGCAAGAACACTGGAGTGGGTTGCCATTTCCTTCTCCAGTGCATGAAAGTGAAAAGTGAAAGTGAAGTTGCTCAGTCGTGTCTGACTCTTCGCGACCCCATGGACTGCAGCCCACCAGGCTCCTCTGTCCATGGGATTTTCCAGGCAAGAGTAGTGGAGTGGGGTGCCATCGCCTTCTCTGAGTTACAGGACTAATTGTATGCTATTGAAGTTAACTTTTTTTATCAATTTAAACTAGATTGCTATAAATTTAGGATTTTAAATGTAATCTTCTTAGTAACCATAAGACAGTGATTAAAAATATACAGGAAATGAAGAGGGAATCAAAATGGTAAATAGAAAAAGAAATCAAATATAGAAGAATGCAGTATTAGAGGAATTGAGGAAACAAAATTATCTATCTATCTAATGTATCTATCTTTATATCTTTATCTATCTATCTATAGATCTATCTATCTATATATATATATATATGTAATTGTTGTTGTTGTTAGCTAATTGTTGTTGTAGCTAAGTTGTAATTGTTGTTCAGTAGCTAAGTTGTATCTGACTCTTTGTGAGCCCATGGACTGAAGCACACCACACTTCCCTGTCCTTCACTATCTCCGGAAATTTGCTCAAACTAATGCCCATTAAATAACACAATGGAAAAAGGCATATCTTTCATCATCAATCATCACTTTTAATGTGAAGCAATTAAGTTTATCAATTAAGGCAAAGATTAGTAAAATGAATTAAAAAATAAAAAACATGATCCAACTACATGCTACTTATAAGAGTCTCCCTTCAGACCTAAAGACATAAATTGACTGAAAATGGAAGAATGAAAACCATCATCTATGCAAATTGTGAACAGAAGACCTCATCTGACTCAAAGATCAGCCCTCCTGATTTCCTCCTTCTCCCAAGGAATGAGATATCACATTTCTTGAATTCCTTCTTTGGTTATTTCTTCCTATCTCTGCCCTGTTGTTTATACTGGGGGAGCATATTGTCCACCTCTCTAAGACACTACTTCCAGGCCTGACCACCACTCTGATGATCAGAGACTTCCACATTCTATGGTTTTGGGGGAATTGTATACCATCACTTTTCATAGAACCACATCAGGGTTCAAGAGTGATAGCAGAAGATAAAATTGCCAGTCAGGTTTACAAGAAAAACTTATGACCTGAGATGACATTTTGTATTTGTTCTCTACACAGGTTACAACTAATATGTGAATATATATATATATATTCTTAAATTTATTGAAAGTTTTATGATAGGTATAAATAAACATGGTAAGAAATCTAATTGGTTTGTGGATCCAATAAATAAAATAAGTGGTATAAGTATTAGAGTTTCGGTTTGTCCCCTGTAGTTCCAAAAGGCCATTATTTGTTATGATGTAAGTTGAATCAGTTGCTGCTGAATAGACATTAGATGACTATTAGTTAACTGATTAGGTGAGGGGAATGTGATACCTGAGGATTTATCAATACCTATATCCATATCTATATCTAAACTTGAAACACTAAGATTATAAAGAGAAATGGCATGAGTGTTGGCCATGAGTCTGAGCATCCCACTTTTCAGAGCATATTTAGTAAGGAACTCCTTACACTTCTCACTGAAGATCTTGTCCTTAAAAAATAGGCTTATATGAACCTCCAAATTATGTGTTATCCACTTAATAGTACTCAAGAATTAGCTAAGTATTAAGATATAGATCCTTGGTTTTCAGAGATTTTGCAGTAGTGTGGCTAGAGCGATACTGGATAATCATTACCTCAGACACCTACAGCCGGTGGCTGTGATGGCAGTGGTCCGGAGTCACACTTTGACAAGTTCTGTCTTAACATGTTGGAGTATAATAGCCTCTGATTAGTTTGGAAGATCTAAATATGAAGTAATTGATTCTCACTAGGGCAGGGCTTCCCTAGTAGCTCAGCTGGTAAAGAATCTGCCTGCAATGCAGAGGACTTGGTTTGATCCCTGGGTTGGGAAGATCCCTGGAGAAGGCACAGGTTACCCACTGCAGTATTCTTTGGTTTCCCTGGTGGCTCAGAGGGAAAGAATCTGCCTTCAATGTGAGAGATCTGGGTTTGATCCCTGGGTTGGTAAGACCCCCCGGAGAAGGGCATGGCAACCCGCTCCAGTATTATTGCCTGGAGAATTCCATGGACAGAAGAGCCTGGCAGTCTACAGTCCATGGGGTCACAAAGAGTCAGACACAACTGAGCGATTTTCACTTCACTTCACTTCAGGGGAGCACAAGCTGTAGCCACAGAAGAAAATAAAACTGTGGGTCTCTGGTGTCTGTGAAATTTCAGAAGTTTTAAAGCCATAAGGGGAAGCTCTGAAAGACTTTGACCTTAAAGTCAGAAGAGCAGAGTTGTGACAAAAGAATGTTACAAAAGATGTCAGTTCTGAAATCACATTGACTGCATTTAGCCAATAATAAATATTAATTTCCTTCCTTTATATTCAGAAATCATTAATAGTTCCTTATGTATGGGCAAATTCACTTCAAAATATCAAAAGAATAATTTTCAGACCTCTTATCTGATCACTTTATCAGAAATATCTTTGTACTTGTTTGAAATATTCATTTATCTCTCTGAAAAATGCTCTTTTTCCCTGAAATGGGGTGTTTGTTATGAAAATGAAAGCTGGTTGGATTGAGAAATGACTGGAAACAATAGTACAATGGGAAAGAGGTTTTTAAACCACATAAACTTGATTAACAGCCTACTTTTCAAGCTGTATTTGAGATATTACATGAAGTGGAAGAGCATCATGAATCTAGTAAATTCTCTTTACATTTGTGTCAGTCTAATAGTCTCTGGCCTTTTTTGTGTTATCCAGAGATCTGAGAGTTATAGCAACTCCCTAAGTGGGGTATCTCGGTGATAAATTTTATTAGGTAAATAATGACAAAGGATAATGAAAAAAAGGAAAAGAACTAATGCTAACTCATATTTCAAGTGCTCTCTTCTGCTGAATCTACATCTGATTTGCTAGTCAACATTTCAGTTCTCATAAAAAATGATTATTATTTTAGAAATTATTTATCTCATGCAACCACTGATGTGGCTATGCAAAGCACCTTTGATCATTACTTAAAAAGATACATGTCTAGATATTACCAGCAACTGAGGAAGGGGATGAAAATATAAAATGGTAGTAGGCCAATGTCATCAAGGAGCTGACACTTATCTAAAAAGCAAAACTATATAAAATAAAAAATCTTGAATAGCTAAAGCAACCTTGAGAAAGAAAAGTGGAGCTAGAAGAATGAAGCACCCTGATTTCAGACTATACTACAAAGTTACAGTAGTCAAGACAGTATGGTAGTGGCATCAAAATAGAAATACAGATAATGAAAAGGATAGAAAGTTCAGAGATAAAGCACACACCTATGGGCATCTTAGCTTTGACAAAGGAGGCAGGGATATACAATGGAGAAAAGGCAGCTTTTTCAATAACTAGTAAATTTGGTAAATTTGGACAGTTACATGTAAAAGAAAGAAATTAGAAAACTTTGTAACACCGTATACAAAAATAAACTCAAAATGGATTGTTTTTGTTATTGTTATTGTTTGTTATTGTTTTTGTTGCACAGTTGTGTTCTAATCTTTGCAACCTAATGGACTGCAGCATGCCAGGCTTCCCAGTCCTTCACCATCTCTTGAAGCTTGCTCAAGCTCATGTCCATGGAGTCGGTGATGCCATTCAAACATCTCATCCTCTGTCATTCCCTTCTCCTCCTGCCTTCTATCTTTCCCTGAATCAGGGTCTTTTCAAATGACTTGACACTTCAGATCAGGTGGCCAAAGTATTGGAACTTCAGTTTCAGCAAAAGTCCTTCCAATGAAATTTCAGGACTGATTTCATTATGATTGACTGTTTTAATCTCCTGGCTGTCCAAGCAACTCTCAAGAGCTTTCTCAACACCACAGTTCAAAAGCATCAATTCATCAGCACTCAACCTTCTTTAAGGTTCAACTCTCACATCCATACCTGACTACTAGAAAAATCATAGCTTTGACTATATTGACCTTTGTCTGCAAATTAATGTCTCTGCTTTTTAACGTGCTGTCTAGGTTTGCCATAACTTTTCCTTCAAGGAGCAGGTGTCTTTTAATTTCCTGGCTGCAGTCACCATCTGCAGTGATTTTGAAACCCAAGAAAGTAAAGTCGATCACTGCATCCAATGTTTCCCCATCTAATTGCCATGAAGTGATGAGACCAGATTATATGATTTTAATTTTTTGAATGTTGAGTTTATGCCAGCCTTTTCACTTTCTCACCTTCATTAAGAGGTTCTTTAGTTCCTCTTCACTTTCTGCCAGATGGATGATGTCATCTGCATATCTGAGGTTATTGATATTTCTGCTGGCAATCTTGATTGCACCTTGCACTTCATCCAGCCTGGCATTTTGCATCGTAAATTCTGGATATAAGTTAAATAAGCAGGATGACAATATATAGCCTTGACATACTCTTGTCATAAATAAATGCTCAGAATTTTTTCAACAATATGTGAACCGTGAACTTCCAGATGTACAAGATGGTTTTAGAAAAGACAGAAGAACCAGATATCAAATTGCCAACATCTGCTGGATCATCAAAAAAAAAGCAAGAGAGTTCCAGAAAAACATCTATTTCTGCTTTATTGACTATGTCAAAGTCTTTGACTGTGTGTATCACAATAAACTCTGCAAAATTCTGAAAGAGATGGGAATACCAGACCACCTGACCTGCATCTTGAGAAATCTGTATGCAGGTCAGGAAGCAACAGTTAGAACTGGACATGGAACAACAGACTGGTTCCAAATAGGAAAAGGAGTATTTCAAGGCTGTATATTGTCACCCTCCTTATTTAACTTATATGCAGAGTATATCATGTGAAATGCCAAGCAGATGAAGAACAAGCTGGAATCAAGATTTCTGGGAGAAATATCAATAACCTCAGATATTCAGATGATACCACCCCTATGGAAGAAAGTGAAGAATATCTAAAAAGCCTCTTGATTAAAGTGAAAGAGGAGAATTAAAAAGTTGACTTAAAGCTCAACATTCAGAAAACTAAGATCATGGCATCCGGTCTCATCACTTCATGGCAAATAGATGGGGAAACAGTGAAAACATGTCAGACTTTATTTTTGGGGGCTCCAAAATCACTGCAGATGGTAATTACAGCCATGATATTAAAAGACATTTACTCCTTGTAAGGAAAGTTATGACCAACTTAGATAGCATATTAAAAAGCAGAGACATTACTTTGCCAACAAAGGTCAATCTAGTCAAGACAATAGTTTTTACAGTAGTCATGTATGGATGTGACAGTTGGACTATAAAGAAAGCTGAGAGCAGAAGAATTGATGCTTTTGAACTGTGGTGTTGGAGAACACTCTTGAGAGTTCCTTGGACTAAAAGGAGATCCAACCAGTCCATCCTAAAGGAGATCAGTCCTGAGTGTTCATTGGAAGGACTGACATTGAAGCTGAAACTCCAATACTTTGGCCACCTGATGTGAAGACCTGACTCATTTGAAAAGACCCTGATGCTGGGAAAGATTGAAGGTGGGAAGAGAAGGGGATGACAGAGGATGAGATGGTTGGATGGCATCACCGACTCAATGGACATGAGTTTGAGTAAACTCTGGGAGTTGGTGATGGACAGGGAGTCCTGGCATGCTTCAGTCCATGGTGTCGCAAAGAGTCCAACACTACTGAGCGACTGAAGTGAACCGAACTAAACTGAACTCTTTTCCCAATTTTGAACCAATTCATTTTTCTATGTCCGGTTCTAACAGTTGTTTCTTGACCTGCAAACAGGTTTCTCAGAATGTAGGTAAGGTGGTCTGGTATTTCCATGTCTTTGAGAATTTTCCATAGGTTCTTGTGATACACACAGTCAAAGGCTTTAGCATAGTCAATGAAATAGATGTTTTTTTCTGGAATTCTCTTGCTTTTTTCTATGATCCAAATTTTCGCAATTTGATCTCTGGTTTCTCAGTTCAGTTCAGTTCAGTTCAGTCACTCAGTCGTGTCCGACTCTTTGTGACTTCATGAATCGCAGCACTACAGGCCTCCCTGTCCATCACCAACTCCCAGAGTTCACCCAAACTCATGTGCATCGAGTTGGTGATGCCATCCAGCCATCTCATCCTGTTGTCCCCTTCTCCTTCTGCCCCGAGTCCCTCCCAGCATCAGGGTCTTTTCCAATGAGTCAACTCTTCACATGAGGTGGTCAAAGTATTGGAGTTTCAGCTTCAGCATCAGTCCTTCCAACGAACACCCAGGACTGGTCTACTTTAGGATGGACAGGTTGGATCTCCCTGCAGTCCAAGGGACTTGCAAGTGTGTTCTCCAACACCACAGTTCAAAAGCATCAATTCTTCAATACTCTGCTTTCTTCACAGTCCAACTCTCACATCCATACACGACCACTGGAAAAACCATAGCCTTGACTAGATGGACCTTTGTTGGCAAAGTAATATCTCTGCTTTTGAATATGCTATCTAGGTTGGTCATAACTTTCCTTCCAAAGAGTAAGCGTCTTTTAATTTCATGACTGCGATCACCATCTGCAGTGATTTTGGAGTGCCCCCAAAATAAAGTCTGTCACTGTTTCCACTGTTTCCCCATCTATTTCCCATGAAGTGATGGGACCAGATGCCATGATCTTAGTTTTCTGAATGTTGAGCTTTAAGCCAACTTTTTCACTCTCCTCTTTCACTTTCATCAAGTGGCTCCTTAGTTCCTCTTCACTTTCTTCCATAAGGGTGGTGTCACCCTCATATCTGAGGTTATTGATATTTCTCCCGGTAATCTTGATTCCAGCTTGTGCTTCTTCCAGCCCAGCGTTTCTCATGATGTACTCTGCATATAAGTTAAATATGCAGAGTGACAATATACAGCTTTGACATACTCCTTTTCCTACTTGGAACCAGTCTGTTGTTCCATGTCCAGCTCTAACTGTTGCTTCCTGATCTGGTTTCCTGATCTGGTTCCTCAAGCTTTTTTCTAAATCCAACTTGTACATCTGGAATTTTTTGGTTCATGTACTGTTGAAGCCTAGCTTGGAGGATTTTGAGCATGACCTTGCTAACATGTGAAATGAGTGCAATTGTGCATAGTTTGAACAATCTTTGGGACTGGAATGAAAACTGACTCTTTCCGGGTCTGTGGCCACTGCTGAGTTTTTCAAATTTGCTGGCATGTTAAGTGCAACACTTTCACATCATCATTTTGGAATTTGAAAGACCTGAGCTAAAATTCCTTCACTTCCACTAGCTGTGCTTATAGTGATGGTTCCTAAGGCACATTCGAGTTTGTAGTCTAGGATGTCTGGCTCTAGGTGAGGAATCATACCATTGTGGCTATCTGGGTCATTAAGATCTTTTCTGTAAAAACATTTGTGTGTATTCTTGCCACCTCTTCTTAATATCTTCTGCTTCTGTTAAATCCATAGCATTTCTGTCTTTTACTCTGCCCATCTTTGCATGAAATATTCCCTTGATATCTGTAATTTTTTTGAAGAGATCGCTAGTCTTTCCCATTCTATTGTGTTCCTCTCTTTGCATTGTTCATTTAGGAAGACTTTATGTCTCCCTGCTATTTTTAGGAACTCTGAATTCAGATGGGTGTATCTTTCGTTTTCTCCTTTGCCTTTTGCTTCTCTTCTTTTTTCAGCTATTTTAAGGCCTTCTTAGATAACCTTTTTGCCTCTTTCATTTCTTTTTCTTGGGGATGGGTTTGATCACTGCTTCTTTTGTGTTATGAACTTCATCCCATAGTTTTTCAGATACTCTGTCTATGAGATCTATTCTCTTAAATCTACTTCCAGTGTATAACTGTAAGGGATTTGATTTAGGTTATAGCTAAATTGAGTAGTGTTTTTTCCTACTTTCTTCAATTTAAGTCTGAATTTTGCAATAAGTTGTTCATTATCTGAGCCACAGTCAGCTCCCAGTCTTATTTTTTTCTGACTGTATAGAGCTTCTTAGCTTTCAACTGCAATAATATATAAGGCCAGATACTTTAAAACTCTTAGAGGAAAACATAGGCAGAACACATTTTGAATAAATCAAAGAAAGATCCTCTTTGACCCACCTCCTTGAATAATGAAAATAAAATCAAACAAATGGGACTTTGTTAAATTTAAAAGCTTTTGCATAGCAAATGAAAACATGAACAAAATGAAAAGATGATCCTCAGAATGGAAGAAAATATTTGCAAATGAAGCAACTGACAAAGGATTAGTCTACAAAATAGACAAGAAGCTCATGCAGCTCAATATCAGAAAAAAAAAAAAAATCTGATTAAAAAATTGGCCAGTGACCTAAACAGATGTTTCTCTAGAAAAGACATACAAATGACCAGCAGACACATGAAAAGATACTCAATATCTCTCATTGCTAGAGAAATGCAAATCAAAACTACACTGAGGTATCACTTCATACTGGTCAGAATGGTCATCATCTACAAATAATAAGTGCCAGAAAATATCTACAAATAATAAGTTCCAGAAAAAAAGTGAACCCTCTTGAACTATCGATAAGAATGTAAATGGATACAACTACTATTGGAGAACAATATGGAGGCTCCTTAAAATCTAAATATAGAGTTACCATATGGCCCAGCAATCCCAATACTGGGCATATACCCTGAGAATACCATACTTCAACAGGATGCATGTATCTCAGTGCTCATTGCAGCACTATTTACAATAGCTAGAATATGGAATCAACCTAGATGTCCATCATCAGATGAATGGATAAAATAAGTTGTGGTACATATATATAATGGAATATTACTCAGCCATAAAAAGGAGTGAAATTCGGTCATTTGTAGTGATGTGAATGAAATTAGAGCTTGTCATACAGAGTGAAGTAAGTAATAGAGACAAAAACACATATCATATATTAATGCATGTATATAGAATTTAGAAAAATGATACTATTTGCAGGGCAGGAATAGAGATGCAGACATAGAGAATGGACTTTTTGACACAGGGGGGAAAGGAGAAGGTGGGATGAATTGAGATAGTAGCACTGACGTATATGCCTTAGCTTGTGTAAAATAAGTGGCTAGTGGGAAGCTGCTGGTGCACTGTGATGACCTAAAGGGCTGGGATAGGGAGGGGTGAGAGGGAGGTTCAAGAGGGAGTGGAGTGGAGATATATATATATATATATATATATGTATGATTCATGTTGTCATACAGCAGAAATCAACACAATATTGTAAGATAATTACCCTCCAATAAATAAAATATAACAGATATCATAAAAATTTTGGTATGAACAAAGTAGTATAAGGACATAGAAAAGAGAAGAACTTTGGGGATATCAATGAAGGTGTTAGCATAAAGGTAACATTCAACTTGAACTTAAAGAGTGAGAAATATTTCATGAGACAGATAGGAGTAGGAGAATAAATTGTTAGAACAGATTAAACTCTTATGAACAATATTGCTTGCCACCATAATTTAGAAAGTGCTACAGTGTTGAATGTGAAAAGATGGCCATTTGGAGTAATTTTTCAGTTTGTAAGGACAACTTTGTATACCCAAGACCTTCAATATGAGTTGAAATTTCATTTACAGAAGATTCTCAAGTTTCTTATGCAGGATACCCCCATGATAGATTCTGTGAACCACATTTTAATTTTCAAGTTGCCTTTACTTGTTCAGTACCTTGTCCACAAGTGCCAAATGTTCAACAAACAAATACTTTAGGGCTATGTGAAGCCTGCATATAGTCAGTATATGTTAGGACAGCAATTCTGAATTGGGAGGTGAAGTCAAAAGGACACAGAAGAACATTAGGGTCAGGTGTGGCTTAAAGAAGAATATTCAGTGTTTTAACATGATTTTATTAAAATTCACAAGCACAGAAAACTAACCAAAATGATCACATGGATCACAGCCTTGTGTCACTCAATAAAACTAAGAGCCAGGGCCACCCAAGACGGATGGGTCGGGGTGGAGAGTTCTGACAAAATGTGGTCCACTGGAGAAGGGAATGGCAAACCACTTCAGTCAAAAGGACGCAGCAGAATATTAGTCAGGTCTGGCTTGAAAGAGAATATTCAATATTTTAACATAATTTTATATTTAAAAAATGAAAAGAAATCTCTTGCTTTTATAATGCAAATTACAAAGAGCAAATCTCTCTCTGAGGAATCATAGCTGGTAGGCATACTTAGAAGACAGAGCAAGAAAGAATTCTGAGTAAGCAGTGTAGGAGATATGTTAGTTACCTGAAATGCTTTCCAAGGTGTTCAGTATAATATATACTGTCATTTCTATTGCAGGTCTTGCATATATAAATATATTTTTTCAGAAACCATACATTTATTTTTTAAAAAAATCAAGTTCATGTGTTGGTCGTGAGTTAGATGGACCAAGCATAGTCCATTCTGTTTTTTACCAATAAATAGAGATATAAAACCAGGACAAAAGGCATGGAGAAGCTGTTTGATGACTTTGAGAAGTAAACAGCAGCAGATGGATTGGGAAAGAAAACCATAATTCAAAGTACTGCCAAAATGCAGGCAACTTTACCTTTTTTTTTTTTTCCAGGTCTCCCACTAATTGTTCACAGGCAGAGTTGCAGTTGCAAGACAAATTAGGCTAAATGCTGGCTGGAGAACTGAAAGAGATCCCCTAAGTGGGAAGTAGGGGAAGATCACAGAGGAAGAAACTTGGGAAGGTATTTCCATAAAACTGTTTACGAACTCTTGGGTGTAGCTGAAATTGTCATGCATGGGTCTAGTTCTAACAAGCCTACCCAAGATACTGAGAAACTAAACAAAAGACAGAACACCACTGAGGTCCCAGACTGAACATTTTTGGGACAGCTTATTCTTTTTGTACTCATGGGTGTATGTTCTTTTGAAGAGATTTTGGCCTTCCTTGTTGGAGCATTGCTATAATACATGTATAGGTCTTTGTCAGATAATTCCAACATCTTTAAAATCTTTGGTGTCTATTAATTACTGCTTTTTTTTTCATATGAGTTGA
This sequence comes from Bos javanicus, assembly GCF_032452875.1. NCBI lineage: Eukaryota > Metazoa > Chordata > Mammalia > Artiodactyla > Bovidae > Bos > Bos javanicus. Next base: position 5,672,721 of record NC_083886.1, on the reverse strand, counting down.
GATTTCTGTGGTTCTTCACTTGCCAAGCAGTTTTCAAACATATCCTGGACATTTTGATTGTGTTATGAGATTCTGGGTCTTGTATAAATCATGACAAAATATTGATATTTGTTTTAGCAAACAACTGTTATGGTTAATTTAAGTTCAGTTTGCAAATTCTGACCCATCTTCTGCTGTGGTTCTAGTATCAGTTCAATTTTCAAAGGAAAAAAAAAAGAAAGCAAGTTTCAGTAAAGAAACAGAAGAAACAATAGGAAATTTCAGAAGCAACAAAAGTAATCCCCTTCTCCCTCTAAAAAAAGAAATTCACTGTATATACTCTAGAGAAGAATGGATCTGAGAGAGGATACAGTCCTCTTGAAGCTACATCAATAGAAATTATTCTATCTGAATAATAGAGGGATTGTTGTTCGGTTCCTCAGTCATGTCTGACTCTTTGAGACCCCATGGACTGCAGCATGCTAGGCCTCCCCTGTCCTTCACCAGCTCCCAGACTTTTCTGAAAGTCATGTCCATTGAGTCAGTGATGCCATCCAACCATCTCATCCTCTGTCACCCCCATCTCTTGCTGCCTTCAGTCTTTCCCAGCATCATGGTCTTTTCCATTAAGTCAGTTCTTTGCATCAGGTGGCCAAAGTATTGCAGTTGGACAGACCCTCAGACACTTGTGTGACAATTTTAAAAATTCTAAGACTTAGCTCAGAATTTCAGAAGAGGAGAAAGAATGTGGGGCTGAAAAAATATCTGAAGAAATATGGCTCAAAATTTCCCAAATTTTGCAAAAGACCTATAAATTCAAGATGCTCGGTGAACCCCAACCCAGGTGGAAGACAAAAGAAATAAATTCATGCTCAGGCAATCAAAGTGTTAAAAACTAAAATCAAGCAAACAAAAGGAATAAAATATATAGAAAGTATTACTTACAGGGAAGCAATGATGCAAATTTCAGCTTCCAAACTGAAAACCATGAAGATAAGAAGGAAGTCCCACACATTAAAGTGCTGTAACAGAAGAAGCACAGAACTAACACCATGTTGGAACTGCCTCCCTCATTCTCTAGATTATGTACTCTAGTACTCTGGCCCTGCATATAAAGAGTTAAATATTACAGAAATGTTGCTTGTGCCCAAATAACTCATTAAGTTCCCTCAAGACAGTTTCCATCCCTTGTTATGGCCACTACTTGTTACAGATAAGTTTGCTTTCAGCCCAGAAACTTGCTAATAAGCAGAGCTAAGAATGGCAGAGTAAAAGATAACTGCTAACAATTTGAAGTTTTTGTGGACTTGGGATCCAGCCTACATGAGCAAGCAGAAGAACAAAAAGATGTTCTGCTTCCCTTGAAGGCTGGGTGGTTCCAAGAAGTCTGCACTAAGCTTTACAGTTTAATCTTGAACCTTGGCCACTTCCCTTTTCCTTTAATGTAAGAGAAGACTGAATTATATTCTGAGTTCAGATGGTTATTTTAGGACACTAGTCTGCCATCTTCTCAGTTTCCTGGCTTTTGAAATAAAGTCATTATTTTTTGCCCCAACACCTTGTCTTTTCACTTATTGGCCTGTTGTGTGCTGAGTAGTATGAGCTTAGACTCAGTAACAGTGATGCAACAAGAAAAACAAAAAAGAAAAAAAACCAGAAGTCTATGTTCAGTGAAACTATCCTTCACATATGCAGGTGAAATAGTGACTTTCTTTGATGAAGGAAAATTCAGAGAAACAATTTCCAGCATCATTGCCTCTTGGGCATCAGCATAACTCCTGTTCCCAGGCTCCAGAATTGCAGAATTGGGTATGAACAGAGAAATCAGTCTTGAAATGTTAAGCACCTTTGTGTAATGCTTCTGGCTAGTGGACTCCAAGTGCATGGGGATACCTTTGAAATGCCATTTGCGCAAGGAAAGGCTACCCATTCCAGTTTCTGGCCTGGAGAATTCCATGGACTGTATAGTCCGTGGTGTCACAAAAAGTTGGACATGAATGAGTGACGTTCAACTTTTTTCAAAAGCAGATTTACAGAAGGGAGTTTCTATCTTTTACCAAGGGATTATTTGCTGCCATCGATTGTGCCAGTGTCCAAGGTCTTGCTTGTGACAGCTGACCGGACTGGCTGTAGCTTCTGGCTGGTGGTAGCTGGAATGTCATTGTGCAGGGTAACAAGCCCCTTGTGATGCCAAGCAGGTTTCATATAAGATGGGGCAGAAGGGACTGGGGCCAGACGCTGAGATGGCATAAATGCTATGGCTGTTTTTGTGACTCCTGTTGCTCAGCATAAAACAATAGCCTTGTTTAACTGAAGATACATATGCAGAAAAAGTGTAACTGTAAGCATGCGGCAGCAGCAAGCATGCACCCCAGCCTCAAAGCCTCAGCTTCATCCAAATAAGCTTGCTTGGGCTCCAAGGTGGACTGACTGCAGCTGGAGAGAAGTCTGGACTGGGGAGGGGGTAGGGGGGCAGCTCTCAGACCTGCTGGGACCAGTGAAAGGGCCACCACTGCCTGCCCACTTGCCTTGAGGTAATCACCACTTTGGTGACAGAGTTGTGCTGTGATGCTTATTTCCCCTCTTTTATCATTTTCCAAAATTTCAGGAGAAAAGTGAGCTACCACTATTTAAAGAGGTAAGTGAAAAAGTTAAAAAAGTGAAAGTGTTATTTGCACAATTGTATCCAGCTCTTTGTGACCCCACGGACTGTAGCTCACCATGCTCCTCTGTGGAATTCTCCAGGCAAGAATACTGGGGTGGGTAGCCATTCCCTTTTCCAGGAGATCTTCCCTTACCAGGGATCGAACCTGGTTCTCCTGCATTGCAGGCAGGTTCTTTACCATCTGAGCCACCAGGAAAGCCCTTAAAGAGGTGAAGGGAGAGTCAATTTTCCATTAATTTTTAAAGGAAGCTACAGAAGAAAGACTAAGTTATGTCCTAAATACATATTGCACATAACCACTGACATTGAGGGCTCAGTGTTTTGTCACTGAGGTGATTCAGAGCTTCCTCCTAGCCTAGGACTTCTGCAATTCTGGCTGCTCTTAATCTCTGAGAAGCTTTTCTTGATGTATATTCTCTGCAGTTGCTAACCAAGCCTCATGCAGGAGGGCTGAATGCCATCAGTCACATTGTTCCTTCTCTTTCATTTCTTTTCAACCACAAGGCCACTAGCTTGGCCTACATGGTGGATAAAACTCAGAAAAGCTTGTGAGATCAGGCCAGCTTGGGATTAGCTGCTTTTGGGAGGCTGGTAGGAGGGGCGGCTCTGGGCCCCCTGGGAGAAGAGAGGGGGTCAATTCTCACTCTCTGCTAAACCTGCCTGCATCACCACCTCTATGCATTGCCTTCCAAAAACAGCCCAGGAACCCATTAAGATATTAACTATGTCATAAGGGGGTGTATTAGATGAAGCGATGGTTGCTGCGCACAAGATATTTGCCTTGCTCTATGAAGATTTGAATGCACTCATGAAGTATTTTTTCTGTACTGAGGTTCTTCAGTTGTCAAAAGGATACACCCTGGCTGCTGGATTTATAAGTTGAAACACATTTTTCCTTTGGTTTTCCTAAAACCAGGTAGTGCTAAGTTGAAGACTAAGTGCCCTAATTATGAAAAAAGTAGAACTTTCAGCAAATCTTGGTACAGTTTTCTGATATATTGAAGTTTTGAATACATTATATCTGAAACACAAGCATTATTTCTTCCTATAATTTACCTTGAATGTACAGAGTCAGAATTCAGCAAATTGTCTCTTAAAATGCCTCATCATTTTCTTGTCTTAATGAAGCTTACAAAGACAAGGCTCTTAAAAACTGTGTCAAAGAAAATACCCAAATGCAATCTCCACAGGATGAACTCAGACAATATTTTCCTGATGTTGTTCCTGAAAATGCTATTTAGAAGGTTATAAGGAATCCTTTTCTTACTAACATTGAGTCATTGCCAGATTTTAAGAGGGGTTTTAGAATTCAAATTTGATGTAACTGTCAACAAAATATATGGAACATCATTTCAGAGATTTTGGGGGACAAACTATCTCTGTTTGTAACAAGAGAAGAGGATTTGAGTGCCATCTATTTTCATCAGCATACATTTGCAAAGTTCTTTTTTTCCCTTGTACTTCTGCCTCTGAAAGCAAAGTAGTACAGTGGGCGCAGGAACGGCCTTTAGTGTCATTGCCAAATACTTCTCTGGTTCTTTGTTTTTCAGTACCTGTTAAGATTACATTTCCTGACTTCCTCTAGCTTGCATGAGGCTGTGTGAATAGTTCTAACCAGTGAGTTATGAGTGGCAAGGAGACACACCACTTTCAGCTGAACCTTTAATGCCAAAGTGAGACACTCCAGAACACTCTTTCCCTTGGCCTCAGTTACCTGCCACATAAGTTTCCTAGAAGTGTCATAAAAAATTACCACAGAATTGGGTGGCCTAAAACAACAGGAATTTATTATCTCATAGTTTAGGAGGCCAGAAGAACAAAGTCAAGGAGTTAGCAGGCTTCATTCTTTCTGAAGATTTTAAGGAAGAAACCATTCCATCTATGCCTGTGGGTGAGATCCTGGTGACTGCTGGCAACCCTTGGCATTTGCCTGTAGATACATCACTTCAAGCTCTGCCTCTGTCTTCACATTACTTTTCTGTGACTCTGTGCCCTTTCCTCTTCTTATAAGGGAATCAGGGATTGAATTTAGGGCCCAGCCTAAATTCAGGATCATTTTACCTCAATATTCTTAACTAGTTATGTCTGCAAAGCCCCTGTTTCCAAATATGGTCACATTCTGAGGTTCCAGGTGGGCGTGGAATTTTTGGAGAACACAACTCAAACTACTATACCAGCCATGGCTCAGACACGTGATGCTCCATCAACCCAGGACCTGGAGTGAAGACTGGGTGGGACAGAGCCTCCGCCAGCTTACGGGCTGAGAGGATAAGTGAGAAAAGCATCTGTGCCACAGGAAGTACTGAGATTTTAGAGATGTTCGTTATCAAGCATCCCTGGACAGACACAAGACTGCTGTTCAAAATGACCCTTTTAAGTGTCCAATCGTCCATCTGTCCTGGTGTGAAAAAGTCTATTTTAAGCAAATAGACTCAGTGGTCACATTAACATCAAATGATTTAGATATATAAACATATTTTTGGAGTTTTTATATATTTACATATTTTTTCTTATAAAATTCATCTGCTTCAATATTTTTGTCAAAATATTTATTTTGTCATTCAACTACTTCAGGTAAATGAATTTGTTATTCAATGGTCAATCTATATTTTAAATAAAATGTCAATCAAAATTCAAATAATTTTTTAAATATAAGAACAAGACTCACAAGTTCATTAGGCAAAAAATTAGAATAGCCACAACAGTATTAGTACCTTATATTAACCTGTATGTTTCTGTGTTCATTTTTAGGATTTTGGTTTTACTTTTCTCATTGAATAAATTAGATAAGTTTTTTTTTAGCACTCATAAATGGTTTCAAGATCACAGAAAATGCATGCTTCTTTTTAAAGTTTGATGGAAATATTCTGTACCTCATCTTCATATGGTTATATCATAGGTGATATTATTCCAGTTTCTTAACTCCTATGGCACTATTTCTCTACTTGAATCTCTTTACTTTCTTAAGTCAGCTTTGATAATATAGCATTTTCCTTGGAAATAGAGTTTTTTCAGTAAGATTTTTAACCATGACCATGAATTTTTATATGATATATACATGCTTTAAAATATTATAGAATTTAGATCAATGTAACAGAGATATTTTCCTTTTATGCTTATATCTCCTTTCTTTGAATGATGTAAATTCTTGTTTTTAATTTATCTTAGTTTTAAATTTTATAATAGCTTCTATTTTAACCTCCTCCACTGTTCTGCTTTTTCCTTCAGATAGAGAGATATATATATATATGTGAATGCATGTTTTCATACCCAAATATATGTGGAGGAGAGAGCAAGAAAGATAGCTCATCTCTCTGACTTTGGTTGCATTAAGACCTTCTTGGGTTCCTTTTACACACATTCAGTTTTCTATTTGTGTCTAGTGACTTGGAGGTTGGAAAACTTTCCTTTCAACTCTGTTTTATTTCTACTAAAGTTTTATAGTTTTCTGCCATTTCTGCTTCCTGATGCTGATAAAATTTACTAATTAGAAGGGGCTGTGGGTGAAGGGGATCAGAGAGTTAAACACATAGCCTGAACTCACTACTCTAAATCAGAATGCTTCCTCCTTGATTTTGGATAATTTGTTTGTGTTTCTCATGATTCAAACCAAATGCCCGGTACATAGTAAACCCTTAAGAAATAAGTATTGATTGATTTTCAGCATGTTGAAAACAATCACTTTCTACAAGAGAGTGAATCTATTAGAGTTCAGCAGTAGGACCTGAAAATTATAGTTGTTATTTTTTTCCCATTTAGCAAACATTTATGAGGTGCACCTTGTTTCAGACAATATATGGAGCACAGAATAATACAATGGAATGATTCCTGTCATTGAGGTTTTTATAAGCTTTTAAGTCTCCACTTTGTATTCAGTGCCTGATGCCATCCTTCTTAACATAATAAATACTATTGTACATCCTTATATTTTATAGTGATAAATCCCTTGATAGTTTCCAAGGCACTTTCTCAGATTAGGGTATCTCATTTGGTCCACACAGCAAACTTCACAGGTAATTTTGGTTTTCCTGAGTATAAAAAGGAAGCTCAGAGTGTTTTTTAAAAAATGTCAAAGTTATACAGACAGCAAGATGTGAAGATAAGGAAACTAAATTCAAGGTAGGATGTGAGACAAGGAATTTAAATTCAAGATAGTTACATATTATCATCTCTTTCTTTAATCAAGATTAAAAACACCAAAGATATCATTAACCTGGGAAATTGATTGTGTCTTCAGAGCTTTGAAAACAGTGTACTATACTGGGCAGCCACATTGACACATCAAACTCACATGACGAGCCCTGAATAAACACCAACATCAATTATATGTGAGGGGTGTGTTACAGTTTATCAATTGCTTAAATCCTCAATTGACGGAAATCCTATGGAGACCAGAGAATGAAACTCTGGCAGAATAGTAAGAGATGTTGTCATTCTGGAAGAAAAATCAAGGACGCCCAAAGGCTGCTATCACAGGTAAATCAGAAGGGAAATTAGAACAGTGAAGGGGGCAAAATTTAGGAAAAAAAGGCATAAAGCTGGAAGAAAAGTAAAAATTTAGTAACCCATTCAGCTCTTTTTGCATTCCTGAATGATTGGCATTTAGTAGCTATCCAGATGGACAGGGAGGGTGTTTACCTATAATTAGGCTTCTGGGATTCGTCTATAGACAGTGGGCTACATGCCATTTTGCAGAAAAATTAGATGAAAGCTAAACCATTCTAACTGCCAGCATAATCAAGTAATATTTGCCACTAGGCCAAAAAAATGAAGTGTAGTCCTTGAGGATTTTTCATTCAGCTACTGTGTCTTTTTAAAAAACGCAAAATGAGTTTCTGAGAAGATGCTAAATGTATTTGTGACTCTAAAAATTCATCACCCTTTACAGAAAGATGATGAAAAGATTAATTGCAAGATACCTGAGAAGTTGGAACACATGGGCATTATGCAACATGGGAGCTTCTTTTGAATTCAGAGGTCAGATTTATAATTCATCTGAAGGAACTTGAAACTAAATTGAAAAAATAAAGAATTATGAATGTGGAATAAGGAATAATATGGAGGACTACAGAATATTCTAATGATCACCTATTCTGCCATGTACAGTAGCAATTACATGTAACTGCTGTACAGTTGCACTCATTTCACATGCTAGCAAGATTCCAGATATACAAGCTGGGTTTTGAAGAGGCAGAGGAATCAGAGATCAAATTGCCAACATACACTGGATCATGGAGAAAGCAAGAGTTCCAGAAAAACATCCACTTCAGCTTCAGATTAGGTTCTACATGGTTCTATAAAGGTTCTACACTAGAACCTTTGACTGTGGATCACAGCAAACTGTGGAAAATTCTTAGATGGGAGTAACAGACCACTTTACCTTTCTCCTGAGAAACCTGTATGCTGGTCAAGAAGCAAAAGTAAGAGCTGGACATGGAACAACTGACTGGATCAAAGTGGGAAAGGAGTATAACAAGCTGTATGTATATTTATTGTCACCCTGCTTATTTAATTTCTATGCTGAGTACATTGTGCAAAATGCTGGCCTGGATGAGTCATTAGCTGGAATTAAGATTACTGGGAGAAATATCAACAACCTCAAATATGCAGATGATATCATTCTAAGGGCAGAAAGCAAAGAGGAGCTAAAGGATCTCTTGATAAGGGTGAAAGAGGAGAATGAAAAGGCTGGCTTAAAATTCAACATTTAAAAAACTAAGATCATGACACCCAGTTCCATTGCTTCATAGAAAATAAATGGGGAGTAGAAGAAATGCCAGATTTTATTTTCTTGGGCTCCAAAATCACTGTGGATGGTGACTGAAGCCATGAAGTTAAAAGACACGTGCTTCTTGGAAGGAAAGCTATGAAGAACCTAGACAGCATATTAAAAAGCAGAGACATCACTTTGTGCACAAAGGTCCATATAGTCAAAGCTGTGGTTTTTCCAGTGGTCATCCCTAGATGTGAGAGGTAGACCATAAAGAAGACTGACCACCAAAGAATTGATGCCTTCAAACTGTGGTGCTGGAGAATACTTTTGTGAGTCCCTTGGACAGCAAGGAGATCAAACCAATCAATCCTAAAGGAAATCAACACTGAATATTCATTGGAAGGACTAATGCAATATTTTGACCACCTGGTATGAAGAGCCAACTCATTAAAAAAGACCCCAGTGCTGGGAAAGATTAAAGGCAAAAGAAGAGGGCGGCAAAGGATGAGATGATTATATAGCATTACCAAGTCAACTCCAGAAGATAGTGGACAGAGGGCCCTGGCATGCTACAGCCCATGGGGTCCTAAAGAGTTGAACATGACTAAGCGACTGGACAACAACAACTTTCTGCCATGTGAGAAACAGGGAATCATGTAGTCTGATTGTGCACAGCACAGATTTTTACAGAGAACCCACATAAGAAAAACTAAAGTGGAGAAAGCATTTCTTGTTACTCATCAACAAATGGTTTTTGAATCTCCATTGTAATGCTTTGTCATCAATGCATAATAAAGAGATTAAAAATAAATCAATATCTTTGCTGAATCTATTCAATGATTAAGATATGTCTAGAGTGCAAAGATGAACCTTTTTTCAAAGTGCCGATAAAGGAGAGCTAACCCTATTAATCAAATATTATGTGCCAGGTACTATTCTAAAAACAGTTTATAACAATTGTTTCAGTTAATCAAATCCACTATACAACATTTCAGTCCCAGCTGGATTCTGTAACTCTCCTACTTCTTGCTGTGCACACAAAGTGTAAACAAATGGCTGGAAAAAAAAAACACAAAACCTCTCCAGAGCCTCTTTTTATTTTTCCTCAGATGCTTTCACATAAGCTGTTTTATTTAGTTTTCACAATAAGCCTCTGTGCAATGTACTATTATCCCCACTTCTGCAGACGAGGAAACAGGCTCAGAGAGCTGAAGTAAATTGCCTGTGTCTTAACAGCACAGAATTGATGAAGACAGTATTTGAACCTGAGCAGTCTGTCTCCAACCCAGGTACACCTGAAACTGTGCTAAGTTGCTTATATGGTGCCAAGAGGGACTATTGCCAGTATTCATTCTCAAAATTATCCACTATGAGATCAAACTCAGACAAGCAGAATACTTGGCATAATAATCCCATAGAGCTCAAAAAAATCATTAAAACAGCAGCCTCTGTTCTCACACCTCATCTGCTTAACTGTCTCAGAGGTTCCAAATGTCTTCTGTCTAGCAGAAGTGATATTTCATAAGATAGTGTGTGTTTAGCTGTGCTTTCAAAGAAACTTCAGGGTTTATGGAAAAGAACAAATGGCATCGCATCTTTAAACAGAAAATATTAACACATTTTACCAGCATGAAAATAACTGCTACTCTATTGTACGATCACAATACTTCCAAAAATCATTATTATTAGTTGGCCATCTCAAAAGTGGTAGAAAGAACTGGCAACAAAATTGAGAGTATAAACAAAAATTATCATTCTTAATAAATCATCTGGGCAAATCCTTTCTAGAGGAGAAAGGGCAAAAAACACTGTGATGATTCCTTCTCATTCCACCTCATTAAGTTGTCTTAGCACAACCCTCTGGGCTTCCTCAGTGACTCAGCAGTAAAGAATCCACCTCCAGTGCAGGAGACTCAGGAGACACTGATTTGATCCCTGTGTCAGGAAGATCCCCTGGAGGAGGGCGTGGCAACCCATTCCAGTATTCTTGCCAGGAAAATCCTGTGGCGAGAGAAGCTTGGTGGGCTGTGGTCCATGGAATCACTAAGAGTTAGACACGACTGAAGTGACTGAGCAGCAGCAGAAGCACGACCCTCCATGAGGATCAAAGACTTAACTTCACTGTTCAAAACCTTGAAAACAAAACCACCCAAAACATGTGTGCACTGCTGAGCAGTAGTATATGGAAGTAACTCACTTTATCCAACCTTATATTATGGGGAGATGACATAAAATCCAAACTAGCACATCTTAAATTACTTTGTATGTACTGATCTGGGGATTATAGAAGGCCAAGGGATAAACCCACACACTTATGAGCATGCTATCTATGACAAAGAAGGCAAGAATATATAATGGAGAAAAGACAGTCTCTTCAATAAGTGGTTTTTGGAAAACTGGACAGCTATGTGTAAAAGAATGAAATGAGAACACTTTCTAACACCATACATAAAAATAAACTCAAAATGGATTAAAGATCTAAATGTAAGACTGGAAAATATAAAACGCTTAGAGGAAAACATGGACAGAACACTCTCTGACATAAATTACAGACAGATTTTCTATGACCCATCTCCTAAAGCAATGGAAATAAAAACAAAAATAAATGAATGGGACCTAATTAAACTTCAAAGCTTTTGCATAGTGAAGGAAACTATAAGCACAGTGAAAAGACAGCCCTCAGAAAGGGAAAAAATAAATGATAGCAAATGAAACAACTGCAAAGGATTAATCTCCAAAATATGCAAGCAACTCATTCAGTTCAATATCAGGAAAAATAAAACAAAACAAAAACACCAAAACAATAAAAAACTGAGCAGAAGAACTAAACAGGCATTTATCCAAAAAAGATATACAGATGGCTAATAAACACATTAAAAGATGCTCAACATTGTTCGTTATTGTTGCTGTTCAGTCACTTAGTCATGTCTGACTCTTTGTGACCCCATGGACTGCAGCACACCAGGCTTCCCTGTCTTTTACCATCTCCCAGAGCTTGCTCAAATTCACGTCCATTGAGTCAGTGATGCCATCCAACCATCTCATACTCTGTCATCCCTTCTCCTGCCTTCAGTCTTTCCCAGCATCAGGGTCTTTCCTAAGGAGTCAGCTCTTTGCATCAGTTGGCCAGAGTACTGGAGTTTAGCTTCAGCATCAGTCCTTATTTTTATTCAGGACTGATTTCCTTCAGGACTGACTGATTGGATCTCCTTGCAGCCCAAGGGACTCTCAAGAATCTTCTCCAACACCACATTCCAAAAGCATCAACTCTTCAGTGCTCAGCTTTCTTTGTAGTCCAACTTTTACATCCATACATGACTACTGGAGAAATCATAGCTTTGACTATATGAACTTTGTTGGCAAAGTAATGCCTCAGTTTTTAATATACTGTCTAGGTTGGTCATTGCTTTTCCTGCAAGAGCTAGCATCTTTTAATTTCATGGCAGCATTTACCATCTGCAGTGATTTTGGAGCCCAAGAAAATAAAGTCTGTCACTGTTCCATTGTTTCTCCATCTATTTACCATGAAGAAATGGGACTGGATGCCATGATGTTAGTCTTTTAAATGTTGAGTTTTAATGTAGCTTTTTCACTCTCATGTTTCACCTTCATTAAGAGGCTCTTTAGTTCCTATTCAATTTCTGCCATAGGGTGGTATCATCTGCATATCTGAGGCTACTGATATTTCTCCCAGCAATCTTGATTCCAGCTTGTGCTTCATCCAGCCCAGCATTTCACATGATGTGCTCTGCATAGATGTTAAATAAACAGGGTGACAATATACAGTCTTGACATACTTTTTTCCATTGTTCTATGTCTGGTTCTAACAGTTGCCTCTTGAACTGCATACAGGTTTTGAAGGAGGCAGGTAAGGTGATCTGGTATCCCAATATCTTGAAGAATTTTCCACAGTTTGTTGTGATCCACACAGTCAAAGGCTTTACCATAATCAATGAAGCAGAAGTAGATGTTTTTTTGGAATTCTCTTGCTTTTTCCATGATCCAACTAATGTTGACAATTTGATGTCTGGTTCCTCTCCCTTTTCTAAATCCAACTTGAACATATGGAAGTTTTCAGTTCACGTACTGTAGAAGCCTAGCTTGGAGGATTTTCATCATTACTTTGCTAGCATCTGAAATGAGTGCAATTGTGCGATAGTTTGAGTATTCTTTGGCATTGCTCTTCTTTGGGACTGAAATGAAAACTGACCTTTTCCAGTCCTGTAGCCACTGCTGAGTTTTCCAAATTTGCTGGCATATTGAGTGCAGCACTTTAACAGCATCATCTTTTAGGATTTGAAATAGCTCAGCTGGCATCCCATCACCTCCACTAGCTTTGTTCATAGTCATGCTTCTAAAGGCCCACTTGACTTCACACTTCAGGATGTCTGGCCCTAGATGAGTGATCACACCATCATTAAGATCTTAATGGCTATCATTAAAATCTTTTTTGTATAGTTCTGTGTATTCTTGTCATTTCTTCTTAATATCTTCTGCTTCTGTTAGGTCCATACCATTTCTGTCCTTTATCGAGCCCATCTTTGCATGAAATGTCCCTTGTTATGTGTAATTTTCTTGAAGAGATCTCTAGTATTTAACATTCTGCTGTTTTCCTCTATTTCTTTGCATTGTTCACTTAGGAAGGCTTTCTTATTTCTTCTTGCTATTCTTTGCGACTCTGTATTCAGATGGGTATATCTTTACTTTTCTCCTTTGCCCTCCATTTCTCTTCTTTTCTCAGCTATTTGCTCATTATTAGAGAAATGCAAATTAAAATTACATTGAGGTATCACCTCACATTGGTCACATGGTCATCATCAAAAAGTGTACAAACAATACACAGGGGAAAGTTTGTGGAAAAAGTGAAGCCTGTTACACTGCTGACGGGAATGCAAATTGATAGAAACATTATGAAGAACAGTTTGGAGAGCCCTTAAAAAACAGAATTTAAATGACCATATGGAATTCCAGTTGAGCTATTTCAAATCCTGAAAGATGATGCTGTGGAAGTGCTGCACTCGATATGCCAGAACATTTGGAAAACTCAGCAGTGGCCACAGGACTGGAAAAGGTCAGTTTTCATTCCAATCCCAAAGAAAGGCAATGCCAAAGAATGCTCAAACTACCACACAATTGCACTCATCTCACAAACTAGTAAAGTAATGCTCAAAATTCTCCAAGCCAGGCTTCAGCAATACGTGAACAGTGAACTTCCTGATGTGCAAGCTGGTTTTAGAAAAGGCAGAGGAACCAGAGATCAAATTGCCAACATCTGCTTGATCATGGAAAAAGCAAGAGAGTTCCAGAAAAACATCTATTTCTGCTTTATTGACTATGCCAAACCCTTTGACTGTGTGGATCACAATCACCTGTGGGAAATTCTGAAAGAGATGGGAATACCAGACCACCTGACCTGCCTCTTGAGAAACCTACATGCAGGTCAGGAAGCATCAGTTAGAACTGGACATGGAACAACAGACTGGTTCCAAATAGGAAAAAGATTACGTCAATGCTGTATATTATCACCCTGTTTATTTAACTTCTATGCAGAGTACATCATGAGAAACGCTGGACTGGAAGAAACACAAGCTGGAATCAAGATTGCCAGGAGAAATATCAATAACCTCAGATATGCAGATGACACCACCCTTATGGCAGAAAGTGAAGAGGAACTCAAAAGCCTCTTGATGAAAGTGAAAGTGGAGAGTGAAAAAGTTGGCTTAAAGCTCAACATTCAGAAAATGAAGATCATGGTATTCAGTCCCATCACTTCATGGGAAATAGATGGGGAAACAGTGGAAATAGTGTCAGACTTTATTTTTGGGGGCTCCAAAATCACTGCAGATGGTGACTGCAGCCATGAAATTAAAAGACGCTTACTCCTTGGAAGGAAAGTTGTGACCAACCTAGATAGCATATTCAAAAGCAGAGACATTACTTTGCCAACAAAGGTCTGTCTAGTCAAGGCTATGGTTTTTCCAGTGGTCACGTGTGGTGTGAGAGTTGGACTGTGAAGAAGGCTGAGTGCCAAAGAATTGATGCTTTTGAACTATGGTGTTGGAGAAGACTCTTGAGAGTCCCTTGGACTGCAAGGAGATCCAACCTGTCCATTCTGAAGGAGCTCAGTCCTGGGTGTTCTTTGGAAGGAATGATGCTAAAGCTGAAACTCCAGTACTCTGGCAACCTCATGCGAAGAGTTGACTCATTGGAAAAGATTCTGATGCTGGGAGGGATTGGGGGCAAGAGGAGAAGAGGACGACAGAGGATGAGATGGCTGGATGGCATCACTGACTTGATGGACGTGAGTCTGAGTGAACTCCGGGAGTTGGTGATGGACAGGGAGGCCTGGCGTGCTGCAATTCATGGGGTGGCAAAGAGTCAGAAACGACTGAGTGACTGAACTGAACTGAACTGAACTGAAACTACCATATAATCCAAGAATCATACTAGTGGGCATAAACCCCGATGAAATCATAATTTAAAAAGACACATGCACTCCAGTGTTCATTGCAGCACTATTTACAATAGCTAGGACATGAAAGCAACCTAGTATTTCATTGACAGATACATGGATAAAGACATTGTGGTTCATATACACAGTAGAATATTACTCATCCATAAAAAGGAACACATTTGACTCAGTTATAGTGAGGTGGATAAACCTAGAGACTATTGTACAGAGTGAAGCAAGTCACAAAGAGAAAGACAACTATCAAATATTAATGCATATGTATATGGAATCTAGAAAGATTTGATGAACCTATCTGCAGGGCAGCAATGGAGATGTAGACATAGAGAACAGGTTTGTGGACACAGTGGCAGAAGGAGAGAGTGGGACAACAGAAAGTATCATTGAAACATATTCATTCCCATATGTAAAATCAGAGATCCAGGGAAAAGTTGGTATATGATGCAAGCAGCTCAAATTTGGTGCTCTTGGACAACCTAGAGGGGTGGGATGTGTTGATATATGGCAGAAACCAATGCAATATTGTAAAGCAATTCTCCTCCAGTTAAAAATAATTAAATTTAAATTTTTAAGAAAGGAAAAGATAAACAGAACTTTATATTTCTTTTTTCTGATCATAATATACACAGTAAATGTGCATATCTGAAGTGCACAGATTGATGATTTTTTTTTTTTTTGGATCCATTCATGAAACCATTTCTCAGGTCAAGATGTGCTGCATCTTCAGCACAGCAGGAGGTTTCCTCATGCCAGGCCCCCTCATTACCAATCAACCTCTACTGGCAGCGATCACTGTTCTGACAGCCATCACCCGAGGTTAATTTTGCTTCTTATTAAACTTCACATGATTGAATCAGACAAGCACTTTCGCTTGCATGTCTGGCTTCTTTCACTCAACATCAGGTTCTTGAGATCTACTTTTTTCACAGATCAGTAGATCTGTGAAAGTATTGTGTGTAGTAATACATCATTGCACAAAGAAGCCAAGATGTATTTGCCCATTTTCCTATTGATAGATATTTGAGTTGTTTTCAGTTTTGCCTATGATTAACAAAGCTGGTATGTATAATCTTGTGCATGTCTTTTGTTGGAAATATGCACTCATCTCTTTTCTGTTGGGTGCATACCTAGCAGCAGAGCTGATATGTCTTGAGATTGCTGTGTTTAGGTTTAGCTGTAGATATCACTGAACGATTTTCTGCAGTAGCTTCACCAATTCACCCTCTCATCAACAATGTATGAGAATGCCAATTTTCGCACGTCTCTGCAAAACTTGTTATTGTCATTCTTTAAAACGTAACCATTCTTTTGGCTTTGTTCAGTTAGTTCAGTTCAGTCACTCAGTCGTGTCCGACTCTTTGCGACCCCATGAATCGCAGCACGCCAGGCCTCCCTGTTCATCACCAACTCCCGGAGTTCACCCAAACTTATGTCCATCGAGTCAGTGGTGCCATCCAACCATCTCATCCTCTGTTGTACCCTTCTCCTCCTGCCCCCAATCCCTTCCAGCATCAAAGTCTTTTCCAATGAGTCAACTCTTCGCATGAGGTGGCCAAAGTACTGGAGTTTCAGCTTTAGCATCATTTCTTCTAAAGAAATCCCAGGGCTGATCTCATTTAGAATGGACTGGTTGGATCTTGCAGTCCAAGGGACTCTCAAGAGTCTTCTCCAACACCACAGTTCAAAAGCATCAATTCTTTGGCGCTCAGCCTTCTTCACAGTCCAACTCTCACATCCATATATGACCAAAGGAAAAACCATAGCGTTGACTAGATGGACCTTTGTTGGCAAAGTAATGTCTCTGCTTTTCTGGCTTTGTTGCTGCTGCTACTGCTAAGTCACCTCAGTAATGTCCAACTCTGTGTGACCCCATAGACGGCAGCCCACCAGGCTCCCCCGTCCCTGGGATTCTCCAGGCAAGAACACTGGAGTGGATTGCCATTTCCTTCTCCAATGCATGAAAGTGAAAAGTGAAAGTGAAGTCGCTCAGTCGTGTCTGACTCTTCGCGACCCCATGGACTGCAGCCTACCAGGCTCCTCTGCCCATGGGATTTTCCAGGCAAGAGTACTGGAGTGGGGTGCCATTGCCTTCTCCTTTTGGCTTTGTAGAGGCATCAAATTATTTAAAATGCATTGTCATGTGACTAATGATGCTGCACAACTTTTCATGTGCTTAAGGATTATTTAAGTGTATCAAGACAAAATTTGTCAGACTAGATTTTAAATAGATACATTTATATTCTGTTTACAAGACACAGACTTGAAATAAAAATATAGATAGGTTAAAGATAAAAGGACAGAAAAGATACACCAGGAAATAAAAAGTAAAAGAATGCTGGTGTGGCTACAAGACTATCAGACAAACTAAATGGACATTTCATAATAAATATAAGCAAATAAATACATGTTTTATTCAAGAAAATATATAACAACCTTAAATTTGTATTTAAATAATTGCATAGCTTCAAATATGACAGGACCAAAGGAAGATACAGACAAATCCATGTTGTCTGAAGTTCTAATAGTCCCCTCTCAATAACTTTTAGAGCAAGCAGCTCTATCAGCATAAAGAAGCTTTGAACAATATCATGAAATAAACTGAACTTACTGTCATCTGTAGAACAACAGAATCAAAACTGAAGAAACAAATAATTTTAAGTACTGATGGTACATCTACCAAAATGTTATTATACGCTGATGGTTTTAAAAATGTTTCATAAAATTAAGGAACTTAATTTGACCAACCTCTGGGAGATAGTGGAGGACAGGGAAGCCACATATGCTGCTGTCTGTAGGGTTGCCAAGAGTCAGACATGACTTAGTGTATGAACAGCAACAACAGCTAAAAGAATTCTGAAACTCTAATAGTTGAGAGGTGGTTACATATTTTTCCAAATTATTTTCTTTACACATACAAATAAAATGTGCATGAATATATTTGCATATTAATTCATATACAACACATGTATACTCAGAATATGTCTAGAGGACTTCTTTGGTGGTTCAGGGGCTAAAGGTCCATGCTCCCAATGCAGGGGACCCAGGTTTTATCCCTCTTTGGGGAACTAGGTCCAACATGCAGCAACTAAGAGTTCTCATGTCACAACTAAAGATCCACACTTGCCTCAACTAAGACCTAACACAGCCAAATATTTTTTTTAATGTACTTTGTTATGATATATATATACACACACATATATATATTTTCTGTAGTATTGTGAATATTCTTTTAAATTACTATATACAGATATTTGTAAAATGCCTTTCCACAGCCCTTGTCTATGTTTCAATAACATAATGTTCTTTCTCTATTATCAACAATTTTGTCACAATGTGCTGTGTGTATTTTATATTTCTTCATAGTGCCTTTTCTATACAGAGTTTCTAATTTTTACATAATGAAATTCGTTCTCTTCTTTAAGAGTTTCTGATTTTTTCTGCTTTCCTTAAGGACTCCATTCACCAAGATTATACAAAGGGCTTTTTAATTTGCTTCTCACATTTTATCTGTCTCAGGAAAGATGAATAAGGTGATGATATAGTGAAGAACAACTTGTAGATCTCAACAGGGCAATACAACAACTTGTTTTGCTCATGTTACATGTCAGGGTAGGTCAGGAAGGGATCTCTGCCTATCATAAGATGATGAAGGTTTCAATTTCCCAATACTATCTTCCTCATTTCTATTTTGATATGGCTTGTGCATGTGTGCACTCTCAGTTGCTTCAGTAGTGTCCAACTCTTTGTGTCCCTATGGATTGTAACCCACCAGGCTCCTCTGTCCATGGGATTCTTCAGGCAAGAATACTGAAATGCTTCGCCATGCCCTCCTCCAAGGGATCTTTCTGACTCAGGGATCAAACTTTCAGCTCCTGCAGCTCCTGCATTATAGGTGAATTCTTTTCTGCTTAGCCACTGGACACACACACAAGATTAGAATTTAAAACTTTGACCATGTAGAGAATTTAAGAATGAAAAGCAACACTGTCTTTCATATACTTCTTGTAGGAGTATAAATTGGTTCAAGTACTTTGGCATGCTCTAGGAGAGTGGAATATATGAACAAATTACTCCTAGGTGTACAACAAAGGGGAATGTTCTACACATGTGCATCAAGCATTATTAAAAAAATATTCATAGCAGAACTGTTCATAAAACAAATTCAAACGATGGAGGCAATCCATATGTTTTTCAACAGCATGTGGCTAAAAAATAGTGACAAATGTATAAAGTGGATTACTATCTAGCAAGGAAAAGGAATGGCTTACAAACTACACACAGACATCAACAAGTTTGAATAATAACTACATTGTTGAGTCAAAAATGAAAGTCACAGAAGAATCATATACACCATCCATTTATACTGAGCTCTAGAAGAGACAAAAGAAAATAATGTATTGTTATAGTTGTCATCATAGATAGTAAACTATTTTCTAAAGGGTAAGGAAATAAATGATGATCATCAAATTAATTTGGTGGTTTCTTTCAGTGGGGAAGAAAATGAAAATTATCAGGAGAGAAATTCTAAGGTACTGGCAACGTTTTGTTCTTAACTGGGGTGCTGAATACATGAGTATTCACTTGTAATTATTCTTAAATTGTTCATGTGTATTTTATACATTCTTTTTCTATAAAATAAATTTATTTTCATTGCCTTCCCAGCACTTTGTTCTTATTACTCCATTTTTCTCTTAACACCTCTTATTGCCAGATGCTCTGGGAGCCAAATTCAGAGTTGCAGTTTTGTAGTCCTTTAATTAAATACTTGCTGAATCCTCCCTTCTGGCTCTTACTATTTTCTGCTGCTTTTTATCTATTGTTATTCCATGATTTTATGGGTGAAAATGTACTTTTTCATTGGCCAAATCCCAGACATGCACAGATCTCAATTTCTTTATCACATCTTTTAATTTTCTGGAATTTTTTTTTAATTTTTTTGGCATGTGAACAGGAGTCCTCAGAGTCTTTAATCCCCATTATTTCTTTTGGAGTTTGAGAAAGGATGTAATGATTATTCTCAGATATCTCAATGCAGAAGCCTTTTATTATCTTTGAGGAAAATTTTAAAACACTTTAAAATATCTTTATTTTCATTCTAAGATAATCTTTAAAAAGCAATGATTCTTAATTTTAGCTTTACATTTTTCAACTATCTCAAATAAGCCACTGAGGATTCTTATTACTAGTTAATGATATTTTAATGTGCTATGAAAATTTTACTCTGATTACACATTGTAATTACCTAGGAAAGTTTAAAAAAAATGTTAGAGTCCAAGCCAGGCCAATTAAGTGACAATTTCCGTAGGTAGAGTCCTAGATATTTTTTTTTTTTAATGAAACAAAAGTATGCAGTTTATTTAATGTACACTGGATTAGAAACCACTAATCTAGTGGATGAGATGAATGAAAATTCATACAAAAAGATAATTATAAGATAAAATGCCATTTGATGATCATTTAGGGTCTTAACAACCTAAACCAGTAGAATTGGATATTAATACTTATGGCACAGACAGTCAGGCCAACAGTTTTGTAATGAATCAGTGACTCATGTTCCCATCCTATAATTCCAGGGGAGAAAAAGTCTCTTTTATTTCCATTCATTTGGATACCTAAAATTTCTCTGTTCTTCTAAAGCACTGTGTATTTGAAGGGAATCTCTGGTATATACATTAACAACTGGATGAGATCTTTTTCTCATATATTTACCCCAAGATTCATTTTCTGGAAATTAGGTCTTACTCTTATTTGAACAAAGTTTTTATAATTATCTTGGATCGGGCTTACACACTTAAATTTTTCCATTCTAGACTTTCCAATTTATTCTTCTAATCTAAGTGGAGTGGGTCTTCTCTTCAAATTCTAACTCAGGATAAAGACAGCCTGAAAAGATTACTAATGGTCATTTCAGCTTTGCACCAACTCCTTCTATTTTTCTTTTTTTCCCATCCCCTTTGGCTTCCAGCTTCTAATACAAGCCCTAATGGGCTTCTGGAGGAGCAGCTGTGATTTTCCTGTAGTCAGCCTTTAGACTCAGTTCATAATGCTTTGGGCTTGGATTCCTAGACCCATATCGAGTGACACTCCTGCCCTTTGACCTCTCATTCACCTTGGTTTTTCTGGTTTGATTCTCCACACAGAGGAGTAATTATTTGTCAGTCTCATTCCTCAAAATTTCTCTATACATTTTAGTATCTCTATACACAACTTTGGCCCTCCAAGATCCAGTCTGGGATAATGGCTAGGACTAACTAATTCCCTAACAAGACCTTCAAGATCTCCACTTATTTCAAGAAGAGTGGTCTTCTTGCTGCATTAAAGTCCCAGGAATTTCCTGTTACTCTCCATTCTTAAAGAATGGATACCTTTCATACATTTCTCCTTACCTCTGTTTCAAAAGCATCTCAGGGCTCCCAGGTGGGTACTAACAGTAAGGAACCTGCCTTCCAACACAGGAGATGTGAGGGATGCAGGTTAAATCCCTGGGTCAAGTAGATGCCCTGGAGAGGGGTATGACAACTCACTCCAGTATTCTTGCTTGGAGAATCTCATGGACAGAGGAGCCTGGTAGGTTACAGTCTATTGGGTCACAAAGAGCCAAACACAACTGAAATGAATGAATGCTCAGCTGAAATGCTTAGCAACAGCATAAGGATCTCATATGTTAAATGTTTAGTAAACATTTGTCAATCACACGACTGGATGAATGAATAATTTGGGGTAAGTATCAACTCATGTTGCTTCATATATCCTACTCTTCTCCAGAGGTCAACTCTCAGGCCAAAGTGATATATTTTCTCTGAAAAGCCTCTTCTAACACTCAGAATGGACAGTACTTTGTTTACATGTATTTTCCATTAGACTTTGTTGTTGTTCAGTTGCCAAATAGTGTCCAACTCTTTTGCGACTCCATGGAATAATGGAGATAAAGCCCTTATTCACTGTTATCCAGACAGTTGAAATGGAGAGGGGGGTGCAGCCCCAAGATGGAGGAATAGGACGAGGAGACCACTTTCTCCCCCACGAGTTCATCAAAAGATCATTTGAATGCTGAGTAACTTCCACAAAACAACTTTTGAATGATGGCAGAGGACACCAGGCACCCATTACCTTCCTAATTACCATTACCTACCTAAAGGCAGTCCATTACCTTCAAAAGGAAGTAGGACAAAATATAAAAGACAAAAAGAGACAAAAGAGTTAGGGACAGAGACCTGTCCTGGGGAGGGAGTCATGAAGGAAGAAAGTTTCCAAACAGTAGGAAAGCCTCTCACAGGCAGGTCTGTGGAGAGTTTTGGAATCTCAGAGGGCAACACAACCAGGAGAAGAAAAGTAGAAAACAACAACAACAACAACACAGAATACGTGCCTAATGGCTGCCAGCAGAGAAGTAGCCCAGACGCTCGGATCAGTGACCAGCAAGCAGGTGCTGGACAGGGAGGCATGGGCTGCATAATCGGTGCTTAGGGTAAGGACCAGGCCTGAATGCCCTGAAGACAATCTGAGGGAGCTAATGTGAGATAGCAATCCAAACTGTGGGATCGCCAGAGAGAGAAAAAAAAGAGAACTTTCCAATGAAAGGCTCTAAGGCTCAGCCTGGTCCGCTCACAGAACAAAGGATTGAGTGAACACCAAAGAAGAGCTGACTGACTGCATACAGGCCCCTCCCCTCCACCGGAGGCAGAGAGCCAGGTGGGCAGCAGCCAGAGCTGGAAGGCAAAG
The DNA here is from genome assembly GCF_032452875.1 of Bos javanicus. Lineage (NCBI taxonomy): Eukaryota > Metazoa > Chordata > Mammalia > Artiodactyla > Bovidae > Bos > Bos javanicus. The sequence continues at coordinate 5,650,173 of NC_083886.1, read as the reverse complement.
GGCTGCTACAATCTGGGCCCCAGACACTGGCATCCTCCACCAAACTGAGCAGGATCCCAGCTGCTAACCACGTCTTCCTGGGATCCTGGATGGTTGACATCTGCCAGGAGGGTCGCAGCCTGAGATCAGCTCCCCAGAGGAGACATACAGCACCCCTGAGGAGGTGCTCTTGCAGTGCACTCGGGAAACAAAGTGGCCAAGATGGGGGAGGCAATTAAGACACACGATCCACCTGGGACAATATACTTGCCAAACACCTGCTTGCCTGAGCTGCTCAGACCTGGGAAGGGCACAAACGCACACCCAACCGGGTCTGTGCCCTTGCAGAGTACCCAAGAACATGAGTGGCTTAGACCTGGGAAGTGCACGAAATACAGGGCCTGCTTTGGACAGTTCCCCTGCAGAGCACCCTGGAGTCTGAGCAGTGTAGACCCGGGAAGCACACGCCACCTTGATCTGGGGCAAACCTATACACAGAGCACTCCCAACACACGCCCGTGATATTTGTTTGCAGTTTTCCTCCCTCCCCACAATGCAACTGAACAAGTGAGCCTAAGTAAGTGACCACCTTTGCCTCCTAGTGTCAAGGCAGAAATTAGACAGTGAAGAGACTTGCAAACAGAGGAAGCCAAAATAAACAAAGAAGAGGGAACTTCTCTGGAAGTAACAGGGGCAACAGATTAAAACCCTTGGTTAACATTGACTAAGTATTCAGTTCAGTTCAGTTTAGTCACTCAGTCATGTCTGACTCTTTGCGACCCCATGAATCACAGCACGCCAGGCCTCCCTATCCATCACCAACTCCCAGAGTTCACTCAGACTCATGTCTATCGAGTCAGTGATGCCATCCAGCCATCTCATCCTCTGTCGTCCCCTTCTCCTCCTGCCCCCAATCCATCCCAGCATCAGAGTCTTTTCCAATGAGTCAACGCTCCACATGAGGTGGCCAAAGTACTGGAGTTTCAGCTTCAGCATCATTCCTTCCAAAGAAATCCCAGGGCTGATCTTCAGAATGGACTGGTTGGATCTCCTTGCAGTCCAAGGGACTCTAAAGAGTCTTCTCCAACACCACAGTTCAAAAGCATCAATTCTTTGGCACTCAGCTTTCTTCACAGTCCAACTCTCACATCCATACATGACCACAGGAAAAACCATAGCCTTGACTAGACAGACCTTTGTTGGCAAAGTAGCGTCTCTGCTTTTGAATATGCTATCTACGTTGGTCATAACTTTCATTCCAAGGAGTAAGCGTCTTTTAATTTCATGGCTGCAGTCACCATCTGCAGTGATTTTGGAGCCCCCAAAAATAAAGTCTGACACTGTTTCCACTGTTTCCCCATTTATTTCCCATGAAGTGATGGGACCAGATGCCATGATCTTCGTTATCTGAATGTTGAGCTTTAAGCCAACTTTTTCACTCTCCACTTTCACTTTCATCAAGAGGCTTTTGAGTTCCTCTTCACTTTCTGCCGTAAGGGTGGTGTCATCTGCATATCTGAGGTTACTGATATTTCTCCCATAAATCTTGATTCCAGCTTGTGTTTCTTCCAGTCCAGCATTTCTCATGATGTACTCTGCATAGAAGTGAAATAAGCAGGGTGACAATATACAGCCTTGACTTACTCCTTTTCCTATTTGGAACCAGTCTGTTGTTCCATGTGCAGTTCTAACTGTTGCTTCCTGACCTTCATACAGATTTCTCAAGAGGCAGATCAGGTGGTCTGTTATTCCCATCTCATTCAGAACTTCCCACAGTTGATTGTGATCCACACAGTCAAAGGCTTTGGCATAGTCAATAAAGCAGAAATAGATGCTTTTCTGGAACTCTCTTGCTTTTTCCATGATCCAGCAGATGTTGGCAATTTGATCTCTGGTTCCTCTGCCTTTTCTAAAACCAGCTTGAACGTCTGGAAGTTCACGGTTCACATATTGCTAAATCCTGGCTTGGAGAATTTCGAGCATTACTTTACTAGCATGTGAGATGAGTGCAATTGTGAGGTAGTTTGAGCATTCTTTGGCATTTCCTTTCTTTGGGATTGGAATGAAAATTGACCTTTTCCAGTCCTGTGGCCACTGCTGGGTTTCCCAAATTTGCTGGCATATTGAGTGCAGCACTTTCACAGCACCATCTTTCAGGATTTGAAATAGCTCAACTGGAATTCCCTCACCTCCACTAGCTTTGTTTGTAGTGATGCTTTCTAAGGCCCACTTGACTTCACATTCCAGGATGTCTGGCTCTAGGTCAGTGATCACACCATCGTGATTATCTGGGACGTGAAGATCTTTTTTGTACAGTTATTCTGTGTATTCTTGCCACCTCTTCTTGATGTCTTCTGCTTCTGTTAGGTCCATAGAATTTCTGTCCTTTATCGAGCCCATCTTTGCATGAAGTGTTCCCTTGGTATCTCTAATTTTCTTGAAGAGATCTCTAGTCTTTCCCATTCTGTTGTTTCCCTCTATTTCTTTGCATTGATCACTGAGGAAGGCTTTCTTATCTCTTCTTGCTATTCTTTGGAACTCTGCAATATGCTACAGAGATCAGTGGAGAAATAACTCCAGAAAGAATGAAGGGATGGAGCCAAAGCAAAAAAAAAAAAAAAATACCCTGCTGTGGATGTGACTGGTGATAGAAGCAAGGTCCGATGCTGTAAAGAGCAATATTGCATAGGAACCTGGAATGTCAGGTCCATGAATCAAGGCAAATTGGAAGTGGTCAAACAAGTGATTCCAAGAGTGAATGTTGACATTCTAGCAATCAGTGAACTAAAATGGACTGGAATGGATGAATTTAACTCAGATGACCATTATATCTACTACTGCGGACAGGAATCCCTTAGAAGAAATGGAGTGGCCATCATGGTCAACAAAAGAGTCTGAAATGCAGTACTTGGATGCAATCTCAAAAATGACAGAATGATCTCTGTTCATTTCCAAGACAAACCATTCAATATCACAATAATCCAAGTCTATGCCCCAATCAGTAATGCTGAAGAAGCTGAAGTTGAATAGTCCTAGAAGACCTACAAGACCTTTTAGAACTAACACCCAAAAATATGTCCTTTTCATTGTAGGGGACTGGAATGCAAAAGTAGGAAGTCAAGAAACACCTGGAGTAACAGGAAAATTTGGCCTTGGAATACGGAATGAAGCAGGGCAAAGTCTAACAGAGTTTTGCCAAGAAAATGCACTAGTCATAGCAAACACTCTCTTCCAACAATACAAGAGAAGATTCTACACATGGACATCACCAGATGGTCAACACCAAAATCAGATTGATTATACTTTTTGCAGCCAAAGATGGAGAAGCTCTATACAGTCAGCAAAAACAAGACGGGAGCTGACTGTGGCTCAGATCATGAACTCCTTATTGCCAAATTTAGACTTAAATTGAAGAAAGTATAGAAAACCCCTAGACCACTGAGGTATGATCTAAATAAAATCCCTTGGTTATACAGTGGAAGTGAAGAATAGATTTAAAGGACTAGATCTGATAGAGTGCCTGATGAACTATGGAATGAGGTTCGTGACATTGTACAGGAGACATAGATCAAGAAGAGAAGTGAAAAGCAAAGGAGAAAAGGAAAGATATAAGCATCTGAATGACTAAGTATTGGATGGGGCCTATAGACCTTGAGAACAAGAACAAGCTGGAACAAGGAACTATCTGAAACTGAACTGACCCACAACAGCTCCAGAGACATTCTTAGATATATTTTTACTATTATCATTTTTTAATTTTTAAAAGTTCTTTATTGCTCTTTTAATTTTCATTTTTATAGCCTACTATTACCTTACTGAGCACCAAAGAATTGATGCTTTTGAGCTGTGGTGTTGGAGAAGACTCTTGAGAGTCCCTTGGACTGCAAGGAGATCCAACCAGTCCATTCTAAAGGAGATCAGCCCTGGGTGTTCTTTGAAGGGAATGATGCTAAAGCTGAAACTCCAGTACTTTGGCCAGATGCAAGAAATGTTTAACAAGGACTGAGAAGAAATTAAAAAGAGTCAATCAATAATAAATAATCCAATAACTGAGATCAAAAGCACTCTAGAGGGAACCAGTAGTAGAATAACTGAGGCAGAAGAGAGGATAAGTGAGGTGGAAGATAGAATGGTGGAAATAAATGAAGCAGAGAGGAAAAAAAGAAAAAGGAATTAAAAGAAATGAGGACAACCTCAGATGTCTGGGACAATGTTAAATGTCCCAAATTTCAAATCATAGGAGTCCCAGAAGAAGAAGACAAAAATAAAGAGCATGAGAAAATACTTGAGATAATAGTTGAAAACTTCCATAAAACGTAGAAGGAAATAGCCACTCAGTTCCAAAAAACCCAGAGAGTCCCAAACAGGATAAACCCAAGTCAAAACACCCCAAGACACATATTAATCAAATTAACAAAGATCAAACACAAAGAGTCAATATCAAAAGCAGCAAGGGAAAATCAACAAATAACACACAAGGGGATCCCCATAAGCATAACAGCTGATCTTTCGATAGAAACTCTTCAGGCCAGAAGGGAATGGCAGGACATACTTAAAGTGATGAAACAGAAAAACCTACAAACCAGATTACTATACTCAGCAAGGATCTCATTCATATATGAAGGAAAAATCAAAAGCTTTACAGACAAGCAAAAGCTGAGAGAATTCAGCACCGCCAAACCAGCTCTTCAACAAATGCTAAAGGATCTTCTCTAGACAGGAAATACAGAAAAGGATTATAAACTCAAACCCAAAACAACAAAGTAAATGGCAATGGGGTCATACTTATCAAGAATTACCTTAAATGTAAATGGACTGAATGCTTCAACCAAAAGACAAAAATTGGCTGAATGGATACAAAAACAAGACCCCTATATATATTGTCTAAAAGAAACCCACCTCAAAACAAGGAACACATACAGACTGAAAGTGAAGGGCTGGAAAAAGATATTTCATGCAAATGGAGACCAAAAGAAAGTAGGAGCAGCAATACTCAGATCAGGTAAAATAGACTTTGAAATAAAGACTGATAAGAGACAAAGAAGGGCACTACATAATGATCAAACAATCAATCCAAGAAGAAGATATAACAATTATAAATATGTATGCGCTCAACATAGGAGAACCTCAGCACGTAAGGCAAATGCTAACAATTATGAAAGGGGAAATTAACAGTAACACAATAATAGTGGGAGACTTTAATACCCCACTCACACCTATGGCTAGATCAACCAAACAGAAAATTAGCAAGGAAACACAAACTTTAAATGATATAATGGACCAGTTAGAACTAATTGATAGCTGTAGAACATTTCACTCCAAAACAATGAATTTCATCTTTTTCTCAAGTGCACATGGAACCTTCTCCAAGATAGGTCACATCCTGGGCTGTAAATCTAGCCTTGGTGAATTTTTAAAAAATTAAAATCATTTTAAGCATCTTTTCTGATCACAATGCAATAAGATTAGATGTCAACTACAGAAAAAAAACTATTAAAAATACAAACATATGGAGGCTAAACAACACATCTCTGTATAACCAACAAGTGATGGAAGAATTCAAAAAGGAAATCAAAATATGCATAGAAATGAATGAAAATGAAAACAAGACAACCCAAACCTATGGGACACTGTAAAAGCAGTGCTAAGGGGAAGGTTCAAAGCAATACAGCCTTACCTCAAGAAACACGAGAAAAATCAGATAAATAACCTTATTTTACACCTAAAACAACTAGAAAAAGAAGAAATTAGAGCAGAAATAAAAATTAGAGCAGAAATAATGAAAAAGAAACAAAGGAGACTGTAGCAAAACATCGACAAAACTAAAATCCAGTTATTTAAGAAAATAAATAAAATAGACAAACCATTAGCTAGACTCATCAAGAAAAAAAGGGAGAAGAATCAAATCAACAAAATTAGAAATAAAAAATGAAGAAATCACAACAGACAACACAGAAATACAAAGGATCATAAGAGACTACTATTAGCAACTATATGTTAATGGCATGGACAACTTGGAAGAAATATATAAATTCTTAGAAAAGTATAACTTTTCCAAAGCTGAACCAGGAAGTAATAGAAAATCTTAACAGACCCATTACAAGCATGGAAATCAAAACTATAATAAAAAATCTTCCAAGAAATAAAAGCCCAGGACCAGATGGCTTCATAGATGAATTCTACCAAAAATTTACAGAAGAGCTAACACCTATCCTACTCAACCTCTTCCAGAAAATTGCAGAGGAAAGTAAACTCCCAAACTCATTCTATGAGGCTACCATCACCCTAATACCAAAACAAGACAAAGATGCCACACAAAAAAGAAAACTACAGGCCAATATCACTGATGAACATAGATGCAAAAATCCACAACAAAATTCTAGCAAACAGAATGCAACAACATATGAAAAAGATCATGCATCATGACCAAGTGAGCTTTATCCCAGGGATGCAAGTATTCTTCAATATTCACTAATCAATCAATGTGATACACCACATTAACAAATTGAAAGATAAAAACCATGTGATTATCTCAATAGATTCAGAGAGAGTCTTTGACAAAATTCAACACCCATTTACAATAAAAACCCTCCAGAAAGCAGGCATAGAAGAAACATACCTCAACACAATAAAAGCCATATAAGATAAACCCACAGCAAACATTATCTTCAATGGCAAAAAATTGAAAGCATTTCCCCTAAAGTCAGGAACAGGACAAAGGTGCCCACTCTCATCACTACTATTCAACATAGTTTTGGAAGTTTTAGCCCCAGCAATCAGAGAAGAAAAGGAAATAAAAGGAACCCAGATTGGAAAAGAAGTAAAACTCTGACTGTTTGCAGATGACATGATCACTACATAGAAAACCCTAAAGACACCACTAGAAAATTGCTAGAGCTAATCAATAAATATAGTAAAGTTGCAGGATATAAAATCAATACACAGAAATCCCTTGCATTCCTATGCATTAACAGTGAGAAAATATAAAGAGAAATTAAGGAAACAATCTCATTCACCATTGTGATGAAAAGAATAAAATTAGGAATATATTTACCTAAAGAGTAAAAGACCTATAAATAGAAAACTATAAAACACTGATGAAAGAAATCAAAGAGGACACAAATAGATAGAGAAATATATCATGCTCATCAATCAGAAGAATCAACATAGTGAAAATGAGTATACTACCCAAAGCAATCTATAGATTCAATGCAATCCCTATCAAGCTACCAATGGTATTTTTCAGAGAACTAGAACAAATAATTTCACAATTTGTATGGAAATACAAAAAACCTTGAATAGCCAAATAAATCTTGACAAAGAAGAATAGAAATGGAGGAATCAACCTGCCTGACTTCAGCCTATACTACAAATATTGTCATCAAGACAGTATTGTATTGGCACAAAGACAGAAATATAGATCAATGGAACAAAATAGAAAGCCCAGAGATAAACCCACACACCTATGGACACCTTATCTTTGACAAAAGAGGCAAAAATATACAATGGAGAAAAGACACTCTCTTTAACAAGTGGTGCTGGGAAAACTGGTCAACCACCTGTAAAAGAATGAAACTAGAACACTTTCTAACACCGTATACAAAAATAAACTCAAAATGAATTAAAAAATATAAATATAAGACCAGAACCTATAAAACTCCTAGAAAAAAGCATAGGCAAAACACTCTCTGACATAAATCACAGAAAGCTCCTCCATGACCCACCACCCAGAATAATGGAAATAAAAGCAAAAATAAACAAATGGGACCTAATTAAACTTAACAGCTTTTGCATAACAAAGGAAACTATAAGCAAGGTTAAAGGACAGCCTTCAGAATGGGAGAAAATAATAACAAATGAAACGACTGACAAAGAATTAATCTCAAAAATATACAAGCAGCTCATGCAGCTCAATACCAAAAAAATAAATGACCCAATCAAAAAATGGGCCAAAGAACTAAACAGACATTTATCTAAAGAAGACATCCAGATGGCTAACAAACACATGAAAATATGCTCAACATCACTCATTATCAGAGAAATGCAAATCAAAACCACAATGAGGTACAATCTCACTCCGGTCAGAATGGCTGCTCTAAAAAAATCTGCTGCTACTGCTGCTGCTGCTGCTAAGTTGCTTCAGTTGTGTCCGACTCTGTGCAACCCTATAGACGGCAGCCCGCCAGGCTCCCCCGTCCCTGGGATTCTCCAGGCAAGAACACTGGAGTGGGTTGCCATTTCCTTCACCAATGCATGAAAGTGAAAAGTGAAAGTGAAGTCGTTTAGTCGTGTCCAACTCCTAGCGACCCCATGGACTGCAGCCTACCAGGCTCCTCCATCCAAGGGATTTTCCAGGCAAGAGTACTGGAATGGAGTGCCATTGCTTTCTCCAACCAAAAAGTCTACACACAATAATGCTGGAGAGGGTGTGGAGAAAACAGAACCCTCTTACACTGGGAATACAAACTAGCATAGTCACTATGGGGAATGGTGTGGAGATTCCTTAAAAAACTGGAAATAGAATTGCCATATGATCCTGCAATCCCACTGCTAGGCATGCACACTGAGGAAACCAGAATTGGAAGAGACACGTGTACCCCAGTGTTCATCGCAGCACTCTTTATAATAGCACCCCAGGACATGGAAACAACCTAGATGACCATCAGCAGATGAATGGAGAAGAAAGCTGTGGTACACATACACAATGGAATATTACTCAGCTATTAAAAAGAATGCATTTGAATCAGTTCTAATGAGGTGGATGAAACTGGAGCCTATTGTACAGAGTGAAGTAAGTCAGAAAGAAAAACACCAATACAGTATATTAATGCATATATATGGAATTTTAAAAGGTGGTAACGATGGCCCTATACATGAGACAGAAAAAGAGGCACAAATATAAAGAACAGACTTTTGGACTCTGTGGGAGAAGGTGAGGGTGGGATGATTTAAGAGAAGAGCACTGAAACATATATATTGCCATATGTGAAATAGATCACCAGTCCAAGTTCAATGCATGAAACAAGGCACTCAAAGCTGGTGCACTGAGACAACACAGAGGGATGGGATGGGGAGGGAGGTGGGAGGAGGGTCAGGACAGGGGAACACATGTACACCCGTGGCTGATTCATTTCAATGTATGGCAAAAACCACCACAATATTGTAAAGTAACTAGTCTCCAATTAAAATAAATTAATTTAAAAAAAAATACTCAAAATAAGCGTATGCATTGCAATTGAGCAAAAGCTGTTTTTTTCTTTCAAAAAAAGAAAAAAATTCTTTCTTTTTCAATAAAGAATCTGTTTTTCTAAGTGATTTGTTGAAAATTGTAGTACTTTCTGAAGAGCTCTCATGACCAATGACAGCATGTTTTGGCCTGAAGGTATTCATACTCTAGCTATTTTTTAATGAATTATTATATGACAGTGTATTCAGTGTAGGTAGAAAAGAAACCAAAATGAAGATGTGAAGAAAACGAGCTAAGTGATTTTCTCAGATGATTGTCATACTCTTGTGTAAATGGTCCCTGATATTCAGTCAGTCCTCTACATAAGAACCTTCAAGTTGCGACCTTTCAAAGATGTGAATGTGCGTTCGTGTGTCCAGTCACATAAGTTAGTCCATGTGTCTGTAAGATTAAAAATGTTTTCTTTAAAAGAAAATAATGAAAGGGAGACCACCACTCTCTTTTGGTACCTACAGGGGATACAGCCACTTACATCAGTTAGTTATAAAGAAAAAAATGGGACAAGGGACATAAAAGTGAGGTGTGGACAAGGCCAAAATTAATGAATAGCTTTCAGAAGTCGATGACCTAAGAGTGAAAATATCTGAGGAAATACACTCTGTGGGATCTATCTCAACAAGGGAAAATGAGATTAAGTAAGTCCAGAGAAATCTACTCTAAGGTTTTAGGTCCAGTTCTCATGTGCATACAGATACACATAGGCACATAACACAGTGCACTTTAAGCTTGGGGCTTGCAACTCTTGGTATAGAATTGCAGAAAAGGTCTTAACCCCTTACACAGACTAATTCTGTGTTCTCATGAAGTTGCATTCTAGCGATGACTAACAGTGGAAATCTCAATACCTAGCAAGGACAGCAATATTGTGAGTCTGAGACTGTGATCCTGAAAATTTCTAAATGCTGTCATTTGTTGCACTTCTCAAAGTCTCTAATATCCTGGTCACTTCAATATGTAAAGGAAGCAACAACACTGTAAGAGATACTTTTAAAAGGGCAAATGGAATTCAGACAAGAGAAACTAAATCTGCCTGGGGAGGTCAAGAAAGAATATAGAGGAATTGTAACAGTTGACTTTGGTCTTAAAAGATTGAGGAGACATTTTCTGGGCAAGGAAGGGGAGAAAGGCTATTTAGGAAGAGAAAAATGACAGTATTAGATCTTTGTCTTAGAAACAAAATGTGAGGAATGATTTAGAAGAGGAAGTGACAGGATATGTGAAGATAAATGATACAGCTACCAGCCCAGTCCAAGAACAAAGAGATGGGAGACTTGAAGGAAAGCGTTAGCAATGGAGATAGAAGCAAACAGATTTGAATGACATTTCTGAGATAGATTTGACAGGTTTTAGTTTAAGAGGGGTTTTGAAAAGAGAAAAGAAGCAAAGGTGGATCTGAGATGAATGTGGGAATAAAAACTAAGAAGAGAAGCATATTTGGATGTGTCAGAGGAAAGCAGTTCTGTTTACAATGCCAAGGTACTGGTGGAATCTCCAAGAAAGAGATTCAGTGTGCTATACAGCTGGGATCATGGAAGAAAGTTTAAAATTAAAGATGTGGGAGTCACTGACGTAGAGGTAGTTGATACCACATCAGAAGATGTTGCATAAAGATTACTTATTGACTGAAAGGATAAAATGAGTAAGTTGCAACTAAGAATGAAAATTGAAGAGCATAAATAACAAAAAAGCAATGACAGTACAAAAGAGGTCCTTTGAACCAAGATTTGTCACATAGCTTTTCATCTCTGTGGGTTATTTTATAGAACAGAATTTGAAGATTGCATCAAAATGCACTGGTTTCTTTTGAATTTTGCAGGAGATTGGGTGAAGCCCTCTGTATTTCTAATATAGAATATATCTGTGCTTGTCAATTAGCAACATCCCATCACCATACTTGGAGCTTAATAGCCCTGCATTGATATTATTCATCTGCCTGATGATGCCATCTTGTTTTTAAGAGGTAGCTTTAATATATACATGATTAACAGTTAACAACAGACCTAAATGTCACACCAGTGTTTATCACATTTTATAGAAAAAAAAAGAAATCTTCAAAAAATGTGGAAAGATGTAGTGGGGTCTATTAATATGAAATGAATTAAAGTGTGTTATTGAATTTATGACAGTCAGCACATCCTCATTAATGGCAAATCACCAGTTCCTATCAGAGAAGATCACACATGCTATTCAATTAATACAAAACTAAAAGAAAACTGTAGGAAATGAAGCTATGCATTAATAGAAATTTATTCACCAGCACATCTTTATGAATGCCTATAGTACTCTCTTTTTTTTAACAGTTTTCCTTACTCAATATTTAAATATTTCTAGAGACGTAACATGGTGTAATAAAAATAGCAAATGAATAAATAAGCTATAGTTTTTGACAAAGAAGAAATGGAAACAAATGCAAAATTAAGCGCAATGATGTTGGTAACTTCTTTCTAATCAGTGTCACAAATGCTTCACAGGTGTGCTACCACATTTTGAGCCATATTACAATTAATTCTCAGTGATCTACACATGGTGACATTTTGATCTATCAAATGAAATGTTGAGCTGAGTGGGTTTGTGATGCGTATGTAGACAGTCTGACCTCTAAGAGATAAGATGTATAAGAGAATATCCAGCCAAAACTGGAAACGACTGTGAATGATCTCACTGTAGCCAGACTGTGACTTAGGTTTTATTCCACCTGTTTCTCATGTTTAAAATTCCCCTTTTTGTGGTGTGATGGATGAATACTGAACATGAAACAGACATGGGTTTCAGTTCAGTTCAGTTCAGTTCAGTCGCTCAGTCGCTCTTTGAGACCCCATGAATTGCAGCACGCCAAGCCTCCCTGTCCATCACCAACTCCCGAGTTCACTCAGACTCACGTCCATCGAGTCAGTGATATCATCCAGCCATCTCATCCTCTGTCGTCCCCTTCTCCTCCTGCCCCCAATCCCTCCCAGCATCAGAGTCTTTTCCAATGAGTCAACTCTTCGCATGAGGTAACCAAAGTACTGGAGTTTCAGCTTCGGCATCAGTCCTTCCAAAGAAATGCCAGGGCTGATCTCCTTCAGAATGGACTGTTTGGATCTCCTTGCAGTCCAAGGCACTCTCAAGAGTCTTCTCCAACACCACAGTTCAAAAGCATCAATTCTTCGGCGCTCAGCCTTCTTCACAGTCCAACTCTCACATCCGTACATGACCACAGGACAAACCATAGCCTTGACTAGACGGACCTTTGTTGGCAAAGTAATGTCTCTGCTTTTGAATATGCTATCTAGGTTGGTCATAACTTTCCTTCCAAGGAGTAAGCATCTTTTAATTTCATGACTTCAGTCACCATCTGCAGTGATTTTGGAGCCCCCCCCAAAATAAAGTCTGACACTGTTTCCAATGTTTCCCCATCTATTTGTCATGAAGTGATGGGACAAGATGACATGATCTTCGTTTTTTGAATGTTGAGCTTTAAGCCAACTTTTTCACTCTCCACTTTCACTTTCATCAAGAGGCTTTTTAGTTCCTCTTCACTTTCTGCCATAAGGGTGGTGTCATCTGCATATCTGAGTTTACTGATATTTCTCCTGGCAATCTTGATTCCAGCTTGTATTTCTTCCAGTCCAGCGTTTCTCATGATGTACTCTGCATATAAGTTAAATAAGCAGGGTGACAATATACAGCCTTGACGTACTCCTTTTCCTATTTGGAACCATAGACTGGCATTTACTCATTATACAATAAAAAGATCTGGGAAATAATTTAACTATTCTCTTCCTATTGTTGTTTAGTCCCTCAGTCATAACCGACTTTTTGCGACCCCAAGAACTGCAGCACACCAGGCTTCCCTGTCCTTCACTGCCTCCCAAAATTTCCTGAAACTCATGTCCACTGAGTCAGAGATGCCATCCAACCATCTCATCCTCTGTCGTACCCTTCCCCTCCCACCGTCAATCTTTCCCAGAATCAGGATCTTTTCCATTGAGTCAGTTCTTCGCATCAGGTGGCCAAAGTATTGGTGCTTCAACTTCAGCATCAGTCCTTCCAATGAATATTCAGGGTTGATTTCCATTAGGACTGACTAGTTTGATCTCCTTGCAGTCCAAAGGAGTCTCAAGAGTCTACTCTAGCACCATAGTTCAAAAGATTCAATTATTCGGTGCTCAGCCTTCTTTATGGCACAGCTATCGCATACAAGACTACTAGAAAAACCACAGGTTTGACAATACAGACTTTTGTCCACAAAGTGATGTCTCTGTTTTTTAATATGCTGTCTAGGATTGTCATAGCTTTTCTTCCAAGGAGCAAGTGGTTTTTTTTTCATTTTTTTTTTTTTTTTAAATTTCATGGCTTCAGTCACCATCTGCAATGATATTGGAGCCCAAGAAAATAAAGTCTGTCACTATTTACATTTTTCCCCTATATATTTGCCATGAACTGATAGGACCAGATGACATAATATTAGTTTTTTAGATGACAGATTTTAAGCCAGCTTTTTCACTCTCCTCTTTCATCATTATTAGAGACTCTTTAGTTTCTCTTAGCTTTCTGCAATTAGGGTGCTGTCATCTTCATGTCTGAGGTTATTGATATTTCTCTTAGCAATCTTGATTCTAGCTTGTGCCTCATCTGGCCCAGCATTTCACATGATGTACTTTGCATGTAAGTTACATAAGCAGGATGACAGTATATAGCCTTGACATAATCCTTTTCCAATTATGAACCATTCCATTGTTCCATGTCTGGTCCTAACTGTTGCTTCTTGATCAGCATACAGGTTTCTCAGAAGACAGGTAAGGTGGTCTGGTAATCCCATTTCTTTAAGAATTTTCCATAGTTTGTTGTGATCCACATAGTCAAAGTCTTTAACATAGTGAAGCAGAAGTAGATGCTTTTCTGGAATTTACTTGCTTTTTCCATGATCCAGTAGATATTGGCAATTTAATCTCTGGCTCCTCTGCCTTTTCTAAATCCAGTTTGTACATCAGGAAGTTCTCAGTTCATGTACTGTTGAAGTCTAATCTTGGATGATTTTGAGCATTACCTTGCTAACATGGGAAATGAGTGCAATTGTGTGGTAGTTTGAACATTCTTTGGCATTGCCTTTCTTTGGGATTGGAATAAAAACTGACCTTTCCAGTCCTGTGGCCATTGTTGAGTTTTCCAAATTTGCTGGCATATTGAGTGCAGCACTTTCACAGCACCATCTTTTAGAATTTGAAATAGCTCAACTGGAATTCCATTATCACTAGCTTTGTCAGTAATGTTTCCTGAGGCCCATTTGACTTCACAGTCCAGGATATATAGCTCTAGGTGAGTGATCACACTGTCATGGTTATCTGGGTCATGCAGAACTTTATTATACAGTTCTTCTACGTATTCTTGCCACCTCTTTTTAATCTCTTCTGCTTCCATTAGGTCCTTGCTTTTTCTGTCCTTTGTTGGGTCCATTTTTGCATGAAAATATTCCCTTGGTATCTCTAATTTTCTTGAAGAGATCCCTAGTCATTCCCATTCTATCATTTTCCTCTATTTCTTTGTATTGTTCATATAAAAAGGCTTCCTTGTGATTTTGGAGCACAAAAAATAAGGTCAGCCACTGTTTCCACTATTTCCCCATCTATTTGCCATGAAATGATGGGACTGGATGCCACAATCTTAGCTTTCTGAATGTTGAGATTTAATCCAACTTTTTTACTCTCCTCTTTCACTTTCATCAAGAGGCTCTTTAGTTCTTCTTCACTTTCTGCCATAAGGGTGGTGTCATCTGCATATCGGAGGTTACTGATATTTCTCCCGGCAAACTTAATTATAGCTTGTGCTTCATCCAGCCCAGCGTTTCTCATGATGTACTCTGCATATAAGTTAAATAAGCACGGTGACAGTATACAGCCTTGATGGACTCCTTTTCCTATTTGGAACCAATCTGTGGTTCGATGCCCAGTTCTAACTGTTGATTCTTGACCTGCATACAAATTTCTCAAGAGGTAGGTAAGGTGGTTTGGTATTCCCATGTCTTTCAGAATTTTCCACAGCTTATTGTGATCCACATAGTCAAAAGCTTTGGCATAGTCAATAAAGCAGAAATAGATGTTTTTCTGCAACTCTCTTCCTTTTTCCATGATCCAGTGGATGTTGGCAATTTGATCTCTGGTTCCTCTGCCTTTTCTAAAACCAGCTCGAACATCTGGAAGTTCATAGTTCATGTATTGCTGAAGCCTGGCTTGCAGAACTTTGAGCATTACTTTGCTAGCGTGTGAGATGAATGCAATTGTGAGGTAGTTTGAGCATTTTTTGGCATTGCCTTTCTTGGAGATTGGAAAGAAAACTGATCTTTTCCAGTCCTGTGGCCACTGCTGAGTTTTCCAAATTTGATGGCATATTGAGTGCAGCACTTTCACAGCATCATCTTCCAGGATTTGAAATATTTCGACTGGAATTCCATCACCTCCACTAGCTTTGTTCATAGTGATGCTTCCTAAGGCCCGCTTGACTTCACATTCCAAGATGTCTGGCTCTAGGAGACTGATAACACCATCGTGATTATCTGGGTCATGAAGGTCTGTTGTACAGTTTTTCTGTGTATTCTTGCTACCTTTTCTTAATATCTTATGCTTCTGTTAGGTCCCTACCATTTCTGTCCTTTATTGAGCCCATCTTTGCATGAAATGTTCCCTTGGTATCTCTAATTTTCTTGAAGAGATCTCTAGTCTTTCCCATTCTGTTGTTTTCCTCTATTTCTTTGCATTGATCACTGAGGAAGGCTTTCTTATCTCTCCTTGCTATTCTTTGGAACTCTATATTCAAATGGGTATATCTTTTCTTTTCTTCTTTCTTTTCACTTCTATTCTTTTCACAGCTATTTGTAAGGCCTCCCCAGACAGCCATTTTGCTTTTTTGCATTTCTTTTTTTGGGGGGATGGTCTTGATTCCTCTCTCCTATACAATGCACGAACCTCCGTCCATAGTTCATCAGGTACTCTGTCTATCAGATCTAGTCCCTTAAATCTATTCTTCACTTCCACTGTATAACCAAGGGATTTTCTTTAGATCATACCTGAATGGTCTAGTGGTTTTCCCTACTTTCTTCAATTTAAGTCTGAATTTGGCAGTAAGAGTTCATGATCTGAGCCACAGTCAGCTCCTGGTCTTGTTTTTGCTGACTGTATAGAGCCTCTCCATCTTTGGCTGCAAAGAATAGAATCAATCTGATTTCAGTGTTGGCCGTCTGGTGATGTCCATGTGTAGATTCTTCTCTTGTATTGTTGGAAAAGGGTGTTTGCTATGACCAGTGCGTTCTCTTTGCAAAACTCTATTAGACTTTGCCCTGCTTCATTCTGTACTCCAAGGCCAAATATGCCTGTTAGTCAAGGTGTTTCTTGAATTCCTACTTTTGCATTCCAGTCCCCTATAATGAAAAGGACATCCTTTATGGGTGTTATTTCTAAAAGATCTTGTAGGTCTTCATAGAACCATTCAACTTCAGCTTCTTCAGCATTAGTGGTCGGGCATAGACTTGGATTACCGTGATATTGAATGATTTGCCTTGGAAACGAACAGAGATCATTCTGTCATTTTTGAGATTGCATCCAAGTACTGTATTTTGGACTCTTTTGTTGACTATGATGGCTACTCCATTTCTTCTAAGGGATTCCTGTCCACAGTAGTAGATATAATGGTCATCTGAGTTAAATTCACCCATTCTAGTCCATTTTAGTTTACTGATTCCTAGAATGTCGACATTCCCTCTTTCCATCTCCTGTTTGACCACTTCCAATTTGCCTTGATTCATGGACCTAACATTCCAGGTTCCTATGCAGTATTGGTCTTTATAGCATCAGACCTTGCTTCTATCACCAGTCACATCCACAACTGTGTGTTGTTTTTGCTTTGGTTCCATCCTTTCATTCTTTCTGGAGTTATTTCTCCACTGATCTCCAGTAGCATATTGGGCACCTACTGACCTGGGGAGTTCATCTTTCAGTGTGCTATCTTTTTTGCCTTTTCATACTGTTAATGGGGTTCTCAAGGCAGGAATACTGAAGTGGTTTGCCATTCCCTTCTCCAGTGGACCACATTTTCTCAGAACTCTCCACCATGACCCATCCGTCTTGGGTGGCCCTACATGGCATGGCTTAGTTTCACTGAGTTAGACAAGACTGTGGTCCATGTGATCAGATTGGCTAGTTTTCTGTGAATGTGGTTTCAGTCTGTCTGCCCTCTGATGCCCTCTCTCATTGCCTACCATCTTACTGGGGTTTCTCTTACCTTGTACGTGTGGTATCTCTTTACAGCTTCTCCAGCAGCCATTGCTCCTCACCTTGGAGGTAGGGTATTTCCTCACGGCCCCTGATCCTGACCTTGGACGCTGGAGTGGTGAGCCACGGCTGCATGGCACTGGAGCAGGAAGCAGCAGAGAGGAGTTACCCCACACCCAATGTATAGACATTGCTCTGACGTTAATTAACAGCAACAAGGTTTAGGTCTTACTGGTTTAAAAAACAATGCATTTCAAAGGCCTAAATTGATTTTGAGTGTAATTTCAGGTGAAGCAAAGTTAATTTTAACCCGGTCTAGAATGCATAAAACATTGATGTGAACTGGGGGAAAAAAAAAAAAAAAAGATTGTTCAGTCTTACTTAAAGTTAGCTTTCTTCATTCTGCTGTAAAAAATTTAAAAAAGAAGATGGGAAAAGCAAATACAACTGCAGGCAAATGTTTCATTAAAAAATAATTGATTTTAGTAGCATACTGACATCACCAGATGTTCAACACTGAAATCAGATTGATTCTATTCTTTGCAGCCAAAGATGTAGAAGCTCTATACAGTCAGCAAAAACAAGACTGGGAGCTGACTGTGGCTCAGATCATGAACTCTTACTGCGAAATTCAGACTTAAATTGAAGAAAGTAGGGAAAACCACTAGACCATTCAGGTATGATCCAAATCAAATTCCTTATTGTTATACAGTGGAAGTAAGAAATAGATTTAAGGGACTAGATCTGATAGATAGAGTGACTGATGAACTATGGACGGAGGTTCATGACATTTTACAGGAGACAGGGATCAAGACCATCCCCCAAAGAAAGAAATGCAAAAAAACAAAATGACTGCCTGGGGAAGCCTTACAAATAGCTGTGAAAAGAAGAGAAGCAAAAAGCAAAGGAGAAAAGAAAAGATATAAGCATCTGAATGCAGAGTTCCAAAGAATAGCAAGGAGAGATAAGAAAGCCTTCCTCAGTGATCAATGCAAAGAAATAGAGGAAAACAACAGAATGGGAAAGACTAGAGATCTCTTTATGAAAATTAGAGATACCAAGGGAACATTTCATGCAAAGGTGGGCTCAATAAAGGACAGAAATGGTAGGGACCTAACAGAGGCAGAAGGTATTAAGAAGAGGTGGCAAGAATACACAGAACTGTACAAAAACAATCTTCATGACCAAGATAATCATGATGGTGTGATCACTCACCTAGAGTCAGCCATCCTGGAATGTGAAGTCAAGTGGGCCTTAGAAAGCATCACTATGAACAAAGCTAGTGGAGGTGATGGAATTCCAGTTGAGCTATTTCAAACCCTGGAAGACGATGCTATGAAAGTGCTGCACTCAATATGCCATCATATTTGGAAAACTCAGCAGTGGCCACAGGACTGGAAAAGGTCAGTTTTCATTCCAACCCCAAAGAAAGGCAATGCCAAAGAATGCTCAAACTACCATTCAATTGCACTCATTTTACACGCAAGTAATGCTCACATTCAGCAATACGTGAACCGTGAACTTCCAGACATTCAAGCTGGTTTTAGGAAAAAAAAAAAAGAAAAGGCAGAGGAATCAGAGATCAAATTGCCAACATCCACTGGATCATGGAAAAAGGAAAAAGGTCCAGAAAAAACATCTATTTCTGCTTTATTGACTACGCCAAAGCCTTTGACTCTGTGGATCACAATAAACTGTGGGAAATTCTGAAAGAGATGGGAATACTAGACCACCTGACCTGCCTCTTGAGAAACCTACATGCAGGTCAGGAAGCAACAGTTAGAACTGCACATGGAACAACAGACTGGTTCCAAATAGGAAAAGGAGTACGTCAAGGCTGTATATTGTCACCCTGCTTATTTAACTTATATGCAGAGTGCATCATGACAAATGCTGGGCTGGAAGAAGTATAAGCTTTCCAGGAGAAATATCAGTAACCTCTGATATGCAGATGACACCACCCTTATGGCAGAAAGTGAAGAGGAACTAAAAAGCCTCTTGATGAAAGTGAAAGAGGAGAGTGAAAAGATTGGCTTAAAGCTCAACATTCAGAAAACAAAGATCATGGCATCTGGTCTCATCACTTCATGGGAAATAGATGGGAAAACAGTGGAAACAGTGTCAGACTTTATTTTTTGGGCTCCAAAATGACTGCAGATGGTGATTGCAGCCATGAAATTAAAAGAGGCCTGCTCCTTGGAAGGAAAGTTATGACCAACCTAGACAGCATATTGAAGAGCAGAGACATTACTTTGCCAACAAAGGTCTGTCTAGTCAAGGCTATGGTTTTCCCAGTAGTCGTGTATGGATGTGAGAGTTGGACTGTGAAGAAAGCTGAGTGCCAAAGAATTGATGCTTTTGAACTGTGGTGTTGGAGAAGACTCTTGAGAGTCCCTTGGACTGCAAGGAGATCCAACCAGTCCATTCTGAAGGAGATCAGCCCTGGGATTTCTTTGGAAGGAATGATGCTGAAGCTGAAACTCCAGTACTTTGGCCACCTCATGTGAAGAGTTGACTCATGGGAAAAGACTCTGATGCTGGGAGGGATTGGGGGCAGGAGGAGAAGGGGACGACAGAGGATGAGATGGCTGGATGGCATCACTGACTCAATGGACGTGAGTCTGTGTGAGCTCCGGGAGCTGGTGATGGACAGGGAGGCCCGGAGTACTGCAATTCATGGTGTGGCAAAGATTCGGTATGACTGAGTGACTGAACTGTACTGAACTGTGCACACTGACACAAAACGGAGGAAACAACTAATATGCATGGAATAAACTCAAACTGCCAAATTCTGTGATAAGTTCTTGCACATATTGTACAATTCAGACTTCAACAGGAAAGTGAATTAGTTCATATATCAAGAAAATAGGAATTAGAGATTACATTTGGAAAGGTCACAATTTTTTATTACTGAAGGAAGATAGAAATATCTTAAAAGACAAAG
This sequence comes from Bos javanicus, assembly GCF_032452875.1. Taxonomy (NCBI): domain Eukaryota; kingdom Metazoa; phylum Chordata; class Mammalia; order Artiodactyla; family Bovidae; genus Bos; species Bos javanicus. The sequence goes on along the minus strand of NC_083886.1, from coordinate 5,629,757 downwards.
AAGAGCTCTTTAGTCTACATTCACCTATTTAGTCTTCATCCAACCAATATTTCCCAAACTCTTTTAGAATTTTAAACTAGGTCTTGTGACTTTAGTTGTAAATGATGGTACAAAGAGTCTCACTTTTTAGCAGCTTGTGGACAAATGGAAGAGACAGAGAAATAAGAAGGCCATGTTTTCCTGCCATAGGGATAAAGTAGTGTGGTGAAGAATGTGTAGGACAGAGGATTTATCCTGCCTTGGGCAATGAGGAATTTTCTCAAAGGTATGATGCCTGATTTGGAGAGAAATGCACTGGCCAGCATGAGATCAAAGGTGTCTGCCATTTCCTTCCTTTTTTTTTTTTTTTTTTGATGAAAATTTATTTTGAGTTTGCTGAAACCTTATGACTATTGGCAGAGAGGAGATGGAGGTGCAGGGTTGTGAGTAAATCACTACATACCTTTGGGAAACTCGGATTTATCATCTGCTTCTAAGGTTCGATGCTGAAAGCTCCTTTGGAGCTGTGTCTTTTTATTGTCTCCTCTCTCTCACGCTCTGGACAAACATTTTCTTATCTTTTCCACCCCTACCGTGTGGTCTTTTCTTGTTCACCATGAGCTGATTGGGTTCCTGCTGTGTTTTCTATTGTGGATGATGGACTTCCAATTAGCTAGTCCCCTGCTGGCAATAATAATGCAGCTTGTTCTTTAAATCCACTAAACTCTGTTCAAGATATTAAGCTGCTCATTTTAAAAATTAAAACTCTGGCACTTTTATGTGGTATCTTTCTCCATGAAATTTATTTAGACAATATATTCTCCAACTTTTCCCTAGAGACCTTTTGACCTATTTTGAAAGCAGCTCAATATACATAAGCCAAATCCACTTATTCAGTTTCAGTGTTTTCTTTAGTAACATGTAGAAAGGGAGGAAAATACCATGTAGTGAGTTGCTTGTTTATACCACTTCACCTTGTGCTTCCCGGGTGGCTCAGACAGTAAAGAATCTACCCACAGTGCAAGAGTTCTGAGTTTGATCCTCAAGTCAGGAAGATCCCCTGGAGAAGGGAATGGTTACCTAAGCCATTATTCTTTCCTGGAGAACCCCATGGATAGAGGTGCCTAGCGGGCTACAGTCCATGGGTTGCAAAAAGCCTGACACAGTGGAGCAACTAACACTTTTTTTTTCTTCACCAGGTCACTTTACTTATATTTTTCATTGACTCTATGAGGTAGAGAATTTGATCAGATCATAAGCGGTTTGTTCAAGTCCACTTTTCTAAGAGTATAGAAACTGGGACTGACCCACATCTTTCTGTTCAAAATAATTGCTCTTTCCTTTGATCAATAAATTCAGGATCCAGTCAGACCTCTATTTCTGTGAATAGAATTTTATTAGGACACAGTCATGTCCATTTATTTATGGCTGTTTTGAGGCTACAGTGGCAGAGTTGAATAACTGTGACAGAGACTATATGGCTTGTCAAGCCAAAAGTATTTATTATCTGGCTCTTTATATAAAATATTTGTCAATCTCTGAATATACAAAGCTAATTTATTAACTTATAATAATCACTGATAAGTTTTTACTTGCAAAGTCTTCTTGATTTTACTATTAGTGTCATTACCACGCTATTACAGCTAGGAATTTCATGATTCATTCAAGACATTAGGACAGTGTGTTTTTAAAACCACAAGAAAAGAACTGTTTGCCATGGGTTGGCTGGGTCACTTAACAAAAGGTCTCAGGTCTAGAGACATCCCTCTGCACAAGCCCTTTCTGTGGGTCCTGGAGCCCACACCATCTCTTCACAGCTTCTATTCTAGGATTATAGGGAACTGAATTGCTACTAAACCAAGTAATGCACCATTCCTGGAGGGCCCCCAAAACTTTCCATATGTTTAAATTTTTTCTTATTATTAAATTCCCCTGATTTAAATGTGCTATCTGCTTTCTGCTGGAATTCAGCTCAGAAACAGTTGATAATAGAAAACCAAGGCAGAACTGAACAAAAGCAGCTACACAGTTTGCTTGTATGCTTGTTTTTTATACTTTCATCTTAAATATGGTATAACTTGAAAAAATCACAGTCAGAATAAATGAATATAGAAGCATGGAAGAAAGTTTAAAAATTGGAAGCTAAGAAAGTAAAAATTTTTTGGCTTCTGTTTCATGCCACTATGATTTACTGGTAAGAATGTTCACATACTCTTCAGTTCAGTTCAGTCGCTCAGTCATGTCCAACTCTTTGTGACCCCATGGCCTGCAGCAAATCAGGCCTCCTTGTTCATCACCAATTCCTGGAGTTTACTTAAACTCATGTCCATTGTGTTGGTAATGCCATCCAATCATCTCATCCTCTGATGTGTCCTTCTCCTCCCACCTTCAATCTTTCCAAGCATCAGAATCCTTTCTAATGAGTCAGTTCTTCGCATCAGGTGGCCAAAATATTGGAGTTTCAGCTTCAGCATCAGTCCTTCCTTCAGGGCTGATTTCCTTTAGGATGGACTGGTTGGATCTCCTTGAAGTCCAAGGGACTCTCAAGAGTCTTCTCCAACACCACAGTTCAAAAGTATATATTCTTCAGCACTCCGCTTTTTTATAGTCCAACTCTCATATCCATACATGACTACTGGAAAAACCATAGCTTTGACTAGATGGACCTTTGTTGGCAAAGTAATATCTCTGCTTTTTAATATGCTAACTCGGTTGGTCATAACTTTCCTTCCAAGGAGTAAGTGTTTTTTAATTTCATGGTGGCAATCACCATCTGCAGTGATTTTGGAGCCCCCCAAAATAAAGTCTGACACTGTTTCCACTGTTTCCCCATCTTTTGCAATGAAGTGGTGGGATAAGATGCCATGATCTTACTTTTCTGAATGTTGAGTTTTAAGCCAGCTTTTTCACTCTTTTACTTTCATCAAGAGGCTTTTTAGTTCTTCTTCACTTTCTGCCATAAGGGTGATGTCATCTGCATATCTGAGGTTATTGATATTTCTCCTGGCAATCTTGATTCCAGCTTGTGCTACCTCCAGCCCAGCGTTTCCCATGATATATTCTGCATATAAGTTAAATAAGCACGGTAACAATATGCAGCCTTGATGTACTCCTTTTCCTATTTGGAACCGGCTTGTTGTTCTATGTCCAGTTCTAACTGTTATTTCCTGACCTGTATACAGTTTGTCAAGAGGCAGGACAGGTGGTCTAGTATTCCCATCTCTTTAAGTATTTTCCACAGTTTTTTTGTGACCCACACAGGCAAAGGCTTTGGCATAGTCAAAAAAGCAGAAGCTGTTTTGCTGGGGCTTCTCTGCCCTCGGACGTGGGGTATCTCCTCACAGTCACTCCAGTGCCATGCAGCACTGATCCATGAAAGTATATGTTTGTCACACTCTCTAGGACAATCATTTTTATGACTGGAAAGATAACCCAAAGTACAAGAGGCACAGGATGATAATATTGATTAATTCATTCATTCAGTAAATATTTTTATACATTTACTTTGGGTAAGAATAAGAATTTAGGCTAACAATAAATCTAGTGTCTGAATTACCGTTTTTATTAAAATATTTCTTATATTTTACCTATAGCATAAACCCTCCTTAAAGGGATCCTTAAAAGGAAAATACTTCTGGCTCTGTTGTTATGAAGAAATCAACAATTGTCCTTCTTCTCAGCTCTGTTTTCAAATGGTCATATTCATGAAGCCATCTTAAGAAACTCTATACTTCTTTACTAAGGTGAAACCCAGAACTTCTGAGGTATAGTTCAAAAAAGAAAAATGCTCTCAATCAAAGTGAGAGAATCATAAGAAAACATGAAATGCATAGCAATGCAGGGCAATAGAGTGAGGGCCTTTCCTACTCCAGGGATATTCCTTCCAGAGAGAAACTGTGAAAGTCCTGGGTTTATCTCATTGAAGAGTCATCTCACAGAGAGCAATGGCCTTTTTATATGGGGAAAATAAATTAAAAAAAAAAAAACCTAATAAATAGAAGGAATCTCAAGATATTGACACCTACCAATATAAAAGCTAAAAATTAAATATATCCATGACATCTCATTAAAGTTATTCAATGGATGCACATCAGCAATAGCTTTTAGGTGCTATAGTGAAATAATGACCAAACATGGACCTTTGAACCAGGCTAACTGGCTTCACAGCCTAGTTCTATTAATTTCTTACAATGTGAATTTAGGCCAAGTACTAACTGTAGTAGGTTTGGGAGGAGTTCCACCCAGCTCCCCCTTTGAGGAAGGATTAGATGCTCAGTTGTAGAGAGTGTGGTTTAAAGGTAAACTTCAGCTCTGAGCTCTTTCAAGGGTCAGCCACAAGCTGTTGGATCAATTTTGCCTTTCCTGGTTCAGTTTGGACCTGGTGACTGGGCAGGGAACAGTTTTAAAGGGCTGGCCATTCTTGCCCAACATGGGACACTCTGATGGGCATTGTTAGCTTAAGAATTCTCTGCCAAGGTGGTAAAGGCTTTGTCAACCCTGCATCATAAGTCAAATTATTTTTCTGTTCAGTACTGCTTCTCTTTATTAGTGTTTATCTCTAACAAGTTATTGACACTCCAAACTCTCTCTCAAGCTCTGCTTCTGAAGAACCAGATCTAGGACAGTATAAGAAGTGGTCTGAGAAAGCAAGATGATAATGGAGATTTGGGAGCTTGATTGCTAGCACTTGGCTAATGATGAGGCTTTCTCCTGCCTCTACGGGTCAACAGATGATCAATGTAAACAGAGGTCTCTAGCTCAAGGCAGTGGTCTACTAAAATATTCAGCAATGGTGAACTAGGAAGAGGATGGAGTGCAAATAAATAGAGGAAAATAGTAGAATGGGAATGACTAGAGACCTCTTCAAGAAAACTGTAGATACGAAGGGAAAATTTCATGCAAAGATGGGCTTGATAAAGGACAGAAATGTCAAGGGCCTAACAAAAGCAGAAGAGATTAAAAAGAGGTGACAAGAATACACAGAACTAAACAAAAAGGTCTTAAGGACCCGGATAACCAATATGGTACAGTCATTCACCTATAGCCAGACATCCTGGAGTGTGAAGTCAGGTGGGCCTTAGGAAGCATTACAATGAACAAAGCTAGTGGAGGTGATGGAATTCCAGCTGTGCTATTTCAAATCCTAAAAGATGAGGCTGTGAAAGTGCTGCACTCAATATGTCAGCAAATTTGGAAAACTCAGCAGTGGTCTCAGGACTGGGAAATTTTTCATTCCAATTTTCATTCCAATCCCAAAGAAAGATAATGCCAAAGAATGTGCAAACTATGATCCAGTTGTGCTCATTTCACATGTTAGCAAGGTAATTCTCAAATCCTTCAAATTAGACTTCAGTAGTACCTCAGCTGACAACTTCCAGATGTATAAGCTGGATTTAGAAAAGGCAGAGGAACCAGAGATCAAATTGTCAGCATCTGGTGGATCATAGAAAAAGCGAGTGAATTTCACAAAAACATCTACTTCTACTTCAATGACTATGGTAAAGCCTTTGACTGTGTGGATCGCAACAGACTGTGGAAAATTCTTAAAGAGATGGGAATACCAGACCATCTCTGTCTCCTGAGAAACCTGTATGTAGATCAAGAAGCATGGATGGAACAGAGGACAGACATGGTTGGTTGGTTCCAGGCATGGAACAAAGGACTGGTTTAAAATTGAGAAAGCAGTATGTCGAGGCTATTTAACTTCTATGTAGAGTACATCATGGAAATGCCAGACTGGATGAATCACCATCTGGAATCAAGATTGCCAGGAGAAATATCAATAGCCTCAGATATGCAGATGATCCCTCCCTAGTGGCAGAAAGTGAAGAGGAACTAAAGAGCTTCTTGATGAGTGTGAAAGAGGAGAGTGAAAAAGCTGGTTTAAAGCTCAGCATAAAAAAACACTAAGATCATAGTACCTGGTCCTATCGGTTCATGGCAAATAGATGGGGAAAAAATGGAAACGGTAACAGATTTTATTTTCTTAGGCTCCAAAATCACTGTGGATGCTGACTGCAGCCATGAAATTAAAAACAACAACAACAAACTTACTCCTTGGAAGAAAAGCTATGACAAACCTAGATGGAGTATTAAAACACAGAGATATCACTTAGCCATCAAAGGTCCATCTAGTCAAAGCTATTGTTTTTCCAGTAGTCATGTACAGATGTGAGAGTTGGACCATAAAGAAGGCTGAGCACCAAATAATTGATGCTTTCAAACTGTGGTGCTGGAGAAGACTCTTGAGAATCCATTGTACAACAAGAAGATTAAACCAGTCAATCTTAAAGGATATCAACTCTGAATATTCATTTAAAGGACTGCTGCTGAAGCTGAAGCTCCTATACTTTGGCCACCTGAAGGGTAAAATGGACTCATTGAAAAGACCCCAATGCTGGGAAAGATTGAGAGCAGGAGAAGAGGGTAACAGAGAATGAAAAGGTTGGATAGAATCACCAACTCAATGGACATGAATTTAGGCAAACTCCAGGAGATAGTGAAAGACAGGGAAGCCTCAGTTAATGGGATTTCAGAGTTGGACATGGTTTATAGACTGATTGACAATAACAATAAAGGATGGAAATGCACTAGCAGGTATGATATATTATACAATGGAGATATATGGAGAAAGTTTTTGGTATAAGTATAATAGGATTAGCAAGGTATTATTGCAAAGCATCATTAATGCACTTGTCCAGTAGTTCTCAAACTCTAGTATGTGTCAGGATCACTAAGAGAGCTTGTTAAAACACACTGCTTTTTCCTGGAACTAGAGTTTGTGATTTGGTTGGTCTTGGTTGAAGTTCAAGAAATTGCATTTCTAGCAAGTTTCCAAGTGATGTTAATTCTGCTGGTCCACAAACACTCTTTAAGAATCTCTGCCCACAGCAAGATAATAAAGACTTATGGACAAGTTACAGGCAATTGAAAGACACAAATGAAAGCCAGAGGACCTCTTTTCTTCCAAACAAAGTAGTTCTCACTTCCTCCAGCCAGAGGGCAGAGAAAGTTAAGGACTAAGTTTAGGACTTAATAGTCAGAGTAACTGGCCTTTAAAGATGGTTAAACACTCAGCAAAAGCAGGTCATTATGCCAAGGTCAGGTCCATGGTTAGGAAAACCTGAAAGCCTTACACTGGGAGCTGTCTGATGTGAGCCCTTGAAGACTTTACTCTATGAACTCTTCTGAACCTTCAGAGCCTGTGGTTGTGTCCCAGGCCTTCCCTTTAATAGTCAGCACTCCCCACCCCATCATCTCTCCTGTGATAGTACAGCTGCAGAATCCTCTTGCACAGGCAACACGTGGCTCCCTCAGCATCCGTTCTGTGCCTATAGAATATTCTTCCAGGTTATCAAAATCTAGCATGAGTCAATGTCATTGAGCTGTTTTGACATTCTGCAAATTGTGGATAGCTGATGATATGCAAACTCTGTCTAGTAGAGATTTAATTGACTTTCTCTACTTCCCCATCAAAATAGAACTCCATAATTTTGGTACCTACCTAATAAATGCTGTTACTTTGCTCAAATTGTCAGTCTTTTCCAAATTTTCAATTATTCCAGCTTTCTTCAGTATCTGGTTACCATTTCTCTGAATTTGTTTTTCCAATTATTCACCTTATTGCCTAACTTGGCATCAACAAAGCTATAACCGAATAACCCAGAATCTTATTCCGAGTTTGGGTTGCCTTGCAACTGCTCTCATTCCCCCAAATCTAAAGCAGCCTGTGAGCTGAAACTCCATGACTTGATGTAAACTTTGAAGAAGTCTCCTTCCCAGCTGACCATGCATGGACCAAAATTCTCCTTGAGCAATCCATCTTCATCACTAATGAAGTCAGACAAACTGTTCAGGTCATACCTGCCCTCATAGGAGAGGTAAGCAAGGCTATGGACTATATCACTTAGGGCATCAACATTCTAGCTTGAGGGCATGAAGAAACTCAGTGAGTGATGCTGCATGATCAGTATTCCTCCACAAATCTCCTGGAATCCACTAGATGATTATTCTCAGAGTTCAACTCCTGGCATTTTATTTGAATACAAATTTTTATATGAATATTTTCTTTATTATTTTAGGAATATCTTTTTAAAGATGCTTGATCTCCAGGACTCTAAAACAACTGATTTTTGTCATTACTTGGTTTTTCAGAGATACCATCACCAAGAGTCCTTGAGAGACTATTTCTTAGGTCCTGCTTCACCTCATTCAAGAGCGTTATTTTTGTATCTCAGTTGTTCAGCTATTACTAATATTCATTTATCTCAAACAAAAGAAAGAACTGACAACGATGAACTTTACCTGTGCCCCATGATCACAGAAAACAGAAGCAGTAAAGAAATGCCCCCAACTTTTTGTTTTCCAAAATCCTCCCACACTTTTGTATTTTGAGAAATGGCTAACCTAAAAAAAAACACCCTGCTTTCCATATTCTGAGATAAGACCCACCTCCACCCTTCCTCAGTGATTATCTTGTTTTATAAAACCAAATTTTCTACCTCTTATTTGAGACATTTCTTGTTAATTAATATTCTTCCCATTAGGATAGCCTAATAGTGGAGAGTGAAAAAGTAGGCTCAAAGCTCAACATTCAGAAAATGAAAATCATGGCATCCGGTCCCATCACTTCATGGGAAATAGATGGAGAAATAGTGGAAACAGTGTCAGACTTTATTTTTTTGGGCTCCAAAATCACTGCAGATGGTGACTGCAGCCATGAAATTAAAAGACGCTTACTCCTTGGAAGGAAAGTTATGACCAACCTAGATAGCATATTGAAAAGCAGAGACATTACTTTGCCAACAAAGGTCCATCTAGTTTTCCTGTGGTCATGTATGGATGTGAGAGTTGGACTGTGAAGAAGGCTGAGCACCGAAGAATTGATGCTTTTGAACTGTGGTGTTGGAGAAGACTCTTGAGAGTGCCTTGGACTGCAAGGAGATCCAACCAGTCCATTCTGAAGGAGATCAGCCCTGGGATTTCTTTGGAAGGAATGATGCTAAAGCTGAAACTCCAGTACTTGGCCACCTCATGCGAAGAGTTGACTCATTGGAAAAGACTCTGATGCTGGGAGGGATTGGGGGCAGGAGGAGAAGGGGACAATAGAGGATGAGATGGCTGGATGGCATCACTGACTCGATGGACGTAAGTCTGAGTGAACTCCGGGAGTTGGTGATGGACAGGGAGGCCTGGCGTGCTGCGATTCATGGGGTTGCAAAGAGTCGGACACAACTGAGCGACTGAACTGAACTGAACTGAATAGCCCATTGTATTTTGTCTTTGCACTTGCTTTTTCTTTCTTCTACTTTTCACAATTTTCTCTTCAAAGCCCGTCTCATTGTCTGTCCTTGAGGAAGCCAAGCTGTGACACTCATTTCTGTGTTTCAATTCCCTCACCTATGAATAGGGATAGTAGTAGTACCTGTCTATACTCATTGATTTTTTTTTTTTTTTTCTGGTGTGTGTATGTGAAAATTTCCGCAATGGACTAATCTGTTCCACCTATATTCACATGTTCAAGTCCTAATCCTCAGTGTGACAGTTTGGAGTTTGGGTGTTTAAGGCATGATTAAGGTTAAATTAGGCCATAAGGGTGGGGCCCTAATCTAATAGGATTGGTGACTTTATAAGAAGCTCGAAAGAGAGAGATAAGTCTTTCTCTTTCATCAGGCACACATGAAGAGGTCATGTGAACACACAGCAAGATGGTGGCCACCTACAAATCAAAAGAGGCTTCCGAATGAAACCAACTTGCCAGCACTTTGATCTTAGACTTTACAGCATCCAGAACTGTGAGATATAAATTTCTATTGTTTAAGCCACCTAGTCTATGGAATTTTGTTTTAGCAACCTGAACAGACTAGTACAATCTGTTAATTTAATACATATAAAGTATTTAAAATTATGTCTAGCTCATCATATGTTCTAAGTACATGTTCACTACTAACATCATTGAAAAACATACAATGGCTGGAGAAGGAAATAGCAACCTACTTCAGTATTATTGCCTGGAAAATCCCATGGATAAAGGAGCCTGGTCAAAAAGAGTTGGACATGACTTAGCAAGTAAACAACAACAGCAACAACAAATGCTGGATTGGCCAGGAGGTTCATCCATGTTTTTTTCCTGTCAGATGGCTCTAGTAGCCCTTAGTTGTCTTTAACTTCATTTGAAACAATTTGGTTAGATTGTATGTGACACTGTTGTCATATCAGCATGTATTTTTTAAAAACTTATCAAAATTGGTGAATTTTAATTTTGGTGTAGTCTTTTTAATGTTGAAGATGGAAGAAAAAAGGAACATTTTGGGGATATCATGCTTTATTATCTCAGGAAAGGTAATGTAAACAAAACACAGAAAAGATCTGTGCAGTGGATTAAGATGATTTCACTCTAATGACAGAAAGTGAAGAGGAGTTAAAGAGCATCTTGATGCATGTGAACGAGGAGAGTGAAAAATGTTGCTTAAAACTCAACATTCAAGAAACTAAGACCATGGCATCCAGTCCCATCACTTCATGGCAGATAGATGGGAAACAGTGACAGAAGTGATAGACTTTATCACTTGGATATCCAAGTGATAGATTTGGACCCCAAATCACTTTGGATGGTGACTGTAGTTATGAAATTAAAAGATGCTTGCTCCTTGGAAGGAAAGCTATGACAAACCTAGACAGTGTATTCAAAAGTAGGAACATCACGTTGCCAACAAACGTCCGTATAGTCAAAGCTATGGTTTTTCCAATAGCCATGTATGGATGGGAGAGTTGGATGATAAAGAACTCTGAGCGCGAAGAATTGATACGTTCAAATTGTGGTGCTGGAGAAGACTCTTGAGAGTCCCTTGGACAGCAAAGATATCAAACCGGTCAGTCTTAAAGGAAATCAACCCCGAATACTCATTGCAATGACTGAATCTGAAGCTGAAGCTCCGAATAAAGTCCACTGGGGCAGACCCAAGAAATGGATTGGAGACACAAGGTGCAGCGATTAAGTGAGACTTTAATGACAGTCTTGCAAGATCGAGTGTCTAGAGGGCAGCCACATCCAGAGTTGTTACAATGCGGTTTTTATCCTCTCGGCGCACAAGCCCCTCCCCCAGTTTCTCATTGGCTGAGTACTATGGGGTTAACAATCTTCCCGAGAAGGTCACTTGGATTTATTACTTTCCCTTGCATGTATTTCCCATGCATGTATCCTAACGGCTATTACATCAGCAGGCTGTTACTCTAGGCTAGTTGTCCTTAAAAATGGACCACTTTAAGTTTTTATTTCTTACAGATGGCATCACCGACTCAATGGGCATGGATCTGAACAAACCGCAAGAGACAGTGAAGGACAGGAAAGCCTGGCGTGCTGCAGTCCATGGGGTTGCAAAGGTCAGACATGACTTAGTGACTAAACAGCAGCAGCTACATGGAGAAGGTGCTGCAACTTATCAAATGTAGCAAAAGTAGTTTGCAAAGTTTTATAGTGGAGATTTCTCACTGGATGATGCTCCACATTTGGGTAGACCAATTGAAATTTATAGTGATCAAACTGAGACACTGAGAACAATCAATGTTATACCATGTGGGAGATAGAAGACACACTCATAATATCAAAATTGAAACTTAAAAACTATTTGTACTAGTTTGGTTATGTTAATCTCTTTGATGTTTGGATTCCACATAAATTAAGTGAAAAAGCCTTCTTGATTATATTTGCACATGCAGGTCTCTACTTAAGCACAATGAAAACACTTTGTTTTTTAAAAATAAATTGCGATGAAAAGTGGGCATTGTACAATAAGGTGGAAAGGAAGAGATTGTGAGGCAAGTGAAATGAACCACCACCACCAATTCAAAAATGATGTTGTATATATAATGGGACTGGAAAGGAGTCCTCTATTATGAACTCCTTCTGGAAAATGAAATGATTAATTCCAACAAGCACTGATCCCAATTAAACCAACTTTAAGCAGTATTTGACAAAAAGCATCTGAAAGCAGTCAATAGTAAGTCTGTAATCTTCCATCAAGATAATGCAAGACTGCACATTTCTTTAAAGACCTGGTAAAAGCTATTGCAACTTGACTTGGAAATTCTGATTCATCCGCCATATTCAAAAGGCATTGCTCCTTTGGATTTCCATTTATTTCAGTCTACAAAATTCTCTTAATGGAAAAAATTTCCATTCCCTGGAAGACAGTAAAAGGCACCTAAAACAGTTCTTTGCTCAAAAAGATAAACTGTTTTAGAAACATAGAATTATGAAGTTGTCTGAAAAATGGCAGAAGGTCCTGGAACAAAAGGGTGGATACATTGTTCAGAAAAGTTCTTGGTGAAAATGGAAAAAAAAAAAAGTGTCTTTTATTTAAAAACTGAAAAAAAAAAAACACTTTTTGGCCAACCCAGTGCTTAATAATACTTAAAGGAAACACTTTTGTGTGGTCCTTAGTCTTGCAGGGTACACTGAATAGTTTTAAAAAGGATTTTCAGTTTGTTGCACACAGGTCAGGATTCTGGTTCATGTCTTCATGATGCTAGAAATGATTCACTGCCTACATTTTTTGAGTTCACTAAATCCTACTTTCCTTCAGATTCAATTTATAAAATCTTTGCACCCTGCTGCTTCCTAGACAAAAGCACATACACTCAGACATTCTGGGCAAAAAACTGAAGTACTTCTTTTTTGTGTTTCTACAGTATCCTAGGTACATTTCCAACATTGCACTTGCCATATTGTAAGTGATATTGAAATTTCTTATTTATGTGTATTTCTTCCTCACTACTATTAAGTTTCTAGAGAGCAGGAAGCATTTCACATTTTGGTTCTATATATACTGATGATGCCAATAAATATATTTTGAATTATTGCACTTAAATGCAGGGTGGTCTACATACTTTTAAATAGCTAAATACGGGAAGGATCTTATGATATTTTTTTATTATTTCAAAACTACTGGTGGTGAGATCAAAAACATCCATAGGTACATACATACACGTGTGGACACACATACACTTTATATTATTTATTTTCAAAAATATTTCTTACATTTTTGCTAAAAATCCAGGCATGGGAATGCTATGATTTTCTATGTTCTTTTTAGTAATATATAGTCTCTTAAAACTAAACTAAAATTTAAAAATTTTAGTAAACAGAGAATTCTAAGTGTTGAAAGAAAAATGTGTAGATAGTTTACTTTTACTAATTATATACATTAAAAATTTACCAGTGGGCTGTGGAGAAGAGAACAAAGATTTCTTCCTTTACCTTATGAGGTAGAGTGTCAGAAGCCAAATATTGCCCCCCAAATTTTAAAGCTAAGATGTTGATATTATCCTAAGAAGGGCCATACTTAAACCATATTCCACAATTTTCTGTCTTAACCTTCCTTTAAAATAAATATGATTCTTGCAGCAAACAACATCAATTTCCTTTTTTAATGTTTCATGATTGAATTTTAATCTGTGATATGTAATGCCCAAAGGGGCAGGCTATAGCTATAAATCAGGTAGGAGTTTAAAGTCTAGTGGAGAAGACAGGCAGGCAAACATTAATTAGAGTTCAGGGAGACAAGTGCTAAGAGATAATAGATAATAGTACTTAATAGATCCTAATTCACTTTCTCTTCATATATGAATATTCCAAACCTTCAATTAGTTCACAAAATTCCCAAGGTCACAAGACAAATTTCCTCTTAAATTGCTGACAGTCCAAAGCCTCTGCACAGAATGGGTGCTAAATAAATGCCACCAACCAATACCAGCCAGTAATTACCTCTTGCCCACATTTTCCCAGAGGCTTGCTACACACCTGTGGCATCAAATGTGGCATCCCACTGGCTTACACTGAGAGCTGCTTGAGGGGGCCCTAGGAGAGCCAATCTAGAGCTTCTCAACAGTACCATCATTGCTAATAAGATTTACAGAGGTAATCTGCTTGACGCAGTAGAGAAACCCTGCCATTAAAACAGAAAGGGCAGCACCTTCAGAACAGAACAAAGTCAACTGTTTTACCTTCCAAGACATTAACATGATAATGTCATTGTTCCTCTGAGGTGCCCAGATTGCTAATAAATATGCAGGTGCCATTCAGAGAGACATAAATGGGCAGACTATTAGGATGAAATGTTTATATCCTATTGCTTGAGAACAAAATAGGCTTTCTCCCTTCACCGTTTTTTTTCCAGAACTATGTTCTTATAACTATATCTAATGGTCAGGTCTCTGGAAGTTGAGTAAGGCATAGAGGCAGAAAAATCAAGGTCTAAGTGTTAGTGAGTAGTTTCCAAGAGGCCAGAAATTAGGATACCTGAAAAGAAATAATGAAGTACTGCTGGGAATGAAAGCTACGGTCAGAACTGATAAATGCTTTGCCAAAGAATTTTGATTTTCCTGTGTGTTATGTGTTTTCTGAAGGATTTTAAACAGGGGAGAGTCCCGGATGGAAATGTGTTGAACGGTTAAACTAGAGTGAATGCGTTGGAATCATTCCAGATCCTCACTGTTGTTATTATAGTTTCCTAATATGAATTTTCCCTGAAAACATCACTTATCCTACAAACTCTGACTGCGGTCCTATCATACAAATCTCCTGAGTTCTTCCTTGCTGTATGGGAGGTGTGTGGTGAGGTGGAAGTGGTGAGAAGTGAGAAGAAGTGGTGTACTTCTGCAGTAGAAGCTGACTCTGGCTATCATCAGCAGCAGCAATGTATCAAAATAAAGCTGAAGGATTAGGCCCCAGAGAGAACAAGGGTCAGTGCAGGGATAAAGATCTGAGAATCGGAACTTACCTAGAACTCTGTGTTTGAATTACTCAGCTCCAATCATAATCAGTCCCTGTAGAGTTCTCTCCAAAATGTACATTTCTAGGCCAAGGCACCTTAGTTTGAGTTGTATGACTACCACTGGGGTTAGAAGGAATGTTCTTATGGCTAAAAATCTAACAAGGCCATGACATAGGGGATGGATGTTGAGCAAACAAAACTTGTTTGAAAAACAATGAAAACCACAGAATGAAATAAATGCCAGGTCCACCAGAAGAATATCTCATCACAACCAAGTTCACACTTCTCAGCAGGACAATCAAAGCTCTCTATGAGAAATCCCTATCCTACCTTTCAAATCTTAATTTTTAGTCTTAAAATAATATGGAGCATATTTATCCCTGCTGCTGCTGTTGCTAAGTCACTTCAGTCATGTCCGACCTGTGCGACCTCGTAGACAGCAGCCCACCAAGCTCCCCTGTCCCTGGGATTCTCCAGGCAAGAACACTGGAGCGGGTTGCCATTTCCTTCTCCAATGCAGGAAAGTGATAAGTGAAAGCGAAATCATTCAGTCGTGTCTGACTCTTAGCGACCCCATGGACTGCAGCCTACCAGGCTCCTCCATCCATGGTATTTTCCAGGCAAGAGTACTGGAGTGGGTTGCCATTGCCTTTTCTGATATTTATCCCTACATAAAATAATTCAAACCCATCTGTTTACTTAATAATTAAACTTGCCACGTTTTCACATAGCCTTGGAGTTAACTGTAATACTCTCTCAATCTTTATTGCTCACCTTTCCGTTCTCTAAAACCAACATCTTACTCATCTTTATCAGCTTAACTTAAAAATTATTTTCAAAAACCATCAGTTTATATCTCTACCATGTCACTTATTTTCTTTTGCCTTATGATAATTTATTAATAATCCATTATTATAAGCAGTTAAGAATGTAAGGGGTTTCTCTAGTGGATCAAGGGGTAAAAAATCTGCCTGCAATGCAGGAGATACAGGTTCAATCCCTGGGTCAGGAATATCCCCTGGAGAAGTAAATGGCAACCCATTCTAGTATTCTTATGGGAAATCCCATGGACAGAAGAACTTGGCGGGGAACATTTCTTGGGGTCGCAGAAGACTTGGGCATAACTTAGCGACTAAACAACAACTGTAAAGAAGTTTACTATTCAAAAGAATCATTATATATATTATTTCATTTGAGCCTGTAGGTGTTTGGTTGTCTTCCGTCTTTTATAGTTTAAGAAATGTTAGCTAGAAAGACAGGCTAGCTCATTCATCTGTTAACAGTAACTGGCAAGGCTGAATCTAAATCCAAGCTCTTGTAGTTCATGCTTCCTTAGGTTATTTGAATTTATGCTGCCTCAACTAGATTTTGAGTTCTGAAGGCAGAGGCTTTTGTCTCTGTCTGTCTTCGTGACTACTAAGGGTTGGCAAGAACAGGTGATCTTGTTGGTGTGCATTGAATAAAAGAATGGAAGTATAAAATATTAATATTCATTATCAAATTTTAAGTAGCTCAGGATTCAGAAAAAAAGAGAGATCAATGAAGGCTAAATAGTGAAATGAACATTCCTCTTATAGGTAAGAATTGTAGTCAAACTTCTAAAATAAGTCTTTGGAAAGACTGGGAAATGATAATAACAACCCATGGTACTGGAAGTCTGTGGGCTGAGCCTTCTTCATTATCTGCAATGGTACATTTTCTTTGGTGTTTAGCTTAGTGAGACAAAATCCTTACAAATGGGATGCTAAGCTGTTTAGGGAATGAGGGGAATATGAGGCAAGGATGCCCTAAACAGTGATTTATCATCCATTCCCCTGTCCTCTTTATCAGGCTTATTCATCAGGCAGCTGTCAGGTCTAGCTCTGATCTGTGATAGACTCTGAGCTTCAGGCTTCCACAGGCAAATTAAATTTGACATTCAATTTAAAATCTGGGATATACTTTGGCCAACTCCAGCTGTAAGGGTGATATAGCAAAAGGCATTCTGTTTAACATGGAGGTTCCTACAGCTTCCAAGGTCTTATCCACAATAAAAGAGCATTCAATTTATGTTTCATAGAATCATACCCTTTTAGAATGGAGGTGTTGCAAATGCTTGAGGGCACAGTATCTTGCAATTCTTGTATCATTCATAGTGACTTACATCTTACCTTACTGTGGGGATCTTCTGTATAATAGCCGGAGTCCCTGATTTTGACCTGACATAGAGATTTGTTTCATCCATAACTCTGCTACTGACTTCCTAGGTGAAATTGACAGAGTACTTAACCTATTTAATGTTCAGGTTCCCTCTCTCTAAAATGAGACTAATACCTACCTCAGTTATTGTAAAGATTTGCAAAACTAGCATATAAGTTCTGCACACAGTAAGCCCTCTAAACAAGAAGGATCCACTTCATTTGTGCATAGGTACTCAATAAATACTTGGTGAATTGGATCAAAATGAGTTGCCCAATGGCATGGAAGGGTAATCCTGTACTCATCCGTGATTTGAGTCCTCCTGGAAGTGGACACTGAGATGGAGCAGAAGAATTTTATTGAGCAGAGAAAGCCTTATGATCATAAAGCAGGTCTGAAACACATGAAAGGAAAGAAGAGAAGCTAGATTGGGCCTGGAGAGGCTCAGCTTCAAACAGATCTGACAGTGTCAACCAACCAACAGGATGGTTCAAGATCAAACATGGTGCATACGAGGAGGATTCCATGGAGGAATGGCTACTCATTTACTGGCTGAATATTGCCTGGGAACAGTGCAGGCTTGGCTTGAAAGCTGAAGCAACTCCAGAAGGTGTTAATAGCTGAATGCTGCTAGTTAACTGTTTCCTTGCAGCTGAATTACAAGTACTTTCTTGAAGGCAGATCTGAGTGGCACAACCCAGTGCTGCCATAAGTAGCATGCTGCTAAGTCACTTCAGTCGTGTCCAACTTTGTGTGACCCCATAGACGGCAGCCCACCAGGCTCCCCGGTCCCTGGGATTCTCCAGGCAAGAACACTGGAGTGGGTTGCCATTTCCTTCTCCTATGCATGAAAGTGAAAAGTGAAAGGGAAGTCGCTCAGTCATGTCCGACTCTTCGCAACCCCATGGACTGCAGCCTACCAGGCTCCTCCATCCGTGGGATTTTCCAGGCAAGAGTACTGGAGTTGGGTGCCATTGCCTTCTCCAATAGTATTCAATTAAATCTAAGAGAAGCCATGACCTTTAAAGGTTCATATAATTCAAAGTTAAAAAAGACTTGGTAACTAAAAAGATGAATTTTTAAAAAATGGAATGGAAACTTTGATGAATATGTTCAAACTGTATCCAGAAGAATATGGGACTGAAGAAGCAAAAATTCTGATATTTCAAGATTCAAACAGATCAGAAAAGCCGGTAAAAAAATTTTTGGATGAATATTGATGTAATAGGGAGAAATAAATTGAGAAAAAATGAGAACATTGGAGACAAAGAGAAAAAAGTTAATTATTTCATTCTAATGGTGATATAAAGGAGATAACATGGCTTAGCGAGTCAGATAAATGTCAAGTTCATTCCCAGTTCTGTAAATGTCTAATTGCTACATGTTCTACTTTGGGCAAGTTATTCAGTGTCTCTGAGCAAGTTTAGTTATTCAGCCCATTTAGTCAGTCATATATGTCAAGTATTTAATGAATGTTCACCATATTTGACATTATAGCATATAGAGTCTGCTACGTTAAATAAAGCAGATATGATTCCTCATATTAAACACATAATCACACAAAGAAAATTCCAAGTGTAAAATTTGATAATTATAAAGAAAGGAAACAAATTAACACAGGATATTATGAGAGAATTGAATTGAGATAGGGCCCTGAGTTAAGGAAAAAATTCATTTGTGGGGATGGCAATTAAATTGAACTTGGAGGATGAAAATGCTCAAGTCAGATTAAAAAGGAAGAAAGACTACTTTTCCAGAGAGAGACGACAGTATGTTTGAAGATCTTAAGGCAGTAAGGAGGAAGCCAGGTTTCAGGAATTGAAAGCAGACGAGTATAACCAGGAGGACAGACACATGTGATGGAGCGTGAGGCATGAGGGACAGAAAATGGTAGTGCTCCTGTCTGAGAAGTTGTGTTGTCTCTGAGAGTTTCCATCTGCAGAGACAGCCATTTAGTGATCAGAAACAGAATTAGTAACAGCAGGAAAATAAGCTTACTGAGAAGTGGAGTGAGAGTGCCGATATGTGTTTTGGGGTCATTGGAATTGACAATTACGTTAATAGTGATACCAAGCTTCCTGATTCTGTGATTTTATAACACTAAGCTGCTTATTTGAAGCAGCAAGAAGCCCAGCAGTTAAATAATGAACAATAATAAGTAAGAGCTAAAACCAACATACTGTTCTTTTTCTATGTGGACAAACACTTTAAAGAATGTTTTCCCAATTCTGTGTTAAAGAAATAGTGGGGCCAAACAAACAAAAAACCCCAAAACAAAACTAACTTACCTCCATGTTTCAAGAAGTAGCTGCTCTTGGAAGACAGAACTGTGAAGCAACCAAAATAGCTTATTTATCATGACTAGCAGCTTGCTTATCAATAATTACTTCAAGATCTTCCCACACTGTGTCAGGCAATCCAAAGCTACCATGTCAAAGATTCTCCCTTTCCCAATTATTTCCCCATACTTTAACATTTGCCTTAAAATCACCTAGTGTAAGCATACAATCCTACAAACATTCTTTCCTGACTTCTCTCTTCTAAATTATTACTGAAACCCTATGAAAATGGTATTCTTCTTACTTCAGTAATCTAAATAAGCTTAGTTTTGTTCAACCAATAGGATTTCTTCTGGCCTTCTCTGTCAGCAGCCAACACAGAAATTAGGAGTTTTTCAAAGAGAGGTGATGGAAGGTGATATGTATTAAATAATTTAGGATACTTGCAAAAGAGTGCAAATGTGCTCAACCACTGAATTTAAAATGGAAGAGGAAGAAAATGAAGACAGTAATGAACTAAAGGCAGGGTTTCTCACCTGGTGCTGCTGACATGAGACTGTCCCATTCTTTGTCATGGGAGCTGTTCTGTGTAGCATCCTCAGGAGCACCCTGGCCTCTCCCTCCACTAGATGGCTGTGTTACATCACCAGTGGTGGCAACCAAAATGTGTCCAGACATTGCCATGTCTCTTGGGGAAAAAATTGCTTCCAGTTGAGGATCACTGAACTATTAATATTAATAGAAATAAAATGGAAGAATCAATTTATTGATGACCTGCTGCTAAGTCACTTCAGTCGTGTCTGACTCTGTGCGACCCCATGGACGGCAGCCCACCAGGCTCCCCGTCCCTGGGATTCTCCAGGCAAGAACACTGGAGTGGGTTGCCATTTCCTTCTCCAATACATGAAAGTGAAAAGTGAAAGTGAAGTCGCTCAGTCGTGTCCGACTCCTAGCGACCCCATGGACTGCAGCCCACTAGGCTCCTCTGTCCATGGGATTTTCCAGGCAAGAGTACTGGAGTGGGGTGTGATTGCCTTCTCCGATTGATGGCCTACATTATGCCAAAGAACAATCTTGGTGGGAATACTTGGGTAAATAAGTGGTGAATTTAGGTGAGTATGATGCAGGAGGAAAATGTTTGAATTATTTCAAGTTACTGCCAAGAAAGTATGATTCCAGGCTCTATTAACTCTCAGGGTATGATTGGGTGAGTAATATGCAGCAGAATAGAATAGTACATATGAAGAGTACAGATTCAATGAGAAGGTTGAATATGCTATTGTATAAAAAGGAGTCATTCAGAGGTTGCCACAGGGGAATAATCAAAAACTCTAGTTTTCATCCCTATTGATTTTTGATAAGAGTGGTTAAAATGTGGAAAAGTGGTTAAAACATGAAAACATGAGTAAAACACAAGGGAAGTGATATAGGTAAAATGAGTCTCCAATTAATAACAGAAACTCCTTTTAATAGCACTGACATTTCCTCTTTCTAAGATAAAATGTTTGATAGGAGTAGTTCACATCATTGCTAGGGCAGACTGAAAGAAAATAGCTCTTGTATTTACTACTTTGAGTTAATTAGAGTGAGACCTTACATACAATTTAAGCATTTATTCTACTATCCACAATGAGATTCAGGAATAGACCTAATGTGGCACTTATTCATCAAAGTTTATCAGTTGTCATAAATGACCTTAAATTAATAAATAATCAGGTAAAGCAAAGAGAAAAGTAGTGCAGCTGAAAAGAAGTGTAGGTAGCATACAAATCTGTATGAAATGTGATTAGAATGCAACAAGCAGTGGGGGCAGATTCTGCCTTATTGAGGCTACGATTTTATTCTTAAAGTATGCATTAACATTAAACTAGAGCAAAGAATCAAAGATGGTACCAACTACAGGTTTGGATAATATCATCACTGAGCTCAAATCTCATATTTTTTTATACTTTCAGTGGAAGCTATTGAATCCAGTGCTCTTGGCATATGCAAAAAAGCTTCCATCTTCTTATCTTGGACTCATCTCTGATTTCAGTCTTTCTTTGATTCAATCCCAGACTTAGTGTTCTAGACCATATTTTGCTGACTAGGTCACCAGGCCATTTTGGCTTTTTGAAACACTTTGGAATAAATCCCCACTATTATTTTAAAGCCACATTTCAATTACAAAGGCAGATTTGAATAGAGGCAATCTGGGATTAGGCCACAGTGATTGAAAGCAAAGCTTTTAACCCTCTACACTTACCCTAGAGGCTAGCTTCTTTATTGGAAAGGATCTATCCGGGCACTCAGTCTCTTTCACAAGACTGGCTGGTCATTGTCTTTTTGCAGCTAAAGTGGGATCTTAGTGAGGAATGTGCACTGTGCCCCAAATAGGTATTTTTCTTTAATCATAAGGGATAATTTTTTCTGAACTTGATCCTCAATAATGCTGGTAGAATTATGCCATTTGGATTGTGACATCACAGAGGTATATAAGTATTTCTCCCAAAATATTTGTATGTGTTTCAGAGAAAAAAATATTAAAGGGACTTTAATGGCATATTTCCTTTTACAGAGTCTAGAAAAAAAGATCTTGGAAAGAGACTTTCTTCTCTGGTTTTGTGCTGTCTAGCACAATTACCTGAAACTTTCCCTTTTTTTCTAAAATGAGCTTTCTCTTTTTCCCCCAAAAAACTACATACTTTAAAAGTGGTTTTTTTTTTTTTTTTTTAATTCCATGAAAAGGAAGCTAAGTCCTTGAAAACAGATCCAATTTACCAGACCTCAGTAAAATGTATTTAGAACCTCAATGTCAGGCTTAGAAGTTTGGAGAAAGTAGATTCTTCACAAGTTCCAACCTGAAATGAATTTCTTGATTAAAACCATAGCTTTCCCAGGATTTAAAGTAAAGATAATGGAAGAAAATAGACTCATTCCCCATGCTTGAATCCCAACTTAAAATATCCTGACTCCAAAATTTCTGGATTGATTCACTTATTGCTTTGGGTTATGTAAGGAGCATCATGTTTCATTCTGACGGTAATGCAAATCTCAGACCACATGCTCAAGTATGTATGAAATGTGACTTATGTTATTTCCTATTTCAAGCCACCATTTAACCAAATACTGGAGATGCAAGAGACGTGGGTTCAATCCCTGCCTTGGGAACATTCTCTGGAGGAGGAAATGGCAACCCAGTCCAGTATTCTTGCCTTGGAAATTCCATGGACAGAGGAGCCTGGCAGGCTACAGTCCATGGGGTAGCAAAGAGTCGGACATGACTGAGCATGCTTGCCCTCCATCCACCTAAAAACTTAATCTCAATCAATTTGGGGTTATCTCAATCATTTCAGGACTCTGGTTCTTCCCTTTGAAGTTGTTTCAGTGTCTTATGGGACTTAAGGAGCTCCAAAGTATGAATATTGCCACTGGTTCTTTGTCACCATCATCCGCACTGGCATCTGTGAAGATACGTTTGTTCCCACTTGGCCTTCATAACACGTGCTGGCTACTTGGTGCCTACTTTACATACTACTGCCAGATCTCTACAGCTCAGGTTTTCTCAGCTGGTCTTATATTCTGTTACATTTTGGAGTGTAAACAAAGAATTGGAACTCTACAGCTACTTAGGTCAATCTCTCCAGAAATCCTCTGCAGGTGTTTTTAGTCTATACCTCTTGTAACATATCAATGTAAGTCTAAAGAGGTTTTCCATATTTTCAGTTCTCCCAGGGAGGAGAGTTTAGGTTGACTCTATTTTTCGATTCCCAAACTTACTCATATTTTCTACTATTTATGCCCCTTGTCTTCTTGCAATAAACAGCTTTTGGAGGAAGTCTATGGTCATGATTGTATTGCCAGAGTCGCTCCAAGTTTTTGCTGAAAACCCTTCAACCCCACCTTTAGCAGAAGTTAATATAAATCTTTAAGTTAAAGGGTCCAGAAACATGAAAGGAAGCTATAAACAAACAAACAAAACCCCTGATGGACCCATCTGGGGCCAAGGTGACAACAAATCTGACCTCCAGCAGACCTTGAGTGTAATTATACACGGACTTTACTACATATTAGCTTTTAGATTGATCTCAGTGAGGGAGCAGAAAACAGTGGCATGAAGCCAGATCTTAATCCCTGCCCAGGAATTGAGCCTGAGTAGCCTGGATGAAAACTAGAAATCTTAGCCACCAAACCAGCAAAGGCTAGAGGCTAGAATCTAATTTTTCCTGGATCTTTGCCCCCAGTGAAAAATGCATTTATCATAGAGACGGAAACTGTAAATGCAGGTACAAAGTTTATTATTATTGACATAGCACAAAGTAGGAGAGCACACAGAGAAACTGTTTGAGATAGAAGCAAGGCAGAGATGCACACCCAGAGAGAAAGGATGCGGGCGTCCCGCCTAGTGAGGAGGACAACAAAAAGAGGCAGCTAAGTCATTATATAAGGCAGTTCTTTGGGGTCAGTTATCTGATATCATTTCTCCACACCTGACCTACCCTGGGACACTGCCCTGGGGTGTGCACAAACCCCTCTACCAAGAGGGGGTCTTAGAATGAAGGCTTCTTGGGGAGCAAGCTCATTATGGCCTGGAATTATCCTCTGACTTTTGACTTCAGGGAGCTTTTCTGCACATGTTCCGTGTCTCCCTTATCTTTTACTCAGAAGGGTTTTTGCCTTGTCCTTGGCATTATTCCCTTAAGGTGTTTATAAGAGACAATGACTAGTAATTTACCCAGTTTCTGTTGTCACTTCCATCTCCAAAAGCAAATGGGGGGCTGGTTGTAAATTCCCTAACTGGAGCCCACCTACCTTTTGCCTCAGGAAATGCAAAGAGGAGGCTGAGTGATTGTAAATGTCCAACCTGGAACCTATCCATCTCTTACCTCAAAATGACACACCTACCAGTGGCCATGATCAGACATTAAGAGCAAAAAAGGGTGAAAAGGGAGTGACATCTCACTCCCTTGGAAAGCCCTGCCATTTCCCAGTGCATATGCCTCCCATCCTTAACCTCACTCCCTCTCCCTTTGTCTTTAAGATTAAATCCCTCTCAGCACATGGACCAGAAGTTAATCTGTGATTCATTCCTGCTTCTCCATTCTTTGACCACTGACTAAAGTTTGTGCTGTGTCAACTTCAGCTTTGTGTGTGCTTTTTTTTTTTTTTTTTTTTTTTAAATTTTGCTACTTAATTCCAAACAGAAAAAGAATGCTTTACCAGTGAGGCAGAGAGCTTGAGCCTGGCTGGGGCCTGAGCAGGGTTCACATGAGCTAATTCAGTAACATTATAACCAACTATAGCCTCAAGAAATATAATGGAAGAGATGTCCTCCCTACTCCCCACTGAGTTGAGTCTTCAGATGAGATCATGGTCCTATCCAATAGTTTTGTTAGGATACCATTGACCAAAATGGTGTCTTGGCCAGTGATAATGATACCCACTTGCATGAATTATCTCAAAGCAGGAGGTCCTGAAAAGGAACACGGTGCTACTACTATAAACCAACCAGGAAAATTTGGGAGGGACCCTGGTGGCTCAGAGGGTAAAGCGTCTGCCTGCAATGCAGGAGACCTGGGTTCAATCCCTGGGTCAGGAAGATCCCCTGGAGAAGGAAATGGCAACCCACTCCAGTACTCTTGCCTGGAAAATCGCATGGACAGAGAAGCATGGTAGACTACAGTCCATGGGATCACAAACAGTCAGACACGACTGAGCGACTTCACTTTCTAAAAGGAAGGAAGAGACACCAACTCATAATATTGTCCTACCAACATTCCAGAATCCTGCACACTGGAATCCATCTTGGCTGAGAGATGTACATGCCACCGGGAAGGACCCTGATTCAGATCAGATATAGGCCAGATGATTGGCCAGAGACAATCTGGAAACTAATGCCATTGCCATAAAACCTGAGACATGAGCCATGTGGCAGAGCAATTCTCCTGGATTCCCTTACCCTGCTGCTCTCTGACCAGGGGGCCATCCCAATCAAGTCTTTTCCTTTGTCAACACATATGTCTCCTCAGACACTTCATTTTGGAGTGTAAGACAAGAGCCCACTCTCAGGCCGAGAAGGTGTTACTGAGTCCAAACTCACTCTACTGGCTGCATGACAGCCCAATAAATTGAGAGACAAGGTGTTGAGGCAAGGAATAGCAACTTTATTCAGAAAGCCGGCCGACCAAGAAGATGGTGGACTATTGTCCCCAAAAACTGTCTTATGGGGGTCTGGATTCCAGTTTCTATTATAGAACAGAGAGGGGAGGAGGGGAGGAAGTGAAAAGGCCATTAGTCTTTCAAAATATCTCTTGGCTCGGTCAGCATGGGGAAGAGTGTGTTCATTTCTTTTCTGCAGCGATTCTTAGGTGGGCAGGGTCAGAATATCTCCCTGTTAGCTAAACAAAGACACTTTATTTTACATTCAGTCAGAGGGACAGTTCCTCAAGGCAGTCTTTAGGTATGCTTACAGCTATAGATAGCATCCTTTTAGTAATTATAATAACAAATGCAACAAAAAGCAAAAGTCAAAGGACAAGACAAAAACTGGCTAGAGCCCTCAAAAGGGAGAGCAGCCCAGCTTGTGGGGTGGTTAGTTTTTGTGGGCTGGGTAATTTCTTAAGCTGATGAGTAGGAGGACCATTTTAAGTATTTGGGGGAAGGGGGACAGAGATTTCCAGGAATTAGGCTTCTGCCCACTTTTTTTAGTGTTTTAAGGTCATCCTTGGAACTGTCCTGGCACTGATAGGTGTGTCATTTAGCATGTTAATGTTTGCAGTGAGCACATAATGAGTCTCAAGGTCTACTGGAAGTTAAATCTTCCACCATCTTAGACCTAGTTGTTTCTAACCAGTTTTTGTCATGTCCTGTGGCTATGTCCAGAGAAGGCGATGGCACCCCACTCCAGTACTCTTGCCTGGAAAATCCCATGGACAGAGGAGCCTGGTGGGCTGCAGTCCATGGGGTCGCTAAGAGTTGGACACGACTCAGCAACTTCACTTTCACTTTTCATTTTCATGCATTGGAGAAAGAAATGGCAACCCACTCCAGTGTTCTTGCCTGGAGAATCCCAGGGATGGGGGAGCCTGGTGGGCTGCCGTCTATGGGGTCGCACAGAGTTGGACACGACTGAAGCGACTTAGCAGCAGCAGCAGCAGCAGTGGCTATGTCACTGCAGGTGATGACTGAAGCCATGATATTAAAGAATACTTGCTCCCTGGAAGAAAAGCTATGACAAACCTAGACAGCATATTAAAAAGCAGAGACATTATTTTGGCAACATTATTTTTCCAGCAGTCATAGATGTGAGAGTTGGACCATGAAGAAGGCTGAACACTGAAGAACTGATGCTTTTGAACTGTGGTGTTGGAGAAGACTCTGGAGAGTCCCTTGGACAGAAAGGAGGTTAAACCAGTCAACCCCAAGGAAATCAACCCTGAATATTCATTGGAAAGACTGATGCTGAAACTGAAACTCCAATATTTTGGCCACCTGATGTAAAGAGCTGATTCATCAGAAAAGATCCTAATGCTGGGAAAGACTGAAGGCAGAAGGAGAAGGGGACGACAGAGGATGAGATGTCTGGATGGCATCACTGACTCGATGGACGTGAGTCTGAGTGAACTCTGGGAGTTGGTGATGGACAGGAAGGCCTGGTGTGCTGTGATTCATGGGGTCGCAAAGAGTTGGACACGACTGAGCGGCTGAACTGAACTGAACTGAACTGAGACTAACTGACAAATAAATATAAATAAGAAACAAGTTTAAAGAAGTCAAAACAAAGTAACAAGGACACTTTGAAACCTACAATGCTTAGGTTAGTTTTGCTCTGAGCCTCAGCATGACAGAATCCTCTGCTCATTGCTGAGCACCATGCCTATAATGACTAATGGGAGTTAAAGCAAAGTTTTACAAGTTTGCCCAAATGGTGATTGCAGTGTATGAAAGGTAAGTCAATTCATGTTTCCCTGAAACAGCGTTATTGTTTCTCAATCGTAGGTGCATTAGCAAGTTTCCTTTAGAGTGCAGGCTATTAAACAATTAAATAAATGTTGCCCATCTGTGCACCAGCAATTTAAATGACTTACTGTACAGTTAATCAGTAAATGCTTAATCAGCATGTCAATGGTTACCCACTTAGCTTAGGGGCACAGGCGTTTTATTTGTGCTGGGAACTGCAGAAATGAAGTTGGGTGAAATAATTTCACCATGGGAACAAAGGAAGCCAGAGATTAAGGCATTTTGTCTTGTTTAATGTGAAGAATATGTAAGCTTTTATTTGCTGTTTTTTGTTTCTGTAAGAACGTCTACCCCAGCCCAGACCATAGATAAGAAATGTGCATGACACACATCTGGTCATTTCCCCCCAGGGTGCTGTCAGTTTCTCTCAGCATCCCATTTGGGTCTGTCTGTAAAAACACTTTGCATTTGCATTACACCTTTACGTAGTGACATCAAGGAGGTAAAAATAAGAATTACTATGTAAATCTAGGAAGGAATACAAGTTTTTATGCACATCTGTTAAGACTAAAAGGAAAGCTTTATTAATGTTGGATAATTATCTGAAATTCCATTTTCACTGCATTAATAACTTAAGGGACTTACTGACAGTAATAGCAGCCTGTTTTTCTCAAACATGTCAAAATATTGGTGCCTAGGTACACTGTTGCTGTGCTAGCAAAGAGCACAGTCTTCTTGCTTCACTCCAAGGATGCTTGGAAAGATAAGTTGGGAGCTCTTTCCAAGAGCTTTTGTTTTGTTAGTCAAAACAACCATTCCCTTCATCAAAGACTTTATTATCAAAAGACTAATGTCAAGAAAATAGTTATTTAAAAGAAAGAGAGGCAATATAGAGTTTAAGAGAATAGAAGGGAAGTAAAGTGAGTGGCAGAGCATGAATCTGCTTTGATAAAAGTAATATATGTGTATTAAAATTAATGTTAAGTGCATGTGCAGGAAGCACAAAATAACATTGATTTAGAGCAGAATTAAGAGCTATTTCCCTCTCATGTAAAAGTTTGGAGCTATGCACTCTAAAGGTCGTCTGCCAGCTCTGTTCTGCTTTGTTCTCAAAGGCTCTGACTACTTCCTGGGTCTGCTTTCTCTAGTCTGTGGCTTTCATTCTTACATTCCAAGGTAGCATTTAGGTTTAGAGAACAGGAAAAAGGAATACATCTAGTAAAAACAGGCAAAAAGAACATAGTAGATGCCTCCTATGATGATTTCTCAATGTTGCCACACATTTCTGACTGTATCTCCTTGACTAGAATCTAGCAACAGGACTATATTTCAGTGCAAGGGAAATTGAAAAGTGTTGTCTCTTTTGGATGGCCCTGTACTTGGTCCATGGAAATATTTTTAAAATGTGGTAAACATTTTTATATATTCCATGATTCTTATTTTACTCCACAAGGATGATTCCTTTTGACCATTTCTGGTGGTTTCTTCTAGAAATCGTTTGCCTAACCAACCTATTTTTAAATTCCTTTATTTCTTGATTTATCAATTATAAACTCTTCCCTGAGTAGGAGGAATTATTGTAAACTCTACTTGTCTGTGCTAATTTAATTTCAAAAGAAGAGACAAAGAAGGCAAATAGTCTGAGTCTGTACCTAAATGCTAAGATGAGGAGGGCTATTCCCTGAAGACCAATACCCTCAATAAGAACTCTGGGTTCAGGAGGTCCCCAAGTCCAGCCTCAGGTTCAATAATTTACTAGGAAGAACCCCAAGTTCAACAAAGCTACTATACTCACAGTTACAGTTTATTATAGTGAAAGAATATGGATTGAAATCAGCAATGGGAAAAAGCATTTAAGGCAGAGTCCATGAGAGATCAGGTGTGGAGCTTATACTTGCCCAGTGGAGTCCTGTGGACAGCACATACTTCTCCCAGTAACAGTGTGACAATATGCATGGAATGAAACCAGGAAGTTAACATGAATCTTGGGTATGGTTTTTTTTTGTTGTTGTTATAAATTAATTTATTTTAATTGGAGGATAATTACTTTACAATATTGTAGTGGTTTTTGCCATACATTCACAAGAATCAGCCTTGGGTGTACGTGTGTCCCCCATCCTGAACCCCCCTCCCAACTCTGTGGGAGAAGGCGAGGGTGGGATGATTTGAGAGAATAGCAGTGAAACATGTATATTACCATATGTGCAATGGATGGCCAGTCCAGGTGGGAGTCTTGGGTATTTTCATTGGGAGCTGGCCATATAGACAAAACTGACCTTCCACGTGGTCTGCTTTAACCTCAAGCAGCCCAAGAGTTCAAGTTGGTACTTAGTGAATGGTGTCAGATCCATGGCCTCCAAAGGAGAGAATTTTGCTTCAGAACCAAAGACTTGGCTTCAGTCACTCAGAGCTTCCTCTGTTAAAAGTTTTAAGACAGTGAAAAAGGCATAGAGAAGGCTTCTGACATAGAAAACAGAAGGGAACAGAGAGGGTCCCCTGGCCAGTCTTAGCAAGGGATTTATATACTTTTCAAAAAAGTGTCTCAAAGTTCTAAAGGTCTTACCAGACCCACTCCCACAACATACACCTTAAGATAACAGGATTAGTGAGAAGGTTCCTGTTAAGAAGAAACATGTCCTCGAGCAAGATACATTGTTATTATATAATCATTAGTAGAGAGCTTAAGAAAAAACATACCCTTGAGCAAGATGTGTTGTTTCCTTGTGTAATCATTAGCTCTGAGCTTAAAGAAAGTTAGTCTTAGATTTTTGCCATAACAACTCAGAGCTTAAAAGAATGTAGAAAAAAATGTTTGTCCCTTCCTCCTCCTTGAGGGACCTGGACTCCTTATCAACATACATAAGAATTAGCTCTCTCAATAATACATGGCCCAAGCCCCACCACAAACCATATTATTAATATAAACTATATTTGTTGTTGTTCAGTTATTAAGATGTGTCTGACTCTTTGTGACCCCATGGACCATAGCACGCCAGGCTCTTCTGTCCTCCACTATCCCCTGGAGATTGATCAAATTCATGTCCATTGAGTTGGTGGTGCTGCCTAACAATCTCATCTTTTTTGCCACACCCTTCTCCTTTTGCCTTCAATCTTTCTCAGCATCAGTCTTTTTCAATGAGTCAGTTCTTTGCATCAGATGGTCAAATTATTGGACTTTCAGCTTCAGCATCAGCCCTCTAGTGAATATTTAGGGTTGATTTCCTTTAGGATTGACTGGTTTGATCTCCTTGTTGTCTAAGGGACTCTCAAGAGTCTACCCCAGCACCACATTTCAAAAGCATCAATTCCTTGACACTCAGCCTTCTTTATGGTCCAACTCTCTCATCCATATTTAAGTACTGGAAAAATCATAGCTTTGATTACATGGACCTTTGTTGGCAAAGTAATGTGTTTGCTTTTTAGTACACTGTCTAGGTTTTTCATAGTTTTCCTTCCAAAGAACAAGTCTCTTAATTTCGTGGTTGCAGTCACTGTCTGCAGGGATTGGGAGTCAAAGAAAATAAAATCTGTCACTGCTTCCACTTTTTCCCTTCTATTTGCCTTGAAGTGATGGGACCAGATGCCATGATCTTAGCTTTCTTAATATTGAGTTTCAAGTCAACTTTTTCACTCTCCTCTCTCGCCCTCATTAAGAAGCTCTTTAGTTCATCTTCACTTTCTGCCATTAGAGTGGTATCATCTGCATATCTGAGGTTGTTGATACTTCTCCTGGCAATCTTGATTCCAGCTTGTGATTCATCCAGCCCAAAATCCAGCATAATGTACTCTGCATATAAGTTAAATAAACCTGGTGACAACATACAACTTTGTTTTACTCCTTTACCAATTTTGAACCAGTCACTTTTTCCATGTCCAGTTCTAACTGTTGCTTCTTAACCGTCATACAGGATTTTCAGAAGAGAGATAAGGTGTCCTGGTATTCCTATCACTATAAGAATTTTCCACATTTTATTGTGATCCAAACAGTCAATGGCTTTAGCACAGTCAATGAAGCAGGAGTAGGTGTTTTCTATAACTCTCTTGCTTTCTCTACAATGCAAAGAATGTTGGTGATTTGATCACCGGTTCCTCTGCCTTTACTAAACTATATGGGGTGGTGCATAGTCCCCAGGTAAATAAATACACTATTTTCCTACGAGACATTTAAGGGCTTAACTGTTACCTCTCTGTTTCTGTTGTTGTTTGGTCACTAAACCAAGTCCAATTCTTTGCAACCCCATGGAATGTAGCACACCAGGCTCCTCTCTCTTCCACTGTCTCCTGAAGTTTGGTCACACTTATGTCTACTGAGTCAGTGATGCCATCCAGCCGTCTCATCCTCTGTTGTCTCCTTCTCCTCCTGCCCTCAGTCTCTCCCAGCATCAGGGTCTTTTCCAACGAGTCATTTCTTTGCATCAGGCAGCCAAAGTATCGGAGCTTCAGCTTCAGCATTAGTCTTTCCAATGAATATTCAGGGTTGATTTCCTCTTGGATTGACTGGTTTGATCTCCTTGCAGTCCAAGGGATTCTCAAAAGTCTACCCCAGCACTACAATATGAAAGCAACAATTCTTTGGCACTCAGCTTTCTTTGTGGTCTTCTCAATAGCTAGAGGCAAACGGCCAAAAATTTCTTTGGGCAAGGTTAATCCTTTACTGTACAGTGTGTTAATGTTCTTAGACAGATTACTGCACTTCTTTGAAGAACGGTTCTTTTGTTCATCCTGGTCTAAAACATATACACATTCTTTCAGGAAAGAGGAGTACCATTTAGGCTCCCCTCCCCTTGTTCTTCTGACTTCTCTTTTCTTTCTGCTACATGACTTGAGGCCCTCTGCAGGGTCCATCGGCAGCATCTCTTTTGTATATTGTGCACTGATTCTATTTGTTTAGCTTGTCTATCAGTATGATATCATGCAGTTTCCATATTTATGAAGTACATCAAATTATCTGCAACTCTAATGATTTTTTTTATCTTATCTGCACTTTTATGTATTCCCTTTTGTATTTTACCTTTATTTCAACAGGGTTTAGGAAGAATCTGGGATAAATACACTCAGAGATCAGTTCACTCTGCCCATCTGGGAGTTCAAACATGAACTGGGACAAGTTTTTTTGCCAAGCTATTCCAAAACACTTTACTTTTTGAAACCAAATTTATGCCTTTTTTTTTTTTGGTGGAGGAAGTGGGGAGGCTGCCAAGTAAATGAAAACCTGTGTAATCCGCAGGACTCTAGGGAGCCTGCCAGAAACAAATCTTACCCCCCACACTTGTCCTCTGCTTGCCTCTTGTTTGTAGAAAAGCTTTAGCCCCCAAGTCCCTTCCTGAGTCACAAAAGGCTAGGTCAAGACTTGATGATTGAAAGATTGTGAACGTGTAGTCACAAAAATAGTGGTTGGGCCAAGAGATCTCGTAACGGTTTGAGTGATAGCCATATAATAGTCACAGAATCTTTGGTTCCTCCCTGAAGGACATAGATAATAGCATCTGATGCACCTTCCTGAATTGTTTTGCAGATACTAAACTCCTCACCAAATGGAAGAAGTTCACTACATAATAACCTTGAGCGTGTAGTCCCTGAGACTGGTTGGAACCAGAGGCAGATGATTGAGATTCCTGGAGCACCACCCTGTTACCCCAGCACCAACGAACTAGAAGAGAGTGACACACTCTGTAGCACTCCCTACAAATTTGCCTTTAAAAACTCTCTCTGAAATCCTTCAGAGTTTGAGTGTTTTGGACACAAGCTACTCGTTTTCCTTGCTTGGGCCTTATGATAAGTCTTTCTCTACTCCAAAATCTGGTGTTTCAGTGTGTTTAACCTCACTGAGCATTGGGTATGTGAACTTGGGTTCAGTAATACGTATGTGAAGTCATATTGTGGAGTTCTGTTAAGATCTTCCAGGTTCTGGTACATCGTCATCATGGATATAAGGTTCTTTAGGAGATTAAAAATGTCTACAAATTATTTGACATTCCTCTCATTGAGAAAAAAGTCTGTGTCTTTTTTCCTTGAATCTTGGCATATTTTGACCAATAAAATATAGTGGGATTTTTGCCATGCAAATTTCCTAGTCCAGGCCTTAAAATACTGGCACCATGCTGTGTCTTGGAAATGTTCGGTCTTGAAGAAGCAAGCCATTACATTAGATTACTACCATAAGGATATGATACTGTGAGGAATCTCAAGCCAGCCAAGGCTACATGGAAAAAAAGAAAGAAATGCCTCCCCAATTCCAGCTGTTTCAGCTATGCTAGTTAAGATATAAGGCATGTGAGTGAGGAAGCCACTTAGACATTCCATCCCCAGAAAATACATTATGGAGAGGAACTAAAGAAGCTAGTTGATAGCCAGAATTGAAGCTCCAGAAAGAGACCCTAATCCAGCTCTCTCAGCAACCTTCAGACATTTAAGTCATGACAGCTGAGGTCCTCGTTATCTTGGAAAAGAGATGAACTATCTTCTCTATGCTGTTCCCAAATTCCTGACACACACAATTATGAGTGTAGCAAAAGTTCTGTCTTTTTAGTTAAAACAGATTTAGAGAGGTTTGTTATGAACCAATAGATAACTAAAACAGGTTCTATGAGCCAGGGATTTTCTTTTTTGACTTTGCTATTAGTGATATAAAGCTAACTATGTTCATTACCCGCCCCCCAACCCCCCCTCTAGAGAAGAATACTAGAGATCAGAGGTAAAGAAAGCATTTTCCAAATACAGGATTTTATTCCTTTTCATTCACTGAAGCTTATTATATTTGTAATCCAATAGATAGTTTATGTTATAAGATTTGTATTTAGTTTATCAATCAATGAATTAGGATATTGCTTCATTTATAACATGTTAAATGATGCATAAATGTAATGCAATACAAGTGAGACATGATAAACTGTAGAAATGTATATACAAATTTGATTCAATATATTCAGGTTTTTTTGCCCTCTGTCAGTATGACTGCCTTTGAATAATCCATGTCTCTAATTATCTTTTCCTCTGCTTTGCATATAAATAGCTAATTAGATAGTGTCCCTGTCAACTGTGAAGTATATAATATCCAAAGACATACTCCTTTGGAAATTTAATTTGGGATAACAGATTGTGCTAACCAATTGAAACACTACAAATTCAAGTTTGGTAAATCATTTGATGATTTAATTTGAAGTCAGAAATGTCACATGTGAATCAAAATATTGGTCAAAGAAATGTACTTATTTTGAAAAATTCTACATTGGCCTTAAGATTTTCCTTCTTGCTTTACATCAATCCAATATGTGGTAACAAAAAGAAATATTAAATTTCTTTTCCTTAAAAGAATGGAATTTAAGAAAACTACCAAGTGGATGAAAATGACAAGAACTAAGTCCTATTCCTCAGGTGTAAGGACCACCAGTCCTGTTTATTAGTAGTGTCATAAGCACTTATAATATGTGGAGGCTTTACTGAACTCAGTTTTTTATAGACACAGTATATCCGAGAAATAGTACTTTTAAGAAATAACTGCCAAACATGAATGTTGTACCCAGTGTTAGTGGCAGAAGACAATGTCAAACTCTAAGTAAACTCTGTCAGGAACGCTGTGACGGGACATCTCCAAGATCTCCAAAAATAAGAATTGCATTGTCTTTCTTTGTAGCAAGGACCAGAGTGAGATTCTTCAATAAAAATACTTAGTTTGGAAGCCAATTAGATCTTGTTCATCTCCAGGGGTACTAGTTATCTCCTTGGCGGAAAATATCAGAAACTTAATTTGGCTTATTTAAGCCAATAGGGGATTTATAAGAAGAGTTTGTGGAAAGTGCTCATATTGGAAGTTTCATGGATGCAGCTTCAGTAGGAACCAAAAGAGATTAAACGCAGCCAAATCTGCGCTGGAAAAATGGCTCCAGAGACTGTCACCGCGGGTCACACATGGCCCCCTATCAAAACTGACTGCCCTAGACACTCATTACCATACTCTTGATTTTGTGGGTGAATTCCACTTGACCTTAAGACTTTATATCACTATTCCACTATTCAAAGCCCCTGGTGAGAGTATCTGAAAGACTGTACATGTCCAGACCAAACTCTAGGTATCAGGCAGGAAAAGAACCTGCTTCTCTTCAGAGTTCTTAGTGAGGAAGGAGGAAATTCTCCAGTTAATTAGAAGGCCTCAACACTATAAACAGAGCTCCAGTCTGGGTACTGGGTATTCAGGTTTAATGAGCCCTATACTGGGCTGTGGAGAAGGCAATGGCACCCCACTCCAGTACTCTTGCCTGGAAAATCCCATGGACGGAGGAGCCTGGTAGGCTGCAGTCCATGGGGTCGCGAAGAGTCGGACACGACTGAGTGACTTCCCTTTCACTTTTCACTTTCATGCATTGGAGAAGGAAATGGCAACCCACTCCAGTGTTCTTGCCTGGAGAATCCCAGGGATGGGGTGGCACAGAGTCGGACACAACTGAAGTGACTTAGCAGCAGCAGCAATCTACAATAGTCCGTCATGGATAATACATCCTTAAATAAATATTATTTCAATAAATAAATGACAATAAATATTCAAGCGATTGGGTTCAAAGGGGAAAGATAGGGAGAGGAGAAGAAGGAAAATAATTAAATAAAAAGTATTTTAAATTAAAAAAAAAAACAAACTCTGTGTTAGTTTCAGGTATGCAACTAAGTAATTCAGTTATACATATACATATATCCATTCTTTTGCAGTTCTTTTCTATATAGGTTGTTATAGAATATTGAGTAGAAATCCTGTGCTCTAGGTCTTTGTTGATTATTGTGTATGGAGCAGTGTGTATATTCTTCTATTACTCCAATTTCCACAATTCTTTTACTCAAATGAGACTGCAATCTATTTTTCTTGCCAGTTTTCCTCTAATCTCCAATTGTTTCCTAATATCCTTTATTCTCTTCTTA
The DNA here is from genome assembly GCF_032452875.1 of Bos javanicus. NCBI lineage: Eukaryota > Metazoa > Chordata > Mammalia > Artiodactyla > Bovidae > Bos > Bos javanicus. The sequence goes on along the minus strand of NC_083886.1, from coordinate 5,593,702 downwards.
TCCAACTCCAATTCTGTGGTCAATCATTTTATTCACTTATTTAAATCTTTACTCTATTGCCCTTTCTTTCAATTTTAAAATTAACTAACAAAATCACAGCTCTGGTAAATTCAACTCTCTGCCAACTCTGTACCCACATCAATGCAAATAAACATGGCTACTTGAAAGTGAAAGTGAAAGTCAACCAGTCATGTCCAACTCTTTGTGACCCCGTGGACTACACAGTCCATAGAATTCTCCAGGCCAGAATACTGGAGTGGGTAGCCTTTCCCTTCTCCAGGGGATCTTCCCAACCCAGGGATTGAACCCAAGTCTCCCGCACTGCAGGTGGATTCTCCCCAGCTGAGCCACAAGGGAAGCCCTATCATGTTAGAAGATCGCATTTTAAATGAGAGCACACACAATGCCAAGTGTGCTCTTGATGTTGCTACATAATCATAAGGTATCTCCTTTAGTCCATTTACTTCCCAGTCCTTTAGAAGCTTATTCATGGCTTGATTTTCCTCCTCAAACCACCAATACCTATTTCACCAGCCATATTCTCTAGCACTTGCTTTTTCTTAGACTGATGTTGCTATTTTTAATAGTTAATATAGCAATAGGTTGTGCTAATTAAAAAGCATATTTTCTACTTGATTATTTCTGGCAATATCTATGTGATAGTTTATTTTGCTTTTTTTCCCTTTAACTCAAATGGTTTACTATATAGGAAAAGTAAAAAGTAAAAGTAGGGAAAAAGCAAATTAGCCAAGATGGCATGGTCAGGCTCTCCCACCCCATGGCCTCTCGCTCTTGCCCCACATTTTGTAAACAAGGATTATGCACCAGCTGAAATCACTTAGCACTGCACATGCACATCATGAGGTTATCGCTTGGTCACTGGCTACTCTGAACCATGAGCTTCACCATGAGAGCCCTGGCTGCTGCTGCATCGGGGCTACACTGGAGTGGCATCATGGTTATGTTACATGAGATTATCTTGTGGCCACATTATGGTTATGTTGTGGCTGCTGCTCTGACTGCTGTGTCAGCCAGGAGAAAGGCTGTGTGATGGCTTCTGTGCCAGCCAGGAGAGAATAAATGTGTCTGCAGTTCCTACAGCTCCTCGCATCTTCTTCCAGCCTCTTAGCTCATGCCTTTCCTACCCTGGGTTCAACAAGCAGTACAGACACTGAATAGCAAGACAATTGGTGCTGTGAACAGGAGCAACAATACATTATATCATCTATATTTTGAATAACTATTTTGCTATTTGGAAATTTACAGAAAAACCATAATATGATATGCAAATGTGAGTTAAATCTTTTTCTTTTCAATATTATAGTTCCTATTTCATTTTTAGTGGTTTGGCTGCAGTGTTTCAAAAGTTCTTGCTATTTGTTCTAAGTTCTGCTTAGTCAAGGAATTTTCCATCTATTTCTAGATTAATAACTGTTTTTTTAACAGGAAAAAAAAGGCATATCTCAGGGCACACATTTATAAAGCTGATTGGAAGTGCAATGCTCATGACTGGAATTTTTCTGTATTGTGGGCTCAGCTTGAGACTGTTGAGACTGAAAATTGTTCATTGTCTACAGAATCACCAAATGCCTTTATGCTGAGCTGTATTTTTCATAAGGCTATTCAAATAGGGTGGGGGAAAATCAATCATTAATCTGCATCTGTGATGTAAGTGCATATAGTTGCTGGCATTTTGTATGTGATGAAGTTGAAATCTAACTGTATATTGTATATACTTGTACTTAATCTCCAAATTCCAAGTTTTCTTTGAGTCCTTAGTTTTTTTAATAGTCAATTGCTCCTAAGAAGAAAACTCTGATTTTGTACCTAAAAAAAGAGCCAGGATATAATAGCTGACTGGTGTGGGAGATTTAGACTGTGTTGTATACTGACTTCTGAACGAGCTCCTGTGTTTCAGCCTGTCACTTTTCAGCCTTCTTCTATATAGAATTTCTGAATTCTAAACTGTGGGATTGTTTTTCAAAGTTACTGCTGCAAAGTCTTTTCTTTGCATATCCTCTGCATGCACTCTAGTCTGTGAATTCTTCTGCCATTGTAAATCAGCTTCTATTCCTTTATTCTCTTTTAGCCTTTTAAATTTTTGTTAAAATCTCTGGTATGTAGATGCCTCTATTTCCGTTCTCTTTTCCTTGTGAACTGATGATGACTTTTATTTTTTTATTTATTTTATTTATTACAGTTTTACTGAGTTGTTTGGAGAAAAGAGAGACAGAATGTTTGGTCAGTCTGCCATTTTAAACTGAAGTAACTTTTATACATTTCATAACTGAATTGTCTATATGGTTTAGAGTTAGTTATATATTATGCATTTTACTATTTTATTATTAATATATTCTTTTGTTCTCTTCTCTCTTGGATTCATATATTTTTTTTTCTGGGGAATATATTTTAATAATTAATCAAGAAGAAGGAATTAATTTCAAGCTTCCTGATTTCTTGAATGTCTGAAAATGTGTTTCTTGTGTTTTTTCATTTGAATATAATTTAGAGGAGTTCAAAATTTTTCATAAAGTAGGCAACTTTGAATGTTTTCTAGAATAGTGGAAATTTTTATTTTTCTCTTTCTGTTAGCTTATAAAAATTTCCATTTGTTCTTGAATGCTAAGTCACTTCAGTTGTGTTTGACCCTTTGAAACCCTATGGACTGCAGGCTCCCAGTCTCCTCTGTCCATCAGATTCTCCAAGAAAGAACACTGGAGTGGGTTGCCATGTCCTCCTCCAGGAGATCTTCCAGACCCAGGGATTGAACTTACATCTAATTATGTTTCCCGCATTAGAATGCTGTTTTTTGTTTTTTTTTTCTTTACCACTAGCACCACCTGGAAAGTCCCCATTTGTTCTTAAGAAGTAACAAATGTCACCACGATGTTATGCTTTTGTCAATAACAATAAGCTTTCACTGATTCCGTATGAGAACTCAAAACTTTCCTTAGATTAAGGATTTTAAGAAATTATTATTTCTTTGACTATTTCCTATCCATTCATTTCTTATATCTATTCTCTACACCTCTTAACTTATACAATTTCCTATATTTTTGTCTTAGGTTTTGAGAGAATTCCTGTCTTGACTTTTATGATATTGATTTTTTTTTCAGCAGGAGCAATTCTACTATTTGGCCTTCATATAAGTTCTTAACTGCAGCTCCCCACCCCCAGCCCCTTGCCCCAGCAGCCACTATTACCTGTCAATTGCTTCATAAAAGAATTCTCCAAAACCTACTGGCTTAAGAAAGTTTCTTATAGCTTCTCTGTGTCTGGAGTCCAACTAAGGCTTAATTGTATTTCTCTGTTTCAAGGTTTTTCACAAGATGGCAGTCATGGTTTGGTTCAGACTGTAAAGAGTCTGCCCTCAATGCGGAGACCCGGTTTTGATCCCTGGGTCGGGAAGAATCCCCTGGAGAAGAAAATGGCAACCCACTCCAGTATTCATGCCTGGAAAACCCCATGAACAGAGAAGTCTTGTGGGCTACAGTCCATGGGGTCTGAAATAGTCGGACACCACTGAGCAACTTCACTTTCTTTCACTTTCTACTTCAAAATTTTTCCCAAGATGGCAGTCAAGATTGTGTCCAGGAATGAAGTTTCATCTGAACATTTGAATGAGGGAATGTCTACTTTCAAATTCACTCATGTGATTGTTGGCAAGATGCAACTTCTCTGCATTGTTGGATGAAGGGATTCATTTTCTTACTAATCACTGACTGGTGAGTCCCTCAGTTCCCTGCTATAGGGGCTTCTTATGTCAGTTGATGTTCATCTGAGTGAGTAAGCATGGGGATAAAAGGAGAGGAAGGTAGAAGCCATAGTCCCCTTGTAAATTTATCTCTGAAGCACTATCCATTAATTTTGCCTTATTCTCTGTGTTAGAAGAAAATCACTAGCTCCAGCCCATAGACAAAGAATTAAGGCATTACTGGAAGTTAGGGGTTATTTGGAGGCATACTGAAGCCTTATCAAGCACCTGTTACCCATTACATTGATTTTAAGGTTAATAGCCAAAAATTATCTTTGCTTTTAAAATAGTGATCAGTTAATTTTTAACAAATAGTTAAATCCTTCTGAATCTGTTAGAGGATATGCTGCTGCTAAGTCGCTTCAGTCGTGTCCGACTCTGTGCGACCCCATAGACGTCAACCCACCAGGCTCAGCCATCCCTGGGATTCTCCAGGCAAGAAGACTGGAGCAGGTTGCCATTTCCTTCTCCAATGCATGAAAGTGAAAAGTGAAAGTGAAGTCACTCAGTCGTGTCTGACTCTTAGCGACCCCATGGACTGCAGCCTACCAGGCTCCACCATCCCAGAGATTTTCCAGGCAAGAGTACTGGAGTGGGGTGCCATTGCCTTCTCCTTCAGATCAGATCAGTCGCTCAGTCGTGTCCGACTCTTTGCGACCCCATGAATCCCAGCACGCCAGGCCTCCCTGTCCATCACCAACTCCCGGAGTTCACTCAGACTCACGTCCATTGACAGTGATGCCATCCAGCCATCTCATCCTCTGTCGTCCCCTTCTCCTCCTGCCCCCAATCCCTCCCAGCATCAGAGTCTTTTCCAATGAGTCAATTCTTCCCATGAGGTGGCCAAAGTACTAGAGTTTCAGCTTTAGCATCATTCCTTCCAAAGAAATCCCAGGGCTGATCTCTTTCAGAATGGACTGGTTGGATCTCCTTGCAGTCCAAGGGACTCTCAAGAGTCTTCTCCAAAACCACAGTTCAAAAGCATCAATTCTTTGGTGCTCAGCCTTCTTCACAGTCCAACTCTCACATCCATACATGACCACAGGAAAAACCATAGCCTTGACTAGACGGACCTTTGTTGGCAAAGTAATGTCTCTGCTTTTCAATATGCTATCTAGGTTGGTCATAACCTTCCTTCCAAGGAGTAAGTGTCTTTTGATTTCATGGCTGCTGTCACCATCTGTAGTGATTTTGGAGCCCAGAAAAATAAAGTCTGACACTGTCTCCACTGTTTCCCCATCTATTTCCCATGAAGTGGTGGGACCTGATGCCATGATCTTTGTTTTCTGAATGTTGAGCTTTAAGCCAACTTTTTCACTCCCCACTTTCACTTTCATCAAGAGGTCTTTGAGTTCCTCTTCACTTTCTGCCATAAGGGTGGTGTCATCTGCATATCTGAGGTTATTGATATTTCTCCCAGAAATCTTGATTCCAGCTTGTGTTTCTTCCAGTCCAGCGTTTCTCATGATGTACTCTGCATATAAGTTAAATAAACAGGGAGACAATATACAGCCTTGACGAACTCCTTTTCCTATTTGGAACCAATCTGTTGTTCCATGTCCAGTTCTAACTGTTGCTTCCTGACCTGCATACAAATTTCTCAAGAGGCAGATTAGGTGGTCTGGTATTCCCATCTCTTTCAGAATTTTCCACAGTTGATTGTGATCCACACAGTCAAAGGCTTTGGCATAGTCAATAAAGCAGAAATAGATGCTTTTCTGGAACTCTCTTGCTTTTTCCATGATCCAGCAGATGTTGGCTATTTGATCTCTGCTTCCTCTGCCTTTTCTAAAACCAGCTTGAACATCAGGAAGTTCACGGTTCACATATTGCTGAAGCCTGGCTGGGAGAATTTTGAGCATTACTTTACTACCGTGTGAGATGAGTGCAATTGTGTGGTAGTCTGAGCATTCTTTGGCATTGCCTTTCTTTGGGATTGGAATGAAAACTGACCTTTTCCAGTCCTGTGGCCACTGCTGAGTTTTCCAAATGTGCTGGCATATTGAGTGCAGCACTTTCACAGCATCATCTTTCAGGATTTGGAATAACTCAATTGGAATTCCATCACCTCCATTAGCTTTGTTTGTAGTGATGCTTTCTAAGGCCCACTTGACTTCACATTCCAGGATGTCTGGCTCTAGGTCAGTGATCACACCATTGTGATTATCTGGGTCGTGAAGATCTTGTTTGTACAGTTCTTCTGTGTATTCTTGCCATCTCTTCTTAATATCTTCTGCTTCTGTTAGGTCCATACCATTTCTGTCCTTTATCGAGCTCATCTTTGCATGAAATGTTCCTTTGGTATCTCTGATTTTCTTGAAGAGATCCCTAGTCTTTCCCATTCTGTTGTTTTCCTCTATTTTTTTTTTTTTTTTTGCATTGATTGCTGAAGAAGGCTTTTTTTTATCTCTTCTTGCTATTCTTTGGAACTCTGCATTCAGATGTTTATATCTTTCCTTTGCTTTTCCTTTGCTTTCTCCTTTGCTTTTCGCTTCTCTTCTTTTCACAGCTATTTGTAAGGCCTCCCCAGACAGCCATTTTGCTTTTTTGCATTTCTTTTCTATGGGAATGGTCTTGATCCCTGTCTCCTGTACAATGTCATGAACCTCATTCCATAGTTCATCAGGCACTCTATCTATCAGGTCTAGGCCCTTAAATCTATTTCTCACTTCCACGTATAATCAACTTGAGTATCTCTTCTGATTCTTACAATCACTGTTTTTTGGTTTTTTTTTTCAGTGATCAGTTATGGTTGCCTAGTCGACTTATGATCATTGTATATATAGCTTTGCACATTTACAATTAAAAGACTATTTTGATCAGTGAAGACAGTCCTCAACATGGGAAAAAGCTGTATGCTACTGGTAGTGAATACAGATTCCAGTTTTAAGATCCTGGCTTTTGTGCTCATGCAGAGAGAAATTGAGTGAAGGCAGAGCCTGTTTGGTCCACATAACATTTGTCTCCTATGCACAGTAGAAAAGTTATTTGAGAAACTCTTCTTTTTCTCTCTAGAAGCAAGGCTCATGCTGGGTTTTTCTGCTTCCAAATAGAGAAACCTATTTGAGATTTAACCTGAGGGCAGCTACTCTGAGAGGAGCTTCATTCAGTTATTTCTCTGGTCTTTAATTTATTACACCAAACCTGCCCTATGGCTCACTGAATTTTTCAATCCTTCTGGCTTTGATTTGAGGTTCAGCCACAGCTTTTCCAGGAAAAACTTTTTTATGAGGTTCCATGTCTCTTTCATGTAGATATTCCCAGAGTTTCTTTATCTGTTGGGTTTTCTATTGAATCTCAAAATATCTCCTTTTCAATCCAGAGTTTCTTTAAATGTTGTTCTTTTAATAAAACACTTTCTGGATTTCTGGATGGTGGAAATAGTCCTCTCAGTTTGACTAGGCTTTAAATGGACTTGCTTTCCCAGGTGGCTCGGATGGTAAAGAATCTGCCTGCAATGCAGAAAACCTGGATTTAATCCCTGGATGAGGAAAATCCTCTGGAGAAGGTTTTTCACTCACTCCAATATTGGCTACTCACTCCAATATTCTTTACTTGAGAATTCCATGGACAGAGGAGCCTGGTGGGTCACAAAAATTTGGACACGACTGAGTGACAAACAGTTTTTTTTCACTTACTGACTCTAGGGCCTGAATCTATCTTTTCTTAGAGCTTTTACTCGCCATGCTGCCTAAACTGCAGACACGCATATTTGTGTGTTCGATAAGCATCACTGAAGATTTCTGGCAATAGAAGACTTTTATACTGAAGCAAAGCAAATTTGAAAATGTGCTTTTAAATACTTAATTTCATAAAGTTCTGACCAACTAGAATTTTTCAAAAGATACTTTAATCTGTAGACCTTAATTCTGTCATTTTGCCACACCCTACTTTGTCTCTCACATTTAGAATCAAACCTCACACCTGCCTGAGATGCTTGAAGGGCACAAACAAAACCTTGTGTCCATCAGGACGAAGGGAAAGGAACAGTGAACTCTTCAAGAGACTGAGCCAGACTTGCCCATGACTGTTTGAGGGTCTCTGCAGAGACATGTTTCAGCAGTGGCCTGCAGTTGGGACAGGGGCTCTGGCAGCTGCAATCCTGGGAGGCATGGTGTGTGGTGTAAGTCCGCTTGGAGGAGGTCACTATAGAGCTGCTGAGCAGATGACCCACACACTGGAGAACAATTATACCAAAGAAGTTCTCACACCATTGTGAAATTTCTAGGCCCCACAACAGATTTCCTAACCTGGGGGAATACAGCAAAGAGACTGAGAATCCCCAGGGAACTTGACTTGGAAGATCAATGGGATTTGATTAGAGAACTTCCACAGAACTAGGAAAACAGAGACTCTTGGAGAGCACAAACAAAACCTTGTGAGCACCAGGACCCAAGAGAAGGGAACAGTGACTCCACAAGAGATTGGGTCAGACTTGGCTGTGAATGTGTTGAAGTCTCTTGCAGAGGCATGGGTCAACAGTGGCTTCCCTCAGGGACAGAGACAGTCCTGGGAGACAGACTGGTGTAACTCCTTAGCAGTTGGTCACCATTACCACCATTATCTCTACCATAGTCTGGCCTGAGGCCAAATTACAGGGAGATAACGCAGCCCCACCCACCAGCAGAAAATAGATAATTGAAAAAGCAAGAGAGTTCCAGGAAAACATCTACTTCTGCTTTATTGAATATGCCAAAGCCTTTGACTGTGTGGATCACAACAAACTGTGGAAAATCCTTAAAGAGATGGGAATACCAGACAACTTTTCCTGCCTCCTGAGTAATCTATATGCAGGTCAAGAAGGAACAGTTAGAAGTGGATATGGATCAACACATGGAACAATGAACTGGTTCCAAACACGGAAAGGAGTCTGTCAAGGTTGTATATTGACACCCTGCTAATTTAATTTATATGCAGAGTACATCATGAGAAATGTTGGGCTAGATGAAGCACAAGCTAAAATCAAGGTTGCCAGGAGAAATATCAATAAGCTCAGACATACAGATGACACCACCCTTATGGCAGAAAGTGAAGAACTAAAGAGCCTCTTGATGAAATTGAAAGTGGAGAGTGAAAAAGTTGGTTTAAAACTCAACATTCAGAAAACTAAGAACACCGCATCCAGTCCTATCACTTCATGGCAAATAGATGGGGAAACAATGGAAACAGTGACAGACTTTATTTTTGGGGTTCCAAAATCACTTCAGATGGGACTGCAACCACGAAATTAAAAAGACCATTACTCCTTAGAAGAAAAGCTATGACCAACCTCGACAGCATATTAAAAAGCAGAGACATTACTTTGCCAACAAAGGTCCATATAGTCAAAACTATGGTTTTTCCAATAGTCATGTATGGATGTGAGAGTTGGACTATAAAGAAAGCTGAGCACTGAAGAATTGATGCTTTTGAACTGTGGTGTTGGAGAAGATGAGAGTTTCTTGGACTGCAAGGAGATCCAACCAGTCCATCCTGAAGGAAATCAGTCCTGAATATTCATTGGAAGGACTGATGCTGAAGCTGAAACTCCAACACTCTGGCCACCTAATGGGAAGAACTGACTCATTTGAAAAAACCCTGATGCCGGGAAAGATTGAAGACAGGAGGAAAAGGGGGTGACAGAGGATGAGATGGCTGGATGGCATCACCAAATCGACGGACATGAGTTTGAGCAAGCTTCAGAAGTTGGTGATGGACAGGGAATCCTGGCATGCTACAGTCCATGGTGTCACAAAGAATTGGACACAACTGAGCAACTGAACTGAACTGAACTAAGCATGGCCTTGCCCACCTGAGCAAGACCCTTTTTCCCCCACAGCTAGTCCCTCCCATCAAAAACTTGAACAAGTCTTTTATCTTCATCCATAGAAGAAAAACAGAATGAAAACTGCAATCACAGAAAACTAACCAAAATGGTCATGTTTCTATAATTTAATGAAGTTATGAGCCATGCCATGTAGAGCCCCCTAAGATGAATGGGTCATGGTGGGGAGTTCTGAAAAAATGTGGCCCACTGGAAAAAGGAATGGCAAGCTGCTTCAGCATTCTTGCCTTGAGAACCCCATGAACATTATGAGAAGGCAAAAAGATATGACACTGAAAGATGAACATCCCCAGTTAGTAGGTGTCCAATACGCTAACAGAAAATGCAAAGAAATAGCACCAGAAGGAATATAGAGACTGAAACAAAGTGGAAATGATGCCCAGTTTTGGATGTGTCTGATCGTGAAAGCAGAGTCTGATGTTGTAAAGACCAATATTGCATAGGACATGGAATGTTAGGTCCATTAATCAAAGTAATTGGAAGTGGTCAAACAGGAGATGGCAATAATCAGAATCGAAGTCTTAGAAATCAGTGAACTAAAATGGATGGGAATGGGAGAATTTAACTCAGATGAACATTTTATCTACTATTGTGGGCAAAAATCCATCAGAAGAAATGGAGTCACCTTTATAGTCAACAAAAGAGTCCAAAATGCAATACTTGGGTGCTATCTCAAAAATGACAGAATGATCTCTGTTCATTTCCAAGGCAAACCATACAATAACACAGTAATTCAAGTCTATGAACAAACCACTAATGCTGAAAAAGCTGAAATTGAATGGGTCTATGAAGATCTATGACACTCTGAAAGTGTTGCACTCAATATGCCAGCAAATTTGCTAAACTTAATAGTGGCCACAGTATTGACAAAATTGTTTTCATTCCAATCCCAAAGAAAGGCAATACCAAAGAATGCTCAAACTACCACACAATTGCACTCATCTCACACGCTAGTAAAGTAATGCTCAAAATTCTCCAAGCCAGGCTTCAGCAATACGTGAATATGAACTTCCAGATGTTCAAGCTGGTTTTAGAAAAGGCAGAGGAACCAGAGATCAAATTGCCAACATCCGCTGGATCATAGAAAAAGCAAGAGAGTTCCAGAAAACATCTATTTCTGCTTTATTGACTATACCAAAGCCTTTGACATTGTGGATCACAATAAACTGTGGAAAATTCTGAAAGAGATGGGAATATCAGACCACCTGACCTGCCTCTTGAGAAACCTATATGCAGGCCAGGAAGCATCAGTTAGAGCTGGACATGGAACAACAGACTGGTTTCAAAGAGGAAAAGGAGTAAGTCAAGGCTGTATATTGTCACCCTACTTATTTAACGTATGTGTAGAGTACATCATGAGAAACGCTGGGCTGGAAGAAGCACAAGCTGGAATCAAGATTGCCGGGAGAAATATCAATAACCTCAGATATGCAGATGACACCACCCTTATGGCAGAAAGTGAAGAGGAACTAAAAAGCCTCTTGATGAAAGTGAAAGTGGGGAGTGAAAAAGTTGGCTTAAAGCTCAACATTCAGAAAACGAAGATCATGGCATCTGGTCCCACCACTTCACGGCAAATAGATGGGGAAATAGTGGAAACAGTGTCAGACTTTATTTTTTGGGGCTCCAACATCACTACAGATGGTGACTGCAGCCATGAAATTAAAAGACGCTTACTCCTTGGAAGGAAAGTTATGACCAACCTAGATAGCATATTCAAAAGCAGAGACATTACTTTGCCAACTAAGGTCCATCTAGTCAAGGCTATGGTTTTTCCTGTGGTCATGTATGGATGTGAGTTGGACTGTGAAGAAGGCTGAGTGCCGAAGAATTGATACTTTTGAACTGTGGTGTTGGAGAAGACTCTTGAGAGTCCCTTGGACTGCAAGGAGATCCAACCAGTCTATTCTGAAGGAGATCAGCCCTGAAGTTTCTTTGGAAGAAATGATGCTAAAGCTGAAACTCCAGTACTTTGGCCACCTCATGTGAAGAGTTGACTCATTGGAAAAGACTCTGATGCTGGGAGGGATTGGGGGCAGGAGGAGAAGGGGATGAGAGAGGATGAGATGGCTGGATGGCATCACCAACTCGATGGACGTGAGTATGAGTGAACTCTGGGAGTTGGTAATGGACAGGGAGGCCTGGCGTGCTACAATTCATGGGATCGCAAAGAGTCGGACATGACTGAGCAACTGAACTGAACTGAACTGAACATTCTAGCAAGTTAATGCTCAAAATCCTTCAAGCTAGGCCTCAATATTACATGAATACAGAGCTTCCAGATGTACAAGCTGGATTTAGAAAAGGCAGAGGAAAAAGAGATCAAATTACCAACATCCACTGGATCATAGAAAAAGCAAGGGAATTCCAGAAAAACATCTGTTTCTATTCCATTGACTAAAGGCTTTGACTGTGCGCATCACAAGAAACTGTGGAAAATTCTTCAAGAGATGGGTATACCAGACCACCTCACCTGTCTCTTGTGAAACCGGTATGCAAGTCAAGAAGCAAGACATGGAACAATGGACTGGTTCATAATTCGGGAAGAAGTACATCAAGGCTGTATATTGTCACCCTGCTTATTTAACTTACATGCAGAGTACAGTGGGAGAAATGCCAAGCTGGATGAAACACAAATTGGAATCAAGATTGCAGGGAGAAATAGCAATAACCTCAGATATGCAGATGACACCACTCTAATGGCATAAAGTGAAGAGGAACTAAAGAGACTCTTGAAAAAGGTGAAAGAGGAGCATGGAAAAGTTGGCTTAAAACTCAACATTCGTAAAACTAAGATCATGGGATCCGGGCCCATTCCTTCACGGCAAATAGATGGGGAAACAATGGAAGCAGTGGCAGAATATTTCTTGTGCTCCAAAATCATTGCGGATGGTGCCCTTAGCCATGAAATCAAAAGACACTTTCTCCTTGGAATAAAAGCTATGACAAACCTAGACAGCATATTAAAAAACAGAGACATCACTTTGCCAACAAAGGCCTGTACAGTCAAAGCTACCGGTTTTCCATAGTTACGTACGGATGTGAGCGTTGGACCTTAAATAAGGCTGAGTGCTGAAGAACTGATGCTTTTGAATTGTGGTGCTGGAGAAGACTCTTGAGAGTCCCTGGGTAACAAGGAGATCAAACCAGTCAATCTTAAAGGAAATCAACCCTGAATATTCACTGAAGGGACTGATGCTGAAGCTGAAGCTGCAGTACTTTGACCACCTAATGAGAAGTGCTGACTCATTAGTAAAGATCCTGATGCTGGGAAAGATTGAAGGCAAGAGAAGGGAATGACAGAGGATGAGATGATTGGATGGCATCACAGATTCAATGGACATTAGTTTGAGCAAACACAGGGAGATAGTGAAGGACAGGGAAGCCTGGCATGCTACAGTCCATGAGATCACAAAGAGTCAGAGATGACTCTGCAACTGAACAACAACTTTGTCTCTCAGTATACTTCTTATCCTTCTTATAACTGTTGTTTTTCCGAGTGCGTTGTTTCTCATCTGGATCCTCCTCAATCCCATTTCCAGAGAAATTTAGCTGTCAATTCATAACGCAGTTCTACAATCAATTTTGCATAACTAGGATCCTATGTTCTTTGAACAGAGGACTGTCAGCTCAAAGGCTCATCCTTTACTGAGTACAGAGAACTAATCAGGGCTTTGGGATTCTGATTTCCCATTCTACTTTTGAAAATAAGCAACTCTATTTAGTTTGTATTATAAATTTAATTTCATTATACTACCATTGAAATTGATTTTGAAAAAATCATTTTAAATGCCTGAGACTATAACTAAAAGCCAGAGAATATTTCAGCCTTAGTTTTTCTGCCAGTTATTCTGTTATTGAAAATGCTATGTTGTGATAGAATCAATATAACAAAACGGTATACTAAATCTCCTTTTAATCCCTTATGGATTTCCTTTGGTTTTATTTTTATATGGATAAGTTCAGGATGCTTAGCTAAGTTATTTCCATATACTTTTCAAACAGAAAAATAAATACATATAAAAACTAATTTGTTTTATTATGTCTTAAATTAAATGGAGAAGAAACAGAGTCCAAGCTGGTGGTATATGAAGACTTTGACCTCATCTCCACTCACAGATACAGTGTATTTACAATTACTTGTAGAATAGTTTTTCCTCTGAAAAGGATCTGGGAGCTACATAAACAGCAGCACCACTACAACACAAGAGGCCCATGGAGGAAGGCAGGGGATTCAGAGGCATGGGTGCACCTTGGACCCTGCCCCAGATGTGGTGACCCCACAATCAGGAGAGATCCCCCAAAATCCAAAACTCTAACTCAAGAAGCAAAGGGATTCTTTCTGACAATCAGGCACCCTGACCCTGGGAAGCTGACACTGGAAAGATGAGCACCCTAAACATCCTGTTTGGAAAATTAATAGAGAAGGAAATGGCAACCTACTCCAATTCTTGCCTGGAAAATCCTGTGGACAGTGGAGCCTGAAGGGCTGCTGTCTATAGGGTCGCGCAGAATTGGACACAACTGAAGTGACTTAGCGTGCATGAATGCACTGGAGAAGGAAATGGCAACCCACTCCAATATTCTTGCCTGGAGAATCCCAGGGACAGAGCAGCCTGGTGGGCTGCCATCTGTGGGGTCGCACAGAGTCGGACACGACTGAAGTGACACAGCAACAGCAACAGCAAGAGCAGGAAAATCATAAAGCTGCAAGGAATGGTGGTCCTACTCTTAAAGGTCTCCTGCACAAACCCTCGGCAGAGATTTAGCAAAAAAGTAACAGATTAAAAAGTGCAGAGACTAATTTTAAAGCAACTTTAGGAGAGATAGGAACCCGCAGGGACCTGCTGGTGATGGAACCTACTGGCACCATTTTTGGTGCCCTCTCTAACATGCTACATTGGAGGCTGTGCTGTGCCCACGCGTGCTATAGCAAGGCTGGGTGAGCCCTCTGTGACCACCCACTGCTGCAAGTACCCAAGTCACAATTTGGCCAGGGAACTAAGATAGTTCCCTCTACTCTGTGCAGGGACCAAACTGCAACAGGTGTGGGTGAGCATGCCAAGCCCCGCCCTTCTGGTGCTAGAGTCAAGCAGCAACTGGGCTTGGTGAGGACCTGAACCCCACCCTCCCTGTGCAGCAGGCAGGCTGCAACCATGATGGGAAGACAATCCCCTGAACTCCACCTTTCCTGGCAAAAGCGAGACCATGACTGGGCTAGTCAAGAGCCCTGAGTCCCGCCCTCACCACATAGCAGGCAAGTCACCATCAGCCCAGATGAGTGTATGAAGCTCCTCCCACAAGTGACTGAATCACAACAGGGACAGACAAGCAACTCAAACTTGCCCTTTCCACACAATGGCCGAGCCACAATGGGGTGAGCAAATGTGATTCCTGTCCTCCCCAGGCAGCAGCCATGGCCGTACCACAGCTGGTGAGTTCATGTAGCCCACACAAAAGATGCCCATAGAGTGCCTGGCTCTGGTGACCAGGGGAGATTGCACTTATGGGACACACAGAACAGCTCCTACATGAGACCACTCTTTCAAGAATGAGGGAAGTACCTGGTTAACCTAACACATATAGATAAACACAAGCAAATTGAGGAGACAATGAAAGATCTTAATGAAACAGACATAAACAACTTACTTGATAAAAAGTTCAAAATAATTTTGTAATTAAAAAAAAGCTCACTGATATTGGAAAAAGAATGAATGAACACAAAACTTCAAGAAGGAGACAGAAAATATAAGTAGCAAACAGTAGTTATATCTGAACTGAAACATGATCAGTTCAGTTCAGTTCAGTCGCTCAGTCATGTCTGACTCTTTGTGACTCCATGAATTGCAGCACGCCAGGCCTCCCTGTCCATCACCAACTCCCAGAGTTCACTCAAACTCATGTCCATTGAGTCGGTGATGCCATCCAGCCATCTCATTCTCTGTTGTTCCCTTCTCCTCCTGCTCCCAATCCCTCCCACCATCAGTCTTTTCCAATGAGTCAACTCTTCGCATGAGATGGCCGAAGTATTGGAGTTTCAGCTTTAGCATCAGTCTTTCCAAAGAACACCCAGGACTGATCTCCTTTAGAATGGACTGGTTAGAAGGGTTCAGTAGCAGAGTGGATGAGACAGAAGAATGAATCAGTGAGCTGGAAAACAATGCAATGGAACTCACCCAAACTGAGCAACAAAATGAAAAAGGAATTAAAAGAGGTAAAAATAACTATGGAATTGTAGGACAACATCATCATGTCATTCACATTATAGGGGTTCCAAAGGAGAAGAGAGAAAGGGCCAGAAAATTATTTGAAAAAAAAAAAAAAAGTGGCTGAAAACTTCCATAATCTGAGGAAGGAAACAGGCATCCAACTTTAGGAAGCCTAGAGAGTTTCAAATAAGATGAACTAGAGGCAAAGTATTCGTGATTTGAAAGCTATAAGACATTGATGAAAGAGATTAAAGGCAACAAAAACAAATGAATGATATATTGTGTTGATTTCTGCCATACAACAATGTGAATCAGCCATATGTATACACATATCCCCTACAACTTTGTCAAGTGATTATCCTCCAATTAAAAACTTTTAAAAAGATACATTGTGCTCATGAATTGAAATAATTAGTATTGTTAAAATGCTCATACTACACAAAAAAAGTGAAAGTGAAATTAGTCACACAGTTGTGTCCAGCTCTTTGCAGTTCCATGGACTGTAGCCTGCTCAGTTCCTCTATCCATGGATTTTCCAAGCAAAAGTACTGGAGGAGTGGGTTGCCGCTTTCTTCTGAGAATCTTCTTGACTTGGGGATCAAACCCAGTCTCCTGCATTGCAGGCAAATTCTTTACCAACTGAGTTACTAGGAAAGCCCATCCACACTGCTGCTGCTGCTGCTAAGTTGCTTCAGTCATGTCCGACTCTGTGTGACTCCATAGACGGCAGCCCACCAGGCTTCCCCGTCCCTGGGATTCTCCAGGCAAGAACACTGGAGTGGGTTGCCATTTCCTTCTCCAATGCTTGAAAGTGAAAAGTGAAAGTGAAGTCGCTCGGTCGTGTCCGACTGTAGCGACCCCATGGACTGCAGCCTACAAGGCTCCTCCGTCCAAGGGATTTTCCAGGCAAAAGTACTGGAGTGGGTTTCCATTGTCTTCTCCTCATCCATACTACACAAAGCTATTTACAAATTCAATGCAATTCCCATCAAAATAACATGGAATTTTCCACAGAACTAGATCAAATAATTCTAAAATTTGTATGGATCCACAGAAAGACCTCTAATAGCCAAAACTATCCTGAGAAAGAAGAACAAGGCTGGACATATCATGCTTCCTGATTTCAAACTGCTGCAAAGTTATAGTAATCAAAAAGTATTGTAGTGGCACAAAAACAGACATATATAAATCAATGAAAGAGAATAGAGAGCCAAGAAATAAGTTCACACACATGCAGCCAATTAACCTATGCAAAAGGAGGCAAGGATATACAATGGGAAAGAAATAGTCTCTTCAGTAAATGGTGTTGGGGGAAGCTGGACAGCTACATCCAAAAGAATGAAACTGGACAACTTTCTTACACCATATAAAAAGTAAAAAATGATTAAAAACTTAACTGTAAGACCTAAAACCGTAGCATTCCCAGAAGAAAATATTGGTTGTGAGATCTTTGACATAAGTCTTATCAATATATTTTTGGATGTGTCTCTTCAGGCAAGAGAAACAAAATTAAAAATAAACAAATGGGGCTATATTGAACTAAAAAGCTGTGCAGCAAAGGAAACTATCCACAAAACAAAGCCCAGCCCAGTGAATGGGAGAAGATCTCTGCAAATGATGTATCTGATAAGGAATTTTTATCCAAAATATACAAAACATTACAACTCAATATAAAATAAAATTTAAAATGAGTACAGGACTGAATAAACACTTATTTTTTCAAAGAAGATGTACAAATGGCTAACAGATATATGAAAAGATGTTCAATATTGCTCATCATCAGGGAAATGCAAGACAAAACCATAATATGCCATCATACACCTGTCTGAATGATTATTATTAAAAAGACAAGAAATAACAAATGTTGGCAAGGGTGTGGAGAAAAGGGAATGCTCATGCACTGCTGATGAGAATGTACATTGGTGTAGCCACTATGGAAAACAGTATGGAGGATACTCAGAAAATTAAAACTGAATACAATCCAGAAATTCATCCCTGTATTTATCTGAAGAAAGCAAAAATACTTATTTGAAAACATATATGTTCCCCATACATTCACTGTAGCATTATTTACAGCAGCAAATATATGAAAACAACCTCACTGTCCATTGAAAGATGAATAGAAAAAGAAGATATTATTTGTGATACACACACACACACACGATGAAATATTACTCAGCCCTAGAAAATAATGAAATCTTGGTGTTTGTATCAACAATGGACCTAGAGGGTATTATGCTAAGTGAAATAAGTCACACAAATAACTTATGATTTCACTTATATGTGGAATCTGAAAAACAAGTAAGATAAATAGGAAAGAACTCATAGATACATAGATACAGAGAAGAAACTGTGTTTGACAGAGGGGAAGGATTGTGGAGGATAGACAAAATAGGTGATGGTGATTAAGAGATACAAACTTCCAGTTATAAATGAATAAGTCCTACAGATGTAATGTACAGCATAAGAAATATTGTCAATTATATTCCAGTATATGGTGACAGATGATAACTAGGTTTATTGTGGTGATTACTTTGCAATGCAAAAAATATCAAATCACTAAGTTGTACATCTGAAACTAAAATATTATATTATGAGTTGTAATAGTATAGCTCAATAAAAATAATAAATGGAGAAGAAATCAGCATTTGAATATATTTTTACAAAGACTGTATCATTTGAAAAGTAAAAAACTGAAAATAAATTAATTAAACATTTATTTCAGGAACTCAGGAAAAAATGCAAGAAACAACAAAAAAATCTAAGTAAGAAGAAGGAATAAAGATAAAAACTGAAAGTTATAAAATTAAAAAAAAAAAAAACCTCAAAGATACTCAAGGAAATTGAAATAAGTAGAGGAAACCTGATACTAATTAAAGAGAAAAACATAAACAGGATGAGTTAGTAACTAAACTCATAAACTGATTCTTTTAGAACAAATACAATTGTTAATCACTATTTTAATCAAAAAAGGGAGAAAACAGAAACAAAATGAGAAATAGGAATGAGAATTTATTATAGATTATAAGATGATCTTTTGCTCAAATATACATAAGTAAATTGAAAACCTGCATGAAGTAGATGGTTCTGTAGAAAAGTATAAATTATTTCATAAAACAGGAATGAGGAATACCTTTCACAGCAAGAAATAAATATCAAAAGCTGAAAGGAAAATATTGACAAACTTGTCTACTTTAGTTTTTTACAGTAGAAAATAGAATATAGAAATTCAAAAGACTAATGACCACTGGAGAAGACATACTTGAAAGGACATAAAAAATACTTTACTAGGAGAAAAGTACTTGCAATCAAAGGAAAAAACTACTTTCTTTAATATATGAAAAATTCATATAATCAATGAGAAGAACATCAGCTCAATAGAAAAATGGACAAAGAGACAAAAACAGATAGTACACAAAAGATAAATGGCAAGTAAAAATGAAATCCATCTCACTGCATATTAAGTATAATCCATTTTTCATCCATCAGATTGATAAAGTAATTACTTAATGAATAATAATTTGGAGAGCTTGGGAAACACTTTAGTGAAATGTATATGAGACTGTAAAGTCCCAACTCTCATTTCATTTGCAATATTTGTTAAAATTGAAAAGACGTATCTTTTGACCAAAACGATTCTAATAACTAGAAGATCTTAAGAGATATTGATGTATTTGAGGTCAATACAATATGTATACAAAATAATTCATGACAGCATAATAAAAGGACTGAGAGCTTAAATGCCTATCTTCTTTAATCTTAAATTGATTAAGTATAGAATCCTATCTTTGCAGAGTAGAATATTGTATGGTAATGTCAAATAGTGTACTAACATGAAATCACATTTAAGAAACATTATTAAATGCAAATAGTGTCTAATTTTCCCATACTTGAGGAAAATATATCTACAAAACATATGTGCTTGTATAAACAGAATATTGCTAGAAGGATACAGAAGATTTTGGCAACACCAGTCACCTACAGAGAGGGAGTCTGAGAGGGTTTTAATGGAGACAGTAAGATCAAATTTTTAATATAGTCCCTTCGGTTTTGGTTGACTGTTTTCTGTGTGTGTGTGACTATAAGAGTACAAAATACAGAGAGTGTATCTTATATCATAGTCTTGCACAGTGTTTAACACTGTGGACTACATATTTCCTTAAAAAAAAAAAAAAGTAGCTAAAGACTTGTTTTTCAGCTATCATTTCTTTATTTATCAACTCAATAGAAATCCAATTAAAGTCTTAATCTAACTCAGATAGTCAAACATCTTGAATGTTTTAAAAGAAAAATCCTCTTACTTGTCATTTAGTTTTATCACTTAGGGTTTATTGTATCTTAGTAATTTCTTTTTCTTGGGCAGTGTACTAGTTCAGTCTTGTCCGACTCTGTGTGACCCCAGAGACGGCAGCCCACCAGGCTCCCCCAACCCTGGGATTCTCCAGGCAAGAACACTGGAGTGGGTTGCCATTTCCTTCTCCAATGCATGAGAGTGAAAAGTGAAAGTGAAGTCACTCAGTCATGTCCAACTCCTAGTGACCCCATGGACTGCAGCCTACCAGGCTCCTCTGTCCATGGGATTTTCCAGACAAAAGTACTGGAGTGGGGTGTCATTGCCTTCTCCGGGTATGTCATATTCAGGTTCAACTTATGTGGTGATGTTTATTAATTCAAATGAAATTTTAGATCTATTAGAATACAAAATCTAATGGGGAGGGAGGTGGGAGGGGGGTTCAGGATAGGGAACACATATACACCCATGGTGGATTTATGTCAATGTATGGCAAAACCAATAAAATATTGTAAAGTAATTAGCCTCCAATTAAAATAAATAAATTTATATTAAAAATAATAAAAATAAATTTTATGAAAATATTTTAGTTCACATTATATTTCTAATGAGGGATATTTGGGGCTTGAATACTGGACTTCACCAACTTGAGTACAAATGGAGTTACATTCCTCTCCTAGTTATGTTAATAATTTCATTATATATGAATTCTAAGTATACTGTAAGTTGGTCTTAAGCAAAATTGTGAAGTATAGAGTTTGTCCTTATCACATTGCTCATTTGAGTTTCACAGTCACATTCATACATTTAGTGAATCTTACCTAACTGCCCTAGATATTCTTCCAAATTCTATCCTTCCAACAAGTCAAACTACTAGAAAAATAGCTCACTGTAATAGTGAAATCTAATATTTATTGAGCACTATAATATATGCCAAGGGTTTCACTCAGCATATTTCTCACTTTATTTTATTTAATCACAGCAAATATTTCACCCTGAGGAGAGTGTAAATTGGTACATTCATTTTGGCAGCATATATTTCAGTATACAATAAAAATAAAAATGTCTTTAGCTTACTGTGCATCAACCTTTTTTCTTTGCTTTTGCATAAGAAAAACACTTTTACACCTTCATATTGAGACAAGTTCAAGGAGGGTCATTAGTATTATTTATTGAATATTGAAATATTATGGAATAATTCAAAAGAATAATATTACTTTAAGGTTCGTCTAGTCAAGGCTATGGTTTTTCCTGTGGTCATGTATGGATGTGAGAGTTGAACTGTGAAGAAGGCTGAGCACCGAAGAATTGATGCTTTTGAACTGTGGTGTTGGAGAAGACTCTTGAGAGTCCCTTGGACTGCAAGGAGATCCAACCAGTCCATTCTGAAGGAGATCAGCCCTGGGATTTCTTTGGAAGGAATGATGCTAAAGCTGAAACTCTAGTACTTTGGCCACCTCATGCAGAGAGTTGACTCACTGGAAAAGACTCTGATGCTGGGAGGGATTGGGAGCAGGAGGAGAAGGGGACGACAGAGGATGAGATGGCTGGATGATATCACTGACTCGATGGACGTGAGTCTGGGTGAACTCTGGGAGTTGGTGATGGACAGGGAGGTCTGTCGTGCTGCGATTCATGGGGTCGCAAAGAGTCGGACACAACTGAGTGACTGATCTGATCTGATATGTATTACTTTTTGTCTTTTTATACAGTTCTTTTTATACAGTTCTCACAGCAAGTATACTGGGTTTGCCATTCTCTCCTCCAGTGGATCTCATTATGTCAGAACTCTCCACATGACCTTCTGTCTTGGGTGACCCTACATGGCATGGCTCAAAGCTTCACTGAGTTACACAAGCCCCTTTGCCACGACAAGGCAGTGATCCATGAAGGGGAAGAGTGAAACAGCTGGTTTAAAACTAAACATTTCAACAAAACAAAACAAAACTAAGATCATGGCATCCAGCCCCATTGCTTCATGGCAAATAAAAAGGGAAAATGTGGAAGTAGTGACAGATTTCTTCTTCTTAGGCTCTAATCACTGCGGATGGTGACTGCAGCCATGAAGTCAAAAGACAATTGCTTCTTGGCAGAAAAGCTGTGACAAACTTAGACAGTGTGCTGAAAAGCAGAGACATTACTCTGCCAACAAAGGTCCCCATATAGTCAAGGCTATGGTCTTCCCATCTTTGCATAACAAGATGGTGGAGTAGAAGGACGTGTACTCATCTTCTCCTGCAAGAAGTCCAAAATTGCAACTCGTCTATGATAATCATTGACAAGAGAATGTTGGATCCCAGCAAAAAAAGATACCCCATGTCAAAGGGCAAAGAAGAAGTCCCAACAAGCCAGTAAGAGGGGGGAAATCATGCAGAATCAAACCCATACCCACCAGAGATGCTCTGAGGGTTCAAACAAAACCTTGTGTGCTCCAGGACCCAAAAGTCCTACAGAGACTGAGCCAGATTTGTCTTTGAATTTTTGGGTGTCTCCTGCAGAGGCAGGGGTCAGCAGTGACCTGCTATGGAGACAGCGGCTCTGGCTACAGCAGACCCAGGTCACCCAGTGTGTGACATAAGCCCTCCTGGAGGAGGTCGCCATTAGCCCCACCATAAAGCTGCAGAACAGACAGTCCACAAAGTAGAGAATGATTATGCCAAAGAAATTCTTACACTGTTAAGAAAACTCTAGGACCTACAATAGGTTTTCCAACCTGAGGATCCGGCAAAAGGACTGAGAACACCCAGGGAATTTGACTTTGGAGGGCAGTGGGAGACTGAACCAGCCTTGCCTATGAGTGTCCAGGAGTCTCGGTGGAGGAGTGGATCCACAGTTGGCCTCAGGGAACACAGCCCCACCCATCAACAGCAAATTGGGTTAAAGATTTACACAGCTTGGCCCCACATATTGCACTAATCTCACACTCTAGTAAAGTAATGCTCAAAATCCTGAAAGCCAGGCTTCAGCAGTATGTGAACCGTGAACTTCCTGATGTTCAAGCTGGTTTTAGAAAAGGCAGAGGAACCAGAGATCAAATTGCCAACATCCACTGGATCATCAAAAAAGCAAGAGAGATCCAAAAAAACATCTATTTCTGCTTTATTGACTTTGCCAAAGCCTTTGACTGTGTGGATCACAATAAATTGTGGAAAATTCTGAAAGAGATGGGAATACCAGACCACCTGACCTACCTCTTGAGAAACCTATATGCAGGTCAGGAAGCAGCAGTTAGAACTGGACATGGAACAACAGACTGGTTCCAAATAGGAAAAGGAGTACATTAAGGCTGTATATTGTCACCCTGCTTATTTAACTTATATGCAGAGTACATCATGAGAAACGCTGGGCTGGAAGAAGCACAAGCTGGAATCAAGATGCCAGAAGAAATATCAATAACCTCAGATATGCAGATGACACCACCCTTATGGCAGAAAGTGAAGAGGAACTAAAAAGCCTCTTGATGAAAGTAAAAGTGGAGAGTGAAAAAGTTGGCTTAAAGCTCAACATTCAAAAAATGAAGATCATAGCATCTGGTTCCATCACTTCATGGGAAATAGATGGGGAAATAGTGGAAACAGTGTCAGACTTTATTTTTGGGGGCTCCAAAATCACTGCGGATGGTGATTGTAGCCATGAAATTAAAAGACGCTTAGTCCTTGGAAAGAAAGTTAGGACCACCCTAGATAGCATATTGAAAAGCAGAGATACTACTTTGGCAACAAAGGTCCGTCTAGTCAAAGCTATGGTTTTCCCTGTGGTCGTGTATGGATGTGAAAGTTGGACTGTGAAAAAGGCTGAGTGCCGAAGATTGATGCTTTTGAACTGTGGTGTTGGAGAAGACTCTTGAGAGTCCCTTGGACTGCAAGGAGATCCAACCAGTCCATTCTGAAGGAGATCAGCCCTGGGATTTCCTTGGAAGGAATGATGCTAAAGCTGAAACTCCAATACGTTGGCCATCTCATGCGAAGAACTGACCCATTGGAAAAGACCCTGATGCTGGGAGGGATTGGGGGCAAGAGGAGAAGGGGACGACAGAGGATGAGATGCCTGGATGGCATCGCCGACTCGATGGACATGAGTTTGAGTGAACTCTGGGAGTTGGTGATGGACAGGAAGTCCTGGCATGCTGCGATTCATGGGGTCGCAAAGAGTCGGACACAACTGAGCGACTGAACTGAACTGAACTGGCCCCACCCATTAGAACAAGACTCAGTTTCCCCCACCCCCTTCCCCCTGGTCAGTCTCTTCTATCAGGAGGATTCCATAAGCCTCTTATCCTATTCATCAGAGGGCAGACCGAATGAAAACCGCAATCACGGAAAACTAACCAAACTGATCACATGGACCACAGCCTTGTCTAACTCAATGAAACTATGAACCATGCCATATAGGGTCACCAATTCGGATGGGTCATGGTGGAGACTTTTGACAAAATGAAGTCCACTGGGGAAGGGAATGGCAAACCACTTTAGTATTCTTGACTTGAAACCCCATGAACAGTATGAAAAGGCAAAAAGATATGACCCTTAAAGATGAACTCTCCAGTCTGCAGGTGCCCCATACGCTACTGGAGAAGAGTGGAAAAATAACTCCAGAAATAATGAAGAGAGAAAGTCACAGTGAAAACAATGCCCAGTGGTGGATGTGACTGACTGGTGATGGAAGTAAAGTCTAATGCTGTAAAAAAGAATATTGTATAGGAACCTGGAATGTTAGGTCCATGAATCAAGGCAAATTGGAAGTGGTCAAACAGGAGATGGCAAGAGTGAACATTGACATCTTAGGAATGAGTGACTGGAATGGGCGAATTTAATTCAGATGATCATTATATCTACTACTGTGGGCAAGAATCCCTTAGATTGGGGTAGCCCTAATAGTCAACAAAGAGTCTGAAATGAAGTTCAGTTCATTTCATTTCAGTTAAGTCGCTCAGTTGTGTCGGACTCTTTGTGACGCCATGGGCTGCAGCACACCAGGCTTCCCGGTCCATCACCAACTTCCAGAGCTTGCTCAAGCTCATGTTCATCCACCTGGTGTGCATAATGTGCTCTGAACAGGAGTTAAATAAGCAGGGTGACAATATACAGCTTTAACATATTCCTTTCCCAATTGTAATCAGTCTGTTATTCCATGTCTGGTTCTAACTGTTGCTTCTTGATCTGCATATAGATGTCTCAGAAGGCAGGTAAGGTGGTCTGGTAGTCCCACCTTTTAAGAATTTTCCATAGTTTCTTGTGATCCACACAGTCAAAGGCTTTGGCACAGTCAATAAAGGAGAAGTAGATGTTTTTCTGGAACTGTCTGGCTTTTTCTATGATCCAACGAATGTTGGCATTGATCTCTGGTTCCTCTGCCTTTTCTAAGTCCAGCTTGAACACCAGGAAGTTCTTGGTTCATGCACTGTTGAAATCTCACTTGAATTTTGAGCATTTCTTTGCAAGTGTGTGAGATGAATGCAATTATGCGGTAATTTGAACATTTTTTGGCATTGACTTTCTTTGGCATTGGAATGAAAACTGACCTTTTCCAGTCCTGTGGCCACTGCTGAGTTTTCCAAATTTCCTGTCATGTTGAGTGCACACTTTCACAGACCCATCTTTTAGAATCTGACATAGTTCAGCTGGAATTACATCACCTCCATTAGCTTTGTTAGTAGTGATGCTTCCTAGGGCCCACATGACTTCGGACTCCAGAATGTCTGGCTCTAGGTGAATGATCACACCATCGTGGTTATCTGGGTCGTTAAGATCATTTTTGTATAGTTCTTTTGTGTATTCTTGCCACTTCTTCTTAATATCTTCTGCATCTGTTAGGTCCGTATCTTTCTGTCCTTTATTGCCCATCTTTGCATGAAATGTTCTGTTGGTATCTCTAATTTTCTTGCAGAGGTCTCTAGTCCTTCCCATTCTATTGTTTTCCTCGATTTCTTTGCATTGATCATTTAGGAAGGTTTTCTTATCTCTCTTTGCTATTCTTTGGAGTTCTGCGTTCAGATGGGTATATCTTTCCTTTTCTCCTTTACCTTTAGCGTGTTTTCTTTTTTCAGCTGTTTGTAAGACCTTTTCAGACAACTATTTTGGCTCTTTGGCATTTCTTTTTCTTGAGGATCGTCTTGCTCCCTGCCTCCTGAACAATGTCACAAACCTCCGTTCAGAGATCTTCAGGCACTGTCTATTAGATATAATCCCTTGAGTCTATTTCTCACTTCCACTATATAATTGCAAGGGATTTGATTTAGATCATACCTGAATGGCCTAGCTATTTGCCATACTTTCTTCAATCTAAGTCTGAATGTTGCAATAAGGAGTTCATTATCTGAGCCACAGTCAGCTCCCCATCTTCTTTTTGCTGACTGTATAGAGCTTCTCCATCTTTGACTGCAAAGAATATAATCAGTCTGATTTCAGTATTGACCATCTGGTGATGTCCATGTGTAGAATCTTCTCCTGTGTTGTTGGAAGAGGGTGTTTGCGCTGACCAGTGCATTCTCTTGGAAGAACTCTGTTAGCTGTTGCCCTCCTTCACTCCAAGGCCAAACTTGCCTGTTACTCCAGGTACTCTTGACTTCCTACTTTTGCATTCCAGTCCCCTATATTGAAAAGGACACCTTTTTTTGTGTGTTAGTTCTAAAAGGTCTTGTAGGTCATCATAGAAGCGTTCAATCTCAGCTTCTTCAGCATTAGTGATTTGGGCATAGACTTGAGTTAGTGTGATTTTAAATGGTTTGCCTTGGAAGCAAACAGAGATTATGCATTTTTGAGACTGCACCCAAGTACTGCACTTATGTGCAAAGCATATCATGAGAAAGTCTGGACTGGATAAAGTACAAGCTGGAAACAAGATTGCTGGGAGAAATATCAATAACCTCAGATACGCAGAACATACCACGCTTATGGCAGAAAGTGAAGAACTAAAGAGCCTCTTGAAGAAAATGAAAGAGGAGAGTGAAAAAGTTGGATTAAAATTCAACATTCAGAAAACTAAGAGCATAGTATCCAGTCCCATCACTTCATGGCAAATAGATGGGAAACAGTGGAAACAGCGAGAGACTTTATTTTTTTTGGTTCCCCAAATCACTGCAGATGGTGACTACTGCCATCAAATTAAAAGATACTTGCTCCTTGGAAGACAAGCTATGAACAACCTAGATAGCATATTAAAAAGCAGAGACATTACTTTGCTAACCAAGGTCAGTCTAGTGAAAGCTATGGTTCTTCCAGTAGTCATGTATATATGTGAGAGTTGGACTACAAAGAAAGCTGAGAGCCACAGAATTGATGCTTTTGAACTGTTATGTTGGAGAAGACTCTTGAGAGTCCCTTGGACTTCAAGGAGATCAAACCAGTCAATCCTAAAGGAAATCAGTCCTGAATATTCATTGGAAGGACTGGTGCTGAAGCTGAAACTCCAATACTTTGGCCACCTGATGCAAAGAATTGACTCATTTGAAAAGACCCTGATGCTGGGAAAGACTGAAGGCAGGAGGAGAAAGGGATGACAGAGGTTGAGATGGTTGGATGGCATCACTGATTTGATGGACATGAGTTTTAGCAAGCTCCAGGATTTGGAGATGGACAGGGAGTCCTGGCATGCTGCAGTCCATGGATTTTCAATGAGTTAGACATGACTGAGTGATTAAACTGTACTGATCATCTTCCCAGTGGTAATATAAGGTTGTGAGAGCTGGACCATAAAAAAGGCAGACCACGAAAGAATTGATGCCTTTGAACTGTGGTGCTGGGGAAGATTCCTGAGAGTCCCTTGGACAATAAGGAGATCAGATCAGTCGATCTTAAAGGAAATCAACCCTGAATTCTCATTGGAAAGACTACTGCTGAAGCTCCAGTATTTTGGTCACCAGATGTAATGAAAATGAACTAGAGCAAACTTCGGGAGATGTTGAGGGACAGGGAGGCCTGACAGGGATGCAGCCCATGGAGTCACAAAGAGTTGGACATGACTGGGTGACTGAGCAACAACAACATGTAGTAACCTGGCTATATGTCCAGATAATATGCCGCATGAAAAAGCAAGTTAAAGAACATTATGTAGAGTGTAATACTATTTGTATATAAAAAAGAAATGTATGAGACAAAACTATCTACAAAACAGGTTATAACTGCATAATGAAACTTCAATTCAGTCACTCAGTTGTGTCCTACTCTTTGAGACCCCATGGACAGCAGCAAGACAGGCCTCCCTGTCCATCACCAACTCCCAAAGATTGCTCAAACTCATGTCCATGAGTCGGTGATGCCATACAACCATCTCATCCTCTGTCATCCCCTTCTCCTCCTGCCTTCAATCTTCTCAGCATCAGGGTCTTTTCCAGTGAGTCAGTTCTTTTCATCAGATGGCCAACGTATTGAAGTTTCAGCTTTAGCATCAGTCCTCCAATGAATATTCAGGAGTGATTTCCTTTAGGATTGACTGGTTTGATCTCCTTGTAGTCCAAGGGGCTCTCAAGTGTCTTCTCCAACACCACAGTTGAAAAGCATCAATTGTTCAGTGGTCCACTTTCTTTATAGTCCGACTCTCACATTCATATACGACTACTGGGAAAACTATAGCTTTGACTATGTGGATCTTTGTTGGCAAAATAATGTCTCTACTTTTTAACATGCTGTTTAGGTTGGTCATAATTTTCCTTCCAAGGAGCAACTGTGGTTTAGTCTCATGGTTGCAGTCACCATCTGCAGTGGTTTTTGGAGCCCAAGAAAAGAAAGTCTGTCACTGTTTCCATTGTTTCCCCATCTATTTGCCATGAAGTGATGGGACTGGATGCCATGATCTTAGTTTTCTGAATGTTGAGTTTTAAGCCAGCTTTTTTACTTTCCTCTTTCACTTTTATCAAGAGGCTTTTCTGTTCCTCTTCAGTTTCTGCTGTAAGGGTTTTGTCATCTGCGTATTTGAGGTTATTGATATTTCTCCTGGCAATCTTGATTCCATTTTGTGCTCCATCCAGCCTGGCATTTCCCATGATGTACTCTGCATATAAGTTAAATAAGCAGGATAACAATATACAACCTTGATGTACTCCTTTCTCAATTTTGAACCAGTTTGTTGTTCCACGTTTGGTTCTAACTCTTGTTTCCTGACCTGCATACACATTTCTCAGGAGACAGGTAAGGTGATCTGGTATTTCCATGGCTTGAAGAATTTTCCACAGTTTATTGTGATCCACACAGTCAAAGGCTTTGGTGTAATCAATGAAACAGAAGTAAATGTTTTTTTCTGGAATTCTCTTGCTTTTTCTATGACCCAATGGATGTTGGCAATTTGATAAAGTTCTGGAATTAAAAAAATTTTCAATATAAATTCAATAAAAATGATTACTGATCAAATCAAACTAGAATGGTAAGTAGTTATCAAAGAAAATTTCTATCTGCAATGTTTAAAATTTTGCAAAAGTAACCTCTTTACAAATTTTATTGTTTTTCAGATTAAAAAAATATTTTGAGTTTTTTCACATGAAAAGAAAGTCTATTTTTATTTTTGAAAACTGTTGTTAAGGACACAGTTTCACCCTTTTGTCTTCGCTGCTTGGGACCTCCAGAGTAAGTTTACTGTACCTTTGGACTTCATTTGTGTAAAGAAGTGGCATATTTTAGGCAGCAGAGAAGAACTTCCAAGTTCTTTTCTTCTTTAAGGTTATTTAATCCAAATAGCAAACTTGCCAATGAAGTGTGATTGTTACTAACTTTATAGATTAATTAGCTAATGATTAGAAAGGTTATGTTTTCCCAAGATCCCATTGCTTGTTAATGTGAATATATAAAGTACTAATAATATCACTCTGGAATAAAGCTTCTAGCAAAAGGTACAGGCTTGTGCTGTCAACAGAAAATTTTCTCTAGATTTTAGGGAAAACAAGCTAATTTGTGCTAATGCAGGAGAAGTAAGAGACGTAGGTTCAAACCCTGCATTGGGAAGATCCCCTGGAGGAGGGCATGGCAACCCACTCCAGTATTTTTGCCTGGGGAATCCCATGGACAGAGGAGCCTGGTGGGCTACAGTCTGTAGGGCTGCAGAGAGTTGGACATACTGAAGAGACTTAGCATGCACACACTCTAATCTATTGTTAGTTTCTTTCAAAAGTTCTTGCTCTCCCACGTCCATCAGCCTAAGTGATTATTACTTTTAACCTTTGATTAAAAACACCTATCCTTGGAAAAAGTATCTTCTTAAAGACACCATTTTTATGTTATGAACAGATCTAAGGTGATCTCCAATGACCCTTGACCCTTAGTATCCACACCTTTCTTTGATTCCCTTCCATTGACTTATAACTTTCTTCTAACCAATAGAATATGGTGAGGAGGACAGGACCTCACTGCCATAATCAAATTACCTTACATGAGGCTCCATCTTGCTGGCTGATATGCTATAAAGACTCTCTGGCAACCAGTTTGGAGAATTCTACATTACAAGAAGCAGTGGGTGGTCTAGAAGCTTGGGGCAGCCTCTGAGCAACGACCGACAAAAAACTGAAACTCTTAATCCTATCAGTTCAGTTCAGTTCTGTAGCTCAGTCATGTCTGACTCTTTGCGACCCTATGGACTGCAGCACGCCAGGCTTTCCTGTCCATCACCAGCTCCTGGAGCTTACTCAAACTCATGTCCATCAAGTTGGTGATGGCATCCAACCATCTCATCCTCTGTTGTCCCCTTCTCCTCCAGCCTTCAATCTTTCCCAGCACCAGGGTCTTTTCCAAAGAGTCAATTCTTCGCATCAGGTAGCCAAAGTATTGGAATTTCTATAGATAGGAGAAAATAAATTCTGCTAACAACCTCACTGAGCTTAGAAGCTGATTCTTCCCCAGACAAGAATGCAGCCTGGCCAAAACACTGCAGCCTTCTGAGAATCTAAATGAGGACCTTATTGAGCTTTGCTTAGAAACTGTGAGGTAATAGTGTGTATAGTCTCAAGCTGCCAAGTTTGTGGCAATTTTGTTTCACAGCAATAATAAATAATGCAACAAATCAGGAATAAATTACTGTAAGGGAGTTTCAAATATCCAGCATATTTGGCTTAGTGATTTTAAAGGATAGGAGAAAAGGGTATCTAGGAGTTTGGGGAAATCTTCCCCTAAGGGAGAGGGTGATTGTGTGGAAAGTAGAAATTGACTAAATGTTTCTGATGCTGATTTGTTTCAGCTACACAATTTTGTCCAAGACCATGTAAAGAAGATAAATTGATTGGATATTTTAATTCTATTTTTTAACATGAATAAAAGCCTCCACACAATACTTTTTTCTAGGCAAGCATTAAACCTCTTGACTACTCAACCTTACTGAGTCAAGATGGACAGCTAAAGGTTATAGAAGCATTTTCTTTTGAACCTCTTGTTAAGATACTACAAATCTGATGTGATTTACAATTACCAAATGATACCAGGGCCTATTGGTCAAAACTTAAGTTAATTTTTGGTATCACACTGACCCTGACCTTTTTATTCCATCCCTTCTAAGATGATGTCTCTACTCTGGGATAATTATCTGTCATTGGATTTTCAAAGCTGCTTCATTGACTCTTTCTCATTGATGACAGGGGAATTACAATTCTCCTAAGTATTCTTCTCTTTGATTCCACAGTGTCTGCTACTGGTGAATTTTTCCATATTCCATTAAATGGGATATAGAATTTTTCCATATCCCATTAAATATCAGCTGTCTCATCTTAATAAGTATTTTAAGGTTTAGATTCTCAGGTTTTATCATTCTAGTTCTCTGCATAATTCCTTCAATTTTTATGAGACATAAAAATTACTCTTGCATCTGGTGCAAGAAATGTTTATGTATCATTTGAACTTAGTAAATACATGAAGTGAAAAATGAATAATTCTTTCTTATAAGTCTGCATCTATTAACTTAAAGTAATGTGAGGAAGAAAGAACAGGGAATTTGGAGTAAGGCAGACCAGGAGTTGAATATTGGTCCTGCCACATACTTTCTGTCTATGATCTCCTTGCATGCATGCTAAGTCACTTCAGTCATGTCTGATTCTTTGCAGCCCTATGGACTGTAGCCCACCAGGCTCTTCAGTCCATGAGATTCTCCAGGAAAGAATACTGGAGTGGGTTGCTGTGCCGTCCTCAGAAATTCAGACCCTAAGTTCAGCCAGAATGCTGGAGTGGGTTGCCATTCCCTTGTCCAGGGAATCTTCCCAACTGAGGTATCACACCCAGGTCTCCTGCCTTGCAGGCAGATTCTTTACCATCTGAGCCACCAGGGAAGTCCATGATCTCCTTAGACCTTGGTTTTCTCATGAATGATGGTAATATCTATCTCACATACTGTGAATGAGACTTGATTAATGCATAAATATTAATAAATGCAGGTGACTAGCTGTAGTCCAAATGGGGCCTATAAGTAAAATAGAATGAGATTTTACTCATTCTAGGGAGTGGGGAGAAAGAAAGGAAGGGAAGAAAAGAATAAAACCTTGGAAGGCAAATGTGGCAAGCACTCCTTTCTCTTTGAATGAAGGCTGTAGTTACACATAGAATGTGGCATGCTGTGTGGTGACTGGGGAGTGGGGAGGTGCATGGAATTGAAGCAGATAGTAGATCAAATGTGTGAGGGCTGATTCATAACTTTCTGTTCGCTATCCTCCCTTGGCTGCAGGTCTGTTCTCTGCCCTTCCTGCCCTTCCTGGCAGCAGACATTGATGTCTGCTGATGTCTATGCGGCATGACCGGGCTCCTCCGTGAAACGCTTCATACATGCCAGTCCCTTTCTTCTCTCTCTGGTCTAATTTTTCCACTGTCAAGTAGTGGTACATTTTTTCCAATAAGTCAGCCATCTTCTGTGAAAAGAGTCTTAAGAGCTTAAAAATCGAGAACCCAAAATATGTCCATGACTCAGTTATTCACTAACTTCCACATCTGTGGTGTCACAGACACATTTCAGGTTGAGTGAACATTTATTTTGTGCATTAATAAATAGCTTGTCACTTGAGCTTTAGTGGGCTCTGCTGTGTTTAATGATGGGAGGATCCAATCAGCCTCTGTCTAGAAAAAAGTTAGCAGAATGCAACTTACCATATCTGGAGCCATATGGCAGCAAAAAACTTTCATAAAAGCTTGTCATGCTGTGCAGTGCTTTGATACCATATCAAGCTACATTCTAGTTATTTTATTTTTTTTTAATCTTTCAGGTATATCAGTTAGATTATAATCATGCCTCTTCAGATCTTCAGGTCATGAGAGATGATGCTTTAATATAAACATATAGAGAGTCAAATAAAGGCTGGATTGAACTGTTACAGACCTTCCCTTGTGGATCAGCTGGTAAAGAATCCACCTGCAATATAGGAGACGTGGGTTCAATCCCTGGGTTGGGAAGATCCCCAGGAAAAGGGAATGGCTACCCACTCCAGTATTCGTGCCTGTAGAACTCCATGGACCGTATAGTCCATGGGGTCCCAAAGAGCCGGACCAGGCTGAGTGACTTTCACTTTCACTTTTCTGAAAGTGAAGCTACTGTTACAATGTAGCTTGATGTCTGAGACATCATATTAATAGCATTGTGTGAGACTTGGGCAAAAAGAAAGACAAAGAGGATGTCACAGTGTTTAACACTGAGCAGTTGAAATAGCATTTTGTGTTTGATACGGGCCAGGGAGTTTCAAATAAGTGAGATTTAATTCTGCTGGAAAACTTAAAAAATAATATTATTTTATGCTTTTCCAAGAAGGGGAAGAAATTCAGGGAGACTAACAGGCTTGGCCACCAACAGACAGTGAACGTGCCGCAGAGCTTACATATGAAGTCATGTCCTCTGATTTGGCGCCCATTGCAGTGCAGGAGACCTGGGTTTGATCCATGGGTTGGGAAGATCCCCTGGAGGAGGGCATGCAACCCACTCCAGTATTCTTGCCTGGAGAATCCCAATGGACAGAGGAGCCTGTCTGACTACAGTCCATGGGGTTGCAAAGAGTCAGGCGTGACTGAGGGATTAAGCACAGCACACAGCTGTTAATACAGCACTCGTCTGTCTGCTTCCAGAGATTTAAATAACCACCCATGTACGTCCATAGGACTCAAAGGAGGTTTGGGCTTCATTTGTTATCCTTCTTGCTCTGATACTGACATCTTTGGAAGGCAGCAATGGCCTTCACTTATGGAGTTCTCAAAACTCTTGTAATCAGGGAGAAAGCAGATAAAAATATAATGAGAATGAAGAGGTTGATTTAAAAACTGCCTGACAGAGAGGGCAGGAAAGAGATTTGCCTTCAAGGAAATTATGCCGGTTTATCCCCAAAGATGATAGGAAGAAACAGATCAGGACTCAAGTTCTGGCTGAGTTACTGTCATCAGTCCTGTGGGCCACAGTGAGGCCCCCCAGAACATATACATACAAAAAATACGATTGTACTGAAAATTCAACTGCAAAACAAACACAGAATCTGTGAAAATAAAAATAAACAAAGTTAATTTAAAGACAGAAAATAGCTTCTGTGATTGAGGTTTGTTGACAGCCTGTTAATCGGCCTTAAAATGTTGAAAAAGGAGAGCCAGAGGGTCTGTTCGATCCCTGTGCACCTGTTCAGATTCCTGCAGCTCTGCTACCCCTTTGAGCCACACGGCCCCCACCAGGGACTGATTAAGCTCTTGTCCAGGAGTACTGGGTCCTCCTGTGAACCTCGGCTCCACAGCTGTGCTCCTCCTCCAGCCAGGGCTTCGCTCTCTTGCCTGTTCTGCTCTGGGGGAAGCACGCATTGCAGGGTGTGGGGTCTGGCAACGCAAAAGGCCTCCAATAGGGTCGAGTGGTAAAACTCAGTAATGCAGGAGATTCTTTGTGGGGAGAAATTTGATTAAAGGGAAATAGGCAGTGGGGAGAAACCAGGCAGACATATTCTCTCTTATTTCTCCTTCCCATGGAGTCTCCAAGACACGGTGACTCCAAACACATGCACCAGAATACACTCTGCCTTGTCATCAGATGGGCCCCAAACCCATAATCCCTTTGCTCTGCTTCCCTCAGCACATCTGACTTCTGGAGTCCTGTGGCCATGCTGACGTTCACCCCAGGCCAGATGCTACCTGACTCTACCAGGCTCTACCCACCTGACTTACTCTGTATCCCTGCCTGAAAGCCTCAGTTTGTTTTTACCTTGTAGAAGTGTTTTCTGATGACTGAGGACAAAGTTTAGCTTTGGGAAGTCAATGAACTTCTACACTGTCTGAGTGGGTTACAACCACATCTTTTACAATAAAGTCTGAATCTCAGATTTGGATGGGCTCTCTTTCCCAAGTGGTCTTTTTTGGGATATTCTTCTTCAGCCATAGTGTATTCTTAAGAGTTGTCACTCTATAGTTACTCCTTTGCTACAGTTTCTGATTACTTATATTAAACTTTTAACGTTCAAATTATTGTGTAACTTCTAGCTCCACATTGGACTTTGAGTGGTTCACCAGGTAAATGGTGACCCCAAAACATGACCCACCATCACCATGGAACAAAATGGGAATAAAAACCTATTTGAATCTCTCTCTACAGACTAAGTCTACGTATTCTCCTGTGTAAAATGGAAATAATGTTGTTGCTTTTCAGTTGCTGAGTGCTGTTCCAAAACCTTGGAACTCCTTGGACTGCAGCATGCCACATTTCACTGTCCTTCACCAAGGCCTTGCTCAAACTTATGTCTATTGAGCCAGTGATACCATCCAACCATGTCATGCTCAATTGTCCCCTTCTCCTGCCCTCAATCTTTCCCAGCACCAGGGTCTTTTCAAATGACTCAGCTCTTTGCATCATGTGGCCAAAGTATTTGAGCTTCAGCATCAGCATCAATCCTTCCAATGAATTTTCAGGACTGATTTCCTTTAGGATGGACTGGTTGGATCTCCTTGCAGTCCAAGAGACTCTCAAGAGTCTTCTTCAACACCACAGTTTGAAAGCATTAATTCTTTGATGCTCAACCTTCTTTAAGGTCCAACTCTTACATCCATACATGCCTACTGGAAAAAAACAAAGCTTTGACTACACAGATCTTTGTCAGCAAAATGATGTCAATGTTTTTTAATGTCTAATGTCATAACTTTTCTTCCAAGGAGGAAATGTCTTTTATTTCCTGGCTGCAGTCACCATCCACAATGATTTTGAAGCCCAAGAAAATTAAGTTTGTGACTGTATATGTTGTTTCCCCATCTATTTGCCATGAAGTGATGGGACCAGATGCCATGATCTTCACTTTTTGAATGTGGAAAGCTAGCTTTTTCACTCTCCTCTTGACCTTCATCAAGAGGCTTTTTAGTTCTTCTTCGCTTTCTGTCATAAGGGTGGTGTCACCTGCATGTCTGAGTTTATTGATATTTCTCCTGGCAATCTTGATTCCAGCTTGGGTTTCACCCACCTTGGCATTTCACACCATGTACTCTACAAGCTCCAGGAGTTGGTGATGGACAGGGAAGCCTGGCATGCTGCAGTCCATGGTGTCACAAAGAGTCAGACACAACTGAGAAACTGAACTAAACTGAACTACTCTGCATATAAGTTAAATATGCAGGGTGACAATATACAGCTTAGATGTACTCCTTTCCCAATTTTGAACCAGTCCATTGTTGCATGTCCAATTCTAACTCTTGCTTCTTGACCTGCATACAGGTTCTTCAGGAGACAGGTAAGGTGGTGTTGTATTCCCATCTCTATAAGAATTTTCCAGTTTGTTGTGATGCACATGGTCAAAGGCTACAGCATAGTCAGTGAAGCAGAAGTAGATTTTTTTTTTGTTTTTGGAATTTTCTTGCTTTTTCTATGATCCAACGGATGTTGGCAACTTGATCTGTGGTTCCTTTGCCTTTTCTAAATCCAG
This sequence comes from Bos javanicus, assembly GCF_032452875.1. Lineage (NCBI taxonomy): Eukaryota > Metazoa > Chordata > Mammalia > Artiodactyla > Bovidae > Bos > Bos javanicus. The sequence goes on along the minus strand of NC_083886.1, from coordinate 5,556,805 downwards.
CTTGAATATCTGGAAGTTCTCAGTTTACATACTGTTAATGCTTAGGTTGAAGGATTTTGAGCATGACTTTGTGAGCTTATGAAATGAGTGCAATTGTGTGGTAGCTTGAGCATTCTTTGGCATTGCTTTTCTTTGGGATTGGAAAGAAAACTGATTTTTTTGAGTCCTGTGGCCACTGCTGAGTTTTCCAAATTTGCTGGCATATTGAGTGCAGCACTTTCACAGCATCAACTTTCAGGATTTGAAACAACTCAACTGGAATTCTATCACCTCCACTAGCTTTGTTTGTAGTGACACTTCTTAAGGCACAATTGACTTCACACTTTAAAATGTCTGGCTCTAGGTGAGTAATCACACCATAGTAATTTTCTGGGTCATTAAGACCTTTTTTGTATAGTTCTTCTGTGTATTCTTGCCACCTCTTCTTAACATCTTTTGCTTCTGTTAGGTCCATAATGTTTCTGTCCTTTATTGTGCCCATCTTTGCATGAAATGTTCCCTTGGTATCTCTGATTTTTTTAAAGAGACCTCTAGACTTTCTCAGTCTATTATTTTCTTTAATTTCTTTGCATTGTTCACTTAGGAAGGCTTTCTTATCTCTCTTTGGTATTCTTTGGAACTCTGCATTCAGATAGGTATAGCTTTCCTTTTCTCCTTTGCCTTCCACTTCTCTTCTTTTCTCACCTATTTGTAAGGCTTCCTCAGACAACCATTTTGCCTTCTTGCATTTATTCTTCTTTGGGATGGTTTTGATCATGGCCTCCTGTACAATGTTATGAACCTCTGTTTATAGTTCTTCAGACACTCTGTTTATCTGATCTATTTGTCACTATTTGAACCTATTTGTCACTTTCACTGTATAATTATAAGGGGTTTGATTTAGGTCATACCTGAATGACCTAGTGGTTTTTCATACCTTCTTCAATTTAAGTCTCAATTTTGCAATGAGGCATTCATAATCTGTGTTACAGCTCCCAGTCTTGTTTTTGTTGACTGTATAGAGCTTCTCCATCTTTAGCTGCAAAGAGCATAAGCAATCTGATTTCGGTATTGACCATCTGGTGATGTCCCTGTGTAGAGTCTTCTCTTGTGTTGTTGGAAGATGGTCTTTGCTATGACCAGTGTGTTCTCTTGGCAAAACTCTGTTAGCCTTTGCCCTGCTTCATTCTGTACTCCAAGGCCAAACTTGCCTGTAATTCCAGGCATCTCTTGGCTTTCTACTTTTGCATTCCCCTATGATACAGTCCCCTATGATGAAAAGACATCTCTTTTGGCTGTTAGTTCTGGAAAGTCTTGTAGGTTTACCTAGAATCATTCAACTTCAGCTTCTTCAGCATTAGTGGTTGTGGCATAGACTTGGCTTACTGTGATATTGAATGGTTTGCCTTGGAAACTAACTGATATCACTGTGCCATTTTTGAGATTGCACCCAAGTACTGCTTCAGACTCTTTTGTTGACTATGGGATGTCTTTTCTTCTGCATTTTTTTCTAAGGCATTCTTGCCCATAGTAGTAGATATAATGGCATCTGAATTAAATTCGCCCATTTATATCCATTTTATTTCACTGATTCCTAAAGTGTTGAAGTTCACTCTTGCCATCCCCTTTTTGACTACTTCCAATTTACCTTGTTTCATGGACCCTATTCCAGGTTTTATGCAATATTGTTCTTTACAGCATCAGACTTTACTTTCACCACCAGACACATCCACAAATGGGTGTTGTTTGCACTTTGACTCAGCCTCTTCATTCCTTCTGGAGCTGTTTCTCTGCCTTCTCCATTAGCCTCTTGGGCATTTACTGACTTGGGGAGCTTGTCTTTCAGGGTCATATCTTTTTGCCTTATCACACAGTTCATAAAATGGGAATAATTTTATGTACCTAATTCAAAATTATAAGAATTAAGGAGATGATGCATATATAAGCTTTACATAATGTAAGGTACTCTATTATATTCTGGGAAAATTTGACCTTTTAATGGAAACGAGATTGTTAACTTTTTACCCAGTTAACTCCTGCTTATCATTCATGTTTCTCCTTGTATATTTCATCATTCAAAAAACCTTTCTTAAGGTATCAGAATTGGGTTAGGTGCCCCAAGGCTTATCCTTACCACACCACTAAGTATTCTCTTTGTTATCTTACTTAGTATTCTAAATTGTGATTGCTTCTTTGATACATTTTGTAGAGATCCAAAGCTCTGTTCACTGTAGAGTTTCTAGCTTTTAATGCCCAACAGAGAAAAGGCACATTAGAATACATGTTGAGTAAATAAAAATATTCCTGACTGGACAAGTCAATGTGTCACTGGGACCAAAAAAAAAAACAACAACAACAACTGGTTTAAAAGAATTAATACAATCTTTCCAAGAGAAAAAAAAAATGTCTAAAATGTTATTTTAAGCACTGAAGATATTGTAAACGGTGGCATCAAAGTACATGATCTTTTGGCAAATTGTGGAGTATTCTATTGTGTATGGAGCTCATTGTACCTAGGAGGAGGTAGGAATGTTGCAGGGAATTGATGTAAGAGTAATAAACTGAGGTCATGCTAAATGCTGAGCTACTCAGCCTGGTCTTAATTATCAGGCCTTGGAGAACCATCAAAGACTTAGGCCTAGGCATGGCATGAAAAAAAAAAAAAGGAGAATATTATCCACTTGGTACTCTTGGAGTGTGAAGCAATTTTCTTCGAAATAGGAAAAGAAAAGGGCTTTAAATGGAAACTGATTGATATGCTTTTTTGATATATAATCCAAGAGACTGCCATCCTCTGCTATGCCTAAATCACAAAACCATGAGAAACAGTGACATCCTTCAAGACCTCAGGGACATCTATGAGAATAAAGCCACGAATTGAATGAACTGCGCCTCAGTGCTAGAATCCTGGGATGAAATAGTTGTAACCTCATCAGACTCACCCTGGAGATGCTCACCAGCTGGGCCTCAAGCAACACTCAAACAGAGTACAACGTGAGTGATGTCTTAGGAGCCACAGAGCTTAGTTTCCCTGGGCCTCACAGAGACAGGGTTGCAGGATTTTATTAGTTTTCTTCAGAATGTTTCACTATAACATAAATATTGATCAGACCTACTCTTTTTTTGTTGTTGCTTGCCAGATACCATGAAAATGTAGGGTATTTTGGCAAGTGCAGAACTCTGAGACAAACTGATGACAAGCTTGCATGCAAGGGAAAATCTTTTGGAAATTTTAATAGAGTCAAATTATCTCTCTTTAAGGCATTAATTTTCAATTTTTAAAATGAACTATTTTGAGATGCCCTATTTATGAGGTCAGAGAAGTAAGTGTCTGAAAATTCCTATAGATTTCAATCTATTGAAATTTAGTTTTGAGAGAGCCCATTTCATGGTCTGTTTAACTGTATCACAGGGACAATCTAACTAGATGGAAAGTGAAAAGAACTGCTATTTTCACATCTTGCTTTGTGCCCTAAAATGTGACATTTAAAGCTAAAAGACCTTCAAGAATTTGCAATGAATATTAAAATTCTGGCATTGAGGACATCTGTGCTTAATCAGAATTTTGGGTGCTTTTGTATATGTGGTGCACAAAGAAAAAGCAGATCTTTGAGCTTGTAAAAACATTGATGACGTTATAGCAATAAATAGACAACAGGGTATGAATTACTAGATCATTAATGCAGACTTCTTGATTAAAGTCAATTTGATTCTACCATTATGACTTATCACATGCCTGAGGCATGCATTAAAGAATTTGAATCCCACATGCTTAGACTTGTTTTATTGTTTAATTATTTATAACTATTATTGCTTGGTGTAAAAAAGCAATCCTAATAAAATTTAGTAGAAATTTACTATTTTCATGATATAAAGTTGTCCTTAAATTAAACCTGGGCAGCTACCTACTTTCTGCTGTTCACCAAATTATAATCTCATAAACAAACTACACTATAAGAAAAGATAAGAAAAATGATGATATAACTTTTCGTATGTATACACTCATTCAGAATCTTAAAGCAATTTACAAACATTGATTAAATATGTTTCAATGCATTTCTCTGGGTTCTATAGCTGCTAATTTTTTTCATCTGCCAAACAGGGTGTACGGGACTTGTTTATACAACCTTTTTTATTCCCAATTTTGCCCTTGGCTAGTTATAGTCTGTAATCCTGTGGAGTTAAAAGGGGTTAAGAAGAAGACCATGTTTAATAAGAGAGTAAAAGAAGTCTGGATACAATTACTCAACTAGGGTAGAGTGATTTCTTGAAAACGTAGAAGAAAAAAATGTCCTGAAAAAAATAAAGTCCATTTTAAGCCTTAAGGCAATCCTTCTCAAAATATACTTTAAAAAAGTCTATATAACTTTATACTTGGTGGTTTTTTCTCTTCTTTTTCTTCACCCCAATCCCTTACTAACTCAATCTTTTAGATCCTTAGCAAGAAATTCCTCCATATGAAGTTTTTTCTTGCTTCTTCCCATGAAGATTATTTTTTTTCCCCTACATCAACTATTCCTCTGTAACAATCATAGCACTTACCCTAATTTATTACATCTATATAATATTGATGAATATCCAGTCAGGAAAACAGAGACAGTGACTTAAATAAGGCTCTAGAATTGGAAGAGCATAAAGGAGAATAGGATTTCTCCAGAGATGGAACTCTGCCACAGTCCCTGTCGTAGCCCACAGACCTGCCCTGGCTGCTGGCTTGAAGGAATCCTCACTGCTATTTCTACAGGACAACTGAGTCACCGTTGTTGTTGTTACAGGAAGCATCACTGAACTGGAGTTTCCCCTGCTGATGTTTCTATCACCAATGACACTCACTATATGCTGCTGGAACCCTTGGTTATTTGAAGTCTCTTGCGCTGCTACTACAGGAGCAAGAAGCAGAGAACATATATTCTTCCTTTTTCCAAACTGCTAAAATCTCATCAGTGCTTCTTATTGATATATCTTAACAAGAGCACAATTAGCCAAAGAGACTTGAAATTGTAATTTTCATGCTTCTAGCTCAGAAACAGAATGGTGAATATACAGCAAGTCCAAATCTAAGAGCCAACAGAAAAATCATGAATATTTATTTGCATTTGGACACAAGATGATTCTTGCTTCTCTGTTGCTAATAGAATACAAGATGGCAAATCAAGAGAAGAACTATCACAATAATTTAGCAAGAGAATTTTGTGACTTGAAAGTAGTGAAGATATTGAGAAGTGGATATGTCTGAAGATAAAATAGGAATTTTTGATAGGTTGAAAATAAGCATGAGAGAAAAGGATGATGAAAAGATATGTTGGCCATTATCAGAGATGAAGTTTCCAAGAAGAAACTGGTTTGCTGGGGGTGGGGGACTGTTGATCATGAACTCAGTTTTGGACTTTGAGGTGGTCATACGAATCTGGCATTCAGGAGAGAAATAATAACCAAATCAAGCCATAAAGCTGGTTGAGATCACTAAGGAAGTGAGAGTAGATAGAAAAAGGGTAGAGGATTAACCTCTGAGGCATCTCAACATTTTGAGGCTAAAGATATTAGGAAGCATCCATGAAGCAAACTGCAAAAGAGTTGCCAGTGTGTCAGGAGTAAAGTGGAAGAGGGTGGTATCCTGAAAGGCAAGGGAGCAAGAGTTTCAAGGAGAAGTAATAAACTGTCACATGCTGCTGTTAGGTTGAATCAGATGACATGTGTAGATTTATTATTGATCAAAGAACTCTGACTCTAGTAGCACATACTTAACCATGATACCAACTTTAGCATCATCACCAGCTTCCAAACTCTGAGTATGGAGACAGCTGCATGAGCTGCTCCCTAGCGTGGGCATCAGAAAAAGTATCTTTAGCTGAAAAAAGTTTAGAGACTGTATATTTTCTTTCTAATTTTTATTACCTGCTGTACCCAAGACCCAAGACAGAAAACAACAGTGAGTTTTACTTAAGGCAATGCAGGGACCAGGAAATAGAGATCTGAGAACCAGGGCAACACATTGCTTTTACAAAATGTCAAGAGAAACTTCCTACTTAATTAAATCATGAGGAGTACCTGTTTTATGAGCATCTTGAATGATTACATGTACACACTAGCTTTTCTGTTTAAATATGGTTTGTTCAGTTTGTGATTGATGTTGCAGAAACTTAGGATTGGTATCTTGTACTGACATAATGTAAAGCAAGTTTGACAGCCAGCCTTTATTTCCAAGGGAAATTCTTCACTTATCTCCTAGAGTAGGATTGTAAAAAGCGTGATTTAAAACCTGAATTGAGCATAGTCACTTCTACTCTGATGTGGGTGTCTAGTATGAGAATTTACTTCATCATGGCAATCTTCCACATAGAGTGACTTAGGTGGAAGGAAGAATTGATGAATTTTTAAAGGCCTGTGACAGTTACTCTGTCCTACCACAAAAGAAATCTGAATATATGGCATTTATTATATCAGAATACTTAAAGAATCTTTGCATACACAAAGGTAGGTAGAATAATGGATGGAAAACAAACTTTTATGCAGATTTGTAATGAAAATTAAATTATGAGGATGGTCATTGAAAATATGACCAATTAAATAGCCATTGAGAAATTACTTAGTATGGGATGTTAAAGAACTCTTTTTAATAGCTATGGCTAATACTCAGCCCTGGGATTTTTTTGGAAGGAATGATGCTAAAGCTGAAACTCCAGTACTTTGGCCACCTCATGAGAAGAGTTGACTCCTTGGAAAAGACTCTGATGCTGGGAGGGATTGGGGGCAGGAGGAGAAGGGGCCGACAGAGGATGAGATGGCTGGATGGTGTCACTGACTCCATGGACGTGAGTCTGAGTGAACTCCGGGAGTTGGTGATGGACAGGGAGGCCTGGCGTGCTGCGATTCATGGGGTCGCAAAGAGTCGGACACGACTGAGCAACTGAACTGAACTGAATACTTTACATTATGTTTTTCTGTGATATAAGGCCTTCCAATCACACAAAGCCTTCAGTAAACTTTGCTACTCATAAGTGCATTACTTATTTTTGGAATTAAAATAAATTAAATTAAAGAAAAAAGGTTGACTGTTCCTTTGGGTTGCTACAGAACAGACAAAAGAGAATAGCTGCTGGAGGTGATAGATAAGTGAAATCAATCATCAGAAAATCAGGCCATGAAAACTAAGCTTTTGGATATTTACAAAAATGTTGCTGGCCAGAACAATGTTGATTAAGGTATATGCAAAGAACAGGGTGATACAAGTTGACACTTGTATATAGACAATAATCCTAAAGTACTGTGTGCGTGGTTTACATGTTTCAACTGTGGTTGGGTGTTTGGAGTTGGGAATAAGATAAAGCTGTCATTCCTCAGCACGATATATAGCATCATAATTGTGTGATGTCTGACCTGGGAGTTAGGAAAACAAGATTTTGAGTCTCAGGTAATTAATTGAGTGAGTTATTCTTGTAAATCTTTCACTACTGGGGGCATATGTTTCCTCAATTGAATAATCATGAAATTAGAATTTATTAAGTGATGTATAAGAATTTATATAAGTTCTTCTGCTGCTGCTGCTACTGCTGCTGCTGCTAAGTCGCTTCAGTCATGTCCCACTCTGTGCGACCCCATAGACGGCAGCCCACCAGGCTCCCCTGTCCCTGGGATTTTCCAAGCAAGAACACTGGAGTGGGTTGCCATTTCCTTCTCCAATGCATGAAAGTGAAAAGTGAAAGTGAAGTCGCTCAGTCATGTCCAACTCTTAGCGACCTCATGGACTGCAGCCCACCAGGCTCTTCTGTCCATGGGATTTTCCAGGCAAGAGTAGTGGAGTCCTATTTTGATGCAAATGTTTCCCCTGAGGAAATACGTAACAGAGTTAAAATCAGTAATTTCCATTTTAGTTATAAAAGCATTTTTCAAATTCTGAAAAAGTGTTAGTCGCTCAGTTGTGTCCGACTCTTTGCAACCTCATGGACTGTAGCACACAAGTTTTCTCTGTCCAAGGGATTCTCCAGGCAAGAATACTGGAGTGGGTTGTCATTCTCTTCTCCAGAGGATCTTCCGAACCCAGGGGTTGAACCCTGGTTTCCTACATTGCAGGCAGATTCTTTACCATCTGAGCCACCAGGGAAGCTTGAAATTCTGAGGCATTACATAAATGTAAAGGATATTATGATTTTACTGGTTGATCACCTGCCTTCATCTCACAGAAGCTCATTTCATTAGACTGCTCATATAGCAGTAGTATTGAGTAGGAAATAGAACAAACTAGATGATTATTTTAGTCCAGTCACCATGGACTGGATCCAGTCCCATTACTTCATGGCAAATAAGTGGGGAAACAGTGGAAACAGTGACAGCCTTTATTTTCTTGGGCTCCAAAATCAATGACTGCAGCCATGAAATTAAAAGACGCTTGCTCCTTGGAAGAAAAGTTATGATCAACCTAGACAGCATATTAAAAAGCAGAGACATTACTTTCCCAACAAAGGTCTATATAGGCTCAAACACAGAAGGTCCATACAGCCTCAAAAATCATTAAATCTATGATTTTCAGTAGTCATGTATGGATGTGAGTTGGACCATAAAGAAAACTGAGCACTGAAGAATTGATACTTTTGAGCTGTGGTGTTGGAGAAGACTCTTGGGAGAACCTTGGACTGCAAGGAAGCAAACCAGTCAATCGTAAAAGAAATCAACCCTGAATATGCTTTAGAAGGACTGATGCTGAAGCTCCAATACTTTGGCCATCTGATCCGAATAGCCAACTCATTAGAAAATACCCTGATTCTGGGAAAGACTGAAGGCAGGAGGAGAAGGGGATGACAGAAGATGAGATGTTTGGATGGCATCACTGGCATGATGGACATGAGTTTGAGCAAGCTCCAGAAGATGGTAAAGGACAGGGAAGCCTGATGTGCCGCAGTCCATGGATTTGCAAAGAGTTGGATACCGCTGAGCAACTGAATAACAACAATGTGAATTTTGGAGACATATACCTTCAGTTTACAGCATTACCTACACCACGGCTGGATACAAGTCTAATTCTGAGAGCTCATACAGCACAAGTGTGATTATTTTGAGATTCCTTCAATTAGTGTCAAGAGTCTTGGCCACGGAGTCAAAAGACCCATGCTGAACAATAAGTTATTAACATACTTTGAAACTGTAAACAAAATTTTTCTTAAACTTTCTAAGGCTGGGTTATCAGATCCACAGAAGTTAGAAAATATATACACTGCTGACTCACAAGTTTATAATGACTTTAAAAGTTAGACAGTGATCTTGAAAGCACTTTGTAAACTAGAGCACACTACATAAATGTAAGAAATCATAATATTTTTGTGTTAATCACTGATTTATTTCCCTCTAACTATGACCTGCTCTACTGATTGGTGATAGAGAAATACTGTTAAATATGAAGATGGCTTAGAACAAGATGGGTATATCTATATGTAAATAAAGATTTATAACATTCCTTAATTTCATAATGCTAATAAGTACAGGCCTTGACAGTTGTGGTTTTCCTCATGGCTTCTTTATATGGCTTGACTGACTCTTTTACACAGATTTATGTCTGTGTGAGCAAGCTCCCTGCAACACAATCATAGTTTCCATAAATCTCCAGCATATTCACTGCGACAGTAGCCACATCACCTGCCTCTTTAAGAGACTTCAGAGGAGTACCTTAGATGCTGTGTTTCCTGTGGTTAGTGAAGATTTGAATGAGTTTTGCTGTGTTTGCAGGGAAGGCAGAGGTTTGGGGGAAAAACTGAATGCACTAAATTAAAGTCAATCCCAGTACAAATGCTGATAAAAGTCAAATAGAAAGAGATCATTGTCCCAAGGACCTTCTAACTCTCAGATCCTCTAACTCTGTGTACTCCCAGACTACAGGACCCTGACTTTGTAAGTGCCATAGTTGGGTAGGACTGGCTGGGGTTGGCAACTCCAGAGATAGGCACATCTGTGGACCTGCCACTGACAGGCTGCCATGCTGCAGTAGGTGCCCAGTTGTGAGCAGGTGCGGGTCACTGCTCACAACTTCCTAGGAGACTATGCAGCTTGGCATTTCCTAGGGACCCAGAACATGGGATTAATTCCTCTGGGAGAGTGCACAACCCACCTCAGACTAGCAACAATCAACAGGCCTCTACCACTGCAAGCACTCCCTGCACATCCAAACTGTGGCTGTCATACCCCTGCCTCTCCCCACCAGATTTAGCAAGTGAGCCTTAATAAGCCTTGGCCTTTGCCCACTCTTGCCTGGGTGGGAAACAGAAGTCAGAGGGTGACCTACCGGTAGAGGCAGGGCCAAAAGCAAAGAGGAGCGCCAGCGGCTGTGTGACTAAGGAAGAGGGAAGGAGTTCACCCCTGCAGCAGCAGGTGCAGTGGATTAAGTCCCCACAATTAGCCTGAGACGGTGCACTTAGGGGGCAATTGTGAGCTTTGGAAGCAAGATGAAGCTGGTGTAAGGCCAGATCTGAGTAGGAATTGACTCCTCAGTGCCCACAGCAGGCTCAGAGACCTTCCTAGAAATGCTGGGGGACTTTCTGAGTAGACAGATTGACTGGAACACACTATATGATGAGGACAACTGAATCACAGGATGATATTCTTACTGTCTCTCTCTCTCTCTCTATACATATATATATATAGGTTTTCCTTTCCTTTCTTTTCCTTTCCTTTCTTTTCCTAGCTCAGTCAGTAAAGAATTTGCCTGCAATGCAGGAGACCTGGATTCGATCTCTGGGTCGGGAAGATCCCCTGGAGAAGGAAATGGCAACCCACTCCAGTACCCTTGCCTGGAAAATCTCATGGACACAGGAGCCTGGTGGGCTGCAGTCCATGGGGTCACAAAGAGTCGGGCATGACTGAGCGACTAACACTTATTTACTTACATATATATATATATGCACACACACATAATGTATATGTTTTATTTTTTCATTTTGTTTTGTTCTATTGTTCCTTTTTAAATAATCCTTTTTATTTTTACTTATTTTTTCTTTTTTAGTGTTTTATTTTTAAATAAATTCTTTTTTATTGTATTTTTCCTATTTCTACACTTTTTCATTAGATTGCATTTTTCCATATTTTTGGTTTTGTATTTTTCCTACTCTAGGCTTTATCATTGGTTTTTATTTATGGGTTTGTTTATTGGTCTGATTGCTCTCTTCCTTTTTTTGTTTCCTCTTTTTATTCTTTTCTTTCTTTTGGTGAATGTGAATTTCTTTGTGTCTTCCTGTCTGATTAATATTATTTTTACCATTTGTCTTGGGATTTTGTCTGTCCTTTTTTGTTTGTAGTTTAGTTTGATTTCCCCCCCTTTATTATTCCTTTACTTTTCCCTTCTGTGCTGTGTGGTTTGTGAAGTCTTGGTGCTCGAGCAAGGGGTCAGGCCAGCAACTCCAAGGTTGGAGACATGAGTACCGGACATTGGACCACCAGAGAACTCCCAACCCCATGGAATACTAACTGGCAAGAGCTCTCCCAAAGGCCTCCATCTCAACACTAAGATCTGGACTCATCCCAAGGCCAGCAAGGCATAGTGCCAGATGACCCATGCCAAACTAAACAGGAATACAACCTTACCCATTAGCAGACAGGCTGCCCAAAGTCATACCAAGCCCACAGAAACCATATAACACAACACTGAGTGTGGCACTTCCCTTTAAAGAGACAAGATTCAGGTCCAGGCACCAGAACACAGAAAACAGTTCCCCTCACCAAGAAACCTTCGCAAGGTGCTGGTCCAACCTCACACACTAGGGGTAAACTCCACAAGTCAGAAGAACTGCAACTATGCAGTTTGTGGAAAGGAAACCCTAAACACAGTAAATTAAACAAAATGAAAAGGCAAGGAAACGTGCCACAGACGAAAGAGCATGGTAAAACCCACTATAACTGGACCAAACAAATGAAGAGGAAATAGGCAGTCTACCTGAAAAATCATTCAGAGTAACGATAGTAAGGAGAAGGTAATAGCAACCCATTCCAGTACTCTTGCTTGGAAAGTCCCATGGGTGTAGGAGCTTGATAGGCTGCAGTCCATGGGGTTGCTTGGAGTCAGATGTGACTGAGTGTTCACTTTCACTTTTCACTTTCATGCACTGGAGAAGGAAATGGCAACCCACTCCAGGGTTCTTGCCTGGAGAATCCCAGGGATGGGGGAGTCTGGTGGGCTGTCATCTATGGGGTTGCACAGAGTCGGACATGGCTGAAACAACTTAGAAGCAGCAGCAGCAGCAGCAATGATAGTAAAGATGATCCAAAACCTTGGAAATAAAATGGAGGTATAAATAAATAAAATGGAGGCATGACTTGAGAAGATACAAGAAACATTTAAAAAGGATCTAAAATAAATAAAGAACAAACAAGCAACAATGAACAACATAACTGAAATAAAAATACACTAGAGGGAACCAATTAGCAAATAAGTGAAGCAAAAAATGGGTAAGTGAGATGAAAGATAGAATGGTAAAAATAACTGAGGCAGAACAGAATAAAGAAAAAAGAGTGAAAATAAATGAGGATAGTCCCAGAAATCTCTGGGACAACATTAAGTGCACCACCATCTGAATTATAGGGGTTCCAGAAGAAGAGAAAAGCAAAGGACGTGAGAAATATTTGAGGAGATTATAATAATAATAATAAAAAAAATCTCTAACATGAGAAAGAAAATAGTCACTCAAGTCCAGGAAGCCCTAAGAGCCCCATACAGGATAAACCCAAAGAGAAACACACCAAGACACAAATTAATCAAACTAGTGAAAAATAAACACAAAGAACAAATACTAAAAGCAGCAAGGGAAAAGCAACAAATAACATGCAAAAGGATCTGCATAAGGATAACAGCTGATCTTTGAACAGAAACTCTGCAGGCCAGAAAGGTGTTGCAGAATATACTTTAAAGTGATGAAAGGGGAAAAACAAAAAACCACAATTACAACCAAGATTACTCTATCCAGCAAGGATCTCATTCAGATTTGACAGAGAAACCAAAAATTTTTATAGATAAGCAGAAGTTAAGAGAAATAACGACCACCAAACCAGCTCTATAACAAATACTAAAGGAAATTCTCTGGACAGGAAACACAAGAAAAAGGAAAGACATACAATAACAAATTCAAATCAGTAAAGTATATGGTTATAGGATCATATATATCAATAATTACCTTAAATGTAAATGGACTAAATGCTCTGACCAAAAGACACAGACTAGCTGAATGGATACAAAAACCAAGACCCCTATATATGCTGTCTACAAAAGAACCACTTCAGACCTAGGGACTCATACCGAATGAAAGTGAGGTGCTGAAAAATCTTATGAAAATGGAAATCAAAAGAAAGCAGGAGTAGCAATACTCATATCAGATAAAATAGACTAAAATGAAGACCATTAAAAGATACAAGGAAGGACACTACATAATGATCAAGGGATCAATCAAAGAAGAGGATATAACAATTATAAATATATATAGGAGCACCCAACATAGGAGCACTTCAATGTGTACAACAAATGTGAACAACTATAAATGGGGGAATTGATAGAAACACAATAGTAGCGGCGGATTTTAACACTCCACTCACACCAATGGACAGATCATCCAAACAGAATAAGGAAACACAAACCTTAAGTGATACATTGGATGCTGCTGCTGCTGCTAAGTCGCTTCAGTCATGTCTGACTCTGTGCGACCTCATAGATGGCAGCCCACCAGGCTCCCCCATCCCTGGGATTCTCCAGGCAAGAACACTGGAGTGGGTTGCCATTTCCTTCTCCAATGCATGAAATTGAAAAGTGAAAGTGAAGTCGCTCAGTCATGTCCGACTCTTCACGACCCCATGGACTGCAGCCTACCAGGCTCCTCCATCTATGGGGTTTTTCCAGGCAAGAGTACTGGAGTGGGTTGCCATTGCCTTCTCCAACATTGGATGAAATAGTCCTAATTGATGTCTCTAGGATAATTCATCCAAAAACAGCAGAATATACTTTTTTCTAAAGTGCACATAGAATATTCTCCAAGATAGATTACATCTTGGTCACAAATAAGGCCTTGGTAAATTTAAGAAAATTGAAACTGTATCAAGCTTTTTTTCTGACCACAATGCTTATAAGATTAGATATAAGTTACAGGGGGTGGCGGGGGAAAACCTGTAGAAAACACAAACATATGGAGACTAAACAATATGTTTCTAAATAACCAAGAAGTCACTGAAGAAATCAAAGAGGAAATGAAAAAAATACCTAGAAACAAATGCAAATGAAAACACAACTTAAAATCTATGAGATGCAGTAAAAGCAGTGCTAAGAGGAAAGTTTATAGCAATTCAAGCTTGTCACAAAGTACAAGAAAAATGTTAAAGAACCAAAGCATATGGCTAAAGCAACTAGAAAAAGAACAAGAAAACCCCAAAGTTGGAAGAAGAGAAATCATTAAGAACAGAGGAGAAATAAATGAAAAAAAGAAAAGAAAAATGAAAAAAAGAAGAGCAAAGAGCAATAAAACTAAAACCTGATTCTTTGAGAAGATACACAAAATTGGAAAGCCATTAGCCAAAATCAATAAAAAAAAGTAGGAGAAGACTCAAACCAATAAAATCAATAGAGTCAAAAGACTCTAATCAATAAAATAGAAATGAAAAAAGACAAGTTAAAACAGACAATGCAGAAATACAAAGGATTATAAGAGACTACTGTGAGTAAATACATGCCAATAAAATGGACAACCTGAAAGAAATGGAAAAATTCTTAGAAAAGTGCGGCCTTCTAAGACTGAACCAGGAAGAAGTAGAAAACATAAATAGACCATCAACAAGCACTGAAATTGAAACTGTGACCCAAAATCTTCTAAAAAACAAAAGCCTAGGGACAAATGACTTCCCAGGTGAATTCTATCAGACATTTAGAGAAGAGCTAATACTTAATCTGCTCAAACTGTTCCAAAAAATTTCAGATGAAGGAAAACCCCCAAATTCATTCTACATGGCTGCCATCACCCTGATAATAAAACCAAAGGTACCATAAAAGGAAATTTACAGGCCAGCATCACTGATGCACATAGAGGCAAAAATCCTCAACAAAGTTCAGTCAAGCAGAATCCAACAACACATCAAAAGAATCATCCACCATCATCAAATGGGGTTTATCCCAGGGATGCAAGGATTCTTCAATATATGCAAATCAACCAGTGTGATACACCATATTAACAAATTGAAAGATAAACGCCATATGATCATCTCCAGAAAATCAGCAGAGAAGGAACCTACCTCAATATAATAAAGGCCATTTTTGACCCAAACCCACAGCAAGCATTATTCCCAAGAATGAAAAACTGAAAGGATAAGGAATAAGACAAGGGTGCCTACTCTCACTGGTATTATTCAATATAGTTTTGGAAGTCCTAGTCACAGCAGAGAAGAAAAAGAAATAAAAGGAATCCAGATGCAAAAAGAAGTAAAGCTCACTGTTTGCAAATGATATGATATTGTAATAGAAAATCCTATAAACACCACCAAAAAACTACTAGAAATAGTTAATGAATTTAGTAAAGCCACAAGATATAAAATTAATACACATAAATCCCTTGCATTTCTATACACAAAAAATGAAAAATCAGAAAAGAAATTAGGGAAGTAATCCCATTCATCACTACAACAACAATGAATAAAACGCCTAGGAATAAACCTACCTAAAGGGATGAAAGACTTATATGCAGAAAAATATGACACTGATGAAAGCAATCAAAATGGGAAAAACAGATGGAGAGATATACCATGTTCTTGGATTAGAATAATCAATATTGTGAAAATGATCATACTGTCCAAAGCAATCTATAGATTCAATACAATCCCTATCAAATTGCCACTGACATTTTTCACAGAAGTAGAACAGTTTGTGTTCTACTTTGTGTTCAATTTGTGTTTTAATAATTTCACAATTTGTGTGGAAACACAAAAGACTCTGAACAATCAAAGCACTGTTGAGAAGGAAAGATAGAGCTGGAGGAATCAATTTCCCTGACTTCAAATTCTATTGCAAAGCTACAGTCATCAAGACAGTATGGTACTGGCACAAAAACAAAAATATAGACCAATGGAACAAGACAGAAAGCCCAGAGATCATCCCACATACCTATAGGCACTTTATCTTTGACAGAGGAGGCAAGCATATACAATGGAGAAAAGATAGCCTCTTCAATAATAATTGGTACTGGGAAGATTGGACAGCTTCATATAAAAGAATGAAATTAGAACACTTCCTAACACCAAACACAAAAATAAATTCAAAATGGATTAAAGACCTAAATACAACCAGAACTATAAAGCTCTTAGAGAAAAACATAGGCAGGACATTCTTTCACATAAATTGAAGCAAGATTCTCTTTAACTGACCTGTTAGATTAATGGAAAGAGAAAAAGGAAAAAACAAATTAGACTTAATAAAACTTAAAATCTTTTGCACAGCAAAGGGAATAATAAACAATATGAAAATACAACTCTAAGAATGGGAGAAATTAGTTTCAAACAAGGTAACTGACAAAAGGTTAATCTCCAAAATGTATAAACAGTTCATGCAGCTCAATATCAGAAAAATAAACAACCCAATCAAAAAGTGGACAAAAGATCTAAACAGACACTTCTCCAAAGAAGACATACAGATGCCCAATAAACACGTGCAAAGATGCTGAACATCACTCATTAATAGAGAAATGCAAAGTAAAACTACAGTGAGATATCACCTCACACCAATCAGAATAGCCATCAAAAAAAAAAAAAAAAATCTACAACAATAAATCCTGGAAAGGATGTGGTGAGAAGGGAACCCTCCTGCAATGTTGATAGGTATGTAACTGATACAGCCATTATGGAAACCAGTATAGAGATTCCTTAGAAAACTAGGAATAAATCTACCATTTGACTCACCAATCACACTACTGGGCATATACCCTGAGAAAACCACGTTTCTAAAACACACATGTACCGCAATGTTCATTGTAGCCACATTAACAATAGCCAGGACATGGAAGCAACCTAGATGTCCATTGACAGATGAATGGTGCGTTTATACAATGGAATATTACTCAGCCATAAAAAGGAATGCATTTGAGTCAGTTGTAGGAGATGGATGAACTTAGAGCCTCTTATACAGACTGAAGTAAGTTCAAAAGAGAAAAAACAAGTATCATACATTAATATGTATTTTATATATATATGGAATCTAGAAAAATGATACTGATGAACCTAGTAGGGAATGGACTTGTGGACACAGTGAGGGAAGGCGAGGGTGGGCAAACTGAGAAAATTGCGTTGACATATATACACTGTCATGTGTGAAACCGTTAGTGGGAGGTTGTTAAATAACCCAGTGAGTCCAGTCTGGTGCTCTGTGATGATCTAGAGTGGGATGCGGGGCAGGGAGGGAAGGGATATATACACATAATTATGACTGATTCACGCTGTTGTAGGGTAAAAACCAACACAAAATTGTAAAGCAATTTTCCGCCAATTAAAAAATAACTAAATTAAAATCCTGCCTTTAAAAACTTAATAAAGAAAAAAGACAAACAGCCCTTCATGATTATTCCTTGCACAGATGGGACCTGAAAACATCAGAGAGATGTCAGATGAAAGAAAGGCTTCCTCCCTTTCCCTATGACCTTGAATCTTGGTTGCCAAATTAAAGAATAAAAATCACTTTAGTTCTTGCTGTAAAAACATTGTTTGGACCCAACAGCAAATAATGCACCAAGAAAACCATTTCAACGTGTGATGATATAAAGGGTAAATCAGTTCAATACTCAACCTTCAGCCTATACTTCAGCTAAATCACAAGTGGGCCCTTTGACTTTCATGCCTAACAGGTTAACCCAGGGAGTAATTGCAACATTATATTCCTTAAAAATATCTATTCAAAGATAGCATTCATTATTCAGTGTCTATTCATTATTCCTTAAAAATATCTATTCATTAGGGAATACATTCCAAACTATTCATCAGTGTGGTCTCAACCAATCTTTTCAGTTTAATTTTGAGCCAATCACTTGGCATAACCTGCAAATTGGCAATGCCTGGCAGGCTACAGTCCATGGGGTCACAAAAGAGTCGGACGTCACTTAGTGACTAAACAAAAGCAACAATTACTCATAGTTTCTAAATCTTGTCTTGCCATTTCTTGCTTCCATTCATTTTCCCACATTCTCTTCCATCTAGCTGGAACATCTTTCCTTTTCATCCTCCTTGAAAATTCTTATTCATCTTTTAAAGTTCAGATTAAATATTTATTAAGTAGCTTTGCTACACACACACACACACACACACACAACTCTGTTGTTTCCAACAGGTATTTGTTCTCATGTTCAGAGATCTATTTTCAAGTGATCCAAACTGGACTTAGTTCAGCATCTCTGCTTCAGGCTGTTTGCCAGCTGGGCTTGTTTCTGGACTGCCAGTTTGCTCTGAAACCCCTGCTGAAGTGACAGCAGCTCTCCAGGGTATATTCTTTTGGAATGCAATGGTAAGCCCAAATCAGCGAGCAAGTTTTACACTTATGCTAGTCTTATTTTCGCTAACTTTTCCTTGCCTGAAATAAATAATATGGCCAAGTTCAACAATCAGGAGTAGTGAGTACATCATGAGGAATTCAAAGTATAGATATATTATTTTATCATAGTAAAGTTTGATTGCATACAATTATTCAATTTAATATAAATGCAAAGCTTTCCTTAACCCTCATCAGTTCAGTTCAGTTCAGTTGCTCAACTGTGTCCGATTCTTTGCGACCCCATGAGTCGCAGCACGCCAGGCCTCCCAGTCCATCACCAACTCCTGGAGTTCACTCAAACTCACGTCCATGGAGTCGGTGATGCCATCCAGCCATCTCATCCTCTGTCGTCCCCTTTTCCTCCTGCCTCCAATCCCTCCCAGCATCAGAGTCTTTTCCAATGAGTCAACTCTTTGCATGACCCTCATAGGCAGTCAGAAATCTCCTCTTCAGTCTCTAAAAACATTTTGTATCTCTGACCACACTGAATTGTTCTTACTTAATAACATTTGTTTCTTCCAAATATATGGCAAGGTATAAAGTGTCTTTGAATTATTTTTAGTACATAACACAATACTTCCTTTGATTAATACCAGTAGATCAATAAATGTTTGCTGGAATAGATAAAAGAATGATCTGCATCCCAAGCTGTCATATGAATCCTCTCTATAGAATCTTTCTAATGCTTTCAAACAGATTTCACACTTTCTAAGAAATACAAGAGAAACCAAATGTGAAAATTTCACATAGTACTAGTTTTTATTTTATCCAGGATGTCTCTGACCTCACAAGAAACAATGAAGTCCATCGCAGAGTCTAGGATCATTTCAAATGGGACTAGTGACATCATTTTTCAAACTGAAAATTCTGTATTTTAACTGAGCCATACATTATTTTATTGCTTTAGTCCACTAGGTATGTGGTTCTGACAGTAAGTGTAGTAGTAGTTTGCAAGATTAATATTTGCCCATACACTTCACGTCTGAGCTCATAAAATATAATATTCACGGGTTGGTTTTAAGCCAATGAGAAATGCTAGCATGAAATGAGAATCTTCTTTCTATGGCAATTTAAAGCAAATTAACAGTGACAGTGATGCTATTTTGGTTTGCAAAACACTTTTTCATCCATTTTGTCAACGGCTTTCGAAAATTTTTAAGTTTAAACTGATTTTGAGTCTAAGGGGAAGGAAACAGATAAATACATTTTTCATGCTTATGTTTTCAACTTTAGTGGAAGTGTAAAAAGAGTACTTGTATTTAAAAGCCCAACTTGTACAAAGCTACCAATGAAAAATGACAGATATTATATTATATCTATATTAAAGCTAGAACTATTTACAGTCAATAAAGCAAGGAAACCCAATTTACAATGCAAACCTGCTTCTAATCCCTTTGCAATAAGGAATCTTGGAATAAAAGGGTCCAATTCATCTTTTTCTAATAAGATTAGAAAAAACTAAAAAGCTAAGCAGCTGCTATATTAATTAATTAGATTTGGGGAATTACTGTTAAGTACAAGTTTTGTGAAAGCACATGTCTGATATAATTTTAAAGTACCAAGTGATCTAAATTCAGGTTTTTCTTAAAAGAACGGGGGTTTACTTTCTGAATAATGTCTTTTTATTGTGACCTACAGTCCTCTCTTCAACCCTACTCACTCTTCCCCATACATACTGAAACCCACCTCTATTGGTTTCTTGCCCAGATAAACTAAAATCACATGGAGATATTTGTTGCTCTAGAAATGTCTCCATGCCTTTGCAAATGAAGTGGGTTTTTTGTTTGCTTTTGCTTTGCTTGAAAACCCATCCCCCGCTCCTGCCCTAGTGCCTCCAACCACAATTCCAACTTTTCTGAGTAGATTAAGGCACTCCGCTTTCTGCTCGCCTGGGCTTTTATATATGTACTTTCAGCACAGCACTTACGGCAATTATGGGACACTGTCTGCATTGCCTTGCTCAGTGCCTATCACATAGAAGCACTGAATAAAATTTTTGCATAATGATTAGAAAGACAGAATATATTATTCCTAGGATGTATTTCAAATTCTTTTAGGGTAGCAATTTAAATAAAAAAATAATAATAAAAATAAACAAAGGCACAAAGCAACACTTCAAAAAAAAAAGAAAAGCCTGTGATGTCAGCAAGCTGTTTTTTCTCCTAATTCTCCCTCAGTGCTCTTCAGAACGGCTATTTTTTTCTTCCTATTTACCAACTTTAAAAAATGGGATCTGTGCAGAAGCCTTTGCTTGTCTTAGTTAAGCATGGTGAGATTCTCAGTAATTAGTGCTTGTAAAACACTACAAGGTTTTCAGATGAATTAAAGTGTGAAATCTTATTACAAGCAGTATATTGCTGAAGTAACAAACAGGCATGGAAAATTACACCATTTCCTAGTTTCTACTGCTTTTAAGGAACAACGCAATCCATAATTATCCACAAGTATTGACTCCCTTGCCCCCTGAAGTCTTGACTGCCAGATGAGCTCTCTTCCCTGCACTTGACTGGTTGGTGGGGCTGTTGGAAAGCTTCTTCTTCCAAATGATATTTTATGTGACAGCCTCAGATGTTCATGTCTGTAGAAAAAGCTTTCCGCACAAACACAAAGAAATTATTTTGCCCATGAAAGACAAAATAGTTTAAAATGATACTGAATCTCTCTAATTACCCTCAGTGAGGACTTCTGGGTTCACAACAGCAATAGCTATTTTAGGGTACCTCCTCCAGAGTGGTGGGGTCTAGTAATTTTTGCTCCTATAGCAATTTGCAATATTAAAACTATACATCATCCAAACACTGTAAGACAGCAACAAAATATTAGCTGTGAACTGGGCTTTCTATTAGACTGGGTTGGGAGGTTGACAGGTACAGGAATGTGGAGCAAATCAACTTGACTTGCATGTCAACCAACTCAAATGATGATGGTTTAGCTATATAAAGATTTAATTTGTATTTCATGCCATAGAGATAAAAAGCAAAAGAAACCTCTAAAACTCAGCAATAATAGGTAGATTAATTTAGTAATTATTATCAAGCACATCAAGCTTGTAATGATTAACAGTCATAAGGACTGTGTGTTTCCCTTTGCACAAATAACCACCTGTGTCAATAAATTTGATAATAGCTGTATTATCAAAGAATGAAGTTTCTTGTATTTCATCTGCCTTTTTTTTTGCCCCCAGTAGTCATAATTAATATAATAAAATCCCCATTATAACATCACTCGTGTAAATGTGAATTAGGTCTCGCATTGTTAATGCCCCCATCAGCCCTTAATCACTTGAAGCGTCACCCTGCATCAAATACAACATCAATTACATATGATAAAAACATGCAATGCAAAAAGTGATTATTTTCAAGTTGTTTCATTAAAGTGATATTTTCAAGTTGTTATCTAGAGCAGAAGGGCTTTAAAAAATTAATTTCTTTTTGGGGTCTAAACGTTTTAGAGGCTTGAGACCTCATTAATTTATCAGCAAAAGCCTTGGGTCTGCCAAAGATCCTTTGGCCTTTCCTCATTTTCCTAGTTGTATCCCTCTGACCTTACCCATTCATTTTCTGTCCTTTTTAGATGTTTTTCTCATTGAGTGATACATGTTTGGAGGAGAATTTCTATAGCATTTTAATGACTTTAAAGTAGCTTAATCTTGAAGATATATTCCAAATGCCCTACTTTTTAATATTCTTTGTGAGAGTAGAAGAAGTTGTGTTTTCAGATATGGCAGTGATTTAAGAAGTGGCAAAAATGTGACGGTAATTGTTCTTCTTGAGTGAGGGCTTTGCTGATAATAAAGAAGTAACACATGTGTTGCACTAAAAGAAATGAATTACAATTATAAAACATTAAAATTTACTTAACACTGTTTCTACATTATGTGAGTTTCAGGTGGCTCAGCAGTAAAGAATATGCCTGCCAATGCAGGAATCTCTGGAGCCGTGAAATTGCCATGGATGGATCCCTGGGTTGGGAAGATCCCCTGGAAGAGAAAATGGCAACTCACTCCAATATTTTTGCTGGGAAAATCCCATGGACAGAGGAACCTGCTGTGCTGTGGTCTGTGGGGTTGCTAAGAGTCAGACAAGAGTGACTGAGCACACATGAAAGCCTCTACATTATCTTTTTCAACTACCAGATAGGTAAATCAAAAGATTAACCATTTTGTTTAATTCAGTTCAGTCACTGAGTTGTGTCTGACTCTTTGCGACCCCATGAATTACAGCATGCCAGGCTTCCCTGTCCATCACCAACTCCTGGAGTTCACTTAGACTCATGTCCATCGAGTCAGTGATTCCATCCAGCCATCTCATCCTCTGTTGTCCGCTTCTCCTCCTGCCCCCAATCCCTCCCAGCATCAGTCTTTTCCAATGAGTCAACTCTTCGCATGAGGTGGCCAAAGTACTGGAGTTTCAGCTTTAGCAGCATTTTTCCAAGGAAATCCCAGGGCTGATCTCCTTTAGAATGGACTGGTTGGATCTCCTTGCAGTCCAAGGCACTCTCAAGAGTCTTCTCCAACACCACAGTTCAAAAGCATCAATTCTTTGGGGCTCAGCTTTCTTCACAGTCCAACTCTCACATCCATACATGACCACTGGAAAAACCATAGCCTTGACTAGACAGACCTTAGTTGGCAAAGTAATGTCTCTGCTTTTGAATATGCTATCTAGGTTGGTCATAACTGTCCTTCCAAGGAGTAAGCGTCTTTTAATTTCATGGCTGCAGTCACCATCTGCAGTGATAATTAGCTCTCCTTAAATTCATTGAAAAGTCATTCACTTTGTTAGAAAATTTCCAATGATTCTTGTCCATAGAAATGCAATTAATTGCATTTGGTAGAATGAAATTTTACTTCTTTTTGTAAATTGCCAATTGACTGCTATTTGTAAATTCATTTCAGCATTCCTTATCTGCCTATTATGGGTGGTACTTTGAATTCTCCTTTGAACCTATTCTAAGAGCTGGCTAGTTCCCTCATTAATAAATGAATTCAATAAAATGCTTCATATGATTATTTTATATTTGTATGAGAGTTATGATTACATCTTTAAAAAGTAATCCTTTAATATCATATTCAGACTGGAGAGTACAATTATGAAACATTCTAATGAAATTTAAAGGAGGATTTAAATCTTTATCTTATATTCTCCCCTGGTCCCATATTCATTTGTTTTTTTACCAGTGTTTCTGTAGAAAGCCTTTGTCCAGCAGTGAATTTCATTCCCTATCACCCCTCTTTGTATTTCCATGTCTGTAAAACTCGTGGCACACCAGATAACCCAAAGAAATGCTTAGAATATCACAAGAGGGCTACTGTCAGGAATTTAGAGGTTTGCTGTCAGGGATTTAAAGATTCTACCTCACTAAAAAGCCCATCACTTGCCTTCCTACGTCTTTAGTAATCAGAATTGTGTTTGTGCTTTGTCAGGGCTCAATGACTTCAACAGCAGTGATAAGAGAATGCCAGAAGGTAGATTCAAATGACATTCTGCTTGACACTTCTTTTTATTTCCTGGGTTTCATAAAATTTAAGTCTATCACTTGACCTGATGTTATCTAAAATTCTTGTAACTTTTCTTTGGAAAGCACAAAGGTAAGAGAGAGAATAGATAAAAACCTGCCTTCTTCAAAAATGGGAAGAAATTATTTTCAGGGGATTTTCAAGGGAAGGCAAAAATGATAGAATTGGAGCCCTCAAGTTCCTTTCGGGAGATATTACTAAATTAGTTCTTTGTACATAGATGTGTCCATTCTTTGCAAACCTTTGTAAGGAAAGGATAACCATCTCATGGCTTAGATAAAATGTCTCTTACATAAACATAAAGCTTCAGTGAGATATTGTATACTGTAAGTCCTATACTGGAAACAAAGGTGTACATCTATATCTAGAAGATAAGAGCCATGTTAAAGGAGACATCATTCCAGGTATCCATTTCACAAAGCTGCTTAGCCCTCAGTTTGGAAATCAGAACTGAAAATGCTGGATGAGTAGGAGCAATCTCTTACCCAGTTTCTTGCTTCTTGACTGACAAGGCATATTTACGTCATTCTAGAGGTGAGTTACTGCTCAATTTACAAAGTTGAAAACTAGACAAAAGAATAACACTCTTTCTTGAAGACCAGATAGCTAATACAAGAGAATCCCGTAACTGGTAAGCCAAGGGGTTTAGAGCATTCAGAGTCACTGAGTTTATTTAACTTTTGTTATCCCTTGTGTTTAGAAAAGTCTTTAAGAAACTGCTAGTTTGTATTAGCTGTGCTAAGACTCAAGAAAAGAGATTTGGTTCAAATTCAACCAAAGTACTCAGTTCAGTTCAGTTCAGTCACTCAGTCACGTCGGACTCTTTGTGACCCCAGGAACTGCAGATTGCCAGACCTCCCTGTCCAACACCAACTCCTAGAGTTTACTTGAACTCATGTCCATTGAGTCAGTGATGCCATCCAACCATCTCATCCTCTGTTGTCCCCTTTTGCTCCTGCCTTCAGTCTTTCCCAGCATCAGGGTCTTTTAAATGAGTTTATTCTTCACATCAGCTAGCAAAAGTATTGGAGTTTCAGCTTCAGCATCAGTCTTTCCAATGAATATTCAGGACTGACTTCCTTTAGGATTGACTGGTTGGATCTCCTTGCAGTCCAAGGGACTCTCAAGAATCTTCTCCAACACCACAGTTCAAAAGCATCAATTCTTTGGTGCTCAGCTTTCTTTATAGTTCAACTCTCACATCCATATTACATGACTACTGGAAAAACCATAGCTTTGACTAGACAGACCTTTGTTGGTCTGCTTTTTAATACGCTGTCTAGTTTGGTCATAGGTTTTCTTCCAAGGAGAAAGTGCCTTTTAATTTCGTGGCTGCAGTCATGATCTGCAGTGATTTTGAAGACCACCACCCCCCTCCCAAATAAAATCTGTCACTGTTTCCATTGTTTCCCCATCTATTTGCCATGAAGTGATGGGACTGGATGCCATGATCTTAGTTTTCTGGATGTTGTGCTTTAAGCCATTTTTTTCACTGTCCTCTTTTACTTTTATCAAGAGGCTCTTTAGCTCTTCTTCAATTTCTGCCATAAGGGTGGTGTTTCTGTGTATCTGAGGTTATTGATATTTCTCCCAGGAATCTTGATTCCAGCTTGTGCTTCATCCATCCCTAACCCTAATTTATGGCATTTCAAATGATGTACTCTGCACATAAGTTAAATAAGCAGGGTGACAGTATACAGCCTTGACATAGTCCTTTTCCAATTTGGAACCAGTCTGTTTTACTTAATTAACATCTTTTGATATTCAGACCACCTGTCCCTTGTTGCAAACTTCTATATAGCCTAACTCCTTCCCTGCTGCCTCCTCAGAATAATTCTCTCAGTCACTTGAGATGCTGTCTATCGGGCTTAAAGTCCTAAAAAAATTCTCACCCAATAAAACATAGCTCTCAACTTCTAGATTGTGACTATTTTTTTAAATTGACACATGCAGTTCATGTAGGCATAAATCAGAACAAATAAATTGGCCATGGTGCTGTTCCTGATGAGGAAAAGTTAGTGTTATAATATGGGAGATTCCATGCAAGGTCTGGACTATTTGGTGAAAGAGGGCCTACAAAGACATAATTACCTTTCTCTAGAGTATCTTCCTTTTAAGGAAGATAGGAAGAAAGAAAGGAATGAAGGAATAGAGGCCTGAGAGACGGAATGGAAGAAAGAAAGTTGCCATATATAGTAGCTGCTGCTGCTAAGTCACTTCAGTCGTGTCTGACTCTGTGCGACCCCATAGACAGCAGCCCACCGGGCTCCCCTGTCCCTGGGATTCTCCAGGCAAGAACACTGGAGTGGGTTGCCATTTCCTTCTCCGATGCATGAAAGTGAAAAGTGAAAGTGAAGTCGCTCAGTCGTGTCCGACTCTGTCGGGCTCCTCCATCCATGGGGTTTTCCAGGCAAGAGTACTGGAGTGGGGTGCCATCGCCTTCTCCAAAATAAAGTAGAAGTTACTTCAATTTTTTTAGTTCTTCAGCTGTAAGATTTTATGATTAACAGTTTGCACAGTAATCTGGGAAAACAAAAGACACAACTGAGAATATGACTGAGGGGCAGGGTTCACTATGGATGCTAAAACATTTTGCAAATGAAGCATTTCATTAAGTCTTCAAAAAGCAGTTAGAAAAATACCCCAACTTTTTAGCACCACAAGCAAGGTAGAGGGAATTCACAAGTATGGAATGTGGTGACCCAGAAATTTTCAACTTTTATATATCTTCTGCAAAGTTATTTATTTCCTATACTTTTCAAATGTTGCATTTACTCCAAGCGAAAAGATTTGAGAAAAACATTCCTATATCATATATCAACTATTTTTTTATAGTTTGTGAGAAATCACAAATAAAGATAATATTTTGAGAGGTACAGTACCATGAAAATTCTTAGAAGGATGCAGACACTAAACACCCACTGCCTTTGGTTTGAAGTGATTATACACCTGTCAGTGTGCCCTACTATATTATGAATGCTTGGAGAAAACAGACCAAATTTTATTCTAGCATCTTTTGACGCCTGGGAGACAATATTAACAGTACTGTGCATGAAAATGTATTTGAAAATTTTTATTAAACTTAAAAATGCATATCATGTTTTATATCAACTTTATTGTAGTGGAAATATATACTATATAATATACTCATTATAAGTGTACAGTTGATAAATTCAAGAAATGGACACACTTGATAACTACGTCAACAATTACAGTGTAGAACATTCCCTTTTCAGCGGAAAGTTTTTTCATGTTCCTTCCCGGTCAGTCATCGCACATGCATCCTGACTCCATGGAACTGTTGGAATTTCTGTCACTTTACAAGTGATCTGAATTTCCAGTTTTTATAAGTAGAGACATGCTCTTCTGTGTTTAACTCCTTGCATTCATGTGTGCGTGCAAACTCTTTTCAGTCATGTATGAACTGTAGCTTGCCAGGCTCCGCTGTCCATGGGATTCCCCAGGCAAGAATACTGGAGTGGGTTGCCACGCTCTCCTCCAGAAGATCTTCTTGACCCAGGGGTTGAAACTGTGTCTTCTGCATCTCCTACTTTTCAGGTGGATTCTTTACTGCTAAGCCACTAGTGAAGCCTGTCTCACTCCTTATGTATATCTTAAAGTTTTTAATAGTCAGCTCTGTTACTGATTTTTTTCTAATCAGTAATTTGTTTTTTTATTTTTTATTTCTTAGAAGTACCCATGTGTATAAATATACCATAATTTGCTTATTCATGCATCTGTAATAGAAATTTGGCTTGTTTTAGTTTTTATTTACTGCAAGTAAATTTGTTACAACATTTGTATATAAGTCTTTTATATGGAATGATGCTTCATTTCTCTTGGTATATGTTTAAAAATGGAATGTCAGCATGTTACTTGTATATTTAACTTTTTACTGACCTGCCAAAGTACACTGACTGAAAAGAAGTTGTAGCATACTGCTTTATATATTTTGAAGCTCTGTTATTGGGTACATGCTCCTAGGATTGTTACATTTTTATTTGATGGATTGACCCTTTATCATTATGAAATGGTCTTCTCTAGTCCCAGCAATAGTTCACTTTAAATTCTTTCAACTTATTGATCTACTTTCCTACAATCTTCCATTAATTTCATCAAGTGGAATTTTCATTTCATATATTTAGTTCTTTTTTATATTTTACTTCACTTCTTACTGAGTTTTTGTTCTCCTTAAATGTTTAGACACACTGAGCCTATTTATTAATACAAGTTGATTTTAAGTCATTTCCAAATTCTATCATCTCTATAACTTTGGGTTTTGTTTCTATTGGCTTATTTTTCTACGTGTGACATATTTTCCTGTTTCTTGACACATCTAGAAATTTTTATTGCTTTCTGTACTATATGAATATTATACTGCTTGGTGCTTACATTTGTTGCCTTCCTCTTTAAAGAGTTATGCTTTGTTTTGACAGTTAAATTACTTGCAGATTACCTTGATCTATTCAAGGCTCATTGTAAATTGTATTAGAGGAAGTCTACACGAGTTTTTATTTTAGAGATGTTAGCTTTACTACTATCGCATGATTAGTCTGGGGTATCACCTGAATATTACAAGTGTTAAAAGAGAATGTTTCTTTCTGGCTGCTCAGAGCTAAATTCTCTTCACGTCCTGTGTGAGCTGAGTCCTGTGTGGAAATTATTCAGGTAATAACGCCCCAGTTGGTCTTTGCCCAACCCAAGGAATTTGATTTTAAGCATAGGTAATTTTCAGCAAAACTTCAAGGAAACCCTAGTGGAGATTTTTGGAGCTTTTAAGAAATTAATAATCTTTAATTTACTGTTGTATTTTTCTCTGTGTGACTCCTTTCTCTCCGTATTCTTGCCTAGCAAATTCCCACTGCCTTGACATCTAATCTCTTGTCTTAAAAGAGCAAGACCTGTGTGCCTGCTTGAACTCCACCCTTCACACTGTAGTCTGGAATGTGCCTCTGGGCAGAAGGACAGAGCAATGCCCTTACTTTTTCACTTGCTTCCCATATATAAAGGATCATAATTATATAAATTCCCTGTTGTCTAATCTCTGAAAACATTTGTCTTATACTTTTTTTTCAGCTCTTTGTTTGCAGTGGGATGATAACTTTGTTCTTATTATTCCAGCATTGTGAATGAGATACATTTTTCAAATAATAATAAGAAAATATGAGGATGATTTGAACATATTGATAAAGATTATAATTTGGTGGTAGTCATAATATTTTAATTTTCCTATTCCACATATGGCTTGGATTGGTCTTGAAGCTGTCAAATGATATAAAAATAGAAATTCAGAAGGCATTATCATATATGTCTGTTTTCATTCAGCAGGATTTTAGTTCACATAGTTTTCTAGTTTGAGGGTAGGGTAGTAGAGGGGATGGGAAAATAATACCTTAATTTTTGCATATTAGATACAATTAAAGCATCAGGGAAGAGTGTTAAGAGCAGCTTTTGGTGTTAGAAAGAAATGACTTAGACCTCAGCTTAGTTTTTTATTAGTCATGAAATTTCATTCAATTTCTCTGAGTCTCAGTTGAATTTTATATAATTCATATTACATTATATAGTTGTTATAAAGTCTACTTGAGAATTTATATAAATAACCACCAATAGTTCTTAGAAGTGTTGGGGAAATGCCAGTTTCCTTCTATTGGCCTGATTGAAGAGATTTATTAAAGATTTATTAAACTTTGCTAAGGCAATTTCTTTCAAAGCAGAGAAAACTGAAATTTAGGAAAGAGAAGCATATTTCTATACAGTGTTTCAGAGTATATAGACTGTCAGAGTTAAAATAGTTCCTGGAAATAATCTCCAGAGATTTCATGCTTTTATTTTTCCCAATAAATTTCTTCTTAAAAACTTAATTTTATTTGGCACTTCTGTTGGTTTTTCTCTATGTAACTCCCCCAGCCATCCTCTGCCTTGCTCTGTCCCCCAGAGAGCTGAGGCCTGCAGGGTGTTACCCTCAGGTTCCTTGCTCTCTGCTTTTGGTTGTATTTTGGACAATGAGAGGACACACCAAACGCTGAGAGGAGGAGGAGGAGGAAGAGATTGCAGCATATTTTCTGTGTTTCTGCTCAGGCTCCCTTGAGGCCTGACCTTGCACACCCCTGGTGCTGACGCACCTTTACAACAACCTTTTGGTATTTAGTTCTTCCTGCATGGCTCTGGCTCTGCAAAGATAAAGTTGGTTTCTTCCCTTTTGTGTCCTTAGGTCTAAATCTGGTAAAGTTTCCTGCTTGATATTGCTTATCCCCAAGTGCTCATTTGCGTCCTTCAGTCTTGCCCAAGCCTCTCTCAAAAGTACTTTCATGAAATTCTCTTGTAATCATTTTGAGTAGAATTCCAATACCTGTCAGGCCATGACTAGACTCATTTCCCATGATTAGACTCAGATGCCATTGAAACAAATTGAACAACAGAAATGTATTCTCTTATAGTTCTGGAGGCCAGAAGTCTGAAATCAAGGTGTTGGAAGGACTCTGCCTTCTCTGAAGATTCTAGAGTACGGTCTTGCCTTGCGTCCTCACACTTCTGATGATTTCAGGAGTTCTTTGGCTTGCAGCTACCTTATTCCAGTCTCTGCCTCTATCCTCATGTGGCATCTTCCTGAGTCTTCTCTCTCTGTATAAGGACACTGGCCTTTGGGTTTTGAGTCCACCAGAGTAATCCAGGATGATCTCAAGATCTGTAACTACATCTACAAAAGTCATATTTAAACTTTTCAAGACATAAATATATCCCTTTGACAGCCACTGTTCAACCCACTATGCTGACTCGTACAAGCTACTAATACTTAAAGTCGAAAATAGCTACCCTTCTCTAATTAAAAGGAAGGTAACTGGTCTGTACACTTCCTCACATCTATATTATGTACAAGGAATCAGAAGCCCTAGTACTACAAACCTAGTCAATAGGATTTCTAAACAGTGGCTTTCTTCATAAACCTGGTATTTGTGTAGAGGAGAGGCTAGCTGTATGGTCAATATTATTTGCTATGCTAGTAAGAAAATCAGGCATTTGAGGAAAGGCTAATTCTTGCTTTCCCAGTGTTTTCTGTTTAGCAGGGGAGAATATTAATGCCTCTTAACCTAATTTTTTTTTTTAAGACTATAACTAAAGAAAGATGGAAGATTTTCTTGAGCTGAATTACCATCAAATAAAATCAGTTAAGCACATTACCCTTTCCCCTCACGGTTCTGTAAATTAAAGTAAATTGAAATTAAGAATATCAAAGCAACTTCTAAATGAATTTTGTCAACAGACATCAGAACTTCTAAAGTTACATGAAAGAAGTAGCCTCACCTTGTTTGAGTAATTCTTAACACACGATGTTTGCTAGTTCTAGAGGGTTGTCCAAAACTTAAAATCAGAGAAAGCAGCAGTTTTTTAGACTGTCAAGCTGGCTCGGATATGAAAAAGAATTGTTTCCACATGTGGTATAATGTTTCTGAAATAGGGAGGTGGAAAATTCTTATTAGTCTCCTGTGTTTGGCTGACAGCAGTGTCAATTGTGGTTTGTCTATCCCAGAATATTTGAATCAACTTTCTGGATCATGTTCTAGTAATCTAGGCAAAAACAAATATGCTTGTTTACCCGAAGGAATTGTCAAATAGCTTGGACTGCACTCCTAGGACTTTATATCCTCCTCATTATGTTTCAAAGTCTGCCAGCCTAGTGTCTCTTGATCTTCCCCAGTGCCCTGACTTTTTTTTTCTTTTTCTTTTTATGTGCTTTGGTTCAATAACATGTTCTATCAAGCAGTGCAGATGAAAACTTCCTATTTAAAATATTCAGAAGAGAAGAGAGAATTAAGCCTACGATAGCATTTTCCAAGCAGACTAGAAAACACTAAGAACAAAATTTTGTTGTGTTTTCACTCCTGGTATTTTTATTTGAAGTTTATGGGGAAAAACACGAACACTTGATTGAATCTTCAGGCCACTGTTGTTGCTGTTTTTAAGCACATCACCTTAATTCATTCATTTCACAAGGGATTATTGAGATATATAATATAGAGGATATTATATACCAAATCATGTTCTAGGTTCTGGGGTTACTGTGGTAATCTAAAGAGACATAGCCTTTGCTGTCATAAAAATTACTTTCTAGAAGTAATAAAAAGGAAAACAACCATAAATAATTAAGCAAGAGACAAGATATAAATAGGTAATGTTATATAACAAAACTGGATAGTAGGTTAATTGTGCTTGAGTGGTGTGAGTTAGGAATACCAGGTGGTTCCTTGAAAAGAGGTATTTGAGGTCCTTTGGGGCAATTCTTGGGGATCCAATAGACTGTTGGAACAAAAGACTGGATGGCATAAATCATATTTCATGAATAGTGAGATTGGTTATCTCTATTCTATATCCTTTCCTTTTCTTTCTCACTAGGTTTTAGGAATAAAAGAGGCAGAATTCTGAGCAGGTAGTCTTTAAAGTGCTCGCTGTGTGCTTACTTACTTCTCTAGGCAGATGTTTTGCAATTTAAATATAGAAAGTTTTTCCTAATAGGACTAATATGTCCATGCATTCTAAGAAGGATCACCTAAAACAATTACAACAGTTGAGCTGATGCAGTCAGCCCAGTCCTAGAAACGTGCATCTCCATATTGATAAATGCTCTCTATTTAATTAAAATATATTGATCAAGGCACATTTATCTTTATCAGAATGACCATGCATCGTCTTTTGGGGAATTATTGTTTATTGGTTTGAGAAGCTAATAGGCAGTTTTAAAATAATTTGTCTGCTTTCAAATTTACTCTCTGTCTTCTAAGTAGTTACATATTGCTCTTTGTTAAAATATGCTGTTTTGCCTGCTTTAAGCTTCCCTTAAAAGATATGTAGGTTGTAATAAACACTAGTTAGTTTGTGTGATCATTCAGTAGACTGCTTGGGAAGAATCCACTGATTTGCTGTACAAATATCAGTTCTTTAATGGAATGTCTGATGTGAAGTGATTATAGATTTATAAAGAATGTAGGCTTAACCAGAGTTGTTAAGTCTCTTGTGATCAATTCACCTGATGTCACAGAGAAAACAATTTAAAGAGACACTGTTTTAAATTAATATGTTAGCATACGTCACACTTACTGGAATTTGCAGTTGTGCTTTCGGTATGGTTCATTCTTTAAATGGAAACTGGATAACAAGAAGGAAATTATATTTCACTTTTAGAAATAATTCGAATAAAAATGCACATCAAACATATTTTTTGAACAAATTAGGATCTGGTGTGAATTTTCAAATAGCAAATGAAACAACTTTCAAGTGCAACATCTAAGCTATATAAAGTAAATATTTGGGGGCATATTATACATGCACAGTGAGCTGTAAAAAACTCAAATCCTAAATGATAACAGATTTGTGTCTATGCCAAAGCACCATCTGAGAAATATTCCAGTTTTAAATTGGACTTTCTTATATAAGTATGCATTGTAACTGTGATAAAGACTTTGGAAAGCAATGTTCAGATTCTGCTAGAAGAGATAAGCTGGGGGCTCTGACATAACCTTGAAGGTCAAGGAAGATGTCTTTTGGAAGTGACCTGATTGGAGAGACGAAGTATCTCAATACCTGAGTCAAATAACTCTCTATCTTAGTCTTACATAAAGGTTACTGCTCACTGACTTCCTAAAACCCATTTAGAATCCCTTTTCCTTTGCCATGTAGCTCAGACCGAGCCTGTGACACAAGAAATGAAATCTGGGAAGATTTGAGTTCTCAATCAAAAAAGAAAAATGAAATTGTAAAGGTTTCCCCCTGTCTAGTTTTCTACTTTTAATATGGGAGCAGGGCAGCTGTCTTGGTGTCCTGAAGTAACATTTAGAAGGTTACAGCCAAAGAAATCACAGAAATTTTGGCTAGAAGATTGTCAGGCACAGAAACAACAGCGGGAACTGCTGGAGTCAAAGAGAGTGAGAATTAATGTTGTCTTGTTGCTTCCTAAAAACTTACTTTGTGGAGAAGAGCATTGTAAGAGTGTTTTACCCTTACAACATTTATTTTTCTTGGGGCAGTTGAATCTTTCAAAGAGCTTGGCACATGCTTATTTGCCATTTTTCCCAGGTTGATTTTTTTCTTCCCCATTGTAAAGCAAGAGAAAGTTGATGAGGCCATTTTTAGTTTGTCAAATATAAATCTAAAAAGTAGAAAGTGAAAACACTTCTGCTGAAAATGCAAATGGAATGAATTTAATTAAAGTAAATCATTGTGTGTTGAATCCCTTACATTTGGGGGGAGCAAGAATCTAATATTGAGCTTGGCAATATCTCAATATGATTTACTCACAGATTTAACTTCTGAGGCTTTATTATAAAGAAAAGTCAAATCAATCATTTTGCATTATACTTTTTAATTTCACAGTTTCTGTTTTTCTTCTGGGAGCGTTTGTCCATTTATTTCTTGATATGTAACACATAAGGCATTATTGATAAATGAATAATTAAAATTAAGTATTCCACCTTCAAGAAGCTCACCATAAGTAGAAAAAAATAAACTAAAACAACCTCTTATTATATTTATAATAATACAATTTTAAAGGATGTCAATACAATATGTATAATATTATTTGCAGGACAATCTCCTTTGGGGGTGGGTGTGGTGATACGCTGGGGTATCTTGAAAACCATCTTGAAGGAGATGCTTGCTGAGCACAATTTTGAAAGGTGAACAAATATTTTCCAGACAGCAGAGTTTGAAAGAAGGGCATTGAGTGGAGCATATACAAAAGTGTGGAGGAACTAAATTGCAACACCTGTTTTGGAAACCATTGGCAGTTCAGAGCTGAAAAACCAAGATGAATTAGAGGAGAAAGTTACAGCAAATAGGCTGAAGAAATAGAATCTCAAGAACAAATAGACAAGTCTGCATAGATCTTTCTGCCTACAATGGATGGTCCAATGAAGTCACTTCTATTAAGCTCTAGGCTCAGATTGAGATTCTAAAGCTGGGTAAACTGCTTTGGGGTGTATGCAGGTACAAGTCCTTGATCATGTTAACCCCAATGAACTCATAGGATGTGTGTTAAAATCATTTTTATTTCATATAAGAATGAACCTTAAAAATATATTATTCCTATAAATTAGCATCCAAATCAGCAATCATTACCATAAAGAGTCATCCCTCAGTAACTCTGGTGGATTCTTCCAGGACCAACACTTGCATACCAAAATCAGGCAGATACTCGAATCCCTCACGTGAAATGGTTCATCTGGCAGCTGGTTGAATCTGTGAAGGTGGAACCTGTGAATATTAAAGATGGACTGTGTAAAAACTGTGAGACTTTCCATTGTAATGAATGCCTCACAGTTTACTTAATCTCCACTGTTGACAAGGGTCTTCAAATTTGTTATTATAGACAATGATGTAATATGTGCTTTCCAATTTATGTGATTTTTCAGGATACATTTTTAAAGTGAATTGCTTATAGAAATGCAAAATTATTATAATACTGACAAATTGCAACCAATTTATATTATATATAATCCATGTGCCTGCCAGGAGTATACCTAATAGAATTTATGGAACATTTTTTTTTCCAAAATGAATCATTGATATATATATTTGTGTATGTATGTATGTATGTATATGTGTACATATATATACAAATAGCCATATAAAATTAATATCAATTTAGCAAATGAATTTTAAAAGGTGGCAGTCAAATGTATTGATGAGAAATGTTTCAAAATTTACATTTAAATTGTTTTATTTGAAGAGTGAATACTTGCCCACGGTACAATATTCAAAGGGGACAATAAGTGTGTAAAATTATGCATGTCTCTCCTGCCCTTGTAGCCTCTCTCATACAATTCCCTTCTAAGGGGCAGTAGGGTTACTGCATCTTACAAAACGCTCCAGAAATAATCTTTATAAATATAAGAAAATATAGGTATATAGATAGCCCACACTTTTAAGCCCAACTAGAGTAGCACATTATAAACATTTTCCTGTACTTTGCTTAATTCTATTAAAATGTATCTTGTGGACTTTTTTCATAGCACCATGCAAGATCTTCAGTTTAAAAAAACACACACACAATACTATAGCAAAAGTCATTTAAGATATTTTGAGTATTTTGCTATACAAAAAAGTATGCAATTAATAACTCTGTATATGGATCATTCTATATGTGTGCCAATACATTGGTGAGAAACCAAGAAATAGAATTTCTGTGTCAAAAGGTATTTTCCAAATTGCTATTGACAAGAGCTGTAGCAGTTTATAACCCATAATCAGACAGTGTAAGAAATGCCTATTTCCCATCTCTCCCATTTTCTTTTTTTAATTTTTGCCACTCTAAAAGGTGAAAGAGTTGTCATTTGACTTGCATTATTTAGTAAAACTGAGGATCTTTTCATATATTTCAAAACAATTCATACTTTCCTTTCTCTTAGCTTTCTGTTTAGATTGTTAGCCGATTTATATATTTGACTATTGGTGTTTTCTTACTGACTTATAAAAGCAATTTTTATATTAAAGTAGTTCTTTGTGATATAAATTCCAAATATTTTTCTCAGTTTTTAATTTGCCTTTCAACACTTTTCATGTTTTTTTCCATGTCAAGTATTTGTTTTATGTAGCTGGATCAGTAGCACCAGAAACAGCTTTAAATTCTAATCTTTTTTTTCCCATGGATAGGATTTGAAAAATAATAAGCATGAATAAGAAATGCAAGAAATTTGAATTCAGTATAAAGAAGCTTTAAAATAAAGGGTTATCATTTGAACTGATTTTACAGGTTAGTGAGGATTGTTCTCCAGAGAGATTTTAGATTATGGTTAAAAAATGATCATAGTTTTTCAACACATCCAATCTGAAATTAGCTAGATTAGATAATGTCTTGTGATAAGATGTGGCCCTATGGATAGTTCAGTTTAGTCACTCAGTCATGTCCAACTTTTTGCGATCCCATGGCCTGCAGCACACCAGGCCTCCCTGTCCATCATCAACTCCCAGAGCTTGCTCAAACTCATGTCCATTGTATATGTGTATATATATATTTATACATATATATATGTATGGTGATTCCATCCAACCATCTCATCCTCAGTCATCCCTTCTAATCCTGCTTCAATCTTTCCCAGCATCAGGGTCTTTTCTAATGAGTCAGTTCTTTGCATCAGGTGGCCAAAGTTATTGGAATTTCAGCTTCAGCTTCAGTCTGTCCAATGAACACCCAGGATCAATCTCCTTTAGGATGGACTGGTTGGATCTCCTTGCAGTCCAAGGGATTCTGAAGAGTTTTCTCCAACACCACAGTTCAAAAGCATCAGTTGTTCAGAGCTCAGCTTTCTTTATGTTCCAGCTATCACATTCATATATGACTACTGGGAAAACCATAGCTTTGACTATGTGGACCTTTGCTGGCAAAAAAAAAAAAAAAAATCTCTGCTTTTTAATATGCTCTCTAGGTTGGTCATAGCTTTTCTTCCAAAGTGTAAGTGTCTTTTAATTTCATGCCTGCAGTCACCATCTGCAGTGATTTTGGAACCTGAGAAAAGAAAGTCTATCACTGTTTCCAATATTTCCTCATCTATTTGCCATGAAGTGATGGGACTGCATGCCAGGATCTTAGTTTTTGAATGCTCAGTTTTAAGCTAACTTTTTCACCCTCTTTCACCTTCATCAAGAGGTTCTTTAGCTCCTCTTCAGTTTCTGCCATAAAGGTGGTGTCATCTGTATATCTGAGGTTAATGATAATTTTTTCTGCAAATCTTAATTCCAGCTTTAGCTTCATCCATCCTGGCATTTAGCATGATGTACTCTCCATATAAGTTGTACTCTGTATACAGAGTATAAGATGCACTCTGCACACCTATGGATAGAATGGTACTCACATAAGTAATGAATAATATAGCACCCTCCCGAAGTTCCATAGAGATCATTTGGATTATTTTCCCATGGGGACCAAGAGATGAAGCATATTGTCACACTTCTCACGGTGAATAATTGGCAGTATTGGGGCCAGTTTTCCAAGACTTGGTCATGCTGCCAAATCTTATCAAAAATATCTTTTCTCTCTTCCTCAAACAGAATGTTCTCTCTCAAGCTGAAACCAGCAGTAAACTAAACAATAACAAACTAAACAAAATCACACCTGCTGAAGCCTGACTGGATTGGAAACTCACTCTTCTAAAGTTTCATGTGATTTGTCTTTGTACAACATTCATATTAGCAAAAGAAATACCTATAGACAATGAAATTGAAAAGTGTGCTTTTGAGGTGAAGTTCTCCAAGCAACACATTAGTTTTTCACAGCATTTATCTGTTCTTTTTGGCTAATTAGCTGGCTTAGGTAAGAAAGCACTTCCAATATAAATGTGTGAATAGAAAATAAAACAACAACAACAACAAATTAAAACACTTCAGGGCTTCATTTACTTTTGGAATATGAATCAAATCAATATCTCAAAAACTACTTGGGTTGAAAGTCCTGAAATGAACACACATATATGTGCATGCACTTATATAAGCTTAAACATATCTTTAAAAACACCTATTAAAATTCTATATTTGATATTAACTAGAAAAATGTCACTAACAGTAGAACAAGAGCGACCTTTAAGCTCCACATATTCAGACTCTAGCATTTATTCTAAAGCCAGAAACATCTCAGAAATAACTGGTGAGGGAGAGCCTCACAATTAATTTTATAATGAAGTCTTAGGCATGCCAGGAATCTTGCAACAAATATTAAAGCAAACCTTTATTTGTTATACATAATTTGTTTAACCACTGAGAATAAACAAGAATGCACACCAAATTTTAGCTCTTGGTCAAGGCTTCCAGAGTCTTGAAAAAAGTTAAGTCAAAAATATGGAAATAGATCAATGTGATGATTCAGTGGACAAAAGGAAGAAGGGAAGACATTGAACAGAATGAAGACATAACAGATGGTTCTAAGACATGCTCCGGTAAAGAAACTGGAACACGTATAATTGGAAGCTGACTGGTGGGGAATGGGTAGTACGGAGGAGTTTTTAAAAAATAGAATTTTTTTTAAGACACAAGACAAAAGAAACTTTAGTACTGTGACCATACATGCTGCTAAAAGCCAGAATACCAGAAGGCAGGTCAAGTGATGGGATACACGTGCCTGTGAAAATGAGGATGAGACGTGGCCTTATGGGTCTTTGCTGTTTACCCTTCTTTCTTCATGGACAAACACCACCAGTTTCATTTTCCAAATGCAAGTTCTGTTCTTTGCTGTCTACAATGCATTTTTTGTGTTCTACTATTGCATTTTTATTTTCTTATAATTATTTGTTATCTAATGTAGTCTCTTGGCTTATCTGACTACACTTTTCATATAGATTTCTCTTCATATGCAGAAAAAGTTTTAATATTAAAATTATATCAAAGAATATTATCTTCCTCTCATTTAAAGAATGATGAAGCATTTTCTTTTTGCTATAGTAATCTTTCCTCAAACCTAATGCTTGTTTATTCATCATTAAATAAGAACTGATCTTTTTAGACTCACAGGCCAGCATTTGAAACAACATGTAGATTACTGTTTAACTTCCTAAGTAATCAAGGGATGTAAATTAAAACCACAGCAAAGTATCATTACAAACCCATCAAAATATCAATAATCTAAAAGCCTAAACATGGTAAGTATTGCTGAGTCTATAGAATAGTGAAAACCATTTAATACTGATAACGGCAGTATAAATATAGTTGTTTCTGAAAACAGGTATTTTCTGACAATGCTGAATATATGATCAATAACCTAGTACTTAAAGTCTTAAATAGAGGGATGTTTATGTATCAGTTTGCTGAGTCTTACCCCAAGGCCACAGGTGCGAGTCCTTGTATCAAGGCCACAGAAACGGAGCCCAGAACCAAGGTCCCCCAAAGCTGACTGAGCCCTTTTGTAGCTATGGCCAAAAGCCACCCTGATCATCATTACCAGGCTTCCTGACCACAAATTAGGCAAAGATACCCATCCCAGTAGTTACCCTATAACAGCCTAACCACTCACTTAATCCCAGCCTTCCATCAGAAATTTTCTTTGTCTTGAGGTTATAAAAATTGGCTGCTAACCCAGGAAAGCTGTCAAATCTCACTGACCTGCCAGGAGATTTCCTCCCTCTGAGCCTACTGCCCACACTATCTCTGCTCTTTGTTCTTAATAAACTCCCTCTTTACTCTGTGTCTGAGAATTCTTTTTCAACCCATGCTTGGACTGCCTCAAGAGTGGGC
The DNA here is from genome assembly GCF_032452875.1 of Bos javanicus. Lineage (NCBI taxonomy): Eukaryota > Metazoa > Chordata > Mammalia > Artiodactyla > Bovidae > Bos > Bos javanicus. The sequence goes on along the minus strand of NC_083886.1, from coordinate 5,516,579 downwards.
CCTGTGGAGACTTTTAGAAGGCTCTCCCCAACTCCGCTTTCCTCTTGTTTCTTTTTCCTCAAGCTCTCTGTGACAAGGCGAGTGACAGTGGAAGCGATTGAGGAACTCAGGCCAGGGCTCCTCCCCGGCATATTCCAAAGGCCCTCCAGCCCGCTGTGCCCCCGCCGCACCCTGAGCTGCCACCCAAGCAGATGAGCGTGTTCCCTCCCCTTACTGCCTCCTTCTCCTTTTAAGCTGAGGACCAGTCCAGTGAAAATTATGCAGGCACAGATCAGGCACTTAAAAGCCATGAGAATGCCTGCCTCGGGAAGACTCCCATGACAGAATAAGGAGGCAACCGAACAGACCAGGCTATTAGAGCGTCTGTCCCCCACCAAGGCAACTTCCATTCACCATCAGGCACATGTTGGTTCAAGCAAAGTACTGAGCCCACTCCTCTGGCCACTGCCTTCCCAGCAGGACTGCAAGCTGAGTTCCCCAGCCTGTCTCTCTCTTTCACTTTTCACTCATTGGTCTTAACTGATTTACAGGAGCCTCAGCATTGCCTCGGAGTCATCCCAAAGAGCGCCGTCCACATTTCAGGTAATTGTCAAAGAGTGAGTCACCCATTTTCATTCCTTGTCTGTCTTTTTCTACACTAGCTTCCAGGTGCATTCAGTGGTTTGTGCTGAGGCTTGTACCCAGCTGCAGTTTGTGCCACTCTACGTCACATGCTCAGGGGTCACCCCTCATTGTTGGATGCGATTTGGGGGATGGCTGGTCATTTGTGCCATTAGTTGCGTGGTGCCTCAGTCACATGCAGAGGGTTCACTGGGACAGTCGGGATGCCTTCTGTAGCCAGGGAACTCTTAGCACCTCCAAGAATGGGCTCAGGTATGTCTCAAGAACCTCCCTCAGACTTATCTCTAGGTAAGAGGTAATTCTCAGGAACTGGAAAAAAATTCACCCCAAAATCTTAAAAAAGAAGAGGCTCATTCTTTTCTAACAAAAATTTGGAGCCAGTACAAACACGGGAACCAAGAAACATGGCTTCTTAGTGGCACACTAAATTGTAATACAATCCTCCAACTTGATCTCTTTTGCCATTTCACACATTCAAAACTTCATGGCATTTAGTCCGAATCTGGATCTGAAGGACTGATCCACATGTGTCTTTCTGTTGCAACCTTATTTTCCCTCCCCTTCTATCTCCCTCTCCCTCTCCATCATATCTCTTAGTGTAGGACTTTCCTACAATCAAAAGCCTGGAGAAACCCCTCCTAACATTCTAAAGAATCCTCTTCTATTTTCTCCTATCTTTCAGAGTGGGAGTTGGAGGGATGGAGGGGATATGCAAGTAGGGAAAGAACCAAGTTTCCTGAACACCTGTGAGTCCCTTTATTCTTTCAAAGGAAGTAATCAAACTAAGATCAAACTAAGACTGATCAAACTAAGATCAAACTGATCTTACTAAGAGTCCACCTCCCTAGAAGAACAATCCCTGCTGGAACAACATCTTGTCAGTCTGTCCTTATCATCAGAGACAATTTGAGCACTATTTGGTCTAAATTTTCTATGACTACAAAAAAAGAGAGTTTTTTTTTTTCTTTTTTTGATACTAGGATGGCCATGGTATTCTTTAGGCTCCAGAGAAAACACATTAAATTAAAATCTTTTAGAAATTGCAAAGCCTGTTCTTTTTGCAAGAACATTTGGAAAAATCTGGCTTGTTGAAATATTTTTTTGAAGCTCCAACCCTGAGAAAACAGAAACATGCCTGGGAAAAAAGCCTGACACTAACTCTTATCATGTCCTTGAGATACACAGCTCATTCTACCTGAAAATTCAGTCTTGGGCAAATTAGTAGAACTTCAAGCCAAGGAAAAAAACAAACAAAAAGGACCAAGAGACATTTTAAATCTCAAGCAGAAAACTCTGAGATCTCTATCTGTCTGGATTTATATTTGTCTCACTGTGTGTCTTTGTCTTTGGATAATATTGCTGAGCTTAATTTGTAAATGAGCTCTATTTAGTTGGCCTAAAGAAAACACTTACAAATAAAACAATTCTAAAACAAGAGAAATTAAACTAAATGAATTTCAGGTTCACATGAACTGGAAAATATTCACTTTTAGATTCGATTCAGATCAGTTCAGTTCAGTCCCTCAGTCGTGTCCAACTCTTTGTGACCCCATGAATTGCAGCACACCAGGCCTCCCTGTCCATCACCAACTCCCAGAGTCTACTCAAACTCACGTGCATTGAGTTGGTGATGTCATCCAGCCATCTCATCCTCTGTCATCCCCTTCTCCTCCTGACCCCAATCCCTCCCAGCATCAGAGTCTTTTCCAATGAGTCAACTCTTCGCATCAGGTGGCCAAAGTATTGGAGTTTCAGCTTCAGTATCAGTCCTTCCAAAGAACACCCAGAACTGATCTCCTTTAGAATGGACTGGTTGGATCTCCTTGCAGTCCAAGGGACTCTCAAGAGTCTTCTCCAGCACCACAGTTCAAAAGCATCAATACTTTGGCGCTCAGCTTTCTTCATAGTCCAATTCTCACATCCATACATGACTACTAGAAAAACCATAACCTTGACTAGACAGATCTTTGTTGGCAAAGCAATGATTCTGCTTTTCAATATGCTATCTAGGTTGGTCATAACTTTCCTTCCAAGGAGCAAGCGTCTTTTAATTTCATGGCTGCAATCACCATCTGCAGTGATTTTGGAGCCCCCCAAAATAAAGTCTGACACTGTTTCCACTGTTTCCCCATCTATTTCCCATGAAATGATGGGACCAGATGCCATGATCTTAGTTTTCTGAATGTTGAATTCACTATTAGATTAATACCTGATACTAATATTTGTTAATCTAACTCATGTAGATATATCATAAGGTTCATCAACACAAACTAGAATACTTTTATTGTGCCTAGGTTTAATATAAACTAAATAAGATCTAGTTATCTCTATTGAAAATCTGTCGGCAAGGAAAGTAACTTGATGTGAAGAAACTTTTAAGGAAAAAAAAATGCAGATACAATAAGTGCTTTGGATAATTTATGTTTACCAGTCTACAGAATGCCAATATAAAGGACAATTCACAGTTGCTTAAGAAGGATATGTACTTTTAATAAATAAGAATGGTATGAGGAATGGAATTGCATTTTATGAAAATGGAAGTAGGTCTGACTTAAAGATGGCTATTTATCAATGAACAAAGTGATGAATACAGAAAGCAAAAAAAAATAATAAATAAATAAAAAAAAATTGTGGAATGTGGACCAGAGAGAAATAGGGTGCATTGTACAAACTTTTTAAAGATGTTGAACTGCATTTGAAATCTTGTATTGTTACTCTGTCTAAGTGAATAACTATTGTTTCACAACGAATATAAGCTGTTACAAAACTGGAATTTGATTTTCTTTCTCTGTTAAAAGAACAAAGTTTTCTTGAAATGTAGCTTTTGATAATGGACTATGTAAATTTATTTGACTTAAAGTGATTTATATTTGTTTCTGAAAACATTTGTTACCTTGGTAAAATAAATAAACATCATTTCACAATGATCTATGAAAATTATGGCACACACAGACAAAGCTCATTCTGCTTCTACAAAAATTAACCCCTCAATGTCAGACTTTTGGCATCCTGATGTCCCTAAAACATGGCCACAGTTACTCCTCAATCAGGGAATTTAAAGTGGACAAACAATGGCTATAAATCCAACAGTCACCGCTGCAGAGTATTCAACATGGCTAGTTGGCTTTTCCTGGCTCCATGACAAACCCCATTTTTTTTTTTTTTTTATTTGGTGGAATAATGTCTTCCTTTTTGAAAAAAGTGTTTTCCACTTTTGTATACTTTCTACAATCTCCAGTGATGAATGCAACCATTTCAGTGGACAAATCATACAAGCCTTAACAAAAACATCTCAAACTTCTTAAAGGTATCACTGTCACCATCATCTTTAATCATCAGACAAGGACAACAGAACAAAGATTAGTTACATGGGGTTACGTAAACTACTAAATATGATTATAATTTTCATGACTTTTTGTCTGATATATTACTAACTTCTAATCTTTATTTTCAGATATAAAGATGTTCTGGTTCCCAAGGTACCTGAAGCAATTTGGTAATTTAAATATGTGGGTAAAATTAAAACATTTTATATACCTATTACTGATTCATGTTGAGGTTTGACAGAAAGCAGCAAAATTCTGTAAAGCAATTATCTTTTCAATAAAAAATAAATTTAAAAAATTAATTAAAAAAATTAAAACATTTTTTTCTTTTTTCTCTCCCTTGGCCCTCCAGAAACTGGAGATACATGGGTTTTGAGCAGCCTTAGCAGGTAAATAAAAGTATTTGTTTGTGTTAGTTGCTCAGTTACATCGGACTCTTTGCGACCCCACAGACTGTAGACCGCCAGGCTCGTCTGTCCATAGAATTCTCCAGGCAAGAACACTTGAGTGGATTGCCATTCCTTTCTCCAGAAGATCTTCCCGACCCAGGGATTGAACCCTGTTCTCCTGCATTGCAGGCAGATTCTTTACCATTTGAGCTACAGGGAAGTCCTAAATAAAAGCAGTATGCTGCTGCTGCTGCTGCTAAGTCGTTTCAGTCATACCCGACTCTGTGGGACCCCATAGACAGCAGCCCACCAGGCTCCCCGTCCCTGGGATTCTCCAGGCAAGAACTCCAGAGTGGGTTGCCATTTCCTTCTCCAATGCATGAAAGTGAAAAGTGAAAGTGAAGTCCTCAGTCGTGTCCGACTCCTACGACCCCATGGACTGCAGCCTACCAGGCCCCTCCTGTCCATGGGATTTTCCAGGCAAGAGTACTGGAGTGGGGTGCCATTGCCTTCTCCAAAAAGCTGTGTAAGGTAAATAAAAAGACTATTTCCAACATGAATAGGAATATCACTATATTTAGGGGACCTCTAGAAGAGAAAAATCTACCTAGGCAAAATCTATGGAATGGCTTTCTTCCGTTCTTCTATTTCTGAGAGGTCTTCGGAAATTTTAAGACTTCTGAGGAATTCCACCAGAGTCATTGTGAAAGATGGAGAAGGAAATGGCAACCCACTCCAGTATTTTTGCCTGGAGAATCCCATGGTCAGAGGAGCCTGGCAGGCTACAGTCTATGGGGTCACAAGAGTCAGACAAGACTGAGTGACTAAGCACACACCATATGAAAGAATCCTATATAGTTGATGGATCAAACAGATTAGTCTTCACTATGTTTAATAAAAATGGAAATAACTTTAGAAAAAAAATTTTCATTGAATATTAAAGACTAGTTTTAACTAAGGTCTCAGTTTATTAAGACTAACTTCCTTTGCTGTTATGTTATATTATTACAAGATTTAATTGAGTTAATAAAAGGACACTCTAAATTTGTTTCTCTGAAGCCTAACTTCATAATCAGTCTTTGAATAAAGATTCAAACGCTCCATGATCAACAACAAGGAGATTAACACCAAACTAAGATCATTTAACAGATTAAGTCAGATGATGCGCTACAATAACTAGACCACACATAATAAAAGTTCTTGACATATTTTTGCTTGTAACTTTGTTACTGTTGCTAACTATATTATTCTCTTTATTGCTTGTTTAACAAAATTGTTGTCTCTTAAATTACCAAGTATGTGACTGAGCCTCTAATGACATGAATGATTATAATGGTGTAACTCTAGGTTTGGGAAGAAGCAGCAAAAGAGAATATTTTCCTGAACTATAAGGCACTACAAGTAAGGCAGATGTGGTCCGTAACTTTGCTACTCGCAAGACTTACTCCAGTAATAGCACATTGAGTGGCCAACCAGAAAAATCTTCACCAGACCACGGAATGAACATTTCTAGCCTCGTGGCACAAAATGGTCATAAATATTCCCCAAACCACAGTCAAGTTTATTGCCATGAAGGACCCTTGCCAACTGGAACCTGACCTTGGCATCTGCCTCTACAAAGATTAAATCAGGAGCTGCTGCAGCTACTGAGCTTCAACACCCCTGAAAGGAGTTCAGGTTGGGAATCAGAAAAGATGCACTACATGTTCTGGGAAAACTGGTAGGACAGGCCTTCAGATAGCTAGATATTTTCAAATAAAGATTTTCATGAGCCGCAATTCTTGCATTACCTCATACCTAGAGAAACATCAACATCATGGACTAATGTCTGGCCCTGGTTATCCTGGCTAGTCCCTTTTCTAGGCCTCTTGGCAGCATTTCTATTTTTTATTAATTTCCAGACCATTTATGGTTCTCTGGTACCTCAGCTGGTAAAGAGCCTGCCTGCAATGCAGGAGATTTCCTGGCTCAGGAGGATCCCCTGGAGAAGGGATAGGCTACTCACTCCAGTATTCTTGGGCGTCTCTGGTGTCTCAGATGGTAAAGAATCCGCCTGTAATGCAGGAGACCTGGGTTCGATCCCTGGGTTGGGAAGATGCCCTGGAAGAGAGCATGGCCACCCACTCTAGTATTATTCCCTGGAGAATCCCATGGACAGAGGAGCTTTGTGAGCTACAGTCCATGGGGCGGCAAAGAGTCGGACACAACTGAGCAACTAGCACAGCACAGACCATGTATCTTGAACCTTCTTGCTAAGTTTGTCTCTTCTAGAATACAACAAATAAATCTCCAGATGGTGCTGCAACAAGAATACCAGCCGGCTGATACACAAACTATGCTGGAACAAGCTGCCTTGTCATTCCGTGGACTCTCACCTCCTTCCATAATTGACACCCTTGTCCAGCAAGAAGAAACCAGAACGGTCTTTGCCCCTTCCGCCAATGACCTAGATCCTCATATCTCAAGGCAGATAGGCAGGTAGTTAGACATAAGCTTGGTCTTAAGGGGCCAAATATTTTCCCTATAGATAAAACAGGGAGATGCTGAGTCCTGCTCCAAGGCCACAGGTGTGAGACCTTGTACCAAGGTCATAGAAGCAGAGCCCAGAATCAAGATCACCCCTGAAGCTGATTGAGCCCATTTGTAACCATTGCCAAAAGCTACCCTGATCATCACTACCAGGCTTCCTGACCACAAATTAGGCAAAGACTACCCACCCTGGTAGTCTCCCTATAGTGCCCTAGCCAAGCCCCTAATGCCAACCTTCCAGCAGGAATTTTCTTTGTCTTGAGGCTATAAAAATTCACCACTAACCCATGAAAGCTGTTGACTCTCTCTGGCCTGTAAGGAGGTGCCAGCCCACTGCCCCTGCAGTGCCCACATTATCTCGGTTGTTTGTTCTTAATAAACTCACTCTTTAGTGCAATATTGTGCCTCTGGAAATTCTTTCTGGCATTGCTAAGATTGCTTCAACACAGGGTTATGTATCAGGTTATGAGTGAAAGAAAATTTATGGTCGTATTCATAATACTCCCAGATCTGAAAAAACTCAAATGTCCTTTAATAAGAGAATGGACAAATAATCAAAGTATAGCCCAACAATAAAATATTTTACATCCATCACATGAATAAACCATACACATGACAAACCATATTAACAAATCATACAAATAATGTTGAATAAAAGAAGCAAAGGAAAAAAGCATAGCATCCACTATAACTATTAATATTAAAAACAGGAAAATGAATAACTTTTCAGTGATTGATTCATTGGTGATAAATCTCTGTAAAAGTAAAAATAAAATCGACCGATTATAATTTTGTGAAAATTGCTATTTCTGTGGGGATGAGGAATGGGAAACCTGAAGAATTTTGGAAAACTAGCAATGTTCTATTTCTTTATAAGTAATGGAAAACATCAGTGTTTGCATTTTTAATTACACTGATATTATACCTTATATATCATTTAATATATAAGCTATGGTTAAAAGTAAAAAAGAGATTCAACTAAATACTATTAGAATGGCCAAAATCGGGAGGGGGTGTTCAGGATGGGGAACACGTGTATACCTGTGGCAGATTCATGTTGATGCATGGCAAAACCAATACAATATTGTAAAGTAATTGACCTCCAATTAAAATAAATAAATTTATATTAAAAAAAAAGAATGGCCAAAATCTGAAACATTGACAAAAACTAAATGCTGATGAGGGAAACAAAATCTGGTACTTAACTAGTAGGAATGCAAACTGATAAATCCACTTGGGAAGATAATTTGGTGATTACTTTAAAACCTAAGCATTGTCTCACCATATGATTAAGCAATCATTCTCCCTAAGAAGGTTTAAAATTATGTCCACAAAAAAGCCTGCACATGGATATTTATATTTATATTCTAGATCTTGGAAGCAACCAAGGTGTCCTTCAATAGGTGAATGGATAGATAAACTGTGGTACATCCACACAATGGAATATTATTCAGTGGTTAAAAAAAAGGCAATGAGCCATCAATCCAAAAAGACATGGAAGAAACTTAAATATCCATTACTAAGAGGAAGAAGCCAATCTGAAAAGGATACATGCTGTATTATTCAAACTATATGACATTCTGGAAAAAGAAACACTATGGAGATAATAAAAAGATTCAGATCAGATCAGTCGCTCAGTCGTGTCCAACTCTTTGCGACCCCATGAATCGCAGCACGCCAGGCCTCCCTGTCCATCACCAACTCCCGGAGTTCGCTCAGACTCACGTCCATCGAGTCAGTGATGCCATCCAGCCATCTCATCCTCTGTCGCCCCCTTCTCCTCTTGCCCCCAATCCCTCCCAGCATCAGAGTCTTTTCCAATGAGTCAACTCTTCGCATCAGGTGGCCAAAGTACTGGAGTTTCAGCTTTAGCATTATTCCTTCCAAAGAAATCCCAGGGCTGATCTCCTTCAGAACGGACTGGTTGGATCTCCTTGCAGTCCAAGGGACTCTCAAGAATCTTCTCCAACACCACAGTTCAAAATCATCAATTCTTCAGTGCTCAGCCTTCTTCACAGTCCAACTCTCACATCCATACATGACCACAGGAAAAACCATAGCCTTGACTAGACAAACCTTTGTTGGCAAAGTAATGTCTCTGCTTTTGAATATGCTATCTAGGTTTGTCATAACTTTCCTTCCAAGGAGTAAGCGTCTTTTAATTTCATGGCTGCAGTCACCATCTACAGTGATTTTCGAGCCCAGAAAAATAAAGTCTGACACAGTTTCCACTGTTTCCCCATCTATTTCCCATGAAGTGATGGGACCGGATGCCATGAGCTTCGTTTTCTGAATGTTGAGCTTTAAGCCAACTTTTTCACTCTCCACTTTCACTTTCATCAAGAGGCTTTTTAGTTCCTCTTCACTTTCTGCCAGAAGGGTGGTGTCATCTGCATATCTGAGGTTATGGATATTCCTCCCGGCAATCTTGATTCCAGCTTGTGTTTCTTCCAGTCCAGCGTTTCTCATGATGTACTCTGCATATAAGTTAAATAAGCAGGGTGACAATATACAGCCTTGATGTACTCCTTTTCCTATTTGGAACCAGTCTGTTGTTCCATGTCCAGTTCTAACTGTTGCTTCCTGACCTGCATACAAATTTCTCAAGAGGCAGATCAGGTGGTCTGGTATTCCCATCTCTTTCAGAATTTTCCACAGTTTATTGAGATCCATACAGTCAAAGGCTTTGGCATAGTCAATAAAGCAGAAATAGATGCTTTTCTGGAACTCTCTTGCTTTTTCCATGATCCAGCGAATGTTGGCTATTTGATCTCTGGTTCCTCTGCCTTTTCTAAAACCAGCTTGAACATCAGGAAGTTCACGGTTCACATATTGCTGAAGCCTGGCTTGGAGAATTTTGAGCATTACTTTACTACCGTGTGAGATGAGTGCGATTGTGCGGTAGTTTGAGCATTCTTTGGCATTGCCTTTCTTTGGGATTGGAATGAAAACTGACCTTTTCCAGTCCTGTGGCCACTGCTGAGTTTTCCAAATTTGCTGGCATATTGAGTGCAGCACTTTCACAGCATCATCTTTCAGGATTTGGAATAGCTCAACTGGAATTCCATCACCTCCACTAGCTTTGTTCGTAGTGATGCTTTCTAAGGCCCACTTGACTTCACATTCCAGGATGTCTGGCTCTAGGTCAGTGATCACACCATCGTGATTATCTTGGTCGTGAAGATGTTTTTTGTACAGTTCTTCTGTATATTCTTGCCATCTCTTCTTAATATCTTCTACTTCTGTTAGGTCCATAACATTTCTGTCCTTTATCAAGCCCATCTTTGCATGAAATGTTCCTTTGGTTTCTCTGATTTTCTTGAAGAGATCTCTAGTCTTTCCCATTCTGTTGTTTTCCTCTATTTCTTTGCATTGATCACTGAAGAAGGCTTTCTTATCTCTTCATGCTATTCTTTGAAACTCTGCATTCAGATGCTTATATCTTTCCTTTTCTCCTTTGCTTTTCACTTCTCTTCTTTTCACAGCTGTTTGTAAGGCCTCCCCAGACAGCCATTTTTCTTTTTGCATTTCTTTTCCATGGGGATGGTCTTGATCCCTGTCTCCTGTACAATGTCATGAACCTCATTCCATAGTTCATCAGGCACTCCATCTATCAGATCTAGGCCCTTAAATCTATTTCTCACTTCCACTGTATAATCATAAGGGATTTGATTTAGGTCATACCTGAATGGTCTAGTGGTTTTCCCTACTTTCTACAATTTAAGTCTGAATTTGGCAATAAGGAGTTCATGGTCTGAGCCACAGTCAGCTCCTGGTCTTGTTTTTGCTGACTATATAGAGCTTCTCCATCTTTGGCTGCAAAAAATATAATCAATCTGATTTCGGTGTCGACCATCTGGTGATATCCATGTATAGAGTCTTCTCTTTTGTTGTTGAAAGAGGGTGTTTGTTATGACCAGTGCATTTTCTTGGCAAAACTCTATTAGTCTTTGCCCTGCTTCATTCCATATTTCAAGGCCAAATTTGCCTGTTACTCCAGGTGTTTCTTGACTTCCTACTTTTGCATTCCAGTCCCCTATAACGAAAAGGACATCTTTTTTGGGTTTTAGTTCTAAAAGGTCTTGTAGGTCTTCATAGAACTGTTCAACTTCAGCTTCTTCAGCATTACTGGTTGGGGCATAGACTTGGATTACTGTGATATTGAATGGTTTGCCTTGGAAACAAACAGAGATCATTCTGTCGTTTTTGAGATTGCATCCAAGTACTGCATTTTGGACTCTTTTGTTGACCATCATGGCTACTCCATTTCTTCTGAGGGATTCCTGCCCGCAGTAGTAGATATAATGGTCATCTGAGTTAAATTCACCCATTCCAGTCCATTTCAGTTCGCTGATTCCTAGAATGTTGACATTCACTCTTGCCATCTCTTGTTTGAACAGTTCCAGTTTGCCTTGATTCATGGACCTAACGTTCCAGGTTCCTATGCAATATTGCTCTTTTCAGCATCGAACCTTGCTTCTATCACCAGTCATATCCACAGCTGGGTATTGTTTTTGCTTTGGCTCCATCCCTTCATTCTTTCTGGAGTTACTTCTCCACTGATCTCCAGTAGCATATTGGGCACCTACTGACCTGGGAGTTCCTCTTTCAGTATCCTATCATTTTGTGTTTTCATACTGTTCAGTGGTTTCCTAATGTGAAGGAAAGTAAATGTGAATCGACAGAGCACAGAGAATTTTTAGGGCAGTGAAAATACTCAAGCTCAGATAACTTCAATAACTACATAATTAGTGGTTGAGCTTGGCTTTTATCTTTTAGCTATTGGATTCTTTTCATCTGCTATATCCCTTGCATCTTTTGTACATATAGCTATTATGTATAACTGGGTACATAGTATCTACTCTGCAACTCAATTTCTCCAACTGGGGATGTTCACCATAAAGAAAAGCTGAAGATAAAATGTAACATTACTTCAGGGACATTTACAAAATGGCACTCCTCTAGGTATAGCCAGGGAGTGTGTGAAAGTCACTCAGTTGTGTCTGACTCTTTGAAATCACATGGACTGTATAGTCCATGGAATTCTCCAGGCCAGAATTCACTACTAAGTGGGTAGCCTTTCCCTTCTCTAGGGGATCTTCCCAACCCAGGGATCGAACCCAGGTCTCCTGCATTGCAGGCAGATTCTTTACCAGCTGAGTCACAAGGAAAGCTAGGCTCAACTGAATGTGACCACCTCAGAAAGATCTCCCCAGGTGTCTGTTGAAAGTAAACTCTATGATAATTTTCTGTAGCCAGCACAATGCCTGGCACAGAGAAGGTCTTCAATTAACTTGTTGGATATAAATAAAAGAAAGTGAGTACAGCTTATTCAAAGAGCTATTCCATAATTTTCCAGTCATCCCCATTTTGAAGACATTCAATAGCAAATAATCATTTACCAGTGTTCTTCCTGGAATGACTTGAACTTTTTTGCACCTTCCCTGTCAGAAACCCCCAATCAGCCTGCCATTGACCTTGTCATTTCAGAGTCTCAAATTGGGGAAATTTTCTTCCTCACTCTTTCTCAAACTGATGCAAGAATAAAGCTAAACACGTCATCACATGCGTTTTCAATAATAGCAGCAAGTCTCTTTGGTCCTGGCTGACCTACATTATGCTTCAACATGGTGGTGGGCAGTGTAGAGGTGGAGGAGAGACAGATAGAGCAGTCTAGCTATTAACACTCCTTTCTACAAGGTTAACTGTGTTTTCATTTGCAGACTGAAGAAAAGAGACAAAATTTTGTCTCTTATTTAGCTGGATTCACAAAAAAATTGACTTACTGGATTTTGTGAGAGCATAATCGTTCCCATGGCAACAGAACTCTGTCTATGATGGTGATTTCGCTATTGCATCAACGATTCACATATGGTTTTATTTATTTTTTGGAAGGTGACAGATCCCTATTCCAATATTCCATATTGGCATCAAATAAAAGGAAAAACTCAAAAGTTAGTGATGAGGAAACAGACATTTTAAACTCAATGTTCTCTCTTGTTAGCACCAGTGAGAAAGTTGCTCTCTTTTAAGGTTTAATTTTGAAGCTTTCCTTTTCTCACATTCTGATGTGGTAAATGGCTGCATGCTATTTCTATCAGACTGACATGATCAGTCAGCCTTCAGATCCCAAACATGTTTGCAAACCATCTGTTACATTTACTAACAGAGTGAAACAAGAGATCTGGCACTTGACAGTGTTTCAGATATTAACTTTGAAGTCTCATGAATTTGTTTAAATTTGCTGGTATGCTACATTCAAACTATCTGCATTCCAGAACTTGCACAGAACCTCTAACTAAAGCCCTGTGATTAGTTTCCTAAATGCTATCATTATAAAGCAGAAGGCAATCTGAAACCAGCCCATAGCCTATAACATAGAATAGTGTGTTGTTCTTGAAAAGGAACTGGATTTGTAAATATTTTATTATATTCTTGAACATAAACATGCAGTTATTCAAATTCATGCCCTGTGCTTGTACACTTGAACTCTGCTATTTGCCAGAGATCCATAAATTGATGTTAGATGAATAGAATTAGGAGATTGGAGAGTAACTAGTATTTAGCAGTAATTTGGGAGGAGATGACACTTTGTGTTTAGCTAATGGGTTCTCTAGAGTATGGAAGAAAATATTGTTCTGGTCGGAAAGAAATGAGCAATTGGGTAAAGCTTTTCATAATTTTATGACTGTTTCTTTGCCAAAGAGTCCAGTTGGGTAAAGCATAGGATAAGTATATTGTAAGCGTGAAAGGCCTTGAGTTATTATACCAAACCTATACATTTGTATAGTGTGCTACTATTTAAAATGTATTCTATTTGCAATATTATACATACTCATTTCAAAGACTCTCTCTTGGGGGATAGAATGGTCATTTTCTACTCTCTGAAGGTGAGGAACTAGACCCAGAGGTAAATGATAAATTTAACTTGAAATCCCAAAGTTAATGGGGAAAAGCTGGAGGTAGGGTGACCAACTGTTCTCATTTTCCTGGGCATACAGGGCTTCTGATATATGGGGCTTCAGTTTTAACACTGGGACTGAGGAGTCCTGAACAAACCAGGATAAATTGGTCATTGCAGCGTCAGGAACTTGAATCAGTGAATTCTGAGCACAGTTCTCTCTCCTTTCTTCCTACTTCTGAGATTCACTGGTACTTTTCAATGGTTCGATCTTTCAAACTGCGGAACTGGTTTCTTGCCATGAGTTTCACTGGTTTACTTGCTTCACACTGTGCATGACAAACCAGGATTCATCCTGTTTTTTGAATTGCATTCTTCCTTCACATAAAACCTCAAGAGATGTGGCAGTGAGACCTTGCACCTTAGAACCTATAGCAACATTCTTGAATTAACCAGAAAAAAGAAGTAATTTGTAATACACAGCTTTCATTCAGAAACAAATCACATTATCTACATGTTGTTCCATCTTAATGAAATATTTGTGTCATCACAAGGCCACTGAATATCAATAGTTTACACTATGAACTGCAAATTAATTCCAGTAGGAGCCCTGATGTCTAGATTCTCATTTTTCACTGTCAAGTATACTTTCTATGTCAAAAGCTCTGCCTCTAAACCCCCACTTTTCATCAGAATGCTGTCTTAGTACAAGGAGACATAATCATGAACCTGGAAAAATAGTAAGACCCGGCTTTGATATAAGTAGGGCAAAGAAAAATATATATTAAAAACACAAGACTTAGGACTCCACTGGTGCTGCTCGAAGGCATTTGCTGCTGAGAAACAATGGAAAGGGATGAGCCTCACCAAACACACTTAATTTTAAGCCTTTGCACTCTTTGATTCTGTCGGTTATATCAACAATTTTTGACATGTTTCATTCAGAAGATATTGTTTCTAAAAGGTAAACATGTGCTTTTAAAAAAATTAACAGACAGTCCAGCTAATAAACTCTGAGTATACAAAAGCATTGAGGCAAGAATGACTAGAATGTCTGTGCAATAAGGAAATAAAGACTTATATTGCATTATATTTTTAAGAAAGAATTACAGGTGTAAATCTAACAAAACATATCTAAAATTCTACACTAAAAATGACAAAACACTGATGAGAAAATTGTTTCAAAGACCTGAAAAAATGGAGAGACAAATGGAATGGAATGGAAGAATTGACATAGTAAAGATATTAATTCTCTCTGACTTGATATACAGATGCAATGTGATTATTATTAAATCCTAGCAAGAAATTTTATAAGTATAGAGAAAATTATTATAAAAAAAATATATATATAAATGAAAAGGAACAAGTATAGCAAAACTAATTTTGAAAAAGAATAAAGAGGAAGGAATCCTTCTACCAGACTTTATGACTTACCATGAAGCTACTCTAATCAAGACATATTGTTGGATTAATGATTAGAGAACCCAGAAACAGAGCTATACACATTCTGTAAAACTTCTAGAAAAATACATAAGAGGAAATTTTTGAATGTGTGTGGTATATATGTGTAGGTGAAAAGTTTTTAAGCTTATCACTAAAAATACAATTCACAAAAGAAAAAAAATTATAAAATGACTTTTGTAAAAATAAAAGAAAACAAACCTTTTGTTCTGAGAATGACTGGTTAAAAGGATGAAAGACAAGTGATGAACTGGGAGAAAATATCTGCAAATCACAAATCCAACAGAGAACCAGCACCTAGAATATATAAGAAACTCACAAAACTCAACAGGAAAAAAATCAACGAATTCAATCACAAAAGAGCCAAAAGATTTGAGGAAATCTTTCAATATAGAAGATGTACAGATGTCAAATAAACACATGAAAAGATACTCAACATCATTAGTTATTAGGGAAATGCAAATGAAAGCCACAATGAGGTATCACTATACCCCATTAGAATGGCTAAAATAATAAGGACTGTACTAAAAGTTATCAAAAATACAAAGCAATTGGATGTCTCATTGGAATGTAAAATGGTACCTTCTCTAATGGCACCTTCTCTGATAGTCATGACTGGAGACTATCTAGATGTCCTTTAAAAGGTGAATTGTTAAACAAGCCATACCAAGGGATACTATTCAGTGACACAAAGGAACAAACTATTGGTACATGCAACAACTTATATGAATCTTCAGAGAACTACACTGCATGAAGAAAGTCAATCTTCAAGGTTTTGTAACAGGATTTCATTTATATAACATTCTTGAAATGACAAAATTATAGAAAGAAAGAACATATTAGTATTTCCCAGCAGTCACATAGGTAGTGGGAGCAGGAAGGAGTGGATTTGGCTATAGAAGGGAAACATGAGTGAACCTGGTGATGATGGAACTATTCTGTATCTTGACTATTTTAATGTTAATCTCTTGGTTGCAATACCGCACTAGAGTTTTGTGAGATGTTACCATTGGGAGAAATTGGGTAAAGGATACATAGAATTTCTCTGTGTATTTTCTTACAACTACAGGTTAATTTATTACTAGCTCAAAAACTTTTTTTCATAAAGAAGAAATCAAGCTATAATCTTATGGCATAGCACAACTGGGGTGATTGATGCTTCAGGTGATTTTAGGCATACAAAATATCCCAAGTAGATGTTTGGTCTCCTGTCTGAGATCTTGCTTACCTTCAGACAACAATGAGAAGAGAATCACAGTTGATGTCAAGTTGTGATGTTTATTTACATGTTAATTTGATTAGGTGATGATACCCCATCATTTATCAGACACCCATCTACATTTTGCTGTGAGGTACTTTTTTAGATGTGCCTAACATTTATTTTATTTTTTTTAACTGAATTTTATTTATTTTATTTTTTAACTTTATAATATTGTATCGGTTTTGCCATATATCAAAATGAGTCTGCCACAGGTATACATGTGTTCCCCATCCTGAACCCTCCTCCCTCCTCCCTCCCCATACCATCCCTCTGGGTCGTCCCAGTGTGCCTAACATTTAAATCAGTAGACTTTGCATAAAGTAGATCACCATCTATAATATGGGTGGGCCTAATTTACTCAGTTGAAGATCTTACAAGAAACAACTGAAGACCCCCCCAAAAGAAGGTCTTTTACTTCCAAATCACTTGCAAACTCAAGATCACAGCATCACTTCTCCCCTGGGTCTCCATATGCTGTCCTGTTCTGCAGATTTTGGATTCACCAATCCCCATAATCACATGAAGCAATTTCTTAAAATAAATCTCCTCTCTTTTTTTTTTTTCATTCCGATGGACTCCATAGGAATTGGTTCTCCATTGGTTCTCTTCCTCCAGAGAACCCTAATTAATACAGATGCAGCCTAATGGAAATTTTTACAAAAAAATCTTGAACCCCACCCTACCCCCCAAATAACTATCTGGTCATAGTGTCTGCTGTTTCTCTGAGGCTTCCCTCCCCTAGTGCACATTCTCCCTTGCAGATGGCTTCATTTGGGCCAGGGAACTGTCCTCTCTGAGAAATCTGATCACCCAAAGCCAACACTTCTACTCTATAATGGAGATATAGAGGAGGTGAGTTATGCTTAAGACTTATTAATCATCTTTTAGTTAGGTTTTTCTGAACAGCTTTCTGAGTTCAATGAAGTTTCTTTAGTAAAGAGTGAATTCCCTAAGTAACCAAAAAAGTTGCAGGAGCAATTATTTTGGCAGTGTCTAAAAAAATGAGGTAGAATGGGGGAAGATCTCCTGCATACAAACAGAGACAGAAAACTACCAGCAAGTATTTCTTTTAAAATACGCATGTGCACACCTTTGTGGGCTTGTGTATACACAAACCTACACATGTACATAGTTGAGGAGATGCTACAGTATTATAGCATCAGGTACAGCGCTGAGGAAGAACTATTGTTAAAATGAAGGATACTCCTACCTGAAGGAAAGACAAACACTCACATCTATATATATTAAAACAAACTAACACCCAACAGCTCCAATAAGTATATATCACTTAAATGCTGAGGACTTTTCCTCTCTAGTAGGTGGCGACAAAGGTTATGTTTTTATCTTTATAAACAAAATGTTGCTAAGAAACATCTTGTTTCCAGAACATCTTGCCAGCTGGTCCTGAAAGAAAAAAATCAGGCAGCTTTGCAAGAGTGGATAAGAGAACAAAAACAAAAGAGATTTTATCCATGAAGTAATGTGAATTTTATAAATACACATTAGAGAACTTATGCATTCATATGAATATTATACTTTGAGCTGGCTGCTTTTTGTATGAGGAGGAGGAATAGAGAAAGAAGTTATTGTACAGAATATGTTTTGGCTCCTTTTTGGGAGTCACAGCTTTAAGCAGTTTTCAAACCATGTAAGAATGGTGGTCACAAAATGTATTTTGTGCTGTACCACAAAAAGCACAGACTTTGGAAATTGTTTAAGCTCCACTGGTCTTTTATCCTTATTCATACAATGGCTCTAATAGCTAATCTAAGGAGTTATTGTGGTAACCAGGGATGGCAATAGTAGCTACCATTCTGAGTGCTCACTTCAAGCATGAGTCTTAGCACCTTACTGAACAAACCCATGATGTAGGTGTTATTGACTGTCTACATTTAATAACCTAGGAAAGTGAGGCTTTGTGAAGGTAATTTACCCCAAAATCACAATTTAGTAATTGGCAGAGTCAAGAGTTAGTTCTTGTTTTCTCTGACTCTCATCCTAAGTCCACATTCTTAGCCACTATGGTATAATACTTATCCATAATTAAATGGACAGAAAGGGCTCTGTTGAGGGCATGGCAACCCACTCTAGTATTCTTGCCTGGAGAATCCTATGGACAGAGGAGCCTGGAGGCGACAGTCCATAGAGTCACAAAGAATTGTATGTGACTAAAGCGACTTAGAATACACACATGCATGCTATATAGATACAATAGACATTTGAAAATTAGTACATATCATCCATCTCTGCTCTATTTTAGAAACTCAAGGATGGTTGACTTGATTTATGAATGGCTCTTTTCAAATGTAAATATGACTGGAAGCCATTAAGCAAATTTCTGTGTTACTGACTTTAAAAACAAAGTATTCAAGCAATTAAGACAATCCATACCACACAGGCAGGTGAGTCTACTTGGCTTTCCAGCTACCTGCTGTTGTAAACAAAGATGGAAAGATCCTCCTTCTTTTCACGTCCTCTTATAGGAGTTTGACAAGCATATTAAGTCTCACTCTGAGGAGCTCAGCCTACCCACTGGAATGTGTAAATGGTTCCCTTTATTCATTGGTCCCTGGCATAGAGATGATTCCTGTGTATTTCTGAAGATTAAGAAAGAAGATCCTAAAATCAAGTCTTTCAGAAAGTGAAGGTATTTCATATTTGATAAGAGAGGTGGTGAGTGGTGGGAAATATTTATATCTTAGAATACGATTGATTTTAGTATGATTAAAAAACTTTGCAAGAAGGAATTCAGGATAGTTGATGTGTTCTACATGTGAAATAGGAAGTACTTTCCAGGGAAATGATGCCTCATCACTGAAAAAAGATGTCAGGCTAGAGTACCCTACTCACCGCACATGAAGGGCTGACAGTCAACAGATAACTTACACATGCCTACAACAGCTTTTTATGGCCAGCAACTGCCATGCCCCGAGTTAGTCAGTACCTATGCCTTGTATATGTGCTTAGTCACTCAGTCGTGTCTGACTCTGCGACCCCATGGGCTGTAGCCCGCCAGGCTTCTCTGTCCATAGGGATTCTCCAGGCAAGAATACTAGAGTGGGTTGCCCTCCCCTCCTCCAGGGGATTTTCCCAACCCAGGGCTCAAACCCAGGTCTCCCGTAATGCAGGTGGATTCTTTGTTATCTGAACTACCAAGGGATGCCCAGTTGTTAAATGTTTTGAATATGAGTGAATATTGATGGTTTTCCTGTAGCCGAAGATAGAATTAAGCCCAGATGAGAGTACACCACTGGCTATGAATAGGTTGTTAAGATGTAAAATATGAGGATTTCCTGGAAGATAAAATTGCACCTGGCCTGTTATTTTATTTCTATTCTGCTAAAGGAGATTCAGTTCCTACTTAGATCAGGAAAACAACTCCAGAAGTCCCCTTGTTCTCACTTGCCATGCAGAAAGAAAATTGTTGCTGCTTGTGGTCAAAAGAAAAAAAGACATGGTTCAGGAAACAAGTCAGGGGCACCAGCACAGCAGATAACTAGCAGAGTGGAAGCCCTGCTGGAGGGGAAGGGAAGCAACACACACTTGTGAGACACAGGGGAAACAAGAATCACACTGTTGTGGGGCTTGCGGTCAGTGATTCCTGTAATTTTTCTCCAAGCAATATCAGAAAGTGGCAGTGAGGAGTTTTAGTCTCAGGTCATTTGCAGACTTTGAAATGTATACATTGCAGATTAACTAATATATACAGCTTTTCTATTTCAGTAAAAGTTATTTTTAAACCAATACGGTTTAAATTGGAGATGCTGTGATCAGCAAATGAGGCTGTCTATGAGGGTTATTTTCTGGATATTCAAAGCCATTAAAAACATACAATCTCACAAAGTAGCTTAGGCAATGGCCATGCATTCTGCCAAAATCCTGCACTGTAAATCCAGTCCAAATCACTTAAAAACCCTGTGCTACATCACTAGGATTAACTAATAGCAATAATCACCCTTTGTTTTGGCATTATCTTAGAAATTACTCAGTGCCTCTCATCTCTTCTCCCTCTTTTCTAGTTCTTCTCTTTTCATTTCAGCTGATGTCCTTCATCTTTATATGCTGCTCATTGTATCTTTTTATCACTGTAAGAGAAATCAAAGTTTACGTACGGAAATAACATGAATCACTAGATAGACAGTACCTACTAAATATCCCAAACTGTGCTAAATGTGGTGGAATCGTGAAAAAAAATTTAACAGTGGTATCTAGCACAGGCAGTCTGGACTAATGGAAAAGTGGCGACTTCGGGATTGATTGCACTGTCAGCTAGACCTCATGCTGCTACATTTGTAATTCTGTAAAGAAGGCTGCAATGTTGGGAAGATGAGATAAGACCATGCATGCAGGTGAGGTTCAGGGAGTAAGGCTTGGCACATAGTTAGTGGTCAGCAAATGAGACCTATTAAAGGTGATCAAATCTTACTTATTGAAAAGTCATGAAACATTTATTCTAGTTCAGTTCTTCAAAGACTATTACTGAACAGTTAATTTCCCCATTTGAACTGGGGTTTATGATTCTAGTAACTATGACTATGAACTACTTCCCTCAGGAAAATACAGAACTAATATCAGAAGGAACTTGGAACAACAGAGAATTCTGAGATGATTAACAGAATGCAACAAACAAGAGTTAGTTGTGGAAGTATTTTGAAACCCAATAATAAAAAGCATTAGCAAAAATATGATCGTGTTTAAAAGGCTTAAGCAAGAAACAATGCAGAGTAACATAGTTGCATGCAAGTTCAATATTTTTCTACTTTCCAGACTTTGCTTTCTACATGTTAACATTGATTTGGATGTCATGATGTTTAGTGGTCCAAACAAACCCCTTAACAATATACAATTACAGCAAAAACAAACACAAAACCTATAAAGATGATTTCTTCAAGACTCTAGTTGCTTACTTGAAACTTGCAAGCTGAAAAAGGTATTACAGTATATTCATTCATTCACTCAAAAAACATGTATTGATTAATTACTGTGAGTCAGGCACTGTTCCAGGTGTAGAGAATATTGCAATGAGTCAGAAGACATTCCTTCTGATACATAAATCCTGGTCCAGTTTGCATAACAGAGGACATCACAAACAACTAAATGCAATGCAAAAAGTATGGTGAAAAGAGAAATCAAGCATGACATGAGGGATACAGGAAAACCACATCACTGAGATCAATAGTTCTCAGCCAGGGTCTTTGACAATAGATGTGGACATATTTGGTTGTTGTATTTGAATAACGGATAAGTGGAGAGGGGGAGTTACTGGTGTCTAGTGGGTAGAGGCCAGACATGTTGCTAAACAACCTCCAATATACAGACTTTCCCCCACATCAGATGATTCATTGTAGTTCAGTTCAGCCGCTCAGTCGTGTCTGACTCTTTGTAACCCCATGGACTGCAGCACGCCAGGCCTCCCTGTCCATCACCAACTCTCGAAGCTTGCTCAAACTCATGTCCATCGAGTTGGTGATGCCATCCAACCATTTCATCCTCTGTCATCCCCTTCTCCTCCTGCCTTCAGTCTTTCCCAGTATCAGGGTCTTTTCCAATGAGTCAGTTCTTCGCATCAGGTGGCAAAAAGTATTGGAGTTTCAGCTTCAGCATCAGTCCTTCCAATGAACATTCAGGACTGATTTCCTTTAGGATGGACTGGTTGAATCTTGCAGTCCAACAGACTCTCGAGTCTTTTCCAACACCACAGTTCAAAAACATCAATTCTTTGGTGCTCAGCTTTTCTTATAGTCCAACTCTCACATCCATACATGACCACTGGAAAAACCATAGTTTTGACTACACAGACCTTTGTTGGCAAAGTAATGCTTCTGCTTTTTAGTGTGCTGTCTAGGTTGGTCATAGATTTTCTTTCAAGGAGCAAGCATTTTTTAATTTCATGGCTACAGTCACAATCTGCAGTGATTTTTGGAGCACAAAAAAATAAACTCAGTAACTGTTTCCCCATCTATTTGCCATCAAGTGATGGGACTGGATGCCATGATCTTCGTTTTTGAATGTTGAGTTTTAAGTCAGCTTTTTCACTCTCCTCTTTCACTTTCATCAAGAAGCGCTTCAATTCCTCTTCACTTTCTGTCCTAAGGATTATTCATCGTAAATTGTCGATAGTGTGAAAATGGAGAAACTCTGATCTAGATGTAAAGGGTTAGGAAGACTTCCTAGAGTAAGTGAGGTTTGATCTAGGAGTTGAAGGATGAGTAGGTGTTAGCAATCCACTGAATTGAGCAAGAAGGAGATTGTTAGTGACCTTGGTAGGGAACAGTTGGAAATGGTTTGAGAAATGAGTGGGAAGTGAGAAGGTGGAGAGACAGAAACAAAACTATTTTAAAAAGCTTAGCTTGGAAAGAAACAGTGCAGAAACTGAAGTAGGGTGGAACACTGATGGGCAATTATATTTTGCTTGGTTTGATTTAAAGGTGGACATGCTTTGAGCATATGTAATGCTTAAGGAAGAGAACAAGTGGAGGAGGTGATATTAAAAATTCAGAGGGTAAAGGGAAAATTGAGTGAGGCCTCTATACAGCCTATAATTCCACTTATATGAAATGTCCTCAGACAGGAAAATCTAACAGATTATTGATTGCCTGGGGTTGGAGGGTGGGGATGAATGGGTCTGGGTAATGGGGAATGATTGCTAGTAGGTAAGGTTAGTTTGGAAAGGAGTGAAACTTTCCCAAAATTGATTGTGATAAAAGTTGCACAACTGTAAATATATTAAAAACTATCAAATGGTATACTTTAAGTTGGTGTATGTTTTAATAGTGTTATTTAAAAAATAGAGTGAGAAAGTAGGGGGTGGTTGTATACGATTCATCAGAGAAGGGGGTGATGATTTTTAGGTAGGAGAAGGGACAGCTTTTAAGTGACGCTAAAGGGAAGGGGTACCTGACAGATCCAGGTGAAACTAAGTCTTAAGGTCGCGGGAAGTTGAAGGAGCCGAATGGCTCTTTGTGTGTGTGTGTGTGTGTGTGTGTGTAAAACAAACGTGTGGAATAGATGGTCAGCTGGGAGTGAAGGAGGGCTGGTGAGACAGGAGATTTGAGAAGAGTGCAGGCTTAGTTGCTGCCACAAGAGATAGAGAACAAGGAGGAAGAAGTCAAAGGTCTTCCTGGGGGAGCACCAGGAGACTGCATTTGGAGACCTTGACTTGATGACGGCCTCACGCTGCAGGTTGTATTATGTCCACTAGTAGACTTGCATATGTAGGACAGGAAGTGGGTTCGAATGACTCAGACCCTGTCGCATCAGGACAGTGGGAAGGGTCTGCCTAGGATAACGAGAAGAGTGCAGGTTTGAAGTGTAGACCACAAATCTTAGTGGGAAGAGAGAGTGATGGGACAGTGCTGGACTTCTTTTGTACACTAGGCCAGTTTCTTTCTGCGTATTGTGTGCTTCTGTGGCACCTAGGACCATAATAGTTCAGGATTACATGGTGCATTACAATCTGTAGAGCATGTTCGGGTGCTTTATTTTGTCCTTCCCTAATGGCGACGTTGGTTATGTTTTATGTCTGTCATTATTTATGCATGAGCTGAAACTGTGGGTTAAACCCATTTCATCTACCCTTACTAATCAAGGCTGTTTTTCAAAACTTGCATGTCCTACAAACAGTACAAAGCCTAAACAGTAAGATGTTTGCCCAAGTTGTTTTCCAGAAACTTGGAGTCAGCTGAGCTCAGTTCAAGCTGAGTTGGTTAAAACTGGATAGGACCACTGATCCTTCAACTGGGCATGCAAGGGTGTCCACTCAGTGACCTTTTGACATGAGAGAGTTGGAAATTCCACCATCAGAACTTCAGAGGCCTGTAGCCTAGGTACACCTGTGCAGAACCAGGATTACCACACCTTTCCCAATCACCTTTCCAGATGCTGTCTATGCTTTAAAGTGCCCTGCTTATTTGTTCATTATCACATAAGTACCTGGACCCCCTTGCCTTGGGGGTAGGATTTGAGATTTGTTCTCTCATATATTCACTTGGCTGCCTTGCTAAAAACTTCATTGTCAGCCTTTTGGTTTGCTGTGCATGGGGCAAAACAAATCTGGTTCAGTAACAAACCATTATGAAATACAGGAAAGGACTCTACTCTTTTGCCCCCATGTATCCACTCTCCTAACACATACACACAGAGAGTCATATCCACAGTAGACATTTCATAAATGAAATACAGCAGTTTTGCTAAGTGGATTTGACTTACTCAAAATATAGTATCAAAATCATCTACATTCAAGTACCAGTTATAATTCTTCAAGTTGTGCAGATTGGGACAAATTATTTAATCACTCCCCATCTTGATTTATTATTTACGAGGTTATATCACTTATCCTAACTTCTGTTTGTTCATGTTTTTCCCAATAAGATCGCTGATCAGAAGCACAGGCTACTTTTCTATCCACCTGTTTGTTGGCTGCTACCTTACCGTATGATCTAGCCCCTCTGCTTCAAACACAGTATTTGATTGATCCCCCTTTTTCTTTGTTTTTTCTAAAAGCAAAAATAATTATTCCAATCACCTGTTACTTAAACAAAAAGAGATACATAATTTTTAACTAAAAGGAATCTGTATAGCATTAAGATACACTTGAAGTCCCAGCTGAGCGCTTCTTAAACCAGCAGGCTTCCCCTAAAGGCTTGTTTCCTCCGCCGTAAGTGATGCACAGGTGTCGGCAGCCCAGGACCAGCCCGCCAGCACGAAGCCAAGGAAGGAAGTCAGCAGACGGTGCTCTGCAGGTGAGATCACATGTCTGGCTGTACACCCTCGTCCCTACCTCTCTGAACTGTTTCTCTAACAATTTTGTAGTGCAGGTAGAACCGGAATGTGTTCCAGGGTCCTGGTGGGTGAGTCCAGGCTTGTAATATTATTGCCCTTTCGATCAAGGGAGAGAAAGATCAGGGTGGTGAGCTCAGTCTGGGCACAGCTTCGGGAAGCAAAGCCAGGAAGAGGTTAGCTGCAGCCTGGGGAGAATCCCAGTCAGCATTGTAAGCAGGCTTGGTCTCTAACAGAGAGCCAGGAGGACACGTCACAACCACAATGGAGAGTGAGGAAGAATATGTCACCATTTGCTGTCTTTACTAACACTGCTTTCCAAAGTCTTCACACTAAAAACTAGGCTATAAAAACCCTGATTCTAAAAGTCCAGTTTTATGGCTATAGGGTATATATGTCTTCCTAAGCATTTAAAATAATGAATGATAACCTTTTGTGTCTGTGTATGGGTAGATGTGTGAACTAGAAAGTTGAGAGTCTTTATAGAATAAAGTATGTGAAAACACTTTGTAAGAAGACAAAATACTATAAACTTGTAATGGGTTATTATGTCTTTAATTGAACTGAATCTTCCAAACATCTATTTCACTTTCTCTGTACTATCCTCTCCATTCCAGTGCTTAGCTAATTGTCATAATCTTCTCTAATGTGTTAACTAATAATAGCTAGAGGTGTTATCTTTCCCTGGAGTGTCTGAATATAATTCTCATACTTATTTAATTATAATTATTATCCTTTTGAAATAATGAAAGTAATATATACTCATTATAAAAATTGGAAACTACATAAAATAATGAAGAAAATAAAATTGTCTCTCATTCCTCCACATTGAAATAATCACTTTTATGTCATTTCTTTCAATCCTGTTGCTGTAGACACTAGAATATAAAACATTTATATTTTACACTTTGTGATCATTCTGCATATCAGTTTTAAATATTGCTTTTTCATTTTAAATTATATGAAGAGATTTTTATCTTATGATTAAATGTTCTTCAAAAATTACTCTAAAGCCTTCATAAGATTTCCACATATAAACATAAATTATTTTAAAGCTGACTCTCATATCAATGCATATTTTTATTATTCCAAATTTTATTATTATTTTTAAAAAAATAATAAAAAAACATTAAAAAATTTGCTACAAATTTTTTATTTGTGTTCTTAAATTTCTACTTATCTTTTCAGATAATGCCTCCAAATGGTATTATAAGTTAATGGGGTATAAAATATGTGTGTGTTTAGTAGACCCCTCTTTAAGGTACAAATATTAATCTGGAATGTAAATTTTAGACATTTTGTTAAGAGCAGTGACGAGAAGTATGTGCAGGAGTGAAGGTTTCCTATACTGATCTAGCACAGAAAGCACAATATGCATCTTTGGCATTTCCAAGTTCATCTAATTTAACTGAAAGTTTTATATGTGTTCTTCAATGACTTATATGTTTGACATTCAATCTCTCCACAACTGGGAGCAAATGAACTTGGTTCATTTACTATTTGTAGCTTATACTATATTCTCTCAGCCTTAATGGCTCCTAAAGGAAATAGTATGTGTTGTCTATGATAATTGCCTTGGGCTAGGTTTGGAAGCTACATATGGAGAGTATTATTTTTAAAGTATGTTTCTGAGTATTATATCTCAATTTTGATATTATGCTAATGATTTTCAATTGTTCAAGAGTAGAGAATTGAGGATTTCCCAGGTGGCCTTAGTGGTAAAGAACCTTTCTGCCAATGTCAGAGACATAAGAGACACGGGTTCGATCCTTGGGTTGGCAACCCATCCAGTATTTTTGGCTGGGGAATCCCATGGACAGAGAAACCTGGCAGGCTGCAGCCCATAGGGTCACAAAGAGTCAAACACAACTGAAGTTATTTAGCATGCAAGCACAGAGAACTGAATCCCTTCTTCTCCCTTGTATTCCTAACTGTTCATCTCTACCCAACACACAATGTTTTATACGACATAAATTGAAGTAAATAAAATATGGAGAAATGAGAATACAGGCATTCTGAACCTGTCATTTATTTTAGGATGACTCTACCCAGGTAATTTTTAGGGTCTGACTCTAAAGCCTGCTGGCCCTTGACCAAACACTTTACAGCTGACATTTTAGCTACCATTTTTTTCTTTTCCCAGACTGGTTCCGCTACTGAACTTATAAGGTAAATTATGCTTTATCTCTTCATGCGTAGGTAAAATATGATTAAATTCCTTGGTGGAGTAAGGGTACACATACCTCAGAAGTGACAGTGTTGTGTTGTCTCCATGTGATATGTTGCAGCTAATTTTGGTATTGTTTCTGTATTGTCTCAAACAGAACCCTAATTTATGTTTCACAGTTTGGTTAGCTAATTATATATATACTTTTGACAATTCTATTTTACTTTCAGTTCAGTTCAGTCACTCAGTCGTGTCCGACTCTTTGCGACCCCATGAATCGCAGCACGCCAGGCCTCCCTGTCCATCACCAACTCCCAGAGTTCACTCAGACTCACGTCCATTGAGTCAGTGATGCCATCCAGCCATCTCATCCTCTGGCATCCCCTTCTCCTCCTGCCCCCAATCCCTCCCAGCATCAGAGTCTTTTCCAATGAGTCAACTCTTCGCATCAGGTGGCCAAAGTACTAGAGTTTCAGCTTTAGCATTATTCCTTCCAAAGAACACCCAGGGCTGATCTCCTTCAGAATGGACTGGTTGGATCTCCTTGCAGTCCAAGGGACTCTCAAGAGTCTTCTCCAACACCACAGTTCAAAAGCATCAACTCTTTGGCGCTCAGCCTTCTTCACAGTCCAACTCTCACATCCATACATGACCACAGGAAAAACCATAGCCTTGACTAGATGGACCTTTTCCCCAGTTGGATTGTTCCATAACAATGTTGAGTGCAGGAAAGTGTGAGAGACAAGGACCCAAGAAGACAGCATCTCACTTTGCATCTATGAGTACAGAGCATATTCTATAGTGTTTACCTGGGCATTTGAATTGTGATGTTTACTGGTCTCTCTGAATCGTATTCTATGTTCCAAGTTACGCAATCCTGCTCTGGTTTGGTAATTCAATAACTGTTAGCCCTTGTCCTTCTCAGTCCTTGGAATATGGTGGGATTACAAAGACCAGTTATGCTGATGCTGGGAAGTCTTGTCCAATATTATGGTTTTGCCCAGGTTAGTAACGGAAAGACTTTATCACCCTGCTTATTTAACTTATATGCAGAGTACATCATGCAAAATTCTGGGCTGGAAGAATCACAATCTGGAATCAAGACTGACAGGAGAAACATCAACAACCTCAGATATGCAGATGATGCTACCTTAATGGCAGAAAACGAAAATAAACTAAAGAGCCTCTTGATGAAGGTGAAAGAGGAGAGTGAAAAAGGTGGCTTGAAACTCAATATTCAAAAGATCATGGCATTTGATCCAATCACTTAATGTCAAATAGAAGGGGAAACAATGGAAACAGTGACAGACTTTATTTTCTTGGGCTCCAAAATTACTGCAGATGGTGACTGCAGCCATGAAATTAAAAGATGCTTGCTCCTTGGAAGAAAAGCTGACTAACCTAAATAGCATATTAAAAAGTAGAGACATCACTTTGACAACAGAGTTCCATCTAATCAAAGCTATGGTTTTTCCAGTCGTCATATATGGATGTGAGTGCTGGACCAGAAAGAAGGCTGTGTGCTGAAGAATTGATGCTTTCAAATTGTGGTGCTAAAAGAAGACTCCTGAGAGTCCCTTGGACAGCAAAGAGATCAAATCAATCAATCCTAAAGGAAATCAACCCTAAATATTCATTGGAAGGACTGTTGCTGAAACTCCAATACTTTGGTCACCTGATGCGAAGAGCTGACTCATTGGAAAAGACCCTGATGCTGGAAAAGATTGAGGGCAGGAGGAGAAGGGGGTGACATTGGATGAGATGGTTGGATATTGCCAACTCAATGGACATGAGTTTGAGCGAACTCTGGGAGACAGTGAAGGACAGGGAAGCCTGGCCTGCTGCAGTTCATAGGCTCACAGAGAGTTCAACATGACTTAGCATCTGAACAACAAAGTCTTGTCCATGACATTAATCAAAGTTGGACTGAGGCCATAATCAGACACAGAATCAAAGTGCGAATCTGAGCAAGACTGTGTGTGAGGATAAGTACCCTTGGGTGAAACTGAAGTCCAAACCTGCAGGGGTTGACAAAAAGTAAATATGATGAGTTAGGAAGATCCCAGGGCAGATTTAAACCATGGTTCTTGGACTCTTCCTTGCTTAAATGGAACTTTGAAGTCACATGCTCTGTAAAAACTTCCTCAGTTGGTCTTGAAGGCACACTATTTTGAAACCAATATCTGTTAGTCTTAAGCCTAGGATTGATATTTCCACTTAGAGTAAATAGCAGGATCAAAGTAGCAGATGGAATACTGTAGTAACTTCCATATTCCAAACAGATCTGGTTAAAGCTTGGCCACCAATGCTTTAGGGCTTCTCTGGTGGCTCAGATGGTAAGAATCTGCCTGCAATGCAAGAGACCCGGGTTTGGTCCCTGGATCAGGAAGATGCCCTGGAGAAGAGAATGGCAAGCCACTCCACTATTCTTGTCTGGATATTTCCATGGACAGAACTGGTGGGCTACTGTTCCTGGCATTGCAAAGAGTCAGACACAACCGAGCAGCTAACACTCCAATGCTTTAGCTCTCTAAGTATGAGAAAAAACCTGAATAAAATGGAAATACATGAAGACAACCCAAATAAGAAGAGAAGCTATTTGAAGTTTGCTACAGGAAGCAAGTCCACTACCATCACCTATATTTAGAAGACTCAAAGACAGGCAAGGGAGTGGGAAAAGTTTATGGTGAAAAAAAAAAAAATAGAAACTTCAGATATGCTTTTATTGGAGGTTGTTGACATGGGAAAGTTGGAGGCGGGCTAAATAAATGATAAAAGGGTATCCTATGTGATTGGTTTTTAAAGCATATACAGCTTCCTTGGTTTGTCCTGAGCTGGAAGCATGAGCAAACCTTGTCAGTCATTTGCCAAGTCTTGGCTGTTTGGTGCTAATTGCTGCAGAGGTTGCACTTTGGATTCCTGTGCCAATTGCTGTAGAGGTTATGGTTCAGAGTTTTATTATCATATATGGTCTGGCCTCTTGAGAAATTTGTATGCAGTTCAGGAAGCAACAGTTAGAACTGGACATGGAACAACAGACTGGTTCCAAATAGGAAAAGGAGTACGTCAAGGCTGTATATGGTCACCCTGTTTATTTAACTTCTATGCAGAGTACATCATGAGAAACACTGGACTGGAAGAAACACAAGCTGGAATCAAGATTGCCGGGAGAAATATAAATAACCTCAGATATGCAGATGACACCACCCTTATGGCAGAAAGTGAAGAGGAACTCAAAAGCCTCCTGATGAAAGTGAAAGTGGAGAGTGAAAAAGTTGGCTTAAAGCTCAACATTCAGAAAATGAAGCTCATGGCATCCGGTCCCATCACTTCATGGGAAATAGATGGGGAAACAGTGGAAACTGTGTCAGACTTTACTTTTCTGGGCTCCAAAATTACTGTAGAATGTGACTGCAGCCATGAAATTAAAAGATGCTTACTCCTTGGAGGGAAAGTTATGACCAACCTAGACAGCATATTCAAAAGCAGGGACATTACTTTGCCAACAAAGGTCCATCTAGTCAAGGCTATGGTTTTTCCTGTGGTCATGTATGGATGTGAGAGTTGGACTGTGAAGAAGGCTGAGAGCCAAAGAATTGATGCTTTTGAACTGTGGTGTTGGAGAAGACTCTTGAGAGTCCCTTGGACTGCAAGGAGATCCAACCAGTCCATTCTGAAGGAGATCAGCCCTGGGTGTTCTTTGGAAGGAATGATGCTAAAGCTGAAACTCTAGTACTTTGGCCACCTCATGCAAAGACTTGACTCATTGGAAAAGACTCTGATGCTGGGAGGGATTGGGGGCAGGAGGAGAAGGGGACGCCAGAGGATGAGATGGCTGGATGGCATCACTGACTCGATGGACATGAGTCTGAGTGAACTCTGGGAGTTGGTGATGGACAGGGTGGCCTGGCGTGCTGTGATTCATGGGGTCGCACAAAGTCGGACACGACTGAGCGACTGATCTGATGGTCTGGCCATTGCCCATTTATAGATTCAACTTCTCAAAGTATATATATTCTAAATTCTTATCAGGGAATTTTGGTATATTTATATTTTTTGTTGTTGTTCACTTGCTAAGTTGTGTCCACTGTTTTGCAACTCCACAGACTGTAGCCTTCCAGATTCCTCTGTCCATGAGATTCTCCAGGCAAGGATACTGGAGTGGGTTGCCATTTCCTTCTCCAGTAGATCTTCCTGACCCAGGGATGGAACCTTCATCTCTTGCATTTGCATGCATATTCTTTACAGTTGAGCCACCTGGGAATCCATTTATATTTTAACATGAATTAAATTCAGTTATACTAGTTCAGTGTTAAGGACAATATCTATTTTGTGATATTGATTCAGATTAGAGTTTAGAATCTAGTATGGCAACAAATTAGCATTATTGGTGAATTCCACAAGAAAAAATAATAATCCAAGTATGAGCTATTATACCTAGTTTTATTGAGTGGATAGATTTTGAAAGGGTTTCATGGGATAGTTAGAATTTGAACTGAGCCTTTCTGAATTTGAGACCAGCTCTTTATAGTGGGGGAAAAGAATTGGACAGATGGCCCTAGGGTTGATAACAGTTAAGTAGAAAAGTAAGAGCCCAAAGATAAATTAACTGCCTTCACTAGTTCGTGCTGATCTGAGCAATTCTTTGTTTTGAATCCTGTTATTGATTCTTAACTCCTATACTGAAAGTTCTTCTTCTGGATTCTATTCCCCCTTCGTGTTGTTCAGTTCTAATCTCAGATATCACTTGTCACTTTTTCTATGAAAGTATGTTAGATAGTCAGAGAAAGCAATGGCAACCCACTCCAGTACTCTTGCCTGGAAAATACCATGGACAGAGGAGCCTGGTAGGTGGCAGTCCATGGAGTCGTTAAGGGTCAGATATGACTGAGTGACTTCACTTTCACTTTTCACATTCATGCATTGAGAAGGAAATGGCAACCCACTCCAGTGTTCTTGCCTGGAGAACCCCAGGAACAGGGGAGCCTAGTGGGCTGCCATCTATGGGGTCGCACAGAGTCAGACACGACCCAAGTGACTTAGCAGCAGCAGCAGCAGCATGCTAGATAGTAAGGTTTCAATATTCCTAATATTGTTTAGGTGTATTCTTACTGAATTTCCTGAAAAAGAACCTTAAGAATAAATCTTTAAAGCATTCCACTAGTGCAAAGTGAAAGTGAAAATTCACTCAGTTATGTATAACTCTTTGTGAACATGGAATTCTCCAGGCCAGAATACTGGAGTGGGTAGCCATTTTCTTCTCTAGGGAACCTTCCCAACCCAGGGATCAAACCCACGTGTTCCACATTGCAGACTTCCACGTCTTCCACTGATTCTTTACCAGCTGAGCCACCAGGGAAGCCCTGACTTGTGCAAGGGTCAACATAAATCTGTAAAGGTCAAGATAGCAAATATTTTTTGATTAGTAAGTTACATAGTTTCTGCTAAGCTACTGAACATTGCCATTGTGTCACAAAAGCTCCAACAAGTGGGTGTGGACATATTTGGAACCATGTGTGCCTAATTAAGCCTGAAGCCTGGGCTGCAGTTTCTTACCCCTTTATTAAGTTCAGTCACTCAATCATGTTTGACTTTTTGTGACCCCATGGAGTGCAGCATGCCAGGCTTCCCCGTCCATTACCAACTCCTAGAGTTTGCTCAAACTCATGTCCATTCAGTCAGTGATGTCATCCATCCATCTCATCCTCTGTCATCCCCTTTACTTCCTGCCTTCAGTCTTACCCAGCATCAGGGTCATTTCCAATGAGTCAGTTCTTTGCATCAGGTGGCCAAAGTGTTGGAGTTTCAGGTTCAGTATCAGTCCTTCCAATGAATATTCTGGACTGATTTCCTTTAGGATTGACTGGTTTGATCTCCTTGCAGTCCAAGGGACTCCCAAGAGTCTTCTCCAACATCACAGTTCAAAAGCATCAATTCTTTGGAGTTCAGCTTTTTTATTGTCCAACTCTCACATCCATACATGTCTACTGGAAAAACCATAGCTTTGAATAGATGGGCCTTTGTTGGCAAAGTAATGTCGCTGCTTTTTTTTTTTTTTTAAATAATTTATTTATTTATTTTAATTGGAGGCTTATTACTCCAATTAGTTTGGCTTTTACTATATTTGACATGAATTAGCCATGGGTATACATGTGTCCCCCATCCTGAACCCTTGTCCCACCTCCCTCCCCATCCCATTCCTCTGGGTTGTCCCAGAGCACCAGCTTTGAGTGCCCTGTTTCATGCATTGAACTTGGACTGGCGATCTATTTCACATATGGTAATATACATGTTTCAATGCTATTCTCTTAAATTCTCCCACAGGGTCCTAAAGTCTCTTCTTTATCTCTGTGTCTCTTTTGCTGTCTTGTGTATAGGGTTGTCATTACCATCTTTCTAAATTCCATATATATGCATTAATATACTGTATTGGTGTTTTGCTTTCTGACTTACTTCTCTCTGTATAATAGGCTCCAGTTTCATCCACCTCATTAGAACTGATTCAAATGCATTCTTTTTAATAACTGAGTAATATTCCATTGTTATGTGTACCACAGCTTTCTTATCCATTCGTCTGCCAATGGACATGCTTTTTAATATGCTGTCTAGACTGGTCATAGCTTTTCTTCCAAGGAGCAAGTGTCCTTTAATTTCATGGCTGCGGTCATCATCTGCACTGATTTTGGAGCCCAAGAAAATAAAGTCTGTCACTGTTTCCATTGTTTCCCCATTGATTTGCCATGAAAGGATGGGACTGGATACCACAATTTTCATTTTTTGAATGTTCAGTTTTAAGCCAGCTGTTTCATTCTCCTCTTTCACTTTCATCAAGAGGCTCTCTACTTACTCTTCACTTTCTGCCATGAGGGTGGTGTCATCTGCCTATCTGAGATTATTGATATTTCTCCTGGTAATCTTGATTCCAGCTTATGCTTCATCCAGCCTGACATTGCACATGATGTGCTCTGCACATAAGTTAAATAAGCAGGGTGACAATATACAGCCTTGATGTACTCCTTTCCCAATTTGAAACCAGTCTGTTGTTCCATGTCTGGTTCTTACTGCTGCTTCTTGATGTGCACACAGGTTTTTCAGGAGGCAGGCAAGGTGGTCTGCTAGTCCAATTTCTTTAAGATTTTTCCAGTTTTCTGTGATCCACACAGTCAAAGGATTTAGCATAGTCACTGAAGCAGAAGTAGTTGTTTTACTGGAAATCTCTTGCTTTTTCTATGATTCAACAGATGTTGACAATTTGATCCCTGGTTCCTCTGCCTTTTCTAAATCCAGCTTGAACATCTGAAAGTTTTGGGTTCACGTACTGTTGAAATCTTGCTTGGAGAATCTTGAGCATTACTTTGCCAGTGTGTGAGATGAGTGCAATTGTGCCGTAGTTAGAACATTCTTTGGCATTGCCTTTCTTTGGGATTGGAATGAAAACACATTTTCGAGTCCTGTGGCCACTGCTGAGTTTTTCAAGTTGGCTGGCATATTGAGTGTGGCACTTTAACAACATCATCTTTTAGGACTTGAAAGAGCTCAGCTGGAATTCCATCACTTCCACTAGATTTGTTCATAGTGATGCTTCCTAAGACCTACTTGACTACACTCCAGAATGTCTGGCTCTAGGTGAGTGATCACACCATTGTGCTTATCCAGGTCATAAAGATCTTTTTTTTTGTATAGTTCTTCAGTGTATTTTTGCCACCTTTTCTTCTGCTTCTGTTAGGTCCATACTGTTTCTGTCCTTTACTGTACCCATCTTTACATAAAATAGTCCCTTGATATCTCTAATTTTCTTGAAGAGATCTCTAGTGTTTCCCATTCTATTATTTTCCTCTATTTCTTTGCATTGATCACTGACAAAGGCTTTCTTATCTCTCCTTGCTATTCTTTGGAACTCTGCATTCAGATGGATATATCTTTCCTTTTCTCCTTTGCCTTTTGCTTCTCTTCTTTCTCAACTATTTTTAAGGCTTCCTCTGAAAACCATTTTGCCTTTTTTGCATTTCTTTTTCTTGGGTATGGTTTTGATCATGGCCTCCTGTACAATGTTATGAACCTCCATCCATAGTTCTTCAGACACTGTCTCTCAGATCTACTCCCTTGAGTCTATTTGTCACTTTCCTTGTATAACTGAAAGGGACTTTGTTTAGGTCATACCTGAATGGTCCCGTGGTTTTCCCTACTTTCTTCAATTTAAGTCTAAATTTTGAAGTAGGGAATTCATGATCTGATCCACAGTCAGCTCCCAGTCTTGTTTTTGGTGACTATATAGAGCTTCTCCTTCTTTGGCTGCAAAGAATATAATCAATCTGATGTCAATATTGAACATCTGGTGCTGTCCATGTGTAGAGTTATCTCTTATGTTCTTGAAGAGAATGTAAAATCCCTTTATTAATAGATGAAATATTTTCAAGAGATTAACTTTGTTAAAGCAGAAGTAGAAACTGGGAGAATGCCATAGGTTTGGAGGCATTCCCAAAAGATTCCAAATATCTGTACCAGTTGCCCTCATGGAACCTTATCTCAACATCCTTTTACCTAAAATACATAGTTTGTTATTAAGAAATTAAAAAATGAAGAATATTGTTGTATGAAAGATTCATTTTATTTAATTTCAGTCAACAAATGTTTATTGGGCCCCTACTATTGTTGAGGGTACCAAGAACAGACATGCATGCTCAGCTGCTCAGTTGTTTCTGACTCTTTCTGACCCCATGGACTATAGGCTCCTCTGTCCATGGAGTTTTCCAGGTAAGAATACTGAAGTCAGTTGCCGTTCCTTTCTCCAATGAACAGACATAGCCCTGCCTTTAAGAATCTTACTGATTAAGAGTAGACTAAGACAAGTACCAGGATTGAAGTATAAACACAATGTATTGACATTTATGGTAAGTAATGACTAGGCAAATGCACCACACCATTCTTTTCCTGCTTAAGATGAAATTTGAAAATAAGATAGGATTAACAAATGAAAACATTCCAACATTTTAGACAAGAAAGTCTAAAGCCTTATCAATCTTAAAGATTGTTGTCATACCAACTTAGAGTTCAAGAAAAAATGCCTTATGTGTCTAAGACAAAGCAATGTAGAAAAGAAAAAAAAAATGTTTGTTCCTTTCTCCTCTTTGAGGGCCCTGGACTCCTTATCAATCTATATTAAGAATTAACTAATCTCTCTCACACACACACAGAGCTAGGCAAATGCACCATACCATTCTTTTCCTTCCTGTGATAAAATTTGAAGATAAGATAGAAAATTCATAAGTGAAAAGATATGAACATTTAAGCAAGATAGTCAGGACATTTTGGGGGAAATAGTATGTGATCTGCTTCAGTTCCTCTCAGGTCTCTTAAATGTATAATGGCCCAAACCTTTCTCTTAAGTTTTCCCTGTACTTGATTTTTACTTTTTCACCAATATATTTAATTTTACTTACTCATATTCTCACCAAGCTGTTCCCAGAATGAAACTGAACAGAAGATCTTTCACCATTTTATCAGTTGTTCAAATTATTTCTGTCCTCTTGTGTTCATCAATTTATTTTCTCCAAAATCCAAAAATATATGTTCCATCTCTATTTTTCTCTATCTGTACAGCATTGGCTCATTGGTCCCAAGCACGTTTATCATCATGCTTGGAGTCCTGAAAAAGTCACCTAATGATTCTTTATACTTCCATTCTTGCTCAGTTCTGATCTCATCCTTACATAACAGTCATAATATTTTTTAATATAAAATGGAGTATTTTAAGGCCCTATTTTAAACCCTTTAGGATATTCCAATTATGTCCAGGCACAGAGCAAACTTTTAGTTTTTAAAATCTACCACTGTCTTCCCTGCCTGAGGGTCTTCTTTTTCTTTGGACCACTTTTATTCTTACTCTTTGCATGGTTGATTTTTTTTTTTTTTTTTTTTTTTTTGCCTATTTCAAGCTGCAATCTATTTTTTAACTCATCAGTGACTCCATTCCTGATTACTGTCACTAAACCTTGTTTCTTCATGGATTTCATAACAGTGTGTGTTGTTCAACTCTTTGTCAGCCTGAGTCTCTGAAGGCAGAGAATTACTGTTTCACTCACTGTAGATATCCAGAACTGACTACAGTGACCAGACCATAGCTGATATTTATTTAAGCAGTAATTCCATAACTATTTCTTGAAAATATCTGAGACTACAACACAATTTAAGGTTGTGAGATATTGAGGAGTGATAGATGTAAGTTTGATGCATGCATGCTAAATCATTCAGTTGTGTCCAACTCTTTGTGACCCATGGACTGTAGCCCACCAGGCTCCTCTGTCCATGTGATTCTCTAGGCAAGAATATTGGAGTGGGTTGCCATTTCCTTCTCTAGGGGATCTTCCTAACCCAGTGCTTGAACCTGGGTCTCTTATATCTCTTGCATTGGCAAGTGGGCTCTTTACCACTAGCACAAACTCACTTGCATGGAGATAACTGATAGTTGAGACTATGAAAGTGAATAAAGTCATTAAAGGAGATGAGAAATTAGGGTGCTTTGGATGGCTTTGAGCAAGTTATTTAGCCACTTTGTTTTTCCTTTTTTTTGCCTCTAACATAACTTACTCCTTGGAAGTAAAGTTATGACCAACCTAGACAGCATATTAAAAAGCAGAGACATTATTTTGCCAACAAAGGTCCATCCAGTCAAGGCTATGGTTTTCTCAGTAGTCATGTATGGATGTGAGAGTTGGGCTATAAAGAAAGCTGAGCGCTGAAGACTTGATGCTTTTGAACTGTGGTGTTGGAGAAGACTCTTAAGAGTGCCTTGGACTGCAAGGAGATACAACCAATCCATCCTAAAGGAGATCAGTCCTGGGTGTTCATTGGAAGGACTGGTATTGAAGCTGGACTCCAATACTTTGGCCACCTGATGCAAAGAGCTGACTCATTTGAAAAGATCCTGATGCTGGGAAAGATTGAGGGCAGGAGGAGAAGGGGACGACAGAGGATGAGATGGTTAGATGGCATCACTGACTCAATAGACATAGGTTTTGGTAGACTCCAGGAGTTGGTGATGGACAGGGAGGCCTGGAGTGCTGTGGTTCATGGGGTCGCAAAGAGTTGGACACGACTGAGCTACTGAACTGAATTGAACTGAACATAGCTATAATGTTATATCCCCTGTAGGCTTGAATTAAAGTTACTTTCATGGCACTTGACATGGTATGGCTTCACTGTACATCTTGCCCCATTCCCTTCTCATTATAAACCACTATACTCCATGAAATGTAAAAAAAAAAAAAAAAAGTTAAATATGTGATTTCAGTTATGTCATTTGAAGCAAATAAAATCTTCTCCA
Source organism: Bos javanicus (assembly GCF_032452875.1). Lineage (NCBI taxonomy): Eukaryota > Metazoa > Chordata > Mammalia > Artiodactyla > Bovidae > Bos > Bos javanicus. Next base: position 5,477,823 of record NC_083886.1, on the reverse strand, counting down.
CTATATTCAACCAGCACTAATTTATCATTTGTTGTGAATATCAGATTCTGTGCCAACTTCTGAGAATATTTAAAACACAGAAAAAGGAGTTTACATTTTGGAGAAGCTTTACAGACTTTGGGGATAAATAAAACATACACTTAGAATATGTGCTTAGATAAGCACAAGGATGATCAAGGAACATGAACATAGAGAAAAATTATTTTGCTTTCTTTTAAGAACTTGGATAATCTGGTGGATTCAATGTTGTCTTGTCAGAACTTGAATCTTTCCTGCATTCACTAGGATGTGGCAGGGTACAATTTACCTAACTTCTCTGAACTTTACTTACTCACCTATAGAGCGAAGATAGGAAGAATCACAACATATTAAAAAGATCATATATCATGACCAAGTGGGCTTTATCCCAGGGATGCAAGGATTCTTTAATATCTGCAAATCAATCAATGTAATACACCACATTAACAAATTGAAAGATAAAACCCATATGATTATCTCAATAGATGCAGAGAAAGCCTTTGACAAAATTCAGCATTCATTTATGATAAAAACCAGAAAGCAGAAATAGAAGGAACATACCTCAACATAATAAAAGCTATATATATATGGACAAACCCACAGCAATCATTACCCTCAATGGTGAAAAATTGAAAGCATTTCCCCTAAAGTCAGGAACAAGACAAGGGTGCCCACTTTCACCATTACTATTCAACATAGTTTTGGAAGTTTTAGCCACAGTAATCAGAGAAGAAAAAGAAATAAAGGGAATCCAGATTGGAAAAGGAGAAGTAAAACTCTCACTGTTTGCAGATGACATGATCCTCTACATAGAAAACCCTAAAGACTCCACCAGAAAATTACTAGAGCTAATCAATGAATATAGTAAAGTTGAAGGATATAAAATTAACACGCAGAAATCCCCTGCATTCCTATATGCTAACAATGAGAAAGCAGAAAGAGAAATTAAGGAAACAATCCCATTCACCATTGCAATGAAAAGAGTAATATACTTAGGAATAAATCTACCAAAAGAAACAAAAGACCTATATATAAAAAACTATAAAACACTGATGGAAGAAATCAAAGAGGACACAAATAGATGGAGAAATATTCCATATTCATGGATTTGAAGAATCAATATAGTGAAAATTAGTATACTACCTAAAGCAATCTATAGATTCAATGCAATCCCTATCAAGCTACCAACGGTCTTTTTCAGAGAACTAGAACAAATAATTTCACAATTTGTATAGAAATACAAAAAACCTCAAATAGCCAAAACAATCTTGAGAAAGAAGAATGGACCTGGAAGAATCAACCTGCCTGACTTCAGCCTCTACTACAAAACTGCAGTCGCCAAGACAGTATGGTGTTGGCACAAAGACAGAAATATAGATCAATGGAACAAAATAGAAAGCCCAGAGATAAACCCACAGCTTATCTTTGACACCTTATCAAACCTGGACTGGTGATCTGTTTCACATATGATAATATACATGTACAGAGTTCAAAAGACTGTTCTATACATCTGTGTCTTGTTTGCTGTCTCGCATATAGGGTCATCATTGCCATATTTCTAAATTCCATATATATGCATCAGTATACTGTATTGGTGTTTTTCTTTCTGGCTTATTTCACTCTGTATGATAGGCTCCAGTTTCATCCACCTCATTAGAACTCATTCAAATGCATTCTTTTTAATGGCTGAGTAATATTCCATTGTGTATATGTACCACAAATTTCTTATCCATTCATCTGCCAATTCTTATCCATTCATCTGCCAATGGACATCTAGATTGCTACCATGTCCTGGCAACAGAACTGAGATGAACATTGGACACCTTATCTTTGACAAAGGAGGCAAGAATATACAATGGAGAAAAGACAATCTCTTTAACAAGTGATGCTGGGAAAACTGGTCAACCACTTGTAAAAGAATGAAACCAGAACACTTTCTAACACCACACACAAAAATAAATTCAAAATGGATTAAAGATCTAAATGTAAGACCAGAAACTATGAAACTCCTAGAGGAAAACATAGGCAAAACACTCTTCGACATAAATCACAGCAGGATCCTCTAGGACCCACCTCCCAGAGTAATGGAAATAAAAGCAAAATTAAACAAATGAGACCTAATTAAACTTAAAACCTTTTGCACAACAAAGGAAACTATAAGCAAGGTGAAAAGACAGCCTTCAGAATGGGAGAAAATAATAGCAAATGAAGGAACTGATAAAGAATTAATCTCAAAAATATATGAGCAACTCCTGCAGCTCAATTCCAGAAAAATAAATGACCCAATCAAAAAATGGGCCAAAGAACTAAACAGACATTTCTCTAAAGAACACATCCAGATGGCTAACAAACACATGAAAAGATGCTCAACATCACTCTTTGTCAGAGAAATGCAAATCAAAACCACAATGAGGTACCGTTTCACACCAGTCAGAATGGCTGCTATTCAAAGTCTACAAGCAATAAATGCTGGAGAGGGTGTGGAGAAAAGGGAACCCTCTTACACTGTTGGTGGGAATGCAAACTAGTACAGCCACTATGGAGAACAGTGTGGAGATTCCTTAAAAAACTGGCAATAGAACTGCCATATGACCCAGCAATCCCACTGCGGGCATACACACTGAGGAAACCAGAATCGAAAGAGATGCATGTACCCCAGTGTTCATTGCAGCACTGTTGCCAGGACATAGAAGCAATCTAGATGTCCATTGGCAGGTGAATGGATAAGAATTGGCAGATGAATGGATAAGAAATTTGTGGTACATATACACAATGGAATATTACTCAGCCATTAAAAAGAATGCATTTGAATGAGTTCTAATGAGGTGGATGAAACTGGAGCCTATTATACAGAGTGAAGTAAGCCAGAAAGAAAAACACCAACACAGTATACTAACGCATATATATGGAATTTAGAAATATGGCAATGATGACCCTATATGCGAGATAGCAAACAAAGACACAGATGTATAGAACAGTCTTTTGAACTCTGTGGGAGAATGCGAGGGTGGGATGATTTGAGAGAATAGCACTGAAACATGTATATTATCATATGTGAAACAGATTACCAGTCCAGGTTTGATGCATGAGACAAGGTGCTCAGGGCTGGTGCACTTAGATGACCCAGAGGGATGGGATGCAGAGGGTGGTGGGAGGGGGGTTCAGGATGGGGGATACGTGTACATCCATGGCTGATTCATGTCAGTGTATGGCAAAGACCACCACAATATTGTAAATTAATTAACCTCCAATTAAAATAAATAAATTAAAAAAAATAAAAGGAGAAGAATCGCATCTTTTGTGTTTGTTAGGTATCAAACAAGTTAAGGCAAATGACTGGAGGACTTCCCAGGTGGCACCGGTGATAAAGAACCTGCCTGCCAATGCAGGAGATAAAAGAAACCCAGGTTCAATCACTGGGTCAGGAAGATTCCCTGGAGGCAGAAATGGCAACCCACTCCAATTTTCTTGTTTAGAGAATCCCATGGACAAAGGAGACTTATGGGCTACAGTCATAGTGTCACACAGAGTCAGACATGACTGAAGTGACTTAGCATGCCTGTAAAGAAAGGACTTTAGTCAAGGATTTGCCCGTGTATGTCAAAGAAAGTTCTTTAGAATAAAACAACTGTATTTGGCATAGAAATTCTCAAACACTGTCAGCCCAACAAAGGAATTATATAATTATCCTTGCATGCCCATATTACTTAAGGCTCCAAATATCATGAAAATGTTTATATAAAATCATAGGTTTAATTAACTGGAGTCCTCAATTAAATGAAATTTTTAGGCATGCTACTCTTTGGAGAATGATGAAGTGACAAAACACAACCTGATAATAGGGAATCAGCAAGGAAAATATCTCCAGGCTGTCTTTGTTGGAAATAGTTCACATTCAAAGCAGTCTTTTGTATCTTGTTTTTGCTTAGTTTCTATGCTATATACAGAGAGCATATTTAGAATGATGACCCTTAGGCAACACAAAAGCATCATCAAAGAACCTGTCTTTCATGTTCACTATATACACAGTAGAGCAAAGGCAGGAAAAGGGTAGCTATATTTACTACAGACTCTTTAACAACACAGCTAGGGGGAAAATGCTATACTAATCATCTTTCAACTAAAATCTTTGATTTATTAGCACTCAGAACTGTAGGTAATAAGTTTTAATAGAGATTGATTTCAGACAACTTACAAACTGAAAAAAGAAAAAAAATCTGCATTGCTTAATCCCAAATTAGTTCTAGTATTTTTCATTTAATGCCAGCAGTTCTTAAAAAATACATCTTCATATTAATGAAAATATTATCATTTAAATAAGGTGCCATTTAAGTATGACATCTGGGTAAAATAATTATTAGACTGAACATCCTTGGAAAATTAAAGAGAAACACTCTTGAAGCAATAGATAACCTAATTTTAATAATTTGACTAACGTCTTTGGATATTCTCTGTTAACTTTTATTTTCACATTTCAATCACTTTATGTTTAATGAGCATTTCCTTTCCCATTTCAGACTTCTGCCTTATTTTGTAACAATGCTGTCTTTGTCATTTTCAAATTTAGTTGGTAAGTTTTTGTGAAAGATGTATATTTAGGGTAATGAAACCTGAATTTGACAAGTTCATAATTTAATTAATATTAAGTGAATTTCTATTTTTTTAACCATGGCAGCAAAATCCAGTCCATTATTCCAGTAGGTGGCTCCCTAGTACTGCCTACTGATTTATGACTGTGTTTAAATGACTGTCAGCGTAAGCAAGGAAAATCCAAATGAAGGTCTTTAAGTGTGCTTGAGTCCCCCTGTCTCTCAGATTCTAATGCAGCCCCAATGCCAGCTTGCCAGGTGGTTTCACTGTTGATACCATCTCTTCTTTTAAGAAGCAAATGACACAAAGATGTCTACTAACAATTCAACAAAATTACAATTAAATAACTACCTTTGTGATTGTTTGGAGGATTTAATTAACATTCTATGTTGCATAAAGAGGGATAATAAATGGCCTTGGGATTTATTTCCTCCTGGTTTCTTATTCAAGGATCAAGAAATATTTTCAATAATTTGCATTGCTATGAATCATTAAGAAGAAAGCAGAAATGAAACAGGATTGAAGATTGCATGTTTTTCTTTCTATTACTTCTGATGAGTAATTTTCTCTTGCCTGAAATCCATTAACAAAGAAGTTTTCAAATAATAGAATATACTTGTACCTTAGTAATTTCCTCATTGTTTCAAGGGAGACAACATGGTAGGGTGAAAAGAATCAGAGAGACAAAGATAAGGATTTCAAGCAGAAGTTCTGCAGTTATTAGCTGTAACACCTGAGAAACTTGCTAGACTTGCAAAGTGGAGTTTGCAAATATCAATCTGGAGGATTGTTGAAAACATCAGAGATAATTTCTGAAATGTTTGGGATAGGTTAGACATTCAACACGGAGAAGGCAATAGCACCCCACTCAAGTACTCTTGCCTGGAAAATCCCCTGGATGGAGGAGCCTGGTAGGCTGCAGTCCGTGGAGTCGCCAAGAGTCAGACACGACTGAGCGACTTCACTTTCACTTTTCATTTTCATGCATTGGAGAAGGAAATGGCAACCCACTCCAGTGTTCTTGCCTGGAGAATCCCAGGGATGGGGGAGCGTGGTGGGCTGCCGTCTATGGGGTCGCACAGAGTCTGACATGACTGAAGTGACTTAGCAGCAGCAGCAGACATTCAACAAATTATAGTTATTATTCTCATAAGTATTACCGAGTCCAAGTTCAATCTGCTCACTGAATGACAGGGCAATGAATCTGAGAGACAAATTGTTGAGGCAAGGAATATGACTCTATATGGAAAGCCAACTGGATGCAAAGAGGGCAGACTGATGTCTCAGAGTACTATCTTGTTGGGGTCTGGAAGCCAAGCTCTTTTACAGAGTCAGAGAGAGGGCAATGAGGAACTAAAGTCAAAAGGCAGAAAGGGAGGAACAGGCCTTGGGCAAGTAAATGAAAAGGTCTTCAGTCTTGCAAAACTTCTCAGGGAAGGGCCAGCTTTGGAAGTGGTGTGAATGTCTGTTCTTTCTTACAGTCATTCACAGGTAGGCAGGGTCAGATTATCTCTCTAAGAGCTGAACAAAGGCACTTTAGTTTACAGTCAGGCGGAGGGTCAATGTCCTCTGAGGCAGGCTATTATGAGTGATTATAATAACAAAAGCAACAAAAAGAAAGAAAAAGAAACAGTTTTCAACATGGAGTCAAAATTCAGTTCTCTGCAACAGTAGCAATCTTATTTAATCTTCACTATAATCCAATTTTCCTGGAATTTATTATTTCAACTAGCTTTGAAATGTGCAGAGTCAGGCATTATTTATTTTCATTTGCTGATGAGAAAAAGTGAATTTAAGAAGATTCACTTCTTACCACACAACTAGGTTGTCTATGGTGCATTATTGGATTACTTTTGAACAGAAGCTAGCAACTCTAGAAATGAACACTGGGTCAGTTTCTTTGTTTTCAATCAAAGAGCTTGTTTGGTTTTTCATCTAGTAATCATAGGAGTATTTAAGAAAATAAAATTTCAACTCTGAGGACAAGGAATTGATAAAAAAAAATATTGCTCATAATGATGTTTCTAGAACTATCATTTTTTATTTATCAGTTATCTTTTTGAGGGAAACAGCCATTGCTGTTTCCCTCAGCATGAGCTAACAACTACAGCATTATAACACCCTCAGTAGAGGATCTTATGCTATAAATTTTATCTAAGGTAGCAGTTCCTCCAAAAAGAAATGTATGAGAATGTAAGTCAACATTTTTATTTTTAATGATATTCATTTATGTATCTGAGGAAAATTTTCTCAATCATCTTCGTGGTAACTGAAGAATTTTTATTTTTAACTTTTCCTCTTCAACATTATCACTTTTAAAAATATTTTAATAATATTTTTTTAAGCTTGCAGTTGGAAAATTAAAGCAAATTAGACTTAGGGGATCAGAGAACATTTCTTTTTACTTTAAAAAAACTATTACGGAAAATGTAAAACATAAAAAAATTGAGAGAAAAAGAAAATGAACCCACATATAATTTTCATATAGCTTCAGTATCTTTCAGTATTTTGTATGTTTTCTTTATTGATTATGATTTAATTGGGTTTTACATATATTTCTTTTGTGATAAACTATTTGAATATGCAAGTCAGCTTGTGATCAATGATCATAATAAAAATAGACATTAAGTTCCTGTTTATGGCTATTATTAAAAAAAAAATGCCCACCATATCAGTAAACAAAGAACGTTGTAGTCAGCAAGCCATCACATTATAGGGAATATACGGGTAGTAGCAGAATGCCCTGCCATCTAGCAGTCAACCACTGCATCCATCCTTGATGGTGCATCCCGAGGGGACTCAGAATGAGAACATTTCCAGATAGCTGAGGTACATAACAGAAGAATGATTTCAGTGAGTGTGGACTCTTGTATCTTCCCATACAAAGAAAAGCACTAAATTCCTTAACTTGAGATATCTGGTTTTCTTTAATTAGCAGTAATCTTTTGAAGTTCTGACTAGCTGGTCCTTGTTGAAAAAACTCATATATCCTGGCTCCTCCTTTCCTTCTTTGGAGCAGTCTATCAGAACTATCTGAGATGCTGTGTCCAGGACTTAAGTCTTAGTTTTGTCTGCCAAATAAAACACAATTCTCAAGTTTTAGGTTGTGCTTTTATTTTTTTTAGTTGACACTATGCATACTAAATCCTTTGGGTTCATTGAGAACATTTTCCATGGTTTTTTTATTTCCAGTCTTAAGCATTTCACTCAGAAAAGAATCAGACACTGTATTTTCCATGACAATGATCAAGCTGTGTCCCATTCATCCAATTAATCCTAATGTCTGCTTTCTCCTTAAATGTCACAGACCTCTTTAGAACAAGTCCTCTTTAGATAGGACTGTACTGTTAATTCAAAATAACGCTGCCTGTTTTCAGAAGGTAGCATATTTTCTCAGGAAACATCCCAGAGTCATTAGTCTATACTAGATAAAAGCTGCTTCTTATTCATTGAGCTAATGCTAAATGTACTGTATGTGAATAATTTATGCTTTTGCTGCTCTTAACAGCAACAAGTTCTTTTTATAACTGAGTGCTCTGTATGGAAACACTTATTTTTTCTGCTACCTGGTGCATTGTAGGGGGAGGAGGGGAAGGAGTTGTTGTCCCTCTGTGTTACTAGCTGTGATAAACGTCTTTACTTACCTTGAGACAGAGCAGTATAATGAGTTAAATTGGGATTTAGATTTAGAAGACCTAGATTTGTATCTAAGCTCTGATATGTATTTACTACTTTAGTTAAAGTCTTTCATCTTCTAGCTCTAATTTTGATTCTCTGTAAATGGAAATATATCCATTACCTTATGTAATTCACAGCTTGTCTACAAAGGACTATATATATGTATATATATACACATATATATGTGTTTGTATATATACATAGGACTTCTCATGGTAAAGAACCCACCCACCAATGCAGGAGATGCAGATCCCTGGGTTTGGAAGATCCCCTGGAGTAGGAAATGGTACCCCATTCCAGTATTCATGCTTGGAGAATTCCGTGGGAAGAAGAGCCTGGTGGGCTACATATAGTACATGGGTCTGCAAAGAATCAGACAGGGCTGAGCACATACATACATACATACAAACAAACATATATATATATGTGACAAGCATTAGGTTCAAACTGACGTGGTAAGTTGTGAGAAAGGAACTTGAATGGAACTTGTGAGTGGTGAATAAGGAAGTAGCAAAAAGGTTGTACCTACTTGTTATGAATAAACATGGCTTAACTCTGGATCTAAAGGCTGGAAGCAGAATTACCTGCAGAGAGCAAAGCTAAGAGACACCAAAAAAAAAAAAAAGGGAACTGGAATTAGGATTTTGGAAAGTTAAGCCAAAATATAGGTACAAGCAGCCTGTGTATTGGTTTGGTGTTGTGTTAATTATGTAATTCCTTCCCAATAGCTTTCTTTTCCCTGAAGGTTCAGGTTTGGGGTTATGTCCCACATAGTAAATTTTTTCTTTTTTGCAGAATTTTGAAGGTAATGTCCAATATTTGACACAATGTTAAATGATTGCTAATGATTATTTTTACTCTTAATATTTGTAATTGTCTGTATATTCTAATGAATAGAATTACTAATAAATACTAATAATGATTAAATGTGCTTTCTTACATACAGGAATCACATCTTTATATTATAGGGGAAGAAAACAATGTTTCCCTTTACCCTTTGAGGTTCTTGGCTGAGACCCCACTGTAACAAAAAACAAACAAACAAACATTATTAGTAGGAGACAACTAGAAGTTTAATGACACTTATACCTCCTATATATATGAGAGATAACCAGGAAAACAGTAAATCTCTGAAACGGCCCAAACCATCAACTGAAAACAATCTTAAGCTAAAGACAAAAGAAAGAAGTTGGAGATGAGGAGAGTCAGTTATGGGAGACTATCAGCAAAGCACAGTAAACAGGGTAAGGTTAGTACGTATATTAAGGTATTTGCCTTCTCCAACAATAAAAGCTTCTAGAGTTTAGTCATCCTTCTCTTCCTGGTACAGCAAGGAAGACATCCGCACAAATGGAAATTTTTCTTACAAATATTTCTTATAAAAGGGTGACTTCTGCTCAGTTTCCAGAACTTTTTTATGTCTGCTTTTTCTTAAAAATAATCAGACTTAAATAATCCTTTTGCTAAAAAGGCATATTTGGGGGTGGCAAATTCAGCTCCCCCTAATGTACTTTTGAAACCTAATTATTTTTCTACCTCCTTTATCACCTTCCTTCTGTGATTTCAATACAAAAATGTAAGTATCTATGATTTTTAGATGGCCTAATGAAACTGTTCTCTTCACAATCACCAATTCTCATTTCTGACCAGAACTCAAGTCTCAGAGGCTGCCTGCACCATCCCCTCCAACTCAATCAAGGGCAAATATACTTCACAAACCCAAATACCCTTTCCTGGGTCCCCAACAACCAAGGAAACACTCCCACCCCACAACATTTGTCTGCAATTCTCTACCCAGAGCCCTCTCCCCACCCCCAACCTCACCCCCACCCCGCCATCCACCCTCCCAACCGACTCGCCCCTATCATGACAGTCCCTCATCACACCCTCTCCTCTTGGTCTCTGCCCCCTCTATCCTGCCTCTGCCCAGCTCTCTCAGGCCTCCCCAGGACCCCCCCGTCCTGGGGCAATGCCTCCTTACCATTTGTTCAGGCGAATGTGTATGTTACTAGAGAGTGAAGTGAGATTACTTGGAGTGGGGCATTTGAGGTTTTTGGAAGTTTTGGAGTCGCTGGGTTTCGGAGAAGTGGGCAAGGGCTTTCCAGGTGCTTCTGAACACATGGGCCAGTGGAGTGGAGCAAAGAAACAAGAAGGAGACGGTGGGTGGGCATGCCTTCTGTGCTGGGAACTCCAGGGAAGGATGCCAGGGGCCTGAGGCCAGGGTACTTGTGCCAGGGATTTCAGCACTTTAACTGGTGCCTGAGTACCCATCAAGTCACTTCCTCCAGTCCAGGGGTGGCCACACCTAATGGGCTCCGGATGTCCCATGCTCTTATCTCCTTGCTGTGGAAAGGTTTCTCTGTGCTTGGAATCCTTCAGGGGCTTGCTTCTCGGCTTTTTCCCTGGGTGGGAATGACCAAATTTCAGCCAAGACTCCTTTTTACTTGTTTGCCCAGAGTCTATTCCTGAAAACAGATTTCCCAACTTGGGGATCTGGGAAAGGGACTGAGAACCATGAGGGAATTTGCTTTGAAGGCCAGTGGAATTCGATTACAGAACTTCCACAGTTCAGTTCAGTTCAATCGCTTAGTCGTGTCTGACTCTTTGCAACCCCATGAATCGCAGCACGCCAGGCCTCCCTGTCCATCACCAACTCCCGGAGTTCATTCAAACTCATGTCCACCGAGTCGGTGATGCCATCCAGCCATCTCATCCTCTGTCTTCCCCTTTTCCTCCTGCCCCCAATCCCTCCCAGCATCAGAGTCTTTTCCAATGAGTCAGCTCTTCACATGAGGTGCCCAAAGTATTGGAGTTTCAGCTTCAGCATCAGTCCTTCCAATGAACACCCAGGACGGATCTCCTTTAGGATGGACTAGTTGGATCCCCTTGCAGTCCAGGGGACTCTCAAGAGTCCTCTCCAACACCACACTTAAAAAGAATCAATTCTTTGGGGCTCAGCTTTCTTCACAGTTCAACTCTCACATCCATACATGACCACTGGAAAAACCATAACCTTGACTAGACAGACCTTTGTTGGCAAAGTAATGTCTCTGCCTTTTAATATGCTATCTAGGTTGGTCATAACTTTTCTTCCAAGGAGTAAGCGTCTTTTAATTTCATGGCTACAGTCACCATCTACAGTGATTTTGGAGCCCAAAAAAATAAAGTCTGACATTGTTTCCACTCTTTCCCCATCTATTTCCCATGAAGTGATAGGACCAGATGCCATGATCTTAGTTTTCTGAATGTAGACTTAAGCCAACTTTTTCACTCTCCTCTTTCACTTTCATCAAGAGGCTTTTTAGTTCCTCTTCACTTTCTACCATAAGGGTGGTGTCATCTGCATATCTGAGGTTATTGATATTTCTCCTGGCAATCTTGATTCCAGCTTGTGCTTCTTCCGGCCCAGCGTTTCTCATGATGTACTCTGCATATAAGTTAAGTAAACAGGGTGACAATATACAGCCTTGAAGTACTCCTTTTCCTATTTGGAACCAGTCTGTTGATCCATGTCCAATTCTAACTGTTGCTTCCTGACCTGCATATAGGTTTCTCAAGGGGCAGGTCAGGTGGTGTGGTATTCCCATCTCTTACAGAATTTTCCACAGTTTATTGTGATCCACACAGTTAAAGGCTTTGGCATAGTTAATAAAGCAGAAATAGATGTTTTTCTAGAACTCTCTTGTTTTTTCGATGATCCAGTGGATGTTTTCAATTTCGTCTCTTGTTCCTCTGCCTTTTCTAAAACCAGCTTGAACATCTGGAAGTTCACGGTTCATGTATTGCTGAAGCCTGGATGGGAGAATTTTGAGCATTACTTTACTAGCATGTGAGATGAGTGCAATTGTGAGGTAGCTTGAGCATTCTTTGGCATTGCCTTTCTTTGGGATTGGAATGAAAACTGACCTTTTCCAGTCCTGTGGCCACTGCTGAGTTTTCCAAATTTACTGGCATATTGAGTGCAACACTTTCACAGCATCATTTTTCAGGATTTGGAATAGCTCAACTGGAATTCCATCACCTCCACTAGCTTTGTTTGTAGAGATGCTTTCTAAGGCCCACTTGACTTCACATTCCAGGATGTCTGGCTCTAGGTCAGTGTTCACACCATCGTGATTATCTGGGCTGTGAAGCTCTTTTTTGTACAGTTCTTCTGTGTATTCTTGCCATCTCTTCTTAATATCTCTGCTTCTCTTAGGTCCATACGATTTCTGTCCTTTATCGAGCCCATCTTTGCATGAAATGTTACCTTGGTATCTCTATTTTTTTTTTTTTTTTTGAAGAGATCTCTAGTCTTTCTCATTCTGTTGTTTTCCTCTATTTCTTTGCATTGATTGCTGAGGAAGGCTTTCTTATCTCTTCTTGCTATTCTTTAGAACTCTGCATTCAGATGCTTATATCTTTCTTTTCTCCTTTGCTTTTCACTTCTCTTCTTTTCACAGCTATTTGTAAGGCCTCCCCAGACAGCCATTTTGCTTTTTTGCATTTCTTTTCCATGGGGATGGTCTTGATCCCTGTCTCCTGTACAATGTCATGAACCTCAGTCCATAGTTCATCAGGCACTCTATCTATTACATCTAGTCCCTTAAATCTATTTCTTACTTCCACTGTATAATCATAAGGGATTTGATTTAGGTCATACCTGAATGGTCTAGTGGTTTTCCCTACTTTCTTCAATTTAACTGTGAATTCGGCAATAAGGAGTTCATGATCTGAGCCACAGTCAGCTCCTGGTCTTGTTTTTGTTGAGTGTATAGAGCTTCTCTATTTTGGCTGCAAAGAATATAATCAATCTGATTTTGGTGTTGACCATCTGATGATGTCTATGTGTAGAGTCTTCTCTTGTGTTGTTGGAAGAGGGTGTTTGCTATGACCAGTGCATTCTCTTGGCAAAACTCTATTAGCCTTTGTCCTGCTTCATTCTGTATTCCAAGGCCAAATTTGCCTGTTACTCTAGGTGTTTCTTGACTTCCTAATTTTACATTCCAGTTCCCTATCATGAAAAGGACATCTTTTTTGGCTGTTAGTTCTAAAAGATCTTGTAGGTCTTCATAGAACCATTCTTCTTCAGCTTCTTCAGCATTACTGGTTGGGGCATAGACTTGGATTACTGTGATATTGAATGGTTTGCCTTGGAAATGAACAGAGATCATTCTGTCGTTTTTGAGATTGCATCTAAGTACTGCATTTCAGACTCTTTTGTTGACCATGATGGCTACTCCATTTCTTCTAAGGGATTCCTGCCTGCAGTAGTAGATATAATGGTCATCTGAGTTAAATTCACCCATTCCAGTCCATTTAGTTCGCTGATTCCTAGAATGTCAACATTCACTCTTGCCACCTCCTGTTTGACCACTTCCAATTTGCCTTGATTCATGGACTTAACATTCCAGGTTCCTATGCAATATTGCTCTTTACAGCATCGGACCTTGCTTCTATCACCAGTCACATCCACAGCTGGGTATTCTTTTTGCTTTGGCTCCATCCCTTCATTCTTTCTGTAGTGATTTCTTCACTGATCTCTAGTAGCATATTGGGCACCTCTGACCTGGGGAGTTCCTCTTTCAGTATCCTATCATTTTGCCTTTTCATACTGTTCATGGGGTTCTCAAGGCAAAAATACTGAAGTGGTTTGCCATTCCTTTCTCCAGTGGACCACATTCTGTCAGGCCTCTCCACCATGACCCGCCTGTCTTGGGTGTCCCCACAGGGCGTGGCTTAGTTTCATTGGGTTAGACAAAGCTGTTGTCCTAGTGTGATTAGATTGACTAGTTTTCTGTTATTATAGTTTCAGTGTGTCTGCCCTCTGATGCCTTCTTGCAACACCTACTCTCTTACTTGAGTTTCTCTTACCTTGGACGTGGGGTATCTCTTCACAGCTGCTCCAGCAAAGCACAGCTGCTGCTCCTTACCTTGGATGAGGGATATCTCCTCACGGCTACCTCTCCTGACCTTGAATGTGGAGTAACTCCTCTAGGCCCTCCTGTGCCCACGCAGCCACCGCTTCTCAGACGTGGGGTAGCTCCTCTTGGCCGCACTTGTTCGCCGTCGCAGCTGCCCATGCAGAACTTCTACAGGACTGGGTAAATAGGCTCGTGGATGGCGCAAACAAAACCTTGTGCTCACCACAAGCCTGGATAAAGGAATAGTGTGCCCAGAAGAGACTGAGCCAGACTTGCCTGAGTGTCCAGGAATCTCTGGCAGAGGTGTGAGTCAAAAGTGGCCTGCTACAGGGTCAGAGACACTGAATACAAGAGTGTGTGCACAAGTTCTTTTAAAGGAGGTCTCCATTATCTTCATTATCCCTACCATAGTTTAGCCTCAGGCCAAACAGCAGGGAGGAAACTAGCCCCACCCATCAACAGAAGATTGGATAAATTACTGATCATGGCCTCGCCCATCAGAACAAGATCCAGTTTCCCCCAAAGACAGGCTCTCCCATTAGGAAACCTCTAATAAACCTCCCATAAACCTCTAATCCTTATCCATCAGAAGGCAGACAGAATGAAAACCATAGTCACAGAAAACTAACCAAATTGATCACATAGACCACAATCTTCACTAACTCAATGAAACTATGAACCATGCCTTGTCAGGCCACCCAAGACAGACAGGTCATAGTGGAGGGTTCTGACAAAACATGGACCAGTAAAGAAATCACTGGCAAACTACTTCAGTATTCTTGTCTTGAGAATCCAATGAACAGTATGGAAAGGCAAAAAGATATGACACTGAAAGGTGAACTCCCCAGGTCCGTAGGTGTCCAATTTGCTACTGAAGACGAGTGGAGAAATAACTCCAGAAATAATCAAGAGACTGTATGAAAGTGAAAACAATGCCCAGTTGTGAATGTGACTGGTTATGGAAGTAAGTCCGAAGCTGTAAAGAACAATTTTGCATAGAAACCTGGAATGTTAGGTCCGTGAATCAAGGTAAATTGGAAGTGGTCAAACAGAAGATGGCAAGAGTGAACGTCGACATTCTAGGAATCAGTGAACTAAAATGAACTGAAATGGGTGAATTTAACTCAGATGACCATTATATCTACTAGTGTGGGCAAGAAACCCTTAGAATACATGGAGTAGGCATCATAGTCAACAAAAGAACCTGAAATGCAGTACTTGAATGCAGTCTCAAAAATGACAGAGGGATCTCTGTTCGTTTCCAAGGCAAGCCATTCAATATCACAGTCATCCAAGACTATGCCCCAACAACTTATGCCAAAGAAGCTGAAGTTGAACGGTTCCATGATGACCTAAAAGGCCTTCTAGAACTAACACCCCCAAAATGTCCTTTTCATCATAGGAGACTTGAATGTAAAAGTAGGAAGTCAAGATATACCTACAGTAACAGGCAAGTTTGGCCTTATAACAAATGAACTGGGGCAAAGGCTAACAGAGTTTGCCAAGAGAATCCACTGGTCATAGCAAACACCCTCTTCCAACAACACAAGACTCTACACATAAACATCACCAGATGGTCAATATCGAAATTAGATTGATCATATTCTCTGCAGCTGAATATCTCTATACAGTCAACAATAAAGAAGACTGGGAGCAGATCCTGGCTCAGATCATGAACTCCTCATTGCCAAATTCAGATTTAAATTGAACAAAGTAGGGAAAACCACTAGACCATTCAGTTCAGTTCAGTTCAGTTCAGTCACTCAGTCGTGTCCAACTTATTGTGACCCCATGAATTGCAGCATGCCAGGCCTCCCTGTCCAACACCAACTCCAGGAGTTCACTCAAACTCATGTCCATTGAGTCGGTGATGCCTTCCAGCCATCTTATCCTCTGTTGTCCCCTTTTCCTCCTGCCCCCAATCCCTCCCAGCATCAAAGTCTTTTCCAATGAGTCAACTCTTCCCATGAGGTGGGCAAAGCATTGGAGTTTCAGCTTTAGCATCAGTCATTCCAAAGAACACCCAGGACTGATCTCCTTTAGGATGGACTGGTTGGATCTTCTTGCAGTCCAGGGGACTCTCAAGAGTCCTCTCCAACACCACAGTTCAAAAGCTTCAATTCTTTGGTGCTCAACTTTCTTCACAGTCCAACTCTCACATCTATATATGACCACTGGAAAAACCATAGCTTTGACTAGACGGACCTTTGTTGGCAAAGTAATGTCTCTGCTTTTGAATATGCTATCTAGGTTGGTCATAACTTTCCTTCCAAGGAATAAGTGTCTTTTAATTTCATGACTGCAATCACCATCTACAGCGATTTTGGAGCCCCCCAAAATAAAGTCTCACACTGTTTCCACTGTTTCCCCACCTATTTCTCATGAAATGATGGGACCAGATGCCATGATCTTCGTTTTCTGAATGTTGAGCTTTAAGCCAACTTTTTCACTCTCCTCTTTCACATTCATCAAGAGGCTTTTTAGTTCCTCTTCACTTTCTGCCATAAGGGTGGTGTCATCTGCATATCTGAGGTTATTAATATTTCTCCCGGCAATCTTGATTCCAGCTTGTGTTTCTTCCAGCCCAGCATTTCTCATGATGTACTCTGCCTAGCAGTTAAATAAGCAGGGTGACAATATACAGCCTTGATGTACTCCTTTTCCTATTTGGAACCAGTCTGTTGATCCATGTCCAGTTCTAACTGTTGCTTCCTGACCTGCATATAGGTTTCTCAAGAGGCAGGTCAGGTGGTCTGGTATTCCCATCTCTTTCAGAATTTTCCACAGTTTATTGTGATCCACACAGTCAAAGGCTTTGGCATAGTCAATAAAGCAGAAATAGATGATTTTCTGGAACACTCTTGCTTTTTCGATGATCCATTGGATCTTGGCAATTTGATCTCTTGTTCCTCTGCCTTTTCTAAAACCAGTTTGAAAAAAATAAATAAATAAAATCAGCTTGAACATCTGGAAGTTCACAGTTCACGTATTGCTAAAGCCTGGCTTGGAGAATTTTGAGCATTACTTTACTAGCTTGTGAGATGAGTGCAATTGTGCAGTAGTTTGAGCATTCTTTGGCATTGCCTTTCTTTGGGATTGGAATAAAAACTGACATTTTCCAGTCCTGTGGCCACTGCTGAGTTTTCCAAATTTGCTGGCATATTGAGTACAGCACTTGCACAGCATCATATTTCAGGATTTGAAATAGCTCAACTGGAATGCCATCACCTCCACTAGCTTTGTTCATAGTGATGATTTCTAAGGTCCACTTGACTTCACATTCCAGGATATCTGGCTCTAGGTGAGTGATCACACCATCGTGATTATCTTGATGGTGAAGATCCTTTTATACAGTTCTGTGTATTCTTGCCACCTCTTCTTAACATCTGCTTCTGTTAGGTCCCTACCATTTCTGTCCTTTATTGAGCCTATCTTTGCATGAAATGTTCCCTTGGTATCTCTAATTTTCTTGAAGAGATCTCTAGTCTTTCCCATTCTGTTGTTTTCCTCTATTTCTTTGCATTGATCACTGAAGAAGGCTTTCTTATCTCTCCTTACTATTCTTTGGAACTCTTCATTCAGATGCTTATATATTTCCTTTTCTCCTTGCTTTTCACTTCTCTTTTCACAGAGATCATTCAGGTATGGCCTAAGTCAAATCCCTTACGATTATGCAGGGCAGTGACAAATAGACTCAAATAACTTGATTTGATAGACAGAATGCCTGAAGAACTATTGACGGAGGTTCATGACACTGTGCCATAGGCAGTGATCAAGACCATCCCCATGAAAAAAGAAATCCAAAAAGGCAAAATGTTTATCTGAGAAGGCCTTAAAATAGCTGTGAAAAGAAGAGAAGCAAAAGGCAAAGGAGAAAAGGAAAGATCCATCTGAATGCAGTGTTCCAAAGAATAGCAAAGAGAGATAAGAAAGCCTTCCTATGTTACTAATGCAAAGAAATAGAGGAAAACAATAGAATGGGAAAAACTAGAGAGTTTATTAAGAAAATTAAAGTTACCAAGGAAACATTTCATGCAAAGATCGGTACAATAAAGGACAGAAATGCTATGGCCTAATAGAAGCAGAAGATATTAAGAAGAAGTGGCAAGAATACACAGAAGAACTATATCATAAAGATCTTCATGACACAGATAATCATGATGTGTGATCATTCACCTAGAGCCAGACATCTTGGAATGCAAAGCCAAGTGGGCCTTAGGAAACATCATTACGGACAAAGCTAGTGGAAGTGGTGGAATTCCGGCTGAAGTATTTCAAATCCTAAAAGATGATGCTATTAAAGTACTGCACTTAATATGCCAGAAAATTTAGAAAACTCAGCAGTGACTGCAGGACTGGAAAATGTCAGTTTTCATTCCAATCCCAAAGAAAGGCAATGCCAAAGAATGTTCAAACTACCAAATATTTGTACTCATCTCACATGCTAGCAAAGTAATGCTCAGAATTCTCCAAGTAAGGCTTCAGCAGTACCTGAAGTGAGAACTTTCAGATGTTCAAGCTGGATTTAGGAAATACAGAGGAACCAGAGATCAAATTGCCAACATCCACTGGATCATTGAAAAAGAAGGGAGTTCCAGGAAAACATCTACTTCTGTTTTGTTGACTATGCCAAAGCCTTTGACTGTATGAATCAGAACAAACTGTGGAAAATTCTTCCAGAAATGGGAATACCATTCCGCCTTACCTGCCTCCTGAGAAATGTGTATGTAAGTCAAGAAGTAACAGAAAGAACCAGACATGGAACAACAGACTGGTTACAAATTGAGAATGGCAGTATTTTGTCACTGTGTTTATTTAACTTCTATGCAGAGTACATAATGGGAAATGCTGGGTTGGATGAAGTACAAGCTGAAATCAAAGTTGCCGGGAAAAATACCAATAACTGCAGATATGCAAATGATACCACCCTTATGGCAAAAATGGAAGAGGAAATAAAGAACCTCTTGATGCAAATGAAAGAGGAGAGTGAAAAAGCTGGTTTAAAAACTGGACATCCAAAAATGAAGATCATGGCATCCAGTCCCAACACTTCATGGCAAATAGATGGGGAAACAATGGAAACAGTGAAAGACTTTCTTTTCTTGAGCTCCAAAATCACTGCATAGGGTGACTACAGCCATGAAATTAAAAGATGCCTGCTCCTTCTAAGAAAAGTTACGACCAACCTAGACAGCATATTAAAAATCAGAGACATTACTTTGCTGACAATGGTCCATCTAGTCAAAGCTATGTTGTTTTTTTTTTTTTTCCAGTAATCATTTATGGAAGTGAGAGTTGGACCATAAAGAAGGCTGAGTGCTGAAGAATTGATGCTTTTGAACTGTGGTGTTGGAGAAGACTCTTGTGAGTCTTTTGGATGGCAATGAGATCAAACCAATCAACCCTAAAGGAAATAAGTCTTGAATATTTATCAGAAGGACTGATGCTGAAGCTCCAATACTTTGGCCACCTGATGCAAAGAACTGACTCATTGGAAAAGACCCCAGTGATGGGAAAGTTTGAAGGCTGGAGGAGAATAGGCAACAGAAGGTGAGATGGTTGGATGGCATTACCAACTGGATGGACATGAGTTTGAGCAAATTCCAGGAGTTAGTGACGGACAGGGAAGCCTGTTGTGCTGCAGTCCATGGGGTCACAATGAATCAGATATGACTGAGCCGACTGAACTGTACTGTACTGGGATTGTGCCCTCTACCAGGTTATTTATGTACATTTGCTAAACTTGAAGGTGAAGAAAAGGATTCTTTAAGATTATCCCTTGATTGGGCTTTCCATATGGTGCTAACAGTAAAGCACCCATCTGCTAATGCAGGAGACGTAAGAGACAGGGGTTTGATCTGTTTGGGAAGATCCCCTGGAGGAGGGTATGGCAACCCCTTCCTATATTCTTGCTTGAAGAATCCCATGGACAGAAGAGCCTGGTGAGCTATGCTCCATGGGGTTGCAAAGAGTCATACACTGTGCATAAGTCATGTGCATACTTAGCATGCACTCAGGCATCCCTTGACTATAACCCATATCTGTGATTCCTGGTTGGAGTCAGAACCTCATTTCAGGTCCAAATCTCTCTGGATCTCAATTTCGTGAGTAACGAGGCAGGGACTTATGTGGCTCTCCCAAGATAATCAGTATTATCCTCCCCCATATCCTCCATTTTAGCTCTTTTCTGAAGTATATAAATAACAGTATCTGATGCACATTTTCTAAGTTGTTGTACAGACACCAAAACTCACACCAAAAGGAAAATTTTAACTACTTGATGACCATGAGCACATAGAATTGATGTTTACTTCTGTGATGGCTCAGTGGGTAAAGAATCCACCTGCCATGAAGGATACACAGGAGGACATGAGTTTGATCCCCGGGTTGGGAAGACCCCCTGAGGATGGCATGGCAATCCAGTCCGGTATTCTTGCCTCCAGACTCCTATGGACAGAGGATTCTGGCGGGCTACAGTCATAGCATCACAAAGAATTGGTCATTACATGACTGAAGTGACTGAATACACATCCCCTTATGGTACATCCCTGTTACCTTACCGTCAGTGAGTCAGAAAATTATGTGTGAGCTGATCACGTACCCTGCGACCCCCATTTCTTAACCTGGCCTTTAAAAATGCTTTGCTGAAACTCATCAAGAATTTTGAGCATAAGTCACCCATTCTCCTTATACTATGCCCTACAATAAATGCTGCAATTTCCTTCATCACAACCTGGTGTCGGTAAATGGGCTTGACTATGCATGAGTGAATTGAATCAAGTTTGGTTCTATAAAACATATGCCTGTTTCTGCAAAGCTTGGAGGACAAAGAAAGCAAGATCATGAACATTAATGAACCAATGTCAGACAATCAAATTGAAAATTGAGTATCTAAAACTCTAAGAATTTATTTGAATACATTCTGTGAGATTTTCCAAGTTAGTTTGCTTTATTAAAAGATAACTTGTGTAAATAAAATGGCCTTTCAGGTGAAAGTAGTTGCAACTCTCTATTAGCTGGGACCTCTTTCCTAAACTGGCCAGAATATTTGGCATATATTTTTCCATTGATATCTCAAAGGAAGTAATGATTAGTACCATGTTAAAATGTAATATTAAGCCACTGCAAGGTGAAGTCCTTGACACTATTTTTATAAGGGGGACATGTGCAATTGATTAACTCAGGGCAGGTTATTCCTAAGAAATGGAACAAATCACATCACTTGATCCTAAGCATCTGAGTTGCTCAGTAAGTACTGATTCTCTGATACAGTTTGCATTACATCAGACACAAGAAGGCTCACTGTCAGAGGTCACATCAAATGTAAAGAAAAGGAATAAAGCAGGAAAGAATTGGTCAGCTATACATTCCTGTGTAAAGGAAGTAGTTTTTTGAAAACCTTAGCACTTGCTCTGAGTTCAGAACTCAAAGCAATATGTTTTCCCATTTCCGGTATTATATATTGTTTTCATAGTCACAAGATTTACTTTTAGAGCATCCAAGAGAATGATTAGATAAGACGAGAGAGGTGGGTGAGGTGAAGGGGTGGCTGAGGTGGCCTGCACACCCCCGTGGTGGTGCCATGTGCATGCATCCTGCAGTAGTGCCCTGCTTTTGCTCCTGTCCACTTTTATCCTGAAGACTCCCTTTGGGTAATTACCCTTTGGGTAATCTTTTCAGGACCCCTGCAATATTTTTTTGTTGTGTTTCCAACTCCACCTGGCAGAAGGGCCCTTTGAGAGAGGAGATGGGCTGGACCAAGTGCCCTGAGAGACCACCACACAAGAATAAGCCCTAAGCCTTTGAAGTGGGAGCACTGACTCCAAGACCCTAGACTACCAGACAACTAGCCCTAGGGAGAATCAAATACTGAGAAGTCACACAAAGGAAACCACTTGAATACAAGACCCATCCAACCACCAGTAGCACTCGGTGTAGGACACCTCATCTATATGACAAACAAAACAAAACTACAAACCTAATCATCAGCAGGCAGGATTACCACCTCATTCAGCCTTGTGCATCACAGGAAAAACAAACAAACAAACAAAAACTCAACACAAATCTCACCCTATTCAAAGCTTGCACAAGCCACTGGACCAAACTTAGGAGGGCAGAAACCAAAAGGAAGAAAGAATTCAACTGTGAAACCTGTGAAAAGGAAACCTCAAACACAATAAGTTGAAAAGGCAGTGAAATACTACACAAATAAAGGAACAAACTAGAATCAGACATACAAATAAATGAAGAGGGAATAGGCAAACTACCTGAATAAGGATGCAGAATAATGATAGAAAAGATGATCAAAAACCTAGAGAAGAGAATGGAGAAAATGGAAGAATCAATTAACAAAGACTTAAAAGAATTAAAGAATAAGTGTACAGAGACAAACAACACAATTACTGAAATTAAAAATACTCTAGAAGGAATCAATAGTAGAATATCTGAACCAGAAGAACGAATCAGTGAGCTAGAAGATGAAATGGTGGAGATAACTTCTGAAGAGCAGAGTAAAGTAAAAAGAATGAAAAGAACTGAAGATGGTCTCAGAGATCTCTTGGACAATATCAAACACCAACATGAGAATTATATAGGTCCCAGAAGAAGAAGAGAAAAAGAAAGGGTATGAGAAACATTTTGAAGACATTATAGTTGAAAATTTCTCCAATATGAAAAGGAAATAGTCAATCAAGTTAGAGAAGCAGAAAACATCCAGTACAGGAAAAATACAAGGAGAAACATGCCAAGACACATATTAATCAAACGAAGACTAAACACAAAGAAAGAATGTAAAAAACAGCAAGGGAAAAACAAGTAATGTACAAGGGAAACCCCATACACTTAACAGCTGATCTTTCAGCAGAACCGCTGCACGCCAGAAGAGAATGGCAGGATATATTTAAGTACAGAAAGGGAAAAATCCATAACCAAGATTACTGTATGTGGCAAGAATCTCATTCAAAATTGATGGAGAAATAGAAAGCTTTCACACAAGCAAAAATTAAGAGAATTCAGTACCACCAAGTCAGCTTTACAATAAATATTGAAGAAAATTCTCCACGGCAGGCTGCAGCAATATGTGAACCATGAATCATGAACGTGTTCAAGCTGGTTTTAGAAAAGGCAGAGGAATCAGAGATCAAATTGCCTTAATCCCCTTAATCATTGAAAAAGCAAGGGAGCTCCAGAAAAACATCTATTTCTGCTTTATTGACTATGCCAAAGCCTTTGACTGTGTGGATCACAACAGACTGGGAAATTCTGAAAGAGATGGGGATACCAGACCACCTGACCTGCCTCTTGAGAAACCTGTATGCAGGTCAGGAAGCAACAGTTAGAACTGGACATGGAACAACAGACTGGTTCCAAATAGGAAAAGGAGTACGTGAAGGCTGAATATTGTCACCCTGCTTATGGTGTGACATAAGTGAAACGCAGGGCAGGAGGAAGCACAAGCTGGAATCAAGATTTCTGGGAGAAATATCAATAACCTCAGATATGCAGATGACACCACCCTTATGGCAGAAAGTAAGGAAGAACTAAAGAGCCTCTTGATGAATGTGAAAGAGGAGAGTGAAAGAGTTGGCTTAAAGCTCAACATTCAGAAAACGAAGATCATGGCATCCGGTCCCATCACTTCATGGGAAATAGATGGGGAAACAGTGAAAACAGTGGCTGACTTTACTTTTTTGGGCTCAAAAATCACTGCAGACGGTGATTGCAGCCATGAAATTAAAAGATATTCACTTCTTGGAAAGAAAGTTATGACCAACCTAGACAGCATATTAAAAAGCAGAGACATTACTTTGCCAACAAAGGTCCATCTAGTCAAGGCTATGGTTTTTCCAGTGGTCATGTATGGATGTGAGACTTGGACTATGAAGAAAGCTGAGCAATGAAGAATTGATACTTTTTACCTGTGGTGTTGGAGAAGACTCTTGAGAGTCCCTTGGACTGCAAGGAAATCCAACCAGTCTATCCTCAAGGAGATCAATCCTGGGTGTTCATTGGAAGGACTGATGTTGAAGCAGAAACTCCAATACTTTGGCCACGTGATGTGAAGAGCTGACTCATTTGAAAGTACCCTGATGCTGGGAAAGATTGAGGGCAGGAGGAGAAGGGAACGACAGAGGATGAGATGGTTGGATGGCATCACCAACTCAATGGACATGGGTTTGGGTAGACTCCAGCAGTTGGTGATGGACAGGGAGACCTGGCATGCTGCGCTTCATGGGGTCTCAAAGAGTCGGACGTGACTGAGTGATTGAACTGAACTGATATAGTCAAGAAATAAAATAGAAGAAAATGTTCTACAAATCAACCCCAAACAATGAAGAAAATGGAAATATGGATATATATATATCAATAATTACTTTAAATGTAAACAGATTAAATGTTGCAACCAAAAGAAACAGACTGGCTGAATGGATACAAAAACAAGACCCATATATATACATGCTGTCTACAAGAAACCTACTTCATACATAAAGACACATATAGACTGAAAGTGAGAGAATGGAAAAATATATCCCATGTAAATGGGAAGCAAAAGAAAGCTGGAGTAGCAATTCTGATATCAGACAAAATAGACTTTACATAAAGAAGATTGCAAGAGATAAGGAAGGACACTACATAATGATCAAGGGATCAATCCAAGAAGAAGACATAACAATTGTAAATATCTATGCACCCAACATAGGAGAACCTCAATACATAAGACAACACTAACAGACATAAAAGGAGAAATTGACAGTAACACAGTAATTGTAGGAGACTTTATCACCCCAATCAAACCAAAGGACAGATCAGCAAAACAGAAAATTAATAAGGAAACACAAGTCTTAAATGATACATTAGATGAGATGGATCTCGCTGATATCTTCAGGACATTCAATTCGAATGCAGAAGAATACACTTTCTTCTCAAGTGCACATGGAACATTCTCCAGGATGGACCATATCTTGGGTCACAAAGAAGACCTCAGTAAATTTATGAAAATTGGAATCATATCAAGCTTCTTCTTCTGACCACAGTGCAATGACACTAGATGTCAACTACAAGAAAAAAAGTGTAAAAAACACAAACATCTGGAAATTAAACAATACATTTCTAAATAATGAACAGGTTACTGAAGAAATCAAAAGGGAAATAAAAAAATTATAGAAATAAATAACAATGAAAACAGGACAACTCAAAACCTATGGGATGCAGCAAACACAGTCCTAAGAGGGAAGATTATAGCAATACAATCCTACCTCAAGAAAGAAGAAAAACTTTGAATAGACCATTTAATTTTACACCTAAAACAACTGGACAAACAAGAACAGAAAAGCCCAAAATTAGCAGAAGGAATGAAATCATAAAGTTCAGAACAGAAATAATTGAAAAAGAAATGAAGGAAACAATAGTAAAGATTAATAAAACTAAAAGCTGGTTCTTTGAGAAGATAAACAAAATTGGCAAATCTTTAGCTGGACTCATCAAGAAAAAAAGAGAGAAGAATCAATCAACAAATTTAGAAATGAAAAAGGAGAGGTTACAACAGACAATGCACAAATACAAAGTATTATAAGAGACTATTATGAATAACTATATGGCAATAAAATGGATAATTGGAAGAAATGGACAGATTCTTAGATAAATTCAGTCTTCCAAGAATGAACCAAGAAGAAATAGAAATTATGAGCAACCCAAGTACAAGCATTGAAATTGAATCTGTGATCAAAAATCCCCCCAAAACACAAAAGCCCAGGACTAGATGGCTTCACAGGAGAATTGTATCAAACATGTAGAGAAGAGCTAATGCTTATCCTTCTAAAACTATTTCAAAAAATTGCAGAGGAAGGAACACTGCCAAACTTTTTCTATGAGACCACCATCACCCTGATACCAAAATCAGACAAAGACATCAGAAAAAAAGAAAATTACAGGCCAATATCACTGATGAAAATAGATGCAAAAATCTTCAACAAAATTTTAGCAGAGTTCAGCAACACATCAAAAAGCTCATACACCATGATCAAATTGGGTATATTCCAGGGATGCAAGGATTCTTCAATATATGCAAATCAATCAATATGATATACCATATTAAAAAAATTGAAAGATAAAACCACATGATAGTGTCAATAAATGCAGAAAAAGCCTTTGACAAAATTCAGCACCCATTTATGATTTAAACTCTTCAAAATACGGGCATAGAATGAACCTACTTCAACATAGTAAAGGCCATATGTGATAAGCCTACAGCAAACATTATTCTCAATGGTGAAAACTGAAAGAATTCCCCCTAAAATCAGGAACAAGACAAGGTGTCATTTTCACCATTATTGTTCAGCATAGTTCTGGAAGTCCTAGCTACAGCAATCAGAGAAGAAAAAGAAATAAAATGAATCAGGATTGGAAAAGAAGAATTAAATCTCTCACTGTTTGGAGATGACATGATACTGCACATAGAAATCCCTACAGATAGTGTCAGAAAATTATTAGTGTCAGAAAATTATGAGACATAATCAGTGAATTTAGCAAAGTCGCAGGATACAAAATCAGTACTCAGAAATCACTTGCTTTTCTATATACTAATAGTGAAAATTCAGAAAGAGAAATTAAGAAATCAATCCCATTCACCATTACAAGAAAAATAATCAAATATCTAGGAATAAACTCACCTAAGGAGACAAGACAACTGTACACAGAAAATGATAAGACACTAATGAAAGAAATCAAAGATGACATAAACAGATGGAGAGATAGTCCATGTTCTTGGGTAGGAAGAATCAATATTTTGAAAATGACTACACTACCAATCTACAGATTCAATGTGATCCCTATCAAATTACCACTGGGATTTTTCACACAACTGGAACAAAAAAAATATCACAATTCATATGGAAACACAAAAGATCCTGAATAGCCAAAACATTCTTGAGAAAGACGAATGGAGCTGGAGAAATCAACCTTCCTGACTTCACATTATACTACAACATTAGGATTTCCCTGGTGGCTCAGAGGATAAAGTGTCTGCCTGCAATGCAGGAGTCCTGGGTTCCATCCCTGGGTTGGGAAGATCCCCTGGAGAAGGAAATGGCAATCCACTCCAGTATTCTTGCCTGGAGAATTCCATGGAGAGAGGGGTCCACGGGATCGCAAAGAGTCGGACACGACTGAGGACTTCACACACACAACGCTACATACAAGACAGTACGGTACCAGCACAAAAACAGAAGTATAGACCAACAGAACAAGATAGAAAGCCCAGAAACGAGCCCATGCACCTATAGGTACCTTGATTTTGACAAAGGAGGCAAGAATATACAATGAAGCAAAGACAACCTCTTCAAAGAATGGTACTGGGAAAACTGGACAGCTACATGTAAAAGAATGAAATTATAATACTTCCTAGCACCATACAGAAAAATAAACTCAGAATGGATTAAAGACCTACATGTAAGACCAGAAACTAGAAAACTCTTAGAGGAAAGCATAGGCAGAACACTTGATGGCATAAATCAAAGCAAGATCCTTTGTGATCTACCTCCTAGAGTAATGGAAATAAAAACAAAATTAAACAAGTAGGACCTGATTAAATTTAAAAGCTTTTGCACAGCAAATGAAACTATAAGCAAGGTGAAAAGACAGCCCTCAGAATGGGAGAAAACAATAGTCAATGAACAACTGAGAAAGGATTAATTTTCAAAATATACAAGCAGCTCATATAACTCAATGGCAGAAAAATAAACAACCAAATCAAAAAGTGGTAAAAAGACCTAAGCAGACATTTCTCCAAAGAAGATGTACAGATGGCTAACAAACACATGAAAAGATGCTCAACATAGCTCAATATTAGAGGTATGCAAATCTGAACCACAGTGAGATTATCACCTCGCACCAGTCAGAATTTGAAAGTGAAGTCGCTCAGTCGTGTCCGATTCTTTGTGACCCCATGGACTCCTCCGTCCATGGGATTTTCCAGGCAAGAATACTGGAGTGGGTTGCCATTTCCTTCTCCAGGGGATCTTCCCAACCTAGGTCTCCCACATTGTAGGCAGACGCTTTTACTGTCTGAGCCACAAGGGAAGTCCTAAATGGCCCTCATCAAAAAGTCTACACACAATAAATGCTGGAGAGAGTGTGGAGAAAAGGGAGCGCTCTTGCACTCTTGACAGGAATGTAAATTGATACAGTCACTATGGAAGACAGTATGGAGATTCCTTAAAAAACTAGGAATAAAACCACCGTATGACCCAGCAATCCCACTCCTAGGCATACACCTTGAGGAAACCAAAATTGAAAAGGCATGTATCCCATTGTTCATTGCAGCACTATTTACAATAGCTAGAACATGGAAGCAAGATAGATGTCCACTGACTGATGAGTGGATAAAGAAGTTGTGATATATATACACAATGGAATATTACTCAGCTGTAAAAAGGAACACGTCTGAGTCTTTTCTAAAGAGGTATATGAACCTAGAACTTATTATATAGAGTGAAGTTAAGTCAGAAAGAGAGAGAGATTAATATCGTATTCTAAGTTATATATAAAGAATCTAGAAAAATGTTACTGTAGAATTTATTTACAGGGCAGCAGTGGTGGAACAGATATACAGAATAGACTTATGGTCATGGGGAGAAGGGAGGAGAGGGTGAGATGTATGGAAAAAATAACATGGAAACTTACATTACCATATGTAAAACAGATAGCCAACAGGAAGTAACTGTATGGCTCAGAAATCTCAAACAGGGTCTCTGTATCCACCTAGAGGGGTGGGATGGGAGGGAGATGTGAGAGAGGTTCAAAAGTGAGGAATGATATATTCATACCTATAACTGATTCATGTTGAGGTTTGACAGAAAACAGCAAAATTCTGTAAAGCAATTATCCTTCAATTAAAAATTAAAAAAAAAGAAGAGACAAAAATGTAAAATAAAATTAAATCCAAAATGACAGGCATCTTCTGCTGAGATGAAATTTCCACACTTTTAACACACAAATAATGCATTCCCTATTTCTTATCTTATTTACAACCTATTCTCTGGTTTTAAATGCTTCATATGGAATTTCTGTTTCAGTGGACCATTGTATTTAGAGGAAAGGTACTAGAGTCACTCAATGGTAACATATCTACGTACCTTCTTGGTTAATATATATACATTTGCTACTACAGAACCAGGAGGAGAATTCACTTTTCTAGAAGATCTTCAACATCTGTATTCTGCAAGTCAAACTAATATATAAGACATATAAAAAGCTTTCAACTTAATATATCATGAAAAGCAATCAATTAACTTAAACAGTGTGTTAAGGGTTTAAAAATCATTCCTGCCATGTCCCTGAGACAGGATGGAAAGGGGAAAAACATGAACACTAATGAAGAAAGCATGAAGCTGTTGGGTTGGAATAAAGACCCAAGCTTGAACAGCTGAAACCAAGGTGGCTTTGTGAATAGTCTGGTCATTGAACTTTGGCTCACTATACCTTCATTATGATATTAAAAATCATTCCCCTTCATCCCATGACAGTTCCAAGACATAAGAGACAAGAAAGTGGTCAGCAGCCCCATTCCTGAGGAATCCCCACCTGATTCCCTACATAGCCTATGAAATTACTTAACCATAAACACCTACAACCCCATGCCCTGGGGCTGCTCTCATTTTCTGGGATGGCCCACATTCTACCTATGGAATGTATATCTCAGTAAATCAACTTGTTTTCCCCTTCCTCTGGTTCGCTCTTGAATTCTTTCATGCACAAAGCCAAGAATCCTCACTTGGAGGTCTGTCCTAAGGAGTCCCGCAGGTCCCAGTATGTGACAGTTCCCTGTCCTGCAACATAGCAACAAGGACTCTGGTTTGAGTGTCAAAAAGATTAGTGGAAATATTGGTAGCTATGCAATTTGATGCTAGCAAAATCTCTCTGAGTTTTCTCATGTACAATATTGACATAATAATATGAATTTCAATAGATGCTATTAGGATTAAATGAGATAATTTATGAAAAGTGTTCTGATTATGACAAACACAGTGAACACTATGTTTGATCTCTTTTTTACTTCTTGGTTTATATAGGCTACCTGCTTTTGAGACTTTCATATATCATCTAGGGGAAGAGCTATATAACCACAGGTACTTTGTATGCTGTGCCATGCTAGGTCACTTCAGTTGTGTCCAGCTCTTGGCAACCCTATGGACTGTAGCCTGCCAGGCTCCTCTATCCATGGGATTCTCCAGGAAAGAATACTGGAGTGGGTTGCTGTGCCCTCCACCAGGGCATCTTCCTGATCCAAGGATCAAACCCATGTTTCCTGTGGCTCCCACATTGTAGGTAGATTCTTAGCATACAATGTGATGAGAGTTGGTGATGGATAGGGAAGCCTGGTGTGCTGCAGTCCATGGGGTCAAAAAGAGTTGGACACAACTGAGTGACTAACTGAACTGCTATGGAGAAGATAAAGAAATGGGTATGTTTCCTCTTTTGAGCTTTATTGAGGTATAATTGACAAAGTTGTAAGACACTTAAAGTGTACAACATGAAGCTATAATAGACATATTACACTGGGAAAAGATCCCCCCCAACCCCTGCTGCAGTAAATAACATGTTCAGTTCACTTCAGTTCAGTTCAGTCACTCAGTTGTGTCCGAATCTTTGCAACCCCATGAAACGCAGCACTCCAGGCCTCTCTGTCCATCACCAACTCCCAGAGTTCACTCAGAATCACATCCATTGAGTCAGTGATGCCATCCAGCAATCTCATCCTCTGTTGTCCCCTTCTCCTCCTGCCCCCAATCCCTCCCAGCATCAGTCTTTTCCAGTGAGTCAATTCTTCCCATAAGATGGTATTGGAGTTTCAGCTGCAACATCAGTCCTTCCAGTGAAGACCCAGGACTGATGTCCTTTAGGATGGACTGGTTAGATCTTCTTGCAGTCCAAGGGACTCTCAAGAGTCTTCTCCAACACCACAGTTCAAAAGCATCAATTCTTCGGTGCTCAGATTTCTTTTTAGTCCAACTCTCACATCCATACATGACCATTGGAAAAACCATAGCCTTGGCTAGATGGACCTTTGTTGGCAAAGTAATGTCTTTTCTTTTTAATATGCTATTTAGGTTGGTCATAACTTTCCTTCTAAGGAGTAAACGTCTTTTAATTTCATGGCTGCAGTCACCATCTGCAATGATTTTAGAGCCCCCCAAAATAAAGTCTGACACTGTTTCCACTGTTTCCCCATCTATTTGCCATGAAGTGATGGGACCAGATGCCATGATCTTCGTTTTCTGAATGTTGAGCTTTGAGCCAACTTTTCCACTCTCCTCTTTCACTTTCATCAAGAGGCTTTTTAGTTCCTCTTCACTTTCTACCATAAGGGTGGTGTCAGCTGCATATCTGGTTATTGATATTCCTCCTGGCAATCTTGATTCCAGCTTGTGCTTCTTCCAGCCCAGCATTCCTTATGATGTACTCTGCATATAAGTTAAATAAACAGGGTGACAATATACAGCCTTGACGTACTCCTTTTCCTATTTGGAACCAGTCTGTTGTTCCATGTCCAGTTCTAACTGTTGCTTCCTGACCTGCATATAGGTTTCTCAAGAGGCAGGTCAGGTGGTCTGGTATTCCCATCTCGTTCAGAATTTTCCACAGTTTCTTGTGATCCACACAGTCAAAGGCTTTGGCATAGTCAATAAAGCAGAAATAGATGTTTTTCTGGAACTCTCTTGCTTTTTCCATGATCCAGCAGATGTTGGCAATTTGATCTCTGGTTCCTCTGCCTTTTCTAAAACCAGCTTGAACATCAGGAAGTTCACGGTTCACATATTGCTGAAGCCTGGCTTGGAGAATTTTGAGCATTACTTTACTAGCTTGTGAGATGAGTGCAATTGTGCGGTATTTTGAGCATTCTTTGGCATTGCCTTTCTTTGAGATTGGAATGAAAACTGACATTTTCTAGTCCTGTGGCCACTGCTGAGTTTTCCAAATTTGCTGGCACATTGAGTGCAGCACTTTCACAGCATCATCCCTCAGAATATGAAATAGCTCAACTGGAATTCCATCACCTTCACTAGCTTTGTTCATAGTGATGCTTTCTAAGGCCCACTTTAGTTCACATTCCAGGATGTCTGGCTCTGTTCACTCCTCATACATTCTTTTTTTTTTTAGGTGAGAACATTTAAATTATACTTTCTTAGTAAGTTTCAGTTAGACAACACAGTGTTATCAACTATAGTCAAAATGTCCATTACATCCTCAGTTATTTTTTATCTTATAACTGAAAACTTGTACTCTTTTACCACTTATCCTTATTTCTCCCATCACCACACATCCCTGCCTGCCCTAGACTCTGACAACCATTTTTCTATTCTCTGTTCCTATTAGTTTGATTTTTTTTCTTTTTAAAGATTCCACATATAAATGATACTATACTGTGTTTGTCTTTCTTCTGTCTGATTTAATTTACCTGCCCTTCAGGTTTATTCATGTTGTTGTAAATGACATGATTTTCTCCCATTTGCTGCTGCTGCTAAGTCGCTTCAGTCATGTCCAACTCTGTGTGACCCCATAGACGGCAGCCCACCAGGCTCCTCTGTCCCTGGGATTCTCCAGGCAAGAACACTGGAGTGGGTTACCATTTCCTTCTCCAATGTATGCATGCATGCTAAATTGCTTCAGTCGTGTCTGACTCTGTGCGACCCCATAGACAGCAGCCCATCAGTCTCCTCTGTCCATGGAATTTTCTAGGCAAGAGTACTGGAGTGGGTTCCCAGTTCCTTCTCCATTCTCCTGTTTTAAGGCTGAATAATGTCATGTGTGTGTGTTACATACATCAAAATAATGGATATATTCATACAGAGGTCCCTCAAAAGTTAAAATTAGAACTAATATGCTGTCTAGCAACTTAACTTCTTTTTTTGGGTATATACCCAGAAGTTAAGTTGCTAGATAGCATATTAGTTCTACTTTTAACTTTTGAGGGACTTCCGTATTATTTTCCATAGTGGCTATACTAGTTTACATTCCTATCAACAGTGTACAAGGATTCCCTTTTCTCCACATCCTCACCAGCATTTGTTATCTCTTGATTTTTTGATAATAGCTAGATAACAAAGCTAGTGAAGGTGATTGAATTCCAGTTGAGCTATTTCAAATCCTGAAAGATGATGCTGTGAAAGTGCTGCACTCAATATGCCAGCAAATTTGGAAATCTCAGCAGTGGCCACAGGACTGGAAAACGTCAGTTTTCATTCCAATCCCAAAGTAAGGCAATGCCAAAAATGCTCAAACTACCACACAATTGCACTCATCTCACGTGCTAGTAAAGTAATGCTCAAAATTCTCCAAGCCAGGCTTCAGCAATATGTGAACCATGAACTTCCAGATATTCAAGCTGGTTTTAGAAAAGGCAGAGGAATCAGGGATCAAATTGCCAACATCCACTGGATCATCAAAAAAGCAAGAGAGTTCCAGAAAAATATCTATTTCTGCTTTATTGACTATGCCAAAGCCTTTGACTGTGTGGATCACAAGAAACTGGAAAATTCTGAAAGAGAAGGGAATACCAGACCACCTGACTTGCCTCTTGAGAAACCTACTTGCAGGTCAGGAAGCAACAGTTAGAACTGGACATGGAACAACAGACTGGTTCCAAATAGGCAAAGGAGTACATCAAGGCTGTATATTGTCACCCTGTTTATTTAACTTCTATGCAGAGTACATCATAAGGAATGCTGGGCTGGAAGAAGCACAAGCTGGAATCAAGATTGCTGGGAGAAACATCAATCACCTCAGATATGCAGCTGACACCACCCTTATGGTAGAAAGTGAAGAGGAACTAAAAAGCCTCTTGATGAAAATGAAAGAGGAAAGTGAAAAAGTTGGCTTAAAGCTCTACATTCAGAAAACGAAGATCATGGCATCTGGTCCCATCACTTCATGGCAAATAGATGGGGAAACAGTGGAAACAGTGTCAGACTTTATTTTTTTGGGCTCCAAAGTCACTGCAGATGGTGACTGCACCCATGAAATTAAAAGACACGTACTCCTTGGAAGGAAAGTTATGACCAATCTAGATAGCATATTGAAAGGCAGAGACATTATTTTGCCAACAAAGGTCCATGTAGTCAAGGCTATGGTTTTTCCAGTGGTTATGTATGGATGTCAGAGTTGGACTCTAAAGAAGGCTGAGCACTGAAGAATTGATGCTGTTGAACTGTGGTGCTGGAGAAGACTCTTGAGAGTCCCTTGGACTGCAAGAAGATCCAACCAGTCCATTCTGAAGGAGATCAGCCCTGGGATTTCTTTGGAAGGAATGATGCTAAAGCTAAAACTCCATTACTTTGGCCACCTCATGCGAAGAGTTGACTCATTGGAAAAGACTCTGATGCTGGGAGGGATTGAAGGCAAGAGGAGAAGGGGGCAACAGAGGATGAGATGGCTGGATGGCATCACTGACTCAATGGATGTGATTCTGAGTGAACTCTGGGAGTTGGTGATGGACAGGGAGGCCTGGCGTGCTGCGATTCATGAGGTCGCAAAGAGTCGGACATGACTGAGTGACTGTACTGAACTGAACTGAATAGCTGTGAAGTATCATTCATTGTTGTTTTGATTTGCATTTCTCTCATGATTAGTGATATTGAGAACCCTTTCATGTACCTTTTGACCATTTATATATCTTTTCTTAAATAAATGTTAATTTAAGTCTTTTGTCAAATTTTATTGTGTTATTTGATTTTATGTTCTTATGTTTTATGGAAGTGAAGGCTTTAGTCACTCAGTAATGTTTGACTCTTTGTGACTCTGTGGACAGTAGCCCGCCAGGTCTCACTGTCCATGAAATGCTCTAGGCAAGAAAACTGGAGTGGGTTGCCATTCTCTTCTCCAGGGGATCTTCCTGATCCAGGGGTCAAACCTGGGTCTCCTGCATTGCGGGGAGACTCTTGCAGATTCTTTACCAACTGAGCCACCAGGTTTCTTGTCAACTTTACGAATTAACCCCTTATTGGATATGTGGTTTGCAGATATTTTCCTCCAGTTCCATAAGTTACCTTTTAATTTTGTCAATGGTTTCTTTTGCTGTGCAGAAGAACCCAGGGATTGAAGGTGAATTCTTTCCCATCTAAGCCACCAGGGAAGCAGGAAGATACCAGCAACTTGATTTTATTGTTGGAGTGGATCAAAGGGAGAAGAAAGTTTCTAGGGAAGATTGCAGTCAGCCCCTAAAGGCTCTTAAATAACAAACTGGACCCCCAGGCAACATCTGTAAAGTATGCAGACAAATCTCTTTAAAGGAAAGATTGGGAGGTGTTATTTCTGCCTGCTCCTTTTGTGCTGAGTCCTAGGAATAGCCTTGGAGAGTGTTCCAAGCCTCTGCACCATAGAAAATGCTTCTTAAATTGCTACAGTCCTATGGGCTTATATTGGGGGTGCCTGCCTCAGGTGGTAGCTATAAAGTTTGAGGTACCAGATGTACAGTCAAACTCTTCACTGCTGAGGGAAGCTGGGAGTTTGGGATTCCCTTCTGATTACATACCATTGTGCTGGGGATGGGATTTGTGGCTAGAGCTTGTCTTAGATTTTCCTACCCATTTTGTTATGGGGATTTCCTCATTCATCTAATGTGTAGGAGTCGCTCAGCTAGTTTATGGGTTTCTTTCAGAGGGACTTGTGTAGCTGAACGTCTGGTGCATCTGTGGAGGAAGGGACTTTCAGAACCACCTGCCACCCTCCTGGTCAGCTCTAGATCTGTTCCTTCTTGAAACAACATTGAGATGGAGTGATTGTGCTATTTCTTGAAGGGTCAGAAGTATTTTATGAGAAAAATGTCAAACAGCTATTTCAAGTAGAGGATATGGAAGTACCATTTTAAGCTGTTATTACACTTTCTACGTAACTCTTATAGCAGTTGTCCATACTATATGGCCTGTTTCTTAACATACTTATATTTCTTTATATTTGTTCATCTTCTTAAGGATTCTGGCTTATCCAGTTTTATATTTCCAGAAACTAGCATAGTACATTTCACATAAAATATAATGTCAAATGTTTTGCTGTAGAGATAATTATCCCCAAACCACAAAGGTTTGAAGATGCAGCTTGTATTAAAAAAACACTGATGATGCTGTTGAGCAAGTGATTGAAGCAAGAGGCCAAACTGAGACATGTCATCAATTCTATGCTAGAAATACAAAGTCAATCTTATAGGTATTGACTGGCCACTGGCAATATTTATCTTGATGGGACAAAAAGCTTTATTAAACAAAGAAAGTAAACAGTGCAATCCTTTGCTTTATTAAGTCATTACTTTATTTAATTTAAATGTATTGGATTATTACACAAAACTTTGTATTTTAGTTTTTTAAAAGTCAGTGTTAAAATACTCCAATCTTGTTTAGTTCTTTTAATTTGTATCAAATCTAGAATGGCTCTCTTGAACTAATTTCTGCCCAAGACAAGATGAAGGAACACAAATCCAAATTGACATCTAGTTAGAAGGCAAGGAGTGAAGGGAAAAAAATAACTCTTTGAGACATTGTTCCAGGTGGACTTTTAAACAAATTTTGACACTTAATTACTTAATTTATTTGGCTGCATCAGGTCTTGGCTGTGGCACATGGGATCTTCATTTGGTCATGTGGATTCAGTAGTGGAAGTGTACAGCCTACGGTAGTTGTAGCACATGGACTTTCCAGTGTGGAACATGAGTTTGGTTGCTCCACAGCTTGTGAGATCTTAGTTCACTGACCAGGGGTTGGATTCAGGTCCCCTGCATTGCAAAGCAGATCCTTGACCACTGGAGAACCAGGGAAGTCCTTTGGGTAGATTTTAATCATACCCTTTGATCATATCAAAGCACACTAGTGATAATTTCCCTCCTGCACCCTGAATCCATCAAGTGTTTTCAGGGTACACATATCTAAGTAACATACTACACATCTCTTAAAAATACGTAATATTCCTTCTGGCTCAGAAGAAAATTTTAGCAACACAAGTGGACATTATTTTTATTCTTAGAAAAAATGCTGTTAAAAGTTTACCTAATCTAGAAGATTATTTTTTTATACTATTTGTGCTACAAATCATTATCTGCTATTTTACTTGTACACTACTTTATAATATAATAATTATTATTTTGGTAGTACACAAACATTGCAGCTATTTAGTAACTCTGAAATTTTAAAACATTTCTGCATGCACAATGAATTGGACAGTTTTATAGGTGTTATGGGCTCATGACATAAAATTATATTCCAGACAGGACAAGAAGATTCTTTTCTTTTCTTTAAAATGTACTTTTTAAAAATTTTTATTGAAGGATAATTGCTTTACAGAATTTTGTTGTTTTTTTGTCAAACCTCAATATGAATCAGCCATACGTATACATATCCCCTCCCTTTTGAACCTCCCTCATATCTCCCTCCCATCCCACCCCTCTAGGTTGATACAGAGCCCCTGTTTGAGTTTCCTGAGCCATACAACAAATTCCTGTTGGTTATCTATTTTACATATGGTAATGTAAGTTTTCATGTTACTCTTTCCATACATCTCTCCCTCTCCTCCCCTCTCCCCATGTCCATAAGTCTATTCTCTGTGTCTGTTTTGCCATTGCTGCCCTGTAAATAAATTCATCAGTACCATTTTATAAGATTCCATATATATGCATTAGAATATGATATTTATCTTTCTCTTTCTGACTCACTTCACTCTATATAATAGGTTCTAGGTTCATCCACTTCATCAGAACTGACTGGGATTGATCCCTTGATCATTATGTAATATCCTTCCTTATCTCTTGTAATCTTCTTTATTTAAAGTCTATTTTGTCTGACATGAGGATAACTACTCCAGCTTTCTTTTGCTTCCCATTTGCATGGAATATATTTTTTCCATCCTCTCACTTTCAGTCTTTATGTTTCTTTAAGTCTGAAGTGGGTTTCTTGTAGACAGCATATATATGGGTCTTGTTTTTGTATCCATTCAGCCAGTCTGTGTCTTTTGGTT
This sequence comes from Bos javanicus, assembly GCF_032452875.1. Taxonomy (NCBI): domain Eukaryota; kingdom Metazoa; phylum Chordata; class Mammalia; order Artiodactyla; family Bovidae; genus Bos; species Bos javanicus. Next base: position 5,439,640 of record NC_083886.1, on the reverse strand, counting down.
GGAGCATTTAATCCATTTACATTTAAAGTAATTATTGATGTATATGTTTCTATTGTCATTTCTTAATTGTTTGGGGTTGATTTTGTAGATCTTTTTTCTTCTCTTGTATTTCTTCACTATATAAGTCCCTTTAACATTTGTCATCAAGCTGGTTTGGTGGTACTGAATTCTATTAACTTTTGATTGTCTGGAAAGCTTTTTATTTCTCCATCAATTTTGAATGAGATCCTTACTGGGTACAGTAATCTTGGTTGTAGATTTTTCCCTTTCATTACTTTTAATATATCCTGCCATTCCCTTCTGGCTTGCAGAGTTTCTGCTGAAAGATCAGTTATTAAGTGTATGGGGTTTCCCTTGAATGTTACTTGTTGCTTTTCCCTTTCTGCTTTTAATCTTCTTTCTTTGTGTTTAGTCTTTGTTAGTTTGATTAGTATGTGTCTTGGTGTGTTTCTTCTTGAGCTTATCCTGTATGAGACTCTTTGTGCCCCTTGGACTTGACGGACTATTTCCTTTTCATGTTTGGGGAAATTTTCAACTATAATCTCTTGAAAAATTTTCTCATACCCTTTTTTTCTCTTCTTCTTCTGGAACACCTATAATTCACATATTTGTGCATTTGATATTTTCCCAGAGGTCTCTGAGACTATCCTCAGTTCTTTTCATTCTTTTTACTTTATTCTGCTCTTCAGAAGTCATTTCCACCATTTCATCTTCCAGCTCACTGATTCGTTCTTCTGCTTCAGATATTCTGCTATTGATTCCTTCTAAAGCATTTTTAATTTCAATAATTGTGTTGTTTGTCTGTATGTTTATTCTTTAATTTTCCTAGGTGTTTGTTAATTGATTCTTGCACTTTCTCCTTTTTGTTTTCAAGGTTTATAATCATCTTTACTATCATTATTCTGAATTCTTTTTCAGGGAGTTTGCCTATTTCCTCTTCATTTGTTTGGACTTCTGTGTTTCTGTTTGTACCTTCATTTGTGTAGTATTTTTCTGCCTTTTCATTATTATTATTTTTTAACTTATTGTATTTGAGGTCTCCTTTCCCCAGGCTTCAAGGTTAAGTTCTTTCTTCTTTTTGTTTCTGCCCTCCTAAGTTTGGTCCGGTGGTTTGTGTAAGCTACATATAGTGTAAGATTTGTGCTGAGTTTTTTTTTTGTTGTTGTTGTTGTTTGTTTGTTTGTTTTCCTGTGATGGGCAAGGCTGAGTGAGGTGGTAATCATGTCTGCTGATGATTGGGTTTGTATTTTTGTTTTGTTTGTTGTATAGATGAGGCATCCTTCACAGGATGCTTCTGTTAGTTGGGTGATGCTAGGTCTTGGATTCAAGTGGTTTCTTCTGTGTGAGTTCTCAGTATTTGGTACTCCCTAGGGTTAGTTCTCTGGTAGTCTAGGGTCTTGGAGTCAGTGCTCCCACTCTAAAGGTTCAGGGCTTGATCTCTGGTCAGGAGCAAAGATTCCACAAATGTTTTTTTAAGGCACTAAGTGAGATTAAAACAAATATTCAGAAACAAGAAACCAAAGATGAACCCAGACAAATGGCAGTTACAAAATCAGGCAAATAATAATCAAAATAATGGAATATACACATATTATACAGCCATGAGCAAAGTCAAAACAGTCCAACAAAAATAAAATACAATAGATTGCCCTGGTTAACAAAGGAAATAAAAAATTTTATTTACTCAGTTGAGAACAAAACTAAATCACAAAGTGGAAAAGAAGCTAAAGCAAGGTGCCAAGTGGGGAATAAAGCAATGAAATTAAAGTTTAAAACTATGTTGAGAGGAAAGGAGAAGAAGAAAAGAAAGAATAGATGTGCAAAATTAATTAGAGGTAGATGAAGATTCATATACAATAAAGATTAACTACAAGGGGAAAAGAACAGTAGGAAAAGCAAACAAAGTGATACATGTAGAAAAAATAATAATAGGTTTAAGAAACGAAAAATTAAAATTAAAAAAGAAAAAAAAATAGGAAAAATTCCTCAGAACTGCAAAAGCCAAATGTAGAGACAGAGGTTTATAACAACAAGAAAAAATGTGACTGAGAAAAAAAAAGTTCAAAAGCTTAATTAGATTTCATAGTGCCAATAAAATCTACAACTACAATAGAGTTGGGGGAAAAGGAAAAAAAAAAATCCAAACGAACCCACAGAACAAGTCAAAACATAAGAATATAAAGGTTTTCTTGAGCCACTGCTGTCAGAGTCCTTTCCCTCCCTGGGAGTCATAGTCCACCTCACCTTCCTAGGATGCCCTCCCACTCTATGCTGGTCCCTGGACCTTTTGTGGGGGCAGCTCAGAGTCTAATCTGGTTCTACTCCTCTTGTTCTTGCCTCCAGTGTCTACAAGTATCAGAACTATTACGTTTTCTTTTGTGGGAGCTCTCAATGACATTTTATATATTCCATACGCATAAAGCTTGCCTAATGGCACCCCACTCCAGGACTCTTGCCTGGAGAATCCCATGGGCGGAGGAGCCTGGTAGGCTGCAGTCCATGGGGTCGCGAAGAGTCGGACATGACTGAGCGACTTCACTTTCACTTTTCACTTTCATGCATTGGAGAAGGAAATGGCAACCCACTCCAGTGTTCTTGCCTGGAGAATCCCAGGGACGGGGGAGCCTGGTGGGCTGCAGTCCAAGTGGTTGGTGAGAGTCGGACATGACCGAGTGACTTCCTACTTTCACTTTCCACTTTCATGCATTGGAGAAGGAAATGGCAACCCACTCCAGCGTTCTTGCCTGGAGAATCCCAGGGACGGGGAGCCTGGTGGGCTACCGTCTATGGGGTCGCACAGAGTCGGACACGTCTGAAGCGACTTAGCAGTGCCAGTAGCAGTTTATCGTGTGGATTTAATCTGGAGCTTGTAGAGCTGGTGGGAATGTTTTGAGTCTTCTTCCTTAGCCACACTGCCCCTGGGTTTCAATTGTGGTTTTATTTCTACCTCTGCTTGTGGGTCATCCACTGTGTTTTTTTTTCCTGGGGCTGCCCTGGAGGACTTGGGTTTTCCCATGTGAGGGCCAAGTGTGGAGGTGATGCAGCTTCTAGGGTTGTACAGGTTCTAGCAGCACCAGGTACTCAAGGGAGTTGGAAGCTAGGGCAGCAGGAAATATAGTGTTCTGGAAGGGTATGGCAACCAGCCTTGGCCAGTATGCTCCAGTATTCTTGCCTGGAGAACCCCCTTCCCTGTCAGAGAAGCCTGGCAGGCCACAGTGTCACAAAGAGTTGGACACTACCAAAGTGACCCTGTGTGCATAGACCCAAGACATTTTTTGCCTATGGCAGCTCTGCCCCTAGTGAGAGTTGAGCGTGCAGGTGGCACAGCTGCTTGGGTTGCAGGGACTCTAGTGGTGCCAAGTGTTCGGGAACATGGACTGCCTCTGCTGAAGGAGTTATGGCCCTATCAGAGTCTTTTATCAAGCTTCTTGTAGCTGGTGATCAGAAGGCCTCTTTGCCAGTCTTCCTCTGTAGCTCCATCCGTTCAGGCACTGAGAGGGTTCCCTTGCTTGGGGTCCTTCTCTGTTGTTCAGCAATAAGGCACATAGAGGGGTCCCCCTGGCTGGGATCCTACTCTGTAGATCAGTGTGCCAGGCCCTTAAAGGGGTACCCTGGCTGGGGTCCTACTCTGTAGTTTAGTGCATCAGTCACTTAAAGGAGCATCCTGGGTGGGGTCCTATTCTGTAGTTCAGTTCATCAGGCATTTGGTGGGCCAGCCTCTCTATTATTCAGCTGCCAATGATGGCATATGGGGGGAGAGAGGCTATGGTAATGGCTCTACCCCCTATGCACAACTCAGCATTATCGCCTTGCTTCCATGGCTGCCCAGCTTTCCTCCACAGGCATTTCCCACCACAGTCTCCTCCCTCACATCCCCTCGATCAGTCTCTCCACAGTCAACAGCATAGCTCGCCCTGGGATTGCTCTACAATCCCTCAACTCCAGCTCCCAGCCACTGCACCTTCCAGGGGACAGGCATTCCTGTCCGGGATATGTATAGCTGCTGCAAGGACTGTCTGATTCTCATTCCATTTAGGGTGCCACAGATCAGCTCTTTCACTCTCAACCTTAAATGTTTTTCCTCTGACTCAGACAATTGCCCTGATGTGGGGATCAGACCCCTTCTTCAGTTCCCCACCCGCTGAGGGCAGGTCCAGTTCTACTAACACTCCAGTTTTTCCCCCTAGTATCTTCATCCTACTGAGTTTTGCGTGGGTCTATATATTCTTTTCCACTAGTCAGGTACACCTGTCTGTTCTCAGCTGGTGTTCTGCACACACTTCTGTGTCTGATGTATTCCTGATGTATCTGTGGAGAGAGATGTACTCCATGTCCACCTACTCCTCTGCCATCTAAGAAGTTTCTTAAGTATAAAATTCCCTCTGCCCATTTGAGCCACTATCCCCTCCCATCTAGTGGGAACTATACATCTGTATTATGCATTATGCAGATCCCCATGGATACACAGGAATGTCTACTTAAAGAAAAAAGTCAAAAGAAAGAAAGAGAGAAATGGAAAGGCAATTTCCTCTTGGCACCAACAAGGTAACTCCTTAGTAGATAGCATTCATTTCTCAATCTTATAAGGAGTCAAAATGATTTGCTACTCACCCTGTTGGTCTATGTAAACTGTCAGTATGTTACTTTGATGTATAACCTGTCTACCGAAGGCAAATGCACAACCTAAAAGTTGTGTGTTCAGTTTTACTTGAGGATGTCTCTGAGGACTACATCCCAGGAGACAACCTCTCTGATGGCTCTGAGGAATGGCTCTGAAGACCAACTCCTCTCAGGAGATGCCAGGATATATAGGAGTATTTTTGCTGGGGGAAAAACAAAGCAGAAGTACATGTAGCAGATCATCAAAAGATTACTGCTAACCACACAAAAAAACAGATATCTCAGGTTAATTATTTCATCATTTTTCTATATATGGGAAGATGCAAGGATCTGGGTTCCTTGAAGTTATTCCTTAGATATGCATCCTAACAGTATTCAAATTAGAGAATGCTTTCTGCTTATCTCTATCTTGATTTCCCTGTCAGTAGACAACTACTGTGGTTGATGGCTTGATCCTTATAGAATTAGGATGCTGGGCAACATTCTTTGTTTCTGGAATGGTAGGTGACATTCCTTGTCCACAAACCCTTTGTCTTAAAAACTAATATAATTGTGCTTTGACCTCTAACAGGCAGAACAGTCCTCAGAACTTTCTGAAAGACTATCTCTAAGGGTTATAATCCTCAGGCTGGCTGGAATAAAAGTTTCCATTTTTCTCTTAGATTGACTATTTTTTTAAATTAATTAATTAATTTTAATTGGAGGCTAATTACTTTACAGTATTGTAGTGGTTTTTGCCATACACTGACATGAATCAGCCATGGGTGTACATGTGTCCCCCACCCCAAACTCCCCTCCCACCTCCCTGCCCATTCCATCCCAATGGTTGTCCCATTGCACCGGTTTTGAGTGCCCTGTTTCATGCATCGAACTTGGACTGGCCATCTATTTCACATATGGTGTTCATTATTTTCTTTGTTGACAGGTCTATAATTAGAAAATGACACATATGAAAATGGGTATGGGTTTTTCATATGTGGGTTTCATATTTGGGTTCCTGGATCAAGTCCAGTGTAGGGGAGATAGAGGCTTTCCCCACACCAATAGCAAACAACTGTTCAAATAGCAGCTGGATATCCTCCAATTCAACTCAATTCTGAAACTATATACCTGGGGATAGCATCATATCCATCCCCATTGCCTTACCTGTAATTTTGACCAATGTGCTATATAAATCAGAGGCTCATTGGGTTTGATTGACTTGCTAGCACAGCTCACATACCTTACAGAAACACTCTACTTCCTAGAATATGGATTTATTATAAAGGGTATGGCTCAGGAACAGCCAAATGAAAGCAATATAGGGCAAAGCATGGGGAAAGGATGCAGACCTTCCATACCCTCTCCAGGCATGCCACCCCCTCTGAACATCCATGTGTTGTTCACACACCCAGAAGCTTTGAACTCTATCCTTTTAGGTTTTTATGAAGGATTCCTTACATAGGTATGGTTGATTTAATCCTTGATCATTGGTGACTGATTCAAACCCTAGCCTCTCTCTCCTTTCTGGACGTTGGAGGAGTGGGACTGAAAATTTCAACCCTCCAGTCCCTTGCTTGGCTCCATCAGCAAAGAATCCCCATCCTTAGGTGAGGTCCAAAAGTCACCTCATTGAAGTACCAAAGACACCTTTTTGACTCTCACCACTTAGGAAATTCTAAAGGGTTTTAGGAGCTCTGTGCAAAAATGGGGATATATATTTTTATTATAAATCACAAAACCACATATTTATAGCCAGATCATTTAGAGAGAACAGCTTAGTTTCATTCCAAAAAAGTGGTGTCAAACACTCTGAAAAAGGTTATTAGTAAGGCTATGGCAGAATATTTCTATGTCGTCACTTGCAGATCTTAAAAGAATAAAATTATTAAAAGCATGAGAACTGGGAGTCTTGGAAGACAATGAAGAAGTAGAAGTGTTACTTGAATACAGATATTTTTTAAGATACAAAGTCCTAAGAGTTTGGGCTCTAAATAGTTGCTCCAATTTGAGAATGGTGAAGTGGACAAAATATAACTATTTGCAGGTGTAGAAATATATAGTTACATAATAATATTCCTGGAAGACATATTTGAGACCAAATTCAAATTTCTAACTAATACTGTAATTCCCCTACATACAAACCGTCAAGTTGCAAATTTTCAAAGATGTGAATGTGCATTCCATCAACATCAGACTTGAGTGACATTTCAGCTTGCCCTTCATCTCTTATTGCTGATGACCTGTCAGCTCTACCACTGCCTACATCCTCTCCCTCCCCCAGTCGGTAACTCTTCTTGCCTGTTCACTCAATGCCATCCGTTATACTGTATGCCGGCTATTGTACTGTATTACTGTACTTTTCAAGGTACTGTACTGAAAGATTAACATTTTTTCTTTATTTTTTCTTTTTGTTTTTATGCATTATTTGTGTGAAAAGTATTACAAACCTATTACACCATAGTACTATATAGCCAATTGTGATAGTTGGGTACCTAAGTTAACTTTGTTGTACTTAAAAACAACCTGAACTTACAAATTCGCTCTTGGAACAGAATTTGTCTGTATGTATGGAACTTACTGTACAGGTTTTGCATTGCGAGTCTTTATAACATTTGGACATCTGGCTAGCTATGATGAAGGAACTCACCTCCATCACTGCATGGGACAACTTATTTTATTTGGGGGAAATTTGGTGATGAATAAATTAATTTTATAGTCTGGAAGAATATACATGAGACCCACAATATTGGTTATCTTTGGCAAGGGGTAAGGGCAAAAACTGAGTATGTTATATAAAAGAAACTTTTGTTTGCCTATAATGTTTAATCTTTTAAATCTACTGGTTTTATGTGTTAATGACCTAAAATAAAGTGTTTCTTTGATTAAAATTATTTTCCAATTGTTTCCATTTATTTTCCATTTGTATCTTAAAAAAACACAAAATAAGTAATATCTATCTAAAAATGATAGCTTTTAAAACAGATGAAAACAGTTATATCACCCCTTGGTAATATTTCCAGGAGAAATTTTTCTTTTTCATCTAGCTATTCTTCACATTCACTGAAACAGATTTTTGTTGAACAAGAATGAGACATTGTTTGGGGGAGATGGGCATAGAAACAAAAAGTTGTAATATTCAAAACCTGTTACAGAAATCTGTCAAAAGGTCAAGTCAAAGGCCTAGGCAATCACCTGCCTGGGAGAATTAAGAAAGGCTTCACCAGAAGGTGATCTTTGTAAAGTTGGCAAAGTGAGACAAGAGCTGTGGAAATAGTGGAGAAATATTACAGATTCAAAAGACGGTTCTAAGAGTTGACAGAATTTTGTTTCTTAAACAAGACTAAAAAGAAGGGAAAGTTTTTAGTGGTGAATGATACCAAGATAAATATCTTATGTGGAGCATCTTGGATAGAACTTTTTAATTAATTTCACTTTGAGAAGAAACATTTGCATGATACAAATCCAAAAGTTTTAAGAAGGAGCACAATAAAGTCTCCCTTGGTTCTCATTCCCATAGAGAAAAAGATGTTTTTACATTTACTATTAAAAGCTTTATTGAAGTTAATGGATAAAGAAAAGAATAAATTACAGTTGGACAAATTTAACATATATAGGCACCTTTACAATCATCACCACAGACAAGATAAACATAAAACCAGCCCCTAAATTGTCCTTGGACTGCTTTATGTTCTCTGCCTGTTCACCTTCCCTGAATACCCCCAGCCTCTAGGAATATCTGCTTTCTGCAACTATGGATTGGCATTCATTTTAAATAATTTTGTATAAATGAGATCATAGCCATGTATTCTTTTTTATCTGGTTTCTTTCACTCAGCGTGTTAGCTTTAAGACTTATCCATATTGTTGTATGCATTCATTCTTCATGCTTTCCTACTGCTGAAAGGCATTTTGTTGTGTGAATATGTCACAATTTCTTTATCTGCTAATCTTTTTATAGGCATTGGGTTGTTTAAAAGTTTGGATGTTATAGATTCTATAAACATCCCTGAACACATTTTCACGTGGACATTTGCCTTCATTTCACCGTTGGCACAGTGGTAAAAAATCTGCCTGCCAATGCAGGGCATGCAGAAGAATAGAAGCAGGTTCCATCGCTGGGTCAGCAAGACCCCCTCGAGGAGGAAATGGAAACCCACTCCAGAATTCTTGCCTGGGGAATCCCATGGACAGAGGAGCCTGATGGGCTATAGTCCATAGGATTACAAAGAGTTGGACACAGTTGGCGACTGAGTGTGCATACATGCTCGTGAGTGAACATCTAGCAGGAGAATGATTGAGTCTGATGGTAGGTGTATGTATAATTTTTAAAGTGTCAAACTATTTTTCAAACTGGTTGTACATCCCTGTGAGCTTTGTACAGAGTTTCAATTGTCTCACTTTTTTTTTTTTTTTTTGCCAACAGCTGATATATCCAATCTTTCAGTTTTAGCTGGTTTCATAGGTATTCAGTAAGATCTCATTACAGTTTGAATTTGCATTTTCCTGGGTGATGATCAATATTGAATAACTCTCCATTTACTTGTGTGCCAGCTATATATCTTCCTTAGTGAAGTTTTTTGTTATGTCTTATGCCCATTTGCTGTTGAGTTGTGTATACTTATTATTAAGTTTTTGTATGTGCGTGTCTGTGTGTTTTAATTTAATTTTTATTTTTGTCTACATTGAATCTTTGGTGCAAGGGGGTTCTTTGTTGCTGTGCACAGACTTTCTCTAGTTGTGTTACTCTGTAGCTGTGGAACACAGTCTGTAGGGTGTGTGGACTTCAATAGTTGTGGCAAGGGGGCTCAGTAGTTGTGGTACGTGTCTTAGTTTTCCCACAGCATGTGGAATCTTAATTCTCAGACCAGGAATCTAATCTGAATCCCATGCACTGGCAGATGGATTCTCAACCACAGATCCACCAGGGAAGCCCTTTATTATTGAGTATTGAGAGTCTTCCTTCCATTTAAAAATAGTCTGGATATAAATACCTGATCAAATATATAATTCTAAAATATTTCCTTCAAACTTGGGGCTTTTTTTTTAATTCTTTGCCTTTTGAAGAGCAGATATTCTCAGCTTTGATGAAGTGTTATTTAACAATTTTAATTAGATCTTGCTTTTGGTGTCTTATATAGCATTGCCTGGGGCTTCCTTGGTGACTCAGTGGTGAAGAGTCTGCCCACAGTGCAGGCTGCACAGGACACATGTGTTCTATCCTTGGGTCAGGAGGATCCCCTGGAGGAGGGCGTGGCGACCCACTCCAGTATTCTTGCCTGAAGAATCCAATGGACAGAGGAGCCTGGAAGGCTGTAGTCCACAGGGTTACAAAAAGTTGGACACAACTGAGGTGACTGAGCACACACACATACATATCATTGTCTAACTAAAGATTTTCTCCTATTTTCTTTTAGAAGTTTTATAGTTTTTATTCTTGAATTTAGGTTTACTCTATACCATAAAATAATTGTTGTAAATCATGCAGAGAATGGATTGAAATTCACTTTTTATTTTTAAGATGGACTCCCAAATAAGTACAGCAATATTTACAGAAAAGACTATTCTTTCTCTACAGAACAACCTTTGCAACTTTGTTGAAAAACAACTGACCTCATTTGTATGAAAGTATTTCTGGACTCTCCATTCTGTTTCTGGATTCATTTGCTTCTCTTGATGCACTGTCTTATTCACTTAAACTTTATATAAGACTATATATATATTTATATATATATATAATACTGCACTGTCTTATTCACTTAAACTTTAAAATAACCCTTGAAATCAGATAATATCTGATAATATCTTCCAATGTTTTCCTTGTCAAATTTGTTTTGCCTATTGTAGATTCTTTGCATTTCTAAAGCATGTTGTGATTAAGTCTCCAACTTTTTACCAAACAAACAAACAAACAAACGTCTGCTAGAATTCTGACTGGAATGGCATTGGAGCTATAGATCCATTTGAGGAAAATGACAACTTAAAATCACTAAATTTCCCAAAAGATGAATGCATTGTCTCTCTTATCTCTCCATTTATTTGCATGTCCTTCAGTTTCTTTCTGTGATATTTTGTAGTTTTCAGTGTATAGGTCTTGCTTGTCTATTGTCAGGTTTATCACTAGGCATTGCATATTATTTTAATGTTTTATTTCTTGTAGTTATTAGTGAATGGGTTAGTCTGTATTATCTTGTTCTCTGTGACCAGTAGAAGTTCTATGGTCACTTATTTTTCCTCATCTTACTTAACCTCTTGGCAATATCTTACTTAGCTGATCACTTCTTAATTTAAAAAAAATTATTTATTTGGCTTCACAGAAGTCTTAGTTGTGGCACACAGGATCTTTAGTTGCAACATGTGGGATGTAGTTCCCTGACCAGGGAATGAACCTGGTTTTCCTGCATTGGGAATGCAGAGTTTTAGCTCAAGGAAGTCCCAGTTATTCATTGTTGAAATCATCTCTTGTCTCTGTAGCACCATATTCTCCTGACTTTTCCTCTTATTCCTCCTTCTCAAACTGCTTTATCTCTTTATTTGACCTCAAAATATTAAAATGTCTCAGGTTTAGCTCTATTTCTTCCATTTTTCTATTCTACAGTTTCTCATTTTGTATTCTTCATTAGCATTAAATCCCATCTATTTGCTGACATCATGATTTTTCCAGTATTCATGTATGGATGTGAGAGTTGGACCATAAAGAAGGCTGAGCACTGAAGGGTTGATACTTTCAAGCTGCAGTGTTGGAGAAAACTCTTGAGAGTCCCTTCAACAGCAAGGAGATAAAACCAGTCAATCCTGAAGGAAATCAACCCTGAATGTTCACTGGAAAGTATTTTTGTTGAAGCTCCAATATTTTGGTCACCTGTTGTGAGAGGCAACTCATTGGAAAAGACCTTGATGCTGAGAAAGATTAAGGAGGAGAAGGGGACGATAGAGGACGAGATGGCTGGATGGCATCATTGACTCAATGGAGATGAGTTTGAGCAAGCTTTGGGAGTTGGTGATGGACAGGGAATCTTGGTGTGCTGCAGTCCATCAGGTTACAAAGAATCAGACATGACTGAGCAACTGAACCGAATTATGAAACCAGAATTTTCATAGTGGACTGTGTATGACTTCTTAGATTATTTTTGTATATATTTGATCATTGCCTTGTTAATTTTAGTTCAAGGGGCTTTAGCTATTTTAGAATATCATTCTAACAAATCTTTGAAGCTTTAGATATATAACTGATATTAAAATTAATGTGTGACTTGAAGACCATTTTTCTCATCCAATCAGTGATTAAATAGTGCCAAACAGAGGCAGAAAACTGTAGTGCTATGGTAGAAGTTTTATCCAGGCTCATCAATAGCCAGTAATCAATACTTAAATAATCCTCTTAAGAGTACTACTGCTCAAAATAATATTTATTACTTTATTTTCAAGAGTTTTATATGATATTTTTCTTTGCTTGTGAAAGAGTATTCTTAAATTTTTTTCTGCACTGGAAAATAATTTTATTGAGATACTGCCGGTTGTACAATCTGTTCTGACATTGGGCCCCCTCTTCCTTTGTAATTCTGTCCTTCTTGAGTGGTCCCATGAATGTTTTCTTGTCCTCCACAACCTGGAAGCTGTGAAGGCCAAATTTGGAAGTGGGATCAATAGACTTGAAGTCATCTTCTCTAGGGCCCACCGTTTGGTCTGCATCAGCAAAGACTTGCAGGTGAGCACTTGCTTTTTGGTTCCTATCATGCAGCCTTTGAGCATAACAAAGTCATTGGTCACTTCACCACAGTGGACAAAGCCACCCAGGGGGTTCTTGTCAAACAGATCATAATCAGTAAAGGTTGTTCTTGATCAGTATGCCCTCCTTTATGAAGTATCCTTGTTTCATATTGTAGATCTTCTTGTTGATCGTGGTGTGGTGATGGTAGCGTTTCTGCCCAGCCAGAGCTATAGAGACGGTTACGCAGGCAAGATAATACAACTCAAAGAAGGTAACCTTGTGCAGTCTTTGGTGGGTCTTACAGGGTAGCTTATTGGTGTGCCAACAGCTGCTCACCTCTTGTAGGCTTTGCCTTTGGTCACCCCAATGACATCAATCATCTGATACTGCCAAACATTTGATTCTCATGGGCATAGCTCAGCTTTCGGCCATAGTGCCTCTGTTAACCTGGATGTCCCTGAGGTAGGCCTTCTGGGATGGAGGAAGCAGGCACATTTTGGTGTGGGCAATGATATGCATGACCTGGCAGTATTTCTTCATGTTGCTGAAGTCTTTCTCCAGCTGCTTCTTGCCATCTGCATCCTGCCTTTTCTTGTACTCTTTGGTGAAGGCCTTCTTAGGTTTATGCCAGGTCCTACAGAAGGGCCCTTTGCACTCATTGCTAATGTGCTCAATAAAGATGTTCTCAAAGGTCCAGAGGCCTCTAGGTGTTTCCACTGTGCACAATGCCCACAGTCCCAATGGGCAGCATCTCCACTATGGGCCCAGCCTCCACAACTTCCTTCTTGTTCACCCTGGACTCTGGCATATCGATCTGCCTCACGATGTGGATCCTGCCAGCCTTGTAGCTGAGGAGGGCTGTGAGGTTCACAAGCTTGGAAGAGTCATCCTTGGGGAAGCTCTTCACCTTCCTGTGGTGCCAGCTGCTGCACTTGCACGGCAGGTAGCCCAGGGACTCATGCCTGGGAGTGGAGAACTTCCTGTGAGGCATCCTGCCATCAGATGCTGCCAGTAGAGCAACTTTATGTTACTTTGGATTGGTTTCCTCCCAGAGAACTCATATTGATACTCAATAATCTTTACTTTTCATCCAATATGGTCATTGTCCATTACTTTAACAATCAGTTCTCAAACTTATTAAAAATATCACACAAGTTTCCAGAATCTACCATTTTGGAAATGGAACTGTGAATCTGTCTTTGGTCATGCCATCATTCACATTTCCTGTGTTGTTCCAAGAATAATGATAGTGGGCATGAAATAATGCCTTTAAATTCATTATTCTGAGAAGCAATTTGTCAAGAACAGAATGCATGGATTCATTCAAAGCAGATGGATAATTTCTTATGAGTTTTCAACTTACTTGAGCTAAAATCCCTTCTTTCTGATGTTTACTCTTTTCATTCCTGTTTAAAAAGAAAAAAAAAAAAAAGCCAGGCTGTAGCAGGTCATAAATCTTCAAAGTGAAAGTACTGGCATGGATGCTATACAGATCTTATTTTGAACTTTGCTTTAAATTAAATTTCAGGTTTCATTGAAGGCAGAGAATTTTAAGAAATCAGATACATTAAAGATAAGCATATTTCATATGTGAATTACCTGCAACTTTAAACATCACAGGACAGTTATGAAAGATATTGAGAGCAGTGAAATAGGATAAGCTATTTGTTTTGATTAGTTGGGAAATCAGAGAAGAGGCATTAAGAACATAGTTAAGGGATTAACATTGATTCATTGATCCGGGATACATTGACTAAATTGGCAAGAGTAATTAAAATGAATTATCTAAATACAATTTTTTTCAAATTAAAATTTTTCTTTGAACTTTAGAAAATATTCTCATAAACAAGGATTTATACAATTTATGAGAAATTTGTGTTGACAAAGAAATCAAATATATGTGAACAAATCAGTTAGCAGTGAACATAACCCTCATCTCCTAACAAACAAAAGTCCACTGACTGTAGAACACACCAGATTTTCATTGACTAACACAAAAAGAGCAATTAAGAAAATGTTTTCTCTTAGATAATTAATTTTATACTTTTTATCCTTTTGACTATCCATTTGCTAAAAATATCCAATATGCTGAAACATTTCCTTCAGTTATTTAGGCACTAACATTCATAATAATTACTTCTTTCTTCAGTTATGAGTGATATTCATTAATTAAGAATAGAATGTGCACTAAAATTGGACATGTATAAACATGAATTCTGCAAAAGTAGACTCAACCATGGTAATGGAAGCAAGATTTCCTAATAAAAAGTCCTAAAAAATATTTTTGTTTGTTAAAATTTACTATGGATTATATTTTGAGAAGTGTTTTTCCCCTACGTCTGCTTTTCCGTTCATGCACAAGAAATTGATGCAAAGTCTAAGAATTATTACACCATTTATTTCTAAAACTTGTCATGCTTATCTCTAAGTGAATTTGGGAAGGCTCAAGATTTACATAAATAAAACTGATAAACAAATTATAGACTATAAAAATGTGGAGAGAGGGAGGCCAATATGCTAAAACCTGTAGCTTAAGATTCAAATAAGTTTCTTGTCTCCTAGAAGTCTTATGGAATGTCTGTCCAACTCAGAGTTAGTTCTCATACAATGAAAAAATATCAAACTTTTAAAATACTTGCATGTCTAGTGCAATACTATGCTTATGTCAACCAAATAAGGTAACTGTGTTAAGTATTTCCTGCTCAAATCCTTTTTGTAAAGATTCTGTTTAGGATAATTTACATTGATTGCATATACTAATTAAATTTATGAGATAATTGCTTAAAAAAAACTTTTGCCATGGTTGAAAGAGTCTTAATTTTCCTATCCTTATTATTAAGTTTTTCTGAGAATGCTTACTCTCTACCTTCTGATCCTTGCATTGCCACTTAACCAAAAGTTTGACAAAGCTAAATCTCTTAAACAGAAAGAGGATAAGAAAAATATAACTCCATGAATTCAATATTGAGAATTCAATTTGGAACTTGGGAGAATAATTTGAGGAGGTCCTTGGAAAGAAAACCTGTTAAAATTTGAAAAGAATAAAATAAATAAAAACAAACACGGTCCTGAATTTTAAAATTCTCTTTATAACAGAAATCCAGAGAATGACATACAAGCTAGACTAAAAGCTTCCCCTATGACTGTCAGCATTTTCATGTCTTTGAGCTGCCATGTTGTGACAAATACTCATTATAGAATGAACAATAAATGCTATCAGTAGGGAAAGTTAAGAAAAATCAGAAAGCACAAGAAAGTTGCCTGGTTCTGCATGTAAATATTTTTTTTCTTATTTACAAATTGCTTCTATGTAAAAATTTTCAGTGTTGTTCATCTTGCAAGAAACCTCACAGAGCTTGTTCTGCATTTAAACTACAACTGTGACCAGCCTCTCTAAAGAGCCGCTGCTCTGAGCAATCACTAAAAAGTCACTTTCTTCTGGGAAGAAATGTTTTCACGTTCTGCTTTCCATTCTTTAATTTGAATTCGTTTGTTATAAACTAGACTACATGTCAATAGGAAGACATTATGAGATTTTTAGGTGACCAGGCATAGGATCTAGTTCAGAGTGCCTTTAAGATGCAGTGAAGTGAAAGTCACTTAGTCATGTCCAACTCTTTGCAACCTCATGGACTATACACTCCACGGAATTCTCCAGGCCAGAGTACTGGAGTCAGTAGCCTTTCCCTTCTCCAGAGGGTCTTCCTAACCCAGGGATCAAACCCAGGTCTCTTGCACTGCAAGTGGACTGTTTACCAGCTGAGCCACAAGGCAAGCCCAAGAATACTGGAGTAGGTAACCTATCCCTTCTCCAGTGGATCTTCCTAACCCAGAAATCGAACCAGGGTCTTCTGCATTGCAGGCAGATTCTTTACCAGCTGAGCTATCACGGAAGATGCCTTCAAGATGCTGGGTATTATTAAGGTACTGAGGTGTGGTAGGCAGAATTCTAAAAATGATCTACAAGATTCCCTGAACAGTATCTGTCATATGGTAAATGGAATGAATGGATGGATAGAATTAACATTCTTGCTCTAATCTGGTGTTCTGATTTTCATTATTTGGCTTTCTATTATGATTATCTCTCTCTTCCAAGGCCATTAAGATGACCCTTTTGGATCAAGATACCACCTCAACTTCTGCCAAAATCATCTTTTCTCTGTTACTTTCTTCTTATTAGTATAAAATTCTCTGCAGCAAAACACAACTCAGCATTTCCTGTATCATCATCCCATACAGATACAGACCACTGCTTCCTCTCTCAATTCAATCGGTCTAGTAAAGAAAAGAAAATACGGAGAATCAAGCTGGGAAAATAACAAGGGCAAAAGTCTACTCCCCTAATGAAGCTCTGTAAGAAAGTACAGCTCAGGATGTGAGGACTGGAAGGTTAGACCATGAGAAATTGGCAATTTGTATAGATTTAAGGGATACAAGACCATAAACAGAAGAAAAAGGTTGTTAGCAAGAAGTGGATCATAAGTGGGAGAAAGTGCAGTTGACATTAAAATTAGTGGCAATGTGAGCATGTACAGAATCAGTAACGTAAGTAAGTAAAGTTCTATACAATGCACAAGGTCTGAATAGTGTTCATCTCAGCACCCTCTGCCTGCAGATTTCTGTACCCTAGTTCCTAACTGAAATATCTATGTAGTGCGTGTGTGCATGCTCAGTCATATCCAACTCTTTGTGACTTTGTGGGCTGGTTCCCCACAGGGCTCCTCTGTCCATGGGATTCTCCAGGCATGAATACTGGAATGAGTTGCCATTTCCTCCTGCAGGGGATCTTTCCAGCTCAGGGACTGAACCAGCTTCTCCTGTGTCCCTTGCATTGACAGGCGGATTCTTTTACCACTGAGCCACCTGGAAAGCCCATGTCTATGTAGAAGGCACTTTATAAAATGTAATGTTTCTATTTCCAGGTAAAACTTAAAGTCTTTATTGGAGTAAATTAACTTCAATTTAACTTTGTATGGATTTGATTTTTCTTAAAGACAATAAAAATAGCACAACCATACCTCTTCTTAGAAGAATATATTGCTCATATGTACTAGAAGATCCTAAGGGTTTTGTCTTAAATAATTATTTTTTCACTTAGGGAAGTTTTAAGTAAGGTAAAACTCCATATGGGAGATTTATTAATACTGATAAAACAATAACTTCTTTAAGACAACTTTCAATTTCTTCAAGCTCCACTGAAGAGTCTGTGAAGAAATATTACTGTAATACCTGAAATAGCTCTCATCTCTCCATCTTAGGACAACTTTTCTAATGCTCTCAAATGTGGTATGGAAAAAATTATGTATAATGCCCTTTTATTTTCACATCCTTCTTTCTTTTTGGATAAAAAATGAAATCTACTGATTTCATAAACTGTTCATTCTATTAAATTTGAATTTTTATTTTGCCTTTATTTAGTTCTTATATCATTGCTTGGTACTATATTAATTAATATTTATTACAGAGTATGCCTTAAAAGTAAAGTATGTACTTGATAATGTAAGTGAAGTTATCATAGGCTTATTTTGTGCCATCTATAGAATTGCATGCTACAAGAAAATAGAGCTTTTGATTTCATATTTAAAGTTATCTAGATTTAGCTACCCTCTCTGAGCCCTTATATTCACATTTGCTTGAAGTTTAAGTAATACATGAGCTTTAAAAAGTCAAGATGTTAAGTTCCCAGCTTAATTATGTCACTTTGACCAATTAATTTAATCTTCAAGGAATTCAATTTTTCATCTGCAAATTGGGGATTATAATAATGCTATCCTTAGAGGAATTTTTGTGAGGTTTAATGAGCTATTGCATGCTGAAGGTGTGACACATGTATAGCTTTTATTAAGGTTGATATAACTCCCCACTATATAGTGGGGAATTCTAGTAACTGTCTTAAGTTGTTATGAGACAGTATGGTAGAATATCTAAACAAGTAATGGATAATATTAGCATTTGAATGCTTCTTTTTAAAATGATCCTTCTCTCCTAATCCCCAATGCATGCAAATACATACCTGTTTTTAAACAACACCACAAAATGGATCCAGAAGTGCATTTTACCTCCTTAGTATAATTCTGCTATGGAATGGTAAGGAGTGATAAAAGGCCTTTTAAAATGAACAACACAAAGAAACAGAGGGAAACAATAGAATGGGAATGACTGGAGATCTTTTCAAGAGAATTGGAGATACCAAGGGAACATTTCATGGAAGGATGGCCATGATAAAGGACAGAAATAGTAAGAACTTAACAGAAGCAGAAGAAATTAAGAAGAAGTGGCAAGAATACACAGAAGAACTATACACAAAAGGGCTAATGACTCACATAACCATGGAGGTATAGTCAGTCACCTAGAGCTGGACATCTTGGAGTGTGAAGTCAAGTGAGTTTTAGGAAGCATTATTATGTACAAAGCTATTGGAGGTGATTGCATTTCAGCTAAGCTATTTAAAATCCCGAAAGATGATGCTGTTAAAGTGCTACATACAATATGACAGCAAATTTGTAAAACTCAGCAGTGGTCATAGGACTGGGAAAGTTTGGTTTTTCATTCCAATTCCAAAGAAGGGCAATGCCAAAGAATGTTCAAACTACTGTACAATTGCACTCATTTCACATGCTAACAAGGTAATACTCAAATCCTCCAAGCTAGCCTTCAGCAGTACATTAACAGAGAACTTTCAGATGAACAAATTGGATTAAGAAAGGCAGAGGAACCAGAGATCAAGTGGCCAAAAATTGTTGGATCATGGAGAAAGCAAGAGAGTTCCAGAAAAACATCTTCTGTTTCATTGACTACACTAAAGCCTTAACAAACTGTGGAATGTTCTCAAAGACATGGGAATATCAGACCACCTTACCTGCTCCCCAAGAAACCTGTATGCAGATCAAGAAGCAATAATGAACAGTATGTTAAGACTGTATATTTTCACCCCATTTATTTAACTCATTTGCAGAGTGCATCAAGTGAAATGCTGGGCTAGATGAATCACGAGCTGGAATAAAGATAGCCAGGAGAAACATCAACAACCTCAGATATGCAGATGATACCACTCTAATGGCAGAAAGAGAAGAGGAACTTAAGAGCCTCTTGATGATGATAAAATAGGAGAGTTTCAAGTTGGCTTGAAACTCAACATTCAAAAAACTAAGATTATGGCATCTGGTCCCATTATTTTATGGCAAATAGAAGGGGGAAAAGTGGAAGCAGTGCCAGATTTTATTTTCTTAGGCTCCAAATCACTCTGGATAGTAACTGCAGCCACAAAATTAAAAGATAGTTGTTCCTCGGAAGGAAAGCTATGACAAATGTATAGAGTATATTAAAAAGCAGAGACAGTTCAGCTCAGTTGCTCAGTCACGTCTGACTCTTTGTGATCTCATGGACCATAGCACGCCAGGCTTCACTATCCATCACCAAATCCCATAGCTTGCTCAAACTCATGTCCATTGAGTCAGTGATGCCATCCAACCATCTCATCCTCTGTTACCTCTTTTCCTCCTGCCTTCAATCTTTCCCAATCAGGGTCTTTTCCAATGAGTAAGTTCTTCACATCAGGTAGCCATAATATTGGAGTTTCAGTTTCAGCATCAGTCCTTCCAATGAATATTCAGGGCTGATTTCCTTTGGGATGGACTGGTTTGATCTCCTTTCAGTCCAAGGGACTCTCAAGAGTCTTCTCCAATACCACAGTTCAAAAACATCAATTCTTCAGTGCTCAGCTTATTTCTTCTTCAAAAGCATCAATTCTTCAGTGCTCAGCAAGAATCCCTTAGAAGAAATGAAGTAGCCCTGATAGTCAACAAGAGTCCAAAATGCAGTAGTTGGGTGCAATCTCAAAAATGACAGAATGATCTCTGTTCATTTCCAAGGCAAACCATTCAATATTACAGTAATCCAAGTCTATGCCCCAATCAGTAATGCTGAAGAAGCTGAAGTTGAACTGTTCTATGAAGACCTACAAGACCTTCTAAAACTAACACGCCTCCCCCCCCCCAAGATGTTCTTTTTATTATAGGGGACTGGAATAAAAAGTAGGAAGTCAAGGGATACCTGGAGTAACAGGCAAATTTGGCCTTGGAGTACAGAATGAAGCAGGGCAATTGCTTAACAGAGTTTTGCCAAGAGAATACACTGGTCATAGCAAACACCCTCTTCCAACAACACAGAAGATTCTACACATGGACATTACCAGATGGTCAATACTGAAATCAGATTGATTATATTCTTTGCAGCAAAAATGGAGAAGCTCTATATAGTCAGCAAAAACAAGAGTAGGAGCTGACTGTGGCTCAGATCATGAACTCCTTATTGCAAAAAGAGAGATGTCACTTTGCTGAGAAAGGTTCACACAGTCAAAGCTATGTTCTTCTTCTTGTTTTTTATCCAGTAGTCTTGCATGGATGTGA
The DNA here is from genome assembly GCF_032452875.1 of Bos javanicus. Classification (NCBI taxonomy): domain Eukaryota; kingdom Metazoa; phylum Chordata; class Mammalia; order Artiodactyla; family Bovidae; genus Bos; species Bos javanicus. The sequence goes on along the minus strand of NC_083886.1, from coordinate 5,418,923 downwards.
GAGTTAGACCATAAACAAGGCTGATGGCTGAAGAATTGATGTTTTCAAATTGTGGTGCTGGTGAAGACCCTTGAGAGTTGCTTGGACTACAAGGAGATCAAACCAGGGAATCAACCCCAAATATTCATTGGAAGGACTGATGCTGAAGCTGAAGCTCCAATACTTTGGCCATATGATGCAAAGAGCAGATTCATTTGAAAAGACTCTAATGCTGGAAATATTGAGGGCAAAAGGAGAAGAAGGTAGCAGAGAATGAGATGATTAGGTGTCATCACCAACTCAATGGGCATGAATTTGAGCAGACTCTGTGAGACAGTGAAGGACAGGGAAGACTGATGTGCTACAGTCAATGGAGTCTCAAAGAACTGGACATGACTTAGTGACTGAACAGTAACAACACAAGAATAAAATGGAATAGCACATGGACATAGCAGTAGCCTTCTTTGCTTTGTCCTCAACATAAAAACGTAAATCTGTTACTTTTAGTGCATTCTTGATGAAAACTATGGCAGGAAGTTCCACTTCTATAGTCATTTCCCATTATTTTGTTTTCTTTTAACTCACACAAAATAGTATTACTTATGGCATAGGATTGTGTCCGATAGTTGCATAGTTGCACTCACATCCAACTTTATGATTTCCACCCTAGATCTCCTAAAGTGGTGCCAGTAATTCATTCAGAAGGAAGGGGCTATAAGCAGTTCACCCCTGGGAATTTATTCCCCTAGTGGCAGAAAAGTCCTCATGTAGTTTCATCAATGGAGGCTTTCGGGAGACATATGATCAGGCTGCTTATTGCCCTAGGAGCTGAAAATTCACTTTTGGAGATGTGACCCCAACCACTACCTTCTGATTAGTTTAAAGGAATTGCATCATTTTTCCTGAAGCTAATGAAAGGGGAAGACACAGAACCTATATTTTGTGCACGCATCTTTATAGTGTGTGGCAAGGGAAACAAACAGCATATCTGTAGTTTAAATGCTTACTATTATGATTCAAGTACAGTACTCTATAAACATTTATCATTTAAAAATCAATTGAAAATGAATATTATCATGTCTCTCCTAAAACTTTAAAGCCAATTAAAATTGTTATGTTCAAACAATGCCTGGAAATACAAAATTCAACTATTCTTTTAACAAAAGATGTAAAAGTAGGGTTTATAAAACCTGCTAATTGGTCTTAAAACTGCTGCTTAGAAAAGCATTACAAATGTCCTCTTAGGAATATATCAGATCATCAGGAAGAGCCTACGGTCAAACAACTCCCACAATCTGAAATTTAATGACTTTACCAAGGTATGCCCTACTTGTTACACACACATGCATATATAATTAAGTAACATGTGTGAAATAATAGGCCATGAGATCGTAATCATTTATGTACCACTTACTTTCTCTAAATGTCAGCAGAGCTCTGGCTAATAGTCTTGGATCAATTGATAATTGTAACAGAAGGAGAATGTTGTTAATTAAATAGGCACCATGGCATAATCATTAATAATTGGTTAACTTTGTGGGTTTTAAGTGTCAGACAAATCAGCAATTGGGATCCCCATTAACAATTGTGGCATCTTCTATAAATTACTATCTCTGAACTTTAAATTTCTTCACTTATAAACTGAGAATAATACCTCTGTGTGGTGTTATTATAAAGTTTAAATAATATTACACAGTAAAAACTTGATAGGTGTTCATTGTTATTTTTATTAATTATAATAGAATTTGTCACCATTCAAATTCTGTTCCACTAAAACTACATTAAGTAACTAAACCATTGTAAAGGGTTGTTTACAAAGGTAAAATAATTTGGACACCCTGATTTCAAGTAATATTGAAAATTTGAATTTATCAGTAGAAAAGGGAAATGTATATTTAATAAAAGAGATTAGAACCTGACTTACAAGTATCAGTATGGATATGTATTGGGAATATATTTTATTTTTATGAAGGAAAACATTTCTTAACTCTGTACACTGGAAAGGTTTAGAGTCAATTGTCAACTCAGTAGAAATGAGTAACCTAAGTAAACATTCTGTGCTCTCTAAATATTATTTCCCACTATAAAGGAACTAAGCCTCATTAGAAGCTTGGCACACAAAATGTACAAGAAATGCATGGATTAATTTGTAATGATCAGAATGCACACAGACTATCATAGACTTTATGATTGTATTAAAAAGATTCAAGAGAACAACAGAAGCTTCTATTAGCCAAGAATGGGACAAATTGAGCATTAGTAAGTATAGTAAACCTAAAGAATAAAAGATATCAAATTATATAAAACCCATGGGATCATGATAATATTAAAAAGAGAAGCGATACTGTTTAATAGTGATTTCACTTATTTTAAAATTGCCAAGTAAAGTATCAAGCACTTTCCTGACTTTTTATATATACTCTTCCATTGGAAATCAAATAGTAGATGATAATTTTCTCTTTATAGAAGTATTCTAGCTAATAAAGGAAAAAGAAAGGATGGTGCTAGAATATCACCATTTCTCAGCTCTAAAGGATGAATGGATTGAGACTTCTATTAGTAATGGCTGCCACTATCACAAAAAAGAGAAACAACTATATATATATATATACATATATATACATCTTCTGATAAGGGGACACAACACTGGCACGCAAATACCTTTGCAAAATAATTCCATGAAGAAATAAAACTTAATCAAATTCTCAATCCAATTTACAGAAAATACAGAGACTTTTGTTGAACATCACCACAGCACCATAGGGAAGTATCAGAAAAGACACAGAATATGAGACACTTAAAATGAACAACCTGGTACCTTCAACAAATAAATGACAAAGTTCAAGAGATAAGGGTATAGAGAGAAAAGAGAGGAAGAGGGGGGCATCTGTAGACTAAAGAGACATAAGAGCTTTATCAACCAGTCAAAATGAACAGAACCTATTTGGATTCTGACTTTAAATAACAGACAATGAAAAAGAAAGAATATCTTTTATGTGGTGATTAAAACAGTGAGTAGCCCTTGGGCAATATTAAGAGAGTGGTTAGCCTTTTTACATGTGAAAATGTTATTATGGCTGTTTTATTAAAAATGGTAATTATATTTTGAAATTCCTGTGATATCTTTTCAGAATATGTGATTAAAAAAAACATTGTCTTCCTATAGAAAATTATTTGGCATGAATTTTTCAGATACTTTTTCACTTAAACTCATTTTCTTAAATAATAAAAATTTACTAAGCTTTTTAAATGTGGAGCTAGCCTTCAGATCATGTGGCTATAATTGGAGCAACAGGTTGACATGTCTGCTTTAAGCCTCTCCTCAACTCCCCAAGTACAAGGACTGTGGCTCATTTGCTCTCTATCCTGAGGGCCTAGAATAATGCTGTTATAGTTGGTGCTGAAGAAATAACTGTTTGAACTCATGTTGAACTCAGCTGTGTACTAATCATATTATCACAAATAATAAATATTCTTCCATATGAGTGAAATACACACTAAGCTTTTTAAATAGATAAATAAAACAAAATATTTTATAATAAATAATAATTACATATAAAATAAATAAAATATATTTAATTTATATTAAATATAATAAATATGTATATTTATAATAAATGAAATGAATAAATGTTTTACTTATTTTTATAAAATAAAGTAAAAAATAAATTAAATTAAAAAATAAAATAAAAATTTACTAAGCTTTTAAAAATGTGGAGTGAGCCTTCAGATCACGTGGCTATAATTGGAACAACAGGTTGACATGTCTGCTTTAAGCCTCTCCTCAGCTCCCCAAGGACAGGGAATATGGCTCATTAACTCTCTATCCTGAGTGCTGTTATAGTTGGCACTGAAGAAATATTTGTTTGAACTCATGTTGAACTCAACTGGGTACTAATCATATTATCACAAATAATAAATATTCTTCCATGTGAGTGAAACACACACTAAGCTTTCCCATTCATTTGGTCACAGGACAAGAGGCTTTACAAAAGCAAGCATATAAGTTTTCCTATGAGAAAATTTATTTCAATTGTTGGCTGAATTAGACTTAATTTCATGCTGTGTGTTTTTCAGGACAAGAAAAGAAAATGGAAAGACGATACACTTAATACTTTCTTTGTGTGTTACTACCATTTAATCCTCACAGGAGTGGTTGGTGACATTTCAAACATTTTACAGAGGAGGATGCATTGGACTGGGGAGGGGGTATCAGTGAGCTTAACAGACGTTTAAACTTACCTCAGGAGTATGAAGTAGATTCATACCAATTTGTCTGATTCCATACTTATATATGCTCCTTTCAATTAGAGTAAACCTCTTAGAATAGGAAAGTAGGTGACTATTCTCCTTATGGCAGTCAAAAGGACCCATTAACTGTTTTTCATGTTGTATTAGACATCTACACATGATACAGAGCCCAGGAAAACTTGGGTTGTATTTCAAAGGAAACCTTTCCAGAGAGAAGTTGGAGGTGATTCTATATTCAGGTAATTTACAATCATTGTGGACCAGAGTATTGTCCTTTCTGATGTATTTTTAAAAATCACAAGTACAAACAAAATTAGGAAAATGTATATGAGGCCCTTTATAAATATAAGAAAGTGGTCATACAGATTCTTAAAGTCAACTGTGTCATAAATGAGTTGAAAATGTGATCTTACTGAGAAGCCTATATTTAAAAGCTATAGTTCTGATAAATAACTAACCTAATCATAACACAGCCAGCTTTATCATTTGGACACAGTTCTCTAACTAATCATTGCATCACTTATTGATTTAACTAACTTTTACTTTGCCTTGTTTGCAGAGAGTTTTGAATGCATTTATGAAATCCTGCAGTACTCACTCTATGGCAGATAAAACAGTTTGTGAAGTTACCTTCCTGAGGCAATGTTGATTGTATAAAGATGACTCTATATTAAATTATTTTTATATAAGATAGTCTATGGAATATCTAAGGGTTTTATCTACGTATATATTTGTTCTTTTTCCATTTCTCTATGGCCCCATTAAGAAATGCAATATGATTACAGTATGTTCCTCATTTTGGTGTCTTTACACAAAAAGATACCCTAGTTTCCTTTTAAAGCACTTAGCAGCAAAATTGTTATTTGCTGACTCTCTCAACTTGAGCCAAAAAATATAGTTCATAGTGCAATAAAAGCAATATTCTTAATTTAAATCTGAGGCCCTTGGGGTAGTGTGTTATTGTTATCATCTCTGGATACAACTTTAAAAGCTGTATATATTTTTTTCTCAACCATTATTCCTTGGGCATATATTAAAAGATCTGATTTTCATAAACAGAACAATTGTACATTATGGTTCAAATAAGATAACATGCTGTGAAGAGTTTCATAATGAATAATTTGTAATCTCAAGTGTCAATTACACCTTTAGAAAAGTTTCAATACCTCAATCTGTGGAGTGAGCGATGACTCAGGCAGAATTGTAGGAAATGCCATACCAAGTTGTCAAAGGAAACAAGGTCTAAAAACTGGAGAGAAACAAGCCCGTCCGAAAGGTGACTTATCTAGTGTTAAATTAATATTAAAAACTGTTAAATTAATGCTAAGGATTAATTAGAAAGATAAATTGCTTCGCAGGATGTTGCTGTTGTTGTTTGCTGTTTAGTCACTAAGTTGTGTCCCATTCTTTGTGACCCCATGGACTGAAGCACACCAGGCTTCCATGCCCTTCACTATCTTCCAGAGTTTGCTCAAACTCATGTACATTGAGTCAGTGATGCCATCCAACCATCTCATCTTTTGTTGACCCCTTCTACTCTTGCTTTCAATCTTTCCCAGCATCAGGGTCTCTTCCAATGACCCAGCTCTTCACATCAGGTTGCCAAAGTATTGGAGCTTCAGCATCAATACTTGCGATGAATATTCAGGACTGATTTCCTTTAGGATTGACTGGTTTCATCCCCTTGCTGTCCAAGGGACGCTCAAGAGTCTTCTACAACACCGCAGTTTGAAAACATCAACCTTTTGACACTCAGCCTTCTTTATGGTCCATCTCTCACATCCTTGCATGACTACCGGTAAAACCATAGCTTTGAGTATGAAAAGGCTTAATAGTTTGGACTTGTTTAAATTCAATTAACAAATGTGAGTTTTCTATATACATTGGTATTTTCTTTTAAAACCAAACAACTTTCTTCACAAAGCTGATATAACCATGTATCACACCATGGGGGCTTCCCTTGTGGCTAAGATGGTAAAGAATCTACCTGCAGTGTAGGAGACCTGGGTTTGATCCCTGGGTCAGGAAGATCCCCTGGAGAAGGGAATGGCTATGCACTCCAGTATTCTCGCCTGGAGAATTCCATGGACAGAAGACCCTGGTGGGCTACAGTCCATGGTGTTACAAAGAGTTAGGCACAACTGAAGGGACTAACACTTCACTTTCTTTTGTCACAAAATGATTGTTCTCAAGGTCAGAACCACAATGTTTACATTTGTGGGACACTAACATCTACTGAGATTTTTCTGTAGCAATTCTGACAACTTGACTCACTGGGGCGATTTGGCTGATATACCCATATCTATGTTTTGGTGCTCCAGAAATTTAGTATCAAAAACACCCTTGAATTCCTTGTGCTACTGCTTTTAATTTATGCAGCAAAGCAGATTTTGTATTTTAAACAGCTTGTGCCAAAATTCCTCCTGAGGAGAGGACTGTCTTTGGCTGTGAACACTTCTTGGCTAGGTTTTGAAATTGTGAACACAATATTAACAAAAAGATCTAAAGAAAGATAGCACTAAAAGAAGTAACTAAATACTCTGCATAAGAGGTTAAAACAAGTCTTGGGCTTGGAAGAACAACAAGAAAGCAAAGCAGAGAAGATGAAGGTGAGGCGGTGAGAGTGGGAGGGAGGAAATAAACTGCATGACAAAGGATTAGAGCTTGCAGGGAAACAGAGCTAAGGCAGAAACCCTTTTCAGGGTGTATGCAGATATTTTTGAAGCAGGACTGTCTTCTTTTCTGGGAGACAACTTAATCTTTCTCTGCTGACCAAAATTTTTAGTGAAATTTGCTACACATACACATTTTTGATTCAGAGTTCTGTTAAGAGGATACTGTCAGAGCAATTGCCAGGATGATTCAGAGATGAGAGAAGTGATTCATATACAAAAAGAAATTCATTTATACCTGCAGAAAATATTTATTGAGTTATCTGTCAAGCACTTTTCTAAATTTTGAAGACATAGTAGTGACTAAAATCAATGAAAGTCTCTGCCCTTAAAAGGAGCTTATATTCTAGTGCAAAGACAAAAAATAAACACGTTGATCAAATTAGTAAGTTATCCGCTAAGGTTATGAATAGAAATAAAACTATGTATAATTGGAGATGGAAAAGAGGGGGATACATGTTTAAATTATGTGTGAGGAATCTCAGAGAAGGTGAAGTTTGAGCAAAGGTTTAAAGAGTATAAGAGTAAGCCACACTAATTGTGAAGGAGTACATTTCAGGCAAGGAGAACAATTGTGGTCTGTTGGGATGTGTTCCGGGGGCAGCAAAAAATCAGTGTGGTTGGAGTGGAGGGAGTGAGATGAAGTCAGAGCAATAATGAGGCCAGATAATGCAACAGCATTTCTAAGCTACTGTAAGAACTTGGGCTTTTACTCTGAGTGAAACAGGATGCTAGCAAAAGATTTTGAGTAGAAAACTACCCTTTTTAGTTGTCCCACGGTCTTTGGATATTCTGTTGTATAATTTTTTTTTAGTCTTTGCTCTTTGCTTTTTGAGGATTGTATTGATACAGCCTCTAGCTCAGAGTTTCATCAACCATGTCCAGTTTACTAATGAACCCACTAAAAGTATCCTTCATTTCTGTTACAGTATATTTTTTATCTCTAACATTTCTTTTTGATTCTTAAGATTTCCATCTCTCTGCTTACATTGTTAATAAAAATCTGATCCTGCATGCTCTCTACTTCATCCATTAGAGCCCTTACCATATTAATCGTAACTGTTTTAAATTCCCAGTCTAATTCCATGTCTGGTTCTGATACTTGCTTTGTCTCCTCAAACTATTTTTTGCCTTTTCACATGCCTTGTAATTTTTTGTTGATAGTCAGACATGATGTACTGGCCCACTATAATTGATCTTCAGCAGTGTTGTGGAGAAGGAAATGGCACCCCACTTCAGTACTCTTGCCTGGAAAATCCCATGGATGGAGGAGCCTGGTAGGCTGCAGTCCATGGGGTCGCTAAGAGTTGGACATGACTGAGCGACTTCACTTTCACTTTTCACTTTCATGCATTGGAGAAGGAAATGGCAACCCACTCCAGTGTTCTTGCCTGGAGAATCCCAGGGACGGGGGAGCGTGGTGGGCTGCCGGTCTATGGGGTCGCACAGAGTCGGACACGACTGAAGCGACTTAGCAGCAGTGTTGTGGTGAGGAGCAGGGGGTAGAGGACCTATGATCAGGTCTCAGTCTTTTAGTAAGCTTGTGCCTTTGGAATGTGAACTTCACATGTTTCTCAGTTTGTTTGTTTGTTTTTCCTTCCCCTCTTAGGTGTAACAGAATGGTTAGAGTGGATTGGAGCTAGATATTTCCCTTTTCCCATATGAAAGACTCTAATCAGGTGCAGTGGAGTATTCCCCTTGCCCAGTGTCAGTCCAACAGACTACTATGGTTAAAATGATATTATAGTTAACTAGTTCCCCTGAGGTCAAACCTTGTTAAGAAGAGTGTTTTGACATGTTTTCAAATGGTTACTTTTCTTCTTTTCCTATTGGAAGCACAATGGAATTTTTCTATAATGTTTCTGTGACACCTGGTCAAACTCCTGCAGGCAAATCTCACAATATTGTGGGGTTCCCCTCAAGACTTGGTCCCTCTGGAGTTTCAACTCTCAGCTTTGCCTACACTGAGCCTCCAGCAAATCATCAATTACAGTTCAGGCTTTTCTACTCAGGTACTAGCTTGCGTTGTGGTTTCTACAGGCAAGCCTGTGTTCCTGTAAGTTAGGACTCTCTATATTTGCTCCCATATAAACTAGAGAATTTTTTTTCTATTCCTGTGAAAAGTGTTATTGACATTTTGAAAGAAATTGCATTGCATCTGTAGATTGCTTTTGGTAGAGTGGACATTTTAACAATATTAATTTTTTCAATCCATAAACATGGAGCATCTTTTCATTTATTTGTGTCTTCTTCAATTTCTTTCATCAGTTTTATTGTTTTCATGTATAGATCTCCAAAATCATCCCCAAGAAAAAGAATTGCAAGAAGGCAAGATGTTTGTCTGAGGAGGCCTTATAAATAGCTGAGAAATTAAAATGAGCAAAAGCAAAAGAGAAAAGGAAACATATACCCAACTGAATGCAGAGTTCCAGAGAATAGCAAGGAGAGATAAGAAAACCTTCCTCAGTGAACAATGCAAAGAAATAGAGGGGAACAATAGAGTGGGAAAGACTAGAGATCTCTTTAAGAAAATTGGAATTACCGAGGGAACATTTTATACAAGATAGGCTCAATAAAGGACAAAAAGAGCAAGGACCTAGCAGAAGCAGATGAAATTAAGAAAAGGTGGCAAAAATACACAGAAGAAATGTACAGAAAAGCTCTTAATGACTGAGTTAACCACAATGATGTGGTCACTCACCTAGAACCAGACATCTGGAGTGTGAAGTCAATGGGCTTCAGGAAGCATTACTATGAACAAAGCTAGTGGAGGTGATGGGATTCCAGTGGAACTATTTCACAGCTTAAAAGATGATGCCATTAAAGTGCTGCTTTCATTATGCCAGCAAATTTGGAAAACTCAGCAGTGGCCACAGGACTGGAAAAGTCAGGTTTAATTCCAATCCCAAAGAAAAACAATGCCAAAGAATGTTCAAATTACTGTACAATTGCACTCGTTTCACATGCCAGCAAGATTATGCTCAAAATCCTTCAAACAAGGTTTCAGTAGCACATGAACTGAGAACTTTCAGATGTACAAGCTAGATTTAGAAAAGGTAGAGGAACCAGAGATCAAATTGTCAACATCTGTTGGATAATAGAAAAAGCAAGAGAATTTCAAAATATAAATCTACTTCTTCTTCACTGACTATTGTGTGCATCAAAACAAACTGTGGAATATTCTTAAAGGGATGGGGATACTAGACCACCTAACCTACTCCAGAGAAACTGTATGCAGGACAAGAAGCAACAGTTAGAACCGGACATGGAACAACGGACTGGCTCAAAATTGGGAAAGGAGTATGTCAAGGCTGCATATTGTCACCCTGCTTATTTAACTTATATAACTTTTACATAGAGTACATCATGAAAAATGCTGGACTAGAAAGCATTTCCAGGCTAGAAAATGCCTTGGAAGAATAGCTATGTCAAATCTAGACAACGTTTTAAAAAGCAGAGACATCACTTTGCCAAGAAATGTCCTTATACTCAAAGCTATGGTTTTTCCAGTAGTCATGTTTAGATGTGAAAGTTGGGCCATAAACAAGGCTGAGAGCTAGAGAATTGACACTTGAACTGTGGTGCTGGAGAAGACTCTTGAGAGTCCCTTGGACAGCAAGATCAAACCAGTCAATCCTAAAGGAAATGAACCCTGACTATTGGAGATGGTTGGATGGCATCACCAACTCAATGGACATGAATTTGTGCAAATTCCAGGAGTTGGTGAAGGACAAGGAAGCCTGGCATGCTTCAGTCCATGGGGTTTCAAAGAGTCAGACATGACTGTGCGACTGAATTAAACTGATTCCCTGAAAGACTAATGCTAAAACTGAATCTCTAATACTTCGGCAACCTGATGCAAAGAGCTGACTCACTTGAAACCACCCTGATGCTGGGAAAAATTGACAGCAAGAGGAGAAGTGGGCAACAGAGGATGAGATGCTTAGATGGCATCACTGACTCAATGGACATGAGTTTGAGCAAACTCAAATAGATAGTGAAGAACAGGGAAGACTGGTGTGCTGCGTTCCATGGGGTCTCAAAGAATTGGACTTAACTTAGTGACTGAACAACACCAGATCTCTCACCTTTTGGTTTATTCCTAAGTATTTTATTCTTTTGCTGCTATCATAATGGTATTATCCACAACAATTATGATGTTTGTCTTAGATATATTTTGAGGTGAGGTCTGTGTATATTCTGAATATATTGGATAAAGGTTTGAGAAAGAAAGGACTCAACGTAACAGAAAGTGGACAGCTTGAATTATCATTAGGTGAGATGTGGAAGAAAGAAGTAAAGTTGGAAGTTTGAGGGAAAAGTTTATGAATAGAGTCTAGGGCATGTTAACTTTAATATAACTATTTAGTATTCAAGTGGAGATGTCAAGTACACATTGGATAAATGAGTCTGGAGTTCAGGGAGAGGAACGAGAGAAAGATATAAAATTTGAGAACTTGGGTATGCATATGATATTTAAAGTTTTGAGAATATGTAAGATCCCAAAGGAGTGTAAATACAGGAAAAAAAATGCAGGGTAATTCAAGGTTAAGAGATCACAAATTTTGTAAAATCAAAAAGAATGAGAAATAGAGACAACAATTTATGAATCCGGGAAAGAAAAGCTTGACAAGAACATTGGAATTCAAGAAAAAGTAAATGCGAGTGTTGAGCCAAGTCTCATACACATGGTGACTTTATTTGATCCCTATGAGAATACTAAATTAATACATTGCTAGAGTTTCTTTGTACCTTAACCATTTGAATTCAACACCACTGGGATAAATACAAGTTTGTTGTTTGTTTGTTTTTTGCATTCGTTCAGTTCAGTACAGTCACTCAGTCATGTCTGACTCTTTGCGACCCCATGAACCACAGCATGCCAGCCCTCCCTGTCCATCACCAACTGCTGGAGTCCACCCAAACCCATGTTCATCAAGTCGGTAATGCCATCCAACCATCTCTGTCTTCCCCTTCTCCTCCTGCCTTCAATATTTCCCAGCATCACGGTCTTTTCAAATGAGTCAGTTCTTTGCATCAGGTGGCCAAAGTATTGGAGTCTCAGTTTCAGTATCAGTCCTTCCAATGAATATTCAGGACTGATTTCCTTTAGGATGGGCTGGTTGGATCTCCTTGCAGTCCAAAGGACTCTTAATAGTCTTCTCTAACACCATAGTTTAAAAGCATCAATTCTTCTGCGCTCAGCTTTCTTTATAGTCCAACTCTCACATCCATACATGACTACTGGAAAAACCATGGCTTTGGCTAGATGGACCTTTGTTGGCAAAGTATTGTCTCTGCTTTTTAATATGCTGTCTAGGTTTGTCATAACTTTTATTCCAAGGAGCAAGCATCTTTTAATTTCATTAGTAATTTTATTACTAATTTGCATTAGTAGTCCTGCCTAAAATTCAGGGTCTTATGGATTTGTTGAAGGAAGCAGTGGTAGAATCCCCAAATACCAATTCCCTAGAATTTGTGAGCAAGTTTTTTATCTCATCAGAATAGCCAAAGATGTAATTTACTCAGGAATCTAGAGAACATACCTTGCTCTTCATATGGGTTAGAGAGGGATAATTTCACTGATTTGTTGCTATATCAATTTCAGAGTCAAATGGCAAAGAATTAGGGATCCAGGGATGTTATTTCATACAATAAATGAGCTCTACTAGATCTATAGTTCCATAGAGTGCTAAGGTGCCTAAATTAAAGTTTATTGTCATTATTTTAGCATTTATTCAAAAGTTTACACTTTATGATTCTTAAGGGGAAAAGCAATAAATGTGCTTTATATAGATTGAGTGGATTTATCAGTAATACCACTATTATTCAACTCTGACAATTATAGAATTTTAAGCAAATTTTTGTTTTATTTATTTTAATTCACTTATAGGACTGTGTTACTTGTTAGTGTGAAAAAGATGAAATAATATATTTTGGAATGAGACAAATCTCTGGACAAAATATACAACATGAAAAAAAAAAAAAAACGGGCTTAGGGTTTAGGGATCAATATTCTTCTGTTAGGCAGAAGAATAAGTTAAAACTATCCTGGGATAGTCATAACTTGATTGAATAAAATCAGTGCTTTTGTTCACCAGACATTCTCAACATCAAAGCACTCAAATATCCCTCAAATTGCCCAAAGGAAGCCTAGGAACATGACTAATATGAGTTTCCAATATTGTGAAATCAAAAATAAACATTTTCTGCTGTTTTATATTTCCTTCGTGTGTTACATCTATTTGACTTGTAAAAACACTATCTTGTGTAGATTTTAGCTTGAAATAGTTTTCTATTAGCATACCTTGGCATATTTTCAATATACATATTTTCTCTGATTGGTTAAATTTGTTCAAGAAACATGTCAAGAAGATTGGGAAGATGGAAATCTCATTGAAATGTTCATTGGACTTTATTTAATTCATTTTCCCTTTGCAGGTTACTGGAATGATTGCATAAGCTATGGATCAGAGGGATGAAGTTGGGCTCTGAGAATTAAAATGTCCTCATAAAGATACTCAAATTGTGACAAATCAAGATAGTTGACTACAAGCCAGTGCTTTTAGAGAGAAATTAATGTCACTTACAGGGCAGTTTGAAGACTATAAAAGGCTATGCCAATCTTTTAAAACTCTATTTCCAGTTATTTGGCAGCTACTATACAGTCAGTAAGTAATTACTGATGAATGAACAAATAAAATACAATGACACCAAATCCAAGGAACAGTAAGTGAAGACTCTTGAATTTGGAGACAAAAATGAAAACCATACATAAAATCAAATCAGAAAGTGTATTGAGGACAGCCATGAAGACCACAGGGACAGCCATGGTTTGGTTGAGTGGTCCATACATATTGTGTCAGATATGCTTAAAGGAAGAAGGCCAACATAGATCAATTGTGCTACTTGTTTTCTATGCTCGTTTTCTCTTGTCATGCTAAGACTTTTCAATACAGAAAGAATTTGAAGTAAGTGTTTGGTATGCTTATGATGACCCGCCCATCTTGGGTTGCCCCACAGGCATGGCTTAGTTTCATTGAGTTAGACAAGGCTGTGGTCCTAGTGTGATTAGATTGACTAGTTTTCTGTGAGTATGGTTTTAGTGTGTCTGCCCTCTGATGCCATCTTGCAACACCTACCATCTTACTTGGGTTTCTCTTACCTTGGGCGTGGGGTATCTCTTCACGGATGCTCCAGCAAAGTGCAGCTGCTGCTCCTTACCTTGTGAATGCCAAAGAATGCTCAAACTACCGCACAACTGCACTCATCTCACACGCTAGTAAAGTAAAGCTCAAAATTCTCCAAGCCAGGCTTCAGCAACACGTGAACCGTGAACTTCCTGATGTTCAAGCTGGTTTTAGAAAAGGCAGAAGAATCAGAGATCAAATTGCCAACATCCGCTGGATCACGGAAAAAGCAAGAGAGTTCCAGAAAAACATCTATTTCTGCTTTATTGACTACGCCAAAGCCTTTGACTGTGTGGATCACAAGAAACTGTGGAAAATTCTGAAAGAGATGGGAATACCAGACCATCTGACCTGCCTCTTGTGAAATCTGTATGCAGGTCAGGAAGCAACAGTTAGAACTGGACATGGAACAACAGACTGGTTCCAAATAGGAAAAGGAATGTCAAGGCTGTATATTGTCTCCCTGCTTATTTAACTTATATGCAGGGTACATCATGAGAAACGCTGGACTGGAAGAAACACAAGCTGGAATCAAGATTGCCAGGAGAAATATCAATAACCTCAGATATGCAGATGACACCACCCTTATGGCAGAAAGTGAAGAGGAACTAAAAAGCCTCTTGATGAAAGTGAAAGTGGAGAGTGAAAAAGTTGGCTTAAAGCTCTACATTCAGAAAACAAAGATCATGGCATCTGGTCCCATCACTTCATGGGAAATAGATGGGGAAACAGTGGAAACAGTGTCAGACTTTATTTTTGGGGGCTCAAAAATCACTGCAGATGGTGACTGCAGCCATGAAATTAAAAGATGCTTACTCATTGGAAGGAAAGTTATGACCAACCTAGATAGCATATTCAAAAGTAGAAACATTACTTTGCCAACAAAGGTCCATCTAGTCAAGGCTATGGTTTTTCCTGTGGTCCTGTATGGATGTGAGAGTTGGACTGTGAAGAAGGCCAAGTGCTGAAGAATTGATGTTTTTGAACTGTGGTGTTGGAGAAGACTCTTGAGAGTCCCTTGGACTGCAAGGAGATCCAACCAGTCCATTCTGAAGGAGATCAGCCCTGGGATTTCTTTGGAGGGAATGATGCTGAAGCTGAAACTCCAGTACTTTGGCCACTTCATGTGAAGAGTTGACTCATTGGAAAAGACTCTGATGCTGGGAGGGACTGGGGGAAGGAGGAGAAGGGGAAGACAGAGGATGAGATGGCTGGATGGCATCACTGACTCGATGGACGTGAGTCTGAGTGAACTCTGGGAGTTGGTGATGGACAGGGAGGCCTGGCGTGCTGCGATTCATGGGGTTGCGAAGAGTTGGACATGACTGAGCGACTGAACTGAACTGATGCTTATGTATTACCAGGTATATTAGCATTATAAGTAGACAACAAAATACTAAAGTACAAATGGCACTGTGAATTTAAAAAATATACTCCTTTGAAGAATTACAACTTTTGCATTTTTTTTTTAGTTTTTATTATGTAATAATTTCAGATTTACAGAAAAGTTGCAAAATTATTACAAAGAGTTCTCATATACACTTCACTCAGATTACACAAATATTTTACCATAGTTTCTTTCTATCTCAGATATACCATTCCCTTACCTGTAAATATTCAATACTCCAATATATTTAACTTAACCACAGTACAATTATCAAAATCAGGAAATTAACAAAGACATAATGCTGTTATCACAGACCTTATTTAAGTTTGACTAACTGTCTCTCTGGTGTTCTTAATAACAAAAGATGGTGTTTGTTTGTTTGTTTGTTTTTTCTGGCCTAGAATCTAATCTTGACCATACCTGGCATTTATTTGGCATACCTGGTATACTTGGGATAATATATTTGAAAGCTATAGAAAAATCAGAATTACACAAGAATCTACACAGTCAAGGGAACAATGAGAAGACTGGCAATGAGTCATGGGCCAGGGCTCTCTCTTCATCATCTGACCAATCCTCACACATTTCTATTCTAACTACAGCAGCATCAACTTAAATCTATATATAAACAACATTGAAAAGATCAGGTTTCCCCTCTTTCACCAGGGCTTGGCTACCTGAGGTTAAAGTCATAGGTCCTTTGGGGGAAATTACTACTCTCTGCTCTTGCTGTAGTTTTGTAGTCTTTTCTCAATGGGATACAACCAGGTTTCCAACTCTTTGGTTCTGGTTTTAAAGACTTGTTAGTGCTGGGGATTGGACAGGGGTCTGTGGCTTTTTACAGGGAAGCTGACCTCAGCTTTCTGCCCAATTATTCTGAATTTCTTTTCATTCTATGTATTAAAAAGTGCCCATGTTGGCCACTTTTATGTCATGTTCCTAAGAACGTCCTGTTCTATTAACCGTCTCCATACATCTCTGTGAGTAGGCCTTGCAGCTACCATGCTGATCCTGGCCGTTATAATTATATCCACTTTGCTTCTGTCATCCGAGTGTTGCCCCCTTGCCTCTGGTTTCCTAGCATTTCATCATACCCACTGCAGTTTGTGATAGTTTTGCCTGTTGTTGGTACTGCTTACATAGCTCAGCTACCCCAAGGCTCTAAATCACGCAGGCACTCCTCTCCTCAGAACATTTCTTATGAGCACTGTAAATAGAATGGATTGTACCCTGGAACCTACTGAGAAATGAGTTAACCAATTCTTTTTGGCTTTGTTTTTTGATCTTATACAGCAAACTTATTTTTAAAGGGTTCACTTTCTGAGCCTGTTGATCTTTTTCTTCATGGTATGCTCTTGGCACTTCTGCCATGTGTGCTTCTACTTGTTCTGAGCTTCCAAGCACCATTCCAACAGCATACTAGAATCATCTCCTGGAGCTCTTGCTGGAATACTAAATCCTGTGTCACAATGTAGGCAAAACTCAGGGATATTGACAGTTTTGTTCCATATCACCATAATAAAGCAAATATTGCAACAAAGTGATTCACATGAATTTTTTGGATTCCCAGTGTGTATAGAAGTTATATTTATAATATGATGTACTCTATTAAGTGCAATACCATTATGTCTAAAAAATTTTTTTATGTACCTCTGTTAAAAAGTAATTTTCCTAAAAGATGCTAACCATCATTTGACAATGCAGGTTGCCACAAACCTTCAATTTGTAAAAAATGTAATATTTGTAAAGTGCAGTAAAATAAAGTGTAATAAAATGAGGCACATCTGTGGTGGTCCCATATTTACAAAAACCTTCCTTATCCAGGTATATATTTTAATTTCCATAATCCAGGTCTCTCAGAATCCACTCCTCGATATAATATCTTGGTTCCTGCCAGCATATTAGCCAGGAATGAAAGTTCATGCACTTATATTCACTTTTATCTCTTAGCAGACCCAGGTAATGCTGAGACTTGAACTTTATTTTGGGTCTAGTAGTTAGGAGGGGAGATGGCAGCACCATGAGAAGGGCAAGCATTATGCTATATGGCACCTGTCTAACTGAGGCTTCTGTGTCATCTTCCAGCAAAAGGCAAGGGCTTTATTTTCCAACAAGGGGCAGTGGGAAGTAGGATCAAGAGAACAGAATAGGAAGACCCTGAACTTGTCTCCTCCCACAAACGCATTAAATCTGCAACCACATATAGAGCAACTTTCTCTGAAAATGACCAAAAGACTTACAGAATGGCTCTTCTACAACCAAGAATACATCATCCAGACAGAAAAATCAATAAAGATACAGAAAATACAGAAACAATAAGGAAACAGTGTCTAAAATGGCATATGACACCATATGTACTTATGAGATATCTATAGAATGTGCATGCATGCATGTTAAGTTGCTTCAGTTGTGTCTGACTCTGTGATACCTTATGGACTGTAGCCTGCCAGCCTCCTCTGTCCATGGGATTCTCCAGGCAAGAATACTGAAGTGGGTTGCCATATCCTCCTCCAAGTGATCTTCCTGACCCAGGGATTGAACCCGAATCTCTTACAACTCTTGCCTTGGGTTCTTCAGCACTGGTGCCACCTGGGAAGCCCATCTATAGAACTTTCTTTCCAAAATTAACAGAATACATATCCTGTTCTACTACACATGAAACATTCTCCAGACAGATCACATCCAAGGCCACAAAACAAGTTTTAATAATTTTCAGATTGAAATCACATCTTTTCTAACTACATGGTATGAAATAGAAATCAAACACAGGAAATAAATGAAAAAAATCCAAACACCTGGAAACTAAGCCACATGCTACCAAAAATCAACCATCAACAAAGAAATCAGAGGAAGACAAAAATGACTTGAAGTGAATGGAAATAGGCATACAACATTGCAAAATCTATGAGACATATCAAACGCAGTTTTAAGAGGGAAGTTTATAGTGAAACAGGCCTACTTCAAGAACATGAAAAAAATCTTAAATAAACTTAATTTTCCACCCATAGAAATTAGAAAAAGAACAAACAAATCTCAAAATAAGAAGAAAAAATAAAATAATAAAGATCAGAATAGAAATAAAAAATAAAAACACCAATAAAATGGACAACCAAGAAAAAACTGGACAAATTGCTAAAAAATGTATACTCTGCAAAGACTGAAACAAAAACAAATAGAAAATATGAACAGACCAATTACCAGTATGAGAAAAACAAAACAAAACTGCCAAAAAACAAAATTTCAGGACCAGATGGCTATACAGAGGCATTCTATCAAAAATTTTAAAGAAGGTTAATCCTTATCTTTCTCCAACTACTCCAGAAATGTGACGAGGAAGGGACACTTTCAAACTCATTTTATAAGGTCAGCCTGATGTTAAAACCAAAGAGTCTACAAAAAAGAAACTAACAGGTCAATATTCCTGGTGAATGTAAATGCAAAGCTCCTCAACAACTCCTCAACAGTATTAGTAAAATGAATTCATTCACATATAAAAAGGATCATATATCATGATCAAGTGGGATTTATTCCAGGTTTGCAAGAGTGTCAATATTAGGAAATCAATGTGATACACCACATCATGAAAATGAAGCATAAAAGTCACCTTATCATTTCAATAGATGCAGAAAAAGCTTTTGACAAAATTTAAATGCATTCATGATAAAAACTCTTAACAAAATTGGTGTAGTGGGAACATATAACATAGTAAGTACCATTTATGATAAACTCACAGCTAACCTTATACTCATTGATGAAAATTGAATGCTTTTGCTCTAAGACAAGAAGCAAGACAAGGATGTGAACTCTCACTAATTTTATTTAACATGATATTGGGAGTCCTAGTTGTAGTAACCAAATGATTAAAATAAAATAAAATTAAATGCATCCAAACTTGAAGAGAAAAAATAAAACTGTCACTATTTGCAGATGACACAATATTATTTATTGAAAACCCTAAAGACACTAACAAAAACTATTAGAACTAATAAATGTGGTACAGTTATAAAATATAAAATTAATATATAGAAATAAGCTGCATTTCTATACACTAAAAATGAACTACCTGAAAGAAAAATCAAGAAAACAATTCAATTTGCGATCAAAGCAAAAAGAATAAAATGCCTTGGAATAAATTTAACCAAGTAGGTAGAATGCGTGTACTCTGAAAACCATAAGACATTGATGAAGGAAGCTGAAGATGATACAAATAGATTAAAATATATCTTATATTCATGGATTTGATTAATTAATATTGCTAAAATGTCCATACTACTCAAAACAATCTACAAATTTAATGAAATCCTAATCAAAATATAGCATTTTTCACAGAACTAGAATTAAAATTTGTATGGAAACACAAATTACCCTGAATAGCCAAAGAAATATTGAGAAAAAAAAAAGAACAAAACCTGATATATTACAGTCCCTGACTTAAAACTATATACAAAGTTACAGAAATAAAATGTGTGGTACTGGCACACGTAATGGACACTAGGTCAGTGGAACAGAATAAAGAGCTGATAAATAAACCCTCACACATCTCACACATATGGTCAATTAATCTAGGACAAAAGAGGCAAGAATATAAAAGAGGGAAAAGACAGTTTCCTCAATAAGAGGTACCTGGAAAACTGGACAGTTCAGTTCAGTTGCTCAGTCATGTCTGACCCTTTGTACCTCATGGACTGTGGCACGCCAGGCTTCCCTGTTCATCACCAACTCCCAAAGCTTGCTTAAACTCATGTCCATTGAGTCGGTGATGCCATCCAACCATCTCATCCTCTGCTGTCCCCTTCTCCTCCTGCCATCAATCTTTCCTAGCATCAGGGTATTTTCCAGAGTCAGTTTTTCTCATCAGATGGCCTAAGTATTGGAGTTTCAGCTTCAGCAAAAGCCCTTCCAATGAATATTCAGGGTTGGTTTCTTTTATTTTTATTTATTTTTTTTCTAATTAAGCTTTTGTTTATTTTTTTTTAATTTAATTTTATTTTTTAACTTTACAATATTGTATTGGTTTTGCCATATATCAAAATGAATCCACCACAGGTATACATGTGTTCCCCATCCTGAACTCTCCCCCCGCTCCTCCCTCCCCCTACCATCCCTCTGGGTTGTCCCAGTGCACCAGCCCCAAGCATCCAGTATCGTGCATTGAACCTGGACTGGTGACTCGTTTCATAAATGATATTATACATGTTTTAATGCCATTCTCCCAAATCATCCCACCCTCTCCCTCTCCCACCGAGTCCAAAAGACTGTTCTATACATCAGTGTCTCTTTTGCTGTCTCATATACAGGGTTATTGTTACCATCTTTCTAAATTCCATATATATGCATTAGTATAATTGACTGGTTTGATCTCCTTATAGTCCAAGGGACTCGCAAGAGTCTTATCCAATACCACAGTTCAAAAGCATCAATTCTTCAGCTCTCAGTTTTCTTTATGGTCCAGCTCTCACATCCATAAATGACTACTGAAAAAACCATAGCTTTGACAAGATGGAAGGTTGTTGGCGAAGTAATGTCTCTGCTTTTTAATATGCTGTCTAGGTTTGGCATAGTTTTTTTCCCAAGGAGCAAATGTCTTTTGATTTCATGGCTGTAGTCATGGAAAATTGGACAGTTACATGCCAAAAAAAGAAAGAAACAAAGAAAGAAACAAATTAGAACATATTCTCTCACCATAAAAATTAACTCAAAATGTATTAAAAATTTTACATATAAGACTTAAAGATGTGAAACTCTTAGAAGACAATATAGACAGTATGCTCTTTGGCAGTCTTAGCAATATTCTTTTGGATCTGTCTCCTCAGGCAAGGGAAACAATAATAAAAAGAAACAAATGGAACCTAATCAAACTAAAAAGCTTTTGTCCAGCAAAGAATACCATCGACAAATGAAAAGACCACCTGCTGAATGGGAGAAGATATTTGCCAATGATATATATCATAAGGACTTAATATTCAAAATATATAAGGAGTCATACAACTCAACATCAAAAGAAACTAAACAATCCAGTTAAAATGTGGGTAGAGGACTTGAATGGGCATTTTTCCAATGAACATGTTTGATGGCCAACAGACACATGAAATGATGCTCAACATAATCATCAGGGAAATGAAAATGAAAGACACAATAAGATACCATCTCACACCTATTAGAACATCTATTATCAAAAAGACAATAAATAACACATGTTGGTAAGGGTATGTATAAAAAGGAACCCTAGTACACTGTTGCTGGAAATGCAGATTGGTGCAACCACTATGGAAAACATTATGGAGTTTCCTCAAATAATTAAAAATAAAACTACCATATGATTCAGCAATTAGACTCCTGGGTATTTATCTGAAGAAAATGAAAACACTAATTAGAAAAGATATAGGTACCATAGTGTTTGAAAGTGAAAGTGAAGTCGCTCAGTCGTGTCTGACTCTTTGCAACCCTGTGGACTGTAGCCCACCAGGCTCCTCTGTCCATGGGATTCTCCAGGCAAGAATAGTGGAATGGGTTGCTATTTCCTTCTCCAACCATAGTGTTTACAGCAGCATATTTACATTAGCCAATATATAGATGCAATCAAAGTCCATCAAAAGATGAATTTATAAAGAAGATATGGTGTGTGTGTGTATACATATACATATAAAACACACACACACACACACACACACACATATGTAATCAGTTCAGTTCAGTCACTTGGGAGTGTCCGACTTTTTTTGAAACCCCATGGACTGCAGCATGCCAGGCTTACCTGTCCATCACCAACTCCCTAAGCTTACTCAAACTCTCATGGGTTGAGTCGGTGATGCCATCCAACCATCTCATCCTCTGTCATCCCCTTCACCTCCCACCTTCAATCTTTTCCAGCATCAGGTCTTTCCCAGTGAGTCAGTTCTTTACATCAGGTGGCCAAAGTATTGGAGTTCCAGCTTTAGCATCAGTCCTTCCAATGAATATTCAAGACTGATTTCTTTTAGGATGGACTGGTTGGATCTGCTTGCAGTCCAAGGGACTTTCAAGAGTCCTCTCCAACACCACAGCTCAAAAGCATCAATTCTCTGGTGCTCAGCTTTCTTATAGTCCAACTCTCACATCCGCACATCCGACTACTGGAAAAACCATATCTTTAGCAATGTCTTTTTTTTTTTTCTGATATTTTGTAAAATCTATGGTAATAGATTTATACATATATATCACGTATATGTTTTATATATGTATGTGTGCTATATACATAATAATAATACCATAATATTTAAACAATATATTTAATATATATTATTATGTCAATATATTAACAATGCAATTAATAATTGTATCATTATAATGTATATAATAAAATTAATATATATATTAACATGGTATTATTATATTATATATATAATGAATATACATATATAAAACATATATACAAAATATATGTATAAAACTATTGCAATATTTCTCAACCATTAAAAAGAATGAAATAGTGCCATTGGTGGCAACATGAATGTCCATGGAGGGACACTTGGTGAAACAAGTCACACGGAGAAATAAAAACACCCTATGTTTACATTTGTATTTGGAATCTAAAAAACAAACAAAAACTGAACCAATATAACAAAACACAACCAAACTCACAGGTACAGAGCAAAAACTAGTGGTTACCAGAGAGAAGAAGGGTGGAGAGAGTGGTGAAATAGGTCAAAGGGATTTAGAAATACAAGTTACCAGTTATAAATCAATGCTACAAGGATGCAATGCGCAGCAGAGGGGATGTACCCAATAAAATAACTTCATATGGTATGCAATCTTTACCAATTTCAAATTACTGTTGTACACCTGGAAGTATAAGTAAGTCGTGCGTGTGTGGTAAGTTGCTCCAGTCATGTATGACTCTTTGCGAACCCATGCACCATAGCTCTTCAGGCTTCTCTGTCCGTGGGATTCTCCAGACAAGAATACTGGAGTGGACTGCCATTTCCTTTTCCAGAAGAATCTTCCCAACCCAGGGATTGAAACAGCACTTTTATGTCTCCTGCATTGGCAGGCAGGTTCTTTACCACTACCACCACAACTAAGATAAAAACATATGGTGTAACTGAACAAAAGGTGGTGATGGGTGAGGAGTGGCTCATTTCTGCAAACCCAGCAGTATCAGAGTAATCAGAGGACTTAACTTTAAGTGCATCTACCCATCCCATGTCAATACCCTAACTCTTCCCTAACCAGGCCCTGACTTTAGCAAAGGAGGCTTACTGAGTCTGAACGTTCAGCCTTCTCTGACATTGTTACTCTTATAATGGAGTCCTGTGCCTAGTCCTTTTTTGCCTTTTCATACTGTTCATGGGGTTCTCAAGGCAAGAATACTGAAGTGGTTTGCCATCCCCTTCTCCACTTTTTGTCAGAACTCTCCACCATGACCCATCTGTTTTGGGTGGTCCTACATGGCATGGCTCATAGTTTCACTGACTTAGACAAGGCTGTGGTCCATGTGATCAGTTTGATTAATTTTCTGTGATTGTAGTTTTCATTCTCTCGCCCTCTGACAGGTAAGGATAAGAGGCTTACAGAAGCTTCCTGAGGGGAGTGACTGACTGGGTCTTGTTCTGATGGGCAGGCCATTCTCAGTAAATCTTTAACCCAATTTTCTGTTGATGGATGGGGCTGTGTTCCCTTCCTGTTGCTTGACCTGAGACCAAACTATGATGGAGGTAATGAAGATAATGGCGACCTCCTTTAAAAGGTCTTGTGCGCACTGCCGCACTCAGTGCCCCTGACCTTGCAGCAGACCACTGCCGACCCATGCCTCTGCTGGAGACTCCTGGACACTTACAGGCAAGCCTGGGTCAGTCTCTTGTGGGGTCATTGCTTCTTTCTCCTGGGTCCTGGTGCACACAGGTTTTGTTTGTGCCTTCCAAGAGTTTGATTCCCCAGTCCTGTGGAAATTCTATGATCAAATCCCACTGGCTTCCAAAGTCAAATTCTCTGGGGATTCTCAATCCCTTTGCCATATCTCCAGGTTGGGAAATATGTTGTGGGTCCTGGAACTTTTCTAACAGTGCAATAATTTCTTTGGTATAATTGTTCTGCAGTTTGTGGGCCTGCTTGATGGCTCTATGGTAGGACTATGGTGACCTCCTCCAAGAGGAAATCAGTATTGATTTCCTCCTCCAAGGAAATCAGTCCTGAATATCCATTGGAAGAACTAATGCTGGAGCTGAAACTCCAATACTTTGGCCACCTGATGTGATGAACTGACTCATTTGAAAAGACCCTGATGCTGGGAAAGATTGAAGGTGGGAAGAGAAGGGGACAACAGAGGATGAGATGGTTGGATGGCATCACTGACTCAATGGACATGTTTGAGCAATCTCCTGGAGTTGGTGATGGACAGGGAAGCCTGGCATGCTACAGTCCATGAGGTTGCAAAGAGTTGGACATGACTGAGTGACTGAATTGAATTGTGCCTAATCTTTAGCCCTGATTGTCCACCAACCACAGATGGGGATGTCTATAATGAAGCCAAGGAGGCCCTTCTAAACTTCACAATGTACTTTATATTGCTGATTAGTATATGTAAGTTTATCATTTGCACTTTAAATGAATTAAAAATACTTAACAACACACATCCATTACCATCATTCTTATATTCTTTTCTCTATATTTCTCAAATGCAAGAGACATTCCCCAGACAGTACATTCCCTCCACACTTTCCAGTCTCTTTTCACCAGCAATGACATCTTAAAAATTGTGAGCCACAATGCATCAATACCTCACCTATCACCAGTGACGGGGTTCCCATTACAAGAGATCCAAGCTCATCTTTAGAATCTACTCTTTAAGATTTGTTCTGGCACAAACGGTATTATGTCAAATTCCTGAGTGTCTGAGACAGGGACTTTCGGACAATCAATTTATTGAGAGAGTGGCCTTAAGAGAAAGGTAAATGAACAAAGCAGAAAAGAACAAGATAAAAGCTAAGCAATTGTGTGGCTTCAGCTGGAAAGAAACTTCAGTCAGATTCTGCACGGAGCTCTGGAGTACTAATTACCCCACAGAGCTGATTCTACATGGAAGAAAGGAGGGGTTGATTTTATCTATATATATATATATATATATATATATTCTGCTTCAGTCAATGATTGTCTTTTGGTTCCCCCTGGGGGCACAGGCATAATTTCCTTAGTAAGGTGACTCTTGTTTGGTCAAAGCTACAACAAAGCCAATGCTGTAGACAAGAGGCAACGTTTGCAACCAATATAACAACTGGTGGATGGACACACTATTTCAGTAAAGAGAATTCAGGAGGCATGCCTACAGGTTTCATTACTTAAAGAGTCACATTTAATACACGGTAAGCAGGAGAAAGGCAACTGGGGACCAAATGACTTAATACTACTCCTACCATTCCATCTTCTATCAGTGCCTCCCATCAGCTGAAAGCAGTTGGTTGCAGAGAGAGACTGTGCCTGTTGATGCCTTCCATAAATGACATTCGGCAGGAAGATGCAGTGGAGAAAATGATTCTGGAGGGGAAATGAAAAATGTCTACTACTCAACGTTTCAATCACTAATCACTCGAATATATGCTTTTATCCTAGTAATCAAATATATAAAAACTAAAACAAAATTTAAGTACCTCTATTCAGCCTTCAAACTCAACAGAATAAGTCCATATTTGAGAATTCTTATACATTTTGATGGGAAGGTAAAAAAAAAAAAAAAAATTCTGAATGAAAGTTTGGCAATCCATTTCAAATGTTTTAAAATTACATGTAACATTTAACTTGGAAATTATACAAACATAAATTTACCATATGAAAATGTTATGGAATTTCATGAATATTTATAGGAATTCCATCTAAGAAAAATATCATAGAATTTGACAAAACTTTAAGTCTTAGAAGAGTCATTTCCTACGATTGTTTATAGTAGGAAAATACTTAACAGTAGATATTTAAAAGAAAAAACATGTTTTAAACAGTCAGTATAGAATTGTCAAATTTTATTAATTTTGAACTTTTGGAAGGAACAAGATTTTTAAAAAGCTAATGTTGGCTTACCTTTACAAATGGAGAAGGTAAATTGGGTTTCAGTGTGCAAACTTAAGTTCAAATATTAGGAGGAAAAAAAGATAAATAACCCTGACAGAAAATAAATCAAAACACAATTTTTGAGGCAACCTGTGCTAAAAATCTGAACTCTTGATCAATTATTTCTCACAAACTGAGACTTGAAAAGAAGCCCCAATCCATACCAAGCTTCATATATAGGAGTATCCTCATCAAGATAAGTGCAAAAAATATTTTCTAATCTCAGAAGCCTGCAAAATGTCTTTAGCTCTTTCAAGTTTTCAAGACATCACAAGAGCAGTGACATTTGTATTTTACCCAGGACTATTTTCCCAGCTTTGCTCAGAAAGCAGTTACACTTCTGTTCTGTGTCCCTGACCTCCTTGATTCTGCTATTTGTCTAGTGGAGCCTGCTTGACAACAGTGGTATGGCCTTTAACCAGAACTGTTTTTAACCAGTGATATCCCAACCAACAATTTGTTGTGAAAACTTGAGATCCACACAGTCTCTATTTATCTAATTTCACATATATTTAATAAATTTCAGCTATTTGTTTAATTATTTATTTAGTGACAGACTTAAGTCACTGTCAAAATATTATGAAAATTTGGAAGTAACAAAAGAGATTATTGGGTGTTCTTTCAATGCAATGCTGAGTGTGTTCTTTTGATTGACTTTCTATTGACTGGTATATTTTTTAAATCCAAGGGAGCACAGATTAACTTGCAGATTTATGTAGGGTAGAGATGTAAGTGATTTCCCCACAAGAATAGATAGCCACAGAAGCAATGATTTAGTAACCCTTTGTTCATTAATCAGCTTTGTATCTCATCCAGCAATCTTATACTAACATTTGTTTATAAAAAATATCTTTAAATTCTTGACTAAGCCAGTTTTAACACTGTTTCATTAATGAGTTAAATGATATCTTTGATGTGTTCATTTTACATTTTTATGAGAGATATATTATTTCCTTTAGAAAATTATACTTTTGTAGGGCTATCTTAGGTGCCATGTCTCTGGTTCATATTGAAACAGAACAAATTAGAAACTCTGAGTGATAATGAAAAACAACCTATCATCATGTTGAAGATGATGATGGAAATGGTGGTGTTTGCATGTAAGAAGATAAAAGAGAGAAACCAATATGATAATTGATACAAGTTTAAAGAAAATATGCAGGTTGGAAAAAGTAGTGTATCTGTCTCATTATCATTTTTGATGATCATTATTTTTATACTGTACAAATGAACAGCTTTTTCAGTTACCATTGAACTTTTATAAATTCTCCCTTATGTTTATTATTTTCCTATTGCTGTTTTCCTCAAAAACTTTTAAAAAGATGTGGGAAGGGTAATTACGTCTGCATGCTGCTAAGTTGCGTCAGTCGTGTCTGACTCTGTATGACCCCACAGATGGCATCCCACCAGGCTCTGCCATCCCTGGGATTCTCCAGGCAAGAATTACATCTGCATATGGATGAGCAAATAATGCAGTGATATAAGGTAGTTCCCACCCGCACAGAGGAAAATGCTATAAAATGATAATATTCTCTTAAAGTCACCACAATTCATGGTGACAACAAAAGTTTTCACAATGAAATTTCTGGATGGGAAGTTATTAAATTACTAGATAATTTCTAAAGCAACAAAGTTCAAGCTCTAACCATCGAAATCAATTTTGTGAAATAAATGCATACATAGCCCTTTATCTAATGTAAGATAAGAAAATTATGCACCAAAAACCAATGATGCTTGAATCTCCATCAGAGGTAACAAACTGAATTTAATGCAAAGGATTTTACTATGTCATCAGCCTGTCCTTTCTGTCAAGTGTTTAACACTGAAGAGTTTTCCACAGAATGATTACATCTGTGTTTCAAATTTAGATTTCTGTTTCTGGATAGTTAACTATCACAATTGCTTTTAATTTAATGATCTGCCAATGCCTGAATATTGCATTTGTTCTTCTCCTGGAGGAATAGGGTGCATCTACACTCACTCTTTTTTTTTTTTTCTCTTTTCATTTTGACAACTGTTTCAGCACAAGATGATATCTGCAAACATTGCCTGAAGATGTGCTCATTTAGACTATTTAAAAATTCTTATTTGGCAAAGGTCTTTTGGTTTTTTCTTCTTGCAACTGTTTCATCTCTTCCTGTTGAACAACTCTTTAAGTAATACCTTTTATATTTAAAGCATTGCAAATTAGATATGATTAACCAAGATATTTTGACATAAACATTTAATAATTTTCTTTTGTGTATGTAATTTAGGCTTCAGAGTCTAACAATTCAGTTTTATGACTAATCTCACAAACAATAATATTATGCTTTTAAGAGAATATTGCCCTGTTTTGTGAGGCCTTTCCTCCTTACTTACCATTTCAGACATTTGATGAAGGTAGATATTGACTAACGGACAATTACATTGTGAAAAGAAAAGTATCAATGATGAAGGCGTGACGTCTCTGAGAAAACAAAGGGTGAATAAGCGACATCTGAGAGACATGAGTAATGAGACACTTATCTGGTTATGAGAAAAGATGTCAGGGTAAAAACAAATGATTGTTTAGTTTTTCTTATTTAAACTTTGCATTTCAGAACAATCATGAGAAAATGTTTCCTATTTGCAGAACATCTGGAATTGGCTACTTCTGTCCTCTGGTCATGTTAAATAATTAAACTTGATAAGGTGGAAAAGAGGGATAAGTTATTGGAATTGTGTGTCTTTTTAAAAAAAAAAGTATTTCTGGTAGTCACCCTCCAAATTGAAGTCTTTGATGATGTGCCATCATTTAAGCTTTTATGGAAGTTGAAACTATTTCAAAGATTTTGGATAATTCTAATGTAATATATGTAAAAATCAAAATTTCAAAGTCAAACTTAAAGATCCTGCCCTATTAGATGTTTGGATATCAAGTAAAACATCTCAAATAGTATTTTTTTCAGAAAGTCATTCTTTTGAACCAAAATACATTTTTTACTAATTTGATTCTGCCTTTTCCATATCTGTACCAGAATAGAGGACAACAAAACTAGCTGATGGCAAAATAAGCATTAAGAAGATGCTGAAAGAGAACAAAAAAGGTAGAGGGACTAATGATAGTAATAATAGTAAAGCACAGACTGAAGGGCAATGAAACCACGCTCCTGTTTCTGAATTTCTCTTCTTGGATGATTTCCTGTCTACAATATTGATTGTTGTAATAACCGCCATCCATAATTTACTACAGTTAGTTTTACAAAGACTCTGTTCTTGTTAATAACAAAGGCCTAGCTAAAACAATCTGAGTGCCACTATAATGTTGGACAGTAGTTTTCATGTCTCCATGGGCTTTCTCTGCTTCTGCTGCTAAGTCGCTTCAGTCGTTTCTGACTCTTTGTGACCCCATAGACGGCAGCCCACCAGGCTCCCCTGTCCCTGGGATTCTCAAGGCAAGAACACTGGAGTGGGTTGCCATTTCCTTCTCCAATGCATGAAAGTGAAAAGTGAAAGTGAAGTCGCTCAGTTATGTCCAACTCTTAGCGACCCCATGGACTGCAGCCCACCAGGCTCCTCCGTCCGTGGGATTTTCTAGGCAAGAGTACTGGAGTGGGGTGCCATTGCCTTCTCCGTGGGCTTTCTCTACCTGATGCTAAATATTTCATGGCATTCTAAAGATTAAAGGCAAAAGGAGAAGCGGGCAGCAGAGGGTGAGATGGTTAAGTAGCATCACTGACTCAGTGACCAAGAATTTGAGCAAACTCTAGGAGAGAGTGGAGGACAGAAGATCCTGGCATGCTGCAAAATCATGGGGCCACAAAGAATCAGACACAATTGAAAAGCAATTTGCTGTTCAGTAGCTCAGTCAGATCCGATTCTTTGTGACCTCATGGACTGCAGTATGCCAAGCTTCCCTGTCCTTCTTCATCTCCTGGAGTTTGCGCAAACTCATGTCCAAGCTTTGGACCTTAGACTATAGAAAACGAAACTCCACCTTCTCTTGGGCTGAGGCAATTGGACGGCTGGACTTTATGCTGGGCAGATGTCTGGGGGGGCGGTGTGGGGCTGGACTTCCATGTGGAGAAAGCTGGGCTGAGATATTCAGATTGTGAGCCTCAAGAGTTGTTGCTCAGTTGCTCTGACTCTTCGCAACCACATGACTGCAGCATGCCAGGCTTCTCTAACTTCCTCCATTTCCCAGAGTTTACACACATTCATGTCCATTGAGTCGGTGATGCCATCCAACCATCTCATCCTCTGTCATCCCCTTCTCCTCCTGCCTTTAATCTTTCCCAACATCAGGATCTTTTCCAATGATTCAGCTCTTCGCATCAAGTGAGCAATAAGCAGTCCTTAAAGACAGTTTGATATTCATTGAAATGGTCCCTTATGGATACTCTTTGAGAATGCCAATATGAACATCACAGAAAACTCATTAAAGCATGGCATTTCGTATGATACATCACAGACTTTCATGCTCCTTGATGACTAAATTATTTCATGCAGTTATAATACAAAAATAAAAGACATTCTTAAAAGTGAAAAAAAAAATTATTTTGAATGTATGGAATATGGAGTAAGGTGACCTGCTTACTAGACTGAGAAAACTCAATTGTAAAATTAATCAATTATCAAATATCATTATTTTGGGTTCAAGGTGGAGAAATATAGACCAGTTTATCTGCCCACCTCAAACAAATAAAATATTGGACAAGATATGTAAAACATAGCTTTTCAGGCAACAAAGGACAGTGATAACTGACAGAGGGGAAATGAACAAGGTGAGTTATATGATAGCCCTGGATTACTTCCTGAGAGACTTTCTAAGCAATAGCGTGGGTTGGGGTGGGGGCGTGGGAATATGGGCAGAAATCAGGATCTCCTTGTGTTGAGAGCATTTGGAGTTCAGAGAGCCTGAGGCATTTCAAGGTCACAGAATACTGTTTTGAAGAGAAGAGAGCTGCACAGAGAACTTCAGAGATCCATGTAGTCCTCACTAATGGAATTATCCAAGATTTTGAGAAGGAAGAGGGAACAGTCTCAGAGCTCATATAGCACCAGTGTTTGTACCTCATTACTCCAGATTCTCTGATGCCACCAAAACAGCTCAAAAGAAGCTCTGGAATATCTAATTAACTCCTGTAACTTAACCATGTCCCAAAGATATTTATAGGACATATAAATGAGCACACAAAAGGTGAAAATCACAGCGTCTTTGTCATCCAGTCACAAATGTCTAGGCACAAAAAGAAGCAGAAAAATATGACACATAATGAGAAAACTCAATCAGTAGAAACAGACAGATGACAAAATTAGTAGATAAAGACATTTAAGTAGTTATCATAATTTTAGATATCAAAAAATTAAAAGAAAGATTGAACTTGTTAGCGGCATTGGAGATATAAGAAGACCCTACTAACAGAAATGAAAACTACAAAATTGAAGTAAAAAAAAAAAAATGCCTTGGAAGGTGTTAATAGTATTTTAAACATGTAGATGAAATCTTAATGAACTTGAAGAGACTATGTAAAATAAAACACATAAATAATTTTTAAAAACACAAATATTAACTCTTCAATTAACAAAACATAATATACATTATTTTCAAATGCACATGGAACATTTCAAGATAGGCCATATTCAGAATCATAAAATGAGTCTTATTCAATTTAAAAGAATTTAAATCATATAAAGCATGCTCAATGATTGGAAAATCAACTAGATAATATAATTAGAAAATTCCAAAACGTTTAGAAACTAAATCACACATATCTAAATAACTCATGAGTCAAAGAGAAATCAAAGGGAAAGTACAGAGTATGTTGAAATGAGTGAAAATGAAAACAACACATCAAATTTTGTGAGATAATGATAAAGTAATATCTGCAAAGAAATGTATAGCATTAAGAGCCTTTACTTTTATTTATTTATTTTTTTAAAGAAGATTTTAAATGACTTGGATTTCATCTAAAGAAGGAGCTTCCATGTGTGGCACAGATGGTAAAGAATCTGCCTTCAGTGCAGGAGACCCAGGTTCAATCCTGGTCAGGAAGATCCCCTAGAGAAGGGCATGGCAACCCACTTCAGTTTTCATGCCTGGAGAATTCCATGTACAGAGGAGCCTGGAGGGCTACAGTCCATAGTGTCACGAAAGAGTTGGACACACTGAACGACTAATACTTTCATCTTAAGAAACCAGAAAATACAGGAAAAATCTGAACTCAAAGTAAGTAGCAGAAAGTAAATTTGAACAGAAATCAATGCAGGCAAAAATAGGGAAGCAATAAAAAGCAAACAAACAAAAATCAATGAAATGCTAAAAGGATTTAAGAGAGCCAATAAAGTTTATAAATACTAGTCAGACAGATAGGGGGAAAAATTAGAGAAAACATAAGTTTCCAAATATTAGGAATGAGAAAGGTGCTATCACTGTAGATTCTATAAATATTAGAAGAATTCTAGGGAAATATTATAGAAAACTTTATATCAATAAATTTGAACATCTTAATATGTTAATGGGTAAATTCCTTGAAAGGTGAAAATAACCTGGAGGACTTTATAGTGAATGATATAAGCCAGATAAAGAGAAATATTGTATGGTACCACTAGCTTTACAAATAGCTGAAGAAAGAAGAGAAGCAAAAAGCAAGGGAGAAAGAGAAAGGTACACCCAATTAAGCACAGAGTTTCAGAGAATAGAAAGGAGAGACAACAAGGCTTTCTTCAATGAGCAATGCAAATAGAGGAAAACAACAGAAGACAAAAGACTAGAGATATCTTCAAGAAAATTGGAAATGTTAAAGGGAAATTTCATCCAAATATGGACACAATAAAGGACAGTAATGGGAAAGACATAATAGAAGCAGTGGAGGCAATGGAATTCCAGCAGAGCTATTTACAATTCTAAAAAATGATGCTTTCAAAGTGCTGCACTCTATATGGCAGCAAATTTGGAAAACCCGACAGTGGCCACAGGACTGGAAAAGATCAATCCTCATCCCAGTTCCCAAGAAGGGCAGTACAAAAGAATGTTCAAACTACTAGGCAATTGCACTCATCTCCAATGCTAGTAAGGTTATTCTCAAAACTCTGCATTCTTGGCTTTAGCATTATGTGAACTGAGAACTTCTAGTTTTTCAAGCTGGGTTCAGAAAAAGCAGAGGAACCAGAGATCAAATTGCAAACATTTACTGGATCATACAGAAAGCAAGAGAATTCCAGAAAATCATCTACTTTGTTTCATTGACTATGCTAATGCCTTTGACTGTATGGATCATAACAAACTGGAAAACGCTTAAGGAAATGGGTGTATCAGCCTGTCTTACCTATCTCCTGAGAAACCTATATGCAGGTCAAGAAACAACAGCTAGAACCTTGTATGGAACAACTGATTGATTGGTTCAGGATTGGTAAAGGAATATGACAAAGCTGTTTATTGTCACCCTACATATTTAATTTATGCACAGAGTGCATCATGAGAAATGCCAGGCTGGGCAAGTTATAAGCTGGAATCAATATTGCTGGGAGAAATATCAACAACCTCAGATATGTGGGAGATACCATTCTAATGACATAAAGGGAAGAGGAACTAAAAAACCTATTGATGAGGGTGAAGGAAGAGAGTGGAAAAACTAGCTCTTTATATTAAAAAAAAAGAAAGAAAGAAAACTAAGATCATGGCATCTGGTATGATGGCGAATAGAAGGGGAAAATGTGGAAGCAGTGACAGATTTCCTTTTCTTGGACTCTACAATCACTGCAGATGGTGACTGCAGCTAAGGAAATTGAAGGTGATTGCTTCATGTAAGGAAAGCTTTGACAAACCTAGACAGTGTGTTAAAAAGCACAGACATCACTTTACTGACAAAGCTCCCTGTAGTCAAGGCTATAATCTTTCCAGTAGTCACCTACAGTTGTGAGGTGGACCATAAAGAATGCTGAGCACCGAAGAATTGATGCTTTTGAACTGTGGTGCTGAGAAGACTCTTGAGAGTTTCCAGGACAGCAAGGCTATCAAATTAGTCAACCTTAAAGGAAATCAACCTTGAATATTCATTGGAAAAACTGATGCTGAAGCTGAAACTCCAATATTTGAGACACCTGATACAAACAGCCAACTCATTGGAAAAGACCTTGATGCTGGGAAAGATTGACTGCAGAAGGAGAAAGAGGGCAACAGAGGATGAGATGGTTGAAGGGCATCACTGATGCCATGGATATGACCTTGGGCAAACTCCAGGAGATGGTAAGGGACAGGGAAGTCTGGTGTGCTGCAGTCCATGGGGTCTCAAACAGACATGACTTGAACACTGATAAACCACTTATATGTGGAACCTTTAAAAAAGCAAGGCAGTGGGGATAATGAAAAAAAAAAAAGTGAAGTTGAATTCAGAAACAGTAGAACGATGGTTGCCAGAGGCTGACGAGTGGGGGAAATGAGTAGATGGTCAAAGAGTATAAGGTGAATAAATTCTGATGATGTATTGTGCAGCATGGCCATAAAGTTAATAATATTCTTTGAAATTTGTTGAGAGTAAATCTTAAGCACTCTGACTAAAAAACAATAATAAATAAGTTGGACTTATTTATTATTGGACTCTATAATCACTGCAGATGGTGACTGCAGCTAAGAAAATAGAAGAAGAAAATAGAAGACCGCAGCTAAGAAAATAGAAGTAAAAGTTAACTGTGTATAACAACGGATGTGTTAATTAACTTGATTGTAGGAATCATTTCACAGTGTACATGTATATCAAATCGTTACATTGTATGTTTAAAATATATTATAATTTTGCCAGTTGCACCTTAAGAAAAATGGGGAGAAAAATAGATAGCTTAAATATACATGTTTGAAGGGGAATTTGTACTTACAAACCTTCATAGCATGAGTATTCCAGATCCAGAGGCATCAGTAGTGAATTCTTGATTGTAATGTTTGTTTCAGGGAGATAGACATATGTCAAAACTTCTCATATTATATACATTAAATTTATACAGATTTTATTTGCTAATTGTACTTCAGGGAAGTTGCAAAAAGAATCAACCATTTCTAAAAACAGAAAATTAAGATTATACTCAGGTTCATGTAATTATTTTTACTTTTGACACTTAAGAGAGTAGCTTTTCCTTTTTAGGTTTCTCAGTCTGGCTTTTCCCTGAGGTTATCCATTCTCACTTTTGCAATGTACTTAAATCTTCAATACCACCATATTTTCTGTAGTAGTCACTCAATAAAATATTTGTTGAATGAATGGTTGTTTGAATGAACGCATGGTAAACCAAAATAAAAAAAACATCCATTATATATCTTTATTTCAAATATTGCCTTTTTTTTCTTCAGTATCCTCTCACTAAGATTTTAAAATTTTACTCTGTAACACCTTTTCTTATTTGTCAAGTCTGGACATATCTCTAGGGCTTACCCCTAATGCAAAATGTCTTGTTCCACTGATTTCAGGTTACCAGACAATCTTGCATAGGGTTGTGTCTCAGCTACTATAGAGAAGCAAATGTCCACTTGGATTATTCTTGATAAATAATTTATGTCTCATTCTTGTGTAAACCCTAGAGAACTAAATGGATTTTAAATGCAGTTTTTTCTTGCTTTCTGACCTTTTTCTCTCATGGGTTGGCATAGGGAGCATGACTTTTAGAAGTTTCAGTCTGTCTGAAAATGACATGAGTAGTGTTTGAGAAAAATGTGAAATATATTTAAGTGACAATGAAATAGCAAGAAATAGTTGTTTTTCCAATTTCAGATATAATGTTTCCATAAAAAGACTGTGGCTGTATAGGGAGACCCAAGATGAACAGGTCTTGGTAGAGAGTTCTGACAAAGCATGGTCCACCGGAGAAGGGAATGGCAAACCACTTCAGTATTCTTGCCTTGAGAACCATTAACAGTAAGAAAAGGAAAAAAGACAAGACAGTAAAAGATGAACTATCCAGGCCAGTAGGTGCTCAATATGCTACTGGAGAAGAGTGGAGAAATAACTCCAGAAAGAATGAAGAGACGGAGCCAAAGCAAAAACAACATGCTGTTGTGGATGTGACTGGTGATGGAAGTAAAGTCCAACAATGTAAAGAACAATATTGCATAGGAAACTGAAACATTAGGTCCATGAATCAAGGCAAATAGCAAGTGGTCAAACAGGAGATAGCAAGAGTGAACACTGACATTTTAGGAATCAGTAAATTAAATTGAGAACTTCCCTTGTGGCTCAGATGGTAAAGCCTCTGCCTACAATGTGGGAGACTTGGGTTCAATCCCTGGGTGGGGAAGATCTCCTGGAGAAGGGAATGGCAACCCACTCCAGTATTCTTACCTGGAAAATACCATAGATGGAGGAGTCTGGTAGGGTACAGTCCATGGGGCCGCAAAGAGTCGGACATGACTAAGGGAAATTAAAATGGACTGGAATGGGCAAATTTAACTCAGATGACCATTATATCTACTACTGTGGGCAAGAATCCTTTAGAAGAAATGGAGAAGCCCTGATAGTCAACAAAATGCAGTACTTGGGTGCAATCTCAAAAAATGACAGAATGATTTCTGTTTGTTTCCAAGGCAAACCATTCAGTTTCACAGTAATCCAAGTCTATGTCCCAACCAGTAATGTTGAAGAAGCTGAAGTTGAATGGTTCCATGAAGACCCACGACCCTGTAGAACTAACACCAAAAAAAACCCCAAAAAACAAAAAAGTCCTTTTCATTATAGGTGACTGGAATGCAAAAGTAGCAAGTTAAGAAATACCTGGAATAACAGGAAAGTTTGGACTTGGAGTACAGAATCAAGCAGGGCAAAGGCTAACGGAGTTTTGCCAAGAGAATGCTCTGGTCATAGCAAACACCCTCTTCCAACAACACAAGAGGTGACTGTAAATATGGACATCACCAGATGGACAGTACTGAAAACATATTGACTATATTCTTTGCAGCCAAAGATGGAGAAGCTCTATACAGTCAGCAAAAACAAGACCTGGGGCTGACTGTGGCTCAGATCATGAACTCCTTATTGCCAAATTCAGACTTAAATTGAAGAAAGTAGGGAAAACCAGGTATGATCTAAAGCAAATCCCTTGCAAATATACAGTGGAAGTGACAAATAGATTCAAGGGATTATATCTGATAGACAGAATACCTGAAGAACTATGAACAGAGGTTTGGGACCTTGTACAAGAGGCAGTCATGAAGACCATCCCCGGGAAAAAGAAATCCAAAAAGGCAAAATGTTTATCTGAGAAGGCCTTACAAATAGCTGAAAACAGAAGAGAAGATAAAGGCAAGGGAAAAAAAGGAAAGATATACCCATTTGAACACAGAGTTCCAAAGAATTGCAAGGAGAGATAAGAAAGCCTTCCTCAGTGGTCAATGCAAAGAAACAGAGGAAAGCAATAGAATGGGAAAGCCTAGATTTCTCTTCAAGAAAATTAGAGACAACAGGTGAAAAATTAATGCAAGGATGGGCTCAATAAAGGACAGAAATGGCATGGACCTAACAGAAGCAGAAGATATTAAGAAAAGGTGGCAAGAATACATAGAACAGCTATACAGAAAAGATCTTCATGACCCAGATAACCATGATGGTGTGATCACTCATCTAGAGCCAGACATCCTCGAGTCCAAAGTCAGGTAGGCGTTAGGAAGCATCACTAAGAACCAAGCTAGTGGAGGTGATGGAATTCCAGCTGAACTTTGTCAAGCCCTAAAAGCTGATGGTATGAAAGTGCTGCACTGAGTATGTCAGCAAATTTGAAAAACTCAGCAGTGGCCACCAGACTGGGAAAGATCAGTTTTCATTCCAATCCCAAATAAATGCAATGCCAAAGAATGTTCAAACTACTGCAAAATTGCACTCATCTCACACACTAGCAAAGTAATGCTTACAATTCTCCAAGAGAGGCTTCAACAGTACATGAACTGTGAACTTCCAGGTGTTCAAGCTGGATTTAGAAAAGGCACAGGATCCAGAGATCAAATTGCCAACATCTGCTGGATCACTGATAAAGCAAGAGAGTTCCAGAAAAATATCTACTTTTACTTTAGTGACTATGTCAAAGCCTTTGCCTGTGTGGATCAAAACAAACTGTGGAAAATTCTTCAAGAGATGGGAATACCAGATTACCTTACCTGACTCCTGAGAAATCTCTATGCAGGTCAGGAAGCAACAGTTAGAACTGGATGTGGAACAGACTAGTTTCAAATCAGGAAAGGAGTACTTCAAGGCTGTATATTGTCACCCTGCTTATTTAACTTATGTGCAGAGTACATCATGCGAAATGCCTGGCTGGATGAAGCACAAGATGCAATCAAAATTGCCAGGAGAAATATCGATAACCTCAGCTGTACAAATGACACCACCCTTATGGCAGAAAGTGAAGAAGAACTAAAGAGCCTCTTAATGAAAGAGGAGAGTGAAAAAGTTGGCTTAAAACTCAGCATTCAGCAAATGAAATCTTGGCAACCAGTCTCATCACTTCATGGCAAATAGATGAGAAAACAATGGAAACAGTGAGAATCTTTATTTTTGGGGGCTCCAAAATCACTGCAGATGGTGACTGCAGCCCTGAAATTAAAAGATATTTGCTCCTTGGGAGAAAAGCTATGACCAACATAGACAGAATATTAAAAAGCAGAGATGTTACTATGCTGAGAAAAGTCCTTCTAGTCAAAGCTATGTTTTTTTTCCAGTAGTCGTGTACAGATGTGAGAATTGGACCATAAAGGAAGCTGTGTGCCAAAGAACTGATGGTTTTGAACTGTGGTTTGGAGAAGACTATTGAGAGTCCCTTGGACTGCAGGGAGATCAAATCAGTCAATCTTAAAGGAAATCAGTCCTGAATATTCATTGGAAGGACTGATGCTGAAGCTGAAACTCCAGTATTTTGTCCACCTGATGTGAAGAACTGACTCACTGGAAAAGACCCTGTTGCTGGGAAAGATTGAAGGCAGGAGGAGAAGGGAATGACAGAGGAAGAGATGGGTTGAATGACATCATCGACTCGATGGACATGAGTTTGAGCAAGCTTTGGGAGTTGGTGGTAGACAGGGAAGCCTGGCATGCTGCAGTTCATGGGGTGGGGAAGGGTTGGATATGACTGAGCAAGTGAACTGAACTGAAGATGACAAATTTGTTTTTTATATCTTTCAAACTGTTTTTCTGTTTTATATATACCTTTTATTATTTTTGATTCCAAATATAAGTGATATCATACACTCTTTTGATTATTTTTTATATGATGCTAAGTAAGGTATTGTACAATGTAACATTCTAAGTCAACAAGTGTTGATACTCATGAATTGGCCTCTATTGTGTGGGTTTATGATAAACATCATTTCAGCTATGATTAACATAGCTAGAAACTTTATAAACAGCTGTGCAACTCTTACAACTACCAATTAAATTGTAGCTCCAGATGTTCCATACCCAGAACTACAGCTCTACAAGGTGGTTGGTGCATGAAACTGATTACATCAAGCTGTCAGTTTTGTCATATCTTATGAGTGTTTATACCAGGCTACCACTAGTTCTCACATACTTACAATGTGAGGTTCAATATAATTGTCATCATAGCTCACATAACCCAGGAAGAAAGCAAAATAAATATTTTAAAGGGATCTACCCTACACTGAGACTCACAAGGATTTTCAATAGAATGGGATGCAGTTGGAAGGAGCCTTTCAAGTCACCTGATATGTTTCCTGCACATTGCACCTTCCTTCCTGGCCAGTTACTATCATGATTTCAGAAAATTAGCAAACTACTCATCAGAAAAAAGTTTGTCAGCATTCTGTTTTTATCTAAAAGAATATTCACCAGGATTTCCCTGGTGATCCAGGGGCTAAGCCTCCAAGCTCCCAGTGCAGGAGTTCAGTCCCTGCTGGAGGATTGAGATCCCACATGCCTCAGCTAGAAGATCCTGTGTGCAGAAAGTAAGACCTGGTACAGCCAAATAAATACCTAAATAAGAATATCAAAAAAAGAACATTCACTTACAGAATTTTACAGGATATGTACAACAATCTCACATATACCTTCCTTTAAAGTCAGATGAGTGTGGGGTTGTTGACCAGAAATTTATATGACCTAAGAAGAGAACAGTATTCATTGGCAAAGTTTTGATCAATATTTTTGTAAATATCAGTGGATACACATTCTGACACCAATAGGTCCCAGAGTCTAGCCTCAAATTCAAAAAATTAATAAAAAGATCTAGATAAGAAGGTGTGTGCTTGTTGGTGTTAGAAAGGCACAGAGGGTTCTCTGGCTCATACTGTAAACAATGATTTCTCTTGTAAACAGGAGTCTGAGTATGTATGGCATTTGTAAAGATCATTATTTTCCTGCATTCAGATTGCACAATCACTATGAATTAATATTTGCTACATAAGAGCTATTTTTATGTTTCATGTTTTAATATTTATCTATTGGAAAAGCAAGAACAATCCTCATCATGAATTTTGATGGTGTCAGAGTTTTGTTTGTTAACACCCTGGGCTGTTCTGCTAAAGCCTTGGATCCCCTTCTCTCTCCTACCACATTCTGTGGTGTACCAACTGGCCAATAATTTAGGCTTCCTTCACTCTGGGCCTCATCCGTGCTTTGTGGTGGGTGTGAATGTTGGAGATATTGAGGGTGAGAGAGTAACTGAAGTACAGTAGATATTTATCCTGTGTTTGAAAAGGAAATGTGCTGCCCTTCTGGAGATAAGCAATATAAGGCTAAGAATTGGGGTTTGTTAATAAAGGGACTTAGAGAAAACAGTTTTCTTGTTTTTAGTTTTTTCTTATAACCTCAAGAAGGACATATTAAACAGGTTTAAATATGTCTTATGTTTCTACTTCACAGAGAAATCTGACATCCTGACATAGCCTCTGTGCTGTGGAAATAAAATATTTGAGTTATAAAAAAAGAAAGAGATGACTTCCCCCATACACCATGGTCCCTGTCCCACTGATGCCCATCTGGAGTAAGCAATAACTATCTAGGGGGTAGATTTATAGCAGATTGCAGGACTGACCAGAAGTAAAATGAGAAATGACCCTCAGTGGACCTGAGTCAATAGGGAGGTAAACTTGCTGTCTTGATTTCTGTGTCCAATGAAACCAGAAATACTTCTGCTTCTCCTTCTGCACCCAGGACCAACGTCATTGCTGGGACACAGACACAGCCCTGGGTGGAGGCTGTGAGGTATTAGAAAAGCTGGGTGTTTCTAGAAATTAGAGTGTTGTTTCTGGAAAGAAGGTTGAAGTTTTCTGTTATTTTCTATCTCTGTTCTTTTAGTAGTTACTTAACTTAAAATGACTCCTGGTGGCTCAGACAGTAAAGAGTCTGCCTGCAATGTGGTTGACCCAGCTTCGATCCCTGGGTTGGGAAGATCCTCTGGAGAAGGAAATGGCAACCCACTCCAGTACTCTTGCCTGGAAAGTCCCGTGAACGGAGGAGCCTGGTAGTCTACAATCCAATCCATGGGGTCGCAAAGAGTCGGACACGATTGAGCAACTAAACTTTAAATTTAACTTAAAATGATCAATTTCTCCTCCTCCCCAAGATGGAATTCTTTATCTCACAGGTCCATGCAGATGACTTTGGGGAAGAAGGAGGATCTTGGAATGGATTAATACAATTTTGATGACTCATTTTTTGATGCAAATGAAGTAATTTGTATTCTCCTAAGTTTCCAATAACCAGTCATAGAATAAGAAATTTGCAGACTCAGGCTAAGGGCTTTCCACTGCTCCTGCTTTCCTGACAGGCTGTAACCACATGTGTTTCACAGGTCACTTTCAGGAAGAACTCACACCATTTCTGACCATTTTCTCCATCCTGAGTGCTCTAAAATCACTTTGTATCAGTTCTCTGTTGCCACTGTAAAAGGTACCATGAGCTTAGTGGTTTAGAAAACACACGTTTATCACCTTAAAATTTCTGTAGATTTAGGGATCTGATCTGGGCCTTATTGCTGTTGGCACCCATTCCTTTCTGAAGGCACTAAAGGATAAATCCTTTTCTTTGCCCTTTCCAGAGTCTAGAAAGCCCACATTCCTCAGCTTGAGATCCCCTTTCTTGTTTTCAGAGCCTGCAATGGCTAGATGAGATCCTTTCACATCATGTAACTCCAACAATCTCTTCTGTCTTCCTTTATCATTGTGATTATATGGAACCCACCCAGGTAATCCAGGATAATCTCCCTATTTAAAGTTCAGCTGATTATCAAGCTTGATTACATCTCCTTTCAAATTTAATTTCTTTTTGCTGTATAATCTAACATATTCACTGGTTTGGGGCATTAGGATATGAATATCACTAAGAGTTCACTTTGCCAACAAAGGTTCGTCTAGTCAAGGCTGTGGTTTTTCCTGCGGTCATGTATGGATGTGAGAGTTGGACTGTGAAGAAGGCTGAGAGCCAAAGAATTGATGCTTTTGAACTGTGGTGTTGGAGAAGACTCTTGAGAGTCCCTTGGACTGCAAGGAGATCCAGGGCTGATCTGGATTTCTTTGGAAGGATTTCTGGGATCCTTGGATTTCTTTGGAAGGAGTGATGCTAAAGCTGAAACTCCAGTACTTTGGCCACCTCATGCAAAGAATTGACTCATTGGAAAAGACTCTGATGCTGGGAGGGATTGGGGGCAAAAGGAGAAGGGGACGACAGAGGATGAGATGGCTGGATGGCATCACTGACTCGATGGACATAAGTCTGAGTGAACTCCGGGAGTTGGTGATGGACAGGGAGGCCTGGAGTGCTGCGATTCATGGGGTTGCAAAGAGTCGGACATGACTGAGTGACTGATCTAGATCTAAGAGTTCACTATTCTGTCTGCCATATACCCTCTCATCCTTATCTCTTTCCTTGGCCACAAATGTACATATTCAATGCTTGCAGGATAACTTAACCAAGAGTTCTCACCAGTTCCTTGAACTTAACTCATGTTCTTTCTCAAGAAAAACTTTTCTTCATCAAGATTTTCTTTTGTTGATAATTACTCTCTTACTTGGCACTTTCCTGGTGGCTCAGATAGTAAAGAATCTGCCTGCAGTGCAGAAGACCTGGGTTTAATCCCTGGGTCAGGAAGATCCCCTGGAGAAGGGTAATGGCTCAGTTCATTTCAGTCACTCAATTGTGTCTGACTCTTTGAGACCCCATGGACCACGGCACGCCAGGCCTCCCTGTCCATCACCAACTCCCTGAGTTTATTCAAACTCATGCCCACTGAGTCGGTGATGCCATCCAACCATCTCATCCTCTGTTGTCCCCTTCTCCTCCTGCCCTCAGTCTTTCCCAGCATCAGGGTCTTTTCCAATGAGTCAGCTCTTTGCATCAGGTGGCCAAAGTATTGGAGTTTCAGCTTAAACATCAGTCTTTCCAATGAACACTCAGGACTGATCTCCTTTAGGATGGACTGGTTGGACCTCTTTGCAGTCCAAGGGACTCTCAAGAGTCTTCTCCAACACCACAGTTCAAAAGCATCAATTCTTTGGCACTCAGCTTTCTTTATGGTTCAACTCTCACATCCATACATGACTACTGGGAAAACCATAGCCTTGACAAGATGGACCTTTGTTGGCACAGTAATGTCTCTGCTTT
Source organism: Bos javanicus (assembly GCF_032452875.1). Lineage (NCBI taxonomy): Eukaryota > Metazoa > Chordata > Mammalia > Artiodactyla > Bovidae > Bos > Bos javanicus. The sequence continues at coordinate 5,374,816 of NC_083886.1, read as the reverse complement.
TTAATATGCTGTCTAGATTGATCATAACTTTCCTTCCAAGGAGTATGTGTCTTTTAATTGCATGGCTGCAATCACTCTCTGTAGTGATTTTGGAGCCCCCCAAATAAAGTCAGCCACTGTTTCCACCGTTTCCCCATCTATATGCCATGAAGTGATTGGACCAGATGCCATGATCTTAGTTTTCTGAATGTTGAGCTTTAATCCCACTTTTTCACTCTCCTCTTTCACTTTCATCAAGAGGCTCTTGATGATCTCCAGGAAGATTCCCTTGAGAAGGGTGATGGCTAGCCACTCCAATATTCTTGTCTAAAGAAACCCATGGACAGAGGAGCCTGATGGCTACAGTCTATGGGGTCTCAAAGATTCAGACATGGCTGAGCAACTAACACATTCTCTTACTCACTTGGTCTTAAGTTTCAAAATTATGGTAGAGTCCTTTTTTCCCCCCTCCATTTCCATCAAAATCAAGCGTGAAATCAGTTTTGTATAATTCTGTAATGTTTCTGAAGTCTCTGTTTATTTCAAGCCCAATTGTTAGTACTGAGTTTGGATCATTGTTATATCTCGACCAAATTTAATAAACTATTAACACATTTCTCAGTCTTTAACCCTGCTCTCCACATTCCAGTTTAACCTCTACCTGCTCTGGACTGGGCTCTAGGCAATTCTGGTCATACCACTCTCTAATTCACCTTATTAGAAGTCTTTAGTGGCATCCCTTCCATATGATAGTCACATGTTTCCACAATATTGTCACAGATCACAATCAACATTCTGCAACATTTGGATTCTCATTTAATCCTCAAAACAACAGTGTTAGGTGGGACTTTGCAAAACCACTTGAAGCCAAGACAGACTACTGATCTTGATCAAGGTCATCCAGTATATAAGTAGCATAATTGAGGCTTGACTCTCTTCTCCCAGGTTCATTGCTGTTTGCATAACCATCTTGGTAACTTTATTTCCTGCTACTCCTCTAACATGCAGACCATGATGGGCTTTCAGTCTTCCCCAATCTTTAACAAGTTCTTAGTTTTTTGTTGTTGCTTAAGATACCTATTCTTTGTAATTTCATTTGTCCTCAAACCGTCCCTGCTTACAAAAATTAAATCCATCCTTAAGGCCTATTTTAAAAATTGTGATCTTAATTAAGCCTTTGGCATCATTCATCACTTTGATCTTTCTTGCCGTATTGTTTTGCCAAAACTTATTGAGACTTGTATTAAAGTTATTTGGCCCCTTGACTTAAACCATAATCTGCTTGTTGGCATGCAGTCTAAAGGTTAATACATGTGTTACCAAGCCCAAGCTTGCATTGCTCACTGCATGCAGGCCAATATACAGAGAGATGAAGCGATAGGGCAAAGAATAGAGACTATTCAGAAGGCCAGCAGAAATAGATGATGGATTAGTGTCCCAAAGAACCATCTTACCAGAGTTAGAAATCAAGCTTCTTTTGTACCAAAAGGAAAGGGGATGAGGTTGGTTGTTGCAGAACTCCTGGTGCTGACCAGATCCCAGAGGGAATGTGATAATTCTTTGTTCTTGCAGCTGTCCAGTTAGGTCTGGTCACTGTGTTCCTGCAAACTCTCACCAAGGCAAGTGTTATTTTCTGTTCTCCAGCCTTTTATCTATAAGTGAATGAAAAGTATTATGGCTTAAAGGTTAAGCCTGGGAGGCAGAGCCTTGAGAAAAGGCTATTATGTATATTTTAAGCTATAGGGAACCTTCTTTTACTGTTTGACTAGACAAAAGTTGCAGAGCCAGCATGACTAAGCACAGGCAAAGGAGCGCTAAGGTTAGAGCTAGTCAAATTTGTTCTTCTCCATTAAACATGGACTTTGGAGCCAAACTTCCTGGATTTAAATTCTGACTTTGCTCTTATTGATTGTGTGGCCTTCAGAAAATTAATCAGCATTTCTGTGCCTATCAGTAAAATGGGGTCAATTATTGGTGCTTATTCGATAGACTTGTATGAGGATCGGGTGAATTGATATTCTTAAGGCACTTAGAACTATCCATCTCAAAGTAAATACTTAATACTTTTAGCTTATGATTGTGATTATTACCTTTTTAAGTTTTGCATTATATGCTTCCTCAACACATAGATGCAGATACAATATAAATAAAAATTGCATAATTAGATCCTTTATCTTGATTTCTCTACAGCAAACTATTTTATTCCAATAATCTCAACACAATCATTGTCTGCCTTTCAGATCAGCTCCCTTTTTATGTTACGGAGGCCTGGCGTGCTGCGATTCATGGGGTCGCAAAGAGTAGGACACGACTGAGCGACTGAACTGAACTGAATTACAACTGAGTTTTATGATGCTGATGGAGATACAAAAGCACCTGTCATTTTTTCATATGATACCAAGGTAGAAAAAGTTACCAATACAATAGAAAAATCAATCAAGTTTCAAAATGATCATTAAATAAGAATGCTGATCAGAATCCAATACGATTTTTTATTAAGTAATTAAAATCTTATACTTTTTATTCCATAAAATTTTATTCAATTTCTATCCCAAATTATATATACATTTATTTTTTCTTGGGGATGGTTTTGATAACGGTCTCCTGTACCATGTCACAAACCTCCATCCGTAGTTCTTCAGGTACTCTATCAGATCTAATCCTTTGAATCTATTTGTCAATTTCACTGTATAGTTGTAAGAGGTTTTATTTAGTTTGTACCTGAATGGTCCACTGGTTTTTTTCTACCTTCTTCAAGTTTGAATTTTGCAACAAGGAATTCATGATCTGCATCACAGTCAGCTCCAAGTCTTGTCTTTGCTAATTGTGTAGAACTTCTCCATCTTCAATTGCAAAGAACATGATCAATCTGATTTCAGTATTGGCCATCTGGTTATGCCCATGTGTAGAGTCGTTTCTTGTGTTGTTGGAAGCGGGTGTTTGCTATGACCAGTGTGTCCTCTTGGCAAGACTCTGTTAGCCTTTGTGCTGCTTCATTTTGTACTCCCAGGCCAAACTTGCTTGTTACTGCGGGTATCTCTTAACTTCCTACTTCTGCATTCCAGTCCCCTATGATAAAAAGAACATTTTTGGGGGTGTCAGTTATAGAAGGTCCTGGAGGTCATCATAGAACTGTTCAACTTCAGCTTCCTCAGCATTAGTGATCAGGGCATAGACTTGGATTACTGTGATACCGAATGGTTTGCCTTGGAAATGAAAAGAGACCATTCTGTCATTCTTGAGAGTGCAACAAAGAACTGCATTTCAGATTCTTTTGTTGACTATGAGGACTACTCCATTTCCTCTAGGGGATTTTGTCTACAGTAGCAGATACAAGAAAAAGAAATGCAAAAAGGCAAAATGATTGTCTGAGGAGAATAGTTGAGAAAAGAAGAGAAGCAGAAGGTAAAGGAGAAAAGGAAAGATATACACATGTTATTACAGAGTTCCAAGGAATAGCAAGGAGAGGTAAGAAAGCCTTCCTCCATGGTCAATGCAAAGAAATAGAGGAAAACAGTAGAATGGGAAAGACTAGAGATCTCTTCAAGAAAATTAGAGATACAAAGGGAACATTTCATGCAAATATGGGCTCAGTAAAGGATAGAAATGGCATGGACCTAACAGAAGCAGAAGATACTAAGTAGAGGTGGCAAGAATACACATTGAACTGTACAAAAAAGATCTTCATGACCCAGATAAGTATGATGGTGTGATCACTCACCTAGAGCCAGACATCCTGGAGTCTGAAGTCAGGTGGGCCTTAGAAAGAATCACTATGAACAAAGCTAGTGGAGATGATGGAATTCCAGCTGAACTCTATCAAGTCCTAAAAGATGATGCTGTGCAAGTGCTGCACTCAATGTGCCAGCAAATTTGGAAAACTCAGCAGTGGCCACAGGACTGGAAAAGGTCAGTTTTCATTCCAATCCCAAAGAAAGGCAATGCCAAAGAATGTTCAAACTACTGCACAATTGCACTTATCTCACACACTAGTAAAGTAATGCTTATAATTCTCCAAGAGAGGCTTCAACAGTACATGAACTGTGAAATTTCAGGTGTTCAAGTTAGATTTAGAAGAGGCACAGGAACCAGAGATTAAATTGTGAACATCTGTGGATCATTAAAAAAGCAAGAGAGTTCCAGAAAAACCTCTACCTCTGATTTATTGACTAGGCCAAAGACTTTGTTGGTGTTGATCACCACAAACTGTGGAAAATTCTTCAAGACATGGGAGTACCAAACCACCTTACCTGCTTCCTGAGAAATCTGTATGCAGGTCAAGAAGCAATAGTTAGGACTGGATATGGAATAATGGACTGGTTCCAAATTGGGAAAGAGTATGTCAAGACTGTATATTGTCAACCTGCTTATTTAACTTCTATGCAGAATACATCATGAGAAATGCCAGGCAGGATGAAACACAAGCTGTAATGAAGATTTCTCAGAGAAAAATAAATAACCTCAGATATGCAGATGACTGGAGAAGGCGATGGCACCCCACTCCAGTACTCTTGTCTGGAAAATCCCATGGACGGAGGAGCCTGGTAGGCTGCAGTCCATGGGGTCACAAAGAGTCGGACACGACTGAGCAACTTCACTATGCAGAGGACACCACTCTTACATTAGAGAGTGAAGAGGAACTAAAGAGCCCCTTGATGAAAGTGAAAGAGGAGATTGAAAATATTGGCTTAAAACTCAGGATTCAAGAAATGAAGATCATAGCATCCAGTCCCATCATTTCATGGCAAAGAGATGGGGAAACAATGGAAACAGTGAGTCTATTTTTGGGGGCTCCAAAATCACTGTAGATGGTGACTGCAGCCCTGAAACAAAAAGATGCTTACTCCTTGGAAGGAACGTTATGACCAACCTAGACAGCATATTAAAAAACAGAGACATTACTTTGCCAACAAAGTTCCCTCTGGTCAAAGTTATGGTTTTTCCAGTAGTCATGTATGGATGTTAAAGTTCAACCATAAAAAATGCTGAGCACTGAAGACCTGATGCTTTTGAACTGTGGTTTTGGAGAAGACTATTGAAAGTCCCTTGGACTTCTAGGAGGTCAAGCTAGTCTATTCTAAAGAAATCAGTACTGGATATTCATTGGAAGGACTGATGCTGAAGCCGAAGCTCCCATATTTTGGCCACCTGATATGAAGAACTGACTCATTGGAAAAGACCCTGATGCTGGGAAAGATTGAAGGCAAGAGGAGAAGGGGACAACAGAGGATGAGACGGTTGTTGGCATCACCTACTCGATGGACATGAGTTTGAGCAAGCTTCCGGAATTTGTGATGGACAGGGATGCCTGGCCTGTTATAGTCCATGGGTTTGTAAAGAGTCAAACATGACTGAGCAACTGAACTGACCTTAATTTTCTCGTCTGTGAAACAGAGAAATTTCAAGACTATAGTCAGATGCTCTTTATTAGTATCTGAAGAAGTTTTGGCTTTAGAGGAAGGATGGAAAAATCAGCAAGATTACAGGATAAGGGTCCTGGCTTTGAATTAGACTTGAATCACATGCTAGTTATATCTCTACTGGCTTTGCATAAATTTTTCAATCTAAATCTCTTTCTATATGTATAAGTATCTCATTTTCACTAAGGGGTAAATTAATGATTTTATGTGTGAAATACCAAACATGGTGATTGTCACATAGAAATAACTAGAACTTCTAAATATAATTTTAATGTTACCATCAAGATATAAAAAATGAGAAACAAACAAATGTTTGCATTAATGTTTTTAGAGTAGAGAAAATGGACTTCACCCTTTTGATTATAGGACCCATAATATATTTGGTGCCAAGGAAGGAAGTGATGACTTTTCCTGCTAAATGGATGGGGAGGGAGGTAGGAAGGGGGTTCAGGATGGGGAACACATGTACACCCATGGCTGATTCATGTCAATGTATGGAAAAAAAAAACCACTACAGTATTGTAAAGTAATTAGCCTCCAATTAAAATAAATAAATTTTAAAGAATGGAAGCTGTGAAGAAAAATAAGATAACTCCATTTGGGCAACATAAATCTGAAAACAGCATATAATGGTTCAGCTTTTCAATGTTTGACACAAAAGCCATTCATTCAGACTGGAAATGTCTGGTTATTTCACCCAGAACTCACTGTTACAATCATGCCATTCCAATTAGTTGTCTTTGGAGAGGAAATCTCACCAGATGATACAATTAGACCCAATTTGTACAAATACCAAACACTTGGAACATATTAAAAATGACATTTCTACTTATTTTATAGCATAAATGTTTGTCTTCTGGCATTTCTCAAAAGTGAGCATTTGAAGAAAGTGTTTGAAACAACTTTTCAGGATGGAAGGTTAATGATAAAGAAACGATACAGGTTACATAGTATAAGAAAATCATGTTTTAGCAATTACTTTTTGATATTTCAACAGTGACTTGCACCTTACTGCAAAGTCATTTCCAAATACCAATCATTCTACCTGAATGAGGCAGAAAGCAAGAAAGCAAAGTCTACAGTATCTTGACTAATCTTTAAAGGTATGTAGTTACTGCTACCAAACTTAAAATACCCATTCAACAAACGAGAGTTCAGTCAAAAGGTACAGGAAGTATCTACTCAGGGCCAGGTTTTAGGGAAACCATGTTGAACTAGACACATGGCTATAGTGACTTCCTGTTTAACTGTAATTTCTCACACTAAGATATGCTAATTAACAAGAGAAAGGTAATAAAGAACTTAAAGTTACACAGGAGAAGAATATTAAAGGAGTATCAGCGATTAGATTTGGTTTCCTATATGTGTTCCCAGTGCATGCTGATGATCTTCTACTTCTAACAGCTGCCACGCTCTACTTTAGAGGTTTCTCAAGTCCACCTTGTCTGTCCGCGGTCAGGTTGGAGAAATGATCCCTCAGGAAATGTTCTCAGTCAAAGAGGGAGAAAACATGGAAAATGGGTAGCCTGGCTAATTTGCTGTGTGTGTGTGTGTGTGTGTGTGTGTGTGCGCGCGCGCGCGCGTACACATTTAGTTTTATTGTAACAAAGCAACTTGTACACTTTTAACATTTAAAACTGAGCATCATCTTTCTTTTCTAGTGAAACAAAAAGAAAAATTAAAAAATAAACAGGAACAAAATTACAATAGAGAATGTCAACTGCAAATAAGATCCTATAGGCCCTGCTGATTCTCGCATTGAGTAGGAGAGCTCGAGTCATCATTAGGAAAGACTTTTATTTTAAAAGTGTCATCTTAAACTGCAAGGATGTCCATTAAACATCACAATTAAACACGCCAAAGGAGAAGCCATGTTGTCAAAATGCCCACTTAATCCATTCAAATATCTCAAACTGACCATTTGCTGACCTTCTATAACCCCAGTTGTTAAAGCTTTTTTTTTTCTTTTTCTCTTTTTAAACAAGAGAAATTAGACAGATACATGTTGGTAAATGCTAACTGTCCGTATTCACATAGAGACACAATGTTATATCTGAGCCCAATATATGGAGAAAGGAGGAAAAAAGCTAGAATTCCATGCACAACTGCACAGGGCCTAGCGCTCTCCAGTTTCCAGCAGAGCTAAGGGAGCTGGAGGGTTCCCACCACCCCAAAAGAGCATGGTGGTATTGATCCCATAAAGTTCTTGTTGAGACAGGAAGGGATAAAAATGAATTTGGAAAAGGAAGGGGTAGAGACTCTTTTCCCACTGAATTCTGCTGAAGATATTTTCCCCCCAAATAAGTTGTGAACCGTGGTATAAAGGAGAAAAGAGACCTCAAAAAGAGGGCAACTGAGCACAAGAGGAGAAGGAAAAAAAAAGACTGTGACTTGCTCCCAGGGACTGGAGGGAATTTTAAAAGGCTGGAATCCATCAGTGTTCCATCAGTCATCTTCTTCACCTTTCCTCATCCTCATCCCCTTCATCATCAATATATTCCAATCTTCTTCCTCTTCATCATCGTCATCATCTTCTTCTCCTTCCCCTTCCTCATCCATGTCAGGAACCAAACAGTACTGTAACAGATTTGGCCAAATATCATCATTGATGACCTCTCCTAACTCACCTGCACCTGCATCAGAATGATCAGTAAACCAGGTGAAGAAGCTTTCTGGTTCCTCATGCTGTCTCTTCCTGCTGGCTTGATTCTGTGTTTGACTTGATCATTTCATCAAATCCTTTCCAAGTTTCCATTTGATTTCAGTGGACTTTGAAGATGGATCACCACTCTTATTCAGATGAAATTCTTTGGAGAGAAGTTTATTTTTGAAGTAAGGGTTTTCATCAAAATAAAAATTTATTCTGTAACCTGATTTAATGTCTGCAAATTCTTCACTTCAACTCTTGTCAAATAATGTAGCACCTTTTAATCTTCCTCTCCAAGCAATGCAGACACTTGTGGATGGCTAATATATATTGTTACCCCCAAATCTGGGATTTTGATAGTAGGCAAAGTTTGTTATACTTCTGTTCTACTTTTGAAATCTCTTCACTGGCTTGTTCATTAAGTCTGTCTATTTCATTTTGTACTTTATCAATATGTTCGATTGCTTATTGCTGTTCTTTTTCTTCCTTCAGCAAGTTTGAAGAAGCAGATGCCTCATCTGGCCTGGAGGCAAGAGTCAGCCTCACTGTTTTCAGTTTCTTAGCTTGGAGTGGAAGTGAAAACTGGTGTTTGGGAGCCATGCTGGGGAAAAAAGCCAAGGACCCTCCAAGGGGAAGAGAAAGGTACTGCAAGCTCAGAGAACTCTAATTTGCTTTTTATGTGGGACTGTTCTGAGATGTACTGTATGTTATGTCCCAAAAGTTCCCAGTGTAATTGAGTTCCCACTGCCTATACTGGTAACATGTTCACTAAGATACTCTGTTTCACCTTCTCTATTTCATCTATTTCTTTCCTTCTGTTTCACCCACTCTTCTACCATTTCTTTTGAGATTATCTCCTACATAAACCTCTTAAAATCATGTTCTTGTCTAGAGTCTGCATTATGGAAGATTAAACTAAGCCTTCCTAGGGAAAAGAATAAGTAGATTATTCCAAGGAGAGTGAAAAGCATGACTAGAAGCCTAGAGGTAAGAGAATGCATAGCATGGTTGAGACACTTGTAGTACAACTTGATGGTTGAATACTAAGAAAGAGTAGCTAGAGTTGAAGCCAGAGTGGTAAAGTGGCACAGTGTCTGAAAATTCTAAATTGTGTGAAGTTTGGGCTTCATATTAAAAGAATCAGGAGATGTCTAGGAGGAGGACTTGCACTGGAAATTGGGAGGAGGATGGGACTATGAGAGAATTAGAAATTGGAGTTGACAGTGCTTGACAGGGTGTCATGGAGAGCAGAATCCAATATAACATATGGGATTTTAACTCAGATATAGGATAGATGACCATATTATGCAAATCCGGAGGGGCACAGCTTTAACTTGAATTTTATATTAACTGTCCTCCCTTGCTTACTGCAAAATGAATAATGGCCTCTGGAGTTCTTCATTGGCCATGCTATGTAAGTTTGAACTAAAGAATATACAATCAGCTTAGAGAGGCGAATATGAGTTAATTTTTATATGTGCTGAATATAAGATTCCTGTGGAGATTTTAGTAGCTGAATTGATCTGTTACTCTGGAGACAGGCTTCAGCTGAAGACCAAGATTCATAAATAATCAGAAAATGTATTGAGGGCATACAGATAGTGAGATCAGAGAGACTTAAAGGAGAATCCTGGAGAACCTGACATTTAAGATTTTTTAAAACACTGAAATTTTCAAAAAAAAATGCAAAAGATAGTAAGAAGGAATATCCAGAAGAAAACCCAGAGTGTGACTTCACTGAAAGCAAAAGAATGGAATGCTATCAGATCAGATCTGTCATCCCCTTCTCCTCCTGCCCCCAATCCCTCCCACCATCAGAGTCTTTTCCAATGAGTCAACTCTTCCCATGAGGTAGCCAAAGTACTGGAGTTTCAGATTCAGCATCAGTCCTTCCAAAGAAATCCCAGGATTAATCTTCTTCAGAATGGACCAGTTGGATCTCCTTGCAGTCCAAGAGACTCTCAAGAGTCTTTTACAACATCACAGTTCAAAAGCATCAATTCTTCGGTGCTTAGCCTTCTTCACAGTCCAACTCTCACATCCATACATGACCACAGGAAAAGCCACAGCCTTGACTAGACGCACCTTTGTTGGCAAAGTAATGTCTCTGCTTTTGAATATGCTATCTAGGTTGGTCATAACCTTCCTTCCAAGGAATAAGTGTCTTAATTTCATGGCTGCAGTCACCATATGTAGTGATTTTGGAGGCCAGAAAAATAAAATCTGACACTGTTTCCACTGTTTCACCATCTATTTCCCATGAAGTGGTGGGACCGGATGCCGTGATCTTCATTTTCTGAATGTTGAGCTTTAAGCCAACTTTTTCACTCTCCACTTTCACTTTCATCAAGAGGCTTTTTAGTTCCTCTTCACTTTCTGCCATAAGGGTGGTGTCATCTGCATATCTGAGGTTATTGATATTTCTCCTGGCAATCTTGACTCCAGCTTGTGCTTCCTCCAGCCCAGCATTTCTCATGATGTACTCTGCATATAAGTTAAATAAACAGGGTGACAATATACAGCCTTGACGAACTCCTTTTCCTGTTTGGAACCAGTCTGTTGTTCCATGTCCAGTTCTAACTGTTGCTTCCTGACCTGCATACAAATGCTATAGGAAGTACAAATGATCAGCAATGTCAAATACTGCCCAAAGTCAGGAAAGATACAGACAGAAATACCTGTTCAATTGAGTAAATGGCTCATCAAGAAGATTTTACCAAACATTTGACATGGCTGCCTGATTGCTGAGTCCTGAGTGCTGAGACAGAGATAAGAAAGTAAATGCAACTTGTATTCAGTCTTCTCAGGGAGTTTGGCTTAACTAATAACATTTACAATTATTATATCCAAGACTTATTAAGCACTTTATCTTCCACACATTTACAAATGCTATATATATATATATATTTTTTTCAGTCTATCATAAGGTATTATAGAGGAGGAAATCACAGTCAGATTAAATGAGTTGCTAAAAATATTACATTAATTGTAAGTAACTAATAAGTGGCAGATCTGGGATACATACAGAGATAATCTGTCTCTAGAGTCTCTTTATGAGCAAGAGGAAAGAAATAATATAGTATCACTGACTCAATGGACATGAATTGAGCAAACGCTGGAGGATAGCAGAGGACAGAGAAGCTTGGCATGCTATAGTCCATGAGGTCTCAAAGAGTTGGACACAACTTAAGATTGAACAAAAATAGCAAAGAGGGACCTGGGATTAAAAGGGACTTCTGGGAAGAGAGACTTGAATATATTTAGATTCTAACAAAAAGAAGCCACTAGAGGGAGAATCTTTGAAGAGACAGAGACAGTGAGAATGCATTTCACAAACTTGGGCAGAAGGGACGCATTTCGTTGTTGCGGGAGAGATGGGCAGGATGAGTGCTATTATTGGTCTGTTTGGTGGTAGGAATTGAAAAACTTATCAGTTGATGACTGCCATTCAGAGAAGGACATTGATTAAGAATGAGATAATGAGTGAAAGAGTCAGTTATAAGAAGAAAGTAAATATATTTGACATAGTTTTTGTGGTAAATGGGAAAGGAACAAAACATAAGAAACACTGGTGTGTTGTGGCAATTGAAGTCTCATGGGAAGCTGTGAATCATAAATTTCAGCGTCACTAATCTGAGTAAGGTGCTATTTTTGTTCAACGCTTAGCAGCCTACAACAGAGAAGATGAATAGATGGAAGCCAAGTGTCATGTTTTGTTTTGTTTTGGTACAGGAGGGTGCAAGGAGTCAAGTAAATGTGATTGCTGAGGGTTTTGGCGAGAAAATTGTTGAAATGGAATCTGATGCACAGCAAAAGAAATTAAGTCAGAAGGAAGTGATAGGGAGACAGTTGATATAAATATGTACACGGAAGTCAAATGACTGAAGATCTTGGAGCAACTGAGTAAAATAATAGAAGTCTGTTTTGAAGACATAGTTGTCTGAATTTATCATTGAAAAGGTAAAATATATTTCAAGTGATGACAAAATCCAGAGGGTAACTATAAAAAAGAATCATAGACCTGAAGAAGAATAAAAAGCCTTTGAAGAGAAACATATCAAAGAACTGAGGATGTTTTATGTCACTAGATGGACTTTGATATTTTTTAAGATATTGATAACACAGGAGGTAAACCAGAAGTCTATAAACTAGGAGTTACATCTTTCAATAAGTGAACATTTAAGACCAGGAAAACATTTATTGACTATTATAAGGAGGTGTTGCTGCTGCTGCTGCTGCTAAGTCGCTTCATTCGTGTCCAACTCTGTGCGACCCCATAGACCGCAGCTCACCAGGCTCCCCTGTCCCTGGGATTCTCCAGGCAAGAACATGGAATGGGTTGCCATTTCCTTCTCCAATGCATGAACATGAAAAGTGAAAGTGAAGTCACTCAGTCGTGTCCGACTCTTCACGATCCCATAGACTACAGCCTACCAGGCTCCTCTGTCCATGGGATTTTCCAGGCAAGAGTACTGGAGTGGGGTGCCATTGCCTTCTCCAAGGAGGTGTTATGTATAACAAAATGGCTGAAACATAAAAGTAACAGGGGATTTTACACTTTACAAAGATCCTAAGATAAATAAGGTAAAAGAATAGCTTTAGAACTTCTCTAATCCATGATTAAGTTCCTAGTTTCAGATAAGTTCTCCCACTATAAAAAAAAAAAAAAGAAATCTGAGAAAACTGTATGAAGCAACTGGTTTCAGACACTGAGCAATAGACAGTATACATCTGTGATTCCAGACACAAGAAAAATCCATGGGATTAGGCCTGCAACTGCATTGATTTTTCTGCTTGGAGGAGCTTCTGACTCAGTGCAGGGAAGTGGAGCCTATATTAAGCAGAACATTTTGCTGAGCTAAGAAGACAGAGATGAGAATTTGGAGTTACTGAGACGATATCTAGCTTTCGGGCAGACCAGGAAGGAGGAAGCTGCACAGAGAAGGGGATCCAGAAATCTTCATAGGAATTGTCTTGATTATTCCATGAAATGTTAAGCAATTAATGTTCAGGATGATTTTCTATCGATAAGATTTTTCAAATAATAGATAAGGGGCAGCTATGAGATGAACTAAGATTCTAAGTTGAACTGAGAGTCCAACTAGGACATTGGAGTTCTAAGAAACCCAAAAAATAAAACCAAAAAAATGGAGCTGATGTACTAATAAAGTAATTCTCTAACAAATTCAAACAAGGTAACAAAATATATATAATCAACAATATAGTGTATGCAATGTGCATCATATGATAGAATATTACTAGACAAGTGAAGAAGAAAGGAGATATGATTCAAAACCAGGATAAAAATTTATGGAAACATACAGCAAGGTGACAGAGATCTTGCAATTATGACAAAGATTTTAGATAGATCATAGATATGTTCTTAAATTTTATAGAAATATATGAACATAGCACATAGATAGGAGGATATCAGTAAAGAATTGGAAATCCTTGACCTGAAAAACATAAAATCTAAAATGAAAAGTTTAGTGGGTGAGTTCAGCAACAGGTAGAAAACCCAAGAAGTAAAGAGTATTAAGCTTCAAGAACTGGAAGACAGAATAATATTAATAGAAACTATCCAAACTGGAGCATAGAAAGAGAAAAGGCTGAAAAATCTTTAGTGAACTATGAGACGATATCAGGTAATATAATATATACACAATATAATTGGGATTACAGAATAAAAGAGAGAGGTTGGAACAGAAAACTATTTGAGGAAATAATGGCAAAAAATTTTCCAATTATTATGAAAAATGTCAACTCTCAAAACTGTGAAGCACAGCAACATCAGTCAGAATAAACACAAAGAAAACCAAACTTATGGAAATCATTGTTCTTTTGCTGAAAACTGTATTGCTGATCTTGTTCATGATGCCAGTTGTCTTGCTGTTCACATTGTTCGCTGAACCTGAGGTAGACAAGGTGAAAGCAGGGAAGCTGGAGGAAAACTCAAGGAATTATTGGAACTGAGGCTCGTTTTCTCCCCACTGGCATAGGAGCCATAGCAGCAGGCATGCTGTATTCACTCCTCTCATGACTGATCCAATGGACACAGCCTTGACAGAGCAGTAATAACACCGCTTTCTAGGTGGAGCTCACATATGCATGCAGCACAAAGTAGCCCGTGACCTAGCGATTACCTCGTGACGTATAAGTGCAATGCTATAAATGATCTCAGCTGCTACACAGTCATTACCTACAAAACCTGGGGCGAGAGAGTCTGATCATGCCATCTTAGCTAATTTTCTCTCTCCCCACAAGAACCAAAAACAAAGAGAAAAATTTGAAAGTAACAGAGCAAAAAAGATTATTAGGATTCCTGGGGGAGTGGTTTCTCATCAAAATATAAACCATAAGACAATGGGTCATGGTTTTTTCGTCAATGTTGAAAAAAAAAAAAAAAAAACTCAGACTAGAATTTTAAACACAGGATTGTTTTTGTTTAAAAATAGAAGTCAAATAAAGGCATTTTCAGACGAAAGTTATGAGAATTCATCACCAGCATACTTGTACTGTGTGTGTGTGTGTATGTATGTGTTAGTTGCTCAGTCACGTCCAAATCTTTGTAACCCCATGAACTGTAGCCTGCCAGGCTCCTCTGTCCATGAAATTCTCCAGGCAAGAATACTGGAGTGGGTGACCATTCCCTTCTCAGGGGATCTTCCCAACCCAGGGATCAAACCTGGGTCTCCAGGATTGCAGGCAGATTCTTTACCATTTGAGCCACTCGGAAAGCCCACCTGTACCATAAATGGTAAAGGGGGTCCTTGATATTGGTGAAACATGATTTGCACAAAGGAATGAAGAAAGATAGAACTGGTAAATATGTAATTGATTATAAAAGACTTTTTTTTTTTTTTTTACTTTTTAAATTACTTAAATAAGGGATACTTATTTAAAGTGAAAATAATAATGTACAGTTTGATTTAAAACACATGTGTAAATTGAATGAATTTCAAAGTAGCACAAAAGATGGTGTGGGAGTATTAAATTTAATAATCAATATATTGCTGCAGAATTCAAAAATTATAAGGGAAATGCCATTAGTTTGTAGTGGACAGTAATAAATTTAAAGTAACATATTGTCATCTTCAGAGCAAACAGGAATAAAAACATAAGCTAGGGAGATAAAATGGAACCTGAATAAAGGTATACATTCAAAGAGAAGACAGGAAAAGAGGAAGCATGGAACAAAGAATAGAAATAGCTCAAACATAAAACATTTGGCAAAACAGTATCTTATAGTCAACCACAAACTATATTCATTGTAATTAGATAAAGCTGCCTAATTAAAACACAAAGATTATCAGATTGTATAACAAAGCAAGAGCCAACTAATTACACGCTGTTTACAAAAGATGGTCATTACAGACAATGTCACAGATAGTTTAAAAAGATAGGAAAATATCATAAAAATGCTAATCATAAACATAGTGTCTATTGATACTGAGAATATAGACTTCACACATGAAGTATTGTCAGAAGTAAACATAAGCATTTCATAATGCTGAAGCTTTATGCTGTCAATTCACCAGGAAGACAAAATAATTCTAAATGTATATATATCTAAAAATACACCTTCACTATATATGAAGTAAAAACTAACATGAGTAAAGGGAGAAACATTTATAAATATATAGTTGGAAACATTAGCACTCCCAATAAATGATCAAACAGATGATCATTAAAAAAATCTGATAAGGATATTCAAACATTTTCAGCCAACTTAATCTATTTGACATTTATAGAATACAATAATAACCAACAGCTGCAGAATCCCAGCATACATGGTACATGAAGAAAAATAAGACCATATGTTGAACTGGAAAAGGCAGCTTTGGCTTGAGAGGTTTCAGTCTAAGTGACGAGCTTTAGGGAGTGCAAGTTTCACATACAACAGTGTAAATGTGCTAATATTCTGGGAATACATTGTTTTGTTGTGCCTTTTTGCTGTAATCTGAGGTTTTCAGATACCACTAGATGTATTAATATGAAGCAGAATAGTATGGGATTGGATCTTGGAAGGAGAAACTCAAAATAATACCATAACAGAGGGTATAAATGATAATAAAATATCAGAGGAGATGCTGCGTTAAGCACTGATCAAGGATATCTGGGATGCAGAGTATGATAAAATGTACGCCATAGCAGGCACTTGAAGCAAGGCTGACTAATTCGTGAATTGTGGCCTTAAAACCCAGACTCTAGCACTTTCACCTCACCAGAAACCTGGAAAAACGCAGAAAGAGGTCCTCTCTTCTACCTCTCCCTCTGCCTTCAGACGCCTGTGCAAAGTCCAGGCAGTGAATCATGGTGCATGCTGGTGGGCCAGCCCTTTTGCGGGAGGGCAGCGCAGTGGGGCAGTGTGCCTGCTGTCTAGGCAGTCTACTCTCCAGCCCCTGGGGGACAGCACTGCAGGGCTTCCCTTGCAGTAATAGCTTGAGAGCAGAGTATGAACTGTGACAGCGGTGTCCTGGAGGACAGGCATTTAAAAAGTTTCTTCCCTCTTTGATGTAGTATTAGTTGAAACAAGTGCAGCCAAAACTGTAAACAAAGGAGGCATTATGCTTCCAGAAAAATCAAAAGGGAAATTATTGCAAGACCTCAGCACTTTGTGAATGTAGAACTTCCAAACATGCAAGCTGGGTTTAGAAAAGGCAAACCAACCAGACCTCACATTGGCCGCATATGCTGGATCATGGAGAAAGCAAGGGAGTTCCAGAAAAACATCTACTTCTGCTTCATTGACTACACTAAAGCCTTGACTGTGTGGATCACAACAAACTGTGGAAAATTCTTAAAGAGACAGATGTACCAGAACACCTTAACCTGTCTTCTGAGAAACCTGTATGCAGGTCAGGAATCAACAGTTAGAACCAGACATGGAACAATGGACTGATTTAAGATTGAGAAGGGAGTATAACAAAGCTGTATATTGTCATCCTGTTTCTTTAACTTTCATGTAGAGTACATTATGTGAAATGTCAGGCTGGTTAAATCAAAAGCTGGAATCAACATTGCCAGGAGAAATATTAACAACCTCAGATATGCAGGTGATACCGCTCATGGCAGAAAATGAAGAGGAACTAAAGAGTCTCTTGATGAGGGTCAAAGAAGAGAGTAAAAATCTGGCTTGAAACTCAACATTCAAAAAACTAAGATCATGGCACCTGGTCCCATCACTTCATGGCAAATAGAAGGGGAAAAAGTGGAAACAGTGACAAATTTTCTTTTCTTGGGCTCCAAAATAATTGCCAACAGTGATGGCAGCCGTGAAATTAAAAGATGCTTAATTGATGCTTTTGAGTTCTGGTGCTGGAGAAGACTCTTGAGAGTCCCTTGGACTGTAAGGAGATCAACCCAGTCAACCCAAAAGAAAATCAACCCTGAATATTCATTAGAAGCACTGCTTCTGAAGCTCCAATACTTTGGCCGCTTGATGCAGAGGGCTGACTCATTGGAAAAGACTCTGACCCAAAGTGTGAAAGCAAAAAGAGAAGGGTTGAGTCAGTTAGAGAGCATCACCGATTCAGTGGGCATGAATGTGAGCAAACTTTGGGAGATGGCGGAGGATAAAGTAGCCTGGCGTGCTGCAGCCCATGTTGCAGAGTCAGACACGACTTAGCTTCTGAACAACAACAAATGATATCCAAATGACATTCAGTGTCTCTAAAATTTAGTTTCACTGTACTCATATAAACATTTCAAAGTAAAAATATAAGAATGAAAAAAAAAAGTCCAGACTC
The DNA here is from genome assembly GCF_032452875.1 of Bos javanicus. Taxonomy (NCBI): domain Eukaryota; kingdom Metazoa; phylum Chordata; class Mammalia; order Artiodactyla; family Bovidae; genus Bos; species Bos javanicus. The sequence continues at coordinate 5,357,021 of NC_083886.1, read as the reverse complement.
AGAAGCGTCAGGTGATCACTGCCCCTTCAGTGCCACCGGCTGACCTCATCTTGGTGCTGAAGCTTTTGCAGCATTCTCTGATTTTTATCAGCCCTATGGCAACCCCTAGGTTTACTCAAAACTCAAACTTTCTTTCAGACACCTGAATCTTTGTTCTGATGCCTGCTTGTTTTAAAAATTATTGTACACATCAAGCTTTTGTGAATATATTGCATATAATGTTGCTTGTTTTCAACACTATGTCAATCTTAACCCAGTCCTGGGAGATTAGCCCAAATTTCTCACTAGGGTGAGGATGAATGGTTTCCAAAAAATAAATCTATGTAGTTACTGGGAGTGTTGACTTCTTGGGTCAGAATATTTTTTTTTACTTCCTACACATCAGGGCTGAGGAGTAGTGTATATCATTCAGTAATATAAAAAAAATATATAAATACCTCCCAATTCAAGATGGTATCTTGAGCATACAAGCTTAATCTGTTTTCCTATTATCCTTAGGAAGAAAATGCCAAAATTGAAATGTCAGAAAAAAAATAGTTGGGAAAGAATAATTTCATAACAGTGCTGAAACACAGGGAAGGGAAGAGAAGAAAGAAAAATTTGAAACAAACCTGAAAAATAGAGGGCAGCTTTGATCTGACTAAAGTAATACTACTAATAATGATAATAATATATTTTCAACATTAACAGATGCTAACACTAATGTAGCAGATACTATATGTCAAGAAACATTCTAAATCCCCATTATACATTAATATGAAATTAGTAACAACTTCATGAAGTAAGAAAAATTTCCTCATTTTAAAGTTGAAACAAAGGCACTGAGGAGTTATACTACTTTAGAAACAGCAATAATAGAGATCAAGGAGCAGGTTATAGTTCAGTGATGTTTGACTTTTTCTTTTCCTTTTCACTGACATTTAATCTGTCAGGAAGTCCTGTTTGTTGTATTCAAATAATATATCTAAGTGTGCTCTATTTCTTGCCCTCTGTGATGCCTCTCTTCTTGACTTACATTGCTTGAATAAGCCAATGGAAGGGCATCCTACCTTATCGGCCTGCTTCATTCTTATTCCCCTAAAACTTAACCCCCATAAAGCAACAAAGAAATATTTTTAAAAACAGAATTCAGGTTATAATGTACTCCCTCTCCCTTTAAAAATCCCTTGATAGCTTCCTCTTGCAGGTAGAATAAAATCAGCTCATTATCATAGCTTGATGGGTTTGATCTCTGTAGACCTTTGCCGTCTTTCCTAATGCCATTTTTCTTCTTTTCCTTTGCGCTTTTATTTCATAAGCCTTCTATGCTTTCAAGAACATGTCAAGGGTTTGTGATTTTGTAGGGACTTATATCTGCTGTACACTAGTTATGAAAAGGCTCTCTCCTCAACTGTTTCCATAGTTGATTCCATCCTATTTTCAGATCTCAATCCAAAAGTTACCTTCTCTTCTGACAACCCTATCTAGAGTATGTTCTCCTGATGTCTTTATCACAATCTCTGATTGTTCACATAATTAATAAAAATCTGTTAATATTTTGTTTACTTGATTCTAATCTGTTTCCTCTACAATAATGTAATCTCTCCAGGGACAAGGACTTGATCTCATTTTCTCTTTCCAGCCCTTTGCACAATATTGTGTGTTTAGCAAATATACAATAAATAAATATTAAAAGGAAAAATACATTGGGAGAGGGGAGAAGTACTCTCCTCAGAAACATTCTGGAGAAATTAACATATTAAAAAGGGCCATCTCTCATACTGTGGTGGGGAGCTTTGTAATTAGAAGTAGTTCTGGTAAAGTGACATTCATTAGCAGATAATATAAGATGTTTTGTAAAGTAATTTCATTACTAGGAGGAGGGAAAAAATTCTCTTATTACAAAAAAGGCCAAGGAATTAGTACATGGGAAAAAGGATCAAAATAACTTTAATTAGAGGGGTATAAATTTTTGTTGTAGAGCAGATGTGAATTTTTGAAGGACATTTGTCTTCCTGTTGGCAAGACACCTGCCTTTAGAAACTCTCAGAGAGACTGGCCACAGAGCTGTGTGAAGCTTCTCCCCCAAGGTCCCTAGGTGGCAGGAATACATAGAAGAACTGTACAAAAAAGATCTTTATGACCAAGATAATCATGATGGTGTGATAATCACGAGCTCCCTTTTTTGCTGCACACTCTAATGTGTGTGCTTACATGTGTGAGGGGATAGTTGTGTGAGTCACAAACAGGAAGAGTACATTCACTATTTTCCATTACAATGAATAAACACCCTCCTCCATGTAGAATACCTTGTTCTCCAAGAACTAGGTGAGAGAAAGTCATTGGTATTCATGGCATTCAGTGGACCCTTTGATCTGTAAAGTCTTCAAGAATCAACAAGAGATTAGATGAGGAGTAAAAAACAAAACACACAGAAAGTAAAGAGAAAAGAGTTGAAAAAACTGAGGTAGGAATGAACAGCAAATCGGAGCGTGTCCCATGAGATGCCTTCACCCGTCAGAGGGATTCCGAGAGCTGCGCCACCTGGGGCTTCTACCCTGGTCTTAGGCACTGAGTCTTGTGCTGCCTTGGGCACGGAGCAGGCAGACCAGTCACAGGACCTGGTTCCTTCTTGTTCCAGCTCTCACACATCCCTTGTACTTTGAAATATGTATCAAGATCTCCAGAGATGAGCTAATTAAACTATTACAGACATCCAGATGGCATTCAGTCTGGAGAGAGGCAGCCCAGAAAGAGCCAGAATAGTTAAGGATTTGCTCCTGAGCCTTTAAAGAACCTCGTCAAAGACAACTGACCTCAGACAATGCTCAGCTTTAAAAGCAAGGGGATGGACCCCTCCTGCCCATGTATTTTCTTCTTCCTCGAGCTATTAGTGATACACATGAGGCAGTAACAATATACAATATACAGCCTTGATGTACTGCTTTTCCTATTTGGAACCAGTCTGTTGTTCCATGTCCAGTTCTAACTGTTGCTTCCTGACCTGTATATAGGTTTCTCAAGAGGCAGGTCAGGTGGTCTGGTATTCCCAGCTCTTTCAGAATTTTCCACAGTTTATTGTGATCCACACAGTCAAAGGCTTTGGCATAGTCAATAAAGCAGAAATCGATGTTTTTCTGGAACTCTCTTGCTTTTTCGATGATCCAGGAGATGCTGGCAATTTGATCTCTGGTTCCTCTGCCTTCTCTAAAACAAGTTTGAACATCTGGAAATTCACGGTTCACATATTGCTGAAGCCTGGCTTGGAGAATTTTAAGCATTACTTTACTGGCATGTGAGATGAGTGCCATTGTGCAGTAGTTTGAGCATTCTTTGGCATTGCCTTTCTTTGGGATTGGAATGAAAACTGAGCTTTTCCAGTCCCGTGGCCACTGCTGAGTTTTCCAAATTTGCTGGCATATTGAGTGTAGCACTTTCACAGCATCATCTTTCAGGATTTGAAATAGCTCAACTGGAATTCCATCACCTCCACTAATTTTGTTCGTAGTGATGCTTTCTAAGGCCCACTTGACTTCACATTCCAGGATGTCTGCCTCTAGGTGATTGATCACACCATTATGATTATCTTGGTCATAAAGATCTTTTTTGTACAGTTCTTCTATGTATTCCTGCCACCTCTTCTTAATATCTTCTGCTTCTGTTAGGTCCATAGCATTTCTGTCTTTTATTGAGCCCATCTTTGCATGAAATAATCCCTTGGTATTTCTGATTTTCTTGAAAAGATCTCTAGTCTTTCTCATTCTGTTGTTTTCCTCTATTTCTTTGCATTGATCACTGAGGAAGGCTTTCTAATCTCTTCTTGCTATTCTTTGGAACTCTGCATTCAGATGTTTATATCTTTCCTTTTCTCCTTTGCTTTTCACTTCTCTTCTTTTCACAGCTATTTGTAAGGCCTCCTCAGAGAGCCATTTTGCTTTTTTGCATTTCTTTGTACATCATGAGAAACACTGGGCTGGAAGAAGCTCAAGCTGGAATTAAGATTGCCAGGAGAAATATCACTAACCTGAGATATACAGATGACACCACCCTTATGGCAGAAAGTGAAGAGGAACTCAAAAGCCTCTTGATGAAAGTGAAAGTGGAGAGTGAAAAAGTTGACTTAAAGCTCAACATTCAGAAAACAAAGATCATGGCATCTGGTCCCATCACTTCATGGGAAATAGATGGGGAAACAATGGAAACAGTGTCAGACTTTATTTTTCTGGGCTCCAAAATCACTACATATGGTGACTGCAGCCATGAAATTAAAAGACGCTTACTCCTTGGAAGAAAAGTTATGACCAACCTAGATAGCATATTGAAAAGCAGAGACATTACTTTGTCAACAAAGGTTCGTCTAATCAAGGCTATGGTTTTTCCTGTGGTCATGTATGGATGTGAGAATTGGACTATGAAGAAAGCTGAGCACCGAAAAATTGATGCTTTTGAATTGTGGTGTTGGAGAAGACGCTTGAGAGTCCCTTGGACTGCAAGGAGATCCAACCAGTCCATTCTGAAGGAGGTCAGCCCTGGGATTTCTTTGGAAGGAATGATGCTAAAGTTGAAACTCCAGTACTTTGGCCACCTCATGCGAAGAGTTGACTCATTGGAAAAGACTCTGATGCTGGGAGGGATTGGGGGCAGGAGGAGAAGGGGACGACAGAGGATGAGATGGCTGGATGGCATCACTGACTTGATGGACGTGAGTCTGTGTGAACTCCGGGAGATGGTGATAGACAGGGAGGCCTGGCGTGCTGTGATTCATGGGGTCGCAGAGTCGGACACGACTGAGTGACTGAACTGAACTGAACTGAGGCAGTGAGGAGAAACATGCATTCAGAGTTCAAGGACCACCAGCTACATAGCCAGTGAACCATGCCCCACCCCTTCCTGGGTATGTAGAATACAAATTCTGCCCTGAGACTAAGGCAATGAGAGTTTCGTAAATAAATAAAAAACCTCTCTGGAAGAGTCTGTAGCATGATGCTTAAAGACTAAACAAAAAACAAGCAAATACCAAAATACACATTAGAATTCGACAAAGTGAACTCTGTTGAGTAAATACCATAAAGTATTTTACCCCCAAATTTGTTGTTTAGTTGCTGAGTCATGTCCAACTTGTTTGCAACCCCTTGGACTGTAGCTCACTATGGGATTTCCCAGGTAAGGGTTTCCATTCCAAGGGTTACCTTTCCATTACCTGGGTTTCCATTCCAAGGGTTACCTTTCCCAGGTAAGGTAACCATTTCCCAGGAATGGGTTGCCATTTCCTTCTCCAGGGGATCTTCCTGACCCAGGAATTGAACCTGCATCTTCTGCATTGGCAAGTGGATTCTTTACCACTGAGCCACCAGGGAAGCCCTAGTCACCTTTGTGCGTGCGTGCTCTGTTGCTTCTGTCATGTCTGACTTTTTGTGACCCTATGGACTTTAGCCTGTCAGGTTCCTCTGTCCATGGGATTCTCCAGCAAGAATACTGGAGTGGGTTGCCATGACCTCCTCCAGGGGATCTCCCTAACCCAGGGATGAAACCTGCATCTCCTGTATCTCCTGCATTGCAGGCAGATTCTGTACTGCTGAGCCCAAGTCACCTTTAGGACCGGGTAATTTCTGTCCAGGTTTTAGACCTTGTTTCCTTTGACAACTTGGTATGGCATTTCCTACAATTCTGCCTGAGCCATGGCTCAATCCGCAGATTGAAATATAGCTTTTCTAAAGGTGTAATTGACACTTGAGATTACAAATTATTCATTGTGAAACTTCACAGCATCTTATTTGAACCATGATGTAGAATTGTTCTGTTCAGGAAAAACAGATCTTTGAACATATACCAAAAAGTAATGCTTGAGAAAAAAAAAATAGCTTTTTTTTTTTTTTAATTTTATTTTATTTTTAAACTTTACATAATTGTATTAGTTTTGCCAAATATCAAAATGAATCCACCACAGGCATACATGTGTTCCCCATTCTGAACCCTCCTCCCTCCTCCCTCCCCACACCATCCCTCTGGGTCGTCCCAGTGCACTAGCCCCAAGCATCCAGTATCGCGCATCGAACCTGGACTGGCAACTCGTTTCTTACATGATATTCTACGTGTTTCAATGTCACTCTCCCAAATCTTCCCACCCTCTCCCTCTCCCACAGAGTCCATAAGACTGTTCTATACATCAGTGTCTCTTTGTATCCATAATAGAAAGCTCCAAAACTGACAAGGCCTCAGCAGCAAAGTATCTGCCTGCCAATACAGGAGACATGGGTTCTATCCTTGGGTTGAGATGATCCCCTGGAGAAGAAAACAGTAGTCCACTCCAGTATTCTTCCCTGTGAAATCTCATGGACAGAGGAGACTGACAGGCTACAGTTTATGGGGTTGCAAAGAGTCAGACCCAAATTGGCACCTAAACAGCAACAACCCCAAAAATTGACAATAAAATTGAACTCCGTGTTGCCTATTTACTCTCCACCAATGCTGCTTAGAAGGAGAACTGCCTGCCTGAAAATGTCTGGATTATTTACAAACAGTTCCAACACTTCAATTTAAGGAGGCCTGCTGTGGAAACCAATGTTACAACTGTCAAGGCAACACAGACCTATAATAATGAATCTGACACTTCATTTATAAATATGATGAAAGAAATTCAGGACCATGATACAACGTAGAGAAAACAACTTGAATGAACAAAAGAAAAGAAATATTAAAGAATATTTCTTAGCATCACCTTTAAAAGTGTGTGTGTGTTAGTCACTTAGTCATGTCTGACTCTTTGTGACCCCATAAACTATAGCCCTGCCAGCTCCCTCTGTTCATAGGTTTCACCAGGCAAGAATACTGCAGTGCGTTGCTGTTCCCTTCTCCAGGGGATCTTCCTGATCCAGAGATCAAATCCAGCTCTCCCACATTGATGGCAGATTCTTTACCATTTGAGCCACCAGGGAAGCCCTAAAAGTAAATATCTTAATTACAAATCATCTTTACTATTTTTAGTAGTAACAATGATGATTAACTTAGAAATGAACAACGGATTCAAGCCAGGCCAGGGGAA